>NC_090439.1:1030704418-1032013001 GCF_031143425.1 Pleurodeles waltl | reverse complement strand
GTTTGTTTTGCGTCGAATTTGCGTAAAAAAAAACGATGCAAATCCGGCGCAAACACAGTATAAATATGGCCCTTAGTGTGTGGGCACCCTGGCACTAGCCAAGGTGCCCCCACATCGTTCAGGGCAAATTCCCCGGACTTTGTGAGTGCGGGGACACCATTACACGCGTGCACTGTACATAGGTCACTACCTATGTACAGCGTCACAAGGGTAACTCCCTCTCCCTTTGGAAATAGGTGTAAAGGCTGGGGAGGAGTAGCCTCCCCCAGCCTCTGGAAATGCTTTGATGGGCACAGATGGTGCCCATCTCTGCATAAGCCAGTCTACACCAGTTTAGGGATCCCCCAGCCCTGCTCTGGCGCGAAACTGGACAAAGGAAAGGGGAGTGACCCCAGGGGAGGTGCCCAGAGCTCCTCCAGTGTGTCCCAGACCTCTGCCATCTTGGAAACAGAGGTGTCTGTGGCACACTGGACTGCTCTGAGTGGCCAGTGCCATCAGGTGACGTCAGAGGCTCCTTCTGATAGGCTCTTACCTCTCTTGGTAGCCAATCCTCCTTCCTTGGTAGCCAAACCTCCTTTTCTGGCTATTTTGGGTCTCTGCTTTGGGGAATTCTTCAGATAACGAATGCAAGAGCTCACCAGAGTTCCTCTGCATCTCCCTCTTCACCTTCTACCAAAGGATCGACTGCTGACTGCTCAGGACACCTGCAAAACCGCAACTGAAGATTTTGAGTTTTCAATGTGTTTTGGGATTTCCAGTTTAAGAACAAATTTGTTTGTCACCTGCACCGTTATAGCGGATGAGCTAAAATTAATTTATCATTGCCGGTAACGACTTCATGTAGATATGTAAAAGCATGGATGAGAAGATGGAGCCTTGAGGGACCCCTGCTTTTATGATGTAGTGCCTGAATCAGAACTTAGGAGTATGGATGACATTTGTTCAGTTTTGAAGCTAGAATGTGATCCATTTGAGAGAAGTTTTATCTGCTGACTTCATGGAGTCTTTGGATTAGAGTGTCATGATCAACTGTGGTAGGTAAGTTGAAAATTGCAGCCCACTTTGTTAGATATTGGGTTTCTACTTGACAGTGGTTTGCACCCTGTCCAAGTAGGGACCCTCATTCTAGTCAGGGTAAGGGAGTCACACAGCTAAGATAACCCCTGCTCACTCCCTTGATAGCTTGGCTCAAGCAGTCAGGCTTATCTCAGAGGCAATGTGTATATTATTTGTACACACACACCCATAGTAACTCAGTGAAAACACTACAAAAGGACTCCACAACAGTTTTAAAAAATAGCCAATAGTTATCTGAATAACACAAGACCAAAACAGCAAACATACAACATACACAAGTAAAGATATTACTTCTTAAATGTTGAAATTAGTCTTAATCCAGAGGAATCAATGGTTGTATCTTTTTAACACACAGTACCTGGGATGAGTCAAAAACAAAGATGATGCAGGCCAAAGAGGAGGTGAGGTGCCAGAAAAACAAGGTGATGCGTTGGTTCCTTACTACGCAGGGGAGGTGATGTGTAGATTCTCTCATCACAGGAGAGTCGATATATCGGTTCCTTACTGCAGGGGAGGTGATGTGTTTGTTCTCTCTTTGCAGGAGAGGTGATGCGTCAGTTTCTAGTCGTGTAGCCTCAGTTCCTTGCTGCTGTGCAGGGTTGATGAGAAAGTGGCACCCAGGGATAATGCATGGGAAAATCGAGATGCACAGTGATGACGGAGCCGCGGTGGAACAGGTGCTGCATCAGTCCTACTGGTGCTGCGTAGATTCGTGCACCGCAAGACAGGCGCTGCGTCAAATCTTCTGTCACAAGCCAGGAGTTGCATTGATTTTCAGATGGGGCATGTCAATGCATGGATTTTCTTCCTCAGGACACCAATTTCCACTACCAAGGACCCAGGGACTGGGTTTAGCACCGCTTGGCAAGTCAGGACCCTCAGCAGAAGTGTCCAGGCACTGGCAGATGAAGTTGTTGATGACTCTGAGTCTTCAAACATGAGGCAAGCTCAGATCAAGCCTTTGGAGAACCTTGGAAAGCAGGTTGTAAAAAGCAAAGTCCAGTCCTTTAACTCCCAGGACAGAAGCTGCAAGCAGCAGGCCAGTACAACAAAGCAACAGGTAGTGTGGCAGTCCCTCCTATGACATCCAGCTCTTCTTCCTGGCAGAATGTCCTCAGTCCAGAAGTGTTCTAAAGTTGTGGTCTCAGAAGTCCAGTACTTATACTCATTTCTGCCTTCGATGTAAGCAAACTCCAAAGGAAAGTCTTTGTAGTGCAAAATACCCGGCCTTTTCTGCCCTGGACTCAGACACACTCCAGGGAGCTGGAGACTATGGGCCTGATTACAACTCTGGCGGAGGGTGTTAATCCGTCCCAAATGTGACGGATATACCAGCCGCCATATTACAAGTCCATTATATCCTATGGAACTCGTAATATGGTGGGCAGGATATCTGTCACATTTGGGACGGATTAACACCCTCTGCCAAAGTTGTAATCAGGCCCTATGTTGTGTAAGGACAGGCACAGCCCTATTCAGGTGCAAGTATCAGCTCCTCCCACCACTCTAGCCCAAGATGACCCATTAGGATATGCAGGGCATAACTCAGCTCCCTTTGTGTGACTGTCTAGAGTGAATTCACAAACATCCTAACTGTCATCCTGACCCAGACATGTATTCCACAGCCAGGCAGAGGCACAGAATGGTTAAGCAAGAAAATGGCCACTTTCTAAAGGTGGCTGTCTCAAACTTACAATTTAAAGACTAACTTCACCAAAAGATGTATTTTTAAATTGTGAGTTCAGAGACCCTAAACTCCATATCTCTATCTGCTACCAATGGGAAGTTACACTTAAAAGATACCTTATGACAATCTCCATGATAACCAATGTGAGAGTTAGGTCTTGCAATAGTGAAAACCGAATTTAGCAGTAGTTCACTATCAGGACATGTAAAACACACCAGTGCATGTGCTACCTTTTACATGCACTGCACCCTGCCCATGGTGCAGCCTTAGGCCCACCTTAGGGGTGACTTACAGGTAGTAAAAGAGAAGGTTTGGGCCAGGCAAGTGGGTGCACTGCCGGGTCAAACTGGCAGTTAAAACTGCACACACAGACACTGAAGTGGAAGGTCTGGGGCATGTTTGCAGAGCTGCTCATGTGGGTGGAAACATCAGAGCTGCAGGCCCACTAGTAGCATTTGATATAAAAGCCCTGGACACACCTGGTGCAATATACTAGGGACTTACTAGTAAATTAAATAGGCCAATCATGGATAAATCAATCACCAATACCATTTTGACAGAGAGTATTGCACGTCAGCAGTAGTGAAGTGCCCAGAGTCCTAAAGCCAACAAAAACTGGTAGAGAAAATAGGAGGAAAAAGGCAAAAAGTATGGGGATGACCCTGCAAAAAGAGCCAACACACTATAAATCACAGCCATTATATGGAGGGTGTTCTGCTGAAGTCTGTCTGTGATTGCTTTTCAATAAAGCATGTTTTCCCCCAAAGGAAAATGGGATGAGTTAAAAAAAAAAAAAAAGTTTGCATTTGTGAATGGCTTACCAACTCCTTTGAGGAAGTGGTAAGATACCACTTTGACAGAGAGCACTTGCACATTAACACTTGCCAGCAGTAGTGAAGTGTCCAGAGTCTTGAAGCCAACAAAACAGGTAGAAATAACAGGAGCAAAAAGGCAAAAACTATGGGGATGACTCTGCAAAAAAGGGCCAGGTCCAACACACCATGAATCACAGCCATTATATGGATGGTGTCCTGCCGAAGTCTGTCTGTGATTGCTTTTAAATAAAGCATTTTTTCCCAGAGGAAAATGGGATGAGTTAAAAAAATGAAAAGTTTGCATTTGTGATTGTCTTACCACCTCCTTTGAGGAAGTGGTAAAATATTAATGTTTTAGTGTTGTGACTAGATTTCAGTTGCATAGCATTTATAATCCCATAAACAAGCCCCTTCCAAATACCAATTGGGTCTTCGACTCAAACACAATTGTGATTCGGTAACATGCCACCAAATTTCATTTGTGTTTTATAAATACAACGCCTATTTGAAGTTACAAACAGCCCTATTTTGCCAATCCAACCCCTTGCAACCATAAAGTGAAATAAACTGATATCGTAATTAGATCCATTCACACTGGGGAAATCAAAATCCTAGGGACTCAAATAGATGAACCTACGGCTATACACATATCTCATCAGCAGACAAATGAACATCCCAGAACCATTTCTACAGTTTAAAATGTCACATGTATGCATGCTCTATTACTATTAGAAATAATCCACTGTGATACCCAATGTACACCGCAAAATTTAAAATGTCAGTACTACAGAGATTAAATCAATGTCCCATTGCCTCATTGTCCTCCCCTTCCTATTTTAGCACCAGGAAGCAAAAACCTTTACAGTGGGATCTTCAGAAATAGCCAATGTCATATTGTGTACCAGATACTGCAGATATACTTGATGCTCAACAGCAGCAATACAATAGTTAAACAAAGTCCTGAAACTATATTGAGGTTGCTTCAGAAATCACTTTTCATCAAGGTACAAATAGATTTATACAAGATAATAAATCACTGGTCTATTGCATTACCTCAGTTGTGTGTCCTAAATCCATTGGGCTCCGTTCCACTCCCTGTCTGTCACATCAGCTCAGCACAGGGCAAGAGCTGGGGGTGGGCGGGGTAGTTAATTGAAGACCCAGCCGGCATCCCCACTGATTCAGTTTTTCCAGGCATGAAGTAAGCCCCTTCCAGCCCTGGTGGACCTTTATTAGTAGGGGTCCACTGGCACTACTGGCTCTCCATCTCATGGCAGTCGAAGCCCCACGAGCTGAATTATCATTCCCACAATTGAAAAAAAACAACATTGACCTGGGAAATAGACCCAAGGGATCTCCAGGTAACATGACACAGCAAGCATATTTGGCAGCTATTTTCAAATGGTCTGTAAATTCGGGTTTCCGGTTTAGGGCACAGCAGGAGGGGAGAGAAGGGAACTTTACTATCGCTGGAAAGCAAACTACCTGGGTGGTGGTGAGGGGTGGTAAATCATGCTAAGAGAAGCATTATCTAGCAGAGCATTATTTTGGAGGATTCCGGGTGGTGGTGTGTGATGGGTAGTGACTTCAGCAAGAGTAGCAGTTTGGAAAGAAAAGGGGGGGGACCATTTGAGTGCAAATAATGCACAAATGAATGTCAAGTATATGATAGTAAAAAAGAAAAAGCCATCAAAGAATGAACTCCATTCTCCATCACTGATTCAAGCTGCAACTGCTGCGATGTAATGTGACCATCTGTGAAGTGCTATTCAAGGCCCCTTTCTGTATATTTTATGTTATATCATTTGTTTGCAAAGTGTTTTGTTGTAGCGTAGTGTGTTTTGTGTAGTGGCACACCAGGGTCTTGCCTGACACCTATAGCTGTCTGTAGCAAGAGCCCAACAAAGTAATTGGTCTCCTTTCACCCACCCTCATCAAGTTCTGCATTTACCACATGTACCCCACTCGAATTTGAAAAGGAAACTTTTTATCGTGCCACCCACCCACACCACCCTAACTTCAATGCATCCCTTTCCCACTCAAATAAATAAACATATTACGATGTCTCCTCCCACCCATCCCACTGGAGCAAGGAGTTTGTGCTGCACTGACTGGCTTTTCGAGAGTCCTGTCAGAGCAGCCTGGAGTTCCTTTGGGACGTGGCATCAGTGGGAACCACCCTTTGTTTCTGACTGCTGCTACAACAAGGTTGAGAGTAACCAGATTTAGAATCTGGTATTCACTTTAGTCACTATCTGTGAGAGCTGTACGTAAAATATAGAATTTAAAAAAAGGTAACTGTGAATAATGGGGATGTTTTTACTGAGGGTTTCTGAGTGACACAGAAAAGACAAAAGGAGCAAACCTCGATTTGTTTATGATATCACTCAGAACCCAGAGATGAAAAACATCCCAGTTAGCCACATTTTAGCCATCTAATATTTTATGTTATACATGGGCTCCCCAAATCATCTGCCTGCCCTGCTTCCCACATAAGCACCGAGAAGTAAAGATGCATGCATATGTAGAAAGATTTGACTTCCAAATGTAAACACATTCATGCCTCCTGTCACCCACCCTCATCAACTGCAACATATACCGTCTTCCTTCACCCATACTGAAAGCTAAGGTGCTAGCAGCACACTTTTTGATGCTCCAGTGGCGCAGTGTGCCGGCTCATATTTACAAGGCCATACAAATGTATGTATGTATGTATGCCGTTTTTGTAAAGCGCATTCCGACTCACAGAGAGTATCGAAGCGCTAATGTAGAAGGAGAGGAGGAACCTAAGTAGCTACTATCGGAGGAAGAGCATTGTTTTGACCAATTTCCTACATCTTAAATAGCACGGTTCTTGCCGAATTTCCAGGGGGAGCGAGTTCCAACTTTTGGCAGCAGCCACGGTAAAAGCTTTGTACCCCATTTGACTTTATAAGTACGGGGAACCTGAATTCGATAGGCATTCAAAGACTTCAAATTTCTCTTGGGAATATGCCAGCAAAGCTTGGAGGTAAGGTAGCGAGGGCCAATCCCATGAGCAGCCTTATACATCAGGCACAGTGATTTAAACATAATACGCTGAGCCACCGGAAGCCAGTGCAGTTGTTTGAGGCCCTCTCTAACCGACACCCGCCGTGAGAGGTTTAAAACAGCTCTAGCGGCTGCATTCTGTACCAATTGCAGTTTATTGATCGAGGCCTTATCCAAATCCAGAAATAAGGCATTGCAATAATCTACCTTAGACATCACCAACGCTAGAATGGCCGAAACTCTCCATTCATGCTGAAGGTATGGAAACATTTTCCTAAGCATTTTAATAAATCAAAGGCAAGTCTTTAAAATATGATTTACCTGTTTTTTGAAAGATAGGCAGTCATCAAATATAATGCCGAAATTTCTACTGACCGTGGAAGGGACAGGGAGCATGCCACATTTTGAGGGCCACCAACGTGGGTTCCATAGCTCTTTTCCTAATCCTAAACAAAGGATTTCAGTTTTGGTGGCATTCATTTTCAGCCAATTGGTCTGCATCCAGTTGCTAACCGCTTGCATACAGTTATTAAACCGATCTGCGACCTCTTCCCAAGATTTTTTGACAGGGATGATGAGCTGAGTGTCATCCGCATATGAGGACGGGATGAAACCAAAGGAGCGGATCAGACTGGCCAGCGGGGCAACATACACATTAAACAGGGTAGGACTCAAGGAAGACCCCTGAGGGATTCCACAAGGTAATAAATAAGGTGAGGATCTAAAATCACCACAACTTACAGTGGTCCATCTGTTGGTAAGAAAAGACCTTGTGTGGCTTTTCATGGCCTTGTAAACATGGTCCCCTCTCACGCATAACTCTGCGAGAAAGGGGCATTCCATGGGTGTTGGGTGGAACCTGTCGGAATCTGATGCATTCGTCAGATTCCTACGCCACCTCAAGGGTGGTGTCAAAGTGGTGCAACGGGGAAAAATAACATTCTTTTTCTATGTTTTCCTCTTTCTATGTGTGCTGCATTCTACAGCAGACATAAAAAGAGGAAAACACCAAATTTGATTGTTTATGTGCAGGAAAGTGTCCCTTTCTGCACATAAACAATCATCCCACCATGGTGCAAGGGTGCCTGCGTTGGTGCTAGGCAGCAGCTTCTGCGGCAGTGTAGAGTAAAGTACAGGGACACATTGTATTTCTGTAAATACAATGCATCACTGCACTTTCAAAATGAGGTAGCATGACGCAGCAAGCTGCTTTGCAGCACCACTCTGCGCCATTTCCTTGTAAATGAGGCCCTCAATATCTAGCCTCCATCCTGTAAAATGTGTGCACTCACTACCTAATCAAATTATTAAAAAAATGTGATCTCCAGCTATCCTACCCCCTCCCAACCCAAAGCCATACTCTCCACTCTCACACAGAGGAGCGTCTGCACCTGCGAGAGCTACTTGTCAGCAGTGCTGTTTTCTTCTAGCAAGCATGGGCCTGTAGAGACAAGCGGTGACAAGGAGAAAGGCAATTGTCAGTGACAGTTCTTCTGCATCATTTAGGCCTTTGGAGACTTGAAAGATGCAGTGGAAGGTGAATTAGGATCCCAACCAACATTCAGACGGCCAGTCCAGGCCTTCTGGCTAACCTATCACTGTGCACAGCCAAAGGCCGTGCACAGCTTGGGGTTGGCTCTATGAGGGGGTTTGGATTTCGTATCGTAATGAAATATTACTTTACATTAAAAAACCCTAGAATTTCACTAAAAAAACAAAGGTTGATTTAATGTTATAGTTAGGTGTGGTAAAAAGATGTTTAAAAAAAAACAAAAAACATTAGAAATTCATTGGAATAAACAAAAGTTAAATCAACATTAGAGTTAGCTGAATTTTTCAATGACATCATTAATGTTTTAAACTGAAAAAACAGAAATTCACCAGTTAGATTAAGCAGCTCTAACTATAACTTGCGTCTGCCATGCACTGCCTATGACCTCACATATTACATCACTCATGACATGTTCTATCACATCATTTATGACATCACTGATGACATCTCAAATGACATCATTGATCTGAACACCACCTCCCCAGGGTAAAATACTTTACAATAATAGGGGGACTCCTGAGGACCGGCCCCTTGGGGACCCCGTCCTCCCCAGGGCTAACTTTTAATAGTATGTGGGGAGTCTGCATTGTCCCCACCCCCTGGACCGCCACCTCCAAAGGGCTGTAGAATTAATTAGACAGGGGGTCCATCATGGATGCAAACCCCAGGGTGTACCACCTTCCAGCAGCAAAATTTTAAACATGGAGTCGGGCCCTCCTGGAGATACATATGGTCCTGAGGACTGCCACCTCCTAGGGCCAGCTCCTGCTACCTCTCAAGGTGCCCACCCTTGGGAGATAGCTATTTGCTTATGCTTGGCGGGAGCTGACAGCTCCCACCAAGCAAAAGCAAACATAACTCTGCTTTCAGCAAGCTAGAGCTGTACAACACCGCCCACTTGCTGAAAGTGGAGTTTTCATCTCTTTCCCTGCATGCTAACATGTGTGCAGGGAAAGAGATGAAAACATTGCTCCCACAAGCAGGGAGCTGCTATTTAAAGTAGCTCCCTGCTTGCAGGTGCAATGTCAGCTCCCACAGGAGACGGAAGATGGCTGGGACTGCGGGGGCCTTGAGGCTCCCCCCGCAGCCCCTATAGGTTTACACTGGGTGCCCTGGACACCCAGTGCCATGTGGCTTGGCCCCGGGGAGGTGGTAGTCCCTAGGGCTCATGAGGTTCCTTGTGGTCCACCTGATAACTATTTTATTAAGTATCCCTGGGGAGGTGGTGGTGGTCCCCTGGGCCTGGGGGGTCCATGCAGACCCCCATGTACTTTTAAAATATGGCCCGGGAGTCCTTGTGGCCCCCCCATATATTTTTTAAATGCTGTCCCAGGAAGGTGGTGTTCCCTGGGAACGGGGTGGGGGGTCCGCATCACCCCCTTAGTTTTTTTTTAATATGAAGCCCTGGGGAGGTGGTGGTCCCTGGGGGGGGGGCTGTGTGTCCCTTCATATATTTTTTTTGTGTTGTCCCGGGGAGGTGGTGGTCCCTGGGGCCCGAGGGACTCGTGTGCCCACCTTAAATATATATATATTTAATGTTGCCCCCTTTAATCTCCAATCCTCTTCCATCATGTGTGGTGTGGGCTTTGGAGCTTAACGTAAGGTTGACCACAGGGTGGGCACTGTAGCCAACCCCCAACATGCATGGTCTTTGGCCATACATGGTGTTGGGTTGGGTGGTTACAGGGGGTTTTGCCGTAGGGCCTGGTTGTAAGGCCAGAACCTGAGGCCACACCCCGTTGCACACGGCCAAAGGCTGTGCATGGCACAGGGTTGGGTGGTTACAGTGAGGTTGGCTGCAGAGCCTGGTGTGGGGTTGGGTGGTTATAGGGGGTTGGCCGCAGGGCAGTAGTTGCACTAACGTATAGTAACTACAATTACTGTATGTTAAAAAAAACACAAAATTCACTGAAAAAAACAAAAGTTACAGCATGTTATATTTAGGAAATAGATTACAAAACATACAAATTCACTTCAAAAACCAAAGGTCACAGGGAATTTATAGCTAGGTTCTGAATATACTCACACAAAACCATAGAAATTCAGCAGGTATAGTTAGAAGTATTTCAAGTAAGTATAATTCGTGC
The DNA here is from genome assembly GCF_031143425.1 of Pleurodeles waltl. Taxonomy (NCBI): domain Eukaryota; kingdom Metazoa; phylum Chordata; class Amphibia; order Caudata; family Salamandridae; genus Pleurodeles; species Pleurodeles waltl. Next base: position 1,032,002,753 of record NC_090439.1, on the reverse strand, counting down.
TGTAAGGTAAATACAACTTGCACCCTCGCCATGCATTACTAATTACCTAAGATATCACATCACTGATGACATCTACTATACCATCACTGATAATATGAATGGAATATTTGCAGTAAAACTATTGAGGAGAAAACTGTGCATAGCAGGGGTGCTAATTTTAGGGCACGAGTTATTGTTCTGCAGGAGCATATGGGTCAGCATCTGGTTGTCACAGGAGTCCTGTGGCACCACACAAGGGGCCACAACTGGTCCCCCAGGACTCCCACATGTACTGTCAACTACTACTCTATTTGTTTTTAATTCTGAGCCACAATGGGGCTGCACTGGGCTCCCTCTGTACTCCCACGTGTGCTGTCAAAATCATCCATGGCAGTATCAGGGGACCACTAGGTCATAAGGGCTGAGGAGTCAAGGTAGGCTACTTATTCATTTGTTTTCATTTTCAGGACATGAATGTCTTGTAATGGTGGATACAGCATTTGATCTAATGTTGCGGCAAGCCAATGTGATTGCTCGATCTCACAGGACCGCTGGATCTGATAGGACTGAACTGGCCAACAGGAAAAAAGTCCTTGCAACCAATCAAAACACTCCACAGGCCCAAGTGTCCACCCCAATCAATTCTGTATTAAAGGTATCACACTCCTTTGTGTCTAGTAGGCTTTCCGGGGGGTTGAACTCCGAATCTGCGACCAGTGTAGTAGTAAGATGCTGGGACTTTTAGAGGTGGGGACACAGCCCCATGACAAGATGGGACAATATGAACTCATTTCTTCTACATAAATGTAAAAATCCCTGGTGTTTAGCAGGCTTCCTGCACCTCTTAGATGGGCAGATTGAGTGTAAACCCTCCATCGTGCTCCTACCAGAGGGACAGAAAGACCGTTTGGGCTTCTAGGGTTCAGGTTGCTGCCGCCAGTGCTTGGGCAGGCTGGCCCTTGTCCATTTTTTCATGAATGTAACAATTTCTGATCTCTAGTGGGCTTTCTGTCCCCTCAGAGAGACATTTGGGAGCACGCCTTGACTATGCAAATGCTCTGCAACTTAGTCTTTCTGATTATACACTTCAACAATTACAGCTGGTACAGAAGAGTGCTGCAAGCATGCTCGTGAATTTGCTGCATGATGGCTCAATACTGGTCACTGGTGGACTTCACAATGGCTCCTGATATGGAAATAAGTTCTTTTTAAAAGCCTTTGTGTCTGCTGCAAAGGCCTAGGACCTCTTTAAATTCAAGAAATGTTTTCCTGGTATGCCTCTTCAAGAAGATTGTGATCTTCCTCATCCACCCTTCTTTAGATTCTTAAGAATGTATTCCTACTTTCCTTATGAGGCATATCATTTGTAAGTGAAGAAATGCCTTGGTGAGAAGCTGTGTGACTTTTCCCAAGTTGCAATGTATTATAGAAAACACACTAGGTTCCCTTGGAAATGGCACATAGCCAGCAAAGCAGCTCTCACCAGTAAATGCAACTCAAGGTGGGGTTTAGCTGGGCCTTTGTTTTGAGTTGATGTAGGCACATTATACATGCCGCCAGCCTCACCCCCTCACCCCCTCCCCGGGCTGTAACTACGAGCAGTGACATTTGAAAAGGTTAATGACGGTGCAAAAATTCTTGAAGAGAAGGTGGAAACGTTTGCTAGATTATAGTGTGTTATGGAAAGTGTTCCCAGTTACCATGCAAATGGCACAGGCTGTCAGGCACATTGAGCAGTGAAAGCAGAGAAATGCTTACTTTCTAAAAGTAGCATTTTTAAAATAGTAATAATAAATACAACTTTACCATTTTATGATGTAGAACATAGTGCAGCTACTCCATTCTGATCAGGAATTACAGCTTAAAAACATATGAAGGAAATCCAGTTTTGGCCTATGAGAGGAGCAGGCTTCAAATTAATGAAAAACGACTTTGGGTTTTTTCATTACTAGGACATGTAAAACTTAATAGTACATTTCCTGCCTTTAATTTAGATAGTACCCTATCCTATGGGCTACCTAGTTTCTACCTTAGGGGTGACATATATGTAATAAAAGGGGAATTTAAGGCTTGGCTAGGAGTTTTAAATGCCAAGTTGAAGTGGCAGTGAAACTGCGTACACATGCTCTGCAGTGGCAGGCCTGAGACATGTTTACAGGGCTTCTTGAGTGGATGGCACAATCAGTGTTGCAGCCCACTAGTAGGGCTTAGTTTACAGGCTCTAGGTATATGGTAACCTCTTTACAAAGGACGTACAAGTAAATTAAATATGCCAATGGTGGCTACACCAATGTTACCATGTTTAGGTGAGAAGCACATGCATCTTAACACTGGTTAGCAGTGGTAAAATGCTCAGAGTCACAAGGGCAACAAAAAGATACAGCAACAAAATAAGAGGTCAAAGCCAAAAAGTCTGGGGTAAAACCACCTTAGGATACCAGACCTAACAACTCCCTGAAATGCCCACTACCCACCTGTGGAAGCAGATATACTTTCAGATAGTAAGAATCCACACTGCATTATACAATTAAATTGATTAACAAATATAAATTCCCTTTTTGACACAGATAACTTGAATGTGCATTCATGTATCATTCTATACCGTGAATGTAGGATCACAAATAGGTTCGTGAAACAGGTCCATTAAATATAGGTTTGGATGTGTTCCAACGTTACCATTGAAAGACCATCATAATTTTCATAATGTTCTTGCCCAGCGGCAATGATACAATTAAACAAAATGTGACTTGATTTGGGGAATATGTACATGTTAATGATCTCAGTTACCCACATATAGATATTTGTGTACCATTTCATCGTAGAACACACAATCTGGCTGTTGTTTTGAATAATATTCAGAGACCTCTGTAGAACATTGTATCTATGTATTCCATTCCTTTTTTGATACCAAATAAATTTGGATATTTATTCCTAATGTCCTTATGAGGCTTGAAATTTGTAAGTGTAGAAACTCACCTTTTCCTCAGTTAAACTTGAAACTGAACTAGTCTGAAAAGGTGTGATTGTTCAATAGGATCCAAGCTGTAGGAGGCTCAGTAAATCATGAAGATAACTGCTGCATATTACATGGCTTCAAACTTCTTATTTCAAATTTCACTTTTCATATGGGAACAGAAAGCAGTCAGTGACAAGAGCAACAACAGAGATGAAAGGCAGAAAATAATGTCTGTGATCTAGTTGTAAAATAGACTCATTGTTTATCTAACTTTTATTTCTACTTCTTTAGGATAGGTACCTCTATTTCTTGGCACTCCTTTAGTCTTCAAGACTTTACTGGTTTGCAGTACCCTGTCTCACAGAGGGTGATATCATGATGATTTTCTGTCCCATCCAATTAAGTATTTAGCATTAATATTTTTCAAAAAATGGTCAATATTAGTCTTTGTATGTTCTGTTTACTGATAGTAAAGAATAATATGCAGAAAAATAGCAGCTGCCCTGAAAGTGTTATGTTCTGCTTATTTCTATTGCATGCATACTTCTGGGGGAGGAATCCTGCAATTTTTTGCCCCTATTTGAAGAGCCATGTTTTCAGTTTCTTGCAAATTCAAAGCTGTAGGTGACAGCTCTATGTGGTAGGGATCCAGGCTTTGGGGGGCAGGTAGCGGAAGGTGCAGCCCAGGCTCTGGTTTGACGGATGAAGGGGATGTGGGTAAGGAGAAGGCTGGCCGCGCAGAGGAGCCTGGTAGGGAGTGGAGGTTGGTGAACTTTGAAGGGGGTGGGGCATAAAACCAGGTTCTGAGTTACACAGTGTAAGCAAGTGCAGCGAGGTCTGACCCCCATAATGCTGTTTCTCTGTGCAGTGCCATGCATGGGTCATGTATGCAGTAGACATATCTGCCGCCCCTGTTTCGTGCGGTGACGCTCTCTCTATCAGGTCACCTGGTGGCTTGTACTGGCAGATGGGCACACATGGACATGGAGTTTACAAGGAAAAAAGGATTTAGGGGATTTATACTGCTGTGGCTGTAACGGGTTTAAGAAACAGGGGGCCTGATTCACAAAGGTAAACTTAGTTCAAAACTCTATGTTTAGACCAAAAGTGTAAAATTAGGCCAAAAGTCTAACTTTACTACCAGTAAAGTTAGACTTTAGGTCTAAGCTTACACTTTTGGTCTATGTTTACCTTTGTGAATCGGCCCTAAGTCACTATCACGCTTCTGTGAACTCTAACCTCTTCTCTTTCATTGTTTTTCTTTCTCTAATTCTCTTTCTGTGTACACCACTACGTCTCCCCAGTAAATAATTATTTTTCCTCTCCCTCGACATCCCTTTCCCCATCTTCTATGTTCTTTCCCTTAATTTTCCTTGCCGAGTCTTCTTGCTGTCCCTCGTGTCTTTCCTGGACTGGTCCTTGTTCTCATCCTCTTAACTCGAAGATTTCAAGTTATCCCATGTCATCAGTGCATTTAAGTGCATAATGCAAAAACCAGAACGCAAACAAAATAAACTGTAGAATATAAGCTCTTCGCACCAGAACTGGCACAACTCCAGATTCATGGCCCTCCCTTTCTTCTTTCTGACTTTTAGTACATATCATCTGTGACTGCAGATTCTTCATTGTTTTCCACATCTCTCATCCTTCCCTTAACCAACTTCCTCTCCGCCCCTTTCTCGCAGAGATGGCAAACTCAGTGCCAGGAATACAGGGGCAGAATGTCTTTTATGGACGTTGCTTGGAGCTCCACTTCCTTGTTTTCAAAAAAAAAAATTTAAATACACTAAAAGTGAATAGTAAATTATTCACTATTAGTGTAATGAAAATGGAGTACAGTTTGCTGAAATATGACCCTACTTGGTAACTGAGTTAAGTAAAAAACACTTTTAAATGTCTGTGGGTGTGTTATGTAAAAGAGTGTGTGAGTGTGTATGTGTGAGTGAGTGTGTGTGTAAGAATGTGTGTAAATAAATGTAAAGATGACATGGTGTTTGATGTCGCTCCGGCTACCCCTGGCATTTTGGTGAACTGACGTCCATGATTGGCTTGCTTCCTTTTCGAGTTTTCCAGTGACCCCATGTAAGGTGTAAGTATCACTGTGGAGATGAACCTGACCTGGTCTACCCAACACTTAAAAATTGCTTGTAGAAGACAAGTCACTTGTTCAGTTACAATTCTAACTACGCGAAGGAAGCTCTCAGCAGCAAATGTAACAGCGCAGGGCGGTTTTTATCTTTATCTGTGCCTTTGTCTGGCGCTGATGTAGGCACATTAGTCTTGTCTCCCCAGAGCTGTAATTTTACTAGTTTATAATGTGACTTGTACTCAGTCCCCTTGGAAATTCCACATAACGGAGCGGTAAAACATCTCTCGACAAAAAAATGCAACGCAAGGGGTGGGGTTTATCTGTTCCTTTGCCTGGTGTTGACATAGGCACATTAGAGCTGCCCCCACCAGGGCTGTAACTACGGGCAGTGACCTTCGAAAAGTTTAATGACGCTGCTGCAAAAATGCCTTGGGGAGAAGCTACATAACTTTTACCATTTTACAGTGTGTTATAGAAAGTGGCACAGAGCCGGCAGAACAGGCCAGCAGGTAAAGGCATCTAGTGCAGAGATGTGCTTATATCTGGGAGTGACACATTTGTATCACTCTCATACAGACTCAGCCATTCAGCATTGCAGATTGGATAAAATGAGCACCTTTAAATCAGGTGTCAACAACGCCTAATATCAGGTAACTGAATGCGCCACATGGTTTGAAATTGTTAAAATCAGAGTATTTGTGGTTCTATGATTAAAGAGAGGGGAGGAAAGGCATTGCTATATCTAACTTCTGCTGCCTGGTCAGGGGTAGTAAGCGCTATATCAATTCAATTTAATTGTGCGAATGACAGCCATTTATTTAGTTGGTAATGTAAAATACATTTCTTTCTGTGTTGTTATCTGTTTCCCTTATCTGACTTCCAGGTTAGTGTTAGAAATTGAGTCTTTAGTTGGCAGAGGTATGCTCCCTGTTCAAGTAGGGAACCACAACCCTAGTCATGGTAAGTCAGATACACACCTTAAATTAATCTGTGCTGACCCTCTGGTAGCTTGGCACAGAGGAGCAAGCAGGCTTAACTTAGAGGGCAATGTGTAAAATATTTGTGCAACACTTATAACAGTAAAACAGTGAAAGCACAATGCAAAAATAATCCACACAAAGTTAGAAAAATAGGTCTTAACTTAATGAACAATACAACAAAAATCCAATAAGTAGAAGTTGATGTGAATTTTTAAAGAATATCTGCAGTTGTAGTGCTTTAAAGTGCCAACAGGAACTATCTGGCCTGCTAGACTGGGGTAAATCCAACGTTCAGGACGACCGCGATGGAGCGTAGGGTGGCTACAGGGACCAACCTTGTCCGGTTGAAACAGTACTTAGTGTGGAGGGTTGCGTCGACATCAAAGATCCAAAGAGAGGAGTAGAGGAGATGATGCAAAGGTGATGCATCAGTTCTGATCTGCACAGTCAGGGAATGCGTTGTCATCAAGCCACGCAGTCCTCAAACTTTGAGCAGGGATACAGCATTGAACCCTTTGCGATGAAGGCAATGTGTTGTCGTTGAGATGCGCAGCTGGTGATGTGAAGGTGATGCGAGGGGCTGATGGTGATCCGTTTATCCTGAGGAGTGCAATCGGCAATGCAAAGTCCTCATCCTCAGATACAGTGGTGATGCATCGGCATCAAAGAGAGATGCAGCGGTTCCGATTGGCGCAGTGACAGCAATGCAGGGATTTTCTCAGCTGCAGAACACACTTTGAAGGGCTCAGGACTGGATTGCCACCACTCGGCAGGGTAGGACTCACAGTTGACAGAGTCCAGAAGCTGTAGCAGAGGTGAGTGAAGTATTTGATGTTCATGGGACTTCAGGACATAAGAAGTCACTTTGGTTCTGGGGATGTAGAGATTCAGGTCCAGTCTTTCTCATTCCCAGGCAAGGAGGGCAGCAGGCAGCTGGACAGGCACAACCAAGAAGGAGCCCTGCAAAGTCCAGCAGAGTTGCAGCCTCTTCAGCAGCAAAGCAGTCCTTCCTGGCAGAATGTCCTCAGGTCCAGAAGTGTACTGATTTGGTTGGGTATGGGGTCCAGTACTTAAACACAGTTGTGCCGTTGAAGTGGGGTAGACTACAAAGAGAGGCCTTTGAAGTGCCCCAAGTCCCCCACCTTCCTTCCCTGTCTCCTAACTAACTAAAGGGAGTTATTCAGCTCCATGTGGAAAAAGGCACAGCCCTATTTAGGTGCATCAGCTCCTCCCTCCCATCCAGCCAAAGAAGACCCATCAGCCTGGTGATGGGCCATCAGGATGTAAATGGCACACCTCAGCTTCCTTTGTGTGTGACTGTCTAGAGGGAATGCACAAGAGCCCAGCTGTCAGCAACCCAGACTTGTATTCAGAGACAAACTGGTATAGGCACAGAATGGTTAAAGTAATAAAATGCCAACTTTCCAAAAGTGCTATTTTCATACCTACAACTTAAAATCCAACTTCACCACCAGTTGTGATTTTCAATTGTGAGTCCAGAGACACCAAACTTGAAATCTCTATCTGGTCCCAATTGGAAATTACATTTATAAAATGTAATAAGGTAATCCCAATCTTAACCTATGGCAGAGATAGGCATTGCAGAAGTAAAAAAACAGATTTAAGTTTTGACATTACCTGGCATGTAAAAAATAAAAATTACATGTCTATTTTTTTAAATACACTGCACCCTGCCATTGGGGCTGTCCAGGGCCTACCTTAGGGGTGACATATATGTTTTAAAAAGAAAGGTTTGGGCCTGGTAAGACGGTTAACTTGCCAGGTCGACCTGGCAGTCTAAATCTGCACACACTGTCTCTGCAATGGCAGGCTTGAGCCATGTTTGAAGGGCTACTGAAGTGCTTATCACGATCAGTGGTAAAGAGCACATGCACTTTAGCACTGGTCAGCAGTGGTAACGTGCCCTGAGTCCGAAAGCCAGCAAAAACGAAGTCAGCAAAACAGGAAGTTAGAAGGCAACAAGTCAGGGGAAATCACACCAAGGATGCCAGGTCTAACAGTCTGAAATCCCAACCCATAGGTGAGAGGTCTGAAATACAAACCTAGAGGAGAAAGGGAGGGTGAGGTATATCAATATTATGCTGACTTGTCATGAAACACAATTGTTAGATGCCACACTGGTGATACGAACAGTATTTCAGAAAAAACAACAGTTTTAAAGACAAAACATATGTTTCCAATGTTAGTAAACTGGAAAAAAGACCACGTCACATTCTATGGAGATCATTTAAAAGCATACGCTTCTAACAAAATGAAAGTCAAATACAGTGTTTGAAATCAAATGTGGGATTTGGCAACACAAAGGAAAAAGCTAAACTACGGAAAATGGAATAAAACAACATATAGCGAGGAAAGGAAAGTATATTAGGTGAAGAAAAGGTTACTAACATGCAGCAACACAGCTCTTAAAAATGAGAACATCATTTCTCCCTTCCATTTATATTTCCTTTGTTTCACCCTTACTTACCACCGTCCTTACCCCTTTTTCCTCTACTTACCCTTTTTTCTTCCTCCTTCTACTTATATTTCTCTTATACCTCTCTTTTCCTGTTTCTTGTTTCCTCTGAAATCACAGGATCAGCAAAATAACTAAACAATGACCATATACTAGTAAGGTATAGAAACTGTGAAACAAAACACCAATAACTGAGTAGTGCAAGCTTAGAAAATTCCTTAAATGCAAAGACATATTTAAAGTTATACAATAAGATTATTTTTCAAAACCAAATTTTGGGAAGGGTAAAACATTTATTTTCACAAAAAAATATATAGTTCCTATTCATGGCTGTACATTGTATTTAATTTCCAGAGCATTTACACAGGTTGTTACATGACCATCATAGCTAATGTCGAAGCACATCTTCGTTCAGTGTAGCCTGTAATCAGGACATAAACTTGTGCCTCCAAGCTTTGGTGGGTGTGTTGCACGTGGGGGAAGGGTGGTTTCTACATTAGGGGTCTAGGGCTGTCTCCCTCTGAAATTCAATTGTTACTTCAAAAAATATTATTAAATTGATCAATGTATTTAGAATATGATCATATCTCTAAAGAAATCAATTTATGTAAGTTTAGGCTCCCTCTGCCAGGCTGCCTGCTCCACCTTGCTCTGAACAACAAGCCAGAAGCCAGGCAGTAAATTAACTTTCTGCAATGTGCCACATGACGCAGGGCTTACCTTTCTAAAGCCCTTCCGTGCCATGGTAGTCCATGGTGATATCCACTGTAGGCCAGTAAAACTGTCAGTGTCACAGTTTTGGACACTGCAGGGTGTATCGTTGTTTGAGGGCAGACGTCCATTATTCACAGGTATACATCCAAACCTTTTCCATTCTTCACATGGTAGGACTGGATGTGAGCGCTGTATGTGAGATTTGGTGCCTTGTCCTCAATTATGGTGTTATAATGCTAAACTTGTATTATGTATATTGTGCTGAGACCCCTAATCACATTTACCTCCCCCACTTTAACAGCACAGGCAGTGGCGTAGACTACCAGCCCCTTCTGAAGTTGAGCTGCTGTATTTGTGCCCCAGTGAAATTGAACAAAATATCAGAGTTCAGCCTAAAGGGAGAAATATGTGCTTTTAGTGCCTTGATTTGCGGAATACCAAAAAATTAAACAAAAACATTAAATGCTATTATGATTATTCATGCCTATCATATGGTGAACATACCTGCTGCTTAGTAAGGTGCTTTTTTACTTAGATTGATCAGTGCAATGGTTCTAGAATGTTTTATCCCCACTGTGGACATGTCTGGATTTTAAAGACAGTTACATGCTTGATGTTTGTGGTTGCATTATTCTGGGGATCTAGCTCTGCCTTATGCCATTAAAATGTGACTTATCTTCATGCCCTTAACAATAAGGGCCAGATGTAAGAAGGCTTTTGCGCCTCGCAAACGGCGAAAAACGCCGTTTTCGAGGCGCAAAAGCCCCTACGCGATGCTGAAACACATTTTGCGAGTCGGTACCGACTCGCAAAATGTGTTTCAGACTCGCAAATAGGAAGGGGTGTTCCCTACCTATTTGCGAGTCGCACCGTGATGTAAGTTGATTTGTGACTGCGAAAGCGGTCGCAAATCAACTCGCAGTTACCATCCACTTGAAGTGGATGGTAACTTATTCGCAAACGGGAAGGGGTCCCCATGGGACCCCTTCCCCTTTGTGAATGCTCACAAGAATATTTTTTCAGAGCAGGCAGTGGTCCCATGGACCACTGCCTACTCTGAAAAAAAAACGAAACTAAAAGGTTTCGGTATTTTTTTCTATTTGCAGCTCGTTTTCCTTTAAGGAAAACTGGCTGCAAAGAGAAAAAAAAACTGCTTTATTTAAAAGCAGTCACGGACATGGTGGTCTGCTGTCTCCAGCAGGCCACCATCCCCATGAGTGCCTAGACTCGCTATGGGGTCGCAAACTGCAACCCACCTCATAAATATTTATGAGGTGGGTCTTTGCGACCCCATAGCGAGTCGCAGAAGGTGTCTGAGACACCTTTCTGCATACCAATTTGCGAGTTGCAAATTGCGAGTCAGAAGGACTCGCAATTTGCAACTCGCACATTGGTTTCTACCTACATCTGGCCCTAAGTGCCAAAAACAAGGATTGATTTCCAAATAATTAAGTTAAAAAAATGTTAACGTACTGCATGCCAGCAATTTAGTTCCTCCTTTAATTCACGTTCAAGAGTGTTAGCTATTTCCATTATGTTGTATTCCTATGTAATTTTGTACATCTTATTAATCTTTTATTGTTCATATTTTGATTCCTGCCAGGTGTTTATGAGTGGCTGTGATTGAGAGCTCGGGTGCTGAGGCTGAAGGAGGTGCAAGCTTCTCAGAGTGTCTGTCATAGTTTGACCTCTTTGCAAGGCACATGGAGCAATGGCCATTTATTCCAGTTGCAATTGAAATTTTGCGTAAAAGAGTGTGTAAAGGGGTGCAAAGTTATCAAAATATTTACAGGCAAGAGATAAAAGAAAATAAAGTGCTTACATGTGAGTGAGTGTAGTGTATGTTTGAAGACAATGAAGTGAGGGGGATGTGAGGAAGATCAGTGAAAGAGTGTGAAAAGAGGGTGCTGAAGTGCAAGAGTAGAGATTGAAGCTGTGCCAATGGATGAGGCCTGGAGATAAAAGAGCATACATGCCCAACATAAAGTACACCTAACTGAAGACCAATACTTTTTCCACAGACCTCTTGCTTTCTCATGAAACTCTGTATTAAAATGGTCAAATGTACCATTTGCCAATCTTTTTAAAATAACATTCTCAGTAGGACCACCCTCCAAACCCCAGATTTGTCTATTAAGCTCACTCACTTCACTCACTACATAAAAGGCATACCAAACGTTTACACCCCACCACTTTCAAATGTATCCAGCCGCCACTGCACTCTCTTCAGATAAGGCACTAACACATTCGTAGAGGCATCACATGGAAGCATGGATCTAAATAGACACCTTTTCCCGTTCTTGTCTCTAGACCCTTCATTCATGCAGACTGCCCCTGCTCTACTCCTAAAGGCTCTTTGAGCATTCCTCATCTGTTGAGCAAATGGATGTTAAAAATTCCTAGGTGTGCTATGTTAAAAATTCCTAGATGTTTCTGATGATCAGGTGAAGTAAAGCATGTGCAGTATATTTGTCTTACGCATATGAGCTGGCATCACTAATGATGTCTATCTTATGCACAGTGGTTGCCTCTTCTCCCTTTTCTCCTCCACTGTCTTCCCAACTCCTCACAGGATGGTATCAGCTGCACCCACCCTACCATGTGACGAATTGGGCAATTGACATAGAGCCTCGGATGCACACGGCTCAAATCTAAAGTGCCCAGTCTGTATTCCATCAGGGAAAGTGCTGTATGGGAGTTGCTGTGCAGTTCTAACAGGTCTCATATGCCAAAGCTGGAAGCAGGCAAGTCCTGTAAATCCTTCAAAAGGGTACCTGTGCTGTACTGCATGCGCCTGTCAAACAGTGCCCTAACTCTGCCTGACCCTCGAACAGAGTGAGGGTCAGAATTATTTAATTATTTAAAAAAAGGAAGCAAAAAATATGGTTGGAGTGAAACCCAAACACCCCTGTTGCATCGTTCCCATGTTATTATGTGTGTGGAAATGGATGCAGCTGTTGAGATATGCCAGTCCTTGACAGTATAGTACCTCATAAGTGTGTGTGAGGAGCTTGAGGGCGCATTCTTGGATAGGAAGCCAGTGAAGGGCCTTCAGGTGTTCGGATATTTGCATATGGCGTGGTAGATTCAGAACGAGTCATGCTACTACATTCTGTATGACTTGGAGCCTCTTGGTGAGTTGAGCAGTGATGCCGGCATAAAAGGTGTTGCCATAATTGAGTCTGCTGGTTATTAGGGCTTGCATAATGGATCTTTGAGTGTAAAGTGGGAGCCATCTGAAGACCGTCTGAGGAGCTCGGGGTATGAAAACAGGAGGATGCAACCAGATTGACTTGGTTGGATATCAAGATTTGATTGTCGATCAGAATTGAGTTGGATGGGCTGGGTGCTGTCCCTGGCTCTGCGGGCCACCAAGCAAAAGACCAGAGGGAGGTGCTCTTTCTAAATATGACCACTTCCATCTTGTCTTTGTTGAGTTTTAAGCAAATGTTTTTTCATCCAATTTGCCACTTTAGAGATGCAGCTGATGAAGTTTGCTTGGGTATTTGAGGTGCACTCTGAAGAGACAGTATGAGCTTGGTGTGGTCAGCAGGAGCTGATGCTGAACTCATCAGTTTGGATGATGTTGGTGAGTCATATAGATGTAGAAAAGCATTGGACTAAGCAAGGAACCTTAAGGAACACACCGAATAGGGTTGGAGCTAATTGATGAGTTCAGGGCTAAACAGACCATATGGGTGTGACCTGAAAGGAAGGAGCAGATCCATCAGAGTTCAGATCCACAGATTCTGATCTCATGGAGGCAATGGATAGGATGGGGTGGGAGATAGTGTTGAAAGCAGCCAAGAGGTCAAGAAGGATGATTGCTGCTGTGTCCCCTTTGTCCATGATGATGAGGATGTCTTCTATGGCTTTAATGAGGGAGGTCTTCTTGGTGCTGTGGTTTGGTCTGAATCTAGAATTTCCAGAACATTGGCCAGGTAGGGAAGCAGGGAGATGGGTTTGTAGTTAGCCAGAGTCTTAGGGTCCACCAATGGTTTCCTCAGGATCAGTAAGATGATGGAGAGTTTTGGCATGTTTTGGGAAGGTGGCAGTGGCGAGAGGGTCATTGAGGATATGAGTGGGGCTGTGCTGATGGGGATTGAGTCCTTTAGTGAGAATACAGTGTGGACACGGATCCAATGGGGCTCCTGAGTGGATTCAGTGCATGGTGTTGATGATATCCAGTAGGGTGATGGATGGCTAGGAGGTAAGGGAGGTTTCCAGAGAGTTTTTGTTATCGTAGTGGAAGATAGTGAGGCTGTAGAGATCCAGCTGAGGTGAGAAGTTATTTTACATGATGTTGATTTTATTGATGAAGTAGTGAGAGAGCTGAGTGCAGCAATCTTGTGAGGGGGTGATGATCATGGAGCTGGTGGCATGGGATGTGAATTCCTTCTCTATGGAAAAGATTTAATTCAAGATATTGGTGATGTATTTTATCCATTAAGTGAGTGATGTGTGCCTGATGGTTCTCAGTTACTGTTAGTAGATCGGGAGGACTGATCTTTAGGTGCCTCTGCCCAAGATGTCATGGTTGTCGTACCATTGATGTTCCAGCTGTTTACAGTGGTGCTTGATGAGTCAAAAGTATTCCATTTACCAGCTTGTCCATGGCCTGGATCAGTGGTGGAAATGTTTTTTAGTGGAGTTTGGGAGTCTCCAAAGGATGACATCAGGCATCATCAGGAATAAGGAAGTACTACTGCCATGCAAGGGAAAGTGTAAAAAAAAAGTTTACATAATGCACGGCATAATGAATAGTTTTCTTGCTGCAGGCATGAAGGTAGGGTGAAGTCATAAACACTTACTACTGCTCAATCAGTGAAGCATTCCGTACTCTTGGCAAGTGCACGCTTGAACCTGAAACCCAGGTGTTCATCATCCTCTAATGACATGCATCAATAAGACAACCCTCTTCCCCCAGTTCCAACTTACAAACACACTGGAACTAAGTCACTAGCACCACGCAGCAAGTCAGGGCATAGAATAGCTTAAATATTACAACCTGTTCACCAGGACTTTAAAGGAATCTTGATACCTGCCTTTTCTCAGCTGAGTTGATTTTCATTATAAAAAAGCCATGAGTAGACCATTTGATTGATTTTAAGCACTGCCCAAAAACAGGTCTTTTGTGTTACATTTTTATTGTCTGTCTGAAAGAGGAAAAGATTAGAATGTAAAAACTATAAAGATCACTTTAAATGGACCTAAGAACTAAATTTCCTAGATTATAATGCACCATTGTAGATAACAGCATATCATAAAACATTAAAATTATGAATTATTTCATCAGGTGAACTATAAAATTGAAGAACATTTCAGGAAATTTGGGATACTAGAAAAATAATTTGATCAATTAGGGTACATTTTGCTAATAAACAAGAGAAAGGTTGTCTATAGCAAGGGCTAAATACCAAAAGTAACTGGTATCCATTTACTGAACAACACAATCAAGCTAACAAATTGAAATTATACAACTTAACAAATAAAAAATAAAAAAAACCTCTTTGGTGGCTCCCAATTTTTTTTTCACCCTTGAGGCATTCGAGTCTTTTATTGGGTAATTGTAATTGTCTCATATCAAAAGTATCTGCTCTATGCGTGTGATGTTTTAAATTCCACCAAGCCTTATAAGAAATTTTAACTGCTGATGTTAATTTTGTCATAATGACCTGTGATCAACAAAGTGTTGTTCCTATAAAATTAACCATAACTGCCTTGAAAAGTGTTAATATGTGAAAAGGGAATATCACTACCATACATTTCATTAACCTTATGCCAAACTTGTAACCAAGACTAACCTGTTAGAGGACAATCAAAGAACATATGTATAAAAGCACCATCCATTATTTGACACAACTAACTAGTATCTTGTTATAGAATTTTTATCTTACATAAATAAGTGCGGATAAAGGAGAAATGATATAAAAGAAGAACAATGTCTGAGTAGTAGATTCAGAATGTGAAATAGAGTGAAGCTTGGACCAATTCGTATTCCACATATCCCAGGATAACTTATTATTTAAAATGTTGTGTCATTTTATCTCAGTAGTAGACCTTTATCTATCATTGGTGATCAAGATAAGGTTTTGATAGATAAAAGAAACTGAATTGCCAAAAACCTTCTTAGTACTAGTTAATTTAGATTAATTGTTGCCTATAGGAAAATAAATACAATTCATGAGACCAAAAGCTAATATATTGCTAAAAACATCATATTGTTTTCTTTATGAATTGCATAAAATATATTTATCAAATGGAGGTGGGAAATAAATAATCCCAAAATCTTGAAAAGGTTCTGATACTTTATAAATCCCACACGTTTTCCATACTTTCCAAAATGTTGACTTCCCTTTAACAGCAATTTTTTTATTATACGATAATGTACTGGAGAAAAACTTTTCCTTTTATGTCCTAGAATATCATTTAAAAAAAACCTCAATAAGTTAAAATAAAAATAAATAAAGTCATGCTAGGATTTAAAAAATGTCTTTGTGGCTGGTTGAGGATAGGAATTCTTTATAAGAGAAGGGGTAAAAATGATCATGTTCCAAAAATTATCAAACATTACCAGAGGATACAAAAGAACCTATTAATATATTCCAAACTTGCTTCAAGCAATAATATCTGATAAAATCAGAAAAGCAAACCACCCATTAGGTCTGGGTTGCTTAAGAAAAAATAAAGAAATCCTTGTTTTTTTATTATTCCACAGAACCTAGACATTGTACTACCTATTTTAAAAAAGTAAGCCTTGAGGCCTGATTATGACCCTGGCGGTCACCAGACCACCAGAGTCACGGTCGGACAGCCACCAAAGCGGCCATCTGACCGCGACATTACAACAGTGGCGAAAGTGCCACGGTTGGACCGCCGGCACCTCCACATTTCAGCCGTCTAATGGCCTGGCGGTGACAGCGGATCCAATCCACCAGAGCAGCACTACAAGCTGCCCTGCCCTGGATATTACGACCCCTCTCTCCGCCGGCATTAACACTGCGGTTTCACTGCCATGTAAATTCTGATGGAGACGGGGTGCCGCAAGGGGGGCTCCTGCACTGCCCATGCACTTGGCATGGGAGGTGCAGGGGCCCCCCAGCCAGACCCCATTGCGCAAATCACTGTCTACTTTGCAGAGAATGATTTGCGCAAAGGGTGTTGGTGCACCTGACACACAATAGCATTGCCAACAGCTCTATTTTGAGCCGGTGTCAATGTTGTTGTGCGTTTCCCTCTGACCGAGCTGAAAACACATAATAGGCTGCATTGGCGGCCTCCTGACCTGCAGGAGTTTGGCAGGCGGCCTTTTCCAGTCACCAAACTCCTAATGAGGGCCTTGAGCTTTACTGGTAACATCCCCAAGTAAAAAATAATAATAGGGAGAAACCTCATCTTGATAGTATCCAGATGTCCCCATGAACAGAGGTGTAAAGGAGACTAAGGGGGTCATTATGAGTATGGTGGATGGAAAAGGCCGTCTGCCAAACTCCAACGGTCAGGTTACCGCCAGTGCAGCTGCCTTCCCACAGGCCCCATCAGGAGTTTCCCGCAGGGTCAGCGGATGGAAACAGTGTTTCTGCCCATTGGCCCAACGGGAAACAGCCCACAACATTGACACCTGCTCATAATTGAGCCGGTGGCAATGCTGCAGTGCGTAGGGTGCACCAGCACCTGTTGCGCTGTTCACTGTCTGCATAGCAGACAGTGAACAGCGTGACGGGGCTGGCCATGGGGGCCCATGCACTGCCCATGCCAAGTCCATGGGCAGTGCAGGGGTTCCCCTGGGGCCCCCTGCACCCTGTCTCCACCAACCTTCACATGACTGGGCTACTGCTATGTAATCGCCGGTGGAGAAAGGACTCATAATCCCCATGGCAGCGCTGCCTGTAGCGCTGCCCTCGTGGATTAGGATCGCCAGCACTGCCAGCCCCTCCTGAGGAGGAAAATTGGCGGTGCTGGCGGTTTGACCATGGCACAACCGCTATGGTCGTAATGTGACTGCCGGACCGCCACAATGGCAGCTGTCGTCCGCCACGGTGTCCCGCGTCTTAAGACCACCAGAGTCATCCAAATAAAGCTTAAAAATGTTATCATATACCTAAACATTTTATTTTTGAAGCAGTCCAACTAAGACCAAAGTGTTGAAAAGGGTATCTAAAACACTATTTATTAAAAGGTAAAGCTGTTTTCTATGTTCATTGTGTAACCAAATACACTGGGAAATGTGGGTATTTCATGAAGAAAAGGCTGGCAGGGATGTTTGTTGTTTAGAAATATATATAAAAGTATTGTCCATATAAGCAGTAAATTTGATCTGATTAGGTTGATATCCTGAAATTGTTTAATTCTGACAAATCTATTTTAGAAAGGGTCTAACAAATGAATGAATAATAAAGGAATTAAGGGACAACCCTGACATGTGTCTCTCCTTATTGAAAAAATGAAGATATCATCTCAGGTACACAAAGTGTGAGGGTTCCATTATAATACAAATATGTAATTAAATTTAGTGCATCCAAACCCAGCTCAGAAAACAGCTCAATACATAAAATCCAAAGTATGTAGTTTTCAATACACAGTGCTATTATTTTAGAAAAAGATATGTAGCATAGTAATCAAAGAACTGGGTCTGAAGTTCTTAAAATAAGGCAGATTTCTGTATTTTTGTGGAATTAAACATATCATAGCCTCAGAAAAAGTGTCCTCTGACCTTCCAATTAAAAAGAAATATCTGTATCAAGTAAACAACTGAGGAGCTAACAATTTTGAAAAATATGACAAAAATTCACCATTAAATTCATCCAGACCTGTGGCCTTCTCTTTTGAGTCATTTAGGGCATCCCTATTTCCATACTATCCAGTTGTTTGTCAATAGGAAATAAATAAATTAAGGGGACTTCCCTCTAAGAAAGGTCACCAACGTATGTATCAAGGTCACTCACTGATGAATTCCTTTCTAATGAGTATAATGTTTTATAATGTTCTGAAAAACACTTGTCCTTATCCTTAAATATTTTAATCTCATCATTACTAATAAAACGTTTAAACATGAATTTCCCTCTTTTATTTTTGTGGTAGTTTACTAATAATTTACCTGATCCATTCAGGCCCTTATATAAACTTCATTAATTTTTTATAAATAACCACACACACTTTCAGTTGAATTTCTTTCATGCTGCTATTGATTTATTCAGTCTTCATTATTCATAGTTGTATAATATATATGTTTTAATGTTCAATATCTTCTAGAATGGCTATAGAGATTTGATATCCCAGTTTCGGTTTTGCGGTTATAAAAGTTACATTAAAGCCCATTGCAATTGCCTTGAAAGAATCCCATAAAATACTAATCTCACAATTAGTCATTGGGTTAATCTGCAAACCTCTGTGGCATTTTTTTCAAAACTGAATTGGATTGGAAAGCTTTACCTGGAAGCATGTCATTATTAAAACCACATCAATTTAGCTTCCCTTTGTTAAGTAGAATATTTAATGGTACAGTAAGATGAGTGTGGTCCGTATCAATATTGCCCCAATCTCAACACACACCAGACACTGAACCAGATCATTACTTAAAATAATCAATGTGTTTTTTGAGAGATGAGTGTGTACTCTCTACCATCAGGGATAAAATGTCCACTATGTTTCAGATGAAACACTTTGTGCAACTATTATTTTTAATCAGTTTTGGGCAGTATTGGGAACATAGCTTGTATAAGAGTAGTTTTCTAGCCATAAATTGGCCAAGAGGTCGATTATAGTCACCTCCATCAATTACTCTATCTATATGATAAGACATTAACTTGCACAAAACGTTTTCCAAAAATAATTATTTGGAGTATTTGAACTATATATACTCATAATAAAAATACTATACAATTAATTGTATCTTTAATCCTAATCATTTTACCCTCTAAATCAGCTTCATGTTAAATTATATCAAACTGTACCAATGAGGTACAATATAGGGGTACACAACTCAAAGGGGAGTAATATCTGTTAAAAAAAAGAAAACATAGGCCTAAGACAACAAATATTGAACATGAGAACCACATCATGCTAGGGAACAGCATCATGTCCAATGTACATATTATCCACCTAATGTTTGTTAATAAACTCTTTAAGCTTGCAAGGATCCACTAAAAATAAGCTCTCTTTATACGTCACTTTAAAAAGACAATGGCGGATGAAATCATATCTAACATTCATTAGTTTAGGTTGAGGATGACAAACTGAGAATGCTATTCTTCTAATTGCTGTAGCTCGTGAAACATCCTGTGAGAGGAAGGTAATGTGACTTTTCCATAGAAACTGCATTTTCTCTGTGGTAGAACCACCAACAAATCAGTGAATTTTAGAAAGTACAATATAATAACTCTAGGCCTAGCACAGTAAGTGGAATAATTTGTTTCAGGACCCATTCTATGAATTCCTTGAATGTTAATGGGTAAAGAGGTTAAAATTCCCAATATTATTGGACGTTGCTGCTTTAGAAAAAGCAGCTTGTCTGATCCATTAGAACCTTCTTGAATACCATTAATGTGAAGATTGTTCCTCAAAGAGGACATGTACTTAACCTTTTCAGCAGCATCCTCTATTTTATTTATCCTATGCTCTGCTTCCGTCATCCTATTATCAAAATCAGACCACTTTTTCTCCATCCTCTCTAAAGTTTTATTGGTAACAACAATAAATGGCTTTAGGGTTTTGATTTCCTCAAGCAGAACTTCCAGAGTGAGTCTCGTTGCAGATTTAAAGACCTAGAGAGAGACTCCAAGTCTTTCATTGGGCCGTTTTTCTGATCTCATCATTTCTTCTTTAGGGATGGTGCCCAAAACATTGGTGGGCATAGGTACTTCCACACTAACTGCAGCTCTCTCCACCATACTGTCAATCAAAGCAATGTCTGCCCTCTAAGACTTGTTTTTTAAGTGACACTGAACCAGAATAATTGAAGAACCTTTGCATTATCTTTGAATAATAACACCAGTAGTAAAATTTGCCAAAAAGAATTACACCAAAAATTCAATACTGTCATTAAAATATAGTCTTGAAGAAAAAATGGGTGCCAAGCTTCACATATGGAATAGTACAAATGGCAAAAACCTGCATGAAGCATCATAAACACAATAATGCGAGCTACATATTCTTTAACATATAAAAACACTTATTAACTGGCACTGCGGCAAAAAGCAATTCAATTTCTGTCTTTCTCAGTCATAAGAAGTGTCAGGCCATCACTGGGGGAGCAGCTCTTACCAACATAAATTAAACAGAATAGTGGGTGGCAGCTTTCCGACACTGAGGAGAGTGAGAAGGCCAAAATACATTCATAAAAACAACTGAACCAAGCAGTAAAAGTCATACCTCTTGCTTGCCCAGCTGTTCCCCTGCTTCCCGACCTAATTACAACACCCAACTCCTCCTGACCAAGTTCAAGCTGCCTCAAGGACTCCATCTGAGCTGCCGCAGCTAACACAATCGAAGCCATCTTCACAGGTGATTAGTCATGTCCCTGTTAAGAAGAAACAACACTTCTTAATAATTAAAGGTCTCTGGGTTTTTACTCCAGGGAACTTGGATTTAAACACTACGGCAATAAAAAGCAACAGGCAAACCACAGTGCTGAAACTCTGAGGGCCACAACACATCATAAGCATGGTCAGACAGAAAGTTCCTGAGGAAGCTGAGAGGAGAGGCTATAGCCCAGTGAGCACCCTACGTATAGCACTCACTATGTGTATGCATGGCCAATGCCATCAATATGCCCTTGTGGTGGCTGCTTCCATATGGAGCATTCTCCAGTGCACAATTTACCTCCCAAACTAAGGGGTCCAGGTTATAATAATCACAATACGTCAAGACTCCATAGAAGCATTACATGCATTCAGCACACAAACCCTGTGGTTGGGTGGTGTACATGCCCCATGTAGCATATCTTTAGGTTGTGCTACCCTTGTACTGATTTCTGACATTAGTCACGTGTCAGCCTTTCCTAGGTTGCTTATGTGCTTTTCTTTAATACAGGGAAGTGTGTGTGTGTTTCTTTAAATTTATATTTGTTTGGACTATACCATTTTCTGATTTCTGGTATTTTGCTTTTACTTGACTCTTTTTCTGGCAATGTGTGTATGCCTTAGCCCCTTAAGCTTTAATGATTCTGGAGTGTTTTGTGTGTTCTATACTACCTTTAGAGCAGCAGCAGCTGTTCCCCTTCTGGATTTCATTGTATACTGATCAAATTTGCAACTTTGTCACAGTACTTTTTGTCAATTGTTGCTGGTTTCTTTAAGCTGCCATTAGTAAATTTATATATTACAATTAGTTTAGTTAGCATCTCTGAGATTTTGGCAGGTTCTTCTACTCCTTATTGTGAAATACTTTAAGTTTACAAGGTGTTATCATCCATTTAAAAAGAATCAGAACTATTCAATATTTGTTTTACATGCAATATTTTCTAAATATTTATATTATCTCAAAAAGTATAAGAAATAAAAAATGATAACTTTGCATATATTATACTTGGGGCATATTTATTAATATATAATGCAACACAGCAAGTCTCTTTGCTGCGCTGGGTTGTGTGATATGGAAAGGGCAGGAATGTGCTGTACTTAACATTGTACAGAGCATTCCTATCATTTCCCAGAACTGGCGCACAGTCTGCTGCCTAGCACCAAGTCAGGCACCCATGCATCATGGTGCGCCTTCCTGCATATAAAACACTCCTCTGAGTCATATTCCTCTTTTATTCTAGAAACATGTGCTGGTATGCTGTTTGTGGTGGCACGCATATCACAGACTTTACCTCTTCTTTCAGACTGTCTCATCATCTTTTACAGTGCCTTAGGGTTCTTTTCGAGACATTGTGTTGTATTAAAATATTTCATAGGTTGGCAAATAGCTTTGGGATATTCTACAATTATTGATGCCAGTCACATCCTGATGTAAAACAGTATAGGCCAGATTGTCAATCAAGTTTCTTTTCACAAATCCTTTGTAAATAGTTTCTGATCAAACATTTATAGATGGTGCAACGGGTCACTTTTTTGTGAACAGTTCACATTCAGACCTATTTCTCATAATATCAAATTATTTACTATGCCTGGGGCAACCGTGTCATCTTTCATATTCCACAGTATTTGTATATGTGAAAAAAAGGTTCCACAACTCCACTTTGGTAGTCCATACTACCACTTCTGAAATGGAAGAAACTTTTTGACTTATGTTACTCGATGTAACAAGATCACTTTGTGCTCTAAGCATTTGTCCCAATATAAGGGGATGCCCTACATAATTATATTTGACTTATTCTAGAAACAGTATTTTGGTACATTTAACTGAAGAATTATGTATGTCTTCATAAACAGTGTAACGAATGACCTAGTGAAGATCATAGGAACAAGGTTCACCAAGTGCGATGTGACAAAGAGAAGACCCTTCATTGTTTGGTTCTCGATCTTCTCCCACTTGACGGTCTCAGGATTAGAGTACCCTCACCAATTGCCCATCTTCATAAACGTGAAGGCCATGTTATATTCTTGTAAAGTGAGAATCCAAATTCACTGGCCTTAAACTGAATTTTCATTTGTCAAGAGACACCGAGGAGTGATTTTGATACACATTATGTCAACAGATTCTCGAGTTGCATGTGAATGTTATTAATATTGCAAGCATAAACATTTAGAAGAATATAAGGACAAATTGCTGGACATCTTGGTCCCAAATTAGGACCTAGTTTGCGTTAGAGACCACTGTCTTTTGTTCAGTAGGGTACAAAGAGAAAATACATTGTTAGTTCACCAACTGCATACTTCTTTGTAATATGCTTCCTTTTGGGATTTGCATGATTACAATCATTACAAGATATACATTTCTCTTCAGAATTTCCAATAGTCTGACAATAAAGCAAAGCATCTATGCTGAGCTGACAGCCTGAACTTGTCTCCCATTACAAGTCAGATCTGCTGAAACGTGGAAGTAATGCCCTGATACGATCATAGTAGAGTTACTGAAAACTGCTAGTACTGTAAAAATGGAGGGATGTGTCTGTTTTAAATGTAGCTGCTCTGCCCATAATATAGGTAATATCTTCCTTTCCAGTACTGATACAGCATGTCTACTGAGAAATTCCAATACTCTTCCCTTAACACTGTACACTCCTATCACTGATGTTGCAACCACACTAAGCATCCTTTTAAACCAAGAAACGTCTAGTAGTTATTTTATAAATGTGGACACTAGTCATTTAAATGTGCATACACTCATTTGGCATGTGAACATTAAATAAAGGGCAGGCCAATTGAAAACTGTCAATGCCGTCTTATTAAAAGAGCTGCTAGCTCTTATACTATAGCAACTTTGCTGAGGTATACCAGACCAAAAATATAAAAAGTGAAGTAGGCCTTGTGAAAGGTGTAGGTGTTGGCCCATGATAAGTAGAGCATAAATAGGTGTGCAGGCATGTGACTATACTGACCCATTAAATGTGCTGCAGCTTTCTAAGAAGCACTCATCCAAGGCAATGCCTCTTTGAGAAGTGCTGGAACCCTTACATTAAAAATATGGTAGCCCTTTCTAACAGTGCAGTTTCCGTCCAACTATATTATTGTTAGCCTGCTAAGTAGAACCAGTAATGGCCTTATAAATCAGTAGCAGCTCCAATGAGAAGACCTACTGCAGGGGCAACAATAGCAACCATACTGAGCCGAGATATTGGTTTTATTCCCCCATTAAAAGGCTATAATACTGCTTTATAGTGTTGATACTGTCCATTCAAAGTATCATGTCCCTACATACCTAAATACCAGTTCTGATTAACTAACCATATGATTCACAAGGGTGACAAGCCTCACAAATAGGCACCACTTTACCATGTGACATCCAAAAGTATATAAAAAATGTTGACGCACAGCACAAAGCCAAGTAGTAATGCCTACTCCTCGATAGGTATGCTACCTCTGCATACTATGTTTTCTTTCAATTCTCTGTGATCAGCCAGGGCTCAGAACGGCACCCTCTACTACATTGTTAAGGGTTCAGCACAAAAAGAAATCTTCATGTTCCATCAAAACTGCAACATTTAAGTTGTGTGGGCATTTCTAATGTCACAGTCACTTAGAAGGACATCCTGCAACGGACACTGATAAAAACAATATGTGTATATATATATATATATATATATATATATATATATGTATATATAGGTATAGCTGTCAATATAATGCCATTATTTCAGCATATGTGCATTTTAATCACACAAATTGCTGATCTCCTAGCATTAAATATTTTCACTCTGATAGTCTGTGCTCTCTCCTTACTGATTGGCTTTATATAACTTTGGTGGTGTAACTTAATTTCCTTCCTGTTAGGTAGACTGAGGAAGCTTAAACTCACTTATAGATCACATAGTGCTCATAATTTTGACTGGACTGTGCCACAAATCATTAAATAAATGGCAACTTCTTTGTCATTGGAAAACATGCTTACCACAGTTCCTAAACTTCATTCTGCTGTCAAGCCCCAACAGGCAGGATCTACTATACACCTGAAACAAGATCCTCCCTCACCTGATAAATTATCTTTCTCCATATCCATGGAAATGTTATTGAAGAACATTTGGGCACCACACCTCTTTGTGGAGGAAACTAATGTCAGGATACAGAATTTGATAGATAGTGGTCTTCCATGGAATCTTGAGTTGCAGAAGCTGAGCAACAAATGAGTGATCTTCAAGATGAAACTCTCAAGATTGTTGGCATGTAGGGAGATATTAACTTGCTTATACAACATGCTGAAGACCTTGACAACAGAAACGGGCACAATAATTTTCACATTTATGGTCTTCCTGAAGATGTTGAGGGAAAAGATCCAGTTTCATTCTTCACCACAATCTTCCTACCTTCCCAAACTCAACATTCAACATGTTCATAGGCTTACCTGTATACTCTTTTATTCGCCTTAACCTCGAGGAATTATTAGCCCATATGGATCTTCTTAAAGTTTCATAAGCTACAAAAAACACAAAACAAAGCTTTTGGTATGGTCATGAGTTACTTTTTATACAAGATGTCGCCAACTCAGCTGCTGATAGAAGAAAGAAATTACTTAGGGGGTCATTCTGACCCCCGCGGGCGGCGGGAGCCGCCCGCCTGGAGGGAGCCGCCATATGGCCGCTCCGCGGTCGAAAGACCGCGGAGGCCATTCTGGCTTTCCCGCTGGGCTGGCGGGCGACCGCCAGAAGGCCGCCCGCCAGCCCAGCGGGAAACCCCTCCCCACGAGGAAGCCGGCTCCGAATGGAGCCGGCGGAGTGGGTATGTGCGACGGGTGCAGTGGCACCCGTCGCGTATTTCAGTGTCTGCAAAGCAGACACTGAAATACAAAGTGGGGCCCTCTTACGGGGGCCCACAACACCCCATACCGCCATCCTGTTCCTGGCGGGCGACCCGCAAGGAACAGGATGGCGGTATGGGGTGTCAGAATCCCCATAGCGGCGCAGCAAGCTGCGCCGCCATGGAGGATTCTGCAGGACAGCGGAAAACCGGCGGGAGACCGCCGGTTTTCCTGTTCTGACCGCGGCTGAACCGCCGCGGTCAGAATGTCCTGAGGAGCACCGCCAGCCTGTTGGCGGTGCTCCCGCATCCCCGGCCCCGGCGGTCCTTGACCGCCAGGGTCGGAATGACCCCCTTATTCTTTGACCAGCTCTGAGGTATATGGGAGCTTGGCTTGACTTGCTTCATCCATGTACTTTCAGAGTCACTTATAAGGATAATTTGCTTACCTTCACAGACCCTGTGAAACGTAACAATTTTCTTCAGGACAACTCTTGCAATACCATGGAGGCAGCTGATCCTTCTACTTGTTGATCTGACTTACTGTGTCTTCTTTAATTTCAGATGCTATATGTTATTAGTTTTACATATGCTGATAATTATTATCACTCAGGTGTATTTTATCATATTGTTTATTCACTTTCATTATCATGCCTTTAATACTAACTTCTTTTTGTTACAGGTTGTATATTACCCTCCTGTCACTACCCTATTGTTCATGATCATGTGACATGTGTAGCTCTTTGTGCCTCGTGATGTACTGTCAACACCTCCTCCCTAGTTTATCATTACAAACTGCTATTCCTCTCAGTTGCCATGTCTGTAGCTTGTACTGTCTTCTTCTTTGATATTTTTCTGTTCCTTTTCTCCCTT
The DNA here is from genome assembly GCF_031143425.1 of Pleurodeles waltl. Taxonomy (NCBI): domain Eukaryota; kingdom Metazoa; phylum Chordata; class Amphibia; order Caudata; family Salamandridae; genus Pleurodeles; species Pleurodeles waltl. Next base: position 1,031,976,352 of record NC_090439.1, on the reverse strand, counting down.
TTTACTATGCCCTATCCCTATTTCTCCCTTCCTTTCCATTGTTTTTATATCTCTTTTTCAACCACCTTCAAGTATATATTTTTTTATTTGTCCTCATTGTGAATTCAAGTGGCTAAGGTAGCTGCAATACTGGATCCTGGGGGACCCTCCCACAGAGAGGAGGACCTCCCACTCCTCCCTATCAGCTCCCAAGCCACACAAGACCAAAGGCCACCTCCAGATACGCCTAATGATAGCAGGCCAACATGCCCAACCTCCATCTTAAGAGAATAGGACTTGTGGGAATTCTTAATCATTGGACACCATAAGACTTAAATGTACGGGGCTAAAGCAACATTAAACCTACATCTGTGTGTTACACCAATTATCCCATAACACCCAAAACCTACATCTCTTGTTAGGAGAGCCACTCTTGTCTAAATGGTTGATCTTTGTAACAGATGCCAACGACTCATGCACTGATGGGGGTGAAGGAAGCACCCATTTCAAAAATATTTCCTAGCGAGCCCAAAAAAACAACAGTGACATTTCATTCTTATGGATCTTTTGGTTTTGCCCTCCACCATCTAGCACCTCAAAGATTACTAAGAGAAGTCTTACCTTGGCTTCTGGACTGATCAGATCCAAAAGCACCTTACCAACATCTTGCCAAAACTGATGGAGCATGGGACACTGCCAAAACTTGTGGACACTGTCCGCCCTCTCATCACATTTGGGGCACTTCTTCTTCTCCTGCTTCCCTAATACTGTTAGCCTCTTCGGGGTACAGTAGGCCCTGTATAATGTGAACAGATGAATCTTCCTTAAAGAGGCAGATTTGGTTGTGACGCAAAGCATAGACATTGATACGTGCCAGAGGGTGGTGTCATCCAGGAAAGGCAGGTCCTTCCCCCATTTTTCTAGCTACTATACAGAAGTGTCTTTCCCGGCCTCTATTAGCATCCAATACCACAATGCAACCTCTTTGCAGTGGAGGACCTCTGGAGCAATTTCTTTTCCTAGGCGTTGTCCCCTTGCCCTTCCTTGGGTAAGACTCTTGCACAGTTTGCGGGCTGGTAATATTTTAATTTAGAAACAGTTCCCTCTGTGCACTCAGTTAGTGTAGTCTGGGGCAGCAGCACGTTGTCCTTCTGGATTTGTCCCCACTTTACAATTCCTTTTTCCCTCAGATGGGTTGATGGTTTATCCTGTAGACATTCAGGTTTGCCTAGTGAGTCCAAAACTGGAGCAAAGCTACTATAATAAGGTAAACCTAAGGCCCGTCAAACCTGAAACCAAAGCTTACAGACCACCACCAATATCTTTAGCCTGATCTTTTTAAAGTATTTTGGGAGACCAAATTTAAATAAGAAATGATCCCCTTCCTCAGGGAGGTGCTTAGTCTTGGCCTTAAAAAGAAGGGTGAAACAGGAACGATCACTCAGTAACCCTCTCATATTCTTTAACTGGAATGCCATATAATACTTGTAAAGGTCAGGGTTTGCAATACCTCCCTGATCTCTCTTTTCACATAACTTCTTCCATGTCATTTGAACTCCTCGTGATGCCCACACAAAACTACTCAACTCCTCATGTAGTTTCTTAAACCAGACTGGTTTAAATTCTAAAGGAATCACATTAAAAATGAAGGTAAACTTTGGAAATATAGTCATCTTCAAAATGTTAGATCTACCTATAAAGGAGAGCGAAAGTCCTGCCAAGACCTTTAACAGTTTACTGGTAGATCATCAGCGTAGAGTGCCACTTTCTTCTCTCATCCCGATATTCAAAAGGAATAATGCTTTAGTTCATTCAAATCTTCGTTGCCAGGGGCTCATTATACAAATTAAAGAGTAGGGTGAGAGTTAGCAGCCTTGACAGGTCCCTCTACCGATCTTAATTTGTGGGGACAGATTACTGTTAATCAGTAATTTCACCACTGGGTTTTCATATAAAGCCCTAATTACTCTGGAAAAGGTATCTCCAAACTTACAAAGGTTAATACCCATATGCAGAAAAGGCACCCCTCATCACACTCATAATGAGAGAGTCCACTGCTTTCCCATCTTCTCCTAATTTTAATTTCTAAGATAGTATTAAAGTCAACTCTGGCCACCTTGATCTGTCCTTCCAGCTTAAGTAGTTTCTGTTTGTCCATTAATAAACTAGCTTCACCCTTCAGTTTCTGAATAGTAAACTCAAGCTCCCTTTATCTGTTTTCTCTCCTCTTTGAGAGCATATGAAGCGATACTAATTAGCCAGCCCCGAATAAAGGCCTTATAAACATCCCAAACCACTTGTAAGCAGGCAGAGCCGTAATTCAAGTTAAAGAATTCTCTAGTATCTTGCCCTAGAACATCCATGGCCGACTGATCTAAAAAGAAAGCACGTTTTACCATCCATCTACAATAAACAGACAATTTATCCAAAGTAAGATATCATCTCACAGCAGAGGGATCAGATAGATGTTAAGGCACGTGCTCAACCTTTCTGACTTTCCCACACAGACACAGATCTGCTAAAAAGAAATCAATCCTGCAGTGATCCCTAAATTTCATATTGTGAAAGGTAAACCTTGGACCAATACCAGCCTTCCAGCGCCAGATATCCACCTGACCTAGATCTTCCATCGTCTGTTTCACCAAGGCTCTCATTTTGGGTGAGTCAATAGTACCCCTCTTGGTGGATTTATCCAAGACTGGATCTGAAAGTACGTTAAGTACTGTACTGGATACTTTGACTCTAACAACTGATTATAAAAAGCTTAAAGGGAGGCTGGGTCACCTATATTAGGGCCATAGTAGCCCACAAACTTTAACCAAGAGCTGTGCACTTTGCCTCAACAATCAAACATCTCCCTTTAGAATCTGCTATTGATTCACCCAGAGTGACCCTTATGGAATTCACCCAGCTCTGTTGCTTCAGTACGCTCCCCAATTCATCTTGTAACAGGTGCGTCTCCTAGAGGTTAAATCCTCTTCATCCTCTAGTCTCAGCTACTCAGAGATTTTTCGCCTTCTGTGCTTAACTCTGATGCCATTCACATTCCAGCATAAAACCTTCAAATGGTACAGTCATAGGCGTATTAAGGGAATAGCCAGTCATATTGACTTAAGTCCACAAATGACCGACTCTCACAAAAGTACACAAGGACTAGATCTTTTTGTTTTTCTCCCACACCCTGCAATTATTAAAGAAAAAAACACCCACTTGCTGTGCGTCTGGCCCCCACCTGTACCCCTGGGGAGCCCTCCCTACTACTATTGGGTAAATCTGAAAGGATTTAACCCGAGTGAGCTCTCTTTACCCCGGACAACTAGAGTTACGAGATGCCTTAATCTGCTCTACCAAAATACCAACTTCGTTTGGGTCTTGGATATTGTGCATAATATTATCCCACCTAATTATAAGTGTGGAGGAAAAACACATCTGGACTGTAGCCCCCAAGGACCTGAGCTCCTGAATATATTTTCCAAGCTCCCGCTGTCTGTCCTCCATAGCCCTGGAGATGTCTGATCTTATACGGAACCATTCCCCTTGAAAAAAGCAATGAACTTTGAGGGCCTCTAACAAGATCTTCTCTTTGTTGGAGTATGTTCTAAAGTCAATAAATATTTTCCTAGGGTTCTTCCTGGTTGTACTTTTTTTTAAAGGGTAGCAATGGACTCTCTGAATGTCTTCCTCCAAGTTGAGCTGGCCCATAGAGGGGATAAGCTCCTTAATTAATGCTACCTCAAAGGCTTTGATGTCATTCCCCTCTGAACCCTCAGGAATATTCAACACTGTAATGTTGTTCCTTCTCATGTTATTTTCCAAGGTGTCCATTTTATCCTGCAGGTCTTTCTCTCCTGACTTAACCACTAACTTTCTTGTTTTTTTAGATCAACCCGCCTATCTAGCTTCTCCAAAGAGGTTTTAATTTGACTACTCTGTCCATCAGTGCATTTTTCTTACCCTCCATAGCCTCGCAGGTCACCTTGATTTTTTTCTTGCTTACTCTCTGAGATTGTGAACTATCCTTTAATTTCTTCTGCTAGGGTTACTAGAAATTTTTCCACATCAAGATAACCCTCAGTCCCCTAAGGTTGAGAACTGGAGGGCTGAGGAGTAGATGCTGATGCATTGGTCTAGTGGGGAGGCAAAACCTGAGAGAACACACACTAAACCTGTTAGGGGATCCTGATACTGCAGATCAATTACTTTGGTTCAGTATCCTCCCCTCTATAGACTTATCCAGAGCAAGCATTGTTGGAGTAATATCAACAGAATGCAGGGGGGGGGAGAATGTCCATCAGATCCTCCATGCTCCTCGGTAATACCCTAAGAAAGGAACTTAATGAGTGATCTTGGGGCCTTCTAGAAGTTTTGCACCTTTCCTCCTACAGACTTCGAAATACCCTTTAATCACCTTACTTTTTACAGAAACTGGAGGGGAGGGCGTGACAGTTCCAGTCAGATTAATTAGATTAGGAGGGTGAAAAACTTGCATTTCCCGCAGGCCATTGCCCTGATCCTGCAAATTGTAATCTTTTTGCTGGCCAACAAAGTATCTTGCACACCCGTTTTGGCCCCCAACCTCTTATTTCTCAGGAGGTAACCCCTAACAAGGGGATTATGTGTCTGGTGTTCCATGGGTCTTGCTCCCCACACAAATGCCAGAGATAAAGTAGAAGAATCCCCTGTATCTGGTGTCCACTGATTACCAAGGCCAGGCGGGACCAGTGACTCTCTTCCAGCGTGACCCTGGGAACTCACCAATGCCATGTGCTGAGTGCTTCCAGGGTGTTTGCAGTGCACTGTCTCTGATGTCCTCAAACGCAATGTTGCAAGGTTTGCATTCATACTGAGACTCCCAGTGCCTCTGACTCTGCCGCTGACCCCCTGGAAGCAGATGCGAGCTGAGATGTGTCTGCCCAGCCAAGGATCTCAGCTGCCTCCGCCCACAAACCAACTCCGCAGCTGCTGTTTCCCGCATGCCATGCTGCAGAGACTCCACTCAGCCATACTCTCAGCTCCAACTTCATCATATGACAAACCTTCAGCTGCCTAAGAAGCCTGCACTAAGGTAATAGTAGAATCATTCAGTGGTAGAGCACAGCGAAATACATAGCAAAAAGTTGGAAGGGATCAGAGAGCTTCTCACTGGTCCAGTCAGCCGGCCACCATGTTACCCAAACTTTTCCTCTCTCCTCATATTGTTCCACCATACACTGACTGGCTGCCTTGGGGCATATAATAACCCGAGGACTACCTGCTCACTTGTTTAACTCACAGAACTGGGTTTTCCCTCAGTACTGCTCTCCTCATATTGCTACAAAGTACGCACACCTCAGCCCCTACCCTCCAGTGCCTGCTTTTCCTGCTGAACACTACCTACATCAGAGGTTAAACCCTTACACCCCTCCCACCTTCAAATATCTTTGTGTTTATTATGCATCAGATTTCTATTTTAACCTGTTTCAAATTGTTGTAATTCAGAATTATTTCTTATAATGTAAATGGTTTGAATAATCCTATTAAATGACAGAGAATTCTTTCTCATTTGGTGGAAAACACTCCTGAGATAGTATTTCTTCAAGAAACTCACCTTACAGAATTGGAAACACATAAACATAAACAATCTCGGTTGGGTTCTGTGCTTGTTTCCCCCACTGCAAACAAGAAAAGTTTTGTTAGTATTCTCTCTAAAAGCGTGTAGATGTTTTTGTCCTATCAGAAGAAGATGATAGTGAGGGTAAGTGGATTGTTTCTACACTTTCTGTTAACAAAATAGCTTCAACTATTTTTAATGTTTATGGCCCCACTCAGTATGAATTCTTCTTGTTCCTGAGGTAAAATACCTTCCGTTTGATGATAAGCATAGTCTTTGGCTACAGACTGTAATCAAATATTTGATCCTTTTTTGGACACTGTTCCAAATTCAGTTACTGGCTGACTAGAGTGTGAGCCTTGGTCAAGCAGCTATCACCATCCAAGTCAGGGTAAGGCACAAGCAAATCCCAAAGTTAACCTGTGCTCAAGCCACTTGGCACAGAGCAGTCAGGCTTAACTTAAAAACAATTTGTAAGGCATTTGTGCAACACTTCAAACAGTAAAACAGGGACAACACCACACAAAAATATTGGAAAATAGAATTTAATTTAATAAATAAAACAAGACCAAAACAGCCAAAATCCAATCACTAGAACTGAAGTTTTAAAATTTTAGAGAAAAAAACTGTAAAATAGCACCTAAAAGCAACAAGCGCCATCCACACCTGTCTGGTCGTGCAGAACTGGGTCAAAGTCAAAAGTTTAGGCTAACTGCAATTGAGGGCTGGTAGGATGCAGTCCCAGATTAGTCAAGCTGAAGTTTTACATTCTCAAGTTTTATTCCAGGAGTTCCGTTTGAGTTGGTGAGGGTCTCAAGGAGCAAGGAGAGCATTGTGCGAAGAGCAGGCTGGGTGTCATGGACAGGCGGGCTGGAGCTTCACGTTAGTGGTCCTCTGCGGGCAATCGGTGCTTGCTATGCAAGGAGTGCAGTCTCAGTGTGAACTGGTCCATTTGCGCTTATGAAGAGCTGAAAAGCTTGGTTTAAAGAGCCAGTGAGTCACACCATAGGTCCAGGATCTGAGAGGCATCACTTTGGGGTCAGGAACTCACTGAAGACAGGTCCAGGAGCTTTTGCGGAGCCTTTTATGTCCCTTAGGTTCAGACCAGGAGGCCAGCAGACTAGCCCTTGGAGTCAGTATAAACACCTGGGTACAAAATGGTTTACAGATCGAGTTCTTCCTCCCCAGGCTAGAGGGCAGCAGGGCAGTAGCTCCTTCAGAGTAACAATCCAGCACAGTGGCAGCCCTTGTAGTAGCACATCGGTCTTTCTTCATGACATAGTATCCACAGGTCTAGAAGTGTACCAAAAAGTTGGTGTCTGAGGTCCTTCTTTTATAGCCGGGTGCTTGTGTTCTAGAAGGTGGGAGACGCTTCTAGACAGTGGCTTTGAAGTGCATGGACTTTCCTGCCTTCCTGCCCTGGCTCCAAGCTGGTCGAAGTGACAAAGCAGGATTGTTAGGCCCTTTGTTTGAAGGCAGAGCAAAGGCTATTCAGGTGTAAGTGGGGCTGTGCTCAGCTCTGCCCCTCTGTCCTGCCAACAGATGGCCCACTTAGGCAATCCTAATCTATCTATTGTGTAACTGTCCGGGAAAATTTCACAAGGTCTAACTGTCAGCTGCACCCAGTCATGTGACCCAAAACAGGCACAAAATGGCTAAGGACAGGAAAATACCAATTTATATGTGGATGTGGTATGGTCTTTTCTCTATTTTGCTACCATCAGTCAAGCTATGAGTAATTAATGTACTCTTCGAAGATGTATCTCTTCTGCTGCAAAGCAATTGTTTGTGCTATCCGTGTGGCCACTTGTTTCTATTGACCTATACGCCGGTCCTACGGTACATTGGGTTACCTCATTATGTTGTAAGAACTTTCTAACAGTGGCATTTTCAAACTTATAATTAAACAATCAGACTGTACCTTTAAAGATGGTTTATTATTACAATTTCATAGACACCAAACATGAAATAGTCAACGTTGGACCAGGCCCTTTTGGCAGGTTCATCCCCTGACTTCTTGCCTCCTTCCTCCTATTTTTTCTGACCTCTCGCTGTTGGCTCTAGGACTCTGAGGACCGTATTTATAGTTTTAGTGACGCTCCTGTGGCGCTAAGCACAACTCCATATTTACAAGGTGGCGTTAAGCCACTTTTTGTGGCTTAACGCCACCTTGTAAATACAGCCCCTTCTCACACAGCACTGTGCGTGGAAGGGGTGTGCAATGGGTGTTGCTGTGGGCGTGCCATAGCAACAGGCATTGCATTTTGACGCTGCCTCATAGGTATGAAATTACGTAAACCTGAGGCAGCGCCAAAATCTAACGCCACCCACAAGGGTGGCGTTAGCAGGGTGCAACGAGAAGGAATAATTTTATTCCTCCTCATTTTTTGCTTTTTCTATGCGTGCTGCATTCTGCCTCACTCATAGAAAAAGCAAAATGCCAGAAATTATTGTTTATGTGCAGGAAGGTGTTACTTCCTGCACATAAACAATCATTTGAAAATGACGCTGCATTGTGTAGCACACACAGAAGTGCAAAAGCGCAATTAGTGATTGTGTGATTATGTGCAGGAAAGGACACCTTCCTGCACATAAACAATCACACCCCTCAACCCAGACATCCTTGCACGATGGTGCAAGGATGCCTGTGTTCTCGCTGGCAGCTAAATTTAGCGCTAGTGCAGGGGAAAACGCAGGGGTGCGCATCCCTGCATTTCTAAAGTGACGCAGTGTGGTGCTGCCAATTTTGGCGCTGCATCGCACTGCATCACTTTTCTTTAAATCTAGACCTGAGCATTTTATCACTGTTGACAGGTGCTAAAGTGCAGGTGCCCTCCCTTCTAAAGTTGGTATGATTGGCTTATACCTAATTGGCATATTTAATTTACCTGTAAGTCGCTTGTACAGTGGTATCCCTATACCCAGGGCCTATAAATTAAATGCTACTAGTGGGCCTGCGGCGCTGCTTGCCCTACCCACTGAAGTAGCCTTTCAAACCTGTCTCAGGCGTACTAGCGCAGGGCCTGCATGCACAGTTTGCTGCCACAGGAACGTGGCATCTAAATTGACTTGCCAGGCCCAAAACCCCCCTTTAACTACCTGTAAGTCACCCCTAAGGTAGGCCCTACCTAGTCCAATGGGCAGGGTGCTATGTATGTAGAAGGCAGGACTTCTGCCTGGTTGCATGGCTTGCTCTAGTAGTAACAAACAGCCTATTAGGTTTCTCACTGCTGTAAGTGCTGCCTTTTAATGGGATTGCATTGGAAGTGCCCTGCCTTATGTTTATGGGGTATTGTCTGATTTATGAGGGGTAGCGTAGGCATGTTTGGTATTGTTGTAATGGTAGTCAGAAATGCTGATTACTGGTGTAAGTAGAGTTTTTATTTCTATTACAGAAGTGCCACTTCTAGAAACTGAGCATTCCTCAGTGCTTATAACTCTGGTGTTTTCCAGCTTGACTCCTATCCATGTCTGGGCAGAGTGAAAGTTGGGCTTTGTGCATACTTTTCAGACAGCCTGTACACAGGGAGGGTGGAGTAGTCACAGAGGGGCATTTGCATTTTGAATGGTCTTCCTGGGCTGAGAGAAGGGGGAGGCGGGCACACATGCATCTCTAAAGGCTGTGCCCTGGGTTCACACAAAAGGGTCATTTACCCCCAACTAATGTTTGGAGCCTGTGTTGGAGGAGAGGGGGGCACTCCCAGAACCATTCATAACTGGTTGGAACCTCTTCTCCCCTTCTTTGTGAAATCCTTGCAAAACTGAGTAGAAGTACAGGGGATGTTTCCTCACAATTTGGAGACACTCTGAACTTACTTGTAACTGGACACAGAATGCTGCTGGAGGGACTCACCATGAACTGCCTGGGACTGCTACTGCTGTGCTGACCTGTGACCCGCTTGGTCACTATGAGGAACTACCAACTGCCTGCATCCACCTTGTGCTGGCCTGCTACTGGGCCCTGCCGCCTGTGCTCCATTTTTACTGTTGTTCCCCCAGGGGATGGGTGCTGTGGCCCCTGACCCCTGTCATCATCTGGTAAAGCACCTGGAAAGCGATCTGCTTATGCCCCCAGTGCCAAGAGCGCTCTGTTTAATTATCTCATAGCGCTTAATTTTATTCAAAAGAAAACATGAACTCACTTTTACTCAAGTTGTTATGGACTAAAAAGAAATCTTGTACCTCTGTATTTAAACTCAGATGCAGTAAGTAATCCGCATCATTTCATACTTTCAAACCTCTCTGAAATTTATTGGATGCTCTGTTTTCTAATGTTTTCCATGTTTTGATTTTTCAGATATCCACTCTTGTTTGTTGTTTATTTGATGAATGTTATTATGCAAAATTGGTAATTATACTGACCGTTTTTTGATTTTGGTTCAGATGGTACCCTTGTCTTTCTCTTCCTTCCCTCACCCTTCGCCAGCCTTGCATTTCCTAGAAAATACATAAAATCCTTATAAATAAGAATACGTTATCAAATTAATCAACTAATCTTCCTTTATTGTAACCATTTTCTTCTTATATTATTATAATGTTCATCATGCTTCTCTTTTGTTAAGATGCTGTGACTATTGTTTTTCACTTAAGTGCATGGTGTTCATCTTCTTCTCATAATAACGCGTTTCTAAACTAAGTAGGTTTGCACCGCTGCTTGTGCCATACAAACGTTCTAGCGTTGAACATCATAAAAACCAGTAAGTGCTTGGTTTCTGGTGTCCTTGAGTAGGATACATTCTAAATAAAGTCGGGGATTAGTTGAAAAAAATCGAGTGCAAAAATCACCATTCTTCTATATTTATACACATATGTACAAAAATGAGTAGAGTAGATTCTTATGTTTAGATTACCTGAACATGTAATTTGTTATGTCATATAGTGTTCGCTAAATCGTTAATATTCTGGGGTGGAATGTTCATGGGAGGAACGGCAGTTGGAGTTGCCTGAGGAGTGGACAGGACTAGTTTGGTGTCCTTCTTGCATTATCACTTATTAAACCCACTTTCCACTTTTTCTGGATCAAGTCCCATCTTTCCCTTGTTGGTACACAGCATAAGAAAAATGGCCATGAGCAGCCTGTGAAGGGGGCAGGATTAACGGCAACACTATCCCCTATGTCAGTGTATAAGAGGTTGAGAACTGGACTCAGCCAACCGTGAGCTGCAGCGGAGTTTAAGTTGGTGAGGAGATATTTTTAAAAATACAAGATGAGCTTGTATGGCATTATGCCTTCAGTATTGTTGCAGAAAACGATGGGCACGATACTGAAGTTCGAACGCGAGTCTCTTTTATGGGACAGAGCTTGCCATGGCTCGTGCTAAGTGGGAGTGCCATGAATCATTTTGTTGCGTAGTTGCATGGCATCATCGCGTCGCAACAGCCATTTTGATTAGGGCATCATTTGCTCATATTTGGAATGGATGTTGGTGCTACAATGCCATCATGTCGACGTGGCATTATGTTAGTGATATACGGCACTGTTACCTTGGATTGAGCGGTTTGAATAATGTGTTAGTCATGGTATCACTGAGTCAACTTTGTTGTGTCATCGTGGCTCGTGAGGTGCTGTACTGCCATCTTGAGTTATTGATAGCACCGTAGACTTAAGCAGCTGGCAGAATAGTTAGACTCAGCGCGAGGACAGGAATTTTCATTTCTGGTAGCAGGTTCGATTTTGTCGTCAACGCCTGTCTCTGTATCGGGATCCTCGAGTTACGGGCTTATTCAGAAGAGAAGGGCGAAGAATGTCGGAGACATACAAGAGTTCACAACCAGGTCACTTTTGGGTGATCAGGCTTTTGTTTTAATTTTTTGTGTTAGTCTATTGTATTAATTTACTGCTTTACATTGTTGCAGCTTATTGTTAAGGTCATGGCAACAAGGATGGTGCAACCCCCACTATTTTTATCTGATGCGAGGGAACTAACTTTACCACGGCTGAGTTGGAAAACACTTTTTAAATCATATTTGGTGGCAATTGGGGGAAAAGATTTTTGGCATCCAGGAAAAAGGGGGCTTATTTACAAGCCCATTGCGCTACTGGTGCATGACTTTTTCCTATATGAATAGTGTCGCACCGGCGGCGCAAGCAGCTTTTTAAAAAGCCCCACGGTGTTTTGTCACACAATCTTGTGGTGGAAGGCAGGAACATATATGAAAGTTTAGATGAGATTGCTGTACAACACGCTGAAGGTGAACTTAGGGATGTGTATGAGGTGCCAGTAAGAATGTTGGAGCAGCATTTTGGAACCCAACTAAATATAGTTTTAGAATGCCATAAATTCTTTGCTCGCCAACAATGCAAGATGGGCTGGATAAGTAACTATGTAATATGTTTGAAGAATTTAGCTAGAACTTAGCTGTGTGAGTTTGGGGACTTGATTGACTCGTTATTCCGAGATCAGTTAGCAACCTGTACAAATAATATTAAAGTACAGGAGAAACTATTGTTAAAAAATCCAAGCCTCAAGGAGGCCTTTGCCATTACTCGAGGCATAGAGCACCAGCATGTTGTGTTACAGAAATTCAGAAAGAGGACTATGGTGAAGGAGGTGTTTCCACAGTAACTGCTACTACAAAAAAGGTGATAAGAATATGAAAGAACTAAAGGGTAAATGAGACATAAGTCAATTCAAATGTTATTGCTCTGGTAGTGTGCAACACATGGCAAATTACCCTAATTATTTTACAAAAAATGCAAAAAATGCTAGATGTCAGTAGTGTGGAAAGAAAGGGCATTTTGCCAGAGTATGCAAGGCTCTTCCTGATAAGAGTAATGAAAACAAAGGGGTACACCGAATTGATGAAGTGAGTGATGGTGTCAGAAATTAGGTGCATATTTGCATGCCCCTTGTGCCGCCTTAGCGCTGCCATAGCGTAATTTTTTTATGCTGAGGCAGCATTGAGGTGGTCTTTCCCTTGCGCCAGATTTACAAAGTAGTGCAATGCATGCATTGAGCCACTTTGCAATCCTTTGCGCCACATTATGCCTGCGTCAGGCATAATGTATGCAAGGGGGTGTTTCGAAGCAAGGAAGCCCTAAAAAATGGCACAGTGAAATTTACTAGGTGTTAAAATGACGCACCCATTAAAATCAAGGGGCCTCCCTGTGCTTTGCTGCACTAGCATCAACATTTTTGATGCTAGTGCAGGAAAGCGCCACAACAGCATCAAAAATGCTGACGCTGTTGTGGTAATGATCGCCATGTTGCATCCTATTGTAAATACAGCGCAACCATGGTGTTTTTAGGTGGGGCAAGGGTGACGCAAGAGAAATGGCGCATCAGGACTGATGTGCCACTTTCTTATAAATATGCCCCTTAGTATTTACAGTCACAAATGTGGTGATCTCCAAAGAGGTGTTATGTGATGACTGCAAGGTAATGATTGGGGAAAAACAAATAACCATATTGGTGGACTCTGGGTCACCATACACTCTTGTTGGTGATGCCATTTGGGTGAATGTGAATGGTAGTGAAGGAATTGAACTAATTGAACCGGTGATCAAGGCTTTTGGTTATGGTTGACCCAACATGATGTTACAGGTTATGTTCTCATGTCGATTGATTTCAAAGGGAGGAAGACCTGTGGGAAGGTATATTTGGCAAAATTAGGAGATTGTTTGCTGGGGTGGATACATCAAAGAGAGGGTATTACTCTCTATCCCAATGCACATGAGCAAGTCATGTCGGTGAATGAAGGAAAGGAAATTAATGTTATTGTGAAGAAATTCTCAGAGGCTTTTGAGAAGTTGGCAACGTTGAAAGGATTTGAGCATTGCATTATACTAAAGAAAGGTGCATGGGCAGTTGTGTATAAGGTACGGGAAGCGCCACACTTAGGCCCTCAATACAACTTTGGTGGTCTATGCTGAAGACCACCATGGTGACGGCTGCCAAAAGACAGCTGTAGAAGCTGTAATCCGCCCCCTGTATCATGAGTACAACAAAAAAACCGCCAGAAAGCAGCCACAAAATCAACACCTCCAGATTGAAGGATGACATGAGAGAGGAGGTCCCACCACCCGTACCGCCACGCCAACAACAAACTGCCCTCCAAAAATGACCCACGAATCACCACAGCGGTCCATCAATGGCAGTAACCCATTGGCCGTGCGGCCGCCACAGTCGATTTTGCCACTCCACAAAAACAGAAGCCAACATTGGCCAGACTGAAAAACCCACACTTGATACACATACACACCGTTCACACCCACCAACAGCACCATAAAACACACCTACACACAACACACAATTCCTTGCAAAACACAAATCAGCTACTTGTTGCTAGCCCACATATACCCAAAACTGCACATACAAACCACATCCTCCTACACACCCTTCACGCGTCACACGCCACACATCATACTTCTACACCAAACACAGACACCACCACTGCACTCAAACACCACCTCACAGAATTCCACATACTCACACATCCTGCACCCACACCAAACATTCCACCCTCTGCACAACACACACACTAAACCCGCTACACAATCAGAAAGTCTGCAAAAAAGTAGCCACGTTTCACTGATGAGGAGTTGCGAGTCATGGTAGACGAAATCGCCAGGGTAGAGCCACAGCTGTTTGGTACACAGGTTCAACAGATATCCATTGCCAGGAAGATGGAGCTATGGTGGAGAATCGTAGACAAGGTGAACTCTGTAGGAGCCAATCCACGCACACAGGACAACATTAGGAAGAGGTGGAATGACTTACAGGAAAAGGTGCGTGCAATGGCATCCAGGCACCACATTGCCTTCATGAAGGCTGGTGGTGGGCCCCTACCTCCTCCCTCACAGTTGACAACATGGGAGGAGAAGGTCTTGACTGTCCTGTATCATGAGGGCCTCACTGGATTCACTGGAGGGCTGGACACTGGTAAGTCACCCATACTTCTCAACCACCATGTACACCTGCATGGACACCCTATCGCTCTTCAACCCACACCATCCTAAACCCATACCCACCACCATAACCACCTTCATCAATTTTCCCTTGCATGCCTAAACCACTAAAATTACGCCTCTCCAACATCACCGTTCACACACATAAGTAATGCAAGGTTAGCATGAAGCACTACCAATCCCACAATACATCACCATGCACAAACCAAATGTTGAAAAACAACACGCATCCCATAGCGAAACCCATCAATACTGAACATGTATCTGAGGATGATATTAACAAGTATCATACATGTCCACAGGTACCCCAGCTAATGTCAGCCGGCAGCATGTGCCACATCTAGCCAGCCCTCCACCCGAAGAAGGCCCCAGTGATGACAGCTACTCTGGATGTCTGGATCTGGAAGATCACCCTGGCCAATATGGTACCACTGGTAAGTGAGACACCACAACCATCACCCAGCCAACCCCAGAGCACCCACATTGGACTACACTACCACAGCAGCCACCCAATATCCCCAAACCTCTGTCCCCAGGACATGTCAATCAACAGTGTGCCCACCTGTACAGGGACCGAGTCAACACGTCCCAGGCAAGATAAAGAAGGTCCTGGTGTCAGTGGGATTGGGCACACAGTTCAGGGGACACAGGCATAGGGGGCCATGCCAGTGGGAAGATATCTGTGTGCCAAAGAGTGGGCCAACCCAGGGAACCTACTGCCCAGGAGGCACTGTCACAAGTCCTGGGAGCATACCAGAAATCCCAGAACAGGATGGGCCAGGTACTTACCACCTTGCAGGAGAACCAGAGGCTGCAGAGGGAACACCATCAGGAGGTCATGCAGCAGTTGCAGGCCCACAATGCCAATATGGTATCCATTGCAGGGGTGCTCAGTGAAATTGCGACCATCATGCGTGAGTCCTCAACACAACAATGGACCCCTTCCACTAGCCAGAGTACTGGCCACCGCTGTACATCTGCTGCAGCTAGTTGACTGGAGGCCCTGCCACAGGACTCACAGCCCACCAGCACCCCTCCCTGTATAGCAGAGGAACCACCCCGCAAATGTTCCCTGTGAGCCAGACATCCTTCAGAAACTGTAGCCAAGATCAAAACCACTGCCAGGAAGTGAGCCTCTCCTACATGTCTCCCTTGTGTGCCACTGAGACACCTTGTTTACTTTGGACTGCCATAGCTCCTTTTTCCTGTGGCCCCATGGCTACTGAACCTGTGTTACAAACTAACTGGGCCACTACACTGAAGATTTCATCCACCATCACCCCACTCTATTGCACTATCCCTTCCTTTTTTTAATTACAATAAACACACTTAAATGCAACTGAAGGATTTGTGCTTTTATTTTCTCAATATGCAATGTCTTGACCTTTATTATCCGGTGCAAATGTAATGTAAAGTGTGAATCCATCCAATGTACAGTCAGCTTGGGGTACACATTACCAGTGTAAGTGCTTGCCACAAGTTACCATCCACCAAACTGCGTGAAAGCAGTCTGTAGGTATTCCATGAGTACACAGTAGTGACAACACCAACATCTGAAAAAAGGGAAACCTTTAGTGTCACTCAAATGAGAAGTAAAGGGAAGTAACGTAACATGAGCCCCTGTAACATAACAACCTACATTCATCTGGCCACATCAACTTACAATTGTGCACTGCAATTAACTCCAAACCCTAGTAGTGACAAGACACAACATTTGTAAGGGCCTCAGACAAGATACCACCGTTTTAGCTATGCCATGTTGTCAGTATGCCAACCCATCCTCTAGAACACCTAGTCCAGGCCAAACTGTCAGGGCCAATGAAGTCACAGAGCAGTTGTGTAAGCACGTTATAACTCACATTACATTCCCAGCAACAAATGCTAGTTACTGTATGGAATGAGGACACAGTTTGACGTGGGCATGTATTTGAGACTGCAGAACAGCTGATACATTGCATAGGCAGAATAAGCTTTTTCCTAGTCATCATACCACTGGCAACACTAACCATGGATGGAACAGTGTTAGGTATCAAAATGCACATATTTGAGCTTGGTACACCATAGCTGCACACAGCTCTTTATTGAAATGGTGGTATGAACAGAACTACAGTCTTACCTGACTGTCATTGGAAGTACTGGTGTATCAGATTTGTCCTTTTGTCCACATCATCCTCCTCCCTATTTTCATCACTGTCTTCAGTTTCCTCTGCTGCCACAGGTGCATTGTCTCCCCCCTCCTCCTGCAGTAATGTCACATGCCTTCTGAGGGCCAAGTTGTGAAGCATAGAGCAGGCCACGACTATCTGGCATACCTTTACAGGAGAGTAGAGTAGGGATCCTCCAGAAATATGTAGGCACCTGAACCCTGCTTTCAGTAGCCCAAATGTTCTTTCTATGACTCTTCTGGTCAGTCCATGTGCCTCCTTGTATTGATTCTCAGTCTCTGGGCTCGGATTCCTCACTGGTGTCAACAGCCAGGATAGGCTAGGGTAGCCGGAGTCACCTGGTAATAGTAAGATTCTCACATTACATGTGTACAGCACTACAGAGGACAACTACAGGTAACATACTGTGACATACATTGAATGAAAACATCATGCTCACTAATGAGCCAGACTCTCTCTCTGTAGTTGTGCCATCATCTGTGGGACACTGATGTTCCTCATTACGTAGGCATCATGTACAGATCCTGGAAACTTGCCAGTAACGTGAGGAATATATTGATCAGCAAGGCACACCATCTGCACATTAAAAGAGTGGTAACTCTTCCTATTTCTGAACCCCTGCTCATTTATCCGGGGAGGAATCAAAGCAATATGGGTCCCGTCAATGGCCCCAATCACATGTGGAATATGTCCCATTGTATACGAAGCAGCCTTAAAAGTGGGCAAACCATCACCTTGGGGGAATGTGATATAGCTGTTTGTGTGTTTCAGCAAGGCATTCAGAACTTTCTTCAGCTGTTCATACGATAGGTGAGAATTATATGGCGTTCCTCCATTGTAACCAAGTCAGCTAGGGGGTCTGTACTCAGGTGCATTCCTCCTCCTCCGCTGTGGTAGGTATCTAAACAGACCACATATCACAAGTATGGTAAGCATGAAGGATAGGAACACACAAAATTACAGTTAATAGAGCTTACTCATACATTTCAGACAACCAGTGTTTGAAATCTGCTCTGGCTGCCTCAACATGCGAACGGACTTCTGATACTATACAATATCATTATATGGTCATACTGCTTCATAATAGTAGTCTCAGTTGTGAGACGTCATTTGTAGCATTATATTGTGACTGTTTCTCAACTACTCTTATTCAAGCAGTGCACTGGTCTGAGCACTAATTATAAGACAGATACTGCCACCAAATGTACAATGTAGACGTGTAGGAATTGCCTTAGTAAGTACCATAAGTACCTATGACGCATGTATCATTGACTACAATGATAACAATCTTCAGAAAATGGCATCCTCCTATGACCTCACTCTGCCGGCGTTTGTCGTCATGGTGGAGGGCGATCTGATCCGCCATGCAACACCTCATTGGTGAACACTGATGTCTGTGGAGAACAGGGGCCAATGATGATCACCACCACCAGTGACGGTGATTACCGGTGTAGACATGATCACCATTTTCAGAAGCCCATGTCACTTGACTCCTGACTCTCATCCTATCAAGACCTTCACTGTGTGAGCTGCTGTGTCCTGTGTCTGGATGCCGCAATGGCCCGTGCTACAGCAGCCTCAGGCTTCACATCCAAAGAAACTTGAGAAGCTTGTTGATGGGGTCCTACCCTTGTACGGACCATTGTATGGGCTTCCAGATCAACAGGAGAGCACCTTTTTGGTATTTTAGATGCAACATGGGTGTGGTTGATGAATGTGTGTGCATGCGGTGTGTCCTTTAGGGAGTATTGTCTGCTGCATGCACTTTGTACACAGAGGTACGAGTGGTGTGTATGATGAATGTGGGATCTATGCAGTATGTAGTCCATAATTGTAACTGACTGACATGTGTAGTAAATGGTGTCCTTCTGTCTGTGTTTTCTATGCAGGTCAGCGCCCATCAGAAGAAAGGGTTATGGCGTGCCATCGCCAAGGACGTGCAGACCCTGGGGGTCCATAGCCGGTGGAGCACCCACTACAGAAAGCAGTGGAAGGACCTGATATGCTGGGACCAGAAGACAGCAGAGTCACAGCTGTGGATGTCCTCCCAACGAGGGAGGGGTACCCGTTTGACCCAGACCCATCTAATGGCCCGCATACTGGTGGTGGCCAAACCAGAGTTGGCAGGGTGCTTGAGGGCTGCACAGCAGCCACAAGGGGGTGAGTACTCACAGTGTTCTCGTGTTCCCTGACTGGCATAGTCTTTGGATGCCAAGGTAGTAGTCAGTGTATGCCTCAGAATGCCATTGTCGGTAATGTTGTAGGAACTGCATTCCTATTGTGAGTGGTAAGTACAATAGGTATCAGTTCTTTGCTGGGATTTCAGTTTAAGTAAGGGCCTACATCCTGACTCACCAGTGTAGGAGTGATGCTCTGATGTCCACCGTCTAGGTGGTATGTCCTGGCAATTGAAAGTTGTTTCTTCAGATGTCATTTTCAGCTGTTCTTCCCAGGTAATGGTGCAGTTTTGTGGTTGTCACTGCATATAGTAAATTACCAGTGAGTCATTGTGATGTGCATACCATATGTGCTGTGATTGCTGTAATTGGCCCTGTGCTCCTTATCATTCTCCCCAACCCTACCTTCTTTTCTTCTTCTGTCCTTGTGTGCATTAGCATCATCTGGCGAAAGAGCAGGGGCACCGGCGAGTGCGGGAGCTGCAGCCCACGAGACCCAGGAGGAAGCGTCCACTGACCCCGAGGAGACCAGTGGGTTGGAGGGTGAAGGGAGAACCACAGGGAGACAGGAACTACTACAACGTACTCTGATTCCTCCTATCGATGTGAGCTCCCTGGTGGTGGTGGACCCCTCTGGGAGCACACCAGCAACACCATTTTCTGCCACCCCTGCTCCAGTGGCACCCCGCCCTCCCAGTTGCTCCCCACCCAGTTGCCCGTGCCCACTCACCCAGGAGGGTGGTCGTCTCCCCCACCGCAGGCACCTCAGCCCCTGCCCCAGTCAGCCCTGCTGCCCTCTCTGAGGAGGCTATTGACCTCCTGAGGTCCATCTCTGTAGAGCAATCAACCATAGTGATTGCCATCCAGGGGCTGGCATCCCAGATGCAGCAACGCAAGGCCTACCTGGAGGGCATTCACGTTGGCTTGGCTGGCCTACAGAGATTGTTTCAGGCTCTGGCCTCCTCTTTGATGGCAGCCAGTGTCCCTAGTTCTTCCATCCCCCCTCCAACTACCTGTACCCAGTCTCAGAGCCCTCCCCCCACCCATCCCAAGCTCACAATCAGATGCTCATGCACCCAAGACAACAGACAGGACTCACAAAGACAAGTACAAGCACCACAGTTCACACCACAAGCATACACACAGCCAACACACAGAAGCACACACAACAACAGCCACTGCCTCCACTCTCACCCCTCCACCTCCTCCCGCACAGTCACATCAGCACTCACACCTACAAGCACTGCATCCTCAGTCCCAGATCCTGCCACCTGTTCAGCTTTGTCTACAGTCACCACAACAGCAGACGCCAGACTAGCACCCCATTCACCACATGCGCAGTCACCACCACCACCATCACAACGACATGCAACACACCCACCTTACTTGCAGACACCACCCCAACATACATTCACAAGTCCTATTTTTCCTCTCCCTCCCTCTCTTCCACCCTCCCAAAACACCTAAACACTCCCACTCAGACCCTCAACAGTCATACACCTCACACACACACACACACACACTCTACATGCACCTACAACCGAGTCCAGCACACCTACACATCCTACAACCACTCCCTCTACCTCCACTCACAAACCTGTTCACACAGTCCGCCCCACTGTACCTAAAACCCTTTTCCATCCCCGACTTGACCTCTTCCCTCCTCCTGACCCACCCTATGTTGTCCAGAAATGTAAGTTTCAGTCCCCCAGCCCAGCCCCTACAGTTCCCAGTCCTCCCATAGCCCCCTGGTGTTGCAAATGTCCCTCCCCTGCTAAATAACCTCCCACTATGGAGCACAAGGCAGCCACTCCCACCCCCTTCTCCAGGCCCACTCCCCTACTCCCTAAACAGAAAACCAAGACCCCACCCCTTTCCAAACCTAAGTCCAAGGACCCCCCTTCCAAAAAGAAACCCCTCTGACACCCCCATCCTCCGCCCCCTGAGATGCCTGCCTTCCACATTGATGTCCCTGCCAAGTGGAGTCAATTAGGCTGTCAGAAGTCAGGTTGGACCTATTGTTTTGCTCTATGAGTTGCCCTGGACAATTGGACTGGCCGATGGCCCTTTGTCTATAGTTTTTGTTTTGTTGTTTGCTCTATTCCCAAATATACAGTGGTTTCATCACAGGTATTTGTCCTGCCTTTCCTTTCTCCATGTGTGTGGTATGTGTGTATGGTGTGTGTTGTGTGTGTGGGTGTGTCTCTCTCCCCTCCTTCCCTTGTGTACTCACAGTTGTTATCTTCATTGACATCGCAGCTCCTGTACTTCCATTGTGTGGTACAGAATTGGTAAGACTTCCAGTTCAGGTTCCATGGCGGCCACAGACTCCTCTGTGTCCCTGGAGGTGAGTGTCTCCTTTTATATGGCCTGTTTGTGCCAGGTTTTTCGTGGTGGTGATCCCGCCATGGAAATCCTGGTGTCTGCTAAGTCGTAATATTGTGGGCTGTGAATGGGCTTCCACCAGCCTGAAGATGGCAACTGCCATAGTCTGTGGCTGGACCACATAGGCGATACTGGCGGTGCATTGGCTGTATGTGGGAGGGATCACCACTGTGGTCATAAGATGGCGGTCTTCTCTGCCAGCCTGGTGACAGTACTACCACCTTCACAAGCATGGTGGTCAGCAGACCGCCAAAGTCATAATGAGGGCCTTAATGTCAGACTCCCAGAAAGAAGAACTTGTCAGGTAGTTAAAATAGGAGAGATTGAGGAGATTTAATCTCAGAGTTGCAGGCTCCCTTAGTACTGGCACATAAGAATAATGGTAAAAGATTCAGAATGTGTGTAGATTTGAGTGACCTTAACAAAAACATTTGGGTTGATAGGCAGCCTTTGCTGAATATTGAGTAGGAATTGTATCCATTGAACGATTCAAACCTGTCAAGGATTCACACCTATTTAGTGTGGTGGATCGTTCGGATGCTTACCACCAAGTGCCATTGAGTGAGGAATCAAAACACTTAGGGGCATATTTATACTCCGTTTGCGCCGATTGTGCGTCAAAAAATTTGACGCACAATCAGCGCAAACGTTGCTCCATATTTAAACTCTGACGCCCGAGCCCGCGGACAACAAAATTCCGCCGTGTGCGTCATTTCTTGGATGCGGCAACCCGCCCTGCGTTAATGATATGCAGGGTAGGCGTTCCCGTCCAAAAAACGACGCAAACGGACGTGCGTCGTATTTATGCTTCCGGGCAAAAACGACGCTCGGCCGGGAGGCGGAGCCAAAAAATGACGCACAGCCCGATGTGCGTCAAAATTTAACGCCTGGGTCAGGGCAGGTGTTAAAATGGGGCAAACATACCTGTATTTAATCAGAACACACAGAACAAGCAGCAGAGCAGCAGAGCAGCAACAGGGAGACATGGAGGTGATTCTTATCCAGCGTGCACGCAGACGCAGAGCCCAGCAGCAACAACACCAGCTACAACAACACCAGCAGGGACCCCAAAGGCAGCGCAGAAGGCAGGAGAGAATATTCCGCCCAAGAACAACCCTTCAGGGCCTCAGGGAACATGACATCATACAGAGGTACCGGTTGAACTGGCAGGCCATCCAGCAGCTGCTGCGAAACATTGAACAGCAGTTGGCCCCCACTTTGGTCACACCCCGCACCATACCAACAGAAACAAAGCTGCTTGCCGTACTTCATATGCTGGAAAGTGGCTCTTTTCAAACAACTGGTGCCCTGGTAGGCGGAATATCACAACCATCATTCTCCGTATTTCTGCCAAAAGTACTGGATGCCATCATTCAACTGACACCCCGCCACATCTGCTTCCCTAACACACTACAGAAGCAGCAGGAAACAAAACAGGGGTTCTGCACAATCAGTGGCTTCCCACACGTCCTTGGTGCAATCGACTGCACACACGTACGCCACCTGCTGCAACTGAACACCTCTACCGCAACAGGAATCACACACATTCCATCAACGTGCAGGCCATAGTCGATCACCAGGGATTGATCACCAACATAGTGGCTAAATATCCTGGGAGTGTCCATGATTCATTCATCTTCCGTCACTCTACCATCAACCAACACTTCCAGGATGGACGGTATGGCAATGGACTACTTGTTGGTAAGTACAAACACCTACTTATATATACACTGCACAGCAACCCTCTAGGACACACAACACATACACCACAACAGCAACATGCGGACAGGAACACACTGAAGTCGTGACATCGCTAGCCATGTTTCTTAAGTCACCATTGAACCTGTCACACATCTGAAATTACTGTACAGCCTAATGTGAAGACGTTAATGAGTGTGGTTGCCTAAATGTCACCTTGCAAATTGTAATTCTCACAATGACCTTTACATTAATACATTGCATAAGTCTAAAGGTATGGGATGTCCAGGGTACTTCCATATGAACGTGTTAACAACACTTTCAATATTAACTGTGCATGGGACTATCATCTCACCCCCAGTGAAGACACACGGACACCTGTATCACAAGTCACAATGTTAGGGAGGGCGCACTGAAAATCACAAAATATACTGATGATAAACGGTTAGCATACAAACACGTGCTCAGCCAAGGTAAAAACACAATGCAGATGGTATAGCCTACAAGTATAAGATGTCACATCAGTACACAAAAGAGTCACAGACAACACAAGACAACTACTGCCATTAAAGGTCTTTTCAATAATGCAAGCTACATCAACATGATCCCATTCTGTGTTTTTCTTTCAGCTGATCAGGGGTATGGCATCCAGCCATGGCTAATGACACCCTTTGGGAACCCGAGTACTGCTGCAGAGCGGGCATACAACGACGCCCATAAGAGGACACGCAGCATTGTCGAGCGGACCTTTGGGATCCTCAAGTCAAGGTTCTGCTGCCTCGACATCACTGATGGTAGCCTACTATATTCCCCCGAGATGGTCTGTAGGATCATACTCACATGTGAAATATTGCACAACATTTGTGTAAAAAGGAACATTCCCCTCCTCGAACCACACCCATACATGCCTGAAGACGAAGCAGAGGAGGAGGCTGGCCTGCAACAGGAGGGGGAACAACCAAACACGGCTGCTGGAGTGCGTAGGCGCCAACAGATTGTAAATAATTTCTTTTCATAATTATCACCATCACCACTTAATGCACTATTTTAAATAAACACTGATAACAAACACCACATTATGGTTTGGCCTATTCATTTCTGCCCACCTTTAGCTTGAAATATCTGAAGAAGAATGTCATCTCATTGAGCAATAATAATATAACAATCAGGACACAAAAAAATACACTACAAATGTAATGGCCACCATAGAATGGTCACATACACACACAATGTAAATGACAGACATCCTGTACAGTTCACCTTTGAAGGGCAATAGCTGAGGACCACACATATGACACACATGCATGTAGTAAACATGGATCATCGCAGCAGATGGCACACAACTAAAACACCATCACTCAACTAGGGGAAAACAGGCCTCATACATCAGGCAGTTCACATGCTAATGCTTCAGGAACAGGAATGTAGTACTAGACTCTTGGCAACAGTAATTCAAACTACTTACTATCTTTGCAATGACTATCTGTCACTAGAGTTACACATAAGCAGAACAAACACAGCACAAGTGCTACATCTATGACAAGCATCCAGCACATTACATCCCATCTACATGTCAGCCCTTTTCTAAAAACATTACACACACCTGCGGCTGGTCACACCCCACCTGTCTGAAGAGGTCCCTGGAATGCTGATTTGTGTACACTGAGATTCCCTCATCTACACACACACACTTACAAAAGTCATCCAGTGTGCCACACCCTTTCCTATGCCTACCATTGTCATAGTACCATCTGACTGCATGGAAATCAGCTCGTATAATACACTGGCTTTGAGTTTTTAAGGCCTGGAATCACCTGTAGATTGATTCTCTTGTGAAAGGTACTGTATGCTAATTTTCAGCAAATCTCATCTGACAGGACTAGTGAGACACTGATAGAGGCCACACCAGTGATCCCCTCCATGCACACCACCCAAATGTACATGCCCCGTCCCTGCTGATGCCTCCTACAGCATAGATGTTGGAATTTGAGCAATTACATCATTAAGCATTGCTACTAATGTTGCCGTGTAACACTTTATCAGGGTTCATGTGTCACCTTCAAAACAACACAGGACATACACAGTGTGACATGTCAACTGTCTACTGCTCCCTCTGACCAGTCCTAGTCAGAACACTGATCATGTAATTACTGAAAGAACTTGCTCCTGATTGACCCAGCCTCCTGTCAGCCTGACTGGCACCTGTCCGTGGGTCACCCTAAAGATACCTGAGGTCCACCTATGGACCACACGTGCTGTCCAAAACCTCTTGTACCTCAGACACTAATTTGTCATTAGCCTCATCAATGTATTCAAATACATAGTATTGCATCATCTGACTGTTATTTGTATCAGATTTGTGACAGTGCCCTTGAATAGCTAAATCATGGCCCTTCCGTTGTCTGGCCCTCATTAATGCTTAAACTGCAAAGTGTGACAGTAGACCTGGACCATAGTGTTTGATGGTGTAAGTGGCCTCCGTCCAAACCAGCAACCTCAGATAATGTCCATGAAAAGTCAACACATATGAGGACCCTGACTATTCACACGCTGAGTAACATTGTTCAAATAATAAAGATGAGTCGTGTGTGCTGAATACCAGCCATTTACTTCTGCACAGAGGCTATGATGTTTCCTGATACATTACCATCCACAGAGGCCAACTGGAGTACAAATGTTGCAATGACACATGCCGGATCCAGACACGTGAGACATTCTCTCACTCAGCACACCAAGGTTGCCCAGATGAAAGTCTCATTACACGTCTTCAGTGACAGGGTGGGACCATCCACGTGTAGGTGACCATGTCCTCAATGGCTTTTCTCAAATTTTGCTACAAACGATACCCATTAGATACACGATTAGCTGCCACAACTCATGAGGAGACCTGGACGTTACAGTGACAACATACACCTTGACAGTTGATACTGGATCAATATTGGACCACACACATGTACATGTACCATCCAATCAACAAAATGGTTGCAAGCAGCCAATCACAGTAGTGTCCCAGTTGTAACTTAGCAGGAAGAATGAAACATGCCTTTAAACCAGGTAATGCATAAAGGGCCACATACATCAACAACCTATTTGCTATCATGACATAAGGAACGTTGAGATTTAGCCACAAAATCAATGCAAAATGGTATGTCAGAATTCTCCAAAGAATCAATAGGGCAAACGTCAAATGTGCAAATGGGATTACAGAATAGCAAACAGTGAATCATACCCTATTTGCTTCCATGGGCCTGCTGCTGAAGGTTTAGCATTACTGAATTTGGGAAACCCTTGGATAAATTAGCAAGTCTGGAAGTGCAAACCCTAGGGTGCTGGGGGCCTAAGTCCACCTCTGCTGCCCAACAAATATACATTTTTTATGCACATGTGAAGCACACACATGCATAAGGCGCATGTGTGCCCTACATGTCAAAAGTGAAACACATTTTAGATACATTAACTCGTAAATAGGACATGGTTACCCCCCAAAAAAATTTAGGCGACAATTGCACTACCTAATTGGCCTTTATTTAATTTTGATCAGCTTGATAAATGTGGACACATTTTTGCTAAGGAATACATCCTGGTATCCCATTCATGTTTTGAAATTAGCAATCAGCAATTACCTACATATGTGTACAATTATGAGTAATATCCATTCTGGCCAATCATTACCATTGCACTGTGAATACCTTCTATACATCCTATAAGGGACATTTGCTATAGCTAACCCCAAATGTGTATCACTTAGCACCGTTTGGTCATGACAAAATTAATTTCTCAATTTGACAAATGAAAGACATATTGGTCATAATGCGTTATATTTCCACGCATACAGCTTGTGCGTCATAATTTTTACGCACAGGAGTGCATATAATGCAGACTCAAAAATAAATTTCATAAATAGATATCATAATATCCTGCATAACATGCCCTCCAATTTTTTACATTATGCGTCATATTTCCACTCATACAGCTTGTGCGTCATATTTTTTGACGCACACGAGTGCATATAATGCAGAGTCAAAAATATTTTTCATAATTAGATATCATATTTTGCAGCGGCTTAATTTTCAACTCTAGAACTGTAAAATATGCCTCAAACAAATATAATCTACCAATGAGGATTTTTTTTTTGACTCAGCATCATTTGCACTCCTATGCGTCAAAAAATATGACGCACAAGCTGTATGCATGAAAATATGACGCATAGCGGGGGAAAAACGGCGGCCATTTTATGCAGGATGTGATTTAATAGGATATCCTGTTTACAGAATCTGTACAGTGGGTGTACTTTCACTTTCACTTTGCAGTCTCAGATTATTCTAGACTGTGTGGCTGTGTGCAAAGTGTTGTCCTGTGTATTAGTGCTTTTGTGTCCAGTGTACCATCTCAATTGTGCTTTTGTCATTATTGTCTTGTTGTAGAATACTGTCTGAGTCTGTGTTGTATTAATTTGTCAAGTCCAGTGTTTTATTTATTGTCTGTGGGAGTCTGTTGTGGGTACTGTAATATAGGGGATAGTTGGGCTCTTCTTCTTAAGTTTTCTTTGTATTTCCCCACTCTACCTTTCCCAATTTCCCCCTTTTCCTTTTTCTACAACTTTTTCCCCTTTGTCAGTGCTGACATGTCTGGTAGGCCACGGCTTTCCAGGATGGGTGAGGAGGAATTGGGGGGGTTTATATGGCTTGTTTGCCATTTCCTCCCACTCATGCTGGAGGCTGGAGGAAGGGTGATACAGGGGTATCACACGGAGGCCCGTAAAGTCCGGTGGGGGAAGGTGCGCCATCACTTGGTGCGTCTATATGGTAGCCAAAGGAATGACCATCAATTGAAGCACCGCTGGGCTGATCTGATATCCAGGGAGCAAGATCTGCTGGACCACCTGGGAATCAGGATTGGTGGCCATGTTGGTGAGTACAGATCAATTACATGTGCACAATTTAAAGCTGTGTGGTGACATGTGATGATTGTTACCCAATCTGCCAGATAAGTAGCCGACTGTGTGTAATGCTAGGGAAACCTACTGGGTAATTGATGCACAATGTGAAGGATGACAAATGCTAGCAGTCAGGTAGCTCATGTTTTCTACACATACCGGTTGCCTGTAGCAGAATGTAATGTATTGCCGCCTTTGTGTCAGACAAGCGACACATTAATGACGCAATTAGGACTCTACAGGTCACAATAGCCAGTGAAAAATGGACGTTGAAACATCATACCTACATATGTAGACGCCATAGCTAGACTGACATTTGTAAACCCTACATGATGCTGAAAATGAGTGCTGCCTTCACGTCAATTGAAGTTAGCAATGTTGTCCACACATATGTCACATGTGTGTCTGGTTGGTGTGTAGGGAAAATGTTCTTGGAAGTGCCATGCCTTGTCGTGATAAATGTGCTCCTTCACATCTAATTGTTACATGCCTGATCTGAGCATAAACCATATTTGTTAAGGACTCAGGTGCCCTCAGCTAACATTTTAGACTGGTATTTATTGTCACTTGTGCCCAATTCAGAATAGGGATTTCAGTCCAAAGGTATGGACTAGGGTACAAACATCTATGTTTGGCGCCAATCACTATTGTTTGGACACATCAGTGTATGAAACTGTAACAACATGAGGTATTGCCAAAGTACCTGGCCCTCTGTACCATGTACCTATCAGTCACATATGTGTCATGACCACATAGGCTGTTTGAGTTTGAGAGGTCAGGCAGTCCTCAAGTAACCAGCTTTTGGATGTCTCTCTTGGGTGCACATGATGAGATGAATGCACACCTATATTGTTGCTGCATACTAATGGAGGTGTATCTTTGCCACCACATGACTGTCCGGCCCACTGCATGTGTGTAGTAGGGTGTGTAACTGTAGCAGGAGACTCATCCGATGTAAATGTTGCGCATGAATAATTCCATGCAGTATGAGCATGTGTGAAAGGGTTTCATTACTCATGTCATATTCTTACATTGTCTTTGTATTTGCAATTGTTTGTCAGTGCACGGATTCTGAGTACATTCTTCCTTCCATGCTTTACAGGTGGACCTGCACCGTACACAGTGGAAGAGGTGGCTCATTTTGAGGACCCCGACACCTACAGTGAGTGTTGCATGTGTGGTATTATTTTATGTTTGCTGGTGATGCATGATGGACTACTGTGTGTTCAACAGATTGCAAGGTTTGATGCGCTGTCCATTCATTAGTATTGTTCCATTATTGGGATTTCAGTTATCACTTCTTTTAGAGTTGACCTATGTTTATCCATTTGTCTGATTTTGGGTTTGTAGGCCATTCCTGTAGGGCCCGCTATGGGGAATGGGGTGAGTCATGTGGAATACACTAGTTAATGTAAGAGTTGCTCTGGGACTTGTCTCGGACTGAGTCTGCATTTCAGACTGACATTCTCCCAGATAGCTTCTGCAAATGGCTTGTCTGAAATCTGCTGCTTCCCTAGTAAACGATGTACTGAGTACACTGTAGGTTGGATCTTCCGGGGGCATGTACTTCCACAAGTTGTACTAGAAGTGTGTGGGACTACAGTGCAACAGCCTAGGTGTACATGCTATTCATGATCATGGGTGTTCTTGCTCCTCTGTGTCTGTAGAAAAATATGCCTCACTGGTAGTATGTGATGTTGGCCTAAGTCAGTACATTTTGACATGTGTGGACCTTGGATAGGACAAGGTTTAGCTGACTCCGATTTGTTGCTAGCCCTTCACTGGTGGTGTGTGTGTGGAGGCAAAAACATGTTGAGCTTTCTTTACACTCCTGGGTGTGCATTGATTATGGGATTGTTGGATGTTCTTCCCACCCACCCTCAAAGTCAGCCATGTGTTTGGGAATAGGGTACCTAGGACTGTAGCAACCAGTATGTTACACATACTTGGGACCATTTGAAACTTTGTTTTGAACCTAGTGTACACAGTCGGTTATGGCACGAGTTCTATACTAGCAAATCCAATTACAAATTGCACATATTGAGGGTTGTGATTGTTATCACATACACTGACATATGGAGTCCAGGCAATAGGCGGAGGAGGTGCAGCCATAATGTAGGCTGCATTAGTAATTTTTTTGATGAGAAGTTTAGGCTGATGTCACCCATCATGTAGAAAATTGTATATGCTATGTGTGAGATGACCTTTGTATGCAGGCTTCCCATGTACTTCCTCTGAGAGTTTCAATGATCTATATGGTGATATGAGCTGCTACAACTTCAGTAAAAGTAATTTCCAATTGACCCATTGTGCTATTCCACACAATGCATTTCCTATGGTAAATAGTTGCCCTTTCTCTTCACAGCTGCAAACATGAGTGCCGCACAGAGGCATGAATTTGAGAGGCGGGCCATGAGGTACCGACACATCCTGCAGGTGCAGTCGGGGTTCCGACGGATGGCCCGAAAATACCAGGTGGATTGGGCCTCCGGAGCATGGTGGGCCTCACCACAGGGTGGCCCAACGTTGCCCACTACAGCCACCACCACCACAACCACCAGTTCTCCCCAAGTGGCCCCAGCAACGGCGGGGACAGTTGTCCCTGCCTCTGCAGCACGACCAGGACCCAGCAATATAAGAGCTGCAGGACAGTCCAGTGGGCTACAATCAACTCCCACACAGAGCACCTCTGCCGGCACACAGACAGCAGCAGCACCTCCAATTGACCCTGCGGCATTCCAGGCTTTAGACAGCAAAATGGACAAGTTCATTAGGAAGGTGGACAAGCTGAGCCAGGATGTGGCCTACATAAAGAAGCGGGTCAGGTCCATCAGGCGGACCCTACGGAGGGCCAACCTCTAGGACTGATATGGTCTATTTTAATTTATCCCTCCCCTCCCTCCTCTTTCCTTTTTATCATGATAAGTGGGTTTGGGGGATTAGTGTTAGGTTAGTATAGGTTGTTAGCTTAGTTAGTGTTAGAGAGGAGGGTGGGGGGTCCTTATTCTTTCTACTTTTCATTATTGAGTGTGTGGCTGGGTGGGTGGGGGTCAATGTTGGGGTTCCTGTCTGTTTAGAAAAAAACAAAAAAATATATACAAAAAAATATATGATTGTTTAGGATAGTATAGTATGTGTGTAGGTTAGTATGTGTTGTCCTGCATGTGTCCTGTCTCATAATGGTGGGTGGGGGGTTGATGTTTAGATCGATTCGTTATATGTGTAGAGTAAGTTTAGCTTAGGTTAGTTAGGGACAGTTGTGGGTTAGGAGTAGTCAGGTTAGATTAGTGTAGGTATGACTTTTCCCTTAGTTACCTCTGGTGTGAATACTTATGAATAAATATATAGTTAACCCTTTGCATTATGTGTTAACTGCAACTTGATCATGGCCTTGCCATCAGTGTAGTGATTGTTGTTCTATGACATTTGTGTCCTATGCTACAAACCAAAGAAATAAGAGGTTTAAAATGGCGGCTACCCCTGTGTTAACTTGGTAAGTATCCACCATTTGATAGAACCACCATTTGGAGTTTACATGGATCACAAAAGATTTGTGTTGATGAGTATGTTTTCAACATCACAAAGTGTGCTTCCAGACTTGGTATTGTGGGGAATTTTTTAGATCGGACTGCAGTGTGATGTTCAGGGACATCTTTGTAGATGAGGTGTTGTTAACACTCTTGTCTTCTTGTCTTCATTACTGACATAGATCATGTGTGCAAAAATTCAGCATGACTTCCCTTCTTGGAAGTTTACTCAGAAAGGTTGATTGATGCTGTGTTTAGTTGTGTTTGCTTAGATTGGACTGCATAATTCAATGTATTAGTATTGCATGGTGACCACATTTATCAGCCACCATTAGTTGACTTTGATTTCTATTGATGGAGCATTATTCTGTCCAACACAGCATGATTGTGTGTGGTTTCTCTCTTCATCGGTAATTCTCCTCAGGATGGGCAGGCTATGATGCAATCCTGGCCACTGCACAGATGTATCAGACTACATGATGTCAGGACAGTTGTATTGAGAAGCTACATGTCACACAGGCATGTTTGAGTTCTCTACTGCACAGTTGATGTGTCAAATTACACAGAGACATATTAGGTGTGCAAGTGCTATTTATTGATAGGTGCTGTAGTGCAATATGTACATTGTCCAGGTTTGCTGAGTCCGTTCTAGTGCAATCTTACATGGTGATCCTACAGAAGGGGTGTGGATGATGCTCTGGACATGCTGGGGTGATGGTACGGACAGTGCAGAGGGACAGGATTTGCCAATTAGTAGGAGAGAGACATTCACTGGCAATGCTGACAAGTTATACAGTGGTTAGCAGAACAGTCATTGAGTATAGTTGTAGTGAGACTGGCAATTGACAAAACGTAGGACCTTGGTCAAAGTAGGCCATGGTGCAGGGACTAGTGCTTCCGGGTACTCTTCCGTGTGAATGTGATCTGTTCCATGTCTTCTTCTTCTGATGTGTGTGTTGCCTGCTTTGTCCTTGTTGTTGTTGGTTGTGAAGGGGCAACACACACCTCAGTGTTAGAAGACGTGGAGTCAGACATCCCGGTGACTGCTCCCTGTGAAGGTCTTAAGGGCAGTACTGCAGCAAGGAGGGCCTGCTGTTTTTTGAGAATAGCAGCTACATCACAATGGTAGGCAGCCAGGTCAGCCCTGAGGGAGTCATGATTGCATTCGTGCATGCATTGGAAAGTTTGGGGAGCGAGGTGTTGTGGCAACTCCCTTACTGCAGTGGTGAATTCCTTTGCAGTTTCTTGTAGTCCTTACAGTATGGATGTTAGGGCTTGCATAGCTGCTGCCTGATCAGCAGATGACATCATGCACGAACGCACCCCCTCAAGGCTGGCTGCCATATTTTGCATCCCAACCCGCACCTCCTTGGCCAGCTCCCGCTGTACTCCAACTACAGTTCTTTCAAAGCTGGTGCCAGTGTTGTCAGAGTCCTCAGCTGTATAGGAGCTGGCAGGTCTTGCAATTGGGGTGGTGAGTGGTTCTTCTGTGATGGCTGCTTGTTCTGTGCTCCTCCTTGTGACTGAAGGTGGGGTCTGGAGGGTTTCAAGCACCTTTTGAATGGTCTCCTGGGGAATGTTTATGTGCTCGTCATCCATGTCATCAGGGAAATCAGGGACAGGCATATCGGCAGGAGATCCATGTTCCTCTGCAATGAAACAGGGTACAATTAGTGTGTCTGTGTTGTGACAATTTTTACGTAACATGCCAGCCTTTTGATGAATTCACTTTGTGATCTTGTTTGGTATTGGTATCTGAGGTCCTTCATATGGGCATTGTTATAGGCCTATGGCCCACCTGTGTGTCACATGTATGATATTGAGTTATCAGACGTGTCTGCCTAATCGCCTCTAGGTGTTGCTTTGTACCAAATAGGGACTAGCTAGCTTTTTGTCCTACTCAACCCTCTGTGTATATCCATTCTTATGGTGAGACCTTTCACTGGCTGTGGGTGTTCTGATGGTCCTGGCAGCACAATTGCCTCTCAGGACCTGCCCCAATCCCTGATCGTTCACATTGACTTAAATGTAATTGACATGTGGCATATCCTATGCATGGCAATGTTATGATGTGATATGGATGTAGACATTGTTAATGTGTCCTGCTGATGTTGGGTAATGTGTGTTACACTGGATTGCCCTGATTATCGTATCAATGTTCTATTTGGTCCTCTGACTGTGCAATGTATTTCAGTGACCAGTTACATGTGTCCCCTCCTCAATGCTGTTGTCTGAGCAGTATGACATTTGTGATGTAGCCTTGTTAGCCAGGCACGGGAAGGACCCTGACATATGCAGCATGGGTGTGTCCTTAGTGCTGTGTCACTCCTATTGCTGTTTACTTTGGCTGATGTATGTGACAACCATGGGCATTGACATTTGCGTGTACTGGGGCCTTTGTCTTGTTTCAGGAGATTGTTGCAGATGTCATCCTCACCCCCTAATTTAGCTATGTATGTTCTATGGGGAGGTTACTGCCATTGGCTACTATAGCTGCACAGAGATCAGAGGTGGTAGTGTCAACTGTTGTTGCAGTTACATTGCAGTTGTTGTTTTGGCTACAGGATTGCTGATAGGGCCCTAGTTAATGTAGGAGATATTTTGGCTGACGAGTGACAGGATGTAAGTTTGACGTAGTGGCCTTCCCTCTTGTTAAGGCTTTCCCTTTGCTCCATTGTTGGCATGACAGGATGCCCCCATGGGACTGTTGTTGGTGTAGTGTTATGTTGTGCCCCAGCTTCTGTATATGCAGGCCATGCCCCCATGCCATACCCCTTTACCCATGCCACTCCATGTATATGATGACTTACATGCAATGTGTAATAGGTATTTCCCCCCCTGCTTACAGTCAACATTATTGTATTTTAAATCCCCATGCGACTTACCCTGCATGTGCGTTGTCTCGTTTTAGTCTGCACTGTCCTGTCCTTGAATCCCTGTGACGATCTCCTCGGGGATGACGGCTGCGACCATCTCCTCCATGTGGTCCAGGGCCTCCTGGTGTGCTGGACTCCCACCTCCAGTCTGCAGTGCTGCCTTCCTGGCCATTTTTTCCTTTGTCCTACGTTTGCAGTCATGCCACCGTTTCTTACACTCGGTGACTGTTCTGCGTACTTCAGCCACACTGTTGATCTTGTCAACAATTTGTTGCCATATGGCCTCTCTCCTACTGATTGGCAACTTAGAGGTGATGAACAGTTGGTGCTGGTGTTCCGTCACCTCTTTAACCAGAATTTCCTGCTCCTCTGCACTGAAGCGACACTTTCTTTTTTTTCTATATATGTCCTGGTTCTTGTATGGATCATCCTGGCTGGTTCCTGGTCTGCTGTCATCTTCCTGGGGTCTGTAGTGGCATCTGGGATCCATTTTGGCTCTCCTCTGCTGAAAGGGCAGTGTTTGCGGGTATTTTTTACACTATTGCGTCAAAAACAACGGCGCATATCCGGGTTGCGGTGTCGTAAATCGACCCACAGTCATTTACGCTGCGTTAACGTCGTTTTCCTTTACGACTTGACTCCGCGATATGCGTAAAAAAAAATTACTCCCACCTGTTGATTGCGCCGCCGTGCCTCAAAGTATAAATTTGACGCCCGCACAGCGCAACAAAATGGTGTTAGCCGGCGGTAAAGTTTTTGACGCAAAACTGCGGCGCGCAGTTTTGCGTCAAAAAGTATAAATATGGCCCTTAACTTCATTTGTCACGCCGTATGGAGCCTACCTGTTTATCCATATGCTGTTTGGTCTCACATCTGCAGTGGTGTGTTTCCAAAGAGTGATGATGAAAGTATTGGAAGAGATTGCTCAGATTAGGATTTTTCAAGATGACATACTTGTGTATGGAAAAGATGTGGAAGATCACAATAGGAAACTGTTAGAGGTGCTTGGTTGATTATGTTTATTTCTCCGTTTTGTATTGGTTGTAAGATTTATTTAGATGGTATTCTGTTTTTCAACGTATGCACATTTGCTCATGAAGTTTTATTAATTTTCTTTTTGTTTTTGTGTTGGAAAAGGGGATGTGTTATGTTTTGATTGCCTGAACATGCCATTTATTATGTCATAGATTGTTTACTATGTCATTATTGCTCTGGGGTGGCATGTTCTTGGTTAGGAACAGCAGTTGGAGTTGCTTGAGGAGTGGGCAGGACCTGTTTTGTGCTGTTAGGTCGAGAGCAAGCTCTTTGACCTGTTGTAAGTATTGGGGCTTTTAACCACCCCCACCTCATGCCCATCAATTTAACTCATTCATGGGCTTGCCTTTCAAAAATCCCTTAATGTCACTGGTACTTGCTTTACATGTGTCCCGCATTGAGGCTGCTTTTTTCAAGCTTTGCAGACTGCCTGTCTTGCATGGATAGTTGCATGATCACCGATATACTTCAGTGTGGGAGAACTACTTCTTTTATCTCTCCCCTTTGTGTTGCATGGCAGCCACAGTGGCTCACAGCGCAAACAGGCACAACAGATTAAACTTGATCCGCGGTATTGAAGTGCTGGTCGTATTGTTCACAGTTACCTAATCAGAGTAATGTCTTGTGGCTCTCTCCTTAAAACACTTGAAATTGGTAACTGCCTTACATAAAACTGAAATCCTCAAAGTGAATGCAGCTCTCACAGCACCGCAGGAGAGCCAATACTACAATATTCATTGCACTTGGGAAATTTGTCCCATAATGCT
The DNA here is from genome assembly GCF_031143425.1 of Pleurodeles waltl. Taxonomy (NCBI): domain Eukaryota; kingdom Metazoa; phylum Chordata; class Amphibia; order Caudata; family Salamandridae; genus Pleurodeles; species Pleurodeles waltl. The sequence goes on along the minus strand of NC_090439.1, from coordinate 1,031,940,309 downwards.
TTGCAAGCATTCGTTTTCAAAACATTTTTGCTCATAACTCGCCATGTGGTGGTCCTAGGGCAATGGGACCACCATCAAAAAGGTTCAACATGGCACATTCCTTCTGTTTAGGTCATCTCTGGGTCCACACAGTAAGTTAGTGGGTACTCACAAAAGAATAACCCTTCCCACTATTGAGTATTTGCTTTTTTGTTTTTTTGTTTTGATATGGTTAGAACTTTTATTTTACTGCTGAGAGTAGGTTGTCTTTTAAGGGCATTCTTTGTAATTTTGTTGCTATAGGTCTATAAGTCCTGGATATGTGTAATTTACTATGCCCTCTAGGGACTAAGCATATGGTTGCACTGCATTATTTTCTGCCATTGGTTTGTGTAGTTATGCCCTGTAGGCATACACTATACGAACTGGGTCCTTACAAATGCTGTTTTCATTGTGGAGTCCTCTAGGGGCTGTTCTAAGCATTACAGTCATATCAGCATTAAAATATTTGTGGCACAGAAAAACTTGTCCTATAATGCTTTACAGGGCATTACTTTTACAAACCATTTTTGCTTGTGGTGGTCCTAGGGAAATGGGACCACCACCAAAACGTTTACAACATTGTGCTCTTTCTGTCTATGTCATTTTTGGGTCCCCACACTAGGTTACTGCGGACCCCAAAATAATAACTCCTCCAACCATTCACTGTCATTTAAGCTTTTTAATGGCTACAACATTTGTTTTATAGCTGGGAAAAGTTTTGTTTCAAAGGCCTTGTTTGTAATATCATTGCAGTAGGCCTGCTAGGGGCTAAGGGCAGTGCTTAATTTGTAAATAAAAATGTGCTGGTGCCCAAAGCCTTCCTCTTAAACATGCGGCTGCAGCAATTAAATGTGGGAACAGGGAATATGAGGCGGTGTAATCCTGAAGCCATCTTGGGCCTCTTTAGCCCATAAATAGCCACTCTCTGCCCCTTCAGCTTACTCTAGCACCTTTCTACTTTCTCCCTTTGTGACGCTTTTTCATTTTTCTCTTCCTTCGTCTTTCCCATGTGTGTCTTTTGCTTGCAGCAAATGCTTGAGGCACAAGAATAAGCCCCGGCCCTCAAAGGGCATATTTAATGGACCCTAGCGCCACCTTAGCATTACCATAGTGTCATTTTTTTACGCTAAGGCAGTGTTAAAGTGGCATTTCCCAACACCATATTTATAAAGTGGCGCAATGCATGCATTGCGCCACTTTGTAAACCCTTGTGTCACATCCTGCCTGCGCCATGCATAATGTATGCAGGGAGGAGTTCCTTTTAGGGAGGCTGAAAAAATGGCTCAAGAAAATCTAAGAGATTTCCTTGCACCACTTTTCAGCACATTTAATGCCTGCTCAGAGCTGGTGCTAAAAGGGGGCATACCATTATTGATCATGGGTCCCTATGTACTCTGTAGGACTAGCACCAACATTTTGGTGCTACTCCTGCAGAGTACATCAATAGCGTCAAAATTAATGACACTATTGCCGCCTACCCAGTGCTATGGTGCACCATATTTTAAATATGGCGCACACATGGTGGTGGTAGGGGGGCGCTAAGGGGTGCAAGGAAAGTTGTGCTGCACTGGCTCCAGTGCCACTTTCCTCAAATCTGCCCCTTAGTATATGGTTACACTGCATTACTTTCTCCTGCATTTTTTCATGGACTTATCCCCTCTTGGGGCTAACAATATGGTGCATGACTATGTTTCTTACAAACCATATTTTTGTTATGGTGCTCTCTAGGGGTTGTTTTGAGCATTGCAGTCTAATGCCAAAAGTTAATTTCTGATAAAGATTTATATGATAATTATCTATGTTTTAATAATCTCTCTTTATTACAACTATTACCATAATCTAGGCCAATTTAACATCCTTATTACACTATGACTGTTTGAACACTCTTGTTATGCTTGAGTGACCCTTCTAGCCTCTCGTTACTCCTCTGTGGCTGTCTTGTGTCTTTGGGGAATTGTATTAGCCAACCAGCAACTCCGATGGTGAGGTGGTGAAAGTGGTATTCTATTGGAATTAGCATGGCAGATTTTAATTAGGATGCTAAATGGCAACATTTTTATTTTTTGCTGCAGATAGAGGAAGAATGTAAATGGAAGTGCTTTATTTATATGGAAAGCCACTGGAACTATATGGCAGGAAAGACGAAATTATGAGGCAGAGTTGACCAATTTATGTGGCAAGAAAAGTCCTATGAATTTACAATGCCAATAGGTCTAACTCAAGCAAATGCGAGACCTATTGCATTGCAAATGCTTGCTTTTGTATTATAACTTATTAAACCCACAGTCCACTTATTCTGGATCAAGTCTCATCTTTCCTTGTTGGAGCATATAAGATATTCATAATATTTACCTTTCTCATTAGTGATTTATTCAGCTGTAACAGATTACTGAGTTTTCTTCATGTCAGTGCTTCGTTTGTAAATGGAAGAGTGCCAGTGCACAAAGCTCAGAAGTCAGCAGCCGGTGCAATTAAATATTGGGCTCTTTCACTCACAATCAGACACTCCCTGCACCCTAATTCAACTCTTGCATGTTCCTGCTCTGTCACTTCGTGATGAAGTTTCTCTCTTTGTCACCCTCCGTCCCCTTCATCTCTTCAATTTGTGTTGTTCTCTTTTTTGCTCTCTGAGAATATCTGACGTAAAAATAAAATAAGTACTGGTCCACAAAAATTAGGCCCAAGGTTAGGAAAAGTTAGCGCTGCCTTTGCACCATTTTGTTGATGCAAAAGCTAACCCAGCGCCATATTTAGGCGCTTTTCAGGAGTTAGCATAATTTTTTAGGAGCGCCTCCTTACCTAGCGTCGTTTAACAACAATGATATGCCAGGTAGGCGTTTCCTCCTAAAAAATGACGCTAGCCTGCTATCGCCAAATCTACAAGCCAATGGAAAAACAACTCCTGCCTAGAATCGGGCTGAAAAAATGAATCTAACTCCAGTAAGCATAAAAAATGTAATGCCTGGTCAGACCAGGTGTTATAATGAGGCCCAGCCACAGCTACATGAGGAAAACACACAGAAGGGACCCTGGCAAGCTACTGGACAACATGGACCTGTTTCTGCTACAGCTTGGCACCCAGAGAAGACAACCGCAACAACACCAGGTGCCACCAGCACCACTGCAGCAACTTCAACCAACTCAGCCACAAAGGCAGAGCAGAAGGGGAGAGAGATTATCTCACACATGTGCATCCATCCTTGGCCTCAGGTTCGATGAGGTCCTCAGACTTTACCATCTTAAGTCGGAGTCCATTGTATGGCTGCTCCACCACATTGCTCCTGACATCACAAGAGTGGAAAGTCCTCCAATGATACCACCCATGACCAAACTCCTGGCCGTGCTCCACATGCTGGCCTCTGGATCATTTCAGACCACTGCAGCACAAGTGGGTGTATCTCACAACCATCCTTTTCTTCCTTACTCCATATGGCCCTGGATGCCATCATCCGCCTCACACCCCACCACATCCAGTTACCCAACACCCAGCAACTGCAGAAGGAGACCAAACAAGGATTCTACCAAATTGCTGGGTTCCCACATACGCTGGGTGCAATGGACTGCATACATGTCCAACTTGTCCCTCCTGCTGCAACAGAACACCTTTATAGGAACAGGAAACACACACACTTAATGAATGTGCAGTCCAATGTCGACCATTGTGGAATATTGAACAACATCCTTTCTAAATATCAAGGCAGCGTGCATAATACCTACATCTTCAGACACTCAACAATAAATCAACGCTTCCAGGATGAACAATATGGCAATGGCGTACTTGAAGGTAAGCGAGCATACACTTCATAACATAGACAGCACACTAAACATCTGGGACAAACAATAGATACACCTCACTACGCACACATGGACATGAAAGCACAGATGTTTGGACAACAACACATATGCTTCACTACATTGCATTCAATGCACATCAACCTCACACAGGGGCACCTGCACAAGTTCTGAGCACCACCTGACTGACATTTTTAATGATGCACTGGTGGAGCAATGTACTCTCTGCATTCAAAAGCTAGAGTCAAGCCACTACATGTGTCCACATGTTTATTACAAGATACAGATCCTTCACACATAACACTTAACATGGAATAGCTCGGCTATGTGTATACCATTGGCCATGCCACTGTCCAACAACTCACATATTTGCACTGCCCCACATTTACTATGCAGTTGAAACCTGAGGCAGCACCTACAATTAATGCCACCCTAATAGTGGCATCACCATTTGCATATCATCAAAAATACCTGTTATTCTCATAGTGTTCACCTTTCTCATGAGTGGTGCATAGTGCAGCACACATTGAAATAGGACATCGCCATCATTGATAGATCATGTGTAGGAATGGACACCTCGCATCACACCAGCAATCAAAACTGTAAATCCCACATTTCCCTACCATGATACAAGGGTGCCTAAAGTGGAATGTGGCAGCTGAACTACTGCCAGTGCACTTGTAGAGGCCAGAAATTCATAATATTAAGGAGACATGGGACTTTGAAGGGCTGGCCTGGTGATGCAGAGCATTGCAGAAAAGCACCTCGTGCCCCGTCCTGTCCCACAGGTGTCTTCAAACTTGTTGCATACATCGCAATACTTCCCATGCAACTGCGCCACACTGTGCATATGAACCACATACACATATGTATGCTAGCCAGCAATTGGCAACAACAACACTTTGTGCCAGGGAGGTATTCCAAGGCCAATAGGTGGGATTCACATGCAACACACTAGGAGCAACACCGGTCTCATGGCACACACCACACAAAATAGGTACAAATTTAGCCAATATCACTCTTTTGCAGGTCTAAAGTAATGGGACTAAGGGACAAATATAGACAACACCACACATATTCTGCATGGGTGACTTGTCAGACCAGAAAATAATCAACAATCACCAGGTCCCTGAGGCAGAACCCATGACTGGAAAGTGTGCCACCACATACCAATACAACCATGCATTTCAAACAGGAACATACACAATACTAGATGACGTCTGAATCACCACTTTACTGAAAAAGAAAATGTGCCATGGCATATAGCAATCAACAAATATCCATGTCTGACACTTTTTCTCACATTCCATTGCAGAGGACCAAGGTTACGACATCCAACCATGGGTCATGACCCCATATGGAAACTCACTAACTGAGGCTGAGCGGGCTTACAATGAAGCACACAAAAGGTCCAGGAATGTGGTGGAGAGGATATTAACCATTCTGAAATCCAGGTTCAGGTACCTAGGTCTAATAGGAGGAAGCCTGTTATATGCACCACCCCTTGGGCCAGATTTAGCCCTGGCGTCAGACGACTACCTCCTCCTCAGCGACCAGAAATTCTACCTCGAGGACTGCACCATTCCAAACACCACCAATCTACTCGACAACCTCGCCACCCTTGGCCTCAGACAGCTGCTCTCCGCATCCACACACATCACAGGACACACACACTGGACCCCATCTTCAACTAAAACAACTGGATCACCATTGAGACCATCTCCACCCCAGACTGGACCGACCACCACTGCATACACTTCACAGTCACCGCACCTAGCAGCCACACCCGAATGCCAGGGCCTCTCCACAGGAAGTGAAATGAAATCACCAACGAGTAACTAGCCTAATTCCTCACCAAATCCTTCCCTCCTCCCTATGATGACACCAACACAGCAGCTCAATCTCAACGCATGGATCACTGAATGCGCTGACATTCTTTCCCCCCTCAAGCTGACATCGGTCAAATGTGTATCTAAGAAAGCCAGCTGGTTCACCACCGAACTCCAAGAACCAAAGCGTACTCGCAGACGTTTAGAGAAAAAATGGAGGAACAGCCAAACTAGCAAAGATCTCACCTCATTCAGAGCCTCTACCTAATCAAGAATGCTAGGAAGGACGCACTCCAGGAGCGCATCAACTCCTCCGCACACAACTCTAAGGAGCTCTTTTCATTCATTAACGAGTTCACAGATCCCCCCTCAAAAGCCACAAGCATCCCCCCATCATATGATCTCTGGGACAAACTTGCCACTTTTTCGCCACCGCAAGATCCAGGACATCTACGACAACTACCACCCAGAAAATCCTGGCTCCAGAACCTGTGACTGAACCTAACCCCCAGAACCCACCCACACCATCCACAGCTGGTCCATACTCTCCACAGAGGAAACAGCATCATGAACAGCACCCACGGACCCCTACCCGCATCACATATACATCAGAGCCAGCGCATCCATCACCCGAGCTCAGGACTCAATCAACTGCTCCATCAACACTGGCCCTTTCCCGAGGACTGGAAACACGCCAAAATACACCCTCTCTTGAAGAAACCTTCAGCCAACCCATCAGAACTAAAGAATTTCCGGCCTATCTTGCTGCTATCCTACCCTGCTAAAGTACTGGAGAAAGCAATCAATGTACAACTACGGAATTTCATCACACAGTTCCCAGTCGGCAGGAACCACAGCACAGAGACAGTCCTCCTGGCAGCCACCGACGACATCTGATTACTCCTAGACCATGGCCACACCGCAGAGCTCATACCCCTCGACCTCTCAGCAGCTTTCGACACGGTCTCCCACAGCACCCTGAGGACCAGGCTCCATGACATAGGAATCCGCAGAGGAGCCCTGGAATGGATCCACTCCTTCCTCTCTAGGAGGACGCAGAGGGCCAGACTCCCGCCCTGCACATCCAGACTCACAGGAGTCAACTGTGGAGTCCTCCAAAGATCCTTACTGAGCCCCACACTGTATACATTGAAGCTATCGTCAAAAGCCATGGTATGAACATCGTGTCATATGCTGATGACACACCACTCGTCATTTCCCTCACCAAAGACCCGGGCACTGCCAAAAGGAACTTCCACTCAGGAATGGAAGCCGTTACCACCTTGATGAGAGAAGGCTGCCTAAAGCTCAACTCTGACAAGACTCAGCTCATCATCTTTAGCACTGCCACCACGGGGGCGTGGTCTGGCCGTCGAAGAAAATGGCCGCCCGAGAAAAGATCTCCGCGCGCCGGGCAGGTCAAGCTGGAAAACAGAGGGTCTTCCCCCTGCGATCCTGACCCCTAGTGTGGCCTCCCGGCTGGCGGAGGGAGGGGGCCTCTGGAGGGGCAAAGTTGTGGGACCCGAGCGACGGCAGACGCGTCCGGAGACGCGAGAGCAAATGCAGCCTCCGAGCTTCCGCAGAGACGCGGACTAAGGTGCGGTGCCATACGGGCCCGGGACGCGTCGCGAGGGAGACGCACGGATCGGCCCTCTTCCGCCTCGGCTTCCCGGGTGCTGGAGCGCCACACTGCCCCCTCATGTGGAGGGAGGGAGAGGGGACCCCGAGGAGGATGGACCACTGAGGAACCTAGGCCTGAGGACGACCACGACGACCACGGCGGAAAGGAAAAGAAGCAATATCACACGAGGACTAAATAGTGCCTGAAGGAGACCGCACGCTGAGATGGTGAGACCCCTCAAGCAACATTATCTAGCGACATCACCAGCAGCAAACAAAGGACATACTCCCCACCCGCCCCTTGTTTATGACCTAACGCGCAAAGAATAGGAATCTCCACGACACCCAGAGGGGAGGCAGAGGAAAAGGGGGAAGGAAGACAAAAGGGAGACAGAGAAAGGATCTCAAAGAGCAACAGAGGGACAAAGATTTCACACATAAGGAACAATAAGGAAGCAAAGAAGGGGGAGGAAAGCCAGAATAGGAAGAAGAAAGAAGAGTAGAACAACATGTGTCACACTACGCAACCCGACCCTCCAACCAAACAGCCAATTGCCCTCCCAAAAACAAGAACCATGATACTGGATACCACAATAAGAGACGGATCTAAAATAAAGCATAAACAAGATAACCCCCCGTTGCACGCTGCATCACACTCAAATTCATCGATCTCTCTTCAGCTTTATATCAATGGTCCTCTATCAGAAACTGAGCATATTCTAATCCTCTATAGATCACGCTGTAAAGCCTAGCAGACCACAGCAGGACACCAAACCGAGTAGGTACCTTACCTACAGATCCTATACCCCAAGGTCTGACCCATCCTTGGAAGTCGAGGAAACTGTCCGTGGACCTACAAGTGCTAGCTCTTAAAATAATATCTCCTAATTGATTCCCACCCCTTGAGAACAATGCCCAACGACAAGACCGCAAGTAAACATTCTCGTCAACTGCTATTCTCGGAAGCCATTGCTCAACCCAAAGCTATGACGGCACAAACGGCATCACAGGGGCATACATCTCCCCCAGTAGATCAACCCGCACTAGACGCCACAGACCGTATACTGCAAGAGATTGCCTCAATTGGACGACGCCTGGAGGCAATGGACTTAAAAATAACAGACTTAACTTTAGCATCCTCCTCAATCCGCGCTGATATAGCAGGCTTCAGAGAAACAGCAAATAACCTAGATCAGCGCCTGTCGGCAGTAGAAGACCATATAGCGGCAACCCCTGATCAGGAAGAAGAATTAAAGTCGCTCAGAGCTAAACTTACTGAACTGGAGGACCGAAGTCGTAGAGACAATGTACGCTTTTTCGGCATACCGGAACAAAAAAAGGATCCGATATCAAAACCTTTCTTAGCTCACTGCTGACCAACCACTTCGGCATAGAGTTTTCACCACCTCCAGAATTTCAGAGGGTGCACAGAACTGGTCCTTCACACAAAGCGTCTGCAAATAAACCGCGCCCTATCATCGCATGTTTCCTGCGCCATGAACAAGCCCGCCAGGTCATCTCAACAGCTAAAGCACGACAACCGATATCACTGGATGGACACGAAATCAGAGTGGCAGCAGACTTCTCGAGATTAACGAATGACAGAAGAGCATTTCTTGCCCTACATCCGCAACTAAGATCTCTAGACATCAAGTATGGTCTTTTTGAACCAGCACGTATGTGGATCACACACCACGGCACATCCAGAGACTTCACTGACCCCGAGGACCTCAGCGCTTATCTACATAGTGTGACCCCACAATCTATGGACACCGCCCCCGGCCGTCCGGACTTCCCAGCGGCGCATACAGAAACTGCTATTAGTCTGTCAACTCCATGGCCCCAGACTCAACGTCCCCCTTCGCAAAAAAGAGGCCGAGGATATGATCGGTCCCCAAAGACACAGGAATCCCGGGAGCACATCCTGCAAGCAGTGATTGATCACACTCAAGATACGGGCAGAGACAAATCCCGCTCCCCCCTGAAACCACCATCAGAAGATCAGCATGTTGAACACTAAACCCACAGTAGGACAGCTGCCCTGGAGATCCGGACCCGCTTCTAGAACATCTACTCTCCACCTTGGGACAGATAAGTGACATGCCCATTCACCAAATCTGCTGCTCACCCAATAGGGGAGGGGGGACCTAATAAAAACAAATTTATCAAATGCTGATTGCCACAATGTAACACATAGGTATACTTGTAGAACAGCACAGCTAACTCTCAGGCATATAACAATCGCACCGAAGAGAGTAATGAGACTAACACAACTCGGGGTCATGGCGGCTTCAAGACTACCACGAGGGGCATGCTCCTGGACGACCACTCAAAATGCAACACCGCAGGCCATCATAAGATACTAAGAATTCTCATATTCTAAGATGTCTTAACAGATGATAAGCGCAGAACGTGTAGCGGGAGGTCCTGTGGCACATGGCCCCGTCCCTCTCCCCCTCCCCCCTCCCTCCTCGTTCTTGGACCCTAACATCTACTCCAGGCCCGTGCCCAGCCCACCCCGGCATCTCATGCACCCATTTATGCGCCCACACGACTGGGCCCCCCCCCCCCTCCTCCGGAGGGTCCCATGATACTAGGAACGAAGCATCTATTCCCTCATCATGCCCCATTGATATAATACCCTACCGGTGCGCGGGCCTTACAGGTTAGACTCTCAGATTAGAAGGTTTTAGACAGTAGTGAGTGTTTTCATCCTCTGACCAATTTCCATTTGCTATTCCTTTTTCCTTTTCTTATTTATTCTCTATTACTTTTATCAATTATTTTTAATCGCTGTCCGTCTCTCTCTGCACATTCCACGCTATTTCTCTCCATCCTCCTCCCTCCCTTTCTTTTCTTTTCCCTTCTCTTCTATATTTTTCGGATTGTGACCAAGGGGAACTCTCGCAACCTCCCAAGGCCTAACTGAACAAGAAATCCATATTCCTCGCCTCTCAGCCCAGTCCTTACTTACTTCCTGGTCCCAACACACGGACCATAACATATTCAATACACCATAAACCATGACACACCCGGCGCCCTCGGGATCCACAACCCCACTCACGGCACTGTCCTGGAATGTACACGGCATGACCCATTATATTAAACAACAGAAGATACTGTCCTATCTCCTCTCCAAACATACCGACATTGCTCTACTACAGGAAACACACCTCTCCTCGACGGAATCAGAGAAACTACGTAGAGATTGGGTGGGAAAAGTAATATACAGCGGAACACCACCCATGTTGGCAGGTACACAGGGAACGGGAAGAAAATGTGGAGTGGCAATACTCCTGCGTCGCTCCCTGCAATTCCGACTAATTAAAACATGGCATGACCCAGAGGGACGTTACGTACTGGCTAAGCTAGTGGTGAGATCCTCCACAATATGCATAGGCTCCATATACGCCCCCACCGGCTCGAAGCGCACCTTTTTCCTCTCCCTCAACAGTCTTCTGGCACAGATAGGTGCCTCACAATATATTCTTGGGGGGGACTGGAACATAGTCCAAGATGCCATTCTAGACCGATCAATTGGTCTTGACGCGGGTAACAATGCAGATAGAGCCATTTTAAAAGACATCCTCTCAGATCATGGCCTAATAGATTGTTGGCGTCTCTCCCACCCTTCCAATAGGGAATATACTTTTGTCTCTTCGGTCCACGGGACCCAATCACGGCTAGACTATTTCTTACTTAATCATAGAATGCTACAAGCGGTTAAGTCAATAGAAATACTGGTAGCCGCACTATCAGACCACTCTCCGGTAGTAATAACCCTGGAACTCGGAATGATTACACCCGGCCGTAAACCCTGGCGCCTCCCTAACACTAGATACCGATCCCCGACTGGGAAGGAACAACTTAAGACACATATGGCCACAAACTTGAAGGACAATAAAGGCTCAGTGACCTCACCACAACTTCTCTGGGCTGCGGCGAAAGCAACTATTAGAGGGCAACTAATGAGAGATGCAGCTATCTCCAATGCCCATAGACGGGCCCGACAACACACGTTAGAAGACACAATAACACAGGCCATGAGGAAATACACACAGCAACCCACCCCCCCCAATCGCCGCTCCCTAGAACAGGCTAAAATGGAGCTTAACACCCTCTACACATCACAGGCAGAATATGCCCTACAACGGCTGAAGGGACGACACTATGAGCACGGAAAGAAGGCGGGCCGCTTACTGGCTGCCCAACTACACCAACGGGAAACAGCACTGGCTATACCGGCACTACGCACCCAGGATAACTTACTCATCACACAGCCCCAGGCGATTGCAGAAGAATTCGGCCGGTACTACCAAACTTTATATTCCTCAGAAACATCGGAAGACATTGCCCGCTTAGACGCATTCCTGCAGAGGACGCACATCCCCCATCTTACAGATGAAGGCAGGGCTCTTCTAGAAGGGGATATTAGTAAGGAAGAGATACAACAAGCAATAGCTAATCTATCATATCACAAAGCACCGGGGGAGGATGGGTTTACATCTGAATTCTATAAATGGACGGGAACCGACACTGTAGATTTCTTATACGAGGCATTTCAAGGGGCCGAAAGGGAAGGCTCCATACATCCTATGTCTAAGAAAGCCACTATGACAGTCTTGCCGAAACCCGGAAAAGACCCACTTCTTAGCGGAAGCTATCGCCCTATCTCCTTATTGAATGGAGATATTAAAATATTAGCGGGAATACTGGCCACTCGCCTTAAAAAAGTTATTCCCTCGTTAATCCATCACTCCCAAGTAGGCTTTGTACCGGGCCGCTCCTCCAGGAATCACCTCCACACACTTTTCCATGCCATTTGGGCTGCCCGCGATACACGAGAAGAAGCTCTAGCCCTCTCGTTGGATGCCGAGAAAGCGTTCGACCGAATAGAATGGTGGTACCTCTTCGAAATCTTGAAACGATTCGGGTTAGGAGAAGGCTTCATGAACAAGGTGCGCCTCCTATATGGCTCCCCGACAGCACAGGTAAACTGTGGGGGGTTCCTGTCGGACACTTTTGAGATCCGGAGAGGGACACGTCAAGGATGCCCACTATCACCCCTCCTATTTCTACTCGCGGTGGAGCCTCTGGCGGCAGCCATCCGTAGTTCCAACCTCATATCAGGAATCCCGCTACCAGGCGGAAAATCTGACATATATTTATACGCAGATGATATCTTACTTACCCTCACTGACCTGCCCACTTCCATCACTGCCCTGAGGGAGATTCTAACGGAATTTGAATGCATATCAGGATATCGAATCAATTGGGACAAATGCGAAGCTCTACCACTTTCCCCAGTCACAGTGAGTGCCTCCTTACAAGGCTTACCGATTAAATGGAAACATTCCCGACTAAGATATCTAGGAATTGACGTAAATACAGGGTTGGTCAATGTGGTGTCAGACAATATAGACCCACTGATCAATACCATGAAACGGGACTTTGAGAAATGGGGCCAACTGAACCTCTCCATGTGGGGCAGAGTACAGGTGGTGCGGATGGTAACCTTGCAGAGGTTCCTATATGTCCTAGGTATGCTCCCCTTACAGATCCCCTTACCTGTATTAAGACAGATAGACCGCTGTATCTGCTCCTTTGCTTGGGGATCCATGCGCCCACGACTACCCAAAACCACCTTGATAGCCCGTCGGGAATGCGGTGGACTAAGCCTTCCCTCGATCGAACACTATTCGTACGCGTTACATCTTTCACAAATGACCCTCCTACTCCCGACTGTAATAACCCCGCTGCTATGGGTGGACGTAGAACGAGCCCTTACAGGGGCCCCTACGGCCTCCAGCTATTATACGATACGAGCCAAAAATGCCCCCGACCCACCAATCCTATGATAGGAGCCATGAAGAAAACCTGGCAGCGGGTACATCGGCTCCTTAAGATAGACCCCCACTTACATGACAGGGCTCCGTTATGGGGCAACAAAGGGTTCCAAATCGGAGGGAAAACTATTACCTGGAAGGATTGGGGTCAACGAGGCATCAGACGAGTGGACCAACTTATATCAGGGGAAACCTGGAAACTTTTAGGGACCTACAGGTGGAATTCAACCTCCCGGAATGCCACTCATGGCGTTACCTCCAACTCAGACATTGTCTTAAACAGAGACTAGGTGCCCTTCCCCGACAGCTCCCACGCTCTCCTATACTACACTATCTAGAGACATGGGGGAAGATGAAAGGTGCGATATCGGGACTCCAGGCATTGCTGAATCGCCACCTCTTCTCACTCCCACTCCTGACTTCCCTCAAAAACAAATGGCAGACGCACCTACAAACTGAATATGACCTGGAGGACTGGACCGACCTGATCGAAGCCAGGGACCGCGGAGCACGCGAGGCTCGTCTGAAATTCTACCTCTTTAAGACACTACATGATTGGTATTGGACCCCACAAAAATTACATATGGCAAGACTTCTCCCCCATGCAAACTGCTGGAGGTGCCCACACACACACTGTGACTTACTCCATATCCTACACGATTGCGCAGCCGTACAACCTTTTTGGAGAACAGTGGGAAACACCCTCCGAGAATCCCTACCCCTCCCACCACTTCTCACCCCTTCTCTCCTATTGCTACACGACATGGGAGAACTCCATAAGATCACACAAACTCAAAGTAGACTCTTACACACCGCGCTAGCAACGGCCAAATTATGCATCCTTAGACACTGGCGTGCACCGACCGTCCCCTCCCATGATGAATGGTTGACAGCAATGTACCAAGCAGGCACACACAAACAACTTATCTACAGTTTACAGGACAGAACTGAGGTATTTCTCCAGACCTGGTCTTCCTTCATCTCCGGACACTAGGACCAGATTACCCCTAGAGAACTCCACAAAATACCACATAGTGGGAATATACCATTCCTGCTACCATACCCATGCAGGTGCATCCACCCATTCCTAACACACCACCTCTCCCCTCCTGGACTCAGATGACGCCCCCAGCCCCCCGGTAGAAAGGTAGAAAGCTACCGTATAACTTATGATAAAAACCGCTGCTCACCATCCACTATTCATTGACCTTTTTGGCATAACCTATTCCGTTATTCATATCCCAATCCTTATACATATTATTGATGTTCATATCACCGTGTCATTCACTGATCCATTCCCACACCCCCCTGTCCCAAAACATATTATAACACTTTATAGTCTGGCTCTATTTTTCTCTTCATATGGAAGCAGCCACTATAATGGTTTGCCTTTTGAATTCACACGGCCCCCTCCCCTTGGTCACTATCGCTATCACTATCACTACTAATATCACTACTAATATTAACATCATTATTATTACAGTGATTTTTATTGTTACTATCATTGCCACTTTCTTCTTCTTCTTCTGCCTATTAGACACCATGGACACTAATACAATCCATATATACGCCCTCTTTCCCCTTACCCCTTCCACACCCTCCCTCCCTTATCTACATTTTCTATACACTTAGATTCCTACCCAGACACCTTACCCCCCCACCCACCACCCCCCCTTCCTTCTCCCATTTCCACAACCCACACTAATCACTACTTTTCTTTATATCCCTCAGTACACTTCTAATGGTCCCCCACTACCCTTGACTGTATCCCACCCTTACCACAAAACATTATGACTCACACTCTTTAAATGACTAGCAGTATATTCCTGGGAGACTCAAAGAGATGGCAAATGGGGCACCTGGTTAGTATTGACCCCGACTGTTATTACAGTAGAATTGTATAACGAGGACATCATGGAGCAAATGGATCCTTGTTCTTTTGTTTTCTCCCTCCTCTTTTATAAGTTGGTTTTATTGAATTGTTTAACATATCTCTGATTGTATATGCATTATTATAAGAAAAAAGCCGCAACTATGGCAAATGGCATAGCAATGAACAAGAGAGATATAAAATAACAATTGTACATGTATAATGCCTAGAAAAAACAGACATGTGTATTGATAATGACTCACAGAATGTAAAACTGTACTTGATGCCTTCCCTATGAGAAAACCTGATTGGAAGCAGAAATGGCTTAGGTTAACAGACTGTACACTATACTATGTAATATGATGCAATTAACAATAAAAAAAATACAACACAAAAAAAAAAGAACTGCCACCACAGCTTGGAACGCTAGTGGCCCACATCCCTCAACGCCTCCCCCATGCACTGACTTAGCACGCCTGCAACCTAGGCATCATCCTCGACTCCTCCCTTACCATGACCCATCAGGTAGACTCAGTCACCTCCTCCTGCTGGAAGACACTCTGCAAACTTCGGAAGATCTTCAGATGGATCCCAGCAGACTGTTGCAGGACAGTCACCGACGCCTTAGTCACAAGCAAGCTCAACTACAGCAAAGCCCTCTTCGCCGGCACCTCAACTAGAAACATCAAAAAACTATAACTCATCCAGAACGCCGCCAACACCAGACTCATTCTGGACCTTCCATGCAGAGAACACATCTCCCAACACCTGAGGACCCTCCACTGGCTACCGGTTGAGAAGCGAATCACCTTCAAGCTACTCCCCCACATGGTCAAAGCCATAAACAACGTAGGACCAGCCTACCTGAACCACTGTGTCTCCTTCCAGACTCCCGCCAGAGCCCTCCATTCCACCCTGATGGCCCTGGCCACCATCCCTTGCATCCGCAAAGCCACCACCGGAGGACGATCCTTCACCTACACTGTAGCAAAGAGCTGGAACCACCTCCCCTGCACCTCAGACAAAGCCCGTCACTCACCATCTTCAAGAAGAACCTCAAGACGTGGCTCTTCGGTTGAGACCCCTCCCCCAAGTGCCTTGAGACCCTCACGGTTGAGTAGCCACGCTTTACAAAAACTGATTAATTGATTGGTTGTGAGTGCCCATGTCAAATAAATTATGTGGAAGGACAGCTGTGCATTGCAGTGCTGCTGATTAATCTTGAGGATAGCAAATCCCTCCCCACCAATCTCCAGATGGGCTACATCAACTCTTGACACAGTCAGGGGCTTGCTGCCTGTGCACAGTAAACTGTGCTGAGGTAACCACAGTCAACTTGTGTCAATACATGCAACAATGGGCCTGTGTGGCATATAAAGTGCCAGTGGAGCACTGATGACTATTCTGCTATCACTGACTGAGAGCAGCCCTGCCATGCAGATTGTATGCTAAAAGTGAAATCTGGTAAAAAAAAAGGGAGAGTCACTGTACATTCCAAGTGTATGTGCTAATCATATAATCCCTAAATTGTATCACACATATCCCACCTAGGTGGACCAGGCTTGGTGCAGTCTATTTGCGTATGGACAAAAGAGAACAATTTTCATAGGGAAATGTGTATGATTAAAATATTTGCTTACAGACGTTCATGAACAGTACATATGTTTCTACATAGGGAAACATAGTAAACACCCATAAGAGTACACAGCTTTGCTACAATAGTCTACATATATTCATGCTAGAATAGAGAATTGGTAGTTGTCATATCCTTAAACACACCGCTTTAGTATGCATTACATATCACACATGAAAAATATCTTTTCACACACAAACATGTCACATATATAACAACCATGACATGTCAGCACACCATCTTCAAGAATTAGCATGCATGGGGAACTATATGCTACACGTGTTGCATTACATCATGAAGTCTGGCCCTTCGAACACAGCAGAGTGTGTCATACACTTGCACTTATATTGTTATGGGTTACCGGATCATAACCCAGCCTTAGTCAACAGCATCCTTAGCTGAACATTGTTAAGGCTACTGTTAGAAATTAGGTCTCTAGCTGGCAGTCGGTTTGCACCCTGTCCAAGTAGGGACCCTAACTCTAGTCAGGGTAAGGGAGATACCTGCTCAGATAAACCCCTGCTCACCCCCTTGGAAGCTTGGCACGAGCAGTCAGGCTTATCTCAGAAGCAATGTGTAAAGCATTTGCACATAACATACAGTAACACAGTGAAAACACTACAAAAGGACACCACACCAGTTTTAGAAAAATAGCCAATGTTTATCTATTTAAAATAAGACCAAATACGATAAAAATCCAACATACAGTAGTAAAAATACGGCATCGCGGGCCAGCTTCGGTGTCTGGAAGACCCGCAAACAGTACCTTGGATTTGTAGGGCGTCATGATCCTCGCGGTGAGTTCCAGAGAGCGGCTTTGCTGAGATTGCGGTGTCAGTTCCAGAGTCGGTGCAGGAGTCGTTGGGCCCTTGAAGTCACACACGTTGCAGATCGAACTCCGGGCTGATGAAGTCAGGAGCGCAGGTGTGGATGGTGTCGAGGCTGCGGTGCAAAACGGGACAATGTGACATGCGCTTCCCACAGGTCACGGTGCAGGCAGCAGCTCGGTGACGGCGTTCAGCAGTGTCGGTGAGACCAGGGCTGCGGTGTGAAGCAAGGTGGTGCAACATGCGGTGTCCACAGGTCATGGTGCAGGCAGCGGCAGCGGCATTGTGGAAGCGCTGTCGTCCGTAGGCCCAAGCCAGCGGTGCAGGACAGGATGTTGCTTCATGACCCTCACGAGCGGTGTCCACAGGCCACGGTGCAGGCAGGGATGCCTGGTGATGACACTGGAGTTGATGGTGCTGGTGTCGGTGGACCGGAGCTGCGGTGCGGGACAAGACGTTGCTTCGTGCTCCTCACGAGCAGTGTCCACAGGCCACGGTGTAGGCAGCGTCGCCGGTGTCAGCAGGAGTGCCGTCGTCGGGGAGGCCCAGGCTGCGGTGTGAGCAGGCGATGCAGGAGTGCAGGCCCATAGGTCGCAGTGTGATCAGTGGCTTGGTGAAGTCATCTGATGACGGCATCGGTGAGACCAAGATTGTGGTGCGATGCGGGGCAATATGACTTCGTCCGGCATCGGCAGGTTATGATGCAGCCAGCAGCATCGTTGGCAGCGTCGCAGTGGTTTCTCCTCTTTAACAGCACAAAACACACAGTTACCAGTGTTGTAGGTCGAGGAAACTGAAGTCTTTGGTATCCCTGAGACTTCCAACAGGAGGCACGCTCTACTCCAAGCCCTTGGAGAACTTCCTCAAGCAGGACACATAGCAAAGTTCACCCTTTGTACTCTTTTCAGGCAGAAGCAGCAACTGCAGGCCAGTCCAGCAAAGCAACACAGGAAAGGGACAGTACTCCTCCTTCAGCTCTTCTCTTAGTCAGAGGTTCCTCTTGATTCCAAAAAGATTCTAAAAGTCTGGGGTTTTGGGTCTTCTTCTTATATCCTGTTCTCCCTTTGGAGTTGGCAAACTTCAAAGCAAAGTCTCAAGTGTTTGCAAGATCCTTCCTTGTCCAGGCCAGGCCCCAGACACACACCAGGGGGTCAGAGACTGCATTGTGTGAGGGCAGGCAGTCCTTTCAGGTGTAAACGACCACTCCTCCCCCCCCAGCTCAGATGGCTCATCAGGATGTGCAGGCTACACCCCGCCCCCTTCTGTGTCACTGTCTAGAGAAGAGGTGTGATCAGCCCAACTGTCAAACTGAATCCACAAACAGGTAAAGTCCATGAATGGTTTAAGCAAGAAAATGCCTACTTTCTAAAAGTGACATTTTCAAACGGACAAATTAAAAATCAACTTCAATAAAAGATGTTTTTTTACATTGTGAGTTCAGAGACCCTAAACTCCATATCTTATCTGCTCTTAAGGGGAATCTGTGCTTTAAGGATATTTAAAGGCAGCCACCATGTTAACCTATGAGAGGGATAGGCCTTGCACAGTGAAAACCAAATTTGGCAGTATTTCACTGTTAGGACATATAAAGCACACTAGTATATGTCCTACCTTAAACATACACTGCACCCTGCCCTGGGGCTACCTAGGGCCTACCATAGGGGTGCCTGACATGTAGTAAAAGGGAAAGTTTAAGCCTGGCAAGTGAATACAAGTCGAATTGGCAGTTTAAAACTGCACACACAGACACTACAGTGACAGGTCTGAGCCATGGTTACAGGGCTACTAATGTGGGTGGCACAACCAGTGCTGCAGGCCCACTAGTAGCATTTGATTCACAGGCCCTGGGCACCTCTAGTGCACTTTACTAGGGACTTACCAGTAAATCTAATATGCCAAACATGGATAAACCAATCAACAGTCCAATGTCTATAGGGAGCACTCGCACTTTAGCACTAATTAGTGAAAAAATAGGAGGAAGAAGGCAAAAAGTTTGGGGATAACACTGCAAAAAAGCCCATTTCCAACAGCTACCATATGCATGAACATGTTTCACACATGGTCCACCTACCTAATGTTGTATTGTGAAACGAACAGTGGGAATTCTGAAGTAAGAATGTGTTAGACCTACAATATGAGTTCCATCACATATGTACAACCACAGTACACATGTGGAAACATGTATGTGGAATACGTTGTCATACACATTTATAAACAGTATCAGCCCTCCTATGCATCACACACACCTACAAACATATGGAAACACATTCCTATGTTACAGGTACACAGTGAAATACAGATGCATACATATGTTGCCCTTGCATACAAACAATAAAGATGAATAGCATCTGTAATTTGAAATGTGATTCTGTGCTTCCCTCTAAAATCCACACACGGTGTCCTGTTTAGAAAAAAATGGTGCATTTGTGGTATTTTTCAAACATCGCAATTACTAAAATTGATGCCTCACACCTACGCGTCTAAACTGAAACTTTATGGGGGTCATTACAACCCTGGTGGTCAAAGACCGCCTGGGCTGTTTTGGCGATTGCACCGCCAACAGGCTGGCGGTGCAATCTTGGGTATCTTGGGTTTCCCGCCACATTTGCCCCGGTGGTGATAATCTGCCCAGGGGATTACGAGTCCCCGACTGCCAGCCTGGGGCCCCATGCAGCTTTTCACTGTCTGCTATGCAGACAGTGAAAGGCGCGACGGGTGCAACTGCACCCGTAGCACGGCCGCAACACCGCCGGGTCCATTTGGAGCCGGCTCCTGTGTTGCGGCCGAGATCCCTGCTGGGATCTCTTAATGACCGCGGCGGGAGTGTGGCCGCATTGGCGGCCACCCGGCGGTCATAATGAGGGCCTATGTCTTGTCAGCCTTCATACAAAATTTCACGTATGGACGTCATATGTACAACAAACAGTGTATATCAGAAAACATTACGCATACATCCAGGAAGTGATTTAATAGGACTTTCTTGCTGCACACATGGAAAAGTGAACTTACTTTCACTTTTAATTAACAGTTTTGTAGTCTGTGCGTGGCAGAAGTTGTGTGGTGCTTGTGCTGGTGTGAGGAGTGGTGAATTTGGAGTCTTTTGTGATGTGTGCTGTCTGTGTCTGGTTCATTTAGTAATTTATGTCATTGTATTTGTAATTTTTGTGCTGTTATTGTGTCAGTATTGTCAGGTGTTTGTCTTAGGGATAGGTAAGTTTGTTGGGGAAGTTGAGGTTAGTTGGGGAATACTATATTTATTTGTTTTGGGGTATTTAGGATGCAGTGGAAGGATACTGCAATATATCATGGAAGGGAAGGGCGAAGCAAATGACTCTGGATGAACTGGGAGGCTTTCTCTAGTTGGTCTGCCACTACCTCCCTAACACGGTGGCCAGGGGTGGCCATGTGATAATGGACTACTGGACAGAAGCACAGAAGCTGCGCTGGGGCAAGATGCTGTACCAGCTGACATGCATTTTCTCTATCCAGCGCACTGACCACCAGTTGAAGCAAAGGTGAGCAGACCTCATCTCATGTGAACTGGATCTCTTGGATCACCTGGTAATTTGGTTTGGCGGAACTGTTGGTAAGCACCCCCTTAAATGTCGCTACATCCTTATTTGCATCTGCATGACAGTAGGACATAAGGATTACTTCAGCATGTCATAACAAAAGTGAAGACAGCAAGTTCTGTGTCTCAGCCAGCCTGCATTTATTAGAGGTCAGCAATGCACTGGGTGCTGACAATTAGCACATTCCTCTCTTTGTACCATGTGTATCGCATATACATATTGAAGTGCAGAAAACTAAACACATGAGAATTGGTGCAAGGGTTCATGTTTTCTAGGCACAAGCGTCAATGTCCATCATGGGCTTGACAACTGTGGAACTTTGCATTGTCATGTTTATGTGATGACAAACATGATGCAGGAGTATAGGGAGTCATGGATGTGTGTGTTCCTTGAGGCATGTATGTGCAGAATGACACAACAAGAGCCCAAATGTAAGAACGGCTTAGCTTCTCTGTTCTGCTTAGCTTCAAACTAAGAGGGAATGAAGCTAATGAATGAAAAGAATGCAGGACTCTTAGGGGGTCATTATGAACATGGCGGTCTGGGCCCCCATGCCGGTGGTGGTGGTAATTACCGCCACCAGCATGTCGGCCCAGACTGCCATATAATGGACGTGGCAAAACTGCCACTGGTGTAACTCCACCACAGCCAGGCTTCCGATGGTGGAGTTACTTATCCGACAGGGCAGCGCTGCAAGCAATGCTGCCTGCCTGATAATGTACCTGTTTCCACCAGCCTTTTCCTGGCAGTTCACCCCGCCAGGGAAAGGCTGGTGGAATGGCTGGTGGAATGGAATGGGGGCCCCTACACTGCCCATGCACTTGGCATGGGCAGTGCAGGCATGGGCAGTGCAGGGGCCCCCATGCACAGCCCTGTTGTGCATATTACTGCCCGATATATGTGCTGTGATATGTGCGACGGGTGCTGCTGCACCCGCCGCACTGGTACATTGCCCCAGCTCCGGAGCCGGTGTCAATGTACAGGCCCTGCATTCCACTGGGCCAGCTGGCGGAAACACTGTTTCCGCCCGCCGGCCCAGTGGAATGTTAGTAATGTGGCCGGCAGGGCCTTCGACGTGCTTGTGGTCTTTTGTACACCGCCAGCGCCGAAGTTCGTAATGATCCCCTTAGCCTGAGTAATGAAGTTATTAAGGCACTTCCTAGCTCTCAAACAAAGGCACACCAAAATATGAACATGAGTATTTAACTTGAATGCAGTAAAACACGTGTAGATACCAAAACAATCACAGCAGTTAAACAATGATAAAAAAATGTCAATACATCAACAGTGAATATGCATGCAGTAAATATATATATATTTATGTATACACACAGCAAAGCTAGATAATTAAGAATTAAAATGCATCACCATAGGGATCAAATCCAACATCATCCATGCCAAAGTCAAGCTGTGGAACCCCGGACAGCTGAGACAGGAGAAACATTCCCCAGTGGGTTTTGGTTCTGAGCAGTGCATCCACCATCAAAATGTATTCCTTCTGCCTCAGGACCAAGTTTCCCCACCTAATATAGCTTAAACAAACCAAAGAGGAAGGTTCTGGTAACGTTCCCCCCCCCCCTTCAAGTCAGTTATGAAATTCAAGTGCTGGGTGTACTTGGTCTGTGTCGAAAACAGGAAAAAGAACTGGCCAGGCCCCATGCGCATTCCCGAGACAGAGCCTGTCTTTCTCTGCTGTAAACATTCTCATCACTAGCACACTCTTATCTCATCTGCATCCCACATGATATATTCCCTGCTCTGATGAGAAGAGTGAAACACGTTCAGTGTAGAAAACAAGCTGTGCATGGAAAAATACCTGCGTGACTGATGTGACGGCATCTGAAGCTAAGCTATGCACAACATATAGTCAGTGGTCAAGATGGAGTTGGTGGTTAAATACAGAAAACATTATAGGCTCCTACTGCAAAGGTAATGTGGCTGATGGAGGCAAGTATTGCCGCACCATATGTCAAAAGTTGCGCATTACAAGCATTGTGGCACTTTTATACCCTGTCGCCACATAATGCCTGCACCAGGCATGATGAATGCAAGGGGTGTGTTCCGGCGGTAGGAGACACACAAAAAGTGAGCAGTTAAATCTACTAGATTCCACTGCGCCATTTTTTAAGTTAAATTGAATGCGTGCCTAAGACAGGTTGGTAAAATGACACTCCCATTGTTTTCAATGTGCCTAAATTCACTTAGCAGGTTTGGCGCCTTCATGTATGGTACAAATCATGCAAAGTGCCACGATAATGTCATAGTTTACAATGCTAGTGTTCTAACATGCGCCATGGTGTGCTGTATTTCAAATACGGCACCCACATGGTGGAGTTAGGTAGTGGTAGGGGGCCAAACAAAATGTGTATCATCTGATTTGATGCTCCATTTTTACATAGATTTTCAACAAAGTCCAAAAGCTTCAAATAATTGACAGTGTACTGTCCCCATGAAATTGTTGCGTATATATTTGAGACATGTACATATGGACGAATCCCATACCTGTACGTGTTTTTGTGGGCTAACAATGTCTGTTTAATTGACATGTTATAGATGCCAGTTGGTCATTCCTAAATCCAAGTCAACTAGGTCAATCTGGTGAACCAGTGGAATGTGAAACAGTTGTCCATGCATTTGTTTGATCAACATTCACAAAACTGTTTTCCTGTCATGTCTTGCAGGTGAACCTGCAAACTACACCATTGGAGAGGTTTCACAATTTGAAGACCCGATGCTGTCAGTAAGTGTTACCTTGTATGTCAAATGTGTAGAGCAAGGGTTGTGTGTGAGATAGTATGATGTGTAAAATGCCATGTTAAAATGGCATGTGTTTCAATTCAGACACCATAATCTATCCTTGGGTATCAACATTATGGGGGTCATTCTGACCCCCGCGGGCGGCGGAAGCCGCCCGCCTGGCGGGAACCGCCAGAAGACCGTACCGCGGCAAAAGACCGCGGCGGTCATTCTGACTTTCCCGCTGGGCTGGCGGGCGACCGTCAAAAGGCCGCCCGCCCGCCCAGCGGGAAAGCCCCAGCAACGAGGAAGCCGGCTCCGAATGGAGCCGGCGGAGTTGCTGGTGTGCAACGGGTGCAGTTGCACCCGTCGCGATTTTCAGTGTCTGCCAAGCAGACACTGAAAATCTTAATGGGGCCCTGTTAGGGGGCCCCTGCAGTGCCCATGCAAGTGGCATGGCACTGCAGGGGCCCCCAGGGGCCCCACGACACCCGCCAGAAACCGCCAGAAACAGGATGGCGGGAAGGGGGTCGGAATCCCCATGGCGGCGCTGCTTGCTGGAGGATTCCCTGGGGCAGTGGGAAACCGGCGGGAAACCGGCGGGAAACCGCCGGTTTCCCTTTTCTGACCGCGGCTTTACCGCCGCGGTCAGAATGGCCCCAGATGTGTATACAACAAAATGATGCGCAGGTGCCAATGTGCACTGCAAAGGATTTGTGAGCCTTTAGAAAAGGTAATATGTGCACAAACACAGGGATGTGAGTCAAGATATGTGTCAAAGGTGCTGGGTTTCAGAAATGTGTGGATGTTAGCAACATATTTGTTACAGCTCATGATACTGCACTCTGTGCCACACGTAGCACGTAGTAACTCTGGGCGTGGTACAATTAATGACCATGTGAAGAGGTGTCCAAGGGGTTAATCAATGAGCCTCTTGCAACACTGGTGCTTCACTTCTCTTCAGAAATGAAGTGATGCACAGCCACGTGAGGAGCTTTTTGAGAAAGCCAATAGTTAGTTGAGTCCACATTGAGATTTCAGCTCTTGTTCTGATGAGTGTGGTACATGTCTATGGATTAAAGCAAAAAGATGTGTGCAGAGGGACCTACATGATCTACTCTTTATGCTGAATGCGAGCGAGTATGGTCACATCACGTGTGTATGAGATGTGCATGGTGAGTGTTTACCTGGTACCTAGGAGATGTTACAAGCTTGTGCACTGATAGTGTGCAACATTGGTTAGCCTTAATCCCTACAACATGAACGAGATTTTGTAGCTTTTTAGGAGGCAGATTGGTATAGACTTTGGGCTTGACATTGTTTTATGAGTTCTGGTGGACAACATTTGTCATCTGAAGATGCTGTTTCCATTGCATGCTTGTTCTTCCTTTGCCCAACGCAGTTTTTGATGACATGTTCACCTCATGGTTTAGCAGCCTCAATGACTCCAGCATAGAAGCGTGTGTTCGCGGAAAGGGTGGAGATATACTGCCATATCTGTGCAGTTCAAAAAGGGTACCGCAGGAGGGCCAGGTGATACAAAGACAAAAAAGCATCAGGGTCGTGGCAGACATTTCCTCATGGAGGACTGGCCAAACATCCTGCAACCTGCACACATACAAATGGACCTCAACACAGAAGGTCAGGGGTGGGTCTGCAGGTTCCACCCCTCAACATCAACGGCCCCTGCTGCAACACCATCCCATCCACAGCCAAGACCAGCTTCCACTGCCACCAAATTGAGGAAGAAATACGGAAGGACATGGCCGAAATTAAGTTGAGGTTGGCCAAATTGGAGGAGGCAAACAAAGGAAATTACAAACTTTTGAAGTACATTAAAAAGAAGGTAACGAGGCACTGACTTTGGACCCTTTCCTCTCACAGTACCTTCCCTTTCCCTAGTTAAAATTGAAAATATTTTTAGTCAGTTTTAGGTAGCATAGATTAGATTAGTTTTAGGACATAGTTGGTATAGTTAGGGGGGGTGGGATTTAGGATTTTTTTGTTTTGGGGGATTTTGAGGGAGGATTATGTATTGGGGTATATATTAATAAAAAATAAAAAAATCTAAACCAAAACAATATTGATTTGTTTAGACAATAGGTTTAGTTAGACCATGTTTAGCTTTAGTTAATGTTATTCTTCTCGTCTATTGTCTCTTAAGGGGGTGGGGGATCAATGTTTATCGTGTGGGGTTACATATATAAGATAGGTTTAGATAAGATCAGTTAGCTGTAGGGATCAATTAAGATTAGTTAGTATAGGTTAGGTTAGTGAAGGTTAGTGTGTAGTTTAGGTTTTGGATAGATAGAAAGTTTTAGTATAACTAAATCATGTTAGTTTCCTACAATATGGTGTCCATGATGATTAACTTCTGGCTGTTATCATGCCTGCACTGGTCATCTTAGACAACTGCCTTTGGCTGTGCATTCAGTACTGATTAACATGTGTAACTATGTGTATCCCTTATGGCCAAGTACCTGTCTGATTGACAGCGGTATGACATCAGCCACTCAATACATTATTCAGTGCTGTTCCAGACACTCTGATTGTCCATGGATACAAATTCTAAGGCAGGTAATCAGACACCATCTATTGTTTTTGGTAAGTAATGTAACATCCATTGTTCAAAAGTTTAGAACATTGCACTGCACCTCATTTGGGGAATAGATACTGGCACACTAATCACTGCTCTTACATATGCCTATTTTGATTGTCACATCATTGTTGTACTGGTAGAATCATCAGAAATCTTTTGAGACACTTGTGTTCTGAACCAATCATGCCATATGTAAACTTACATGGCACCTGTTCAATACATGCTTGGAAGACTCAGAAAGTTTGTGGGAGTCCACACTGCTTTCAATCCCCTTTAATATGTTTGAGTCTATGTGTGTGGAGTTGTGTCTGACAGAAAGGCACACATGTCCTTTTGTTCAGTACTCATTGTCATAGGTTCACACAATGCATATATTTGAAACAGTTCATGGATCACTGAAAAAAGCAGAACATATGTGAATGTGGTAATTTATTTACATGTGCAAGTTTGGTTTCAGATGATGTACAATGTGCAGAATATTGATCCCATGAGAGATCCCAAGCCATTAAATGTCCAGTCAGAGTACAAGGGGGAGGGACATGTCATGAGACATGTGCAGCAGAGGTGTGCATCAGTGAGGAGGTGTCCAAATTGACAATAGGTAGGAATTGAGACTATGACAGTCTATGCATGATAAGTCAACAGTTGCCATATGTTACTACACCAGCATGATTTTAAGCACAGAACTAAAGAAATACTGTTCATGTGCCACAGACACTGGCTCCTGGTTGTTTTTTCTGATGAATGATGTTCCTTCAACATCTGTCTCCGCTGATGTGTGTGGTGCATCCTGTGCCGTGGGTGGTGCTGGTGTTAAGGTTGAGGAGGGCACACACACATTAGGGGATAGACATGTGCAATCAAAGGATCCAGCAACTGCCATATGTGGGGAAGAAAAAGGCATCACTGTAGCAAGGAGGAACTGCTGATTTTGCACTATAGCAGCTACATCACAGTGTTAGGCAGTCAGGTTTTCAAGGAGGGAGGCCAGAATCTGCTGCATACACTCCAGGACATTTTGGATAGCCCCAGCCTGTTGTTGATCATGCTGCTGCCACTTTGGGAGGGCAATTGTTCCAGTCTCTGCCTCAGGATAACAGCTATGTCAGCCACAGACTGCTGGAGTCTACGTAGCCGAGAGTGGGAGCCTCTGATGGCAGAAGAGTTGTCCTTATTCGGACTGAGGCATTTCTGCACTCCCTCTAGGCTGCCTGCTATGGCCTCCATCCCCATCCGCACCTGCTGTGCAAGCTTCCGCTGGACTCCTACCACTGTCTTCTGAAAGGGAATTTCTGGGCCCTCAGAGTCCAGGGGTGTGGCTGTACTGGCCGGTGCTGTGTGTTGGTTGTTGGGTGGTTCATGTGGAGACCCTGCAATGCTGTGTGTCATCCCTGTGACTGGAGATGGTGCCTTGAAAGAACCCAGGACATCCTGGAGAGTATCAACATTGATGGTCGGCAGCTGATCATCCACATCATCAGAGAAATCTAGGACAGGCAGCTGTGCAAGAGGTAAGGCATCATCCTCTTCAATGGGACAGTAAAATGTCAGTCTTGGACTGTAGTGGCTGTTGACATGAGTCGTCATTTACTTGCTACTGGTGGCTTAGTGACATGGTACAGACCCACACATCAAGGCAAACATTTATGGACCCCTAGTGGCACACTGTGCAACCTGAGCATCATCTCTATGGAGTCACCATTGGCACAATCTGCCAGTCTACATTTCCCAGTGTGTTACACCCACCTTGAATGACTTACCATGGTCTTCTGCTTATGTATCCCTTTCATTGATTTGACTGTGTTACATATGCATGCAATGGGCGTTGTAAGGGATTTGTGCACACACAACAAATGGAGATGCACTGAATAATTTGCATTTGATTTTACAGATATTTGGGTAAGTAACTGACTCCTCTGCCACCCCATGTGTGTTGTTAGAGTGATGGAAGGGTGTGATCTGTCCACACACATCCTCCTAGCCACTTTGAGTCATGTGTTCGGCATCTTGCACCACCCATTGTGAGATTCAACCACCTCATGTGTATGTGTGCAAACAGGAATTTCTCCCCTCCTGCAGAACAACACTCATCCGTGCATCACAGGTTTCCTTGTAGCATAGCTGCAAGGATGCCTGCATTTCTGAACTGAGTGTTGTTTTGCTGGAAAGTAGACTTTCCTGTCTGCACACATACCACGAGGTGGTTCATCCTTATGATGTGAGGTGCAGGGTGCTGAACACATGACTAAAAAGTGGCTAGGAGGATGCATGTGTAGAGCCCACCCTCTTCCATCACTCTAACAACACACGTGGGGTGGCATGAGGACCTAACACATTTTGAGGCTTGTTGATACGTGGATGCGGCATGTTCGGACACCACATCATGGGTGGCATTGCAGTAGTGGTACTAAAAACTGACATTGTTATAGTCCTATTGTTGACTACTTTCAATGTGTGTTGCAATCATCATCAATCATTGTAAGTGGCTGACAGAATCCCTTTTAGTTTAATTAGCAAGATGTGTACCTTCCTCCACATGTGCATTCGGACTGGAAAAAGGGGCACCCCTACACCATGCAGATTGTGTGGCAATGTTGGTATTGTCTGTCATTTCTTTTGCCTTATCCAAGGTTAATAGAGGGGTGCTTTGACTATCTGTGACAACTACACATCTCTGCACATTTGAAATGATGCTGCACAGCACTGCAGGCTGAGCTGTTGCACTGAGTCTTTCATCATAAATGGGTAAATGTGTGCCACAATTCCCAGACATAGACACCAATGCTCTACCAATGCATATGTTTTACCTTATACTCCAGTGGTGGAGAGTAGTAGCTCATAATTACCATGCCAAGGTAAGGCACCTTGCATACCTTATCCTGGCTTAGTTATTATGTTCCCTTCTCACACCTGACACTCCACATAGTTGGTATTTCATGTGTATAGTTGGGATCCTCCCATGCAACACATGTGAGGCCCACCTAACTTCTGATGCCTTCAAAAATATACTCATCTGGCTTTGATTCAATGTAGTTCAAGAAACCAAGGGTGGTGTGGGAGTGACAAGTGGGTGTGTGACAATTTTGCATTTCTAAAGAATTTACTTGTTCAATGTGTGTTGCATTGTGCACCACACATAGGGCAAACTTTCTATGTATATGGTGCATTGATCCCAAATTACCATTTTCTTGCAGCCCCTTTGCCCCAGGCAACAACACCATGGAAGCACCTTATTCAAATTACTGGTCACCATGGTGGACATTTCCACAGTAGCCTCATGGATTTTGCCACTATTGTGGTGCTTTACTACATTGGCACAATGCTAGTGCAGCAAAGCACAAGGAGGTCCATTGCTTACAATACTTGCATCACTTTAACATCTGCTTTTGGCAGGCCTCACAAATAAGGTTAAAAGATAGCAAAGTGCAATCTTTATGGATTGTCTGCCTCATTTGTTCTTCCCTCCCTATATAAGAAATTTTCCCTTGCATATATCACATCTGGCATAGGCATATTGTGGTGCAAGGATGCACAAAGTAAATGTATGCATGCATTGTGTGACTTTGTTAATGTAGCACAAGGAGAATGGGCAGATTGGGTCCACATTGGCATCAATCGGTATGATGATAATGTTGCAGTAAGTGCCTGTAAATATGGGCCCCTAGTGAGACAATGAGAACACTTGCAGTTGATGTTATGCATGAAGGTGTCCCTTTGTGCATGACACCAACCATCCCCACTACACCGGCAACCTGGCTACATGGTGACATGGAAGACACTTGTACAGCAGCACAGATGATAATCACAGACATGCCCCATATGTTGTGTATGATAACTTTGGTGCCCATTCCCAATGGTGCATGGAGGCATATCACAGTTCTTGTTGGTCCACCCTCTGCAACAGCGTAGTACATGTTGCCCAATGAGTGTTACACATGGGCAGGTGGTTCAGTTGCAACAGTGAAGGGACTGATGTGAGGGTTGAGAAATGGTCTGTGCATGTGGGGGGAAGGTGAGAGTGCATTAGACATGTTTGGCCATTATTGTGTTCCCATGCAACTCTTTTGTATGCATTTAGTGTGTCCTGTGTGCCCCTTCTTCTGCCATTTGTTAACTTCAAGATTGCCCCCCACTGCAACTTAATTTGTGGAAAACCTTGGAAGTCTGCACTGTCCTGTCCTGAGACTCCGGTGACCAGCTAATCCAGGATGACCACTGCCACCATCTCCTCCAGCTCATCCAGGTCCTCCTGAGATGCCGGACTTCCACCTTCAGTTTGCAGTGCTGCCTTTTGGTTCCTGGCCAATTTCTCTTTGTTCTGCGTTTGCAATCATACCAGCACTTCTTTCAATCGTGACAGTCCTCTTCACCTCTGCCACACTGTTGACTTTATTGACAATTGACTGCCATACAGCTTCCTTCCTATTGGCAATTTAGAGGTGACAAAGAGCTGATGTTGGCACTCTGCCACCACTCCGACCAAGATGTATTTTCCTCCTCACTTAAGCAACACTTCCTCTTTCTTTTACCCTTCTTCTGTGATTTTGTTTGTCCATCCTGGCTTGTACTGGGCTGTTAGGGGTTTATGGGGTTTTTCCCTTTTCTGCATTCTCCATCTTGGGTCTCGTGGCTTGTTTGGCATTTTTAAAGCAAAAATGGTGCTAGCACAATTAGCTTAAAAAAACGTACCGCTAATCATGCTAAAGCCACTTTTGCAGCATTAGCGTCATTTTTCTGTCACAATGGTTAGCGTTATTTTTAGTTTTTACGCTAACCTTTCCTCGGCGCCATGGTGCACCGTTTTATAAGTAAGGCACACAGATGGCACTAAGGAATGGCGTTAAGATGCGTTAAAAAATTTGAGGCACAACTGCGCTTGCATTTGGGCCTAAGTGAAGATGGCCCCATCTGCTCCCACCAGCTCAAATTTAGCCCTAATACAGTTTGCTCTCGGTTGATTAAGAAGTAGAAGTTTGACCTCATTCTTCACATTGTTTCACTTCAGCTGATTCATAAATATTGTTCAGATGTCATTGTTCAAGCACCCCGTCTTACTTCTTTTAGTGATGCAGGCCTGGAAAGTGCAGAGCACACAGTAGCGCCTGATCATTGCCATGGTGATTAAGTGAAACAAAACAGCCTGTGTTGTTTAACCGACTGATTGGCACTTTTCAAAAGTAATGCAAACACAAGACTGCTAAAAGCAGAGCACTAACCTCTTCTCACATTACCTGCCAATGAAAAACCCTAATTAAAGGAAGTTATTGCACTTACATTAAGAAATCTCGTCTTAAAAGAATTCTAGAATGTCAGGTTACCTCGCTTTGAGACGAAGGTACAGCCTGCTTGGCTCTCAGAAAGGACAGCTACATGTGTGTCGCTCATGTCACCCTCCTGCTTATGGCTGTGGAAGGAGGGTGCTGCAGTGAAGTGAGACAGCCACCTGAGAGTGGTAGGCATTGGGAGTGTTGAGCCAGACCACCAATGCAGACTTTACATAGCGGCTCCAAGGAGGGCCACTCCACCAATGCAGGCTTTATTTAGTGGTTCCGTGGAGGGCCATTCCACCAATGCAGGCTTTACATAGCAGCTCCATGGAGGGCCACACCATCAATGCAGACTTTACATAGTGGCTCCATGGAGGGCCACTCCACCAATGCAGGCTTTATTTAGTGGTTCCGTGGAGGGCCATTCCACCAATGCAGGCTTTACATAGCAGCTCCATGGAGGGCCACACCACCAATGCAGACTTTACATAGCGGCTCCATGGAGGGCCACTCCACCAATGCAGGCTTTACATAGCGGCTCTGTGGAGGGCCACACCACCAATGCAGGCTTAACCCAGCAGCTCTGTGAAAGGCAGTTAGTCGGAAGACAGAATTCCCTCCTCTTCATGCTTCACAAGTTCCAACAGAGACCAAGAGCTAAAGCAGTATAGAGTCATCCCCTTTGGTGCCTGACAACCCACACGCCACAGGGCTGCCCAGGTCAGTGGCAGAAGTGCAATAGCTCACCACCAGTCTATGGATGCTAACTGGGGTCTGAGACAGACAGCTAATGACACTTCTACAGAGAAATCACTGAAGAGGGCAGTTTTGTGTTATTGATATTATTTCTTTTACATTTTCAAAAAGTAGAAGTCTTGGAGACAACTAAATATGTCTATCGGTCACACTTAGAAGGGT
Source organism: Pleurodeles waltl (assembly GCF_031143425.1). Lineage (NCBI taxonomy): Eukaryota > Metazoa > Chordata > Amphibia > Caudata > Salamandridae > Pleurodeles > Pleurodeles waltl. The sequence continues at coordinate 1,031,907,779 of NC_090439.1, read as the reverse complement.
AGCGAGTAGAATGCTTGAGTAATGTCACCTGCAGCTTATTACTCAGGAAACCAAGCAGGTGCATACCTTTTTTCACAGTAGTCAAATATTCAGCTGAATGTCATGAATGTTTCTGTTAGTGCAAACAAAGAATAAATTGTGTGTTTTGATGCCTGGCAGAGAGTCCGTGGAAGTGTCATTGAGGTTTAGTCATGAGATGGAAAGCGCAAGTTACCCTGGGTGAGAAATGGCATAATTTTGGTTGAACTTGTTTGTTTATTGTATGGGGCTCTATGGGCAAAGGTCACAGGTTGCATCATTTTTGCAACAGTATGTGGGGACTTCAATGTAGCAGATATACACAGACATCAACTACTATCCAACAGCTGCTGTAGCATATCACTTCTCATCCCCACAGACTGATATTGCCTACAGATGAATTGTTTATATTGTAATTACAGTGTTGCTTCTTCAAGTGTGCTCATCATTTGTTCTTTTTCTGCAGTATATTGCCTCTTCTTGTTTTAGAGCCCCGAGAATTTATTTCATTGCATGTCCGAATATCAACTACAAAAATATTAGGCTACAAAAATAGTGCAGCAAAATATTGACAACAAAAATATCAGTAACTATACATAGGTAGCTATAGATGCTATTAGTAGATTAGTAAATTCACCATTTAGACATACAAAAGCCAATATATAACAACATACAATTACAACAGATAAATCATACTTCGAGTACCTCAATGACTATCCATATAATGTCACTTTCACCCTGAATATGCCTCAGACAAGACATTCAGTTCTTGGATGTAGAATTGTATGTTTATGGTAATACACTTCAGAGCACCTTGTAGAGAAAAGAAATGTCAATGGATAGCATTTTATACCAAGGTAGTGCACATCCACAGTGAACTAAGAGATCCACCTCCTTTGGGAAGTGACCAAAATAAAGAGAAACTGCAACGATGATAGCTCATTTGAACAGTATATTAGCCAGAACGTTTTTGGGCTCGAGGCTAGGGAATACAAAGAACACTATCTACAGATTGTGGCAGGTATGGCTAGAAGTGTCAGCTGTAGTGATACACTGAAACCCAAAAAGAATATTAAGGATAAGGGAAGCCTCTCTTTTAAGACCACTCATCCCAGACATAACTAAGAGGTTTTTAAGATCTCAAGAAAATATTGCCATTATTGAGAGGGGTCTAAGGTATTGGCATCCTGCTTTCTGACAGTTCATCAATAACTTACAGAAGAAGTAAGCCCATCAGGGAATTTCTGTGCCTAAGTTATACCTTACCCAAAATGAAAAACTTAACTACCTTGCTCAAACAACCTTTAGGGTTCTACACTTGTGGTAATTGTAATGTTTGCTATTTGATCCTGAATAAAACAAAGGAAATCTCTTACAACACCCCTACCAAGTATACTATCAAACATTTTATCAATTGTCAAATTTGTTTTGTAGTATATGTGGTCTTCTGTGTCTGCAATAATATTAATGTAGAGAGTACAATATTAATGTAGAGAGTACCACCCATCAACATCAACCCCACACCCAAGAACAACACAGTGCTTGTTTGACTTTTGATGCTTCCTACCTCTTGGTTTTACATAACTGTAGTAAAGATGTTAACAGAACTAATTTTAGGTTCCATGGAGTGGACTTGGCTCCACCTGAGCGAAGTAGAGGAGATAGCAAGTGGAGGCAAAATTGATATGTAAATTAAGACCAGTAGGCAATGGGCCTAATTCAGACAATGAATTACACCATTTTTTTGTGAGATGTTCCTAGCTGGACTATGTCTGTGGTCAAATATGTCTGTATTTATTGTCTATGTCTTTCAGTATACCTGACATGTCCTTCTCTTACCCTTTCCCTTTTCTGGGGATTTTCCTTCCAGTGAAATATGTTTATAGTGGACCAGAATAAGCTTTCAGGTTTACTAGATTTCTGCATAAGTTGTTGGAACTCACATTAGGGTTCTTCAACCCCTCTTTATTGTTTTTACAAACTAGTTTGCCCCCTTCGGTGGAGCAATGCTGAATCTGCTGATGCTGTAGGTCATAATTTTTTTCTAATTAGACGCATTTAGGGACTGTGTCAAGAAATAATGGACAAGCTAGTAAAGATGCACCTACTTGAATAAAGTGGCTCTGGGATGACTGTTCGGAACAAATATTCTATGGAAAAAGTAACAAGGTCTGATGTTAGTAAAATGAAGCTGAAGTCTCAGGAGAAGTTAAGTTAGTTTAATAACAGATAAAGCAACTCCAGCCCCAGCTAACAGGAAGCAAGCCACTGCGCTCTCTAACCATCACAGTCTCTTTTGATAAATAACATTCTAATCAGAACATCAATGATAGAATATACCATTAATAAAAGGAAAAGAATAAGGAAGGGTGGAAAACCAATGCCATAGAACAAAGTCCCAATGGCATCCTGTTAAAACGGAAAACACCAAACAGTGTAATGGATGCTCTGAGGTTCTTAGAATTTTCTCTAAGATGGGCCTGATAATAGGCTGATGTCAGGTCAAGAGATGGGAAAAGTTTGGCACTTCCCACCATTGTCACCTCCATGATGTAAATGTGTCTTCCACTACCTCCTTATTGAGGTGTCTAAGGTCAATGCATAGACGTGTGTCCCCTGAAGTTTTAGTTACCACCACCACAGGTGACATCTATTGGAAAGCCTCCACAGGCTCAATGATTCCTTCTTCTTCAGTTCGTTAAGGTCTGTTTCTACAGCACCATACAAAATCAAAGGGATATTTCTCACCGTGCATTCTTCTGGAATGGCATTGTCGTTCAAGATGATGCGATGCGCATACCCTTTAACTCATCCTACCTAGTCTGAAAATACTTGCAGAAACTCTTTAAGAAAAATGTTTGACATTGTCCCTACTGCCCTGACTTGAACTTGAGTAGTGAGATTCTGATCCAAAAATATCCCAAACAATTTATGATGTGGCCAGCTTAAAATGGTGTAACCTTTCACAGGAACTACACATTCCCTGCAGCCCGGTTTCTGCTAAATTTGAATTTAGTCTCAATATACTATCAACTCTTTTGGTTTGCCCCCATAACTATATGGTGTAACATCAGGTTGAAGGAGCTCAAATTTACCCTTGAAACAGCGAGCATAATCCTCTTCAGACACCAAAGTTAACCTTGCACCAGAGTCCATCATCATGTTCACCTCTATGCCATTAACCTTTAGTATGTCAGCAGGATGTACACAACATGAACTTGAAATGCATTTTCCATCAGTGACCACTTGCAACACATTATCAATGTCATCCACTGGCAGAAGTGGACTTACAACATTTCACAAAATGTCCCTTTCTCCCAGATGATCTGCAGGGGACACGAACGGCAAGGCAATCTTTGCTGTTAGCTACATGATTCAGACTACCACACCTGTAACCTATGGTCCTAGTTCTGTTCGCACTTTGCTGTTTTTTGCGTACTGTATTTCCAGTTTAATCTGAAGCCACTGTATTTTTGGATTATTTGAAAAATCTCCAATATATTCCCAAAAGTGTTCTATTTGTGTGGCTATTGTCAAAACTTCCGAAAGGCTAGGATCATTCATTGACCACAATGCCTTTTGGACTTTGTCATTTTTGCACTCAGACATATACTGTTCACAGCTTTGTTCCTCCTCCGTGTTCTCCCCAAAATTGCACTGTGAGGCAAGTTTCCTAAGAAAAGTCACAAAATCCTCTACGGATTCTCCCTCCTCTTGTTTTCTCTTCCCAAAATTAAACATTTGCAATATTATGGACACTTTGGGGAGAAAATGCAAATCCAATTTTTAACAGCTATTTCAAATTCATTCAAAGTATCCCCATCTCCCTCAACAACCAAACCTGGTAAGGTTTAATTTGTCTCTTTTCATTTACGCCTCTATGCAATGAATGAGCGTGGAAGTTTATTTTTCTAGAGTTAAATTAGAACCACAGACCTTTAAGTTATTTATGAAAAACTTCTTCCACTTGGACCATGGAAGCAGTGGTTCACCTGGTGTTGTAAGGAAAAATGGGGGGTGGTGATATATGTTGCATGGTGGTAGCACTGAATACAGGTAATTATCAAATGCACTAGTAGCAAAATGAAATAATGTGTAGGAGATATGCAGAGATGAAAATGCAATACACAAAAAAACAAGATCTTTGAACTGACAGTGAGGTGAAAAATAGTGGAACATGAAAAATGTATCTGAGTATCCACCTGTGGGAGTGAAATTAGTTATTAGTTAATACAATTCAGTATGTGAGGAGAAAAAACGTTTTATTTCACCTTTTCTGGTATTGAAGGTTGAGGGCACAGCTTATCTAGGCAGCCCAGAGGTGACCCAAGACTCAGGGAGAGAAAGAACGGGGTTCAGAAACTCACTTAAGCTCACCGGTGGCCACTGTACTGGGCTCCCAGTCTGGATGGTGGTCACTTGTGGGGTCTATGGATGGAGAACTAACAAGTTGCGTCCGCCATCATGACTGGCATGGCCACGCCTCCCTAAAGTTGTTTTGACTGTTGTAAGGCTGACTCTCTTTGAGCAATTGAGTTGCTATTTGACGGGGGTATGAGCCCTGATCAAGCAACAGCCACAGTTCCTGGCAGGTTGAACCATGGGTAGCTTGGCTGAAACAGCAGTCAGGCCCAACTTTAATAACATACATAAAAATCCCTCAACAATTTAGAAAAATAACATAAAATTTAACAAATTCTTTGACACTAAAATTTCAAAGAATCCAGTCACTGGAACTGTTGTTATGAATTTTTAAAGATTTAAGTGAAAATAGCACCAAAAAGTACAAAGCGTCACTTTCAGCTCTCTGGTTGTGTAGGGCTAGGTGAAATTCATAAATACGTTCAGGCTGACCGAGATGGAGCTCAGGCTCGGTACACAAGCCAGGTTAGTCCTGCTGAAAGAGTTACAGTCACAGTCCAGTGCAAAGAGTTCTGTTCACAGTAGAAGAGGCCGCAAGGATCAGGGAGAGCATCACGGATGGCCTTTGAAGTAGCATAAAGAGCAGACTGGGCAACATTAATGATCGTCACTGTAGTGTGAAGAGTCTATCAGTGTCGCAGACGGTCAGAGCTGGAACTTAATATTGACAATCACCATGAGTGGTCAATGCCGTATCATGAAGACTTGCCCGGAACTTTGCGTTGGAGGCTGGCATGGACATCAAGGTTTTGGCACCAATGGGGCTGTTCGAATTCACGTAGAGCCAAGAAATTTCAGAAGAGCACAACTGAGGCTACACAAGGGCCCAGGACCTCATGGGCACCACTTGGGGGGTCAGAAATCCACTCCAGCTGGGTAGAGGTGCTGGTGCAAAATGTTTGGGGCCTGTTATGTCCCTGTGGCTCTGAACAGGAGGGCAACAGACTAGCCCTGGGAGTCACTCTGATAGTCCTGGGTTCAGGTGAAGATGTAGGGCTCAACATCAGGGCCAGACTCTGAGGGTTCAGGGAAGGTTCCAGTAAGCAAAGCAGTCCTTCCAGGTGTGTTAAAGCAGTCTTGTGGAGTACACAGTAGGCAACTGCAGCAGACAATCCTCTGAGAGGTCCAGAAAGTGAACTGAAATGTGGGTCTGATGGTCCTATTTTTATACCTGCTGGCTTTTAAGTTGAAAGAAGTTTCTAAATGTTTCTCTTTGAGGTGTTTGGAATTTCCTGACTCCCTTCACCTGGCTCTAAACTGGGTGCAGAGGCAATGTGGAAGTGGGGAGCCCTTTGGGGAAGGCAGAGCACAGCCTATTCAGTTGCAAGTGTGTCTGTTCCCAGCTAACCTCTCCCCCAATCCTGTCAGCAGATGGCCATTCAGGCAAGCCTGATTCCTCTATTATATGGAAGTCTATCAGTTACACTCAGTCATCTCACCCAGAGGATGCTGTAGACACCAACTGGCCGAGGACAGGAACATGTCAACTTTCTAAAAGTGGCATTTTCAAAATTGTAATTTAAATTCCAACTTTACCATTAAATAATGTTTTAATTACAATTTTCTATATACCAAACATGAACTGCATATCTGTCACCAATCAACGGCTAGCACTTACTAAATGTAAAAATGCAACACAATGTTAAACTATGGTACAGGTAGGCCCAGCAGTAGTGAACAATGAATTTAGGTGTTTTTCACTACCAAGACATATAAAATTTTAAAATACATACCACACCTTTTAATTACAATGCCACTCTGCCCAATGGTCAACTAGGGCCTACCTTAGGGATGATATATGCAGTAGAAGGGGAGTATAAAGCTTTACAAGGTGGTTATATTGCCCAGTCAAATTGGCAGTTTAAAACTGCATTCATGGTGCAATGGCAAACTTGGACATGTTTAAGGGGTTACTTAACTGGGTGTCACAATAAGTGCTGCAGACCCACTAGTAACATTTAATTTACAGGCCCTGGGTATATGGTATACCATTCTACAAGGGATTTATAAGTAAATATATAGATGTGAAACAGGTTTAAGCCAACCTAACCCTGTTTAAAAGAGGGAGTACAAGCACTTTAGCACTGGTTAGCAATGGCGAAGTGCACAGGATCCCCCTGAAGCCTAAAGCCAGGATAGACTAATCAACACCTTGAAGGGATTCCCTACTCAGGCAATAGAACATGGACAATGGTCCTCTACTGCAGAGGTCTTACCACCCTCTTCCTGTCGTTTAATGGCTGCCAGCCCTGCAACTGATAAATGCAAACCAGACAAGGGGGAAAGTTAGACAAAGGAGGCCTTCACCCACCCACAGACTGGCACTGGGGATAAAACTGGCACTTTCAGAACCTCTTTCACCACTTTCAGAAACTGGCACATCAGAACACTCCTAAAGTGTGGGATTCAGAAGAAGACTGTCCTGATGTCTGAAGGAGGTAGATTGGACCTGCTTGTCTTGAACACAGAATGTCCAGAGGTGATGCCAAGAGAGAGTTGGCTTATCTCCAGTTTGAACTATATTACCACAGGCCTGCCCTGCAACTGCCTAGCAGACCAGCATCAACTGGACCTCCCTGCTCCTTGTGCAGACAGCAGTCTCCTCACTTTGACCACCAATTTGAAGCTACTTCAAGGGTCAATTGAGTGATCTCCAGTTTGAGCTACAGGGACACAACAAGCGTCCAGAGGCCTGCCCTGCAACTGGTGCAGTACCAACTGGACTGCCCTACTTCTTGTGCAGACAACAGCCTCCTTTCGTCAATCGCCAATGTGAAGCTCTTTTTCAGCTCGCCACATGAACATGGACTCAGAGACGGTAAAATTGTCAGTGGGTTGAGCCCAGTCCCTGTATACGACCCTCACTCTATTGTGGTCAGCCTGAACGTGTGACTTTAACCCTGTCTCATGTGACTAGATAACCACAACTGGCGCATTGTGCTTTTTGGCATTATTTTCAAAAGAAACTTTAAAAATTCATAGCTCCGCTTCTATTAGCTGGATTTGTGTTGCTTTCATGTCATTTTATTTGTCAGAGTGTACTCTATTTTACTGTGTTGTGTTTTCACATTATTACTGTTTTTGTGCTACATAAATACTTTAAACATTGCTTCTAAGCTAAGCCTGACTGCTTTTCTGCCAAGCTACCAGAGGACTAAGTGCAGCTTTATTTACTAACTTTAGTAACTTTTGTGGCTCACCCTGACAAGGATTGTGTTTTATATTTGAGCAGGGCTTCCACCACTCTATCCCTTACAATCTCCTGTGATGCAAGATACTAGACATATTAAGAATCACTGTAAAATTTATCAAACACTTTGTTTTTATTTGCCTACTAATGTTTTGTATATTTTTTAAACAGATTTCTATTATTTTTATTCATGAATGATACAAATCCCATTACAGTCATGTGAGCACTTCATGCCTTCAACATCAATGTATACAGTTCCGTGGGTCTACATATGCAAGACAGTATCCTTGTATCTGCAAAGGAGACATAGATAAATTTTTTGTAACAGCAAGCATTAATTCAAACGTGTGAAGTTGGCGGGTCCGATCTTCACATATAAGATACGAAAAGGAAAAAAACGATTTGACACCAGTTGTGAGCGCACAAGCGATCAGTCCGGCTTCTACTATGTATGTGTATGCATAATCTTATTCCCGAAAGGAGAATGGGAGCAGCTAATGGGATGTATCAGCCAGGACTCCAAGAGAGTCAATGCATGGTATATCGGGTGGGGAAGAGGAGGGATCCTGTTGGGGAGAAAGAAGGAACTCTTATCCTATTTTCCCAGTCTGATATATTATATCTATCAGTCACAGATCACCCATTCAACATGACATCTCGACGATCTTCTGATAGCACCTGCAATTCGAGCAGCAGCATAATCCATTCCAGGGCAATGGGACATTTGCACAGGCCGCGTGCTTCCTCCCTGTGAAGAGCCACAGGCTCCGCTTTGCCCTGCTTTAAGGTGGCTGCCAACCATTGTGACAGGCTAAGGAGACGAGTATTTTTCCACTTCATGGAAATGACCCTCCAGGGTACAAGAAAGGCCAGGTCTATAAATCTATTAATGGGATTACCCACCTTAGGCTTCTTGAATATCCCCAGCAGGCCTATCCCCATGGTGCATAGGCTCTTTCTCCCCATAACAGTCGCCAGGGCATCCATGACCTCCTGCCATAGTGGCTGTGCTTCCGGACAAGTTCAAAACATATGTGCCATATCAGAGCTCTGGGGGTTGCATCTGAGGCAAGCTGATCTACTGACATATATTCTGTGCAAGCAGGCAGGTGTTAAATATGCCCGATGTAATATGTTGTATTGAATGTACTGGAATTTTTCTTTGTGTGACAGTGCGTGGGGATGGAGGGACCCTATTCCATTCCTTCTGAGTTACGTCACTGCCAATATCATGTTCCCAGTGTTGTCCCCGGGAATGTAGTCTATCTTGTAGCGCCTGGGCTAACGCCTGCGTGATCCACATGATCTAGCAACACTGGCTACACATTATATGTATTGCATGAACCAAAGGGTGTGTGTCAGGTTCTGTGTCCATTATTTGCCAGTTTCATTGCCGTTCAGCCAGCAAAGTTCTATAAGCTAGGAAGTGACCCATGGGTAGATTATAGTCCACACTGAGCTGGTCAAAGGGTATTAGGGCAGTATCACGAAACTGTGCCCCTAGTGTAGCTGCTCCCTCTGTCTCCCAGAGCTCTATCCCTTCCCTCCTAAAGATTTCCCTAAAGGGACAGAAGGAACTAATTCATATCGCAGGAGAGTACGATATCTGTGTTGGAGGGAGTCAGAGACTTCTAGTATAGCTGGCATAAGCACTGGTTCGAAGTTTGTTAGAATGGTGAGGAAGTTTAAATGATGGCAATAATACCTCATGAATGAGTCGGCTTGATTGATCTGGCGTGGAAAGACCCATTTCGTGTAAGTGTTGTCCTGTGAACCAACAAGACAGCCATTGTGGTTGTGCCGCCAAATAATAGTACCCAAAGTGAGGAGCCCCTAAACCCCATTTGTCAACTGGCAGTTAAAGTTTCCAAAGTGCTACATGCCTTCACCCTCTATTCCATATGAAGGTTCCTATCATACCATGAAGCATATATAATGCGGAGGTTGGTATGTAGCGAGGCAAATTGTGGAAATAATAGAGGAGTCGGGAAAGCATAACTATTTTTATCAGGGATACTCGACCCTGCACCATTAGCAGGAGTGTGCTCCAGAATGTCAGTTGCTGTAGCAGGGAGGGAATGGCTCGGGTGAGATTGCCATTTATCAGGTCTCTGGGGGCGTGGTATATTTGGATCCTAAGATAGTGAAATGTGCAAGGCTCCCATCTCAACATGTGGAGTCCTACCATTAATTGTTTTGATGGGCAGTTTTGGTTCACGTCTTTGCCCAATTCAAGCCCAATTCTGAAGTGTCTCAAAACTCGGACAGGGCCATTTCAACCCTCACAAGCCCTTGTCTGATATCTTGGATGTAGATGAGGACATCGTCCATGAAGAGGGAGACTGCGTGGAGCTCATGTCCCAACCGAACACCCCAATCCTCTCCAGCGTGTCGCAAGAGCTGGGGCAATGGCTCCACTGTTAGCGCAAATAAAAGTGGCGACGGTGGGCATTCTTGTCACATTCCCTAGCTTATCGCTATTGGGCCTCAGATGAATTGGCCAACCTTAACTCAGGCTGTAGGAGCTGTGTAAAAGAAGCAAATAAGATGCAACAAGCTCACCGGATACCAAACCTTAAAAGCATCACAAACATGTAAGCCCAGTATACCGTGTCAAATGCGCACTCTAGATCGATCACCAAACAAGCAGCATATGGGCATTGGGCTGGGGCATTTCCAGCACTCTGTGGATATTCAGGGTTGTGGAGTGGGCCGGGATAAAACCATTTTGGTCGGTGTGCACCAGACAGGGCATATGTTCCAAAAGATGGCCAGCAATGGTCTTGGCAAGGATTTTGTAGCCCTCACCTAACATGGACAAGGGACAGTAGGATGTCACAGTGAGTGGTCCTTGTCAGGCTTCAGCAGTGAGATTATAAAGGATTCACAGAGTGATGGAGGTAATCTCCCTTCCTCCAGTACTATCTGGTAAATCTTTAATAACTTAGGCACTAGTATATCTTCATACACCTTATAAAACTCTATCAGGAGGCTATTTAGGCCAGGCGTTTTCCCAGTGGCTGACCCGCTAATTGATACCAGGAGTTCCTGATCTGTAAGAGGCAGTTGTAGTTCTCCTCCGGCTACGTGACCTATGGCCCGCATGCTATCAGCTCAGTGAACCACTGACTGGTTATAGAGTGCAGTTTAATATGAGGTAAATGTGGTGTGGATGTCCGATTGGCTGATGACGGTGCAAGTCAGGGATTGATGAATCAGTGTGATTGGCACAGCTGGGCTTGCACTGTGGAGCAGCTAGGCCAGCAATCAACCAGACTTCTCTCCCTCAGTGTGCATTTTTGCCTGGTAGGCCCGGAAATCGAAGCATCTCAGTTGAGCGACTAATTGAGTGTGCTGTCTCCTAGTGTCAGCAAGTGTGTGGTAACCCTGTGGGGTGGCATGAGAGTCCACCTCTAGTACCACGAGGGACTGCTCCAGGGAAGTTAGTTTTCTGTCCATGTCAGCCCGTGCCCCCACCGCAGGATTAATGCAGTGACCCCAGAGCACTGCTTTAAGTGCCTCCCATTCTATGGGCCTAGACATTGCTGTTCCACAATGCTCTGCCATATATCAAGTCAGTAGTTCCATGGTTGAGTCCCGAAATGCACTATCCTCCAATAACACCGGTTGGAGTCACCATGTTGAGACAGTGAGATGAGGGAGACCCCATTCTAAATGAGCTGTAATGGGTTGTGGTCTGAAAAAGTCCATGGTAGAATATGAGGTCCAATCTCACATAGAGGTCTTGGGGTGGGGAGTAGTAGGAACAAGCCACTGGGTGAGGCCTGCTGCAGCCTCCACAACGGGGGAGTCGGTATGGGGAGTGAGCGGTCAAGGGCTGGATCCAATATGCTATTAAAATCACCACCAATAAGCCAAGGAATGGGTTCCCACCTCATGAGGGTAACAGATAAGCAGGTCAAAAAGGCTTGCTGGGCTACATTTGGTGCATAAATGCTACCCAGCAGTTGCAGATGACTGCAGCTGTCCCTCCACAAACACATATCTACCCTTGCAATCCATTTCTGTAGCAACGCATGTAAAGGGGATGTCAGGATGTATCCATACTAAAGCCTCACTTGCAAAAGTATGTAGAGCAGTAACTCATGCTTTTTGTAGTCCGGCATCCTCTCCCCCTGCTATGTGTGTCTCCTGAAGAAATGCGATATGGGTGTTACGCCATCGTATGTATTGCTGGACTAATTGTTGCTTACTTGCTGTCACATTTCCAGTACATTCCAAGTAACTACTTTAACCTAATCATGGTGCATTAGGGGAGTGAGGTGCAAACACAACGTGGTGCCTCAAAACGTTTAATGCATGACTTGCAAACAGAAAGAAAGGTTAACATCATCCCCAGCTCTCAACTGAGGGTATGAGCAAGGCGACCAAACAGGGAACAAACAGACCAATATAGTAGTGCAGTGCGAACAACTCACCATTGGTGGGGGAGGCGATCTCAAAGGTGATCTACGCACCAGTACTCTGCATCTGTTCTACCTGGTAGTGTGTAGATAAAGACACTGAAGGTATTACCTAGGCAAGTCATGTCTTTAGGAAAGAAACTGGTTCTTGGCCCTCCATCCCTTCAATGAAGCCGTGATCCAAAGATTGTTGTGGCAAGAACGTCCTTCTGCATCTTCTGCTTGATCTTCCACCTCCTGGAGTCTGGTCACTAAAGTATGGACTTGGCTTTCTAGGTCCGTGACTGTAGGCCACAACTTCTGGAGGGTGCTCTACCTCTGGGTGACTCTTCCTGACAACTTTTTATGGTCATTGCACGCAGTTCCAACCTCGATCTCCACAGTGTCCACCCTAGTACTTAGGTCCTGTCTGGTGTTTGCAATGGCCTCTAAAACATTATCTGGTTATTCTATTGGAAGGAGTCTCTATCCCCTGCATTCTCCCGCCCTTGGGATTGCAACTCTGGGTGACCCAGAGATTGTGTCCTGTGTCCCCATCGCTTCCCTATGTTCCACCCACACAAGGAGGCTCGCCAATATGTTCACACAGGCCAAGTGAAAGCAAAGGAGGAGAACAGTGGGGGAGGAGGAGCCCCACCACCTCCAAACAAGGATCAACACTGACCACTAGGACAATGCCCATAGGGATGAAGCGCGCCGGCACTAAATGGAGTCTCTGGCGAGTTTGAAGTACTTCTGCAATGTCCAGTCCAAATGTTAATTAGTAGGCCACAAGAGGTGGCTTGTCGCTAATCTCAGAGTTCGATCAGTGCCCTGTAGATTCTGTAGAATGTTGCATGTCAGCACTCTTCAACATGTGGGACCCCATTGAAAATGGCAGATAGGGAGAGGAGCATGTGCAGTTCTAAATTACAGATGGCATGCAATGAGGCTTCCAGAGACTACCGTCCAGTAGGGGTCTCCGCCAGACACATTAGGTCCCCCCAGTAATATGATGCAACCCGGGGGATGACTCACCAACTCCAGACCTGCCTCACCTCCCATGCCAAGCAAGATCAAAACCGGGAGAGGGGCACGAGCAGTCCCGGCAGCCCTCTCCTTAGAAAACTCAAGGAGGAGGCCCGCAGAGCAAGTGTTGTAGTTGGTGATTGAATCGAGAGGGGGGGAATCAGGCAGCTACACCGCCGGTAAGGCACAGGTCTATGAGGCAGTGTGGTGTACCTTAAGGAAGTCAATCGGGGAGAGGAATCAGATGAACTGCCATGCCATAATTAGGCTGCCCTCTGTGTGCCAGGGGGGTTAGGGGATGCAATCACCACTCCCACACATGCTGCACTCAGTCTTGCCTGCCTTCCTATGGCAGGTGGTACTCACCACTCCCAACCCTTGAAGATCCTGTGTCGGTAAGATGGCCACCCAGCATGGTCCAGAAGGCCCCCAGCACCAAAAAGCATCAGGCCTGCAGGGCAGGGGCCAGGTACCAGTGGCCCTTTCCTCACTCCACTCTGGGCCAGCCTCTCATCATGCAGCCCAGTCAGCGGCCCGGCCTCCGGTGCAGCCTAGCCATGACTCATCTTCCCGAACAGAGATGGCCATTTTTGCTAGTGCCAGGTAAGAAGGAAGCCACACGTGGGCCACAGCGGGGATCTGCTATGCCACCAAGCCCAGGGCGAGCACTCTGACTGTCAGGCAAAGCTCCCCCACAGCTCCCTCATACAGGCCTCAGCACCTGAGCTAACCGGTAGGCTGCTCCAGTTCTCTGTGGGTCTTCGGGCTGCAAGGGTGCCACTGGGGTCTCTGGGCTCTTCACACTCCACTGGCTGTACTGTGCAGGTGGCCGTATGTCAGAAGGTGGTCAGATGGCGACCAATGGTGGGTCAGGGCAGGAGCAGCCCTAATTTGCATCCTTCATCTTATCGTGGCCAGCCACTCCCCCTTGCTAATGTTTTATATAGTAAAATGTGTGTCTTTTAAATGAGTCATTACCACAGGATTTACATTTAACCTGCTGTTTACACCATTAGAGTATGACCACAATATAAAATCACATGAGGTTGATGTTTGAGTAAGTTCCTAAATTATGTGAATGTAGTTTTAAAATAACTTTTATTTGCCATTAATAAACCATCACACACATGGTGGTGTATGTGTCCCTGTTTGTAAAGAGACACCAGCTCTCCAAACAATGGGCAATGGACACCCCTAAGGCAGTGGTTCCCAACCTGTGGTCCGGAGACCCCTGGGGGTCCGCGAAGCCTCCTCAGTGTGTCCGCGACTGCTCAGAAAATTAAATAATATTAATGGTTTAGGTCCCCAGCTTTCAGTAACGACTCATTTGGGGGGTCCCCAGTTTCCAATAATGATTCAGTGGGGGTCCCCGGGTTCCAGTAATGATAAAATGGGGGTCCACAGAAGTCAAAAGGTTGGGAACCACTGCCCTAAGGTATTCATAGTTTATGTGGTGAGCTAAACATTAGATTATATGCAATGCACCATATGTAATATGCCTCGATCGCCAAATGGCTGCCAGCAAGATTATGTATACTGGGAGATCCCAAGGCTCAAATTAATTTGAGAGAAATATTTGTGACTTGGGGCACTCCACTCTCCTTTTGACGTTTTGGCTACAGATTGTTTTCAATACATATATACTGGGAGTTGGCTCTAGTTTGGCCTCTTTTTTCGTGATTGGACAGCTTCCCCCTTCTTTTCTTGTGTTTGTCCCAGCCAGGAGCATTTTTGTCTCATAACTTTTTTGAACTATGCATCCTGTCACTGCTGACGACAGACCTTTGTTTGCATTCCATAAAAGGGACTAATTTCTCACTCTCTCTCCCTTCTTACCATCTCGTTCTATTCCCGTCATTTTCCACTCCCCATCCAGCATCCTCTGGTCCATAGTCCCTCTGTTTATTTTTTCACTTTTTTTAAATGTTCTACTCCCACCATGCTGTAGGTAGGCAGCCATCATAAAATGATTATCCAAACATCCTAAGACGGACGCCAGGTGCACACAAACACATACATGCCAGCCGGGCATCTATGAATAGATTTCGTTTTATCAACAAATCCCATTTAATGGTCTCCGCAACAGATGCACGCACATCCACGGTGACCATCCTTAAATGGGATCTGTCAAAAATGCATCCAAAGATGCATCCACATCGACCAGGGCCATCCTTGGATGGCATTTGTTAAAGCCTAACAAAAAGTAATCCAAAGATGGTTTTGGCAGTTGAGATCACATCTTCAGCAGCCATGTTTTAGTACACTTTTTTAGGTTTTACAAACCCATTCTATGTTGCCCAACACGGATGTGCACACATTCCCAGCAGGTACCTAAGACGTGAAAAAGAATTGGAAAAACATTTTTCACAGCTGTAATCGACTGACTTTGCCAATGCTTGCTGTCCATCCTTTCACAATAATCTATTTTACCAGCTTCTAGGTTGATTTGTCGTATTCCCCAGAGGGCCAGCCATGGGTCCTCCTTCGTGCTGATGCACGCTGTGCTCTCCTGGCTAAGGCCTAGTTTATCTCTCTGTGATGTGTTCTGACGGTCCCCTTTTGCTGCTGACATGATTCTGGTGCAAACTCTAGCTTGTGGTAGGCCTCAGTGTGTCCCAGAGATGATCTACTCCCGGTGCTGCTCATTCTGTGAAACTTGTTTGCCCATGCATTTCCCCAGAATCAAAGGGCGTGCTATTCCCTCTTAGGTAGCCAGTATCTCTCATCCCTTCTCTTTCTGTCACAACTCAGTGACTATTTCCTTTTGGTAGTACTGTCTAGATCTTCTATGCTACTGCCGTTTCTCGACTAGGCCTGTGGCATCGGTGATGTGGTGCTTTGGATTATCCAAAATAAGGCGTGTGTCTTTAATTTTTTTCGTTTGCCGTCTGCTATTCACAGAGGCTTTATCCAGTCACCAACATCCACTATCTGCTCACTCACTTCTCCATTTGCATTGACTTGATCTCTGCTGTTCTCCTTGAAGCATTGTGCTTGGCCCCAGAACTTGGGGCACCTATGCTCTTGGCCTTGTTTTTCTTACAGCTCCTATTTTGGATTAGTATTGCCAGATGCTGTTTCTGGTTCTAGTTTGGTTTTACAGCAAGCATGAGTCACAAGGGCCATGTATGGTGTTTGTAAGCTCATGCTCCTCTCCTCTGGGGCAGGACCGTGCATTTTCTGCTGCTCTTGTTAGCTGGAGAATGTGGCCCAAAGGTGAGTGTTTCTTATTTGTGCCATCAGGGGTCTGAGAAGAAATGATCTGGCACCTGTGGAGATGCTGGCTGATGTGTGCTGTTTGGTGGAGGGGAGTATGGTGCATTAACACTACTGCCTTCGTTTGGTTCAGCATCCTCCCATATGAGAGCTGCAGATAGGTGTCCACTAGGGCTTAAGGGGGGCTTTCTGGGCACCTACTTGAGTACAGTTGTGGTGGGCCCTTGCAGCCTTCTTAACTGGCTTGTGGGCTTGCAGTAACTCGGGGTGGGATGTTGGGAAAGGTTTGTCTCTAGTTGTGGGATCAAAGGTTGGAACTTATACTTTTCATTAGTTTTACATTTCACAATGGTGCCGCAGCAGATGTTGGAGGGTGACATTTTGGAACCAGAGTTTATTATGAGTGTTAAAATGCCTAGTAATTGTCATGAATAGGGTGAACAAGGAAGTGGTGAGAGGTCTGGATACTATGATGTTGCCCCTTGGTTGAGCAGTTCGCAGACATAAAATGACACTCTGTTTATTTTGGCAAACATTTGATTGAGCTCTGTTATGCATGGTTTACTATAAGGTGGGAGTGGTGTGACATAAATAATGTTTCTGCTATCCCAGTCATTGGATCTTTCATTGGACTTAATCATATTGTCTGAAGTCATGGGGATATGAGCCAGTTGCAATTTCCAAAGAGATGGCATGAAGTTCTTTGTTCCAGGATGGGGAGGATGATATGACAGAGGCTTCAGCGTTTGGATTTGGTGATTTGATGCAGTCCTGCCCAGGGGGAGGGGGGGTCACTTGTTTTTGGACCTATGTTTGGAGTGTCCAATAGTCAGATTAGCACATCCACTACACCATTTTAATGATTTTTCAAGAGAGGGGGGTCACTTGTTTTTGGACCTATGTTTGGAGTGTCCAATAGTCAGATTAGCACATCCACTACACCATTTTAATGATTTTTCAAGAAGCACCACATTATTGTTTTAGTTGGAGTGCCACAATAGATAGCAATATGCTTCTGGTGGGTTGTAGGTGGCAGATCAGCCCATGGGGGCAGTTGACTGACATTACTTCAGTGAGGAGGAACTAAGGGGCTCGCACTAGGGCCCACCTAGT
Organism: Pleurodeles waltl; assembly: GCF_031143425.1. Classification (NCBI taxonomy): domain Eukaryota; kingdom Metazoa; phylum Chordata; class Amphibia; order Caudata; family Salamandridae; genus Pleurodeles; species Pleurodeles waltl. Next base: position 1,031,890,388 of record NC_090439.1, on the reverse strand, counting down.
AGGGTTCACAATGTTGATTCCGGTGATGCAGACTCAATGATGAAACCTTTGTAGATGAATAATGGTATATCAGCTACGCAACCAGTGTCGGATGCATATTAGGGACTAAAGTTCTTTTCTAATATCAACATCTAGATCCTGCTTGATGAATAGCTATATGTATTAATTCTGGTAATGTGTTGGATACTGACTATTGCCAGGAAAGATTGCCTCCAGGATCTGTTTACTCTAAGATGTAGCTCTCCTTTCTAAAACAATAGTCAGTGCACATAATGGGAAGTGATATATTGGACTGATAGATTGCTGGATTGTGTGAAACCTGATCTCTGTAATACTTTAAACAGGGCCTAACTATTTTAAGTATTACTGCCTTACAGATAGCTATGTTGTGAAAGATTGCCACCTCTAAACCAATGTTGCCTGAAGATTGTTCTGCTGTGTGAGGCCTAAGCCCTCCAAGTAGATATATTTCTTACAATACCCAAGTTTGTCCAGTTATTTTATAGGGAAGCCCTTTCTATCAAAGGCCAAGACCAGATAATATGTACAACATACACAAAGAGACCTGTACCAGAAGCCAAACCAGACTCCGATCTGCAGTTGACAGTCACGTCATCCCAATAGTCCCAAAAACACTAGGAGGACACACCAATGGCCGACTAGGAGCTATGTAATGGCAATAATATGACAAAACATATGCATCTTGTAACAAAAATACAAATTGTGGGTTGCAAACAGTGCCTTAAAACACAGTTTAAAAACCTGCAAGGTTATATCAGTGATGAAGCAAACACATCCAGTATGGATTCTGATGTGCTTTATAAAGATAGCATCTACTTGTTCTTTAAGAATGGATGGTGGAACTTGTGTTAATGTCTGGGCCTAAGAATTATTTAAGACGAAAGAAGAGCAGTTTTGTATAAAACCCAAACCTGGTAAGTTTTATCCTGAACAAAGAGTCCGCTTTCTAAAACAGAAGCCTGCGATCAATGTAACTTCAACGATGGTGCATCTGGCCTGGCTTCTAAACAGTCAGAATGATGCAATTTGAGATTTTCGTTCTTCTGCCTGAACCCATCACCTGTGCATTAGTCCTGCTAGCTGAGATCTGCGCGCTTGTGTTTGGTTTGAGCTGCAGCTATCAAAGCTGAAGCCTGAAAAGAAACGTTTGTACAACCTGAAATATATCTATGCACTCTGTCCGAAAGTGTATATGATATGTCACATCAGGTATGGTTTTACTCAGTGTCATGTCTGGTTTGGCTTAGAGCTGTGAGAACGTGGTACTGGATACAACTTCTAGTACTTTCCACAAGTCTGCATATTTTTACGAACCCCGTGCTTTGCTCTTCGCTCTATTTTACCCTTTCAGGTGTCTGGCCGTCTTTCGTCCTTAAAGGGGGTAGCACAAGGTATTCATGTCCATATGACATCCTCAGGTGTATTTGGTGAACTGACTGCTGATGTTTCAACTCACAACACAAGATCTCTCACAGCTGTGGGCAAAGAGTGTGTCATCAGTTCCAGCATTAGGGCCTCATATTATCTGATCTTCATGTACACATGTACAAATTACAACTTTAATTGAAATAATTGATATATTTAATAATAAGTGTATTTAATGTTTACATATAAGTATTTGCAATAGGTTGCAACATAATGTTGTAGAAAGAGCGCTCGTGTCGTGAGGTCCTACATAGACAATATATCATGATGAGCCTAAAATTGAATTTAGAAGTAATATCACATTTTCCTTCCTGAACACTTGTGCCCTATTACAAAGTGAATGTGTTGGAAATGGCCATTGCCACAGGGTCACCACCAAACTTTTTACCTTCCTCCTCCTACTTTTTGCTGGAGTTTTGCTTGTTTGCCTTAAGACTCTGTGCGCTCTACCACTGCCAACCAGTGCTAAAATGCTTGTGCTCTCCCCTACAACATGATTTGATTGGCATATACCTGATTGGCATATTTCAGTTACATGTAAGTCCCTTATAGAGTGGTATACCACATACTCAGGGCCTTTAAATTTAATGCTGCCAGTGGGCATGCAGCACTCATTGTGTCATTCACTTAAGTAGCACTTTGTCTCATGCCTGCCATTGCAGCCTGAATGCAGTGTCCCACTGGCATGTCGACATGCCATTTAAACTCACTTGCTAAGCCTTAAACTCCCCTTTTATTAAATATGTCACCCTAAAATTGTCCCTAGGTAGCCCATAGGGCAGGGTGTTGACACGTACTTTTAAGATTTACATGTCCCAGTAGGGAAAAGTTCCCCAAAGCGTTCTTCATTACTGTGAGGCCTACCCCTCCCATAGTGTAACAATGGAGATTCCTTATTCTATTTAATAAGCTTTAATTCCTAAACCGGAGGAGATAGCTATATCATGTTTGGTATTTATGAACTTGTAATTATGAATCCTTTTTAATGGTAAATTCAGATTTATCATTACAAGTTTGAAAATGCCACTTTTACAACGTTGGCATTTTCCTGCCCCTTAGCTGTTAGCCTTCTGTGTAGCCCTCTCTGCCTGCAGTCTGCCTTAGGTTACATGACTGGGTGTAACTGACAGTTGAGACTTTGTGAATTCACCCCAGACAGTCACACAATAGTGGGATTAGCAGGGTCTGAATGGCCTTTCCTCTGGCAGCATGTGGGGCGGGCAGAGCTAAATACAGCCCCACTTACACCTGAATGAGCTGAGCTCCACCTCCATACTATAGCCTTAATGACCCTGTATTTGTCAGTACAGCCAGCTAGGAGCCAGGGCAGGGGAGACAGGAATCTCCTGGAACTCAAAGAACTCTTTTGGAAACATCTCCCACTTTGTAGGAGCAGGGAACCAAGATATCAAAATAGGACTCACAGACCCACTCTTCAGTTCACTACTGGGCCTGCAGAATAACTCTCAGAGGACTGCCTGCTGCTGTGACCTGCTGGGCACTCTACCATTCTACACTGTACTGCTGCTGTACCTGGAAGAACTGCTTTGCTGCCTGGATCCTGCCTTGAACCTTCAGAGGCCAAATCTGCTGTGGAGCCCTGTATCTTCACCTGCACCCAGGACTTCAGAAGTGACTCCAAGGCTACGTTTGCTAGTTTCCTGTTCAGAGCCACAGGGACATAACAGGCTCCCACTATCTGGAACCCACACCTGGACCCAGCTTGAGTTAGTCCTGAACCCCCAAGAGGTCTCCATCCACACCTGGACCCTTGCTTGTGGTGCTGAAGGTGTCCAGATGGCCAATTTCCAAAACTGAGAACAGACAATATTTGTCCATAAAGTGTTCTGAGAACCAGAAGGAGACTGGGACCAGCTGCTTGCCTATCCACCCAAGGTGCATCACCGGTCAGATTGACTTTACGGCTTCTTCCACTATACTCTTTTCACCTAGCAAATCCTTTTTAGAAGTCCTTCACGAAAGGGATATCTGAACTCGTGAAACCGTCTTCGTCTACAGTTTTCGGCTTCGTCCCACTGGAGATGTTTGACTTCCATCTCGACGTTTGAAAGTAAAAATCTTCACAGTGGCTTTGCTCCATTGCTATCCAATGACGATGCTCCCTCCTCGGACACTTCTGCAACCTTTCCCCACTAAACTTCCACCGTCTCAGAAACTTTTTCTTCAAAACGTTTTAAAGTCCGAAGGTAAGCACTGACCAGGCTCCATCCACTTTGTGTATCCAAACCGTGCTCCATCGTGGTTGGCCTTTACTTTTGACTTTGCACCGGTCTAGTGCGACCACATGTCCGCGGTTGGCACTTTTCATTTTTAAGCGCAATTGTACACTTAAAACTTCAAAAATTCATAACTCTGGTTCTACTAATGGGATTTTGATGGTTTTGGTGTAAAATAATTTGTCAAATTTTTCTGTTTTCCTAAATTAGTTTGGGATTTTTATTGTGTTGTGTTTTCACTGTATTGCTGTTTGTGTGCTGCATAAATACTTAACACATTTCCTCTAAGTTAAGCCTGACTGCTTTTTGTGCCAAGCTACCCAGGGTGAAGCACAGGTTAAATTTGTGACTCTTTGTGTTTCACCCTGCAGGAGACTGTGGCTGTTGCTTCACCAGGTCTTCCGCCCCAGTCAACCAACAACCAAATTTCTCACACAATGATATTGGTATGACTTTTACATACATGTGGTTCTACGTTTCTATTTATTATTGCCCACATCTGGGTAAATTGATGAGCACTCTAATTCCAAATTCCAGTACCGGTACCTGACAACTTGATTTCACTGGCACTATTCTTGCCAATCAATCAGTAATCTTAAATCACATGCACCATCCTAGGATATTTCAGCATCACCCTGGTATTCGATTGCAGTCTCTTGGCATCTAAGGTGGCTATTCTTCTGGTGGTATGACCTTGTATAGAAGTGAAATTTTCTTTGGCTTGTCATTAGCAAAGAATATTGTTTGTAATATTTCTCTTGGCAAAGTATTAAAAACTAAAGTAAGCTCTACTGATAAGGTTAAATCAAAAAACAAAAATTGCACACTGATTGAGGATTATATTTGTATTTTCTAGATTGGGGCTTATCGAAATGTGAAAGACCATTTTACAGCTCTGTGAGCGGACATTTTTCAATCATGCTACAAGCTGTTTTCATATCCCAAACCAATTTATGTAGTAAAGGGAAAAAGGAAACTAGAGTAAAGGAAGGATAAAATAAAAAGGAGAGCTGTCAGAACCCCTTTCAGTGGGCTACTTGTCAAGTAGGGGGTCACCAGGCCCAACCATGGTGGTTGAGGCCTTTTGCTCCTGTTGTCCTTGGGGCAGCCCTACCATGGATCCTGAGAAACTGGGCCAAGTGCCCCATCTGAACTTGACTCTCTGTAGTAATGTGGTTGAGCGGTTTAAGGCTCTTCTCTTCACCGGCACACAGTCACCATGTCTATGTCATTCACACAGACAGGTGTCAACCCTGAAGTCAGCAAAAAGAGGTTGGTAAACCATCCAAACACCTCCTTACATTCTCTCTGCTGATCATTTGTTAAATCAGGGGCTAACTGAACCCCTTCCACAGTGCCATACTTCATGTCACTATGGAGCAAGTCACGAAGAGGCTCACTGTTTCTCACTAATTCCTCTGTCATAGCCATGATATACACTGTGAATCTTTCTAGAGGTAAGGCTTCACTGAGTTTTATAACACATACTCTTGGCTCCTCATGGCACTAGTGTCCACTAAGTAGTTTACCTCAAAGGTTTTCTAAACTAACTTGCACGGCTCACATCATTCGACCTTCAAATCCCTGGGACCAATAGGCTTTAACACCAAGCCATCCTGACCTTTCTGGCAGAGTTTCCACCATGCTCTTCAGTAATTTGTTAACTTGCTCATTGCCATTGGTTTGTGGGTGGTACACTGGGGAGAACTGGTATGTGTAAAACAGCCTTCTTCCACATCTCTCTCATATAAGAGGAGATTAATTTTGTGCCTCACTCAGAAATTACCATCCTTGGAAATCTAACCCTAGAAAAGATCTCTGGGAGAGCTCTTTATACCATCCAAGCAGTCATACTCCTTCGAGATACAGCTTCTGGCTGCCTGGTGGCATGATCCACCGTAGTCAAGATTTATGTGTTGTCTGACTGTGAGGGGGTTCAATGGAAGAATTATGGACTCCATTCCCACCTGCTCAAATGGAACACCTGCAACTGGTAGAAGCACTAATGGTGCCTTCATCCTCCCTCCTGCCTTAGCACTCATCTGGCAAGTGGGACAGGTTCTACCGAACCTCTCTGCGTCACACTCCTGCCCAGCAGAAAAGAGGGCCCAAAGTATCCTAGGTTTTTCTAATTCCTAACTGGCCTGTTAAAGGCACTTCATGGGCCAGTGACAACAGGAAATTCCTATATTTTAGTGGAACCACCAGCCTCTTGCTAGTACCTGGCTCCGGATTTTCTGGCTCACTAGAAAGTGGCCATCCTCCCAGCCAACATAGGCCCTAACATGGTTACTGCCATGCTGATTGCCACCAACATACCGCCGCAGCGGCAGATATCTGTTCACCATATTATGATACACACACACCAATCCGTCACTATTCAGCCACATACACAAATCCACCACACCAAAGGTCAGTGATAAACTGGCGGTTTCCAAACCCACACCGTTAAGCCAACAGAACAACGCCCCCAACATTATGACCCACGAATCACCACGGCGGACAGTCAGTGGCGGTAAACCATTAGCGGTACATACTACTGCGCTCAAAATACACACACACAAAGAAAACCACACTGCATTGGACAATTCAAACAACACACACCTGACACCCATACACACACCACACCCCCACATCTACACCACTATAAAACACATACACACATTACCCACAACCCCTTACGACTACAAACCATTGGCACGAGACTGACACCACGACCACAGACAAGACCAGAGACACACCACCATCACTTATGCACCACCCACACACCTCACAACACACACACCAACACATCACCCTACACACCCTCACCCACACTACTCACACAAAAAACCATGGCACCACAATGACACCCCAGATTCTCTGAGGAGGGGATAAGGGCCCTAGATGAGGAAATCATCTGGGTAGAGCCTCAGAAATTTGGAGCACAGGTGCAGCAGATATCCATTGCTAGAAAGATGGAGCTATGGTGGAGGATTGTGGACAGGGTCAACGCCGTGGGACAGCACCCAAGAACAAGGGATGACATCAGGAAGAGGTGGAACAACCTACGGAGGAAGGTATGTTCCATGGCTGCAAGACACCAGCTCGCAGTACAGAGGACTGGCGGTGGATCCTCACCTCCTCCCCCACAACTAACAACATGGAAGGAGCAGGTCTTGGCAATCATGCATCCTGAGGGCCTGGCAGTAGTAGGAGGAGGACTGGACTCTGGTAAGTCAACGCTTTACTACTTTGACCCCCCTACCTGCATGCCATCACATACCCCTACCCTTACCCTTGCTCCCATCACTCCACCACCTCCCACACACCCCACCATCACAACCCACTCATCCCAATGCCAAGCCCTGCATGCCATACCAAAGCATGGACACCACTCACAGACCTGCATGAACACCTATCACTAAAGCATGCACACTAGAGAGAATCAGCTAGCCTATCACGTAACAACTCACACAAGGTAAAGCTGCCAGGGCAATAACAACCATAGAGGGCAACCCACCCATGCACAATATGTCACACACAGAAACAATAACACTGAATTTACATCCCCACAGGTATCCCAGCCAATGTCACCGGAGAAGAGGTACCAGCACTATCCAGTCCCCTCCACAGAAGAGGCCCACAGTGATGACATGGGCTCTGTTTGCCTGGATCTGGATGACCAACCTGGCCCATCAGGGACCTCCGGACAGTCGGTTACCCAGGCACAGTCACACACCACCACAGAGCCTCCCCTCTCAGGAGACACCACCACAGCACCCACCCAGCGTGCCCATAACTCTTTCCCCAGAACACATCAATCAGCAGTGTGTCCACCACTACAGGGACCCCAGGGCACACCTCAAACCCAAGACAATCAAGGACTTGGGGTCAGTGGCAGTGGGCACACGGTTCAGGGGACAGAGGCACAGGACAACAGGGAAGCTGGGAGGACCGCTGTGCGTCAGGGGGAGGACAGGCCCAGGGAACGGACTCTCCAGGAGGCACTCACTGAGATCCTGGGAGCATACCAACATTCCCAGGATACGCTGGGCTGGATACTGGACAATGTGCAAGAGAAGAGGCGGCTGCAGGAAGGACAGTACCAGGGGATCAGGGAGGACTTGAAGGCCATTAACACCACCCTGGTCTCTATTGCAGGGGTGCTGGCAGACATGGCCAACATTACGAGGGAGGCAGTCGTACAACAGCAGGCCCCTGTCACTAGCCAGACTACTGAATAGCCCTCCACCTCCGCTAGTGGACAGGAGGACCCGCAACAGGACCAACAGGCCACCAGCACCCCTCCCACTGCAGAAGGAGAACCACCCCGCAAACATTCCCTGCGATCCAGGCAGAAGCCAGAGACTATTGCCAAGACCCCCGCCAATGAAATGAGACTCTCCTGATTGTCACCCTTGTGTCCCACTCTGTCACCTTGTCCACCTTGAACTGCCATTTCTCCCCTTCCTATGCCCCCTTGGACAATGCACCTGTGCTACAAATAGACTGGAACTATACCCTGGACTTTCCTCCATCATCACCCCAGCCCATTGCACTTCTCCCTTTTCTTCATAGCACTGCAATAAACACACTTTGGAAAAATGCAAGTATGGAGTATGTCAAATGATTTAAGTATGTATTTGTTTAACAAGGTTTAAATATTGCAATTCAACTGTACAGTAATGTTTACATAGGAAAGACCTGTAGCTGGCTGCAGTGGACACACCAGGAGCGATAGTGGGGCACCAACATTTGCAAAAAGAGTTGCCAAGGGGTACATTGAGTGGGCATAGACGTGGGAAATAGCAGCCTGCCAGTGACAATGTGAAACACAAAAATGACAATGAAATGTGAAGTTTCACTGGCTTACCTGTGTGTTTTTGGAAGTATTGTCTAATCACTGCAGTTCTGTTGTCCTCATCCTCTTCCTCCTCATCTTCACTGTCCACAGGGTCCACTGCTGCCACAAAGCCATCTCCAGCCTCCTCCTCCTGCAGAAAAGGTACATTGCGTCTCAAGGCAAGGTTATGCAACATGCGGCATGCCACGATTATCTGGCAGACCTTCTTGGGTGAATAGCACAGGGATGCCCCAGTTAGATAGAGGCACCGAAACCTGGCCTTCAGGAGGCCAAACGGACGTTCAATGATCCTTCTTGTTCGCCCATGTGCCTCATTGTAACGTTCCTAAGCCCTTGTCCTGGGATTCCTCAGAGGGGACAGTAGCCATGATAGGTTGCGGTAACCGGAGTCACCTGCAAATATCGAGGGACAACAGTTAGCCACACACTATCCCTTATGGCCTACACCATACCCATACACCAACATCCACTGGATGGAAAACAGGGCTCACCTGTTAGCCACACCCTGTGCCTCTGTAGTTGGGCCATCACATTTGGGATGCTGCTATTCCTCAGGATAAAGGCATCATGCACAGACCCAGGATACTTAGCATTGAGATGGGAGATGTACTGGTCTGCCAGGCACACCATATGGACATTTCTTGAGTGAAAACATTTTCGATTTCTGAAGACCTGTTAATTTTGCCGGGGAGGGGACAAATGCAATATGTGTTCCATCAATCACCCCAATGATGTTGGGGATATGTCCCATTGCATGGAATTCAGCCTTCACTGTGGCCAAACCCTCCACCCTGGGGAAAACAATGTAGGTGCACATGTGTTTAATCAGGGCATCCAACACTCTTGTCAGCACTATTGAGAACATTGGCTGTAACATTCCTGCTGCCAAGCTCACTGTCACTTGGAAAGAACCAGTTGCCAAGAAATGGAGCACACATAGGACACGAGGGGGATCCCATCTGGGTGACGGTTAGCAGATATCAGGTCAGGCTCCAGTTGGGGACATAGCTCTGTGATTGGGGCCCTGTCAAGTCTGTATGTGAGGATAATGTGCCTGTCCTCAATTATTGCCAAGTCTACCAGGGGTCTGTACACGGGGGGATGTCTCCATCTCCTATTCATCCTCAGCGGTTGCAATCTATAGGGCAAAAGAGTGATCTGTGATGCAGTTATGATCCATGGCCTGCCCCTCCCCCCCAAAGTGGCATCCGCCATCCTGTATGGAGGGACTGGTGGAAGTGAGGTAATTTTGCTGATGTTGTGCGCCGTTGCGGGAGGCGGTCGGGAACCACAGTGCAACGCCTCTTTGGATAATATTGGGCCCTATGGGGTACAGTGGCCATTGGTGATTTATGCCGACGGTGATGGTATGCACCGCCGTGGACGTCACGGCCATTTTCTATCTGTTCACTCACTTGCTACCTGACCTTCAACAGGAGAGGACCTACACTGCATGTGCTGCTGTGACCTGTGTCTGGAACCTACCATGGCCCGTTAACTGGGAAAAGGGCCCCCTCCTTCATCTCAGCGGAGTTGGAGAGACTAGTGGATGGGGTCCTACCCCAGTACAGACTGCTGTATGGGCCTAGAGACCAACAGGTGAGTACACTGTGAGGACGGTGCATGGGGCATGAATGAATGGAGTGGTGTGGGTGCAGGTCTCGTGTAGGGGGGGTTGCTGGATGGGCCCTGGGCAGCGTGCAGCATGTATGCTGGGCCATATCTGTGCAAATGGGGATGGGAAGGGCTATAGTGGGCCATGAGTGTAACAGCCAGGATGGTCTGACTAATACCTTTCCCTGTGTATATTTCCTCTGCAGGTCAGCGCCCATCAAAAGAAGGGTATATGGCGTGCCATCGCCAAGGACGTGCGGACCCTGGGGGTCTATGGCAGGCGGCGCACCCACTGTCAGAGACGGTGGGAGGACCTGAGACACTGGACACGGAAGACGGCAGAGGCCCAGCTCGGGATGGCCTTCCAATGAGGAAGGGGTGCCCGTCGAAACCTGACCCCCCTGAAGGCCTGCATACTGGTGGTGGCCTATCCGGAGCTGGATGGGTGCTTGAGGGCATCACAGCAGCCCCAAGGGGGTGAGTACAGTGTCCATCATTACTACTTACGCCTGGTGGGGCAGTTTCCGGGTGGAGGATGTGTGTCTGTGGGTGCCCCTAGGCCAGGCCTGACATTGCAGAGTAGGTCCCATGTTGGGCAGGGTTCTGTTGTGAAATTCCTCCAACCTAGCTAGTAGGCATCCACTACTGGGCAGGGCTGTGTGGGTCCCAGGTGTGCTGCAGTTGGTGGTATGTGTCCCTCCCCATGCCCTGGTGACTAGCGTTGTTACTGGTAGTGCATTGCATGCTGCGTATGTATGTTCCCTGTGCTTGAGGGAGTTGTGTACACCAACGGTGGTGTTGGTGAAGCCACTGACCAAGTGTATCCTTTGTCTCTATCCCCCCTTTTTGTTTTGTCATCCTGTAGTTATGTGCATTAGCATCATCTGGTGGAGGAGCAGAGGCACTGGCGATGGAGGGAGCTGCATCCCACAGGACCCAGGAGTCACAGTCCACCAACCCTGAGGGCACCAGTGGGACGGAGGGCGAGGGGAGCACCACGGTGGAGACTGGAGGGGACAGTTCAGACACAGATACCTCCTCTGATAGAAGCTCCCTGGTGGTGGCGGACACCTCTGTGCCCACCCCAGCTACAGGTACAGCCAACACCCCCATACCAGCACCGCCCTCCCAGCAGCCCCTCATTGAGATGCCTGTGCCCGCTCACCCAGGAGGGTGGGCATCTACTTAGCCCCAAGCACCTCAGGCCCTGCCCCAGTTAGCCCTGCTGCCCTGAGTGAGGAGGCTATTGACCTCCTGCGATCCATCTCTGTTGGGCTGTCAACCATTGTGAATGCCATCCAGGGGCCGGCAGCCCAAATGCAACAGACCAATGCATTTCTGGAGGGCATTCACAGTGGCGTGGTGGCCCAACAGAGATCAACCCAGGCTCTGGCCTCTTCTCTGATGGCAGCCATTGTCCCTGTTTCCACTAGCCCCCTTCCAAATTCCTCTACCCAAGCTCATTCCCCTCAACCCCAACCTATCCCAAGCACGCAGGCAGACGAGCATGCATACAGGACAACACACAAGAGTGGCACAGGCAAACACAGGCACCATACTTCATCCCACAGGCACTCACATAAACACCATCCAGATGCAGACATACCAACATCCACTGCCTCTGCTGTGTTCCCCTCCTCCTCCCCCTTCACCTCCCTCCCAGTTGTGTCTACACTCACACCTGCATGCACTACATCATCATCTACTACCGCCATCACCAGCACACCTATCAGAACACACACCTCACTGGCAGACACCACCACAACATCCATTGCCACCTCCACTGTGTCCTCTCCCATTGTGTCTGCCCCCCTCCTAAATTACACAAACGCAAGCACTCAGACACCCAACAGCCATCCACCTCACAACAGCCTCTAACTCATGCACCTGCACCCAAACAGAGCAGACTGACACCTCACACAACCACTCCCTCTTCCTCCATTACCAAACATTCTCCCAATTCCCACCCCACTGTCCCTGAGAAGGTTTTTCTCTACACCATTGACTTCTTCCCTACCCCCTCCCCCCGTCCATCATGTCCGGCCAGGGTTGGTAAAACCCAGTCAAGCACCTCAGCCACCCAGTCCACGGGCCCAGTAGTATCCACAGCAATTAATGGTGGGAAAGGATTCCGGGCACCAGGCAGCCACACGGAAAGGGTGCCTGCCCTAAGTGCTGCAAGGAAGAGCAAGGAGCCCTCCCCAGCTGCTGCCATGAAGGTCAAGGTGCCACACCCAGCTGCTGCCAGGAAGGGCAAGGAGCAATCCCCAGCTGCTGCCAGGAAGGGCCCAGGAGGAATCCCCAGCTGCTGCCAGGAAGGGCAAGGGGCAATCCCCAGCTGCTGCCCTGAAGGGCAGGGAGCAATCCCCAGCTGCTGCCAGGAAGGGCAAGGACCTGCACCAGCAGGCAGAAAGGACAAGGGGCCTGGTGCTGGGACTCAGTCGGAGCCCCCGCCACCAACCATGGGGATTGTTTAGTGCTTCCCCCCACCACCACCAGCAGCAGCAGCACCACCACCACCAGCACCACCACTAGCTGTGGGCAGCCATCCGATGTTGCAGGGGATGGGCTGGAGCTTCCCCCCACCACCACCAGCAGCAGCAGCACTACCACCAGCAGTGGGCAGCCGTCCGAGGCTGCAGGGTATGGGGTGGAGCTTCCCCCCCACCAACACCACCTGCAGCAGCAGCACCACCACCAGCAGTGGGCAGCCTTTCGAGGCTGCAGGGGATGGGCTGGAGCCTCACCCCACCACCAGTGGCAGCATCAGCAGCACCACCACTGGCCAGCCGTCACCGCCGGCAGACAGTGTGTAGTCCTGCATCCATGGGCTGCTGTGCGGCCTGCCCCCTGCAAATCCTGTGGGTATGACACCCACCTGAGAGACTGTGACCTTGCACTCAGCAAGATCTGCACTGGGCTCGATGCCCCCTCCAGAACCAGTGGGAAAGCCACCCACTCACCCCATCCTCCACAGGATGAAGATCACGGGGCACAATGCCCTCTCCAGAACAAGTGGGGAAGCCACCCACTCACCCCATCCTCCACAGGATGAAGATCACAGGACACAATGCCCCCTCCAAAACCAGTGGGAAAGACACCCACTTGAGAGACTGTGGCCTTGCACTCCCCAGGACCACGCACAGGGCATGTTGCCCCCTCCAGAGCATGTGGGCAAGTCACCCACTTGAAAGACTGCGGCCTTGCACTCCCCAGGACCAAGCAGTGGGCAAGTCACCCACTTGAGAGACTGTGGTCTTGCACTCCCCAGGACACTCACTTTCATATATTCCTGTGGTTCTTGCATTATTCCAGAGGGATACAAGGTAAATGTGTTAAGTTACTGCATCTGCTTGTGTGTATGGTGTTTGGGGTGGGGGTGTTGCATATTGTGTGTGTGTCACTCTCTTTTTCCTCCCCCTCCCCTGTGTGCTAGGCGGCTGTACTCACCGTGGTCATCTTCACCATCGTTGGTGTTCGTGGTGGAGCAGGATGCAGAAAATCATGGGGAAGATCTGCAGTTCAGGCTCCATGGCGGCGTGGTTCTTCCCTGAGTCTCCAATGGTGAGTCGTTTCTCTTCTGTGCAGTGTTTCCGCCAAGCTTTTGATGTTGTTGGTACCCCCCCAGAAAAGGTGGAGAATTGGGCTGTTATTATACAGTGGGCAGAACATTGTCTTCTGCCTGTTTGTATGCAGCTACCGCCACGGTGTCTGTTGATTCCACCCTGGCAGTCGGTGTGGTAAAGTGGCTGTCTGTCTGAGCTCTTTCCGCCATGGTCATAATTTGGCGGTATTTACATCCGGCCTGTTGGCAGTATTACCGCCACTTTATCACCGACCGCCAGGGTTGTAATGAGGGCCATAGTGTTTCCCCACCAATCCTTGGCTAACCTGTTACTGGGATTCCTTCTGAAGTCCAATAAGCTTAGGACACTCCTCCTGTGACCCAGACTCCTGAAATTGGTCTTCAAAGAGCTTTAAAATCCTCTACCTCTGAAGCACAAGCGATTGCCTCCACAGCTTTTGCCGTCCTGGAGTCTGCCCTTTCCTGTAAACTAGCATGTGCTGGCCCCTGAAAATAAGGAACAATCCCAGTCCCACTCTGAGACTGCTGTACAGCCAGTGCTCTGTTCAACACAACTGGCATTTTCCTGTCCACAAATTCGTGTGACACCAAGTTAGGGGCAATCAAATCGTCTGAGGGACATCCAGCACCTTTCTTTTCACTTACCTTGACATCAATCATGGTGGCCTTGCCATTGAGCTCAGTCTCAACCCTGATAAGTGGATGCTCCATGGGCTGTCCACTGGCTACCAAATCTCTATCCTTGGTCCCAGGGAGCATCTCCTCAGGCTTAAGGTACTTCCTCTCAATCTCAGTCACATGGTTTTCTGTTGATTTAAGAGTAGAAAAACTAAAACTACATCAAGCTGAACGAAAGTGGCATAAAAAATAATCTATCAATGACAAAGAGGTATTTTTGACATAGTTAAAACATTATAAGAAATGAGCTACTCTGGCAAAATCACCATTTTTCTTGGATAGAATTATAAACTTTTCCATGAAATCTAAGGAAATATTTGGAATTGTGAATTAAGGGCCTGATTCTAACTTTGGAGGACGGTGTTAAACCGTCCCAAAAGTGGCGGATATACCACCTACCGTATTACGAGTCCATTATATCCTATGGAACTCGTAATACGGTAGGTGGTATATCCGCCACTTTTGGGACGGTTTAACACTGTCCTCCAAAGTTAGAATCAGGCCCTAAATGTCTAATTCAGACAGGGTGACAGTTAAAATCACTTCAACTCAGAGTCTATGCGAAGACCTGAATACATTTTTTATGGGCAAGATCGCAACCATAAAAGCTAGTATTCCCTCTAAACCTTGTGGTCTGGACTACACTGTGTTAAGTTGTAATTCTGCTACTATATCTGAGTTGCCTCTGATTAGCAAGCCGTAGCTGATAAATCTACTAGCTAAAGTCAAATCAAGATCTCCAGATGACCCTTGTCCTTATAAGGTGTTAAGAGCAGTGTTTTCCCGCTTTCCTGACATGGCATTAGCTTTCGTAAATCAATCCTTTAGCTGTGATACGGTTTCAACTGCTTTCTAAGAAGCCATAGTTGTACCCTCATTAAAGAAAGTCGGGGATAATCCAAACATACTTAAGAACTATTGGTCCATTTCTCTCCTGCCTTATCTGGTCAAAGTATTGAAGGCACATGTAGCTGGCAGTATTTGCTCATTTTTAGTGGACACTCACTGTAAAGAAATGGCTCCCTGTTGCAGTTACCCCCCACTTTTTGCCTGATACTGATGCTGACTTGACTGAGAAGTGTGCTGGGACCCTGCTAACCAGGCCCCAGCACCAGTGTTCTTTCACCTAAAATGTACCATTGTTTTCACAATTGGCACAACCCTGGCACCTAGGTAAGTCCCTTGTAACTGGTACCCCTGGTACCAAGGGCCCTGATGCCAGGGAAGGTCTCTAAGGGCTGCAGCATATCTTATGCCACCCTGGGGACCCCTCACTCAGCACAGACACACTGCTTGCCAGCTTGTGTGTGCTGGTGAGAACAAAACGAGTAAGTCGACATGGCACTCCCCTCAGGGTGCCATGCCAACCTCCCACTGCCTGTGGCATAGGTAAGTCACCCCTCTAGTAGGCCTTACAGCCCTAAGGCAGGGTGCACTATACCACAGGTGAGGGCATATGTGCATGAGCACTATGCCCCGACAGTGTCTAAGCAAAACCTTAGACATTGTAAGTGCAGGGTAGCCATAAGAGTATATGGGCTGGGAGTCTTTCAAAAACGAACTCCACAGCTCCATAATGGCTACACTGAATACTGGGAAGTTTGGTATCAAACTTCTCAGAATAATAAACCCACACTGATGCCAGTGTTGGATTTATTCAAAAATGCACACAGAGAGCATCTTAGAGATGCCCCCTGTATTTTACCCAATTGTTCAGTGTAGGCTGACTGGTTCCAGCAGCCTGCCACAACCGAGACATGTTGCTGGCCCCATGGGGAGAGTGCCTTTGTCACTCTGAGGCCAGTAACAAAGCCTGCACTGGGTGGAGATGCTAACACCTCCCCCAGGCAGGAGCTGTAACACCTGGCGGTGAGCCTCAAAGGCTCACCCCTTTGTCACAGCACAGCAGGGCACTCCAGCTTAGTGGAGTTGCCCGCCCCCTCCGGCCACGGCCCCCACTTTTGGCGGCAATGCTGGAGGAAACAAAGAAAACAACAAGGAGGAGTCACTGGCCAGTCAGGACAGCCCCTAAGGTGTCCTGAGCTGAGGTGCCTCTGACTTTTAGAAATCCTCCATCTTGAAGAAGGAGGATTCCCCCAATAGGGATAGGGATGTGACCCCCTCCCCTTGGGAGGAGGCACAAAGAGGGTGTACCCACCCTCAGGGCTAGTAGCCATTGGCTACTAACCCCCCAGACCTAAACACACCCTTAAATTTAGTATTTAAGGGCTTCCCTGAACCTAAGAATTTAGATTCCTGCAACAACAAGAAGAAGGACTGCCTAGCTGAAAACCCCTGCAGAGGAAGACCAGAAGACAACAACTGCCTTGGCTCCAGAAACTCACCGGCCTGTCTCCTGCCTTCCAAAGAACTCTGCTCCAGCGACGCCTTCCAAAGGGACCAGCGACCTCTGCATCCTCTGAGGACTGCCCTGCTTCGACGACGACAAGAAACTCCAGAGGACAGCGGACCTGCTCCAAAAAGACTGCAACTTTATCCAAAGGAACAGCTTTAAAGAACCCTGCAATCTCCCCGCAAGAAGCGTGAGACTTGCAACACTGCACCCGGCGACCCCGACTCGGCTGGTGGAGAACCAACACCTCAGGGAGGACCCCCGGACTACTCTACGACTGTGAGTACCAAAACCTGTCCCCCCTGAGCCCCCACAGCGCCGCCTGCAGAGGGAATCCCGAGGCTTCCCCTGACCGCGACTCTCTGAAACCTAAGTCCCGACGCCTGGAAAAGACCCTGCACCCGCAGCCCCCAGGACCTGAAGGACCGGACTTTCACTGCAGAAGTGACCCCCAGGAGTCCCTCTCCCTTGCCCAAGTGGAGGTTTCCCCGAGGAAGCCCCCCCTTGCCTGCCTGCAGCGCTGAAGAGATCCCTTGATCTCTCATTGACTTCCATTGCGAACCCGACGCTTGTTCTAACACTGCACCCTGCCGCCCCCGCGCCGCTGAGGGTGAAAGTTCTGTGTGGGCTTGTGTCCCCCACGGTGCCCTACAAAACCCCCCTGGTCTGCCCTCCGAAGACGCGGGTACTTACCTGCTGGCAGACTGGAACCGGGGCACCCCCTTCTCTCCATTGAAGCCTATGCGTTTTGGGCACCACTTTGAACTCTGCACCTGACCGGCCCTGAGCTGCTGGTGTGGTAACTTTGGGGTTGCTCTGAACCCCCAACGGTGGGCTACCTTGGACCAAGAACTGAACCCTGTAAGTGTCTTACTTACCTGGTAAAACTAACAAAAACTTACCTCCCCCAGGAACTGTGAAAATTGCACTGTGTCCACTTTTAAAATAGCTATTTGTGAATAACTTGAAAAGTATACATGCAATTGAAATGATTCAAAGTTCCTAATGTACTTACCTGCAATACCTTTCAAACAAGATATTACATGTTAAATTTGAACCTGTGGTTCTTAAAATAAACTAAGAAAATATATTTTTCTATAACAAAACCTATTGGCTGGATTTGTCTCTGAGTGTGTGTACCTCATTTATTGTCTATGTGTATGTACAACAAATGCTTAACACTACTCCTTGGATAAGCCTACTGCTCGACCACACTACCACAAAATAGAGCATTAGTATTATCTCTTTTTACCACTATTTTACCTCTAAGGGGAACCCTTGGACTCTGTGCATGCTATTCCTTACTTTGAAATAGCACATACAGAGCCAACTTCCTACATTGGTGGATCAGCGGTGGGGTACAAGACTTTGCATTTGCTGGACTACTCAGCCAATACCTGATCACACGACAAATTCCAAAATTGTCATTAGAAATTGATTTTTGCAATTTGAAAAGTTTTCTAAATTCTTAAAGTCCTGCTAGGGCCTTGTGTTAGTCCCTGTTAGCATTTCTGTTAGAGTTTAAAAGTTTGTTAAAAGTTTGAATTAGATTCTAGAACTAGTTTTAGTTTCTTAAAAAGTATTCCAACTTATAGAAGCATAATGTCTAATACAGATGTGAATGTGGTGGAACTCGACACCACACCTTACCTCCATCTACAGATGAGAGAGCTAAGGTCACTCTGTAAACTAAAGAAAATAGCAATGGGCTCCAAACCTACCAAACTACAGCTCCAGGAGCTGTTGGCAGAGTATGACAGAGCCAACCCCTCTGTGGATGGCAACACAGATGAAGATGATAGTGACTTGGAGGGTGATTCCCCCCCACCAGTCCTATCTAGGGAGAACAGGGCTTCTCAAGCCCTGACTCCAAAAATAATAGTCAGAGATGCTGGCTCCCTCACAGGAGGGTCCAGCCTCTCTGAAATCACTGAGGATAACTCCAGTGAAGAGGACATCCAGTTAGCCAGGATGGCCAAAAGATTGGCTTTGGAAAAACAGATCCTAGCCATAGAAAGGGAAAGACAAGAGATGGGCCTAGGACCCATCGATGGTGGCAGCAACATAACTAGGGTCAGAGATTCTCCTGACATGTTGAAAATCCCCAAAGGGATTGAAACTAAATATGAAGATGGTGATGACATCACCAAATGGTTTACAGCTTTTGAGAGGGCTTGTGAAACCAGAAAAGTGAACAAATCTCACTGGGGTGCTCTCCTTTGGGAAATGTTCACAGGAAAGTGTAGGGATAGACTCCTCACACTCTCTAAAAAAGATGCAGAATCTTATGACCTCATGAAGGGTACCCTGATTGAGGGCTTTGGATTCTCCACTGAGGAGTATAGAATTAGATTCAGGGGGGCTCAAAAATCCTCGAGCCAGACCTGGGTTGATTATGTTGATTACTCAGTGAAAACACTGGATGGTTGGGTAACTGGAAATGAAGTGTATGACTATGTTGGGCTTTATAATTTGTTTATGAAAGAACACATTTTAAGTAACTGCTTCAATGAAAAGTTGCATCAGTATCTGGTAGACCTAGGTCCAATTTCTCCCCAAGAATTGGGAAAGAAGGCAGACCACTGGGTCAAGACTAGGGTAACCAAAACTTCCACTGGGGTGACCAAAAGAAAGGGGTTACAAAGCCTCCCCAGGAGAAAGTGGGTGACACTAGAAACAAAGAAAAAGAGTCCCCTGTAGGCCCCCAAAAACCAGACCAGGTGGGTGGGCCCAGAGACACAACCCAAAACAAAGGTGGGTACCAGGGTAAGAACTGGGATGCCACTAAGGCATGGTGCCATAACTGTAAACAGACAGGGCACCACACCAAGGACACTTCTTGTCCCAAAAACAAACCCCCTAGCAAAATCCCAGGGGTGACCAGTGTAGCCATTGGGGATGACTCCTCAGATGAGGAGGTCTTCATAGCCTTCAACTGGAAAAAGGGCCCCACAGGTGAGTTGGAGATTCCAGAGGGAAGTAGACACTTCCACCACCTACTGGTGAATGGAATCCCAGCCACTGCCCTGAGAGACACTTGTGCCAGTCACACTATTGTGCATGACAGGCTGGTGTTCTCAAACCACTACATCCCAGGTGAGACTGCCAGAGTAAGAGTTAGCCCAGACAGGGTCACTGATAGGCCTGTGGCTTTTGTGCCCATAGAAGTGGGTTGGACTTTTAGCTGGAGAAGGGTGGTAGTCAGTACAGACCTCCCCCTTGATTGTCTCCTTGGAAATGACTACCCAGAGGTTAGTCAGAGCCCAAGAGAGGAACTGGTCCAGTGCCAGTCCTCTCCCAAGGATTCTGGAGGTCCTGCCCCTGCAGTAACTGCAAGCAGGCCCCAGAAGAAAAAGAAACGAAAACAGTGTAGGAAGGGTGGACAACCTTTAGCCAAAGTTCCAGCAAGCCAAGTAGATTCTGCTCCAGTAGGGGAGAACTCCAAAAGTGGCTCTGATAAAGTCCAACCTGACCCACAAGAAGTCCTGGCTAGTCAGGCAACTGTTAAGTCTGAGTGGGTGGCCCCTCAGCTAACAGAAGAAAGAGTGGAAGAAGGGTGTTTACTACAAGATGTGGTAACCCCCCACTCTAATACAGCAGACAGGCACCCTGAACCCAAAGAAGCCTGTAACTTAGCCCCTTCCCTTGTAGGTGAAGAGCTAAAGGTGTGGTTCTGGGCACTGACAGCTGTCAGTGGCCTCTGCTGGGTGTTAGCCTTTATGGCTGCACTATCCTTGGCATGGTGGTCAGACCCCATGCCAAATAGCAAGTTAGGCCCCCTGACCCTGCTGGTCATGGTGGGGGTACTCCAGCTCTGGGTAACCTCTTTGGGTAAGCTAGGGGTGACCCTGGCTAAGATAAGATTAGCAGAGGTGGATACCTCTAACCCCAAAATAGAGAGAATGGGTGAAGACATAAAAAGCACAGACAAGAGGCAGTTCAGACTAGGTCCTATCACTGTGGAAGTGGGTCAGTTCCCCAGAGGGCATGACCTGAACAGGAGGATGTAAGGCAGAGTAGGCCTGCAACAAACCAGCCTATTTCCTCTACTCTTCCTCGCCTGACAGACTAGGAAAACTCTCCCAGCTTTGGCTGAGTCTCCTGGCCTGTGGGCTGGAGGGGGGGCTTGTGTAAAGAAATGGCTCCCTGTTGCAGTTACCCCCCACTTTTTGCCTGATACTGATGCTGACTTGACTGAGAAGTGTGCTGGGACCCTGCTAACCAGGCCCCAGCACCAGTGTTCTTTCACCTAAAATGTACCATTGTTTTCACAATTGGCACAACCCTGGCACCTAGGTAAGTCCCTTGTAACTGGTACCCCTGGTACCAAGGGCCCTGATGCCAGGGAAGGTCTCTAAGGGCTGCAGCATATCTTATGCCACCCTGGGGACCCCTCACTCAGCACAGACACACTGCTTGCCAGCTTGTGTGTGCTGGTGAGAACAAAACGAGTAAGTCGACATGGCACTCCCCTCAGGGTGCCATGCCAACCTCCCACTGCCTGTGGCATAGGTAAGTCACCCCTCTAGTAGGCCTTACAGCCCTAAGGCAGGGTGCACTATACCACAGGTGAGGGCATATGTGCATGAGCACTATGCCCCTACAGTGTCTAAGCAAAACCTTAGACATTGTAAGTGCAGGGTAGCCATAAGAGTATATGGGCTGGGAGTCTGTCAAAAACGAACTCCACAGCTCCATAATGGCTACACTGAATACTGGGAAGTTTGGTATCAAACTTCTCAGAATAATAAACCCACACTGATGCCAGTGTTGGATTTATTCAAAAATGCACACAGAGAGCATCTTAGAGATGCCCCCTGTATTTTACCCAATTGTTCAGTGTAGGCTGACTGGTTCCAGCAGCCTGCCACAACCAAGACATGTTGCTGGCCCCATGGGGAGAGTGCCTTTGTCACTCTGAGGCCAGTAACAAAGCCTGCACTGGGTGGAGATGCTAACACCTCCCCCAGGCAGGAGCTGTAACACCTGGCGGTGAGCCTCAAAGGCTCACCCCTTTGTCACAGCACAGCAGGGCATTCCAGCTTAGTGGAGTTGCCCGCCCCCTCCGGCCACGGCCCCCACTTTTGGCGGCAAGGCTGGAGGAAACAAAGAAAACAACAAGGAGGAGTCACTGGCCAGTCAGGACAGCCCCTAAGGTGTCCTGAGCTGAGGTGACTCTAACTTTTAGAAATCCTCCATCTTGCAGATGGAGGATTCCCCCAATAGGATTAGGGATGTGACCCCCTCCCCTTGGGAGGAGGCACAAAGAGGGTGTACTCACCCTCAGGGCTAGTAGCCATTGGCTACTAACCCCCCAGACCTAAACACGCCCTTAAATTGAGTATTTAAGGGCTCTCCCTGAACCTAGAAACTAGATTCCTGCAACAACAAGAAGAAGGACTGCCTAGCTGAAAACCCCTGCAGAGGAAGACCAGAAGACAACAACTGCCTTGGCTCCAGAAACTCACCGGCCTGTCTCCTGCCTTCCAAAGAACTCTGCTCCAGCGACGCCTTCCAAAGGGACCAGCGACCTCTGAATCCTCTGAGGACTGCCCTGCTTCGACGACGACAAGAAACTCCTGAGGACAGCGGACCTGCTCCAAAAAGACTGCAACTTTATCCAAAGGAGCAGCTTTAAAGAACCCTGCAATCTCCCCGCAAGAAGCGTGAGACTTGCAACACTGCACCCGGCGACCCCGACTCGGCTGGTGGAGAACCAACACCTCAGGGAGGACCCCCGGACTACTCTACGACTGTGAGTACCAAAACCTGTCCCCCCTGAGCCCCCACAGCGCCGCCTGCAGAGGGAATCCCGAGGCTTCCCCTGACCGCGACTCTCTGAAACCTAAGTCCCGACGGCTGGAAAAGACCCTGCACCCGCAGCCCCCAGGACCTGAAGGACTGGACTTTCACTGCAGAAGTGACCCCCAGGAGTCCCTCTCCCTTGCCCAAGTGGAGGTTTCCCCGAGGAAGCCCCCCCTTGCCTGCCTGCAGCGCTGAAGAGATCCCTTGATCTCTCATTGACTTCCATTGCGAACCCGACGCTTGTTCTAACACTGCACCCGGCCGCCCCCGTGCCGCTGAGGGTGAAATTTCTGTGTGGGCTTGTGTCCCCCCGGTGCCCTACAAAACCCCCCTGGTCTGCCCTCCGAAGACGCGGGTACTTACCTGCTGGCAGACTGGAACCGGGGCACCCCCTTCTCTCCATTGAAGCCTATGCGTTTTGGGCACCACTTTGAACTCTGCACCTGACCGGCCCTGAGCTGCTGGTGTGGTAACTTTGGGGTTGCTCTGAACCCCCAACGGTGGGCTACCTTGGACCAAGAACTGAACCCTGTAAGTGTCTTACTTACCTGGTAAAACTAACAAAAACTTACCTCCCCCAGGAACTGTGAAAATTGCACTGTGTCCACTTTTAAAATAGCTATTTGTGAATAACTTGAAAAGTATACATGCAATTGAAATGATTCAAAGTTCCTAATGTACTTATCTGCAATACCTTTCAAACAAGATATTACATGTTAAATTTGAACCTGTGGTTCTTAAAATAAACTGAGAAAAGATATTTTTCTATAACAAAACCTATTGGCTGGATTTGTCTCTGAGTGTGTGTACCTCATTTATTGTCTATGTGTATGTACAAACAAATGCTTAACACTACTCCTTGGATAAGCCTACTGCTCGACCACACTACCACAAAATAGAGCATTAGTATTATCTCTTTTTACCACTATTTTACCTCTAAGGGGAACCCTTGGACTCTGTGCATGCTATTCCTTACTTTGAAATAGCACATACAGAGCCAACTTCCTACACTCACTTTCTTAATTCTCATCAAGCTGGCTTTCACACAGCCCACTCTACTGAGTCGGGTATTCTGTCAGTGGAGGATGACCTACGAAGTGTTGCTGATACAGGTGTTACCCAGGCATTGGTGCTTCCTGACCTCTTGGTGGCCTTTGACACGGTTGACCCACACGTTTTGGTCGACCGTGTCAGGGCTGCAGGTCTTCACGACACCACACTGGACTGGATCACCTCGTTCTTGAAAGATCGATCACAGTCAGCAAGGTTGTCCTCATTTTGTTCCTCTAATTTTAAGTTACTTTGTGGAGTACCTCAGGATCATTCTTATCTCCCTATTTATTCAATCTACATAGTCAGCTGTTAGTGCATGCCCTGAAACACACGCTAGTCAAAGTGTATTATTACGTCGATGATATGCAATTGGTTTTCTCAATTGAGAATTCACCAGATTCTATGTTGGTCTTTCAAGGCACATTGGTTTTAATATGTGACTGGATGAACTGTAACCAACATAAATTGAATTCAGACAAGACAGAAATTGTCATTATTGTGAAACAACCTCATTTATTGAATGCTAGCTTTTGGGCCTTTTCCAAGGGCTCCAACTCAACCCAAGAAGTCAGTTAAAAGTTTGAGTGTACTGATAACTCTAAACTATCAATGGAACCTCATGTAGGGGTCATGGTCTCAGTCTGCTTTTTTCAACTACTCAAAATCAGGAACACCAGTAGATTTCTCTCCTTCAATGCTCTCACACAGGTCATTATGGCACTGGTTATCTCAAGAATTGACTATGCTAACTCCCTCTACTTGAGTCTCCCTAAGAGGTTGGTTAGTAGACTTCAACTAATACAAAATCAGGGGGCCAGGCTGCTGTTCAAGCGACCTTGGAAGACCCAAATCATTCCTTTATTGCTGGAGCGACATTGGATCCCAGTTAAACAGCGCTCCGTCTACAAGGCATGTTTCACTGTTTTTAAATATTTACAGAATCTTAGTCCGGCTTTCATTTGAGCCCATAATTACAAATACATACCGGGCAGTAATCTCAGAACCTCCTGTCTGAATATTCTCCTTATTCCTCCATTCAAAAAGAAGATGCTGAGGGGAGACTAGCTTTTCATTTCTTGCACCCGCATTTGGAACTCTCTTCCTCTTGATATTAGGTTCACTTCCTGTTACGTCAAATTCAAGAAACGTTTGAAGACCTGGCTATTTAGTTTGGTCTACAATTAATCGCCAAGGTACTAACTGGAGTAGGTTTCTGTAGCTTCAGCGCCATGAGAATGTTTGGTGAACGGGTACTTTATAAGTTCTGATAGCATAACATAGTGTGGAAGGTTCCAGTATTACATAGGGCAGCCCCTTTCCTTGATACTAACTTCCTACCTAACTCCATTGTGTTAGGATGGATGTGCTTCAGAGCACCTGGGTCCCTCCACCAAATGTCCATAGCTACTAGGTTGAGCAAAACTGGGCCTTCTTGGTTCCCTTCACTCATGTGTTACATAACATGCTTGCTAGCAGGGGTACTGCTGGTTCAGGGTATGTTTCCTGACAAACTCTCTTAAAGCGTTGCATCTGTTGGCACTTGAGGCAAGACACCACTTTGGACCTGGAAGATATTCCTAGTTCCTTCTCATGATGCTCCTTCCCAGACACACAAATACCATTCCCATGTTTCCTGGGACCTCGAGAGTCCCATCAAAATTACCCTGGCCCTTATCCTTCAGTTTAGAACCAGTCTGTGGTGAGATCTTCTTCCTTCCTATGGCATGCACTCCATCAAGGCAACTGCCTTAGACACCTAATTAAAGGCATGTGGGTTAAAAGTGGCTTCAAAGCTCATAAACCCACTCTCTCTGTTTCTCCTCCCTTTCTCTCTGTTTTCCCTCCCGGGCCCATTCTTCCTGTCCCTACCTCTCCCCCTTCTTGTGTTCTCAATGAGATAGACCTAGCTTCTCCTTCTCAAGCTCTCTAGCACTCTCATCTTCTTCAGTTTTAGCTTTCTGAAGTGTCAACTGCAAGCTCAGGGTCTCTGCTAAACTCAACCCAACCAAAAGATTTACTCCTGGAATTGGTGACAGTGGTACCCTAGAAATCAGAGTTGGTGTACACATGTGAGGTTTATAGAAACTAGAAGTGGTGAATGTCTTGGTGAATCTATGGAAAATGCATTAGGGGACACACTCTGCATGTGTCAGGGATGAATCTGTCCTAAGGAGATGTTAGAGTCTGAATCCACAGCGCTCTCTTCCTGGGTTCATATCATGGTTCCCTTCCCAGAATTAGTTCCAGCCTCACCACTTTCACCCACTGTCTCAGCCTGGTTCCTAATGAATTTAGCAAGGACGTCTCTGCCCCTATGTCTGAGAATACACCACCTTCTGTCCCCACCTAAATCCTTAATCTGTGTTTTCCACTGTCTATGCATCTTCCCTTTGTGCATAAAAAAAAACTTGACATTGAACTGCTGGTGCAAATTGGAAATCACTAATTCCACTCTTGTACCCAGGCTCCTAAAAGTTAGGTGCCCCACCGCTTGCCACCAATTGTCAGAACTTCTTTTAGGGGAACAGGGGTAGGAAGGGATTACTTGGCTCAACTGTGAGGGTTGAGGTATTTTACTCCTGATGCCCTGGGCCCGACCTACGGATCCTGCGCAAGTGCGCCTAGTACCCTTTATGCACTTCATTCTCTCTTGTAATGTGGTCAAGCAGTCCAAGGGTCCCTTGGGGGAGGGGTGGATTCCCGTAAGGGAACACAGACTCACAGCTCCAAACCCATGCAGCAGAAATAAATCATTGTCCAGCCAAATACTCATTTTTATGAAAAAGTATGCTATTTCTATTCTATTATGGGTCTCTCATTTTGGTAATAGGACTACGTTTTTAGGACGGTAGCACCAGAGAATGCAGACTCTTCCAGCGATGACTCTGAAAAGTTCACTTATTTTGCTGGCCCCAGTGACCCTTCTGGCATACTGGGTCCCTGTATCCTCACATTAGCAGGCACGGGGCTGATTGGCACAGTGAAGTCATCATTGGCAGGTCTTCCTAGCAAAAGGCCTCATGGCCCACTTCCGCACAGAGGCTACGGCTCTCACTGCATATTAATTTATGAGTATCTAGTCTGGGGAGGACGCTACAGGAAGCATGCTTCCATAACCCCGGATCTTAAAATACATCATCTCCTTTGAAAACTTTACTCCGCTTTTTTAACCCTGACAAATTCACCCTTCTTTGAAACACATTACTTCACACGGTTCTTTTGTTGTACACCTTCTTGTACCTTAACTGTGGTTTTAAAATATTGCTTTTCACAACATCAGGACACCTCTCAACCACCTTACTTCTCACCATCCATCTCTGATTATCCATAGTAAAAGGTGTTCCCCAAAGCATAATAGAAAATGGGCTATTTCTCACTGTCTCCTTCATTGCCTAGTCTATGTGGAGCAGTTACTCATAGTGTGCTTTGGTGCCTGTGTATGCACAATTGTTGAATTTTAACTCTTGAAGTAATAGAGTAGTGACTTCCCCAGATGCTATGAGATAGTATGCAAACAGTTTTATAAGTGAATGATATGTTTTTCTCACCTCTTTTTGAAAGCAGGTTATCATGCCAGATAACAGCTTGCCATGTTCCCCTGTGCTGCTGCTGGCTGTGCACAAATGGAGGCATGCGTCCCCTGTACGCACCTTACTCACCCTAGTAGATTTTAAACAGGGATTTAAATATGGCAAGAAATCATCCAGCCTGTGCGACTAGTACTTGGACTTCTGTGTGGTAAGTCCCAGAGTGTGAAACTGGATAACAGCCTGACTAATGATTGCTTAACGTAAAAGCTTAGCATGCATGCAAAATGGAAGATCCATATGTGCTGCATAATATAAGAAAACAAAAAAAAGACAAAGTGAAAGTTCATCAATAAATGGGCAGCATAAAGAGTGGGTAAGTAGTACAGCATATGGGCTTTAAGTGACGAGATCCTTGCTTGTTTCTCAAGCTTGATATGTTCATGTAATAGAAACAGTACAACCTGGCGGTAGCTGAGCTGCTTTAGGTGCAGACTGACAGAGCTCTGTAACCTGAGAGATAGCTCTGCATCTGTGACATGAGCTTGTAATTTCTGTCATATGACAAATAGATCTGACATCTGAGGTCTGTGTCTGTAGTTCTGTGGGACAGAGAGGGCTCTGTTATTTGGTGCATTAGACTGTAAGATTTGTGAAACATGACATATAATTGTGCTGTCTAACCGAAAATCCCTACAAGATCTATCTAACCTGAGAGAATGCCCTTCTCAAAGAGAACTGAGCGAGTACTTTTTGCATCACAATATTCTATCAATTCAATGAATATATTTTGTGGAGGGGGGCAAGGAATAGAGCAAGGCCAGTTGCCCCCTTAAAAATAGAAACTCTAAAATCCTTTTTAAGTGTTCAATAGCTCATCATTATCATTGAGGCTCAATACTCACCTCTACTGTAGTTTTAAGCTATCAGTGGTACTCATTTAGCAATCTAAGACGAATGAAGAGTGCATCATAAATGCATGGTTTGCAAATAACTATACTTAATGTACATTCCTTTTTTCAATCACATGATATCATTCAACTGACTACTTCAGTGGCACTTAACCTCTTTTATTGAGTTCCAAATTAGGAAATGCTGAATCACCTTTTACTACATTCTATCCTGTGATACACAGCTCTCTAAGCATGTGTGCATCACTCTTGTTTCCTTGCTTCCTTTTGGTCAGGACCTTCTCCTTACCTCTGTCTTCCTCCTGGGCTTTGAGCTTCCATCCTGCAGTGCAGCCTGAACCAAGTACTACTTCAGGTGGCCATTATATTTCCACTGCAGACTCCTATAGGTACCCTTTTTTTAGGTCGAGCATAGCAGTGCGCAAGCGCCACTTTTGCGACATGTTGGTATGTATCTGGGCTTTTAACCATGCCCACCGCACACCGCTCACTATCACTCGTTCGTGAGCTTGCCTTTCAAAAATCCTTTGTTTCTGTTGGTAAAAGCTTTACGTTTGTCCCTCCTTGGGGCGGTTTTGTTACCGTCTTTGCTATGGCCCCTGTTACATGGATAATTGCACATTTGCTGATAACTTTGACTGCAAGCAAACTTATTTTTCCTTTTGTCTCTCTCTTCACGCAAACGGCGGCGCTTTTAATTGACGATTTTTTGTCAACCGTTTCACTTTTTATATCCAGTCTGTGTGACAAGAAAAGTCCAGTTAGTAATTTAGAATGCTAATAGCTCTAACTCGTTTTTTTTTTACTTCTACAGTCTAGCGAAGTTGTTATAGATCTTTGGACCTGGGGTACTTTGTGGAGTGTTTTATTCATTTCAGATATCTGGCCCTGTTTTGGGATTATATGAGTTCTTTCTGAACCCTAGCTGTGCGGTACTAGACGTGCCATGAGATAAAGTCATCATCTCGGTAGGGCACGTTTCTAACTCGTACCTATCATTTCTTGATGTTCTAATCAAAACATACTTTTCAAAACAGGAAACCGCTTTAAATCACTGCAGTTTATTATCGGAAAATAAACCAACAAAAAGTGAGGCATGAAACCAGTAACATTCTTTGCCGTTAATTGGGGGTAAACTCGGGGTCACTACAGCTGCTGCCAAGTTCTGCTGCCAGAATTGGAGACCAGGTAAACATCACAGAGTTCTTGGTTGGAGGATGGTTTTCAATACCAGTATTAATTTCAGAATTTCAGCTTCCTCCCTGCTAGTCACCAAGTTCACCACGAGTGTCAGCCTGTGACCCTACATCATTATCCCTTTGGCATATATTGCCTAGATGGAAACGGTGCACATTGTTAGTAAACTCGGGGTCACTACAACTGCTGTCAGTTTTTGGTGCCAGAATTGGAGACAAGGTAAACAACACAGAGTTCTTGGTTGGAGGATGGGTATTGATACCAGTATTGATTTCAGTTTCCTCCCTGCTAGTCACCAAGTTCACCACCAGTGTCAGTCTGTGACCCTACATCATTGTCCCTTTGGCATATAGTACCTAAGTGGAAACGGTGCACATTGTTAGGGTTTGCCTTTGGGCTATAGCCTTTCCACTGAAGTGCAGGCAGCTCCCACAGCTATGATAACAACCACTTTCGATAACCTGTTTAAGTGTTCTGTATGAAATTGTCACGGGCTCAAATTAAAAAGTGCAGCTTCCTAATCGACCCTGCTGGTTCTTTCACATCCATGAGTATGAAACCACCTCGATGACGGAAACTTGTGGCCATCTGAGGCATCCTTAAAAATGTTTTGTTGGGCGGTTCCCCGGGTCCCACTCCCCCCTCGTTTCTAGTGGTAGTGATTATTCACCATTCACTATAGGCAACATCCAGGGTAAGCCCCACTAGTAGTCTGAGTCTCAAGAGCGGCCTACCTGAACCATTGCATCTCCTTCCATTAACACCGCCAGACCCCTCTGCTCTGTCCAGCAGGCACTAGCCGGAACAAAATCTTTTGCATACCTCGCAGCTAAGAGCTAGAACAACCTGCCCACACACCTCAGACGAAGCCCATCTCTCCCCATCTTCAAGAAGAACCTCAAAACATGTCTCTTTGAATGAGGCCCAGACCCACCACCAGCCCCTTGAGACCCTCACGGGTAAGTCATTGCACTTTACAAAAACTGATTGATTGATTGATTGAAGAGTTCAATATGACTCTATTTTAAAATAAACAATGTTCTGGCTATTACCAGCAGCAAGTTCCCCTGGGGCCAACTGGCTCGAAAGTAGTCTCACCCGCACCTCACAGGATAGGAGTGATTGTAATTTCTGAGCGCACCCCTTCAATGGAAGCTGGAGTGGAAGCAGCTGGTTCAGGGGAGTTCTCTGCATGTGGCTTAAAAAGGTTGCACTCAGCAGTTGTAAAGCCCTCACATGTGGTTGCACCTCCGTAGTAACTGGAGGTCCTCAGCAGGACCTTCTTGCAGGCCCACTACTGCACATGGGTTATGGCCCTCACTGCATGGCAGTCTTCTCATGGGGGCCCCTTCTGGCACACCAGGTCACCACTTTCCACTACACACGGGCTCCAGCCCTTCTGTGGCATACGAGGGTCACTGACTTCATCTTGCACACTTGCATCAATCTGATCATTTCAACAGCCATCTCATAACCCCTCGCTAAGGGTGTCCACTCTACATGGCTCCAATTGGACCTTGCTCCTCCAGCACTCTCCTCTTCCTCACAAAGCACATTGCTCTTGGCAAGCAGGAAGGTGCTGGAGCCCGAGGCTCCAGGGTTGGTGGTCTTGGATTCCCTAGGTGATGTCCCCTCATCCAGCAGGGAGACTAGCAGGCCTGGTTCCCTAATCCTTTTTATGATTTTCTCATCAGTCACATCTCCTTTCTGAGTTGTGCCATGGCCCCTTACTTGTGACCTCTAACTGAATCAAAAAGCACCCTTTGAAGTGTACCAGGGGATACCCGCGTCTCCCCTCTCTATTGTGTGTCCCACCCAGCTTACAAGAATGCAGAAATAAATAAATCTATCTGTGAGGATACTTCTACCTCCTCATGTTTTACTATGGAGGTCTAGGTCTCCCGAAATGGAAGCCAGAGTCTGCTATGCTGGTACCATTCACAGGCACCCATACATTCAGTGCATATATACAGCAAACTGCCCAGAACTTTTTCCTTCCTGTATTGCACTACTCATAGATACACATACATTCAGCACATGCACTTATATGCACACCCAGCACAGCACTGGATCCTTCATGTACTGCTCCACTCATTGGTACACATCCATCCAGCACATGCTTCACAGCACTACATCCTTCGCAGATACACCACTCATGCTCTCCACAGCACTACGCACCAAACAAATGTACAACAGTTCTGGCCATCGCATTTGGTTTTTCATTTCGGAAATGAATCTTGTTCTTTGCAAGCAAAGAACAGAGGACCGCAGTGGCTATTTCATTTTACTTCAGGAATGTTTTGATTTTTGGAGTTACATTTTTAGCAAGGCTTGAATCTTATAGGGCTAGTCATAGGAGGATTAACAGTGTTTTGGTGTGTACTTACTCATGATTTTCCCTATTTCTGTTATAATTATCACCCAGTACCTGGCTGCATGCATTCTATTTGGAATCTCCCCTTAACAGCTGGATTAGGTTTAATCTATGATCATGTTTGATTTGATGCTCTTCTCTCTGCTTGTGACAGTTACACAAAGGTTTCTATTTTTGTCAGTGTACACGTCTCTCTGCTTCATTTTATGCCATGCTAAAGTCTTGTGATCTTTCGGGTTGCGCTGTGCATTCTGATGATGACTTATGTCTTGCGTTTGCATTGTGTTCTGAATTAGAGGAGAATCGTTGTAGGCAGTCATCCATATTACTCTTTGGTCTTTAAAAAAAACGAAAGTCCCAAAATCTTAGGACACAAAATGTATCCCAATATAGTAATAATGCTAGAGCGGGTAGTGGGAATGTTTCACCCCCCAGCTCTACCCTGAATAGAGAAGACTGCACATGTTGGGCACCCACAACACATCCAAGGTTTGTCTTTAGCACACATTACTCTCTGCTGCACCCTGAAAAGCGTGCTCGATTTAACTTTACACTGCCACTGATGGCTCCTCTTGTTACCGTTTCTACCTCTCGAGCTAAAGTCACGAGACAGTTGATGACGGTTTGCAATTACCACAGATTGCTGCATAACATGCTGACTGTTCATGTTACATTTCCAAGTTTCTGTTAAGCAAAATTAGCCACTACGAGCTACAAATATGACATATGTCCTGCAGAACCACACCCAAACAACTCTCCTACTGCAGCAAGGAGTGAGAAACGGAACTTAAAACTGCACAGTCAATGTGCCCCAGGTCTGCCAACTTGTGAAAATTATCCATCGTGTTCGGAGGAGGCGGGCCCTTGAAGGGCATGGGATCAAGTGCCGAGCACAGCCCAAGGCACTTTTAAGTGCACCTCCAACAACGCGCGCCCCAGTTAACGGTAAATACAACGCCCTGGAGGCTGCCGCCCACATCCAAACAATCAGCCGGAAACCTGCTCACTGCAGCCATTTCCAGCTAATTGTGTGCACACCACGTGATGTCGGCACCTCACCGGGTGACCATGTGATAGGAGCCAACATCATGTGACACATGGTGCACGGTGTGAGCTGGAAGGTCTCTGTTAGCAGAAACGCGTAAAACTAAAACAAGCATTTGTAATGCAATCGGTCTCGCTTTGCTCCAGTTTAAATAAAGCTACTAGCGTTATATACTACTAACTGAACTTTTCTTGCCACATAACTTGAAAATCTAAAATAAAACAGTTTCACATAAGAGAGCCCATTCACATGGCCACGGCCGCCATGAGCATCAGGGATAACGATTGACACAAAAGGAAAAAGAAGTTCGCTCTCAATCACACTTATCAAAAGTGCAATTATCCATGTAATAGGGTCGATAGCCAAGGCAGTAACTAAACCGCCCCAAGGAGGGACAAACATAAACCCTTTACCAATGTCATCAAAGGATTTTTGAAGGGCAAGCCCACGAACGAATGATAGTGATGGGCGTGAGGTGGGCGTTGTTAAAAGCCCAGATTCATACCAACAAGTTGGAAATGCAGCGCATGTGCGCTGCTATGCTCGACCTAAAAAAAGGATATATTTGAAAATGTGTCTTGTCATGTAGGAGATGTTATTCTAACTGGACATAGAGCTTTAAACGGCAACTCTAAGCTCGGCCATACAGCACCGCCCTAGAACAGGATCTCTTAATTGGGAAGGGGGAATTCAAGTGAATGGAGACAAGCTGAACAGTAGACACAGTGATATTATTATTAATATTCTTACTATTAGTTTAATCTGTTTTAAAAAGTGATTCATAGCATACTTCTTTTGCTTCTAAGTTCTGTAAATTACCCAACTCAGTGCCTGATTTAGAGCTCGGCAGACGGTTACTCAGTCACAACTGACTGAGAGTATTAAGGCTCCACAAGTATTGCTGAATATCTGCTTAAACCTATTGCTTTACACATATCCATCTAGTTGCTGATCTGTATCATTAGTGTGATACATTTTTGTAAAGATTAACGCTACATAGCAACTACCTACATAATTGTGTGGCAGCTGGAAATACACTGACTTAATTTATACCCTGATTGAGCAAAAACTCTTCCTCTAACTAAATAACTATGCTCACATTTGCTCCAAGTCACTACCTCAACATTCTCATTCCCTTCTTGTCTCTTTAACACACATCCTCTATGTTACTTTTGCCTTTTCTATTGATTGGTTCTGAGTGAAGTCTCTTGCTCGCCTTCTCTTCTTCCTTCCTTATTCTTTCATTTAATTCTTCCTTGCTAATATTGCAAGGTAAGTCATAGTGTTTTGGTTAGAATCACTAGCATTAGTTACAGGGGTAAAGAATTTGATCATATAATCACGCTGATCCCTTTGCTTAAAAGCTCTAGAAAAACAATAAGCACCGCTTAGTAGTCCACAAATATATATTAAATTCCTTCACCAACGTACATTTTCTACAGAATTTTCATAATCAGTTTAACACAGTTTTATAGAGTGCTGTTGATAGAACAGATTAAGAAAGATATTACCAGAAAAAGGATAGGATAGGATAAAGGCAAAAGTGAATAACCTGTATATTCAGTTGAGGAGATTAATCCTTCTACGACTACTACGAGGATACTACCCTATCTCAAAATCTATGGTGATTTTTATTCTGCGTTGACTGGATGCCTAAGGTTCTTTACTGTAGTTCTCTTACTATTACTCTAACTCTCTTTCCATCCGTTTTGATGTAGTCGACAGTATGGGTAGACTTGAACCTTTAAGTGTCCGTGACTCATGAAGGTTTATTAATGTTAGTCGGACATTCATTGGATTCAATGTCAATCTTGGCGAAGTATGTCCAATCAGGACCTGAATATATGCAATTGGTCTTTATCTCTCTTCTGAACTTCTTAGGAACCATCAAGTCTCGACACATAACCAGTGTGAAACAGTTTAATAAACTGCTGTTGACAGAACAGATTAAGAAAGACACTAAAAGAAAAAGAATAGGATAAGTGCAAATGAAAGTATGCAGAGTTCTCAGCTGCAGAGGCTGGAAGAAAGGAAGAGACAAAGCAGTCCTCGATTTCCATGATTCTAACCTTCTTTTGTTTACATTTCAAATAAACAATAAAACTATAAACTACGGGTGGGTGGAACTAGCTGAGTTTTACTCTGCGAAACTCTGCAGAGTTACATAAAACACTGCAAGATTCTGTGGTGTTGCGTTCACCCCTAGATTTTTATCTAATACAAAAATGATAAGAGTAATAAACCTACAGTGATCAAGAGTCAAGTGTATACATTCCAGAATCTCATTTCTGTTTACGTTCATGTCTTAAAATACAATTTTGATAAAATGCCAGTGTTGGCGATGTGCTGTTCGGTACACTTGCGCTGTGTTTTCTCAAGAGCTCAATATGGAGCTTTCAAATCTGCATAGCGGTTGCCTCTAGGGACAAAGTCATCACTGCTCTTGTGTGTAGCACACTTTACCACAACAATTATTTTTAGTAAGTGAGGGGATCTAATAGATTTGAGACATACAACACATTCTTGACTGGAGACTCCGTAGAGATCATAGTTGTGCACAACACTGAATCCGTACTCGCTATAAGTATAAATTGTGACTCGTGAGCCTTCTAAAGGGCAACAGATTCTGGTAAGGGCAATTAGGCTACTTATGTAGAATTTACATGGCACAGGTAGCATGCTTCCACAACCTCACTCAGGGTGAAAACAGCATGCGCAGTTCCTAAAATACCATGTCTGCCTCTGAAACAAGAGCCATTAACCAACATGGTGTGGTGAGATTCCAGAAGGGGAACATCTTGTAAATCTTGACTTTGTGCATAACTCACAGCAGGGTAAGTTTTTTAATTTGTGGAAGGCCTCCATGCATTTGTCATCAATTAATACCAGAGCATTGACATCACGGTGTGTCAGTCTCAATAAAGACTTCGCCAAAAGTGAAAAGCTTTGGATCCATTGTTGGGAACAGCCAACCAAGCCTGAAAACATTAGTACTTCACTCTGTGTGGTCAGAAACTTCAATTTAAGAACAGCCTCAATGCGCTAATGGGTCACCCTTCTGACTTGCTTCTCAATTTGTTGTCCCAGATACTTTATTTGCTTTAGACAATACTGCAACTTTTCTGCTAATTCCATTTTCAGTAAATCGCTACTTCGAAAAGTATGTCCGAATTCTCCCATAAGAATTTGAAAATGGTCACTATCTGCTCTATCAGAGTGTTTCACTTGTCAGGATTCTCCATCAATCTGGGGAGTGAATTTGTGAAATGAAAAAGGTCTGTCGGCGACCAGGGGAAATGTATGTTTGCTCCTCCAGGGGACATGTATGTTTGCTCATCCCTGGACCTCCCTCAAAGGACAGTTCTTTTTCACTCCTGTTATTTTTCCCTTATCATCTCCTGCAGATTTATTCTTCAGTTTTACCTTTGGTCTAACTTTCTTAGACTACAACGCCGTACATTTCTCCACATCATCACACTCCCTGATGCTCCTGATCAATTCATTCACCTGTATGTTCAATCCCTTCAATTTTAACAATCTCAATTCTTTATCACCCATTATCATCCTGCCATTCTTTCACAAGTTACTTCTTCATGTCAGATCAAATTCACACATTTCTGCCACTTTCTCTATTCTCCCATACGCCTCTTGTTCTACCACGACCAGACTGGGAACTCAAAGCAGCCCTGGCAACTTTTTCTGACCAGCCCCCCCGGGGAGGGGATGGTAACTTTGCTCATACAGTGAGGTCTTAAAACTGTGCGTGCAAAGGTACTATGCACAGTTTTAAGACCTAATAGGGGATGTGCAAGTACAAGCTTGGTGCTGTTTTGGGGCCGAGTTGGCAGCACTACTGCAAAACTGACCCCCAATCACAAAGTGGGCCCCACCGCTCCAAAACCAGCCCCCACCCTTCCAGCCCACCCGGAAAATACCCGGTGCCGCTGAAACCAGTCCAGCCCTGTGTTCCACCCTCACAGTCTCTTTACTTAGATAAAGCAACTCACTCTCATTATGGTCTCCAAAGAAACTCATCCCTACATTGCCCCTTAACCCCTTCGCTGCCAGGCCTTTTCCCCCTCAGGTGGAAGGCATTTTTTTGGCTATTTGGGGCAGTTTGCGCTTAGGCCCTCATAACGTTTTGTCCACATAAGCTACCCATGCCAAATTTGCGTCCTTTTTTCCCAACATCCTAGGGATTCTAGAGGCACCCAGACTTTGTGGGTTCCCCTGAAGGAGACCAAGAAATTAGCAAAATACAGTGAAAATTTCGTTTAAAAAAAAAAGAAAATGGGAAAAAGGGCTGCAGAAGAAGGCTTGTGGTGTTTTCCCTGAAAATGGCATCAACAAAGGGTTTGCTGTGCTAAAATCACCAGCTTCCCAGCTTTCAGGAACAGGCAGACCTGAATCAGAAAAACACATTTTTCAACAAAATTTTGGCATTTTACTGGGACATACCCCATTTTTACTATTTTTTGTGCTTTCAGCCTCCTTCCAGTTAGTGACAGAAATAGGAGTGAAACCAATGTTGTATCATTTCTGAAAAGTAGACACAATTCTGAATTCATCAAGGGGTAATTTCTGTAGATCCTACAAGGTTTTCCTACAGAAAATAACAGCTGAAATAAAAAAATATTGGAATTGAGGTAAAAAACCAGCCATTTCTCTCAACGTTTTACTCTTTAACTTTTTCCTGCAATGTCAGATGTTTGAAAGCATTATACTGTTACGTCTGCTTGACTCTTCTGGTTGCAAGGATATATAGGGCTTGTAGGTTCATCAAGAACTCTAGGTACTGAGAGCCGATAAATGAGCTGCACCTCACAATGGGTTTTCATTCTATACCGGGGATACAGCAATTAATTTCCTGAAATATAAAGGGTGAAAAATAGGTATCAAGAAAACCATTATATTTCCCAAATGGGCACAAAGTAAGGTGTTGATAAGCAGTGGGTATTTGCAGATCTCTGAATTCTGGGGTGGCCATACTAGCATGTGAATTACAGGGCATTTCTTAAATAGACTTCTTTTTTACACAATGTTTTTCATTTGGAAGGAAACAATGTAGAGAAAGGCAAGGGGCAATAACACTTGTTTTGCTATTCTGTGTTCCCCAAAGTCTCCTGATAAAAATGGTACATCACTTGCGTGGGTAGGCCTAATGCTCGTGACAGGAAACACAAAATGGACACATCACATTTTTACATTGAAATCTGACGTGTTTTTGGACAGTGCCTAGCTGTAGATTTTGGCCTCTAGCTCAGCCAGCACCTAGGGAAACCTACCAAACCTGCACATTTTTTAAAACTAGAGACCTACGGGAATCCAAGATGGGATGACTTGTGGGGCACTCACCAGATTCTGTTACCCAGAATCCTTTGCAAACCTCAAAATGTGGCCCAAAAACACCTTTTCCTTACATTTTGGTGACAGAAAGTTTTGGAATCTCAGAGGAGCCACAGTTTTCCTTCCACCCAGTGTTCCAACAAGTCTCCTGATAAAAATGGTACCTCACTTGTGTGGGTAGGCCTAGCGCCCGTGACAGGAAATGCCCCAAAACACAACATGGACACACAAAATTTCCCCATAGAAAACAGAGCTGTTTTTTGGAAAGTGCCTATCTGTGGATTTTGGCCTGTAGCTCAGCCGGCACCTAAGGAAAGCTACCAAACCTGGGCATTTTTGAAAACTAGACAACTAGGGAAATCCAAGATGGGGTGACTTGTGGGGCTCTCAGCAGGTTCTGTTACCCAGAATCCTGTGCTAACCTCAACATTTGGCTAAAAAACCCTTTTTCCTCAAATTTTGGTGACACAAAGTTCTGGAGTCTGAGAGGAGCCACAGATTTCCTTCCACCCAGCGTTCCCCCAAGTCTCCCGATATAAATGGTACCTCACTTGTGTGGGTAGGCCTAGCGCCAGTGAAAGTAAATGCCCCAAAACACAACGTGGACACATCACATTCTCCCAAATAAAACAGAGCTGTTTTTTGCAAATTGCCTAGCTGTGGATTTTGGCCTCTAGCTCAGCCGGCTCCTAGGGAAACCCAGCAAATCTGCGCATATTTGAAAACTAGACACCTAGGGGAATCCAAGATGGGGTGACATGTGTGGCTCTCACCAGGTTCTGTTACCCAGAATCCTTTGCAAACCTCAAAATTTGGCCAAAAAAACACTTTTTCCTCACATTTCGGTGACAGAAAGTTCTGGAATCTGAAAGGAGTCACAAATTTCCTTCCACCCAGCGTTCCCCCATGTCTCTCGATAAAAATGGTACCTCACTTGTGTGGGTAGGCCTAGCGCCCGTGACAGGAAATGCCCCAAAAATGCAAAATGGACACATCACTTTTCCCAAAGAAAACAGAGCTGTTTTTTGGAAAGTGTCTAGCTGTGGATTTTGGCCTGTAGCTCAGCCAGCACCTAGGGAAACCTACCAAAACTGCACATTTTTGAAAACTAGACACCTAGGGGAATCCAAGATGGGGTGACTTGTGGGGCTCTCACCAGGTTCTGTTAGCCAGAATCCTTTGCAAACCTCAAAATGTGGCTAAAAAACACTTTTTCCTCACAGTTTGGTGACACAAAGTTCTGGAATCTGAGCGGAGACACAAAATTCCTTCCACCCAGCGTTCCCCCATGTCTCTCGATAAAAATGGTACCTCACTTGTGTGGGTAGGCCTACTGCCCGCGAAAGGAAATGCCCCAAAACACTATCTGGACACATCAAAATGATAAAATACAAAACTACCTGTTTTTGCGGGGGGCACTTGCGTTTTAGGTCCTGGCCTCAGCAGCCATCCAGGGAAACTTACCAAACCCAAACATTTCTCAAAACTAGACACCTGAGGGAGTCCAGGGAGGTGTGACTTGCGTGGATACCCCAATGTTTTCTTACCCAGAATACTCAGCACACCTCAAATTTAGCTAAAAAAAATCACACTTTTGCCACATTTCTGTGTGGGATCACCGCACCGGGCCTAATTTCCTACCACCCAACGTTCCCCTCAGGCTCCCAGTAAGAATTATACCTCACTTGCTTAGGTAGGCCAGGTGCCTGTGACAGGGAAGAGCCAAAAACATGTCAAAATTGAGGGGAACCAAAGCGGGTCCAAAAAGTGAAGTTTGAAAAAACAATTATTTAAGCTGACAAGTGCAGCAGAATTATTATCAGCATAGATGGGACAATGCTGGGTGGTAGGAATTTTGTGGATTCCTGCAGATTCCAGAAGGTTCCATCACATAAATGTAGAAAAATTGTGTGATTTCCAGCAAAGCTGGAGGTTTGCAGGGCATTGTGGGTAAGAAAATGGTGCGGGATACATTTGAAAGCACACCACCCTGGAATCACCCAGATGTTTCGTTTTCAGATGTGTCTAGGTCTTGTGGATTTTCCTACATGGCAGCGTCCCAAAGTCCAAAAGGTGCAGCTCTCACCATTCCAAGTGGGACGATTTTGAGAGTTAGCCAAGCTCTCATGACCCAAATGTAAAACCAAAACCCAAAATAATCAAATGTCCTCTTGCTTGTCGTGGGATAAGATGTTTTAGTGTGCGGGGGGAGCTGAAAGACTGTTACCCCCTTCAGTTGGGGTGGGTGCATAACCAGGCCCATTCTTGTTGGTAGCCACCAACGCACTATTTTTGTTTTATTTCCTGGCATCTAGTATGCTTTCTGCCACCCCCCTGGGGAGTGGATCTGGGGGTAATTGCCCCATCTGCCCACCGGTGGGCAGAACAACTTTGGCCCCATTTAATTGGGGTGGGGGTATGGCCCACCCTCTTATTTTGGAAACAAAATCTTCCCTGGTGGGCTTTCCGTCCCCCTTCAAGGAAGATGGACCTTTAAAAAATAGGCCAATCTGCCCCCAAGGGGGACAGAGATGGCCAACAGTAATGTGCCCCCCACGGGGAGTGACCCTTGCCCAAGGGGCTGCCCCCCAAACAAAACACACATATACACACACACCAATCCCTGGTGCCTCAGTAGTTTCTGCCCCGGGGGCAGATCTGCCTAATAGAAATAGGCCGATCTGCTCCTAAGGGGAGTATAGATGGTCTAAAATAAATTTGCCCTCCCAGGGAAGTGACCCTTGCCTAAGGGGTCGCTCCCCTTGCGTGAAATTGGCGTACAAAAATAATCCCTGGTGCCTAGTGGTTTCTGCCCCTCTTGGGGGCAGATCGGCCTAATACTAATAGGTCGATCTGCTCCAAACTAAATTTGCCACCCAGGGGAATGACCCTTGCCTAAGGGGTTGCTCCCCTTGTGTAAAATGGACACGGAAAATGAAAATCCCTGGTGTCTAGTGGTTTCTGCCACCCTTGGGGGCAGATTGGCTTAATGAAAATAGGCCGATCTGTCCCCAAGGGGGGCAGAAATGGCATAAAGACAATTTCCCCCCCAGGGGAGCGACCCTTGCCTAAGGGGTCGCTCCCAGCATATAAAAATATAAAATAAACACACAAAAACAAATAATCCCTGGTGTCTAGGGTTTTCTGCCCCCCCGGGGGCAGATAAGCCTAATTACAATAGGCCCATCTGCCCCCGGGGGGGCAGAATTGGCCTACAACAAATTTGCCCCTGCACAGGAGCGACCCTTGCCTAAGGGGTATCTCCCCTCATGTGAAACTGACAAAACAATTATCCCTGGTGTCTAGTGGTTTCTGAGTCTCTTGGGGGCAGATCGGCCTAATAAGAATAGGCTGATCTTCCCCCAAGTGGGGGCAGAAATGGCCTAAATACAATTTCCCCCCAGGGGAGCGACTCTTGCCTAAGGGGTCGCTCCCCATATATAAAAAAAAAAGGTAAGCATAAAATAAAATCTATCCCTGGTGTCTAGTGGTTTCTGCGCCCTGTGGGGGCAGATTGGCCAAATAAAAATAGGCGGGGCAGAAATGGCCTAAAAGTAAATTTGCCCCCAAGGAAACAACCATTGCCTAAGGGGTCGCCCCCACATACATAAAAAAAAAGAATGATCCTTGGTGTCTACTGGTTTCTGTTCCCCCTGGGGGCAGATCAGCCTAATTATAATAG
Organism: Pleurodeles waltl; assembly: GCF_031143425.1. NCBI lineage: Eukaryota > Metazoa > Chordata > Amphibia > Caudata > Salamandridae > Pleurodeles > Pleurodeles waltl. Next base: position 1,031,848,688 of record NC_090439.1, on the reverse strand, counting down.
GTCCGGGGGGGCAGAAATTACCTAAAAATAAATTGCCCCCCTGGGGAGCGGCCCGCTCCCCTTATGACATAAACAAAACAAAAAAAATCCCTGGTGTCCAGTGGCATTTCTGCATCCTGATCTTATGGCAATCGGGCTTTAGAAATGCAGAGAGAGACATGAAAGGAGAGGAAAGGCCACGTGATCGGAGGAGAAATGCTTTTGCAATTCTCCTCCGATCCGCACTGGAAGCTGTGGGGGGAGCCTCTGATGAGGTCAGCACGTGATCCCGCACTGACATCATCAGATGCCACAGGGAGTTCAGGGGGGGCCGGGGTGGAAGGGGAAGTGATTCCCCTTCCATCCCTGCCCAGGGGAGGAGGGTGCCAGGCCCCGGGGGGAGTGCTAGTGCTTCACCCGTGGGCCCCTAGCTGGAGGTAACGGTTACATCCTGGGCAGACCTGGGCACCAGAGCGGTGCTGCCCAGGACGTAACCATTACGTCCAGGTCACCCGAGGGTTTAAGATCTCTTGAAACTCGGTCTTTAGTTGTGTGACATAAAGTCTCAAAGGAGCCTGTTCTCTGTACTGCAGGGTCATTTATGAACTTATGGAGGTTATGGTACCTTCTATAACAGGAGTTTCTAAGTCCTTCCCCTGAGGGGTGCCTAAATCTAATAAACTTGATACATCTACCGACTTCTGAGGGACTCTCGGAAAGGTGTAACTCCGTGGTGTGCTAGTGATTGCGGTATTGGGGTCTGGACAGGGAGTGAGGCAGGAATCTCAGTATAACTTAGAGGTGCACTAGCTTTCGGAGGGGTCATAGCTGGTGCTCCATTCGCAGCAACTTTCTGAGCTTTAGCAACTGGCGCAGGTGCTGCATTATGTAGGAGTGGTTTTCTTCTAAGGAGCTCGTCTATGAAGGTGTCCTCCTGCTCACTCTCTGCTCCTGCCTCATCCCTAGGTTTCTTTTTATCAACAGGTCTTTCCTTATCTGTGCCGTCACTCTCCATCAATGGGTAAGTTCCTATTGTTTCAACCACTTCCTCCCTAACTTTGTTCAGCCTCTCATTGTCTTGCACACTTATCCACAAATATGGACCTTTAATACAAATTCCTTTCACTTCTTCTTGTTTTCAACCTGTTCATAGAGATTCAGGGCCTCAAACTGGGTGGGTCTAGGCTGGAGTCCTAAGTCATACTTTCTCCATCTCAAATTTTCTATTCTTGGTATGTAGAAAGTGCCACTTAGTGGAAACAGTAATTCCCCATATTTTTCTGTGTATTGGCTGAGCTACACACAGGTGTGTAACCCTCTCTTTGCTGCCTTTTCCCTAGCTGGTGTGGGAAGGGATTTCCTATTCTGTCAATATTCTTGATAGCTCCTCAGTCTAATCTTACACACACTCTTTTCTGCTAAATTCATGATTTGCCTGCCAGTTTCATCACATCTCAGGCAAAGGTCACTCAATAGCAGCTCGGCTTTAATGCTCGCTAGCCAATTTCTGAGTGGCTTATGACGCAAGCATCCATATACTACCAGCTTCTCTTGAACTCTTTATACCTTTTTCACTGTCAACGCTTGTTTGCTTCTATTAAAGAGACATCTCTACCACACAAAGAATACTATTTACTTTCACACCATAGTAAACTCTAGACCTGCAGGTGGCTACCATACCCAGCAAGCTCACTCCCGTGCATTGAGGAATGAACAACCAACCAGTGCATTTAGTACATTGCCCAACAGAAATGTTATATCCGATCTTGGTATGACTAATAGCGCCGCCTCACAGTACGTCTGACCTTAGCAGACAATTTAAACAACTCAACAAATAAACAAAGGTACCTCTCTACACCTTTATGTAATATAAGTCTTTCATCCCAAACAATTTTCACACTGTCATCCTCAAAGGTAAAAAAAAAAACATAGTCAAAAACATAATAACTGCTGTCCCTCCTGAGTCTCAAAATGAATGCACATATTAGTTAAATTCAAAGTCTGTCCACCCCCATTTCACTGCAACATAAGACCCAACATGCCTTTCTTTGCGGCTTGCTTCTCATTCAGTTTTCGCGCACCTGCAAATACCTTTTGATACTAACATTGCTCTTTCTGGATTACCTAAACAGCCAACTCATCTTCCCATGATCTTCAGGAATCAGGATTGGTTCAGGGCTGGGTCCGTTTGAATCTTGAGGCAAAACGTCCTGCACCATGAAGGTGCATTGATTGGTTTCTATGGGCAAATCACTTCATCTTGTAGTGGATCCTACTTGGTTTTATTTGGAATCAGGAGATAGCTTAGCCTTCTGGCCTGCAGGTCTGTGCCCCTGTCACCTAGTGACCTTTAACCTACTTAGCCTTCTCTGTTTTAGCACATTTATTTAATTGTTTCTTCCAAGGTGGTTGCTATGTTTATAGTTAGGAAGATGTTTTGATTTCACGTTATCAGTACCACTCTGGGAAGGCGTCACTATCAGCGTCAGACAAGTGCTATACATAGGTATTCACATCAAGTACTTTCCCACTTAAGTGTGACAGTAATATAATGTACTTTTCAGTGAATTGTTTATATAATTGCTGCCCCAAGCATGCCTTCTAATCTATTGTTTGGGAACATACCTGCGTCAGGGGTCCTACCAAATCTGTATAAATACATCTCACACAGACAAATTTATCAGAGGGATTCCTACCAGATGTTATCAACTCTTTCTATGCTACATATTGCTTTGATGCAGACCCAGCCTTCATGTCCCCACGGAGTCTGATCTAGAGACCTCATTCCAAGGTAACAAGGGTTGGGAGGCTCTTCTCATGTACATGGTATTGGCAGATTAGGTTTAACACACCTAGCTCTCTTTAGGTTGGAGATTAGGTTCATCATGCAAGAGTATTATGGTTTATTTCACACATATTTCACATCTTATGTTGTTGGAAGATGGTGGGGGTCTTTCTATTCACGATTCTCGTTTTTACAATTCTGTTTCTTGCATTGTTCATTATCCTAATCATTGCAGCCCATGCATTTTACAGTAGAATGCAGTCTTGTTAATAAAACCTATTGAAAACTATACTGCATCTCCTTCATTGGCTGTGTGTGACTGAGACTTGTTGCTCATGTGAGAAAAGGGTAATCTTCGGTTAACCACGACTCCCCTGAGATGTCGCACTCGTCCATGCGTAAAGGCTGCCACAAATCACCTTTTACTATTTGGGTTTGGTGAGGTACTGCTTGTGAGCTGGGAGGGTTGGGCCGACAGTTGCGACTTATTGTAGGATGGGCTAGACGTCTACAAACAAAAGTACTGTCATCCCTAAACCAGCAGTCTTGCCTAGAGCAAGAGTTCAACTATGACATGGCACCACCAACAATGGTGTTTTGGCACTAATTAAGGATGCCCTGAGTATCTCTGTCTCACACAAAACAGGTATCCTAAGTACAGTTATACTGAGACGTCCGTGGTCTTTGGGAAGATCCTCGTCAGCTGAACAGGGAACACCTAATTAGGCTGCAGGTTGCTGGAGCTCATGCTCTTAAAAGGACTTTAATTTACTCCCCATTTGGTGTTCCACCTCTTTACTCATTTTTCTGCATGGCTAACGTCATAGATATTCCTGAGAATGTCAGACATGCATTAACTCTCCACCTAATAGGGCACAGCTTTGGTGATGAGGGCTGGGATGTTACATTTATTGTAGAAGCTCAAGAAGCTTACCAGACAGAAACATTTTATTCCTGGGTCACCTTTCCTGAGGAAAACCCTAGCACATTCACATTCCACACATAAAGAATTTCAAACATACCACAATGGTACCAAGCATACCAGAGTCTTGAAATACCGATTACTTATCAAGAACATCTGAACTGGTTTAATGGCACTCTACCACATTTAATACAACCTGTGAGATGAGGTGCCTTAGGTAATGACGGACCTACATGGCCAATGTTTGCCATATATACACCACACCCCGGTGTACAGAACATGCAGGCAGCTGATATGCGCAGTCTACATATTGAGCTAGTAACACTATATAGACGGCTTGTTCAGTTCGTAATGCGAACTCTGTACACAACACCAGCGCATCCAGCATTACCAGCACCCACTGGATATCAATTGGCTACTATTGGGATTAGTCCACAGACAGTACATTCTATCATGGGCAAGGTGCCCACAGAACAAGAGAAAATTCCATTCTGGATAGCCCAGAAAACAAATCAGTTGGAAGCTGTGTTTCCCCATACGGGACCACAGAAAAAACATAGAATTCTCACAATGTGCTTGCCTTTCAGGATGGTTTCTTCAGTGGATGACTGCGCCACATGGGGTACAGTCTTTGCTGCGATTTATACTACCACACACGGTACCCCGACACTTGCCAATTCACCGGAAATGTTGAAACAAATTCAGAATGAACACAGGGTTGCTCCAGCCCTAGATTTTGGGATGAAACTGATACGTAACTTTGACGCAGTCTCCTCAATAATACTCAGTAACATTAAAGGGGAAGCACTAGTATTGGCTACACGCCAGCGATTCCGAGACATTCCATACTTGAAACAGGAGAAACAGCTACAAAAAATAATTTCCGATACCTATACTAGTATAGGATGGGATAGTTTGGGAGCCAAGCTGAAAAAGCCTGAAATACAGATTACCACCCCTAAAAAAGGTACTAAACTAGCACAGGAGGGTTGTAAAAAGCGCTGGGATAAACAAAATAAAATAAAGACAAAGTCAGAGAGCAGACTCGCCACACTTGGGGAACTCCGAAAGGAGAGCTAATCTCAGAAAAAGTGAAAATATAAAACTCCTGACAGATATACTGATTCATGTCCCTCTTGTTCCTTTCAGGACGCACAGGATAGATGTAGCCAGGGAGTGGGCCGGTGAGATCAATGTCATGACTATGTGAAAGAGAAGAAAGACTCACCACGGTCTTCACACAAAAAAGAAGACAACTCCCCACAACAAAAGCCACAGTTTAAAAAGAAAAAGGTGGCGGCACTTTCAATTAAAAATGCCAGTAAACTTGAGAACATTGCTGAAGAACAAGACGTGGGCAGTGACACTGCTGGACAGCATGGCAGAAGTCACAATATGTCGCCACAGTCTGGAAGATCATCTGGATGCGACAGCAACTAGTGACTTTATTGCAGTCGAGACTGCGGACAGGAACGTTCTCCCACCTGACAGTGTTTAACATTTAAATATCCAAATTGAGGAAGACATAGAGCGCACCATTAGTGTGATATTCTGAGATGAACTTATTTGTGATATCCTACTGGCCGAAAGAGACTGGCCACCCGAGCACGTCCATAAGCTCCCACACGGGGAAGATGTTATTTTGCCTTCTTTCTTTGATCTTGTTTCAGACAGGGTGAAACAATCCTACGCTGTCAACTGGGCTTTAGCGCAGGCACCTGCGCTATACCTCAATCATGTAGGTTGGGATAAGGATTCTCCTTACCATGTAATTCCTGTTAGGTCTGCACCCCAGCCTCAGTCACAATATCCTGTTAAACATGAAGCCAAAGCTCCGGTGAGGGAGATCCTCACCCAACTTGAGTACCAGATAGTAATTGAGTCCTGTGTCCCTGCAATGAATAACCCGTTATTCCCCGTTGCAAAATCCGACCAGTCATACAGAATAGTATGAATGAGTGTCATACATGCAAATATGTAAGACAGAATTCACACAGCACTAATTAACAACATAGTCCGTAAAAAATACAAAACAACCTTGGATATCTCCAATGTTTTTTTTTGCCAAAACTTAGCACACGAAAGTCAGGACCTGAGTGCATTCTCATTTGGCTCACAAAACATTTTTGTTGTTTGCCTCAAGGCTACAAGAATAGCCCAGGGCTGTTCTCAGCCCGTGTAACATCAATATTGCATGATATTGATCCAGAGGAGTTGTCCTATGTGGATGACATCTATCTCACAGATGACGACCTCAACATTCATCTTGCCAGGGTCAATCGGATCATTCTGGGATTCGCAGCCCTTGGTTACAAATTTAATTTTAGGAAAACTAAAATAGCGTTTTCCAGTGTATTGTTCCTGGGATACGAGCTACCATATGAGGGCAAGAGCCTGGCCCGCACTTTTTAGAAAAATATGCTTAGCTCCAGCCACCAAACACTATCAAGAAACTACAGTATTTACTAGGTTTCTTAAATTTTGGCAGAACATACATTCCTGACTGTGCAGAACGCATCAAGCCACTCTACAACTTAATACGCCCAGAGTTTTCTAGCAGACACTGGACAGCAGAACACACCTGCATCCTTAGAGGATTACAACAGGACATGCTAGAAGCAAAACACTTACACACCCACAATAACAAAACAAATTTGGTCATCAGAGTAATTGCTGGTGCCATTGGGTTCACTTATGTCACTTTTAACGAAGGCAACACGGTGCCCATAGCATATAAATCACATTTATATTCTGATTTACAACAACACTTTGCACCAACAGAAAGAATTCTAACTACAGTACATATGGCTGTCATCAAGTAGAGGCCACTTGCCCAAGGGAAACACATTGTTATCGTTACCCCTGTGCCAGCCTTAAAGGCCATCACCAAAGCAAGCGTTCCTAACACTAAAGCATTACACCCACTTTGGCTTCAATGCGCAATCTCCCTGACTGCCACAGATGTTGATTACATCTTTAATCCAAAACTTAAAACACAAGAATGTCTCCAATATGAACAGGAGTACCCCGCACCTACCTCTTCACAGATACCATGCTGTCATTTACACTGATGGTTTAGTGCAACCGGCCGTAGGTACTGAACAGCAATACTCAGCCGCTTGCACAGCTATGAGCAGAGTGATGAAGGATGGTATATTCCACCCACACAATACCTACATGCAGACCCTAGGAGACTGCACAGCTTAGCTGGCTGAACTTAAAGCACTTATCCTAGAGCTAGAACATACAGATCAAGGACAACACACATTGATCGTCTTTGATTCGTACTACTGTGTCTAGTCCTACAATGATTATCCTAATAATTTGTGACTGAACTCATTCAGAGACTCAAAGGGAAACACCATAAAACACAGAACTCTGTGGGGGAGGGTGGCTGATCTTAAGGATAAGTTACCGACTGCTCATGTAGTCCATACATTCGTCCACCAATGTTTAGGAGTACACGCTATTGGCAACCCTTTGGCTGATGAAGCCGCCAAATCCCCAGTCGCTACGGCTTCTGTTGCTGCAGTGATTCATTCCCTGATGAGAATGGATAGTGAAATTCTGGCTGCTGTGAAAGCTTCAGCTGAAGGCAAGCCTCTCCCAAAAGCATACCCTACAAAACACTCTTACCACATCAGTGCACAGAATGTTGCCTATGCAACATTTCCTGGAGTTGGAGATCAAAGACTCCCCAACAAAGACCAGAGATTAGATCTCATCAAAGCAGCGCATGAGGGTGTCGCATCTGCTCATGCTGGTATTGCTGCCACAATATCACTCATGCAGAAATGCTTCTGGTGGCCGGGTCCATACAAACAGACCAAGCAATATGTTCTTTGCTGTGACATTTGCCAGCAGATAAAGGGCTCAAGCATCAAACGCTCACCACAGACATCCCTCTTAGTTTCCAACAGGCCACTACAATGTGTGTATCTGGACCATTGCAGTCCCCTTCAACCTGATGGTGCATACAAATACATCTTAGTTGCTGTAAATTCCTGTTCTAGATTCCTGTGGGTATGGCCTCAGCAGACGGCTGACGCTTGAACTGTTATAAAAGACTTGCTGATTTTTATCGGTACATAGCGGTTGCAGCATTCCATTCAGACCAGGGCCCTGCCTTTGCTTCTAAGGCATTCAGGGACACCATGGGGTCGATAGGTGTTGAACTCCACTCCTCCTCACCCTACCATCCCAAAGGATATTCAGACACGGAGAGGAGGAACCAAGATCTAAATCAGTCCTTAACAGCATGAGTATAAGGTTCTGGTCGCAGCTGGCTTCATCACCTATATGGGGTCCAGGGAGCACTGAATAACCTGCCAAGACAGTCCTTGGGAAGAAACACTCCTTATGAGCTTCTCTTTGGGATACCTATGTATGTCCCAGATCTAGATGGCCCTGGTTTGGTGGCAGCAGATACACCTTTTGACATAAATGAACGTCTCACTGTCTTACAGGAGCTTCAGCAATTTCATGATGATAATTCATTTGCCTGTGCTGCCACCTTAGAAATAATGGATTTGCCGACTATGTCTACTGGCTGGATTCCTAAAGCTGTGGATCTGGTTTGTGAGAAGATTGCTGTGAAGAAGGAATACAGCCCATCTTACAGAGCACCGTTCCAAGTCTTGGGAATCCAAGGTACCAGAACTGTCATCCTATCATGACTGCCTGGTTCCAAAGCAAACAGATTCATCTACATTGACAACATCAAACTGCACCATGTGGCCGATCCTGCACAATAAACCCAGAGGTCCGTTGGGTAGTTCCTGGTACCCTTTCACTACTCAACAGGACATACCTCTTCAAAGAAGAAATAATGACTCTTCTGATTATAACAGCATGTACAACAATGCTACAAATGCTTCTTCAAGCATGGGGCAGTTGGAAATTTGCTTTTGCTGATTCCTGCTACCACTTCATCGATGACAACTGCCCAAGAAGTAGGTGTCTTCTACTCCAACACAACAAAAACTGTCATCGTCTACTGTTAACCTCCATGCAGATCCATCCACCAGTAATGCACCGGCTCCTGTGTTTGCAGAGACTGCTTCAGGTTATTTCATCAACCTTGATGACTTTGCTTCGACTTCATCCACACGTGTAAGAGAAACTGTTTCAAAGACACGTAAGATGTACATATGGCTTAAAAATAACTATTTAATTTATCCATGGAATTATCTGTGGATATTTCTGACATTGCTTGCCTTTCTATTATGGATTGGTTTTGTGACTGTTTTCTTTCTGCTTATAAATGGTCATTATCTTCCTGAACACTCCACTTTGGAGAGCCATGTGGATGAAGTCTTAACTCCATATCTTTCCTCATGTAAGGTCCGAAGAGACTTGTCCCTTGTGAACATTTCAGCAGTACTAATTCCAGATGAGATTCTTTGGGATAAAGTTCCATTTGATATGTATAAAGGGCCTACTGAGGTCATTCAAATTCCATATCTTTTCAAAATTTCAGTGACTGATGTATTTACACCTGGTGCTGTTTCTGACAACTGGGATGTTCAAACAGTTGATTCCATGCTAGCTGAATTGCAGGAGTACAGTTTATTTGAAAGTGATGATGTGTATACTAACACAAAACATGGGGAAATGTTCTGTTATAAACATTGGGGACATTACTATCTGCACTGAGCAACTAGACACAGATCAGTAGTCAATTACAAGCAGTGGGAACTCTGTTCATCTCTGCCTGTGGGGAGCTCAAAGCTTCATTCAGATAAATTCACATATTTTTCAGGGGATGACATAACGAATGCAGAATCATACTATTTCAAATGACCTCCTTCTAACTTTAGGAACATTTTGCTAACTAACACTAAATTGATTTATTCAGATTCCTTTGTTTCCCGGCTTGCAGTTGAAGGATACGAACACTGGAAGAACACTATCGATGAAAAGAGTGTATGGGGAACACAAGATTGGTAAATAAAGGGTAGAGAAGCTTTATTTATAGCGTGCCTTTATCCTGTCCAAATTATCTTTTTAAATGACATAATTCAACAGAATTCCTGTCTTGGATTAGCAAAAATAAAAGAAGTGAATGCACCCAGTATCCCCACACTGGCAAAATTTTATGATTGGCAGTCCTTCCTGAACGTCACTGGGCAAGAACTAGATGCAAAGGTTCAGACTGGTACCTATAGTTCTTTACTTTCCAGTCCCGGCGGGTGGTTACTGTGGCCAATAGAAATGAATGGTTGTCAGGCACATTTGTGAATTCCTTAGGGGTTTCAAGATTAGCTGGCTGGACCCTCACTTTGGCTCGGGTCAACACTTTGGTATAGTTACTACATACATTGTGGGTAAACTGTGCCATCAATGGTCGCAGACTAATACTTTACCAGCAGTTAAATAACACCTTAATATGCTAAATGAAGATATAGACTTATTAGATTTCTTGTTAGGTACAAGAAAGCCTTGCACTAAAAGATTAATCTATGCCATATACAATGAGATCTGGAAGCTTTCTCAAATAGAAGCAGCAACGTGTTTAAGGCAGATAGATAAGGAACATTTGGAAAAGGCTTTATTTCATTTAACTTTATTTCGGTAAGTAAGAAAACATACCATAAAAGTACAATACACATCAAAGAGAAAAAGGACTTTTTTAAGAACAAGAAGGTACTAAAAATAAAAACACAGTAGGAGATTTAAAAAGTTTAAAAATCAAACAAAATAACAACCAGGTAAACACCTCTTAGTATAAAAAAGGGTCCACTCAGCAATAAACTGGTTCCATAAATCAATAAATAGTTGATAATATAATGAACCAATATCTGTATCCTAAAGAGTAAAGACTAAAATCACGCATCCAACTTGATAAATATACATAAATAAATCAAAAAATTTAATCCCCAATCTTACTCCTTAAAATAACAAATCTTAACCTTCAGAATAATTCAAAAACAATTTGCCGCTGATAAAACTATCTAGACGGATGAATCACATTTTGAAAATCTCACAACATAAGGCAAGGGACCGGTTCCCTAGGTCAATAAATAATCAATAATATAATAAACCAATATCTATATCCTATGAGACAGGAACTACAATCATGCATCAAAAATTCAATAAATATACATAGATAAAACTAAGAATTAACTACCCAGTCTTTTTCCTTAAAATTGCTAATCTCAACCGCCAAATTGACTCGAGAAATTTTGCCACTGGTAAAACTATCTGAACGGACGGGTCGCATTTTAAAATTCTCTCAGCATGGAAACTAGATCTAACACCTATTTGTTTGCAAAGCGGGATGAGCCAAAATGCTCTTTGTTTATGGTACACATGACAGTGGAAAAAAACGTGTGAAACAGTCTCTTCACTTTTACAACCCATCGGGCATAATTTAGATTTGTTAATTGAGCTGGGCCATATGTACATTAAGCAGCACAAAGGAAGGGACCCAATTCTGAACCTAATAAAAAGGGCACGAGCAAATGGAGATGACGCTGCGTCCATAAAAGGCTCAAATTCATAATGACATTTGTCAGATAAGAAATTGTCAGACATAGACAATGGGATAGAACTAGCAAATTGGCCAACCTGAACATTATGCCAAAAGGCATCCTTTAACAGCTGTGCAGCATTTTTAGGAATAGAAATAGGATCCTGCCAATAGGACCCTAAACCGAGTTGGGTAAAAGATTGTTCGACAAAGACACACCATTTCATTTTGATAATAGAAGCACGGCCCACCAAATTAAGAAGCCCACAACGAAAAGGGATTAGGGCATCTGTTGTCCATAACCGAATCCAAAACAACAAGGGCCTTAAAGCTGCAATCTGCGAGATTGAGAAGAGGTTTAGGTCCAGTCTAATGGGCAAAGATGGAGTGCTCGATGGGACCTTTAGCAACATTTTTAAAAACTGATTTTCTGCCCTTGCCAAATTCGCCAAATTGCAATGGCCCCAAAGTTCGGCGCCATATAAGGCGCCCCCCCCTAGCTTGGGATTTATATATTTCGAGGGCAGGGGATATTGCAAATTTGGGGGATCTGGAGGCAAATCTAATGATACCACCCGCCCTCTGCTTCAGGCATAATAAAGATTTTTGGCGTTGAGCTTGCCAAAGATGTGAATCTTCCACTTTTATGCCTAAATAATCAAAGGTGCCCACCCTCTCCAAGGGAACACCTTCTAAATGTACAGGCCTCTTCATTTTATGCCTAATGTCCCCAAAGACCATGTATTTCATTTTTGCTGAATTAATTGATAGCCCATGGTTAATACAAAACTCCAGAAATCTGGAGAGCAGTCTAGAAAGGCCCATGGCAGTATGTGATAGTAGTAAAGTATCATCTGCAAACAGAAGACAAGGGAGCTTCTGCCCGCCCAGGCTAGGGGCATCACTTTGGCAATCTAAAAGGCATGGCAAACAAGCATTAATAAACAAAAGAAACAAGGTGGGCGCCAAAACGCACCCTTGCCTCACACCACGTGATGTTGAAAAAGCTGGAGTCAGGTCGCCAGTAACACCCCAGTGGACTTTAGCACAGTTGTCAGAGTAAAGATCCTTGATAATATTAATCATAGAACCCGGAACACCAGTAGTGCTGAGGACCTCCCAGAGCTTGGCACGCGGGACAAGGTCAAACGCAGATTTCAAATCGACAAAGGCCACAAATAAGTGGCCTTTGTCTGCGTCTACGATCTTCCACTTGATGGTAGTAAATCGGAAGATCTGATCGATGGTACTGACCTTGTCCTTGTAAAGGCTTTAGCTGTTGTCAATAATGGCATGAACACTCTGTCCAACAGGGTATATTCCCTTAATAACATAGTGTCATCTGCGATAGACATCATTCAGAATGACATGTCCTTTTTACACCATGGACAAAGTCAACTGCTTTCCATCATGCAGTTAGGTTGGACAATACAGAGTTTGAAAAATGGCTGCATTCCAAGGAAATATATTAACGATAGTGACTTGTTTTCTGCTTTTAATTTATCCAGGGAATAACAGACAATGGCCAAAAGGGAAGCGAGTTTCACCATGCTTCATATAGAGAAGTTGGAAAAGTTGTCTTTCACGGTTGCAGAAAGTCCATCAACAGTATAACTCCTACATGGCATTATAAATCTGCCCTTTTCCACCTTTCGTTTTTTTAAATGCTTGGAGCATCTTGCCGTGGGCAGACAAGAGCAGCTAGGTGATAGCTATATTAAAGAGAAGTGAGAGTTGCCCTTTGAATATAAATGTGTGAATTGTGAAACAGAAGTCTTTCTCAGTGGAAGTGAATGTGAGACTACTGTTAGTCATTCAATGATTTACAAACAGGTGTCCCCTCATGGCCTTTGCAATGCGGGGACAGCAAACTTGGCCTGTTTTCTGAAGAGTACTCACGTACCTTTGATTCGTCCAGCATTTCATATACTGTGGCATGACTCCCGTCCCTTTGATTTGTCCAGCATTTCATATACTGTGACCTGATCACATGGTACAGTTCTTTAATGCTCCTTTGCTGGAAGAATTGGAGCATGATTGGTCACTGTCATTCCTTACCACTCTTATGGTATGTGCAACCAGTCTTTCATTGCACCTGCTGCCTCTTCGAACATATACGTTTGGTGTGCCTTGCTGTTCCGCCAGTGCCTCCTATGGACCAAGAACTGCTGATGTCCCTGACGAGGGTTTATTCACTGTCGTGCCCCATGAGACTAAGACTGATTGGTGAGGCCTCTCATGAGCCGCCCCGGTGGATTATCTGGCTCCTTTCAGCACTTTGGATGGTGTTGGTCTTGCAGGTGATCCTGCGCCTGAGGCTGCTACGCACTACTGCTCCATGGATCCATCTGCCAATCCTGTGATCGATCTGACATCTGACATAGTGGTCTTCTTTTTGGATGCCCTTCCTTTTGATGGCTTCGTTGACATTCTTCAAGATCATGACTACTGTTAAATAAATTTAAATTTGACCACTGGCTTAATCTAAAGTTTCAAAGTTTTGCCAGCATTGCCTTTAACTTTGGCCTGCTGTGCTTGGCATGGTCGATATTTTGTCTCTTCTTATGTTTTAACTATTTTTAACAAGTTTTATTTAGATTTTAGTTATATTGTAATGTGATTTTAGCTTGTTTTAGTCCAGAGCATTTTAGCTTGGGTTAATTCACCTTCTCTGGCATCATCATTATGATGTCATACTTGTTCCGGCAATGGGGAGAGTGTAGTGTATCCTATGTGGTTTATTTGGATTAGGAGATAGCTTAGCCTTCTGGCTTGCACATGTGCCCCCCTCACCTAGTGACTTTTAATCTACTTAGCCTGCTTTGATTTAGCACATTTATTTAATTATTTCTTCCAAGATGGCTGCTATGCTAATAAGGAGGAAGATGTTTTGATTTCACGTTATCAGTGCCACTCTGTAGAGGCGTCACTACCAGTGTCAAAGACAAGTGATTAACGTAGGTATTCACATCATGTACTTTCCTACTTATGTAATGTACGTGTGTTTATATAATTGCTGCCCCAAGCATGCCTTCTTATCTATTGTTTGGGAACATAAATGCCTCAGGGGTCCTACCAGATCTGTAAAAAATACATCTCACACAGACAAGGTTATCAGAGGGATTCCCATCAGTTGTCATCAATGGTATCAATGCTACACGTCGCCTTGATGCAGGCCCAGCCTTTGTGACCCCACGGAGTCTGATCTAGAGACCTCATTCCAAGGTAACAAGGGTTGGGGGGCTCTGCTCAAGGACATTGTACTGGCAGATTAGGTTTAACACACCTAGATCTCTTTAGGTTAGAGATTAGGTTCATCATGCTAGGGTATTAGGGTTCATTTCACACATATTTCACATCTTATGTTGTTGCAAGATGGTGGGGGTCTTTATATTCACAACTCATTTTTACAATTCTGTCTCATGCATTGTTCATTATCCTAATTATTGCAGTCCATGCATTTCCAGTAGATTGCAGTCTTGTTAATAAAACCTATTGAAAACTCTACTGCATCTCCTTCATTACCTATGCGTGACTGAGACTTGTTGCGTGTGTGAGAAAAGGGTAATCTCCGTTTAACCACGACTCCCCTGAGATGTCGCACTCTTGAGTCCATGCGTAAAGTGTGACTTGCTGCACTGCCCTGTGCCACAAAGCCCACAAATATGGGTTTTGCTGGCTGTAGAACTCTGTGCTACTTACGTCAGCTAACCAATGGTAATGTGCCTGTGCTCCCTCTTTCAATCAATGAAATTGGCATACCCCTAATTGCCATTTTTAATGTTCCTATGTGTCCCTATTGTAGGGTACCAAAAGTGAACCCAGGGCCTGTAAGTAAAATGTCACCTGTGAGCTGCACTGCAGCACTCATTGTGACACTTATTGCAGTGATGGGGCACATGTGACTGGAGGCTTGCCATTTGTAGCAATGTGATGCAGGTTTTAATTGCAAATTCAATCTCTCAAAATTAACACTTTTTGATGGACCTAAGCCTCCTTTTAAATAGTACTGTGATCCCCTAATTTGACCTTACTGCCCATAATTACAGGGTGGATGGTATTTAAGAGTAGGACAGGTAAACGTTTCCTTTTAAACATGTCCTTGCAATGAAAAGGCCTAAACTGTACTTTCCACTTTGGATGGCTAGCTGTCCCATAGGGAAACATTGTGATACAATATGCAATTTAGTGAAGCAGCTACAGAGTTTATACTTGGACTTTCTAAAATATTAATTACAAACTCAGTTCATTGGTAAAGTGAGATTTGCAATAAATTCTTTAGAACAGGTACTTTAAAAAAATTAGCTTGTTACCTGCTTAAAGCCTCTAAAAGCCAATTTACATCAACTTCCAACAATCACACAAGAGCTGATTAGTCCCCTTAATGAGGTGTGAACTTGTTTTCAGAGCTCAGAAAAATGCCTTGGGTGTGTTGAGGTGTTCTGTTTCTCTGGCAAGCTGACCATCTGGACTGTGCCCAAGAACTTAGTTAACTTCAAAAAGGACTATCATGTCACGGTAATATGTAGCCTGCCCCTTCCTTCATCCTCTAAGGCAGTCAGGCACCAATTCATGAGGGAGAGGAGTTGCCCCATATCCAGTTTATAGTGACCATAGAAGAAGTGTTGCCCTTTTCCCTGCCACACCTCTACGGTGAGCAAAGGAGCTGTTCAGACAAAAGGTTCTGCCATGTTAATTTTGGACAGAGAGGGGCACTGTGGGTATTTCCACCTCTGGGAACTTTTACTTCATTTGTTAGGGAGTGGCCTTGACTTTTTGCATCCACAGACTGGCACTGGGCACATATATGGCACTCACAGTACCCTCCTGAAATCACTTCCAGATCTGTGGAACAACAGAAGAGGACTGGACTGACTGTTGATAACCTGAGAAGAGCCCTTAAAACTGGACCTATTCTCCTTTCTTTTACACAAGGCGAAGAAGCAGACAGCAGGGATCATAAGGCTGACCTCCTGTTTGAGCTACATGAAAATTTCAAGAGTCCTTTTCCTGCATTTACCTGTTGGTCAGTTCCAAATGGACCTGACCTTGACCCAGCAACTGCCTCAGCTGGAAATGATTTTGAACCCCAAGTGCTGTCCCCAAGGTCCTGGACCCTTGGCTAGTGTCCAAGCTAGGTAAGAAACACTGAAATCTGGGATTTCTAAATGTTTTGTCTGCTTTTTGCTCTGAGAACCAATAGGGGATTGGGACCAACCTGCCAAGCTGATCCAAGGAAGGTGCATTGTCGCTGGGCCAACACATTTTTCTCCTCAGTAGCAATTTTGATTCAGCTGGACCACTCAGAGAAGGTATCCGCCTCATGGAGCCCTTACTGGCTACTGCCTTACCCCACTGGTATAATTTGAGCTCCATAAAAATGACTAAATCCAAAGGTTGAAATCTTCACTGGGCTCAAAGGCACAAAAAGTATCTGGCCAGTGAGGGACCTTCTCTGGGTGCGAAATTCACATTTCTTTTTCCCATCAATGCCTTCACTGAGACCTCATCCAGTGGTAATTCGATGACATTGAGCCGTCTTTGACCCAAACCTACTGCCTTGCCCTGCTGAAAGTTTATGACTTCCATTCTGGAGAATAAGTGCCAGGTGCACAAAACTTTTCTGAGGTTGCAAATGGCCTGATTCTGAGAATTGGGCTGTTTGCAACTGCAAAAAAGTTTTTATGATGCACAAAATGCAAATTGTGATTTATTAATAAGGTGTTGAATCCCAATTTGCAGCTGCGACTCATTTCTGATTTGGTATTAGGAAGAAGCGCGTTTAGGGTGTCCCTTCCAAATACCAAATCTCAGTGGTAAGTATTAATGTTTTGCAACCAAATTATGGTCAGAAAACAGTAATACTTTACCACCAATTGAAATGTGGTCGTTGCCCAATTGTAAATGGGAACGGGTCCCCATGGGACATCTTCCCTTTTTAGAATGTTAAACAAAACACTTTTAATAGCAGGCATTGGTCCCAAGAACCACTGCCTACTCCTAAAAAAAAAAACTTAAATGTTTCATTTTCTTTTTTGAAACACATCTTATTTTTCTTTAAGGAAAATGGGTTGCAGTAAAAAAATAGATTGCTTTGTAAAAAAAAATCACAGAAAAGATGGTCTGCTGACCCAAGTAGGCCACCATCCCTGTGATGGCTACAATTGTTAGTGGGTCACAAATTGCGACTTACTTCATTAATATTCATGAGTTAGGCTGATTTCTGAACCACTAAAAATCATTATTTTATAATAAAATTGTCAAACATTATGAATTGAGATTTCCAAATTGCGATTCAGTAAGAACCACAATTTGGAAATCACAATGCCTAATGATGTTATATCTGGCCCTTATTCTGAAGGTAAAGCTTTTCAGGGGATGAACCTGGTTCATGTATTCAATCCATGCTTCATCACTATTGGCCATAAACCTTACCCTTGCCCCAGTCAGGCACAAATACATGACCACTTTTTGGTGCTAACTTGAACTTTAAAGTTTAAAATTTCATAAGGTTGTACATGCTGTTTATTTGTCATTTTGGTGTCATTTTATGTATTAAAATGTGCTACATGTTTCTAAATTGGCTTGAGATTTTTCCAGTGTTGTGTTTTGACTTTATTACTGTTTGAGTGATGCATAAATACTTTGCACCTTGACTCAAAGCTAAGCCTGTCTACTCTGTGCCATAGTTACCAGGGGAGTTGAGCTGGGGTAATTTAGTCACTTTAATGTCTCCATCTGACATATCTTGGGGTTATTATTTGAGGTGGCACTTACACCCTCAAATAGTACCCTCTTACAACAACATTGGCATAGTTATATAAAAATGAGAAAACTAATGAAGGGAGAAGTAAAAAAGCAAATTGGGAAGAGGAGGCGCAATTTGAAAACTAAAAAGGAGAGTTAAAACTGAGACTTTTGAAAGTGAGAGTATGGAACAGGTTGTTTAAAGACTGACACTAATAGAAAACTATACACCTATGATAGAAGGAATTAATAAATAATCATAAAGGAAGTACAAAGCATTTGCAACTAAATCCAATTAACGTGAGCAAATAAATGCATTTTTACAGGCATAATCCCAGTCCACAGAATCAGGATTGGCATTATTTGGCTTCATCAAATTACTTTTGATAATAAAAGTATTTAACCAGAATGGTGAAACGTCTGGATTTACATGTGTAATGTTAGGAGTTGGTATTACTGATATTCCTAAAAAACAAAGAAGAAGAACACCCACATAGGCAAGATTTTATTAGCTCTTTGGATAATTTCCCACCCTGGAAATGCCTGTAAATGTTTCGCTGTTAAGAGCAGGAGTAAGTGACTTTCCAGGGTAGGAAAAGGGGCGGATATCCTAATTTTAATGGGGTAGTTAAGGAACAGATTTTCAAATGGGGGATGATAAGTTGAATGTACAAATGTAATTTAGCTTCAGATTGTGCACCTGGAATTTTCCATATGTGAACATTCCTGAAAAAATACCACTGCCATAATGTTCAAGGCATGTACACGTGGATTTCCTTGATAATTTCATAAACGCCAGGCTTACTGGCCTACCTTTTGTGAATCAGGCTAGAGGTGAACAAAATAATGTGATAATGAATAAAAAAGGACATGAAACAGGTGGATGAGGCATAGTCGAGATAAAGTCCAAGGAAAACATTGATACTTAATACAGGAAACAGGAAAAAGCATAAACAAATGGAATTAGACTACAAGCTCCAAAATAGTTCACTAAAACTCAGACAGTTAACAGTAGGAAAATCGAGAAACACACATAATGAAACAGCTTTTACCAATTAAAATATATTAAATACATGTGTGGACGTGAGCATATTAGTGCAAACCATCTTGAGGAAAGCATAAGGAGCCATATGTATCATAATTAGACATAGCGATTACCTAATTGCTATTGCCTGCTAATTGCAATTAGGTAATCACTGTTCTAATGTATGAAACTCCATGAGTTTCATCTAGCATTTCCTAATGGTTCGCAAATCGATTGACCTCATTAAAATTCATGAGGTAAATCGCAATTTGCAACCCATTAGGAAACGCAAAAATCACAAGGATGGTAGCCTACTGGGGTCAGCAGACCACCATGTCTGTGAATGCTTTTAAATGAAGTACATTTTCAATTGAATGCAGCCCGTTTTCCTTAAAGGAAAATGAGACGAGTTTAAAAAAATAAAAATAAAAGGTTTTCTAATAATTTTTTAGGAGTAGGCAGTGGTCCTGCCTACTCTAAAAAACGTTTTTAGAACCATTCACAAAGGGGAAGGGATCCCTTGAGGACCCCTACCCATTTGCAAATGGGTTACCACCTACATGAAGTAGGTGGTAAAATGTGAATGTTTTGCAACCGCATTTCGGTCACAAAACATTCCTTCATACTGCTGCAATTCGGTATTAGGAAGGGACACCCTGAACACGCCCCTTTATAATAACAAATCAGTATGTATTTGCAATTCTAAATTGCGATTCTGTAACATGTTACCAAATCACAAATTGAAATTCATACATACCAAAATGCGTCTTTGCAGTTGCAAATGGCCAGATTGGGCCGTTTGTGACCGCAAAAATGCATGATACATATGGCCCAAGGTGTCCAATTTAAGGAAAAGCATGGAGTTTGGAAAAGTGTCACTGTGAACACATTAGTAGTCTCTGACTGTGTCCTAATACACCCTGCTAGCCCCTAAAAATACCAATGAAGTGCCATGTTCTGCCTCAGTGTACATTACTCTCAAAGTAAACAAGCATTTTCAATGCAACGGTCTCGCATTTGTTCGAGTTAGAGCTATTAGCGTTGTAAAGCTAAAAAAAAACACAGCGCGATCGCGCTATGTAAAATGCAGCGCGATTGCGCTGCATGGAAAATAAACAGATAAAGTAGTCCAGACTCCAGGCTGAAAACATGGAGCTTCGTATGTTTTTGGTACTTTACCGGTGCTGTGTAGGTGGGCTAAGCACCGGAAAAGGCATGACGTATGCATGCCTTTCACAAATGAAAGCAAGCGTATTTTAAAAGGCAAGCCCACGAACCAATGAAAGTGACTGGTGTGGCATGGGCGTGGTTTCAAGCCCAAAGAGAGATAACAGAATGGACGGAGCACTTTGTGCTCGTCCATACAAACGAAGACCAGAGCTACTGTTCTCTGCTGGGGATGACAGAATAAATCTTTTTTTTGTTTTTTAAGTTGAACAACCAGGTTGAAATTGCTACAAAACAAAACCTACAGCTATGATCCGCTTGTTGAAAATGCAACTAAGATCATGAGCAGGTTATCTCCCCCACTAATGACCTGCTTGTAAAGTAGTGCTCGAAAGTGGTTTTATGACACATAGGATAAAATGTTCCCTGCCCAAAATGTTAACACCATATTGCATTTCGGGAGCTGTAGTCAGGTGGAACGTTGTGCCCTCGGTGACATGTCGCCATCTGGCGGCACTGCTGTTGCTGAGTTCACATTCAAACTACTGACCCCTGAGAGATGTGAGAAGGCCATGCAAGCTTGCTCTTTTCTTCGCTGTCTGCCGCTTGTTCTTTTGCGTGCCTCACAAGCCCCTCAGGACATCATTACAAAGGCAGCTTTTCAGGCATCAAATCTAGTTTAAAACTACGAGTGGATGAGCAACTCACATGAGATGAGGCACCTTGCCACCCCCCGTCACCTCCCACCTACACATGTGGGGGTTATTCTAACTTTGGAGGAGTGTTAATCCGTCCCAAAAGTGACGGTAAAGTGACGGATATACCACCAGCCGTATTACGAGTTCCATAGGATATAATGGAGTCGTAATACGGCTGGTGGTAAATCCGTCACTTTTCCGTCACTTTTGGGACGGATTAACACCTCCTCCAAAGTTAGAATAACCCCCATAATTCATTCTGATTTTCCAATGAAAAACACATATGATTTCACACAGATTTTAAACATTTGGAAAATTACATGCAGTTTTTAAAATTGAACATTTCTTGCATTTGAAAAAATTCCAGTTTTTGTAACTCTTAACAGGGCCAAAATTTCTGCAATTGACATAAGTGAACAAATCCGAGGGCTCCGATTAAAGTCCTGATTAACTGACTGTAATCGCCGAATACGTAGTTGCAGAATGAACAGTGAAAGGGCACCTGCATTAAAACTATAATCATGGAAGCAGCCCAGCTAGTAAATGCTTTCTTCAATCCAATATGCAAATGTGCACACAAAGAATGTGCTCCCATGGGTATAAACTTAAAAAAATGGACACGGGCAAGTTGGTGGAGTAGAGGGAGTCAAGTCACTATCATCAAATCGGAGGCGTCCGAGGAAAGCCGAGGCACTGCAGTAAGGATGCACAATTTGTCTTTTTTCAACAAGATTTAATACACAATTCCTGAATTTCGGCTTATTTTTTAAGGATCTGTGCTGCTGATTTATTGACCCTGGGACTCGTTTTAGGCCGATTAATCTTTTGACCCTGATTGAAGTCTTGTTAAGACAAGATAACTAGTCAACATGTCAATCAATAAATCAATAACCTCATCAATATTCACAATAGCAAATCAATCAAAGTAATCAGTAACATCAATAAAATTGGAAAACACCATGACCTTTCAGTCATGAATAACCACACAGAATTTAGTACGATTTATGATATTTATTCCCTATTGGTTACAATTCTACTAGCAAGTTTATTAGTCTCAAAACCAGAAAAAACATCAACAATGTCTTAATATGGCAACTCAAATAAGATTTCAGCAAAGCAAAGATCATGAACATTAGAACATAGCATGACGTCAACATGGATTAATCTTATCAGAGTATCATTAGCGCATTATTCAACAAAGCACAGAATCAGTCATTTGTCTATTTGCGTCCGTTTAGTGAACCCCTTATCTAACCTCGAATTAGCATTAGCATGTTGGGCTTCATGCAAAACAATTTAGTAACACCAATTTAGAAAACATCTATCTATGGTCTCTATCAAAAGAAGAAGTTGGTACCTAGAAAGAAAAGGCAAGCAGACAATTACAATTTCATCATCATATAGTTACCCTCCGTAATGACTCAGCATACAGAGTCAGTCTTCGTCCTCAGGACATCAGTTGATTCGCCATCAGCCAGGAAACACAGCAAAGTTCAGCAAGACGGGGGAATAAGGAATACCTCCCTCATAAGGAGGAAAAGTTTAGAACGGGCTAGGCAAGGGTGAGGATGGTTTGAAGAGTCAAACAGCAAAGTCTTTAAGCAGAGTAACAAAGTGGCTGGGTGATAGCAAAAGGCATGTAATGGCTAAGGCAAAGGAACGGCATATAATGGCTCGGAATGGCAGAGAATGGCTGATTTCTCCTCAGTTCATGCGGTTATATTAAAATTGTCGAACAAGTCTCTAATTTCCAATTGGTCAAGTTTTGGTGCATCATTATCTCCATCCAATAGTCCATTGGTCACCTCATTACGATTGTCACCCCATAACAGTTCTCACATAGTTTATTGGTTCCTGGGTTTGACGCCTGCAACGGGTAGAATGTCAGGTGAGGAATAAGTGACATTTGTTACTCGAGTCAGTAGTCCCATTGTCTTCCCTAGTCTAAATGACCTTGTACCTGTTGCGAATAACCTGTGAAGTTTGTCAGCATGTTATCCACAATAGTAGACAACTTTCAAATCTTTATGGAATTTAAGATAACTCCCACTGAAGGAATTATTGCTCCAAATATATCACCCACGATAGCAGCAGCTGTCTATCTTTTCTGTCTAGTATGATGTAACTCAGACATTTTAGGAAACTTCCTTAAGTCATCAAATTGGTAAATCTTTGGAAAAACTATTTCCAAATAACATGTCCCATACCATCCCTGTGGAAGACGGTAATAAGCATTAAGTCCACATATGTAATAGATCCCCGGGATTGCTAGATCCTGTCCATTTAACATGAACGTCCACTTACTCTGAAACAAAAACACATGTCTGCACTCACTCGTATCCACAAATAAAGTGTCATGGTCAGATTTTGGCCTATATATACAAAGCTTTCCTATGTGTAATGCATCTAAAGCTAATTTGCCTTGTGTCTTTATTGCACTAAAAGCATAATCATTTGCAAACGTTAGTTTCTCTAATCCCTTTTCTAACTTTTCTTTTAACGCTTTGCTTCTATCATCAGCGTGATCTAAAAAGCTCTTCTCTACAGGCGTTAGTAGGCAGGTTAGATTATTGCGATGCGCATAAGCTGTACCAAATGTCAGTGTAGGCTCAAAGAAACCCCTAACTATTTTTATACTATGATCTCTAGCTATCTTACTCAAATATTCGTTTATGGGCACAAAAGAAAACACTACATCTATTTTAGAATAAAAGTAGTGAATATATTCTTGATCATAAAACCTTGTTAATAACAAACTACAACTTATCCTGTAGGTTAATGGCAAACTATGGTACGTAACCCCTTCTTGTACTGACAAAGGAATTTTTGTGCACACATAACAATTCTTCGCATCCATTGTTTCAACATATTCAGTCAACAAGCGATAGAAAACATTAGTAGATAGTTCCCCTTTCGTGTTAGTTCCCTCATGCAAATATTTCGTATCCTGCTCAAATCTCTCCCATGGTGTTAGTGTAGCAGTCTCAGGAATTGAAGCATTGTTAGTCTCACTCTTATCCACGAATGGTACTCCCACAATCACAGCTATGATTACTATCGCACATACAACACCCAAAATAATACTCAACCATCTACAAATCCTACTCCTCTTATTATTATCTCTAGTATTAATCATGATCTTTAAAGAATCAGAAAGCAGAACAATATAAAGGCAAACAATAAACTGAGGAAGGTCTAAAAGCTCGTTTTTTTATTTTTCTCTTAAGCAAAGTCTCTCTTTAGCAAGTATTTACAGCGTTTCACTTACTCCCAGGATCCTTGTCAAATCAGGTTAGCAGCTTGTCAAAACCGGTTTCTCAAGTCAATTCACATTAACAGTGTCACATCCGGTAATTTATCAGTCTCTTTTTCTCTCAGCTTTTCAGCTTTACTTCAAATTTAACACAATCTCTCTTTTCTGTGGTCAAGTTCAGGTGCTGTAGTATTGACCTGGAATCTCTCGATCAAAACAGAATGCCAAGAATTCTTGTTGCCACTCAGCTGATGTTGCATACGCCCATTCAGGACCTGCATATCTTCTGTTTGCGACTCGCTTTCTTTTTAGCTAGCGGTCACCCTGCAGTTCTCCTTTGCTCAGATTTTCCTTCCGTGTGGTATCGACCTCTCCCTCTATTGTTTCGCTGATGACTACTTTCCCTTTTTTGGTTTGTGATTCTGGCCACTTATCTCCTTTCAGTACCTTCCCGACTTTTCGTCTTCCTTGTGGCTGTTCTCTCCCGTCCTCTTGTGCTATAGTGTCTTCTCTTGATGGACCTGCAATTTGCTCAGGAGGAGTCTGGCCACTTTGCTTCTCTCCTGACTCTTCCCCTTCTGGGTCTGTCACGGGCTCTACTTCAAACCCATATCCATCTGCTTCAGGGAGAACCTCTCTTTGCGTCGGTTCCCCTGGTGCCTCAGTTGAGATAGGCTCACTGTCACCCCTCCAGGTCTCAGCTCTTGCTGGAGTGACCAAGCCGTCCTCAACGGGCTCTCCTTCAGTCTCAGTTCCCCTTTGATTACTCTCCAGCCCTGAGACTTCCTTTTCTGTAGCTGTTATTTTCGACAACTCAAGTTCCTCATCAGTTGGACTCGTCACCTTCTTTGTGTGACTGGCATGGATCCAGTTTGGAATCCCGGCACATTTCACAACAGTTGTAGTTGTCAGTATTACTTGATACGGCCCTTTCCACCTTGGCTCCAAACACAACTTCCTCACGTGGTTCTTGACAACAACCCAGTCACCGGCTTTCAGATTGTGACCTGGATCAGTTATCGGTGGCAGTGTGGTGGCTTCCACCTGGTGAGAGAAAGAGCGGACCACGTCAGCCAGACCCTTGCAGTAGTCCAACACCATATCATCCGTGATATTCACAAGAGCATTTGCAGGCACTGCGGGCAATCTCATAGCTCGGCCCATGAGAATTTCATGCAGAGACAGTCCTGTTTTCTTTTTAGGTGTATTTCTCATTGACATCAGCACTAAGGGCAATGCATCAGGCCATTTCAAATTTGTAGCTGCACACATCTTTGCCATCCTCGACTTCAAAGTACCATTCATCTGCTCCCCTAGTCCTGAGGCTTCTGGGCGGTAGCTACAATGCAACTTCTGTTCAATGTTCAGTGCGGCACACAAGAGCTTAACCACCTCATTGTTGAAGTGACTTCCCCTATCTGATTCTAAAGAGATCGGAAACCCGAAACGTGGTATCAATTCCCTAAGTAAGCAACTTCGCTTCTGTGAGACTGTCATTCCTACGTGTAGGGTAAGTTTCAATCCAGTGACTAAAGATGCACACAATCACCAATACGTACCTCAGACCTCCACACACAGGCATCTCAATAAAATCCATCTGCATTCTGCTAAATGGACCTCCTGCTCTCTCAATGTGGCTCAAATTCACCACGGTCCCTCTCCCCACATTCATCTGTTGACAGATGATACACCTGTGACAAATCACTTCTGCGGCTTGTCTGAACTTCGGATTAAACCAGTCAATTTTTATTACAACCTAATCATGGCATCTCTCCCAATATGTGCTTGTCCATGGTAAAACCTTGCAAACTGTGACAAAAGGCTGTTGGCAAAACCATTTTCCCCTCATCTGAAACCCACAAGTCATCTGGTCTTTGTACACATTGCATTTTAACCCAAGAGCGTTTCTCATCTTTGCTGGCACATCCCTGCAGCAATTTTAACTCTTCCATTGTGTCAACCACCCTTAGTGCATAACCTGTGCATGTCTCATTTTCAGTTTCCAATAACAATTCCCACTGATCTTTGAATGATATACAGTTCAATGCACAAAACCTTGCGACTTGATCCGCATATCTGTTTCCCATTAACACAAAGGCGGTCATTACAACATTGGCGGTAAAAGCCGCTTACCGCCGTGCAGAAGACCGCCAACACACCGCCGCGGCAGTGGAAATCCGCCACAGGTATTATGACCCACAGCACGGAATCCGCCAAAATTCAGACAACCACACAAGTCCGCAACACCAAAGGCCAGTGATAAACTGGCGAAAACAAATCCTCCACCGTCACGCCAACAGAAATACGCCCACACTATCACGACCCACGAATCCACGTGGCGGTCTTTCAACCGTTCCATTGGCGGTACACACCGCCGCGCTCAAAATACACACACATATACAAAACACATCCACATTGGACAATTCGAAATAAACACACCTGATACACATACACACACCACTGCCACACACCCAATACAATATAAAACACACCCACATCACCCACAAACCCCTACGACCACAATTACTGAGAGAAGGCCAGAGTGAGAAAACACCATCAACAATACTAGCATCCACAGGCACACAACACCATCAACCACATAACTTCTACGCACCTCACACTACACACCACTACATGTCAGCACACTTATCACCCCACACACCGCCCCACACATCACCTACACCACCCCATGGCACGGCAAAGACACCCCAGGTTCTCGGAGGAGGAGCTCAGGGTCATAGTGGAGGAAAATGTCTGGGTAGAGCCACAGCTATTCTGAGCACAGGTGCAGCACACCTCCATAGCTAGTAAGATGGAGCTATGGCGAAGAATAGTGGACAGGGTGAATGCAGTGGGACAGCACCCAAGAAATCGGGAGGACATCAGGAAGAGGTGGAACGACCTACGGGTGAAGGTGCGTTCCGTGGTCTCAGGACACCACCTGGCAGTTCAGCGGACTGGCGGTGGACCCCCACCTCCTCCCCCACAACTAACAACATGGGAGGAGCAGGTCTTGGCGATTCTGCATCCTGAGGGCCTCGCAGGAGTAGGTGGAGGAATGGACTCTGGTAAGTTAAATCTTAACTATTACATCCCCCACCCTACCTGCATGCCAGCACATACCCCCACCCTCACCCCCATCACTCTAACTCCTCACAAATGTCTCAACATCACAAATCACACACCCTAACACCAAGCCCTGCATGCAACAACAAAGCATGGACACCCATCACTAAAGCATGCCCACTGCACATACCATACACCCCCCTAAACCATCATCACACAAGGTCCCACACAGGAATGCAAGCACTGGGTTACACTGTCACCCACCTATTGCACACCATGGCACACACAGATGTAATAAACATCCTTTTATATCCCTGCAGGACCCCTACCCAACGTCACCGGACAGGAGGGTCCAGACATGTCCACACCACCAACAGAAGAGGCCCACAGTGATGACAGCACCTCTGTCCAACTGGATCTAGATGACCAGCCCAGCCCATTGGGGACCTCTGGACAGTCGGTTCCCCTCACTCAGTCACAGGCCACCACAGACCTTCCCCCCTCTGGAAACACCAGCACAGCACCCACCCAGCGGGCTCATACCTCCGTCCCCAGGACACGTCAATCAGCAGTGTGTCCACCACTACAGGGAACCCAGGATAACCCACCACCCAACAACAACAGGGACCTGGGGGCAGTGGTAGTGGGCACACAGTCCAGGGGACGGAGGCCCAGGAACACAGGGGAACTGGGAGGGCTGCTGTGCGACAGGGGGTGGACAGGTCCAGGGAACCCACTCTCCACGAGGCCCTCTCCAACATCATGGGAGCCTACCACCACTCCCAGGAGACGATGGCAACGGTACTGGCCAAGTTTCAGGAGACGCAGCGCCTGCAGGAGGAACAGTATTCGGGCTTCAGGGAGGAACTCAGAGCCATCAATTCCACCCTG
The DNA here is from genome assembly GCF_031143425.1 of Pleurodeles waltl. Taxonomy (NCBI): domain Eukaryota; kingdom Metazoa; phylum Chordata; class Amphibia; order Caudata; family Salamandridae; genus Pleurodeles; species Pleurodeles waltl. The sequence continues at coordinate 1,031,820,685 of NC_090439.1, read as the reverse complement.
GGCACCAACATAGGGGTGCTGAAGGAAGTACTCAACACCAGGAGGGACACTGTGGCACTACAAGGGGCCCCTGACACTAGCATGGATGATGAACTGCCCACCACCTCCGCCGGCGCTAGTGGAGAGGAGGCACCGCCACAGGACCACCACACCAGCACCCCACCCCCTGCAGAGGGAGAACCACCTCACAAACGGTCCCTGAGATCCAGGACAAAGACAGAGAACAATGCCAAGATCCCCGCCAAGAAATGAGACCACCCTGAATGTCATCCTACTGTCCCACTTTGTCACCCTGTCCATCCTTAAACTGCCCCAGCTCCACTTCCTATGCCCATTAGGGCAATGCACCTGTGAGACTAATAGACTGGACTCTGCCATGGACATTCCTCCATCACCCCTTACCATTTTGCTACCCCCTCCAATATTTAGCACTTAAATAAACACCCTTAAAGCACAAAACAATCTGGAGTCAATCTGTGATTTCGGAATAGTGTATTAGCAATCACTGTGGCAAAAAGCTCTTTCATTTGTAATGTCAACATACCTATGTCACACAGCTGTAGTCCATGAGGAATCAAAGCAGATGTCACACATTGGGACCCACATCTGTGAAATCGTAAGGGAAAGTGACAACTCAGTGACCATACACTGGGTGAAAACGACAGACAGTAGAGAGGTAGTAGTGTTTAAGTACATGTAGTAGGCAGGTTTGTATTCTTACCTGTGTTTCACTGGAAATATTGCTGGATCACTGAGTCCCTGTTGTTCATGTCTTCTTCTTCTGCTTCCTCGTCTTCACTGTCCACAGGCTCCACAGCTGCAACAACCGCCATCTGGACCATCCTCCTGCAGAAAAGGTACCTGTCGTCGCAAAGCCAAGTTGTGAAGCATACAGCAGGCCACAATGATCTGGCACACCTTCTTTGGTGAGTACAATAGGGATCCACCTGTCATATGGAGGAACCTGAACCTGGCCTTCAGGAGGCCGAAGGTCCGCTCGATCACCCTCCTAGTTCGCCCATGGGCCTCATTGTAGCGTTCCTCTGCCCTTGTCCTGGGATTCCTCACTGGGGTCAGCAGCCATGACTGGTTGGGGTAACCAGAGTCACCTGCAAATGGCGAGGGAGAACTGTTAGACACACACTAACCTGTAGGGATATCCCCAGACCCAGACAACCATTCCCACTGTCTTGCTTCCAGGTGCTCACCTAATAGCAACACACGGTGCCTCTGGAGTTGACCCATCACGTAAGGGATGTAGGCGTCATGCACTGAGCCAGGGAACTTGGCATTCACATTGGAGATGTACTGGTCTGCCAAACATACCATCTGTACATTCATCGAATGATAACTCTTCCGGTTTCTGTACACCTGTTCACTCCTGTGGGGAGGGACCAAAGCCAGATGTGTCTCATCAATGGCACCTATGATGTTGGGGATATGTCCCAGGGCATATAAATCACCTTTCACTGTAGGCAAATCCTCCACCTGAGGGAAAACGATGTAGCTCTGCATGTGTTTCAGCAGGGCATACAACACTCTGGACAACACTTTGGAAAACATAGGCTGGGACATCCCTGATGCTATGGCCACTGTTGTTTGAAATGACCCACTTGCAAGGAAATGGAGCACTGACAGCACCTGCACTTGAGGGGGGATTCCTGTGGGATGGTGGACAGCTGACATCAGGTCTGGCTCCAACTGGGTACACAGTTCCTGGATTGTGGCATGGTCAAGCCTGTATGTGATGATCACATGTCTTTCCTCCATTTTTGACAGGTCCACCAATGATCGGTACACTGGAGGATGCCGCCATCTCCTCACATGTCCCAGCGGACGGTGCCTATGAAGGACAACAGCGAGCACAGAGTCAAACAACTCAGAGGTACGTACCCACAGCTTACACAGAACACCAATCATAATCTAAAAAGTGGCCTGTATGTGTGTTGAGTCTAGGCCTAGGTATGTGTGACGCAGTTAAGAATGAAGCAATGTGGGCCCCTGAAATGGCGGCTGCCTGACCTCTAAAGTGGGACAATGGGATGTGAGGTAACTGCGCTGGCGTTGTACACCGTCGCGGTAGGCGGTCGAAGACCGCGGTGCAATGCTGCATTGGTTAACATTGGACCCTAGGGGTCCCAGGAGCCAATGACGATGTACGCCAGCAGTGACGGTACGCACCGCCGCGGACGTGACTGCCATTCTCTATTTGTTCAATCACTCGATACCTGATCTTCGACAGGAGAGGACCTACACTGCAAGTGCTGCTGTGACCTCGGTCTGGAAGAGACAATGGCTCGAGTGTCTGGGGAAAGGGACCCTGCCTTCACATCGGAGGAGTTGGAGAAACTCGTGGATGGGGTCCTCCCCCAGTACACGCTACTCTCCGGTCCTCCAGACAAACAGGTAAGTACACTGGGAGCATGCTGTATGGGCTATGCCTGTGTGGAGAGGGGTGGATGTAAGAAGGAAGGGGGGAGAGTGTGGCGTGCATGAAATGACGGTGAGTGCATGTGACACATGGCAAAGATAGGGATGGGGGCCAATCACTTTGACGGTGCAGTTAGTAATAACTTTCTCTTCCCCCTGTAAAAATCATGTAGGTCAGCGCCCACCAGAAAAAATATATTTGGCGTGCCATCGCCAAGGACGTCCGGACCCTGGGGGTCTACCACAGACGGAGCACCCACTGCCGGAAAAGATGGGAGGACATTCGCCGCTGGAGCAAGAAAATGGCGGAGGCTCAGCTGGGGATGGCCTCCCAACGTGGGAGGGTTGCCTGTCGCACCAGGGCCCCCCCTGATGTTCAGGATCCTGGCGGTGGCATACCCGGAGTTGGATGGGTGCTTGAGGGCATCATAGCAGCCACAAGGGGGTGAGTACACTCTCATCCTGCTGATTTTGCGCGCAGTGGAGGGGTCTGGGTGGGGGAGGTGGGCTATGGGTTTCCCTAGGCCAGGGCGAGTTCCGTAGGCAAGGTCATGTGGCACCCCACTGCACCTCTGTAGATTGGCAAGTACAACTAGTCATGCCCCTGTGTCATCCATGTGTGCAGATGTCATCCATAGCCTAGTAGGCCATTTCCCAGGAATTGAACAGTGGAGCCCAAGAGTGAGGCGTAGTGCAGGGAGCTTCTGTGTCTTTCGTGTCCGCCAACGGTAGCGGTAATGAATGCATTCAACATGTCTTTCTTCTGTCGTCCCCCCCCCTTTTTGTGGTCTCCCTGTTCTTGTGTGCATTAGCATCATCAGGCGGAGGAGCAGTGGCTCCGGAGCACGAGGGGGCTGCATCCCACATGGCCATGGAGGGCCACACTATGGAATTGGACTCCACCAGTGGGACGGAGGGCGAGGGGAGCTCCACAGCAGGGACAGAAGCTGAGACCATTGACACGGACTCGTCCTCTGATGGGAGCTCCCTTGTGGTGGCGGCAACATATGTGCCCCCCCCAGCTACAGGTACAACCGCCACGCCCCCTTCCAGCACCGCCCTCCCAGCAGCCCCTCAGCCTTTGCCCTGTGCCCGCTCACCCAGGAGGGTGGGCATCACCTTAGCCCCAGGCTCCTCAGGCCCTGGCCCAGTCACCCCTGCTGCCCTCAGTGAGGAGGCCATTGACCTCCTCAGGTCCCTCACTGTTGGGCAGTCTACCATTTTGAATGCCATCCAGGGTGTAGAAAGGCAGTTGCAACAAACAAATGCATTCCTGGAGGGCATTCATTCTGGTCAGGCGGCCCTTCAGCAAGCTTTTCAGACTCTGGCCTCAGCACTGATGGCAGCCATTGTCCCTGTGTCTAGCCTCCCCCCTCCAACTTCCTCCACCCAGACCCAATCACCTGTACCCCAGCCTATCCCAAGCACACCTCTAGACCAGCATGCACACACGTCAACACACAGGGGAAGCTCAGGCAAACATAAGCACCACACATCCCACAGGCATTCACGCAAGCATCAGACACATGCAGACACACCAACATCCACTGCCTCCACTGTGTCCCCCTCCTCCTCGTCTCCCTCCTCCCTCCCAGTCTCGTGTACCCTCACACCTGCATGCACTACCTCTACAGCCACTACTACCATCACCAGCACACCCACCACCACACCCCGCTCACGTGCAGTCAATACCCCCACTACCATTCACACGTCCCCTGTGTCCTCTCCCAGTGTTTCTGTGACGCCACCTCCCAAGATACACAAATGCAGGCACACACCCACCCAACAGCCATCCACGTCACGACAGCCTCCAGCGCATGCACCTTCATCCAAAGTCAGCAAACTAACACCTCCTACAACCACAACCTCTTTCTCCACTCCCAAACCCCCTCCAGCTACCCGTCCCAGTGTCTCCCAAAAACTTTTCCTGTCCAACCTTGACCTCTTTCCCCCACCTCCCCCACCCCGTCCATCTCCTAGGTCCCGAACTAGCACCTCAGCCACAACATCTCCGGGACTAGTGGTGCCTGTAGTCACCGGAATCTGGAGTGCACTGGCCACCAGGGCAGCCAGTGTGGCACGGAGCCACAGCACAGACAGTCCCCCACCTGTCAAGCATAAGAAGTTGGCCAGTGCCCGGCTGGAGAGGGGGAAGACTCCAGCCACCAAAGCCGCTCCCAGGGGTCCCGGTGGGAGTGTGGAGTCAGCTGCGACACCTTCCAAGGTGGGGAAGGGCAGCACGGCGGAGGACACCACCATCATCCCCGCTGCCCAGGAGGCCACAGCTGTCATCTCCGCTGCCCAGGAGGCCACAGCCGTCATCCCCGCTGAACAGGAGGCCACAGCCATCATCCCCGCTGACCAGGAGGCCACAGCCATCATCCCCGCTGGGACAGAGAGGACCGCCAGCACAAGCCCCGCTGGGCTAGAGAGGACTGCCAGCACAAGCCCCGCTGGGACAGAGAGGACCGCCAGCACAAGTCCCGCTGGGCTAGAGAGGACCGCCAGCACAAGCCCCGCTGGGACAGAGAGGACCGCCAGCACAAGCCCCGCTGGGCTAGAGAGGACCGCCAGCACAAGCCCTGCTGGGCCATGAAGGACCGCCAGCACAAGCCACGCTGGGCCATGAAGGACCGCCAGCACAGGCCCGCTGGGCCATGAAGGACCGCCAGCAGCTGAGTCACTGCAAAGGAGCTCCATGCACCGCTAAACAGGGCACCGCCGTCTCAAGCACCGCTGAACAGGGCACCGCCGCCTCAAGCACCGCTGAACAGGGCACCTCCGTCTCAAGCACCGCTGAACAGGGCACCGCCGTCTCAAGCAACGCTGGCCCATGAGCGCCAAGGGCACTGACGCTACTGAGTCCGTAACTGGAAAAATGAAGCACTCTGGGCACCATGCCCCCTCCAGAACCAGTGGAGAGATCCATCCACTATCTCTGTCCTTAGCAGGATGAAGCACTCTGGGCACAATGCCCCCTCCAGAACCAGTGGAGACTGTTATCTACTTGAGAGACTGTGGCTTTACACTCCCCAGGATTGAACAGTGGGCAACCCACCCACTGTAGAGACTTGAGAGACTGTGGCTTTGCACTGCCCAGGATGGAACAGTGGGCAACCCACCCACTGTAGAGACTTGAGAAACTGTGGCTTTGCACTCCCCAGGATGGAACAGTGGGCAACCTACCAACTGTAGAGACTTGAGAGACGGTGGCTTTGCACTCCCCAGGATTGAACAGTGGGCAACCCACCCACTGTAGAGACTTGGGAGACTGTGGCTTTGCACTCCCCAGGATGGAACAGTGGGCAACCCACCCACTGTAGAGACTTGAGAGACTGTGGCTTTGCACTCCCCAGGATGGAACAGTGGGCAACCCACCCACTGTAGAGACTTGAGAGACTGTGGCTTTGCACTCCCCAGGATTGAACAGTGGGCATGTGGCCCTCTCGTGGACTTGGCATCGTGCACTCAACCGGCTGAGGTGCCCCCCCTTTCCCTCCCCCTAAGGTGCCTGTTTTCTTGCTCTCTGATGTCCCTGCAGTGTTCTCTCCGTCATGGTCAGGGATCTTGTGTGGGCCTCGCCCATACCGTGTGGGCCCAGTGTTCCACAGACTTAATTGGAGCACTACCTGGACTACTATGCTTGGTGTATATTTTGTTAACAGTGTACATATATATTTTCACATACTTGCTTTTAATATATTACAATGGTTACACTAATTTCCTTTTGTCTTTGCATTCTTCCTGGGGGGTTGGGGGGTGTGTCTATCATGTATTAATATTTTTTAGTGTGTGTGTTGTAGTGGGTGAGGGTGGGGGTGTTGCGTGTGTGGCTCCCTGTTTTTTCCCTCCCGCCTCCCCTGTGTCGTAGGGTGCAGTACTCACCGTGGTCTTCGCCGCCGGCATTCGTGCTCCTGGTAGAGGAGCAGGAAGACTATCGCAGGGAGAATTTGGAGTTCTGGCTCCATGGTGTCCTAGTTCCTCGTGGGGTGTGGAGAGGTGAGCGTTTTCCCTTCAGAATCCTGTTTCCGCCGTGTTTTTATCTGCGGTGAATCCGCCCCGGAAAAGGTGGCGGATTGGTAGGTTGTGATGCTGTGGGCGGTACTTTGTCCTCCGCCTGTCTGTTGGAGGTGACCGCCGTGCTTTTTGTCTGTACCGCCCTGGCAGTTGGAGTGTTAAAGTGGCTGTTTTTGTTGACGGTTTCCGCCACGGTCGTAATTGCAAACATTTTACCGCCGGCCTGTTGGCGGTCTTACCGCCGCTTTAACACCGACCGCCAGGGTTGTAATGACCCCTAAAGTCTTGCGACTTCACATGAGCATTGCATTTCACCACGGCAATTTCAAGAGGTAACTGAATCACGTGCAACAACTCCTTAATCCTTTCACCATTTTTCACTGGAGAACCATAAGAGGTCAGGAAACCCCTCTGGGACCATAATTGGCCTAAATCATGGACAATCCCAAAACCAGACCTGCTGTCAGTATAGATAGTCAATTTTAGTTTCTCAGCGGTATGGCATGCCCTAGTAAGAGCAATTAATTCAGCCACTTGAGCAGAATACACTCTCTAGAGCCAAGATGCTTCCAGGTTACCGGTGATTGTACACACAGAGTATCCGGCTCTTAGTACTCCCACTGAGTCTCTTAGACACAAGCCATCAACAAAGATAATGTAATCATTTTCCTCCAATTGGGTATCTTAAATATCAGGTCTCGGTTTGGTGCACAGTTCGGTTACCTCAAGACAATCATGTTCTATTTGCTCAGCATCATCAATATCTGTATTCTCATTAGGAAGTAAAGTTGCCGGGTTCAACACAGTACCGTACATTAGGTGAACCAATATAATCGTTTCATATTTGGTGAGTCTCGTATTTGTAATATGCTGGGTTTTAGTACGAGTCAACAACATCTCGACTGAATGTGGGACCATGACGGTTAAAGGATGTCCCATCACTATGCCTTCCCACTGAGTAAGGCTTTGACCAACTGCTGCAACTGCTCGCAAACAACCCGGTAAGGCTGCTGCAACTGGGTCCAAAGTAGCTGAAAAATATGCTACTGGGCGGTTTGCACCTCCATGGACCTGCGTCAGGACAGACAAAGAACAAGCATCACGTTCATGACAAAACAGTACAAAAGGCTTTGTGTAGTCAGGCATACCTAAAGCTGGTGCCCTGCACATGCACTCCCTCAGTTCAATGAATGCCCTCATCTCTTTCTCGGACATAGTTAGGGTATCCGTGCCATCCTTAACCTCTTTGACAGTTAACCTCACCAAAGGCTTAGAGATAATCGAGAAGTTGGGAATCCACTGGCAACAGTAGCTCACCATTCCCGAAAACATCCTCATGTCTCCTTTGGATGTCGGGGGACTCATTTGTAATATGGCTGTCACTCTTTGGATATTCTCCTTGACCCCTTTTCAATCAGGTGGCCTAAGTACTTCACCTCTTTCTGACAGTACTGTAGCTTCTTTGGGGACACTTTATGTCCGTTCTTTCCCAAGTGATTCAGTAAGGCAATAGTATCATACCTGCGGTCATCTTTCGTTTTGGATGCAATCAACAAATCATCAATGTACTGTACCAGAGTCGAATTAAAAGGCAGTTCCAAAGATTCCAAATCTTTCTTCAATATCTGATTGAAGATGGAAGGCGACTCTGAAAACCCTTGAGGAATTCGACACCAACTGTAAACATTGTCCAAGAATTTAAAACTGAAGAGAAATTGGCTGTCCTCATAAAGAGGCACCGAAAAGAACGCTTGAGAAAAGTCCACAACTGTGAACCACTCTCCATCACATGGAACTTGGAACATGATCACGGCTGGATTTGGCACTACGGGGTAACATTTTACCACTATCTCGTTAATTTTTCTCAGGTCTTGGACAATTCGAACTTTCCCACAAGGCTTTCTCAGTCCCATTATTAGCTAATTACATGGGCTGCTCATCACCTCTTTTAAGACCCCTTGCTTCACAAAGTCTGCAATTATCTGCGTCACCTGTATGAGAACATCTTGTGCCATGCGGTACTGCGGTACATTGGGAAACACTGCATTTGGCTTTACGTTTACTGTGACTGGTTCTACTCCTTTGATCAGTCCCACTTCCTTTCTTGTCAAGTCCCACACCCTCTCTGTCACTGTTCCCTGTAATTCTGTTGGCAAATCGGTCACTGTGAACATCGGGAAGAAGCTTATTAAAGTGTACTCCTCGTGTGTGGTCTCCGTCTCTGAGATCTGACCCTCGTCCCCTTCATCATCACTGTTTGTCTGCACCTCAATCCCTTCATTGGAACAGGTGATTGAACACCTTGTTTTACAAAGTAAGTCTCTCCCCAGTAGGGATACGGGACTTGAATCACAGACTACAAACCTGTGTAATCCCTGAAAGGTACCAATCTCAACTTGAACCGGATCTGTAATCGGGTTTGCTAGGAGCTGATTTGCTACTCCTACCACCTTTATAGTATGCCCTGAAAGCGGCAATTTCGGAATCTCTGTACTTCTGACTGTAGAGCGTGTAGCTCCTGTGGCAACCAGGAACGAAACCTTGTGACCCATCCCTTCCCTTGCACGTAAGGTCCCCTCTGTTCTACTTCTACGGACGCTGCAAGCCTGCACTCCTCACTGTCTGAACAATCATCTGACCATTCATCCTTTATTCCATTCTTACCACGCAATGGGAACTGTTGTACTGTATTATTTTGACTCATTGTTTGGTTTGTGACCTGTTGAGGAAGCATCACCTGTTGCTGTCCCATCGGAGCTAAAGGCAACTGCATTTGCTGTCTAGGTACCATGGGAACCTGCTGTTGTATTTGCTGCAAATGTGCTTGTTGAACGCGTGGCATTTGCACTTGTTGCATAGGCTGGAGACCTTGCATCTGAACCATATTATTCTGGAAGTTCGAATTTGGACCCCTCATTCTTGGACCCCTCACATTTTGAAATGTACTGACATCATTGCTTTGTTGAACAACACCATCCTGCACCATCATTGGGCACTCCTGCTTCCAGTGTCCCACGCCCCCGCACGCATGGCATGGCAACATCTTTTTCATCCCTTGCATGTCATTTTGAACCACAACAGTATTCAAGTCTGGACCACGGTTCACAAAACCTCCCCCACCTCTGCCTCTTGTTTGCGGTTGGAACATTCCGTTCCCTTGAGGCTGTTGCTGTATCATCTGCTGTACTCCATTTCCATGCATCTCTGCCTGAGCTGCCTTAATCTTCATCACCATCCCCTTCTCTTTCAGCTTTTTCTGTTGCAACTCAATCTCATCGCTACAGTACTTCGCATACTGCAACACTTCATCAATCGGTTTCGCTTGCCAATAGATGAAATGATTCTTAATCATCTGACTTATCTCTGGTCTCAATCCTTCAACGAACCTGAACACAAGATGATTCATGTCTTTTGGTTCTATGACCTCGGTGCCACTGTTATGTTTGAATGCTTTCAACAACCTCTCATAGTAAGCATGTATAGACTCTTTGCCTTCTTGTGCCGTTCGATCAATTTTCTGCCAATCAGTGACTTTCGGCGACACCTTTTGTTTTAAAAACTCAATCACCTTATGGTAATACCTCATCACTTCAGAAGACGGTGCTCCAGTAATCTTGTCCCTTGCCGGTTCCTCTGTCGGCCGATCCACACCCCTCTTGCATTCAAGCCACAAACCAGCTGGAACTATAATCTCAAACAGGGTATTCAAGTCTTCCCAAAGGCACTTCGCAAGCTTCACAAACCTGTCCTTCTGCTGGTACCAGTCTATCGGCTTTTCCCTCAACCTGGGATAATCGTTAGTAAATGACAAAATGTCACCTCTAGACCAAGGTACATGAACTAGAACCCCTCCAGCTGTCTCTCTCATTGGCAACATCTTGATTGTTCCCGTGTCTAGTGCAGCTTTCGTCTGCTGCGGTTCCAGGCAGTCACTTTTACTCTTATCTCTCTTCTTTGCCCATCTGCCGTCCCACTTCTCTAATGCTCTCCAAACCTGGGCACTCTGCAGTATCTCTTTGAGGTGTGCCTTCATTCCAGTGGATCTCATGTGCTCAAAGTCTTTAGGTTCGAAGTCTAACCTATAACTCATTTTCAGATGCTTAGTATTGTCTAAGTCTATACCATATTTGTCTGCTACGTTCGGTAACCTCTGGTTACTCACTTCTTTGGTTATTTTCGGGCACAGGTACCTCAGTTCTGCCTCAGTGTATGATTCTAACCTGTTCACTCCCATAGTTCCGTCAACTAGCTCCGCTGCTTCCACACCCAACCTCACAAAATTCAGGTATTCCTCTCTTTCTGACCGCTCTGCTGTCGCGGAAGTAGTCTGCGGAGTGTTAAGCTTGTCTAACCATTCATTCAGTTGTTGTGCTGTCAAGCCCTGCAGCAAGATATTTCCAGCCTGCACCATCGGTGTCTGTGACGTGTTTGCACTCAATACATGTGGAGTCAATAGGCCCAAACCTACTTGTCTCATGGTTTCTAATGGAACCCCAATCGGACTGAAGTCCAACAAAGATCTAGATCTCTCGACTGTCTGTTCTCCCGGTGTCGTTCCTTGGGAGCTTCCTGTAAACCCTCCTCTTATCACGTCTTGAGTTATTACTCCTTGATCGCATACACTAGGCTTCGTCTGCGCATATAGCGGAACTGGTGGACCAACAGTAATTGGCAATGATATATGGCTGGTGCCTGTCCGTTTCCCAATCCCGGTGGAGCATTAACTCCCATAGCTTGATTCATCATAGGTGCTGTAACTGACTGCGGTCCTGCAACCGGAGTGTAATTCGGAACCACCTGTTGCTGCGGCTGGGGTAGCAATTGTGGAGTTGGCTCAATCTGCACTAACTTGGATCTCGTGTATACTGGATCAGGCGGCACCATCAAACTCGTAGTTGTCTCTAATACTGGGATGTCAGGGTAGAGCCTCTGAACTGGCGGTGGTTGTGACTGTATCTGCGTCTCAGGTGCAGTGGATACACTAGCACTATTCTATATCGGAGCTGATGTGATAACATTATTTGGCTGGGCTGCGCTTGTGGATCCCTGATTTTGTGTCGGATTTTCAGGACCTGCACTAGTACTCGGTCTGTTGTCATTTCTGGCATATGGTGGCGGTCATTCATGTAACAACTGATTTAGAAACTCATCATCATCAGAATCGTCTGCATCTACCCAAGACCTCTGAGTCTCCTTCTGCTTGCTAGAGCCTTTGTCCTCTTTACAAGTGTCCTTTCTTCCCTGTGTTTCGGCTTCTTGAGTTATTGCCGGAAACATCCTAACTCCGTCCATTATTTCCCTTCTCCACATCCTGCTCTCACTATCCCATCTAGCTTCTGCTAAGGTCTTTTCTGCTTTCCTCATTCTCCGCTCGAATCTCTGTTGCCTCTGTCGCCTCTGTCGTATAGCCATTAAATCCCAGATCGCTAACGCCTCAAACTGAGCTGGTCTCGGAGGCAGCTTTTGCTCATTTAGCACTTTCCGCAAATTTTCTAGGATCCCTATGTTAAGTGATCCATTCTGTGGAAACGCCAAACACCCATCTTTCTCTGTTAATTTGCACCAATGCTTTAGCCAAAAACATGGCGTGACTCCCTTCTCTTCCATTACGGCATAAGCCGGAGTATGCTCTGGCGGTGTAGGCTTCCCCACACTCGCGGTAATGTACGGATCTCCCCTCAAAGCACTCTTTAAATCCTTGAAAAACTTTATTTTTGCATCTTTTATTTTGTTTAGAATCTAATCAGGAAGTGACTTTAGTTCCCAGAACACTCTTCGCCCACCTTCTCAACCAATTGCCTCTCACGGACGGCTGCCAATCCGTGCCCGACCCCTCTCGGCAACTGACCTATCCCAGCATGGCTCCAATGACGTCACACTCACACACACTCTGCAGCTGACAAAGTCTCGCGGTTTGTCTTCCTCACTCTCTATTCACACAAAACGAATGCAATATATTGCGAGCACCTTAACAACGAAACCCAAATTTGCTGGTTTACTACAGGAAGGGTAACACAATCGCTTCAGAACTTTACAGAGATTTCACTTGAAGCCTCGGCCGTTACTTTCTCCCTCTCAGATCCCGCACTTGCATGCAAAATTTGACCCGCAACTTCTACTCTCGACTTGTCAATGGTTCGTTCTAGTGCACTTTAGAACTTGCCAAATCTCCATCGAAGGTTTCACTCACACACTTTGACTCAAACTCGACTCATCAACCACACCCAATCGACCTATTAAACCGTGCAAATTACAACATAAACCAAGTGTCTCATACACTTACCAATATACTCCGGAGTCTTAGACCACGTCGGGTCCGTACATGACCAACAACCACGTGGACAATTTCTGAGCACAAAGGGCCACGCTCACATGAAGTTCGCCGACTTCCCTACTCTCATACTGCGGGTACGCCCACTCCTACTAAAACATTACCTGGCCTAAATTCTCGCAAACCTCACAATTCACCTGCGATATGCATAAGCTGGGCAAGCGGAAATTCTACCTCACTCACACTATCACTAGAGTGCCGAGAACATACCCAACGCACTTCGGCAAGCTCCGAGATTCCGGGAAAGTCATTTGGGACTTAGGGGCACATCATACCTCCAATTTGCATTATTTCAAAAACAATTCCAAAACAATGGTCCCTCGTCCTAGGGCACCAAAGGGCCTAAAACCGTTGTCTGCTATCAGAACTGATAACACGTCCCAATCTAGATAATTTATTCACCCTGGGACTCGTTTTAGGCCGATTAATCTTTTGACCCTGATTGAAGTCTCCCTAAGACGAGATAACTAGTCAACATGTCAATCAATAAATCAATAACCTCATCAATATTCACAATAGCAAATCAATCAAAGTAATCAGTAACATCAATAAAATTGAAACACACCATGAACTTTCAGTCATGAATAACCACACAGAATTTAGTACGATTTATGATATTTATTCCCTACTGGTTACAATTCTACTAGCAAGTTTATTAGTCTCAAAACCAGAAAACACATCAACAATGTCATAATATGGCAACTCGAATAAGATTTCAGCAAAGCAAAGATCATGAACATTAGAACATAGAACGACATCAACATGGATTAATGTTAGCAGAGTATCATTAGCGCATTATTCAACAAAGCATAGATTCAGTCATTTGTCTATTTGCGTCCGTTTAGTGAACCCCTTAACTAACCTCGAATTAGCATTAGCATGTTGGGCTTCATGGAAAACAATTTAGTAACACCAATTTAGAAAACATCTATCTATGGTCTCTATCTAAAGAAGAAGTTGGTACCTAGAAAGAAAAGGCAAACAGACAATTACAATTTCATCATCATATAGTTACCCTCCGTAATGAGTCAGCATACAGAGTCAGTCTTCGTCCTCAGGACATCAGTTGATTCACCATCAGCCAGGAAACACAGCAAAGTTTAGCAAGACGGGGGAATAAGGAATACCTCCCTCATAAGGAGGAAAAGTATAGAACGGGCTAGGCAAGGGTAAGGATGGTTTGAAGAGTCAAACAGCAAAGTCTTTAAGCAGAGTAACAAAGTGGCTGGATGATAGCAAAAGGCACGTAATGGCTAAGGCAAAGGAACAGCATATAATGGCTCGGAATGGCAGAGAATGGCTGATTTCTCCTCAGTTCATGCGGTTATATTAAGATTGTCGAACAAGTCTCTAATTTCCAATTGGTCAAGTTTTGGTGCATCATTATCTCCATCCAATAGTCCATCGGTCACCTCATTACGATTGTCACCCCATAACAGTTTTCACATAGTTTATTGGTTCCTGGGTTTGACGCCTCCAACGGGTAGAATGTCAGGTGAGGAATAAGTGACATTTGTTACTCAAGTCAGTAGTCCCATTGTCTTCCCTAGTCTAAATGACCTTGTACCTGTTGCGAATTACACTGTTGAGCTCCACAAGAATGTCTCCTTGAGCCAGTCGGGTTCTCATGAGAAGATTTACTATGGTTACACACACATCTCTAACTTCTGGAAAAGTATGGCTTCATGTCCTTCAGCAAGTCAGCACATTGCACGTTAGAAAAACACATTTAATATGAAACCAGGCAGTTAGGCGCCGCCTCATGCGAACTAAGGCCTAGTGATTAATTAGCAAAACCTTAACATATAACTCCTAATACTAATACAAAATCATACATTAGTACATTATATTTAATTATTAGTCAATTTTATTAATCATCGAATACAATGGTGGCCGCTCCCCGTGGGCACATTTCAAACACACGTTTAGTAAAAACACATTAATACATTTTCTATGCGATTTCACTAAGCATTATATTGCAAGCTTCTCATGTTAATTATTAGATTTTTAATCACACTCCATCACTGCCTCGAATATTTGTGCTGCAGAGTTCGATCATTAACAGGCAGCAGCATAGTTAGGTCTCCTGCACACCTTTGTTTGCTCACCAGTACTGCCCCAGATGAGATTTATACCTCTGCCCCTTTGTACCCTACAAACCCTTGTAACCAAAGTCATGCTTTCTCAATCAGCGCAGCCAGCGCTCCTGACAGAGGTCTGTTTTAGCATTTATAACAAAAACATTCACCCAGCTCAGGCCTGCTCCTGGAGCCAGGTCGTGCAGGGGGGAAACCTGCCGAGCCTTGCGCGATTAGAGTACTTACTCCATGCTCACTGAAACATATTTGGCCAGCGATGATTTGGAAAAGCAGTGTCTCGTTAAGCAGACCCAGCTTCCTGTCAAGACTATGGCACAGAGAATGCTCGTGAACAAAGCACTTGGCAAATAGAAATAAACAAAAAGTTCAAATATTATGCAAAGCGCTCGACTTCTGCCAAGTGAGATCGCGCTGCGAAAACAGAGAAAAAGTAGTCCATGAACCGGACAGAAAACAGCGAGCCTTGCATGTTTTCTGTACTTAGTTGATGCGCTCGAGGAGGGCTAACCACCAGAAAAGGCATGATGTATGCTTGCCTTCCACTAATGAAATCAAGCAGATTCTAACATGCAAGCCCACGAACCAATGAAAGACACTGACGTGATGTGGACAGGGCTCCGAGCCCTTTTTAATTCCTAAAGCGTTTCACTAGCGAAACGCATGCGCTTGCAGGCTCGACACTAAAAAGGTAGGAGTGATTTGAGCGAGGGGATAATTGGGAAGATTGGAGAGGTCCCATATTACACCCTCTCTCCAAACTGTTCAATCACTGTCAATTTATCATCTACGAACTTGCCTACTTACTATGGCCCTCATTACAACATTGGCGCCAAAAGCTGTTTACCGCCGTGCAGAAGACCGCCAACACACCGCCACAGCAGTGGAATTCCGCCACGGTCATTATGACCCACTGCTCGGAATCCGCCAAAATTCAGACACCCACACAAGTCCGCCACACACCAAAGGTCAGTGATAAACTGGCGAAAACCAAACCTCCACTGTCACGCCAAAAGAAATACGCCCACACTATCTCGACACACGAATCCACGCGGTATTCGATTGGCGGTACACACCGCTGCGCTCAAAATACACACACTCTTACAAAAAACATCCACATTGGACAATTCCAAATACACACACCGGATACACATACACACCATTCCCACACACTCATTACAATATAAAACACACACCCACATCACCCACATACCCCTATGACAAAATTACTGAGAGAAGGCCAGAGAGAGACACTACAAACAATTACCAAGCATCCACAGGCACACAACACCATCACCCACATAACTTCCGCGCACCTCACATAACACACCACTAAATATCACCCCACTTATCACTACACACTTCACCAACACAACCCCATGGCACAGCAAAGACACCCTAGGTTCTCTGAGGAGGAGCTCAGGGTCATGGTGAAGGAAATCATCCGGGTAGAGCCACAGCTATTCGGATCACAGGTGCAGCACACCTCCATAGCTAGGAAGAAGGAGCTATGGTGCAGAATAGTGGACAGAGTCAACGCAGTGTGACAGCACCCAAGAAATAGGGATGACATCAGGAAGAGGTGGAATGACCTACGGGGGAAGGTGCGTTCTGTGGTCTCAAGACACCACCTAGCGGTTCAGCGGACTGGCGGCGGACCCCCTCCGCCTCCCCACAACTAACAACATGGGAGGAGCAAGTCTTGCCAATTCTGCATTCTGAGGGCCTCGCAGGAGTAGATGGAGGAATGGACTCTGGTAAGTAAACTCTTAACTATTACATCCCCCACCATACTTGCATGCTATCTCACCCCCATCACTCCAACTCCTCAGAAATGCCCCAACATCACAAACCACACATCCTAACACCAAGCCCTGCATGCAACAACAAAGCATGGACACCCATCACCAAAGCATGGCCACTGCACTTACCCATACACCCCCCTTAACCCACCATCACACAAGGACCCACACAGGAATGCAAGAACTGGGATACACAGTCACCCACCCATTGCACACCATGGCACACACAGATGTAATAAACATCCTTTCATACCCCTGCAGGACCCCTTCCCAACGTCACCGGACAGGAGGGTCCACACATGTCCACACCACCAACAGAAGAGGTCCACAGTGATGACAGCATGTAGGAGGCTGGCCTGGCTTGTAGTGTGTACCAAGGGGTACTTACACTCTGTACCAGGCCCAGTTATCCCTTATTAGTGGAGAAGAGGTGTTTCTAGCAGCTTAGGCTGATAGAAGGTAGCTATGGAGAGCAGCTTAGGCTGAACTAGGAGACATGAAAAGCTCCTACTATACCACTGGTGTCATATGCACAATATCATAAGAAAACACAATACACAGATATAATAAAAATAAAGGTGCTTTATTTTTATGACAATATGCCAAAAGTATCTCAGTGATTACCCTCAGTATGAGGATAGCAAATATACACAAGATATATGTACACAATACCAAAAATATGCAGTAATAGCAAAAGGAAGTAATGCAAGCAATGTACAGTCACAATAGATTGCAATGAAAGCACATAGGTATAGGGGCAACACAAACCATATACTCCAAAAGTGGAATGCGAACCACAAATGGACCCCAAACCTATGTGAGCTTGTAGAGGGTTGCTGGGACTGTAAGGAAACAGTGAGGGTTAGAAAAATAGCCCACCCCAAGACCCTGAAAAGTAGGTGTAAAGTGCACCTATATTCCCCAGAGAGCACAGAAGTCGTGATAGGGGAATTCTGCAAGGAAGACCAACACCAGCAATGCAACAAAGATGGATTTCCGGACGAGAGTACCTGTGGAACAAGGGGTCCAAGTCAAAGAGTCGCGCCAAAGTCGAGATTGGGCAGATGCCCAGGAAATGCCAGCTGAGGATGCAAAGAAGCTGCCACCGGATGGTAGAAGCTGTGGATTCTGCAAGAACGGAGAGGACTAGAAACTTCCCCTTTGGAGGATGGATGTCCCACGTCGTGAAGAAGCTTTCAGAGGTGTTCCCATGCAGAAAGACCACAAACAAGCCTTGCAAGCTGCAATGGTTGCGGTTAGGGTTTTTGGATGCTGCTGTGGTCCAGGAGGGACCAGGATGTCGCCAATTGTATGAGGAGACAGAGGGGGCGCCCAGTAAGATAGGGAGCCCTCACAGAAGCAGGCAGCACCCGCAGAAGTGCCGGAACAGGCACTACGAAGAAGAGTGAACAGGAGCTCACCCGAAGTCACAAAAGGAGATCCCACGACGCCGGAGGACAACTCAGGAGGTTGTGCACTGCAGGTTAGAGTGTTGGCTGTGCACAAAGGAAATCCTGGAAGAGTGCACAGGAGCCGGAGCAGCTGCAAATCACGCGGTACCCAGCAATGCAATCTAGCGTGGGGAGGCAAGGACTTACCTCCACCGACTGAAGAGTCACTGGACTGTTGGAGTCACTTGGACAGAGTTACTGAGTTCCAGGGACCACGCTCGTCGTGCTGAGAGGGGACCCAGAGGACCGGTGATGCAGTTCCTTTGGTGTCTGTGGTTGCAGGGGGAGGATTCCGTCGTCCCACAGGAGATTTCTTCGGAGCTTCTAGTGCAGAGAGGAGGCAGACTACCCCCACAGCATGCACCACCAGGAAAACAGTCGAGAAGGCGGCAGGATCAGCGATACAAGGTTGCAGTAGTCGTCTTTGCTACTTTGTTGCGGTTTTGCAGGCGTCCTGAGCAGTCAGCGGTCGATTCCTTGGCAGAAGGTGAAGAGAGAGATGCAGAGGAACTCTGATGAGCTCTTGCATTCGTTATCTAAAGAATTCCCCAAAGCAGAGACCCTAAATAGCCAGAAAAGGAGGTTTGGCTACTTAGGAAGGAGGATAGCCTAGCAACACAGGTAAGAGCCTATCAGAAGGGGTCTCTGACGTCACCTGCTGACACTGGCCACTCAGAGCAGTCCAGTGTGCCAGCAGCACCTCTGTTTCCAAGATGGCAGAGGTCTGGAGCACACTGGAGGAGCTCTGGGCACCTCCCCTGGGAGGTGCAGGTCAGGGGAGTGGTCACTCCCCTTTCCTTTGTCCAGTTTCACGCCAGAGCATGGCTGGGGGATCCCTGAACCGGTGTAGACTGGCTTATTCAGAGATGGGCACCATCTGTGCCCATCAAAGCATTTCCAGAGGCTGGGGGAGGCTACTTCTCCCCAGCCCTGACACCTTTTTCCAAAGGGAGAGGGTGTAACACCCTCTCTCTGAGGAAGTCCTTTGTTCTGTCTTCCTGGGCCAAGCCTAGCTGGACCCCAGGAGGGCAGAAACCTGTCTGAGGGGTTGGCAGCAGCAGCAGCTGCAGTGAAACCCCGGGAAAGGCAGTTTGGCAGTACCCGGGTCTGTGCTAGAGACTCGGGGGATCATGGAATTGTCTAACCAATGCCAGAATGGCATTGGGGTGACAATTCCATGATCTTAGACATGTTACATGGCCATGTTCGGAGTTACCATTGTGACGCTATAGATACGTAGTGACCTATGTATAGTGCACGCGTGTAATGGTGTCCCCGCACTCACAAAGTCCGGGGAATTTGCCCTGAACGATGTGGGGGCACCTTGGCTAGTGCCAGGGTGCCCACACACTAAGGGGGTCATTACAAGCAATGCAGCCGCACTCCCGCAGACCCCATTACGACATCCCCGCTGGGCCGGCGGGCGCAAACCAAGTTTACGCCCGCCGGCCCGGCGGGGATGAGGCCGCAACATAGGAGCCAGCTCCTAATGGAGCCGGTGGTGTTGCGGCCGTGCGACAGGTGCAGTCTATGCAGACAGTGAACAGTCTATGCAGACAGTGAAAAGCTGCCCGGGGCCCTGTTAGGGGGCCCCTGCACTGCCCATGCCAGTGGCATGGGCAGTGCAGGGGCCCCCAGGGGCACCAGGACACCCCTTACCGCCAGCCTCTTCCTGGCAGTGCAAACCGCCAGAAACAGGCTGGCGGTAGGGGGGGTCATAATCCCCAGGGCGGATTATCACCGCCGGGGCTAAAACAGCGGGAAACCGCTGGCCCCGGCGGTGCGACCGCGGCGCTACCGCCACGGTCGTAATACGGGTCTCACGGACGCCACATTACACCTGGCGGTCTCTGACCGCCAGGGTCGTAATGACCCCCTAAGTAACTTAGCACCCAACCTTTACCAGGTAAATGTTAGACATATAGGTGACTTATAAGTTACTTAAGTGCAGTGGTAAATGGCTGTGAAATAACGTGGACGTTATTTCACTCAGGCTGCAGTGGCAGGCCTGTGTAAGAATTGTCAGAGCTCCCTATGGGTGGTAAAAGAAATGCTGCAGCCCATAGGGATCTCCTGGAACTCCAATACCCTGGGTACCTCAGTACCATATACTAGGGAATTATAAGGGTGTTCCAGTATGCCAATGTGAATTGGTGAAATTGGTCACTAGCCTGTTAGTGACAATTTGGAAAGCACAGAGAGAGCATAACCACTGAGGTTCTGGTTAGCAGAGCCTCAGTGAGACAGTTAGGCATCACACAGGGAACACATACATATAGGTCACAAACTTATGAGCACTGGGGTCCTGGCTAGCAGGATCCCAGTGACACACAACAAACATACTGAAAACATAGGGTTTTCACTATGAGCACTGGCCCCTGGCTAGCAGGATCCCAGTGAGACAGTGAAAACACCCTGACATACTCACAAACAGGCCAAAAGTGGGGGTGACAAGGCTAGAAAGAGGCTACTTTCTCACACAGCAGCTCTGTCCAACTGGATCTAGATGACCAGCCCAGCCCATCTGGGACCTCTGGACAGTCGGTTCCCCGACACAGTCACAGGCCACCACAGAGCTTCCCCCCTCTGGAAACACCAGCACAGCACCCAACCAGCGGGCCCATACCTCTGTCCCCAGGACACGTCAATCAGCAGTGTGTCCACCACTACAGGGAACCACGGCTAACCCACCACCCCAACAACAACAGGGACCTGGGTGCAGTGGCAGTGGGCACACAGTCAAGGGGACGGAGGCCCAGGAACACAGGGGAACTGGGAGGGCTGCTGTGCGACAGGGGGAGGACAGGCCAAGGGAACCCACTCTCCATGAGGCCCTCTCCAACATCATGGGAGCCTACCACCATTCCCAGGAGACGATGGCAACAGTACTGGCCAAGTTTCAGGAGACCCAGCGCTTGCAGGAGGAACAGTATTTAGGCTTCAGGGAGGAACTCAGATCCATCAATTCCACCCTAGGCACCATCGTAGGAGTGCTGAAGGAAGTCCTCAACACCAGGAGGGACACTGTGGCACAACAAGGGGCCCCTGACACTAGCCTGGACGATGAACTGCCCACCACCTCCGCCGGCGCAAGTGGACAGGAGGCACCGCCACAGGACCACCACACCAGCACCCCACCCCCTGCAGAGGGAGAACCACCCCGAAAACGGTCCCTGAGATCCAGTACAAAGACAGAGAACGATACCAAGACCCCCGCCAAGAAATGAGACCACCCTGAATGTCATCCTTCTGTCCCACTTTGTCACCCTGTCCATCCTTAAACTGCCTCAGCTCCACTTCCTATGCCCATTTGGGCAATGCACCTGTGAGACTAATAGACTGGACTCTGCCATGGACATTCCTCCACCATCACCCCTCACCATTTTACAACCCCCTCCAATATTGAGCACTGAAATAAACACCCTTAAAGCACAAAACAATCTGGAGTCTGTCTGTGATTTCGAAATAGTGTATTAGAAATGACAGTGACAAAATGCTCTTTCAATTGTAATGTCAACATACCTATGTCACACAGCTCTAGTCCATGAGGAAACAAAGCAGATGTCACTCAGTGGGACCCACATCTGTGAAATCGTAAGGGAAAGGGACAACTCAGTGACCATACACTGGGTGAAAACGGCAGATAGTAGAGAGGTAGTAGTGTTAAAGTACATGTAGTAGGCAGGTTTGTATTCTTACCTGTGTCTCACTGGAAGTATTGCATGATAACTGAGTTCCTGTTGTCAATGTCCTCTTCTTCTGCTTCCTCGTCTTCACTGTCCACAGGCTCCACAGCTGCCACAACACCGCCATCTGGACCATCCTCCTGCAGAAAAGGCCCCTGTCGTCACAAAGCTAAGTTGTGAAGCATACAGCAGACCACGATGATCTGGCACACCTTCTTTGGTGAGTAGAATAGGGATCCACCTGTCATATGGAGGCACCTGAACCTGGCCTTCAGGAGGCCGAAGGTCCGCTCGATCACCCTCCTAGTTCACCCATGGGCCTCATTGTAGCGTTCCTCTGCCCATGTCCTGGGATTCCTCACTGGGATCAGTAGCCATGACAGGTTGGGATAACCAGAGTCACCTGCAAATGACGAGGGAAACTGTTAGACACACACTAACCTGTAGGGATATCCCCAGACCAAGACAACCATTACCACTGACTTGCTTCCAGGTGCTCACCTAATAGCCACACACGGTGCCTCTGGAGTTGACCCATCACATAAGGGATGCTGCTATTCCGCAGGATGTAGGCATCATGCACTGAGCCAGGGAATTTGGCATTCATATGGGAGATGTACTGGTCTGCCAAACACACCATTTGCACATTCATGGAATGATAACTCTTCTGGTTTCTGTACACCTGTTCACTCCTGCGGGGGGTACCAAAGCCACATGTGTCCCATCAATGGCACCTATGATGTTGGGGATATGTCCCAGGGCACAGAAGTCACATTTCACTGTAGGCAAATCCTCCACCTGAGGAAAAAAGATGTAGCTCCTCATGTGTTTCTGCAGGGCAGACAACACTCTGGACAACACGTTCGAAAACATAGCCTGGTACATCCCTGATGCTATGGCCACTGTTGTTTGAAATGACCCACTTGCAAGGGAATGGAGTACTGACAGCACCTGCACTAGAGGGGGGATTCCTGTGGGATGGCGGATAGCTGACATCAGGTCTGGCTCCAGCTGGGCACACAGTTCCAGGACTGTGGCACGATCAAGCCTGTAGGTGATGATCACATGTCTTTCCTCCATTGTCGACAGGCCCACCATCGGTCTGTACACCGGAGGATGCCGCCATCTCCTCACATGTACCAGCGGACAGTGCCTATGAAGGAAAACATCGAGCAAAGGGTCAACCAACTCAGAGGTACGTACCCACAGCTTACACAGAACACGAATCATAATCCAAAATTTGCCCTGTATGAGTGTTGAGGCAAGGCCTAGGTATGTGTGACGCAGTTAAAAATTAAGCCATGTGGGCCCCTGAAATGGCGGCTGCCTGACTTGTAAAGTGGGACAATGGGATGTGAGGTAACTGCGCTGGCGTTGTACACCGTCACGGTAGGCGGTCGAAGACCACAGCACAATTCTGCATTGGTTAACATTGGACCCTATGGGTCCCAGGAGCCAATGACGATGTACTCCGGCGGTGACGGTATGCACCGCCGCGGACGTGACCGCCATTTTCTATCTGTTCAATCACTCAAAACCTGATTTTCAACAGGAGAGGACCTACACTGCAAGTGCTGCTGTGACCTCGGTCTGGAAGAGACAATGGCTCGTGGGTCTGGGGAAAGGGCCCCTGCCTTCACATCGGAGGAGTTGGAGAAACTCGTGGATGGGGTCCTCCCCCAGTACACGCTACTGTACGGTCCTCCAGACAAACAGGAATGTACACTGGGAGCATGCTGTATGGGCTATCGCTGTGTGGAGTGGGGTGCATGAAAGATGGGGGGGAGATTGAGGCGTGCATGAAACCACAGTGACTGCATGTGCCACATGGCAAGGGTAGGGATGGGGGCCAATGACTGTGACGGTGCAGTTGGTAATAACTTTCCTTTTTCCCCTGTACAATTCATGTAGTTCAGCGCCCACCAGAAGAAGGATGTTTGTCGTGCCATCGCCAAGGATGTCCGCACCCTGGGGGTCTACCACAGACGGAGCACCCACTGCCGTAAGAGATGGGAGGACATTTGCTGCTGGAGCAAGAAGATGGCAGAGGCCCAGCTGGGGATGGCCTCCCAACGTGGGAGGGGTGCCCGTCGCACCATGACCCCCCTGATGTTCAGGATCCTGGCAGTGGCGTACCTGGAGTTGAATGGGTGATTGAGGGCATCACAGCAGCCACAAGGGGGTGAGTACACTCTCATTCAGCTGATTTTGCATGCAGTGGAGGTGTCTAGGTGGGGGAGGTGGGCTGTGGGTTTCCCTAGGCCAGGGGGAGTGTGCTAGTTAGGTCCCCTTGTTCTGGCAGACCCTGTAGCACCCCACCCCACCTGTGTACAGTGCCAAGCACACCTAGTCAGGCTCCTGTGACATCCATGTGTGCAGATGTCGGCCATAGCTTTGTAGGCCATGTCCCAGGGATTGAACAGTGGACCCCAAGGGCGCGGCGTAGTGCAGGGGGCTTCTGTGTCTGTCGTATCCACCAAGGTAGCGGTAATGCATGCACTCAACATGTCTTTCTTCTGTCGTTCCCCCCCTTTTTGTGGTCTCCCTGTTCTTGTGTGCATTAGCATCATCAGGCGGAGGAGCAGTGGCACCGGAGCAGGAGGGACCTGCATCCCACATGGCCATGGAGGGCGAGACTACGGACTCGGAATTCACCAGTGGGACGGAGGGTGAGGGGAGCTCCACGGCGGGGACAGGAGCTGACACCAGTGATATGGACTCGTCCTCTGATGGGAGCTCCACATCTGTGCCCCCCGCATCTACAGGTACAGCCGCCACCCCCCTACCAGCACCGCCCTCCCAGCAGCCCCTCAGCCTTTGCCCCGTGCCCGCTCACCCAGGAGAGTGGGCATCACCTTTTTCCCAGGCACCTCAGGCCCTGCCCCAGTCACCCATGCTGCCCTCAGTGAGGAGGCCATTGACCTCCTCAGGTCTCTCACTGTTGGGCAGTCTACCATTTTGAATGCCATCCAGGGTGTAGAAAGGCAGTTGCAACAAACAAATGCATTCCTGGAGGGCATTCATTCTGGTCAGGCGGCCCTTCAGCGAGCTTTTCAGACTCTGGCCTCAGCACTGATGGCAGCTATTGTCCCTGTCTCTAGCCTCCCCCCTCCAACTTCCTCCACCTAGACCCAATCCCCTCTACCTCAGCCTATCCCAAGCACACCTCCAGAACAGCATGCACACACGTCAACACACAAGGGAAGCTCAGGCAAACATAAGCACCACACATCCCACAGGCACTCACACAAGCATCACACACATGCAGACACACCAACATCCACTGCCTCCACTGTGTCCCCCTCCTCCTCGTCTCCCTCCTCCCTCCCAGTCTTGTCAACACTCACACCTGCATGCACTACATCTACAGCCACTACTTCCATCACCAGCACACACACCACCACACCCAGCTCACGTGCAGTCACCCCTCCAGCTACCCGTCCCAGTTTTCCCAAGAAACATTTCCTGTCCATCCTTGACCTCTTTCTCTCCCCTCCCCCACCCCGTCAGTCTCCTGGGGCCTGACTCTCCAGGTCCCAACCTAGCACCTCAGCCACAACATCTCCGGGACCAGTGGTGCCTGTAGTCACGGGAATCTGGAATGCACCGGGCAGCAGGGCAGCCAGTCTGGCACAGAGCCACAGCACTGACAGTCCCCCACCTGTGAAGCATCAAAAGTTGGCCAGTGCCCGGCGGGAGAGGGGGAAGACTCCAGCCACCAAAGCCGCTCCCAGGGGTCCAGGTGGGAGTGTGGAGTCAGCTGCAACACCTTCCAAGGTGGGGAAGGGGCACAAGAAACTCAGCAAGTCTGGGAAGAGCAGCACGGCGGAGAAGACCACCATCATCCCCGCTGCCCAGGAGGCCACCCCAAGCACCAGCCCTGCTGCCCAGGAGGCCACCGCCATCATCGCCACTGCCTAGGAGGCCACCGCCATCATCCCCGCTCCCCGCTCCCCAGGAGGCCACCGCCATCATCCCCGCTGCCCAGACATCATCCCCGCTGCCCAGGAGGCCACCGCCAGCACCAGCCCCGCTGGGCCGGACAGGACCGCCAGCAGCTGAGTCACTGCCAAGGACCCCGCCGCCACAAGCACCGCTGAACAGGACACTGCCGCCACAAACACCGCTGCCAAGGACACCGCCGCAACAAGCACCGCTGACCCATGAGCGCCAAGGGCACTGACTGAGTCCGTCATGAGCAGGATGAAGCACTCTGAGCACAAGGCCCCCTCCAGAACCAGTGGAGAGATAGATCCACTACCTCAGTCCTTGGAAGGATGAAGCACACTGGGCACAAAGCCCCCTCCAGAACCAGTGGAGAGATACATCCACTACCTCAGTCCTTGGCAGGATGAAGCACTCTGGGCACAAGGCCCCCTCCTGAACCAGTGGAGATTCACATCCACTACCTCAGTCCTTGGCAGGATGAAGCACTCTGGGCACAAAGCCCCCTCCAGAACCAGTGGAGAGATACATCCACCTCCTCAGTCCTTGGCAGGATGAAGCACTCTGGGCATAAGGCCTCCTCCAGAACCAGTGGAGATTCACATCCACTACCTCAGTCCTTGACAGGATGAAGCACTCTGGGCACAAGGCCCCCTCCAGAACCAGGGGAGTAAGGCATCCACTACCTCTGTTCTTGGCAGGATGAAGCACTCTGGGCACCAAGCCCCCTCCAGAACCAGTGGAGAAAAGCATCCACTACCTCTGTCCTTGGCAGGATGAAGCACTCTGGGCACCAAGCCCCCTCCAGAACCAGTGGAGACTGTTATCCACTTGAGAGACTGTAGCTTTGCACTCCCCAGGATTGAACAGTGGGCAACCCACCCACTGTAGAGACTTGAGAGACTGTGGCTTTGCACTCCCCAGGATTGAACAGTGGGCAACCCACCCACTGTAGAGACTTGAGAGACTGTGGCTTTGCACTCCCCAGGATGGAACAGTGGGCAACCCACCTACTGTAGAGACTTGAGAGACTGTGGCTTTGCATTCCCCAGGATTGAACAGTGGGCATGTGGCCCCCTCGTGGATTTGGCGTCGTGCACTCAACCAGCTGAGGTGCCCCCACTTTCCCTTCCCCCTGAGGTGCCTATTTTATTGCTATCTGATGCCCCTGCAGTGTTCTCTCCATCATGTTCGGGGATTGAGTGTGGGCCTCGCCCATGCTGTGTGGGCCAAGTGTTCCGCGGACTTCAATGGAGCACTACCTGAACTACTATTCTTGGTGTATATATTTATTTATAGTGTATATATATTTTTGCGTACTGGATTTTAATATATTACAATGGTTACACTCATTTCCTTTTGTCTTTGCATTCTTCCGGCGGTTTCGGGGGGAGTAACTGTAATGTATCATGCTGTATTAGTGTGTGTGTTGTAGTGGGTGAGGGTGGGAGTGGGGGTGTTGCGTGTGTGGCCCTGTTTTTTCCCTCCCGCCTCCCCTGTGTCGTAGGTGCAGTACTCACTGTGGTCTTCGCCGCCGGCATTCGTACTCCTGGTAGAGGAGCAAGAAGATAAGGGCTGGCAGGATCTGGAGCTCGGGTTCCATGGCATCCTGATTCCTCGTGGGGTGTGTAGAGGTAAGCGTTTTCCCTTCGAAGGCCTGTTTCCGCCGTGTTTTTGTTCGCGGTGAATCCGCCCCGGAAAAGGTGGCGGATTGGTAGGTTGTGATACTGTGGGCGGTACATTGTCCTCCGCCTGTCTGTTGGCGGTGACTGCCATGCTGTTTGTTTGTACCGCCGTGGCGGTCGGAGTGTTAAAGTGGCTGTCTTTGTTGGCGGTTTCCGTCACGGCCGTAATTCCATTTTTTTTTCTTCCGCCGGCCTGTTGACGGTCTTACCGCCGCTTTAACACCGACTGCCAGGGTTGTAATGACCACCTATATGACTTACATAAGCCTACCATTAGCTGCTGTCTCTCTTGTAAATGGGTGATGTGGAGGGTAAATCACTGTACAATTAACACAAATCCCTCCCACTGCAGGTATGTTCTGAAATTGAATACATTAGTCTCTAAAGTGGAATGAAAATGCACATATTTTGCATGGTTTATATTCGTAAAGTTTTACATTTTTGGCAGTCTGCCAATAGTATGGCCTAGATGTGTTAGTTCTTGTCTGATTTTTGTCCGAATATGCAATTCCAGAACTCAATCACAGACCAGAGTTTTGGGCATTTTAAGATTATTTTTCTAGGTTCTGTGTTCTAGTCTACCTCTGACTGGCGGGTGTTATCACTTTCAGTGAGATGTGTGCCATTTTCGGTGTAAATTAGGTATGGAAGCAGATGTTTACCAGTCGCAACTTCGTGCTCTGATGGTGTGCATGAGATGTTCTTGTGTGCGCATTTGGGTATTGTTTTCATTGAACATATTCGTGCCAAGAGCTATTCAGAGCACCCTGATAGCCAGATACAAGGCGTATTGCTGCTAAGTTGGATGAATGTACAGTATTCTTGCAATGGTGGATATGCATATGTATGTGTGTGTTTTTGCTGTTTCATGGGTTTTAGTTTTCTCCCAGCAGTTGATTTAATTACTAAATACAAGCCTATCCAGATGAGCAAACAGCATTGCGCTTGTAACTTGTTTATACTAAATGACAGTAGGCAAGCCCCAATAATTTAGATTGTGACATTAGCGGAATCTTAGTGAATCATTTAAAAGCAGGAATAACTACTGCTGGTCATTTATGTGAAATGATCATGATAGCAACAGGCTACAGGAGCTGAACCTATGCAACATTTTGAAGGTGTAGATTTTGACTGTTCTCTCCAACACTTGCTGGGGGTAGATTTACAAACATTCGGGCATATTTACAATCACCTCCTTGCGCCACATTAGTGTCATTTTTTTACGCTAATATGGCATTGAGGAGGCATTTTTGCAACACCATATTTACAAAGTGGCACAATGCTCACATTCCACCACTTTGTAATCCCTTGCGCCACATTTTGCCTGCGTCAGGCATAATGTTTGCAAGGGGGGGTGTTCCCCCATTAGAAGGCCCAGAAAAATGGTGCAGTGAAATCTACAAGATTTCACAGAGCCATTTTTAGCATCATTTTTAACGCCTGCCTTAGGCAGGCATTAACGTGACGCTTCCATTGTATTCAATGGGCCTCCCTTGACTTTGGTGGATTAGAGCCATAATTTTTGGCACTAACCAACCCAGAAAAATCTAAATTTCTGACGCTATTAGCCTATCATGCGCCATGGTACACTGCATTGTAAATATGGTGCACACATGGTGTTGTTAGGGGGGCGCAATAGGGCGCAAGAAAAGTGGGGCATCATTTATGATGTGCCGCATTCTTGTTAATATGCCCCATTATGTGATGAGATTGTGTAGGAAAATAGCTCCCTCTTGCAGTTACCCCCCCCCCTTTTTGCCTGATATTGATGCTGACTTTAGTGAGAAGTGTGCTTGGACCCTGCTAACCAGGCCCCAGCACCAGTGTTCCTTCACTTAAAAATGTACCATTGTTCCACAATTGGCACATCCCTGGCACACAGATAAGTCCCTTGTAAAAGTTACCAGTGGTACCAAGGGCCCTGTGAGCAGGGAAGTTCCCTAAGGGCTGCAGCATGTGTTGTGCCACCCCAAGGGACCCCTCACCTAACACATGCACACTGCCATTGCAGATTGTGTGTGTTGGTGGGGAGAAAAAGGCAAAGTAGACATGGCATCCCCCTCAGGATGCCATGCACACAAAATACTGCCTGTGTCATAGGTAAGTCACCCCTCTAGCAGGCCTTACAGCCCTAAGGCAGGGTGCACTATACCACAGGTGAGGGCATAGCTGCATAAGCAATATGCCCCTACAGTGTCTAAGTCCATTCTTAGACATTGTAAGTACAGGGTGGCCATATTAAGTATATGGTCTGGGAGTTTGTCAAAATGAACGCCACAGCTCCATAATGGCTACACTGAATACTGGGAAGTTTGGTATCAAACTTCTCAGAATAATAAACCCACACTGATGCCAGGGCTGGATGTATTAAAAAATGCACATAGAGGCCATCTTAGATATGCCCCCTGTATTTTACCCAATCCTTCAGTGCAGGACTGACTCGTCTGTGCCAGCCTGCCACTGAGATGGGTTTCTGACCCCCTGGGGTGAGAGCCTTTGTACTCTCTGAGGCCAGAAACAAAGCCTGCACTGGGTGGAGGTGCTTAACACCTCCCCCCCTGCAGGAACTGTAACACCTGGCAGTGAGCCTCAAAGGCTCAGGCTTTGTGTTACAATGCCCCAGGGCACTCCAGTTAGTGGAGATGCCTGCCCCCTGGACACAGCCCCCACTTTTGGTGGAAAGTCCAGAGGAGATAATGAGAAAAACAAGAAGGAGTCACCTACCAGTCAGGACAGCCCCTAAGGTGCCCTGAGCTGAGGTGACCCCTGCCTTTAGAAATCCTCCATCTTGAGTTTGGAGGATTCCCCCAATAAGAATAGGGATGTGCCCCCCCCTCCCCTCTGGGAGGAGGCACAAAGAGGGTGTAGCCACTCTCAAGGACAGTAGCCATTGGATACTGCCCCCTGACCTAAACACACCCCTACATTTAGTATTAAGGGGTGCCCCAGAACCCAGGAAATCAGATTCCTGCAACCTGAAGAAAGAAGGACTGCTGACCTGAAAGCCCCGCAGAGACGACGGAGACACCAACTGACTTGGCACCAGCCCTACTGGCCTGTCTCCAGACTCAAAGAACCTGCACAGCGATGCATCCGATGGGACCAGCGACCTCTGAGGACTCAGAGGACTGTGCTGCACCTAAAGGCCCAAGAAACTCCTGAGAACAGCGGCACTGTTCAGAAACTGCAACAACTTTGCAACTTTGAAGCAACTTTTAAAGAACTCTCCCTTCCCGCTGGAAGCGTGAGACTTCACACTCTGCTCCCGATGCCCCCTGCTTGAGTTCAGGAGAAACAACACTGCAGAGAGGACTCCCAGGCGACTCCAATGAGGACACCCTGAGTCGACCCCCCTGCAATCCCACAGCGACACCTGCAGAGAGGATCGAGAGGCTCCCCCTGACCGCGACTGCCTGGTCAAAAAGGAACCGACTCCTGGACCAAGCACTGCACCCGCAGCGCCCAGGACGACCAGTGCAGGACTGACCAGCAGGCGGCCCTCATCCTAGCCCAGTCGGTGGTTGGCCCGAGAAGCCCTCCGTGCCCTGCCTGCATCGCCTAAATGACCCCCGGGTCCCTCTATTGCTTACAATAGCAAACCCTACACCTACTTTGCCTACTGCACCCGGCCGCCCCTGTTCCACTGAGGGTGTGTTTTTTGGGCATGTGTGTTCCCCCCCCGTGCTGTACCCCTGGTCTGCTCCCCGAGGACACAGGTACTTACCTGTAAGCAGACTATGACCGGAGCACCCCTGTTCCTCATAGGCGCCTATGTCATTATGGCCCTCCTTTGGCCTCTGCACCTGACCGGCCCTGTGTTGTCGTGGCTGTGGCTTTGGGGTTTCCTTGAACCCCCAATGGTGGGCTGCCTATGCCCAGGAGACTGACTGTGTAAGTGCTTTACTTACCTGAGAAACCTAACCAAACTTACCTCCCCCAGGAACTGTTGATTCTTGCAGTGTCCACTTTTAAAACAGCTTATTGCCATTTTAACAAAAACTGTGTGTACTACTGTTTTAAATCAAAGTTCTATACTTATCTGTGTGAGGTACGTTGCATTTTATGTATTTACCTCAAATCTTGTGGTTCTAAAATAAATTAAGAAAATATATTTTCTATATAAAAACTATTGGCCTGGAGTTAAATCTTTGAGTGTGTGTTCCTCATTTGTTGCCTGTGTGTGTACAACAGATGCTTAACAGTACCCTCTGATAAGCCTACTGCTCGACCACACTACCACAAAATAGAGCATTAAAATTATCTAATTTTGCCACTATCAACCTCTAAGGGGAACCCTTGGACTCTGTGCACACCATCTCTCACTTTGAGATAGTATATACAGAGCCAACTTCCTACAGTTTACATCACAAAAGTGACGCAAACCAGCATACATTTTTTTTTTGTAATTTATTTTTCAGTTAGTCTGAAAGTAACAACAACCAGCACTGATTTGCATTACCCTGTGTCAAGGTAGCATTCCATGGGTAGTACATGGGCATTCCCATGCAACCACCCATGGTTTTTGATGCAAAAGTCTAGCTACTAACAAAAGAAGACTGGGTTTTGCGCCAAAAATTAATACCACTTGAAAGCATGCGTTAAAAAACAGAAATGTTTTAATTTCTCTTTTCTTTTCCGATTTTGCATGTGTCCTGCAATGTACAACACACAAAAAAAGGAGGAAACATTATTAAACTGGTTTAGGCATAGTATTTATTACTGGAAGGGAAGCCTTCCAGTACAAAACCTATGCTAGACTCTTGCACACACCCTTAAATTATGGCTCAAAGGTGGATGCATGGCACACAGCAACAAAATTCTGAACCAGCACTAGGGAGAGAGAGGAAGAGTGCCATATCTCTGTAAATGTTGTCTTCCATTGGTCTTTAACCGTCATGTAGTGCAGCATTTTTGGCTGCTATGATGCTTTGCGTTAAACTTTTGCAAATTTGGACCCCAGTCTCTGTCATGCTTGTAAAACCCTAGCCATTATCAAACTCTGCACAGGCCAGGGTGAGACATGAAAGAGTTTCCTGGCTACTGCTTTGCCTGAACCAGACTGAGCAGGCTCACATTATTTTACTGCCCTCACTCCACCCAAAAAACTTCATTTTCTATCCCTGAAGACCTTGCAGTGCTACATGGAAATGAGATGAAAATAACCATTTCACCTTGATCTTTCTACTAGACGTTTTAACTTTCGTTTTAAGTAAGGAAGCCATTTCAGGTAAAGAGAACACAGGAACATTAGCAAATGTTCAGCACCATTGTGTCAAAGAAGTCTTCTCTGCTTCCATTGGTGCAGTCAGGATACTGGCATGCCATAGATCTGGTAGACAGCTTAGCAGAGCTCTTCTTCTATTTCCATTTTAAGACTTTATCACCCACCCAATGCACAGACTTGAATCTACTCTTCTAACAGTTGGTCAAAATATTTTGAAGGGTCCTTCCAAGCAAATGTAGCACTATATGACTAAAATAATATGTTCTTGTATTTCTGTGAACTTTTTTATATACAGGGCTTCACATAAATCCATCCAGTTTCGAGACATCTATCTCTACGTCATCAGCAAAATAATTTAAATAATGCAAAATATATACAAAACGAGACACTATGTTTCCTGGGCAACATTGTCAAAGTTGTGAACCCTGCAGTGCCATGCAATCTAGCTCTTATTAAAAGGTACCACATGGAAGGTAGAATATTTGACCATGGAGTGGTACATACACTGTCCTACTTGGTGAAGAAAAAGACATTACCTTGCATTTGCTTGACTATACTTGACCCATGAGTGATTTTAACATTTAATATACAAACATATAGCACCTGTCGATGTACTGCCCTGCAGCTCTATTACTGATATGCTTGTCTGAGTTAGCTAAACGTTAATTGACATTTTGGGTGTGTTTGACAGATGGGTTACTCCGTCACAGATGTGATGGCTATCCTATCCGCCGTATTACGATGGCAATAGGACATAATGGAATCGGAATACAGTGGACAGGATATCTGTCACATTTTTGACGGAGTAACCTCATCCGCCAAACTCTAAATTACGCCTTTTATTGGTTAAATATCAGGTTTTCCTGTATTTGTGCATGATATAATCCCTATAACGTTTTAATGTAGTGGGCTGTGCTTTCCTATCTTCTGACTTTCAACCTGTTGACTTGCTAAAGAGGGATTCGCAATGCACTTCATTGAATTCTGATAACCAGGTTGGAAATTGTTATTACCTGGCCACTTGACTGAGTGGAGTGGTGCTGTGCACTGAAAGTGGTCAGTGCTTGCACCGCTGCGGAGTTTTGAATTTTAGGACAGTTTGTGCTGGATGCTTCCCACATGGCTTCCTGCCTCACTGATTACATGGCAATCCTTGAAATGGTATTGAAGCTTGATTAGAGCGTTTTCACCTCCTAATGAAACTGTGAAGTGCTCTGATTTTCATCACTTCCTGGGCGCCAGTGCTTAATTTGTAAAAAGGTAAGTGCAAGGGCCCTTTTCAGGCAGCCAGTGCAGCTGGCATGACTCATTGTCCCTGCCACTGCTGCCAATGACAGTACCAGCACAACTACTAACCACCACACTCCTGACAATTCAGTCTATTCAAGGACACCTAAAGGTATTGGAATGGTGGGGTGGCAGGTATTATTCATGTTGAATATATATTGAATGACTAAACAACTGGGGTTGTGTTCATCTCAAAATTTGACAATCACAGCCATGTGACAGACTGTCATAAGTGGCGGTGTTGAGAATTAAGTGCCAATGCCAAGCACCAGAAACCACTGGCTCAAATTAAGCACTACAGGGTGCCATTTTGAAAGTGTGCAGTTGGAAACATGTTGTACTTAGTATTCCATGTGAGGAAGAGGTTGGGGAAGGTGTGCGAGGTTCAAACAAACGCTCCAAACATGATGGAACATGCATCACTGTGCACATGCATGAAATGTTGCAGAGAGGGTGAATATAGGCATAACCAGACATAGTGAATTGCAAGTTTGCATTGTCTACATCTTGTATTTACAAATCTCGAAAAAGCCAAGTCTTTAATGCTTTCTAGAATTGAAGGTGATTGTGCACATTTATTAGTGGATAACACATTACATTCAAGAGTCTGACAGTCAGGACATTCAATTTTTTTGACTATGGGGTAATTCTTGTTGCAGAGATTTTGTTTCGTGATGTATGTGCTATTCTTGTTCAACAAATAGGAATCCAGTCTAGTGAAAACAGCTTTACACATTCCTTTCAAGGGGATCCTTTAGCTAGTGGGAAAGAGAAAATAGACCACATCAGTAGGATAAACAGCAATCTGGTGCATGCCTTATAACATGATTTGTTGTTTCTTCATTATTACCAGAAGAGCTCAACAACAGAGTCCACTAGTGTTATCAATTCTAATGAGATGGTGGGTTAGGTATTTTGTGGGAACCCCAAGAGTGGAAAAATGTGTCAGACACATCTTATCATGTAGAAGCATAGTTCGACCATCAAATTGATTGTCTCAGGTCTGTGAAGAATACAAATGCAGTCCTCTTGCAACTAGTGTAGACAGCATCAGAAGAAACAGAAGGAAAAATGAATTGCAGAAAGACGTAACTAGGGCCCTTGTTGCTACTCTCTTACAAGAGGAACTAAGCTGGCATAAGGCACACTCAACCACATTGTGAGATCTTTTCAACATTGGGAAATGCCTTCTTTTTGTCAACAGGAACCTATCAATTCATAGACCAGAAGTTGTAGGAGCACCACAAACACGCAAAGCCATGGGTGGTATAACAAGCCTCCTGTCAGCCTTACAAACGATAGTCAAACAAGGGGGTGGTAGTGGTACTACTGATTGCACCTCCTTGAAGTAACCAATAGTGAATGCGTAGACAAATAACTGAATGAAAAATATATGGGCGGTGCTGGATGGTATATTATGCCCTACTACCAAAAGGCATAGCAATGTATCTGAAACAGTACACTGTAATAACATATAAGAAAAGAAACAAAAGCACTCAAATTAAGTCCACAATAACAGTAGAGGCTCCAAATGAAAGTTTGTATAGGAGCAAGCCAGGTTCAGGTCCTTTATTGGCATGTGAAAGTATCCATTCTTTTTATATTCAAATGTAAACACGACAGCCAACACGTGTTTCGTCACCCTCATGACTTTTTCAAGGCTGCAAAGTACATAAAAATGCAATAAATTATAAAATTATGTTGCACATGAGGACGTAGGCAGGGAGAAACCACTGTAGCCATAGTCCAAACAGTGCCCCATGCAGTAATATCATATACACTACACCACGTGTAACATAATTTTATACTGAATGTTAACTATAAAAGAAAAATATTCAGGAAAGCTCCCAAGGAAAGAAAGATGTGAGCTATCAGAAAATGTGGTTAATGTTTGCTAAATGGTTCTATTGATTTTCACAAGATGGGACACCCCAAAGGGTTTTGTCATGGAATAAACAGATTCTTCATAAAATGTGTATGGCAAGAAAAGAACATTTAAAAAAAATAGACTATGCGCAGGCAAAAGGAAACGTATTGTTATTCTGCCATATTACCACTTTTACTATTTACTCCAACAAAAATAGATTTCTTAACAATTTAGGTCCACATATACGAAATATAGGTTTTGCGACAAAACCTTATGTACAACAGTGTCAACGATTCGCAAGGGGGTCGCAAATGACCTACCTCATGAATAATCATGAGGTAGGTCGCAATTTGCGACCCCATTGGGAATGGCCACCCTCACAGGGATGGTGGCCTGCTGGAGACAGCGGACCACCATGTCTGTAACTGCTTTTAAATAAAGCTTTTTTTTTAATGCAGCCCGTTTTTCCTTAAAGGAAATGCTGCACCTTTGCAAATCCCATGCTATCACCATAAGTACCCATGCTCAAAAAGTGTTAATTACCTCCATCGTCAATAGCAAACAACCTAGTGGTATTAACGTGACCGCACAATATTGCAGTTATGGAAGCTTGCACCAAAGGAAAACAAAATTCTCCAGTAAGGAAAATCTTCTGAAATCACTCCTGTTAAAATCAACGTTAATAACACCGTAAAAATAACTGTAAAGCAGATCTCACGTTTTTTGTATGAAAGAATGATATAAAACTGTGGTCGAATTTTGTTCTACACAGGAGCTACTACACTACAGAAATATATCATACCATGGCCGAAGTGGTGGCATGACACAAATGTACAATACACGTTTTTCTCCTACCTACTCATCCATTCCTTTTCGAGAAAAAATGGAACACAAAAAAGCCATATTGAAAATGAGCAATCTCCTCCAATGCAATGGACCTATCCCACATTCATTAACTATAAACATATATCACAACTACCTCCTTATTCTCACTGCGTTTGGAATTAAGTTAATCTCTACAATTTGGAAATGGGTCACATTTTATAAGAGACTGGATTTTTTAATTACTGGAGCGAGAGAGGCTGCAGCCCTAATGGGAGTTGTAACTGAGATACACAAAATTTAGAGCAATCTAATCTTTTTATGTCCAAACGTTTCTGTGGGGAGTCACCGGCATAAGCATGGTGGTTTGCCACAAGCAGCAAGAACTTCTTCAGAGGAAATTGCATGCCCAGCATTAACAGCAAAACCAAGCATGAAGAATTAAATGAAGGAAAAAAGTAATAAATCTACTTTAGTTAAACAGTAATTATTGATGCCAGCGGGTCCAAGATTATGTAAAAATCATGTGCGAGTTAGGAGTAATTTTAAAAAGAAACCATGATGCTTTTTAAAGTAAACGTCGGCTTCCCAGTAAATGGTTATACGCACCACAGAGTTGATCAGGTTTTCAAAAAGAAGAACACATGGGCAGAAGTGCTTTTGTTTTTGGCACTGAAACAAAACAAAATGGATTTAAAACAGAATATTTATTGTGAAACTGCATTTTATTAAAATACAATTTAGGGAGCTAGTAGCAATATTTGTTTAAAATAGTAGTGCTTAAAAAGGTTCCTCATGGCTAGCTCTTCAGACAGCAATCCTTGGTTTCCACGTGCGGGGATTACCTCTTCTACCATGGTACTCCAAAACTCCCAAAGTGTGGGGGACATATTCCTGGACACCAGGCCCAGATTTACAAGCATCAGTACTGACCGACAGTTCAGCGTCAACAGGCATATGTGGAGCAAGGGGTCATAAAGAGGTGCAATGCATCCATTGCACCACTTTGTTACTATGCCGTGGTGATTTTTGCCTGGTTGAGCCACATTAGCATAAAAACAATTACGCTAATGTGGTGCAAGGAGGCGATAAGACCTTGTAAATCTGGCCCAAAATGTCTCCAAAAGACAGTGCATGCGCTGTCTAGCCGAGACCTAAAAACCAGCAACACAAGATAAAAAAACACAAAACAAGCATTGCATTGGCAAAGCTGATAGGGCTGACTTATGCAAGAGCTATTGGCATATGAGAATGTTTTTTAGCCGTATTGCACACGAGCATGGCTGCTGATCAGCATGGCTAAAAGTTAATGGCAGAAAGGAGAGTGGTGTGGAGTGTCATGGAGTGGCATGGCATAGGGTGGTATAGAATGGTGTGCCATAGAGCGATGTGGCGTTGAGTGTTTCAGAGTGTAATGGCACTGAGTGTCATGCATAGAGTGTAATAGAGTCACGTGGCACAGAGTGACATGGAAGGGCTAGAGTATCATAGAGTGGAAGTGCACAGAGTGGACTTAGTGGAAGTGCACAGAGTGGACTTGAGTGTGATAAAGTGGAGTGGTATAGGGTGTCATAGGCTAGAGAAGCTTAAAGCAGATTGGAGTGGCATTGAGTGGAGTTAAGTATTCTGGAGTGGGATGGAGGGATTTGCCTAGATTGGAGTATAGTTTCATAAACTGGCATAGAGTGGAGTACATTGTCATAGAGTAGAGTGGCATAGAGAAGATTAGTTTAGTAGAGTGAAATGGCATATAATTGAGTAGAGCGTCATAGAGTGGAGTGGCATAGAGTGGAGTAGAGTATTGAAGACTGGAGTGGCATGGAGTGTCCTGGAGCCATAGAGTGGAGAGCTGTAGAGTAGAGTATGAGGTGAAGTAGAATA
This sequence comes from Pleurodeles waltl, assembly GCF_031143425.1. NCBI lineage: Eukaryota > Metazoa > Chordata > Amphibia > Caudata > Salamandridae > Pleurodeles > Pleurodeles waltl. The sequence goes on along the minus strand of NC_090439.1, from coordinate 1,031,782,161 downwards.
GAGAATTGTAGTTATAGAATAGAGTGGAGTAAAGTGGCAGGGGAGCATAGAGGGACATGCATAGAGCATCTCAGGGTGGAGTAGAGTGTCATAGAGTTGCATAGATTGGAGTAGAGTTTTGTAGAGTAGAGCGGCATAGAGTGGAGTAGATTGTTGAAGAGTGAAGTAGAGTTTAATGGAGTAGAGTGTCATAGAGTGGAATATCATGGAGTGGAGTGTCATAGAGTGGCCTAGAGTAAAGTGGTGTACAGTGCATTGGTTTTGAGTAAAGTGATGTAGATGCATAGGTGTAGAGTGCAGTATGTTAGAGTGGAGTGCAGTGGCATAGAGTACAGTGGGGAAGAGTAGCATGTCACAGAGTGGAGTGATGCAGCGTAGATTGCAGTGACATAGAGTGCAGTAGCACATAGTTGAGAGGTGTTGAGTGGAGTAGAGTCGTGTAAGGTGCAGTGGTGTAGAGTGGAGTGGTGCAGGATAGAAGGAAGTGGTGCAGGGTAGAGTACAGTGGTGTAGAGTACAGTGGAGTGTCATAGAGTGGAATAGAGTGAAGTATCATAGCGTACAGTGGTGCAGAGTAGATTGTAGTGGCATTGAGTGCATTGGTTTGGAATAAAGTGGTATAGAGTGCATTGGCATAGAGTGCAGTGATGTAAAGTGGAGTGTTTTAGAGTAGAGTTCAGTGACATAGAGTAGAGTGGTATAAAGGAGAGTGGCACAGAGTGGAGAAGCACAAAGTAGATTGCAGTGGTATAGAGTGTAGTGGCACAAAGTGGAGAGGTGAAGCACAGAGTGGTAATAGAGTAGTGTAGAATACAGTGGCATAGAGTTGAGTGGTGCAGGGTAGAGTGGAGTGCTGCAGTATGGAGTAGAGTAGAGTGAAGTAGAGTGCAGTGGCATACAGTGCAGTTGTGTAGAGTGTTGAAGAGTATAGTTCCATAGAGTGCAGTGGTATAGAGTGCATTGGTTTTGAGTAAAGTGGCGTAGAGTGAATTGGCATAGAAAGCAGTGGTTTAGAGTGCAATGGCATAGAGTGCAGTGTCATAGAGTAACACAGTGAAAAATAGAGTAGAGTGGCATACAGTGTAGTGGTGCAGAGGGGTGCGATGCAGAGGGGTGCGATGCAGAGTGTAGTGGTGCAGAGTGGGGTAGTGTGCAGTGGCATAGAGTGAAGTGGTGTAGAGTGCAGTGGTGTAGAGTAGATTGTTTTAGCGTAGAGTGAAGTGGCATGAGTGGTGCAGGGTAGAGGGGAATGGTGCAGGGTAGAGTGCAGTGGCATAGGGTAGAATGGCATAGAGTGCAGTAGGTATAGTAGAATGGAATAGAGTGCAGTGGTGGAGAGTAGATGAGAGTGGCATAGAGTGGATTGGCATAGAGTGCAGTGGCATAGAGTGGAATGATGCAGAGTAGAGTGGCGTAGTGTAGTGGCATAGAGTACGGTGGCTTAGAGTAGAATAGATGAGAATGGCATAGCGTGCATTATTGTAGAGTGCAGTAGAGTGGCACAGAGTAAAGTGGTGCAGAGTAGAGTGCAGTGGCATAGAATTTCAGTGGTGCAGTGTATAGTGGTGTAGAGTTCTGTGGCAGAGAGTACTGTGTTGCACAGTAGAGGGTCAGAGTGGAGTGGTGTAGAGTGGTGTAGAGTGCAGTGGCGTACAGAGGGGTGGTGTAGAGTGAAGTGTCAGAGTACAGTGGTGCAAGGTAGATGAGAATGGCATAGATTGCATTGCCACAGAGTACAGTAAAGTGGCATAGAGTAGAGTGGTGCAGTGTAGAGTGCAGTAGCATAGAGTGCAATAGCATGAGTAGAGTGGAATAGAGTTCAGTGGCAGAGAGCACGATGTTGCTGAGTAGAGGGTAATCTTGTGCAGTAGCATAGAGTGGCATCAATTGCATTGGCATAGAGTGCAGTGGAACAGAGCAAAGTGGTGCAGAGAGCGGTGGAGTAGAGTGCAGTGGTGCAGTGTAGATTTAGTTTCAAAATCTTTATTTATATAATACAATTTACAGTACATTACACCCAATTAGTCAGTTAGCACAGCATCATAATTCATCACATTAATAAAAAGTAACCCCAGGCACAAATATCATGAGGGTAATGCTTAGCAATAATGCTTCCTAATATAAAGTGCTTTTCTAATAAAATCTATAACAGCATAACAGATTTTAGGAGTTTCAAAATTAATTAAAAACCTAAAAGCTTCTGGATATGAATTAAAGCCGAGCCTGCGCAGTAAAGAAGCTATGAACTTCACTGTTGCTGTTTCATAAAGTGCACAAAAGAGTAGAAAGTGCAGAGTGCCTTATCTAAAAATGTTGTCACAGGGCCATGGAGGCAGGTTATCACACTATCCACCTTGAACGGGAAATGCCACTAAAAAATGTATAATGTTCAATCCAGTTCTGGTTAGGTAAAATCTATATTGGGAGTTTTCTATAAGAGAAAGGTAAAATGTGATCTCCTGGTTGAATACTTTAACTTCCAGATTGATCAAAGAGGTGGACTGGAGGAATTTGCACCCACACTTAAACTGGGCCTGTTCAGAATAGGCTGTCTTATTTAAAGCTATAGCTGTTCGTGTTATTTTGCCTGGATCCTCAAAAAAATCAGCTCCCTAAAGTTGCAGTGTGCGGAGCCAAGCCAAGGGATGCTTTCAGCATTCTCCCGGGCCAGACAGTCCCGGAGGATATGTTGAGAAAATTACAATTACGGCGTTAGCCACATTTTTAATGCATCCTCATACTGGGAATATTTAAAGTGTGAAAATCCTTGACCCTCCTTGTTTTCTATACCACACACCCTCGAATCGTTAAACTGACACATTGGGCAGTTAAACTCACCTACCCACAAGATGCAAAATGGGTGACTAGCATTACTTGCCTTCACAATCGCCTCATCTAGCATAGCAAGGACATTAGTGTTTTGATAGTCAAAAAGGTTACGGTAGAAACTCACAATTAACATTTCAGTATTAAACAATCCTGACAGCAGCATCAATTGATACCAGGGAGAAGAATCTAGTAATGTCACTCTTGCCTTGTTACATTTCACTGATTTTAAAATAGTCAGTCCACCCATAGCCCTCCCCGAGACTGCAGAAACAGCTGGTTTACAGTTTGAAACGTAATCATTTACAAAAAAATCTCCAGTGCCCATGTCCCTTGCAAAGAAATCAGCTCAGGCTTAGCGACATAACGCAACTAATCTTTGTTTGCTATTTTTCGAATGGATCCCAGCGGTATTCAAAGTTGACATGGAGAAAGTGTGATCTGCATCAGCTTGGCCAAGAGATGTGTAATTACATTTTAGCCTTGACCCCTGAGTAACCTGTAGCTACTGCCCCGGCCACGAAGGGCACAGTTGCTGTGTGTTGTCATACAGGGCCAAGCTGACTATTCTCCCATGGGTGTCAATCGTTCTCTTGTAGGCTACTTAACCCCGAGACACGGTTGATAAGTTTTAATGTGGAAAAGTGTGTTGAGGCCACTGGATTGACCTGCTCCTTACAATTTGCTGATTGCCCCATACACAAGACCCTTGAAGGTCTATAAAAAGGACTTAAGGGTAAAGTTCTGATTCTGTAGGGAGAGTTCACCAGATGTTTTAATGCTACTAGTAAATTTCTCACCACCCAAGGGGATCTAAAGTGTGTAACTGCACACTCCTTGACCAGAGTTTGTGGACTATTGCCTACTCCTGACACTCTTCTTACTGTTAGGGGGAGATTCTCAAAAACGTGCACTGGGTTAGTGTCACAAAAGTGATGCTAATCAGTACAAAATGTTTTTCCTGATTCACTTCCCAGTGCAAAACTTGCTTTGTGCTAGAAAGTACCCAACAGTAACGCAAAGCAGTGCGAAACACTACTTTGCATTACTTTGCGTTAAGGGGGCGTTACAGGAGTGTCACATGGGAATACCCATGCAACTACCCATGCTTTTTTATACTAAACTCTATCTGCTAACATTAGTAGACAGGCTTTGGCGCTCAAAATTAACGTAGCTGAAAAGCAGGCTTTAAAAGGAGACATGTTTCATTACTCATTTCTTTTCCTTTGCATGTGTGCTGCACTGTATAGCACACATACAAAGTAGGAAAAGGTTTTTCACTTGTCTATCCATAGTATTCTGTACAGGAAGGCTACCCTTCCTGCACAAAACCTATGTCAGACAATGGCACGCACCCTAGCACTATGGCGCTAAGGTGTGTGCCTAGCGCACAGCAGCTGAAATCAGCGCAGGCGCTAAGGAGAGGGGAAGGGAGAACCATATCGCTGTGAATATGGCGCTCTCCTGCTCTCTCCCTGTCACGCAGCACAGCACAGCATTTTTTGTTGTTGTGCTGCATTACATGACAACTTTCGGAATCTGGGCTTTAGTATCTCATACTAGAGATCATTTACCCAGTGTGCATTCGCCCTCTACCAGTGCACAGTTTTATGTTTCAATTCCTCCTCTGTTTCCTTTTTTCCCCATAGCTAAAACGGGGACATTATGCAGGATGATCACATAGGGTGTTGATTAAGGCGGTAACTGGAGACATAGCCAAAGCGGGGATTTTGTATAGATCTGTCAATATTAAGATTCATTAACTCTCCTGTCCCTTCAAAGGAACCTTATCTTTCCGGGCATCCAATAAATGGTCTCCCTATATTATTAGTAATATTCTTCTCATTTTCTAATGAAGAGTGGGTAGCTATCAAAAGGCAGACATACTCTGGGCTGGGCTGGCCCATGGGAGGTTGAGTGGACGAGGCACCCGGCATGGGGGTCATCAGGGAGCCTGCAGCCAGCTGATTATTGGTCGAGTGTGCCTGTTCCAGATGATGCTGCAAAAGCTCATCGTAAGAAGTTACCACCTCCTTCCACCCTACTTCAGTTTTTGTCATTGAAATTCCTCTCTTAGGTATCTCACCAAGGATTCCAAATAAAACATCATTATGAGCTTTTAGCAAAGTTTCTAATTGTGCCACTATACTGGGGTTGGCATTTTGTTTTTGATGCCGCTTTAAAGGTGAAGGACTGTCCGATCCTTCTGATGTAATAGATAGGTGTTGGAGCTTCCTCTTGGTTGGAATCCGCTTACTGCTTCTACTTTTTTTTTACAGTTGTGAGTTCATATGTGAGGCAAGGTCTATTATAGCTATAGGGGGGTCTACATTAATGATGGATCCCTCACATGTCTTTCCCTGTTGACCACTAAGCCAAATTCCCCCCTTGTCCTGGGTATCCGTATTTGCTCCGGTAATCAGATGCATTTTCTTACTTAAGACCCTGTCTGTGGGCTATATACCAACAGCTCGCTAACCAGAGGTAACTGAGGAGCTGCGGCTAATGATAAAAGAGTGCCACCTTACAGCACCAATTTTCTCCTCCACCTGGTCAGTTTCTGAGCTGAGAGCACCCGTAACTGTTGTCAAATAATTTGTAATAGACTAGATTTTTATTGAAGCCAATGGATTGGTCTTTAAGCTAATGGGTCCCTGTGCTTTCTGCTTCCCCATGGCAGTATCTAACACATATATACCAAATAAGCAGATAAGACATTTTAAAAGGGCACAGTTCCAATGTAATGACCCTTTCTAGTGGCTTATTCCACATTTGATACACAGTAGACAAAATGAAAGGGGGCTGGCCAAGCCCAGTCTCCTCTGGGCTCAGATGGGCCCCACCCTTGGTCCAGGCTTTGCCGGGAGCACGGGCCACATGTGTCTGGTGCAGCAGGGGAGGTGAGTCACTTTTAAAGCTGGCATGCTCGAAATGTGGTCTGTGGCTCCTGCCTTAAAGTGCTATGGTGCTGATTGTCCTGGGCCAGAGAAAGGCATTCCATATAGTGATAGAGGGTAGAGTGATGCAGAGCAAATTGGCATAGAGTGCATTGGTTTTGAGTAAAGTGGGGTAGAGTGCATTGGCATAGAATGCAGTGGAGTAGAACGCAGTGGTGTAGAGTGCAGTGGTGCAGAGTGGTGAGGAGTAACGTAGAGTGGTGTAGAGTGGAGTGCCACTGGGTAGATTGGAGTGGGGCAGGGTAAACTAGAATGGCATAACGTAGATTTAGTTGCATGGCACAGAGTGGCATAAAGTGCAGTGGTGCAGAGGAGATTAGAGTGGTGTAGAGTGCAATAGTGTAGTGTCATAGAGTGCAGGGATGCAAAGTAGAATGGCATAGAGTGTAGTGGCATACAGTGCACTGGTGTAGAGTGTAGTAGAGTGGCACAGAGTAGAGTGGTGCAAAGTATAGTGCAGTGGTGTAGAGTACAGTGGCATAGAGTACAGTGGTACACAGTAGAGTGGCTTAGAGTGCAGTGTTGCAGAGTAGAGTCTCATAGAGTGCAGTAGTATATAGTAGAGTGGCATAAAATGCATTGGCATATAATGTATTGGCTTAGATTGCAGAGTGCAAAGTAGAGTAGAGTGGTGTAGGTAGCAGTGACAGAGTACAGGGGTGCAAAGTTGAATAGAGTGCAATAGAGTGTGGTGGTACAGAGTAGCGTGGCCTACAGTGCAGAGGCTTAGATTACATTGGTTTCAAGTAATGTGGTGTAGGGTGCATTGGCATAGTGTGCAGTGGCACAGAGTAGAGTGGTGCAGAGTAGAGTAGAGTTGTGTAGAGTGGTGTGCACAGGGTAGATTGGAGTGGAGCATGGCAGAGTGGAGCAGTGGAGCATAGAGTGGAATGGCATGATTTAGATTGCCTTAGATTGCAGTGGCATGGAGTAGATTGAGTCAGTGTAGAGTGAATGGAGAATAAAGTGGAGCAGTGAGGGTAGAGTGGATCGGTGCAGAGTAGAGTGCAGTGGCATAGAGTGAAGTGATGTAGAGTAGAGTGGCATAGAGTGCAGTGTCATAAAGTGCAGGGGTGCAGAGGAGATTACAGTGGTATAGAGTATAGTAGCATATAGTGCAGTTGCGTAGAGGGGAGTGATGCAGAGTAGAGTGGCATAGTTTGTAGTGGCATACAGTGCATTGGTCTAGAGTGCAGTAGAGTGGTATAGAGTGGTGCAGTGTTCAGTGGCAGAGAGTGCAGTGTTGCAGAGTAGAGTGTCATAGAGTGCAGTGGTGTATAGTAGAGTGGCATAGAGTGCATTGGTGTAAAGTGCAGTGGGGCAGAGTAGAGTTGTACAGATTAGAGTAGAGGGGCATTAAAACCAGTGGCATAGAGTTTAATGGAGTGGCATAGAGTGCACTGGTGCAGAGTAGATTGGCATAGAGTGCAGTGGTGTAGAGTGCATTGGTTTTAAGTGATGTGGTATAGAGTTCATTGGCATAGAATGCAGTGATGTAGAGTGCAGTGGTGCAGAGTAGGGGGTGCAGAGTAGCATAGAGTTGTGTAGAGTGGAGTTCCACATGGTAGACTGGAGTGGCACAGAGTAGAGTGAGTAGCATAGAGTGGAGTGGTGTGAAGTAGGAAGGCGCAGAGCGCAGTGGTGTCAAATAGATTGTTTCAGAGTGGGAAGTGACATAGAGTGGAGTGGTGTAGGTTAGAGTGGATTGGTGCAGGTTAGAGCACAGTGGCATAGATTAGAGTGGGGTAGATTGCAGTGACATAGAGTGCAGCGGAGTAGAGTAAAGTGGCGTAGAATACAGTGTCCTAGAGTGCAGTGGTAAAGAGGAGATTATAGTGAAGTGCAGTAGCATAGAGTGTAGTGTTGTAGAGTGGAGTGATGCAGAGTAGACTGACATAGAGTATAGTGGCATACAGTGCCTTGTCGTAGAGTGCAGTAGAGTGGCATAGAGTAGAGTGGTGCAAACCAGAGTGCCATTGCATAGAGTACTGTGCTGTGGAGTGTAGTTTTGCACAGCAAAGTAGCATAGAGTTCAGTGGAAAAGGGTGCAGTGTTGTAGAGTAGAGTGTCACAGAGTGAAGTGGTGTATAGTAAAGTAGTGTAGAGTGCATTGGCATAGAGCTGATTTGTGCATAGTGCAGTGGCGCAGAATAGAGTGGCACAGAATGGAGAAGAGTGGCGTGGGGTGCAGTGGCATAGAGTACCATGATGTAGAGTGGAATAGAGTGGCTGAGAGCGCAGTGTTACAGATTAGATCGGCATAGAGTGCAGTTGCATACAATGCATTGGTTTTGAGTAAAGTGGTGTAGAATGCATTGGTGTAGAGTGCTGTGCTGTAGAACGCATAGGTTAAAAGAGTGTAGCATAGAGTGCAGTGGCATAGTTTAAAGGGGTGTAGGCTGACCAGATTTCCGGAACAAGCAGATATCATACAAAAAGGACTAAAGGTCCTATTAGGTCACGGGGCATCTCGTATTACTAGCTAGTTCTGAATTTACTTGCACAAAACCAGAGAACTTCAGCAGTAACAGTTGCTACCTGCCTAAAGTAACTATAACTCACGCCCCCCAACCACCCAACCCCATCCTGCACACTGTCTTTGACCGTGCACAGCAGAGTTGGCCACAGGGCCTGTCTCTCTGGGTGTGAGGATAGGTGTGAGAGGGTGTTTCTGGGTGTGAGAGTGACTATGAGAGTGGCTGTCTGGATGTGCGAGTAGGTGTCAGAGGGTCTATGTTGGTGTGAGAGTGGCTGTAAGAGTGATTGCGCTCCAATAGATGAAAGATGCATTCACCTACAGGAAGGATTTCAGATCATTATTCAATATGGAATTGCAGAGTAAACACACTTGCTTTGCCTTTGCCAAGTCCAGGAGCTAGAATAATGTGTCCTTTCCAGAAGTGGAGCTTCAATAGGGGCACCTGCTATGTTTATATTTGTAAGTCCTTCGAGCTGAGGTTTAATTTCTGTGAAATGAGCATCATGGTCAGAACAGAAGCTCACCTGCTTGTTTGTCCAACTAGAGTTCACAGTTTTGCACAAAATGTCTATCCAAATGGAGCACTTTCTACTGGTTAGTTATCAAAAGCTACCTCGTTGGGTGAATGGCCAGGATGGGGGGCCCCATCCCATGGGGCCCACTAACAATTCAATGGTAAAGGCCACGCAGCCTGCCTCTATGGGCTGATCTCAGCCCGAGGACCATACACCCAGGGGCCCATGACTTCAGTATATGGGGGGGGGGCACCCAGCCCCTTCCCTCAGCCAGTTTCGGTTCTGGGGACCTCATACCCCCAGGGCCCTGCCTTATAAAATATTAAATTTTTTGGCGAGGGAGACTATCCGGCTAATTTCGGCCCTAGGCACCCCATTCCCCAGGGCCCATCCAGCTCTTCTGGGGGCTTCAGGGCACCCAGTGTGCAATGGGGAAGTGGGTGGACCATCAAGGCCCCCGCAGTCCCAGCCAGCTGCCTGCCTCCTGCAGGAGCCAGCATTGCTGTCACAGACAGGCACCTGCTAAACATGCATCCCCTGCATACTATTTAACTAAAGCCCCAGGGAAGTAGCGTTCCCTGGGCTGGGGGGGGGGCATGTGGCCCACTCCGCCCTGGGCACGGGGTATATATATATATATATATATATATCTATATATATATACATGTATATATCTATATATATATATACATGTATATATATATATATATATATATATATATATATATATATATATATATATATATATATATATATTTACCCTTTCTGTGAAGAGCTCCTGGGTCCTGCTGGTGGGCCCGGCCTTGATTTATGGGCCCTGCAGTCCATATTCTGCCCTCATTGAATCCTGCTGTGATCTTGAGTTATGAGCCCTGCAGCCCATATTGACCCCTCATTGATTCCTATTATGCTGCACGAATGAGGAGAGGCAGCACAGCAGGAGATGCTAAACAACTGTACTTCTGTCCCAGGTTTCTGAGAGGGCCAGTTGAAATGTGAGCCTGCACGACACCATGATGAATGTGCCGATTCAGCCGACCCTCCCTTAAAAATCTGGACATTTTTTGATTTTAGGAGAAAGTGTTGGGATGCTGGGACAGACCTTCAAATACCAGGACTGTCTGGGCAAATCCGGGATGTCTGGTCACCCTAGTACAGTGGAGCAGAGTGTCGTTGAGTGGAGTTATACACCATAGATTTCAGTGGCACAGAATGCAGTGTCATAGAGTAGAGTGAGGTGCATTGCAGTAGCACAGAGTACATTGTTTCAGAGTAGAGTGAAGTGGCGTAGAGTAGAGTGGTGCAGGGTAGAGTCAATGGCATAGACTGCAGTACCGTACAGTACAGTGGTGTAGAGTTCAGTGGTGCAGAGTAGAGTAGAGCAGTGTAGGGTGGATTGGCATAAAGTGCACTGGCCTAGAGTGAAGTGTTACACAGTAGAGTGCATTGGTGTAAAGTGCAGTGGATTAGGATGCAGTGTTATAGAGTGCAGTGTTGCAGAGTGAAGTGTCAGAGTAGAGTTGTGCAGAGTAGAGTGGAGTGACCTAGACTGGAGTGGTGTAGAGTGCAGTGGTGAAGAGTGCAGTGATTCAAAGTAGGGTAGAGTGGTGTAGAGTGCATTGGCATGGAGTAGGGTACTGCAGAGCAGAGTAGAGAGGTGTGGAGCGATGTAGAGTGGAGCGATGTAGAGTGGAGTGGTCTAGAGTACAGTGCAGTGGTGTGGAGTGGCACAAAGTAGAGTGAAGTGGCTTACAGTGGAATATGCATGGTTTGGTAGTGCACTGCCATTACAGACAATACATCTTCAATTGAAATTACCTTTACATTAGCACAGACATATAGTTTTACTGATAAATGTATGCAGCGCACAAACAATCATTTGTGGAAATATCATCACCTAGTGTATTGATTTACTTTGATTGTATTACAATATTAGTTTCCACCACACTTCAGAATTACCAAAACATGTGCTTCTTTTGTGCTTTCCTAATTCTGATATATTCTCAAATATCCACACAGTTCCTTTACAGACATTTAAATTTTTTGTGTGCTAGAAAAAATATCCTATCACCAGCACAGGCCCAGTAGCCAGCATGATTGTCACTTAAATCCTCTCACTTTGAAATCAATGAAAAAAAGATAAACACCAAGATCCCTCCGAAGATCTCTCTCTTTCAATGCACCATTAATGTGACAAGATAACAATAAGATGTAAAATCCTGTTTACAGAAAATGAACACTGGTGGAAGGATACATTAAATAGGGTATGCTATACAGGAGGAATGAGCTGAAGCAGGACAGCCTAAAACAAATAAAGCCAGCAAATATAAACCAAGCAAATGTGAGTTACAAACCACAAAGTCAATTGTAAGCAATAGGAGGAATGCATTCCTAGGGAAGCTTTCCATATGTCTAGAAGATGTCTTTATCAAACCAGATAGCTGTACTGTGTGGTAGGCTTCAACCTAAAAAGAGATTTTTTCATAATGGCATTTTCCTCATTATTCCACCACTTGTTGATGGACAAATTGCCACAGTGGCTCATACAAACTAACACAAACATGAAAACCTACCTTCACCACAGGAAACAAATGCACAACCCAAACACTCTAGCTATAAAAAGGGCGTCCATACAACCATTATGAGGAACTGCATTGCCTCACAATGTATTGGGGGCACCTACCCTGAAAATGAGAACGCAGTAAGAAACACTTCAATTACATAGTGGAAAGTAGATTTAAATGTATGGGTTCTTTTCACTAGGAAAACATTATCAGGGTAAGTATGAAAACACTACTGTCACTGTGTGAAGACACAGCACCCACTAACTAAAGTGCTAATACTGGGGTGGTGGTCATACCAAAGACCCAGCAGGGGTGACAGCCCTAGAAAGGCTGAGATTAATATTGCAACTATTGGGGCTATGAGTGCAGTCAAACAGATGTCAGAGTGGCAGTGGGAAAGCATCCACATTTTTGAATGGCATTGCATAACTCACAGCATGTTATGTAGGAGCAAGCTAGAGGAACCAACTAGGTAGTCACTGTATACTCATGAATCATAGATTTATTTTTTTATTACTATGTGAATATTAGACACTTTGTTGAAAGTACACCAGACAAGGACTGTGGTGTTAACTGAAATGCAGAAACGATGCAAGTGCAGAACATCATTTCCCGGCCACTTGTGGGTAAAATTACTGTGATTGAGTTGTATCTTGAATAGGGAAGTCATCAGCAAGGTGACAGTGAGGGCAAAAGTATTGGCCAGTCCATAGGTGTAAGAACGCCCCTGTGTCTTTTCTGCTGAGAGAATCTTAGGTTCTGCATACATCCTGTGTGTAAGCTGGTGAGAAAGCTTCAGTCTCATGTTTGCCTGATGTGTCAGCATAATAACCCCCACCTGAAAGCAGCCATTGCAACTTCTGACCCTGACCGTCTTCGATGCCACCTATACTCAAAGCACATGATCCTGCTTATCCTGTTCTTCAGTTGAGACACTAGAAGAGGAGTGTCACAGTAGTGTCCCATGAGCAGGCTTCACACCCTACCGTCACTGCAGTTAGGACCTCCTTTTCTCTTCTGAAACATGCTTATTCAATAACTGCGCTTGCTTATGGACTGTCAAAGCTTTAATCATGTCCTGTAAAGCCAGGAAAATGTACCCTTAGCAAGGGCAAGATTCGTCATCGCTACATGTTATGTTGGGTGCAAGATTAATAATAGACGCTGGAATAAGTTGGCAATGACAGCCCTGTCTCCTGGGTCCTCGATGTGGCCTTTCGTATTGCACAATAAGGCCCTCATTATGACATTGGTGGTAAATGCCGAATACCGCTGTGGTGACTGCTGTCAACATACAGCCGTGGAGGCAAGCATACATCCGCCAGATTATGACACAAACACACAAAACCGACAGAAACCAACCACAGTCACAAATCCACCAGACCCACAGAACGCAATAAACTGTCAGAACTACCACCCATACCGTTACGCCACCAAAACAACACCCTCCGAATAATGGACCATGAATCACCACAGCGGACAGTCAACAGCGGTAATCCATTGGTGGTGCACGCCACCACTGCAGAAATGGCCACCCAAAAACAAACAAGACAACATTGGCCAGAACAAAATAACCCACACCTGACACAAATACACACACACACCAACAGCACTATAAAACACACCGCCACAACACCCACAAACCTTTGCAAACACCAGAAGACCGCTACACCTTGCCACGCCAATCCCAGAGAGAACTGCATACACATATCACAACTACCCATTCATCCTTCACACCCCACCACATCACACATCACCCTCTGCATAACACACACACCACACAGCACCCATATCTCCACAAAGACACCCCTGTTTCACTGATGAGGAGTTGCGCGTCATGGTTGAGGAAATACAGTAGAACCACAGCTGTTTGGATCACAGGTACAACAAATCTGTTGGAGCTATGGTGGAGAATCATGGACAGGGTGAACGCCATGAATCAACATCCGCGCACAAGGGACAACATAAAGAAGAGGTGGAAAGACCTACTGGGGAAGGTGCGTTCCATTGCAGCAAGGCACCAGCTCGCCATCAGGAGGACTGGTGGTGGACCTCCCACAGCTGACAGCAAGTCTTGGCAATACTGCATCCTGAGGGACTCACTGGAATAGCTGGAGGATTGAATACTGGTGAGTCACCATTTACAACCTATCACCCCACTCCATCTCACACAGTGCACCATCCCAATTACCATACCTAAATGGCAACCCCTGCATGCCAAACCCACTGCAAGCACATCCATTCCAGCTCTTCATGCACACCCACCACCAATGCATGCACAGCATGTAGAACTACTAATCCCACAATCCATCACTACACACTACCAAAGGTGGGAGGACAACACCATTATCATTGGGAAAGCTAGGAATGTGGAATATGTCACAGACAAGTACCCTAACACATCATTTACATCCCTGCAGGTGCCCCAGCCAATGTCAGCGGCGAGGAGGTGCCACGGCTTCCCCACCAGAAGATGCCCTACGTGATGACAGCAACTCTGGATGTCCCGAGCTGGATGAACTCCCTGGCCCATCAGGGACCACTGGTCAGTCGGCTACCCATCCCACAGCCAGTCATCTACAGAGCCCCACTCTCTGATTCTAACACCACAGCAGCCAGCCAACACCCGACCTCTGTCCCAGGACACATCAATCAGTAGTGTGCCCATCTGTACAGGGACCCGAGTTCACACCTCACAAGCAAGACAATGAGGGTCCTGGTGTCAGTGGGAGTGGGCAGACCGTTCAGGGGACACAGGTACAGGGTGCCAGGGACAGTCAGAGGACAGCTGGCACCACGGGGAGGACAGGCCCAGGAGTCACAAATGTCCTGGGGGCATACCTACAATCCAGGAAAGGATGGGTCAGGTGTTAAACATCATGCAGGAGAACCAGCTGCTGCAGGGGGAACACCACCAGGAAGACATGCAGCAATTGCAGGCCTTGAATACCACCATGGCCTCCATTGCAAGGGTGCTGGGTGACATGGCCAACATCATGCGTGAGTACACAGCACACCAGCGGGCCCCTACCACTAGCCAGTGTACTGACCAGCCCTCCACATCTGCTGCAGCTAGTGGACAGGAGGCCTGCCACAGGACCCAAAGGCCACTAGCACCCCTCACCCTGCAGAAGGTGAACCACCCCACAAACGTTCCCTGTGACCCAGACAGACACCAGAGACAGTTGCCAAGACCACCACCAGGAAATGAGCCCCTCCAGGATGTCCCCCTTGTGTTTCACTGTGTCACCATGTCCACTTTGAACTGCCATTGCTCCTCTTCCTATGGCCCCTTGGACACTGGATCTGTGCTACAAACAGACTGTGCAACTATACTGGACTTTTCCCAACCATCATCCCACCCTATTGCACTTTTCATTGTAAACCCAATGAATTAATAAACACCCTTGGACACAACTTGAGTAATAGTGCTTTATCTGAAGGAAATGTACAATGTATTGAACTGTATTGAAATGCATGATCCTGTGGAAATGTCCTGTAATGTGTTCATCCATCTTACATATGTGTTTCAGCAGTCTGTACACATCACAGCATTACACTGTTGTAACTACACCAACATCTGCAATAAGGGAAGGCATAGGTGACAGTCAGTTGGGATCCAAAGGTAGTGACTGTCATTATACTACAGCCACATAGCACAACACTTAAATGGAGAGATGTATAGTTCAATAGTCTTACTTGAGTGTCATTGGAAGTATTATTGTATGATGTGTGTGTCGTTGTCCACATCCTCCTCGTCTTCCTCCTCCTCACTGTCCTCAGTGTCCACTTCTGCCTCAGGTGCATTGTCACCCCCCTCCTCCTGCAGATAGGGAAAATTGTGCAGCATGCAGCACACAACTACAATCTTGCGGACCTTCTCAGGGGAGTAGCATAGGGATCCACCTTCAGATGGAGGCACCTGAACCTGGCCTTCAGGAGATCGAAGGTCCGTTCAACAATCCTCCTTGTACGCACATGAGCATCATTGTACCTATTCTCAGCCCCTGTTCTCGGATTCCTAAAAGGGGTCAAGAGCCAGGACAGATATGGGTAGCTAGAGTCACCTAGAAGAAGTGAGGGACACACATTAGCCTTGAACAATGGCGTGGGGTATGACTCCTGTAGGCATGCACTGACATACATTGGGCGGGGACTCAGGCTCACCTACAAGCCACACTCTGTTCCTCAGTAATCCTGCCATCAGCTGTGGGACACTGCTATTCCTCAGGACAGAGGCATCATGCACAGACCCAGGATACTTGTCAGTGACGTGGGAGGTGTGCTGGTCAGCAAGGCACACCATCTGGACATTGAGTGAGTGGAAACTCTTCCTATTCTTTTACACCTGTTCATTGGCCTTGGGGAGTACTAAGGGAATATGGGTGCCGTCAATAGTCACAATCACATGTGGTATGTGTCCCATTGCATAGAATCCAGCCTTCACAGTGGGCAAATCATCACCCTGGGGGAATGTGATGTAGCTGCACATGTGTCTGAGCAAGGCAGCCAAGCCCACAGCACAATCAAGAACATTGGCTGACATTTCTGCAGCCAAGCCCACTGTCACCTGGAAAGAGACTGTTGCCAGGAAGTGGAGCACTGATAGTACCTGCGCAAGAGGGGGTATTACTGTGGTGCAACGGATAGCAGGTAGCAGATCAGGCTCCAGTTGTGCACACAGCTCTGTGATTGTGGCCCTGTCCAGACGATAGGTGAGTATGATGTGCTTGTCCTCCAGTGTAGCCAAGTCCACAAGGGGTCTGTACAAGGGTTCTTGCCTCCTCCTCCTATTTCTCCTCAGTGGTTGGTACCTAAGTGACCCAAATGTAAGAAGGGAGTGACAACAGGACCTATGGACACACTACATCAGAGTGCACAGAGCATGTATGTATGTTGGACACTAGAATTGTCTTGGCATGTACAGTCGACACCAATGAAGCACTTTTAAATCAATACATGTGCACTAGTAGTAGGAAATGGTAACCGCCTGTCCGGTATGCAGGGACAGGTGGAAGTGACCCCACTCAGCTGGCGTTAGGTGTAATGGCGGTAGTTGGTCTGCATCGCCATGCAATTCCTCATTGGCTAACACATGGGGCTCTATAGAGTACAGGAACCAATGATGATCAACCCTGGCGGTGACGGTGTTTACTACCACGGACACGACAGCCATTTTCTTCCTACTACTTCACTTGATTCCTGACTTTCCACTGGACTACATCTCCACTGCATGTGCTGCTGTGATCTGTGTCTGGAACCTGCCATGGCCCGTGTTACAGGGGAAAGGGCCTCAGCCTTCACGTCGGAGGAGATGGAGAGGCTTGTGGATGGGGTCCTACCCCTGTATGGGCCTCCAGACCAACAGATGAGTACATCATGGGTAAGTTGCATGCAACATGGCTCCATGTAGATGTATGTGTGTGCTGGCAGTGTGTCAGTTGTGGGGTATGGCTGCAGGCAATATGAATTCAGAGGTACAGGTCATCTGTGTGATTGATGAGGGGCAAATGCAGTATGTAAGCCATTTGTGTGACAGGCTGGATTGTATGATTCATGGTGTCCTTCTTTCTGAGTTTCCTCTGCAGGTCAGCACCCATCAGAAGAAGGGGTTGTAGATTGCCATCACCAAGGATGTGCGGACCCTGGGGGTCCATAGCCGGCAGAGCACCCACTGCAGGAAACGGTGGGAGGACCTGAGACACTGGGCCCGGAAAACCACAGAGGCCCAGGTGGGGATGGCCTCCCAACAAGGGAGGGATGCCTGTCAGAGCCAGATTCCACTGATAGCCCATATACTGGCAGTAGCAAACCTTGAGTTAGATGGACGCTTGAGGGCAGCACAGCAGCCACAAGGCGGTGAGTACAGTGTGTGTGACATTCATCATTTGTTGCCTGGCATGGGATTTGGGTGTAGGGTTAAAGTCAGTGGATGTCCCAATATGGCAGTTTAGACATTGCTGCGTGGTCCAGCTCAGGTATGTTGGGTGGTATGCATATCTTAAATTGCTAGATAGTTGGCTTTCCATGCCAGACAGGACTCATTTGGTCCCAGTAGATGTGCAAATGGCAGTGTTTCGCTCCTACCTGCTGTAGTACCTAGTCAATGGTATGCCAGTGTGGTCCTTACTACCCATTCTTGGTCCCAGTGAGTGATAGTGATGTGTATGCCATCTATGCTGGTGGTGCTGTGATTGTCCCTGTGCTCCCTTCCCCCTCTCCTTTTGTCATTCTGTCCATGTGTGCAGTAGTGTCATCTGGTGAAGGAGCAGGGGCACCAGCGAGTGAGGGAGCTGCAGCCTGTGAGACCAATGAGGCAGAGTCCACCGATGCTGAGGGGACCAGTGGTACAGAGGGTGAGGGGAGCACCACTGGGGGGATAGGAGCAGATACTACTGACTCTGATTCCTCCTCCGATGGGAGCTCCCTGGTGGTGGCGGACCCCTCTTGGACCAGCCCAGCTACTTCATCTTCTACCACCCCACGTAGGAGCACCACCCTGCCAGTAGCCCCCCACCCAGCTGCCTTTGCCCGCTCACCCAGAAGGGTGGGCGTCTCCTTTGCCCCAGACACCTCAGGCCCTGCCGCATTCAGACCTGCTGCCCTCAGTGAGGAGGCTATTGACCTCCTGAGATCCATCTCTGTAGGGCAGTCAACCATAGTGAATGCCATCTAGGGTCTGGCATCCCAGATGCAGTATTGTGATGCCTTCCTGTAGGGCATTCACAGTGGCTTGGCAGCCCTACAGTGATAGTTTCAGGCTCTGGCTTCCTCTCTGATGGAAACCAGTGCCCCTGTTTCTTCCGTCCCCCTTCCAACTACCTCTTCGCAGTCCCAGTCTCCTCTCCCCCAACCCATCCCACGCACACATTCTGACAAGCATGCACCCAAAATAACAGACAAGACTCGCACGGACAAACACAGGAAGCACACTTCAGCCCACAGGCACACACATACAGCCAACACACCATTGCAACAGCCACTGCCTCCACTGTCTCCCCCTCCTTGTCCTCACTCACAGTCACATCAGCACTCACACCTGCATGTACAGCATCAACAGCCCCAGATCTTGCCACCTGTATAGCCTTGCCCACAGTCACCACAACAGCAGACCCGCAAACATGCACCCCACACACCACATGGGCAGTTACCACCATCACCACCTCCTGCAGCACACCCACCTCACTTGCAGACACCACCACAACATTCATCCATGCATCCTATTTGACCTCCCCCACCCTGTCTGCCCCCCTCCAAAGACACACAAACGCTCCCACTCAGACCCCCAACAGCCATCCAACTCATACACGCACACTGTCCATGCACCTGCACCCAAGTCCAACATACTTCCTCCTCCCTCAACCACTCCCTCTACCTCCACTCCCATACTTCCTCCCACACGCCGCCCCATTGGTCCTAAGAAGCTTTCCCTTTCCCGCCTTGACCTCTTCCCTCCCCTCCCCCATCCTGCCCATAAGAGGAAAGCCCCACCCCCCTAGCCCAGTACCTCCAGCACCAAATTGAGCCCTGTTCATCCCCCTAAGACTTCACCTGCCACTAAGGGGCCCAAGAGTGGCATTCCGGCCCCCCGCCCCAAGCCCACTCCCCCGCCCCGTAAACAGAAGGGTAAAGACGTCCCCCTCAAAAACCCAAGCCCCTGCCAAGTGGAGTCCTGTTGTTGTCAGGAGTCAAGTTGGGCCCTTGGACGTTGCTCTGTGGCCATATGTGGACTTTGGACTGGCCAATGGCCCTGCTTGTACATATGTACTTTCTCGTTTTTAAGCTTAACGCTCATTCTCCAACATGATTACAGTGGTTGGACCAGAGGTATGTGTCCTAGCTTTCTTTCCTCCTGGTTTATGTTGCTGTTGATTTACACTGCAAATTGTTCAGTGTGTATGGTGTGTGTTGTGCGTGTCTGTGTGTCACTCTCCCCTCCCTCCCTCCCTTCTGTGCTAGGCGGCTGTACTCACCATCATCGTCATCGTCTTTGTCAGTGTTGGAGCTCCTGGACGGCCATGGCGTGATACAGCATCGGGAAGACTTCCAGTTCTGGTTCCATGGCGGCTGCGACTCCTCTGTGTCCCTGGAGGTGAGTGTCTTCTTTTATATAATGTGTTTCCGCCAGGATTTTGGTGGTATTACTAAAGCCCCGGAAATCCTGCCTGCCTAGAGATTGCTACCGCCATGTTCAGTGGTCGTACCGCACTGGCAGTTGGGGTGGTACATTGGCTGTCTATTGGAGGGATCGCCGCCATGGTCATAATTGATGGTCATTACCTCTGGCCTGGTGGTGGTGCTACCGCCATCGCCAGTGTGGCGGTCACCTGACCGCCAATGTCATAATGACCACCTAATACAATACATTGAGAGTGATCGGACAGGTTGAGGTTGGTAGTCTCCCAGCTCCCAGTAAGTTTTGTGTGAATGAAGCAGGCATAGTTGGGGGCTGATTTTGGAAGAGGATAGAACAGAATAGTGTAAGTGAGCTAGAAGCAAGAGTGATATGATTGAAACTAGCTCATGAGGAGCCTTAAATATTCCAGTTGTAACAATATTTGGCTGATTTTTTCTAACCACGCGTGCATCGGATGCATTGTGAAGATGGTGGAGAAATGTTCCAAGTGGTAGGTAATTTGATATCATTATAGAGTGGCATGGGGGGAGAGAGATGGATGGGAGGCCACATGTACGAAGGCAATAGTTTGTGATTACCAAATAGCTGTTTGGTAATCGTAGACACCAAACTACAACTGTGTCTTGATACATTTTGTGATTCCCAGTGGGTCACAAACAGACCTACCTCATGAATATTAATGAATTAGGTATCCAATTGCGACTCATTGGAAATTACTAAAATCACAGCGATGATGTCAGCAGACCACCATGTCTGTGATTGTTTTTAAATAAAGCAGTCTTTTTTTAAATGTAGTCCAAATTCCTTACAAGAAAATGGAATGTGTTTAAAAAAAAACATGAAACTTTTTTTCATTTTTTAAGAGAAGGAAGAGGTCCACTGGACTACTGCTCTTAAAAAATGTTTTTACAAACATCCACAAAAGGGAAGGGGCCCCTAGTGGACACCCTCCCATTTGTGAATGAATTAGCACCAACTTGAAGTTGGGGGTATATCGTGAATGTTTTGTGCCTGCATTTCAGTCACAAAACATTCACACATACGACTGCGATTCTGTATTAGAAGGGATGCCCTAAACACGCGCCTTTCTAATATTGAATCACAAACCCAAAATGCGAATCGGTAATAGGTTAGTGCATCACCGATAGGGCTTTCTACATCCCAAAGAGCCTTTCTGCATTCGCAAACATGCCGTTTCTGTGAATTGGCTCATTTGCAGCCAGCAACAAGGTTTGTCATGTGGCCCCATATCTCAACACTACTGCAACAGCAGCCAGAAATTCTTAAATCCACGAGCACAGGGAGATGATATTGAGACAATCACATCTTCTGAGTGGAGTGGGAGGTACATTAATTTTATGTAGCTGTTTTAATATGTGTGTCACTTTCTTTCACCTCTAGATGAATCCCAAAACGTTAGACAAAAATAAAGCCATAAAGACGCTGACGTTTACCTTTCTGCATAGCCTCCCTTTTGTTTCACGTTTCGAGGATTGGAATAGTCAGTCCAGGACATTTCCTGTTTAAGTGACTTATCTTCTTGGCTAATGTCACCATCATGTGATGAGTAGATAGTGGGGTCACTGTCAGTTTTTGAAGATGTTATTAAAAGTTCCTTCTAGCACCCCATCTTTGCCTATCCGAATGGATTTAAATCTTTTTCAAATTAACCAGATTGCTGCTTTAAGGCCACTTCTATTTTGGATTCGGCTATGGTCATCAGATGCCCTCATTCCATTTAGATGTGGGCTGCCCAATCTGGTGGGCCCTAACCTCAACACTAAAATTAATTGGTGTGCCTATGTTGAACGGTCCTTATTTCATCTTGGTCTGGAGTCCTACTGGAAGGATCCCTCTTCTATTCCTAAAAAAGCTGTTCAGACACTGAAGGACGCTTTTTGGCTCAAAGTTCAAACTGTTCAATTGGCTGAAGTTGTGCCCTTCTCTATGTCTGATAGCTTTCTGCAATTCAAATGTTATTATGAGTTCGAGCCCTTTATGGATGCAGCACTCTCTCCATCTGCGCGTGCCCTTTTCATTAGATTTAGACTAGGGTCCCTCCCTCTGTGTTCTTTAACTTACAAATGGTCCAATTCCACCAATAAGTCTAAGTTATGCCCGATGGGATGTAAGAACGAAGAGTCTGATCTACATGTCCTTTTTCAATGCCGTGCATATGACAAACAGAGGGCCTTTTGGATCAGTCCCCTATGCAAACAAATGGGTTTTAGGAATTGTTTATTCGCCGAGAGAATTTTTAAATCTGATTCATCTATACAAATAGTTTATCCTGTGGCAAAATGTATTGAATCAATATGGCGTTTCAGATTAGCGACTATAAAGAATAAGACTAGGTAGTAGTTCCTAGAATTAGGTATTGTAGTGCATATTTATTGTATCTAGGTGTAAGTTATTAGTTTGATATTTTCTGGGACTGGATGTTTTATAAGTATTATATTATTGGAGAAAGAAATCTTTTTCATACGTTTGTTTTATCTTGGTTTTAACATTTCTCTTTTTAGTGTTTGCTATCCATTTTACTGTAACTCCTTTTATAATCTCCTTTTTGGATTGTTATGTATTGTACTTTTATGGTATGTTTTTTACCAAAATAAAGTAAAGTGATGATGAGTAGATAGTGAAGGATGTTGGTGAGCTACGATGGCCTGACATCCTATCTGTCTGAAGTTTTCATGGTCACCTTACACAAGTTATCCATGGTGATCCAGGGGCATGCGCATCTGGAAGTCATCTGATGATGAGCATGATTTGTGCTATGATGGAGTCGCACAGTGGTTATGTTGTCCTCAGCACTTCGCTTCGACTGCTGCATAAGCCCTGATACATATACTTGAATCTCTGGACACCACATTGTGCCACTACTTAAATCATGTTTTCGAGGCGTGCCCTGTTGGACATCATCTGTTGCCCTTTTCCCTAGTTGTCCGTAGTAGAACTGTGTGAGTCACGAATGGTGGGAGAATTGTTTATGGAAGCAGTGTTG
Organism: Pleurodeles waltl; assembly: GCF_031143425.1. Taxonomy (NCBI): domain Eukaryota; kingdom Metazoa; phylum Chordata; class Amphibia; order Caudata; family Salamandridae; genus Pleurodeles; species Pleurodeles waltl. The sequence continues at coordinate 1,031,759,679 of NC_090439.1, read as the reverse complement.
TGTGGCATGTCTGTTCTACTAACCTAGCAAGACACATTTGTGGTGTCTATGCCTTTACACTCCTGTGGAGACTCAAAGTCTACAGGATGTCTGTTTCATGCCAAGAACCGTGGAAACCTTTAGAGTTTGAAGCATTTGTTGGCATAATGTACCAACCATATGCTAAGGTTCGCATGTCCATAACTAATAAAGGAGGGTCTGTGGAGGTTCTTAATTTACCACTGAAGATCCATATGGTTGGGGGTGCAATGATGCCACAGAAGTCTTTTTTGGGCTTGGTGTATCCAATTTGTTGCCTGCAGTGAGGTAGCACAGCATGCCACACGAAGTTTGAGTGTATCAGTGTCTTTCCATGCAGCCTTAGAAAAAGAGATGCAGGAGTTACCAATCCATTCTCTTATAATATTCTGTAGGGTCGCAGTATGGCATAGTAGTGTAGTGCGCACAGCAGTGTGGACTTCACAGTTATGGTATGAGGTCTTCTTTTCTCACTTGAGAGGCAGAGTGCTATGAGGATCAGGACATTTTCGTCATAACTAAATTTTAAGAATGACTCACAAAATGAATGCCTGGTTTTAGTCCTACATGGTAGTCCTTGCCTGCAATCCCACCTTTCCTGTTTGAGCTCTTCCACCTACTTCCTCTTGGGATTTTTGTATAATTATTCTTGCCAGGCAGATCTGCATTTCCTTGAGGTTCAGAATCTTCCCTCAAGTTCTAAACATCATTAGAACATTGGAATGTTGAGAACTCCACTGGAGACAAAGGAGTGGCTCCAGACATATAATGGCTGGTATAAACCTTCTGCTTCAACATTCCAATATTTGTCTTTCTGATTCTTTCTTTTTAATTTAGATTCTAAACTTAGAGGGTGGAATGTTCTAAAAGCCTTATAGCCCTTCTACGTCAAGCTATATTGGTTGTTAAAGGCCCTCACCCCCTTTATACGCCCTTGTTTGCAGCTCAGGCCTATAACTCGAGTTCACAGCCTTAGGAACTGACCTAGATCTCAGCAGCGGCCTATCGGGCTATAGTAGAGTCCATCAATGTCACACAGCATTGCCCCTTTGTTCGGGGTTAAGTGGTTGATAGAATCTGCTTTTGTGGTTGCTGTAGCTGAGTGTCCTCATATGCCCTTCATCCAATGAATAGCTGCAGATTGATATGACTGGTGTGTCCGGTTCCAAATTTTCTACCCATTTGATGTATTCCTCTCCTTTTTTGCAATCTAGCTTTATTGGAAATCATAGCTCTCGGTCGTATCTTTTCTCCGAATAAAGTAGCTCTGTGTTCTTTAATGTGTCGTGATAATTTTTTGTGAAATCGCACTTTGGTCGAGTGGTTTTTAGTGGGTGGGTAAGTAAAATATGTTCATTGTGCGTTTTAGATTGTCCAGGTGTTTTGGGTGACTTTAATTGAAGTCATTCCAGCCCTCCCAGACACTTGGCGCGCGCGCGTGCACGCATTCGCTCCAGGTGACATCATCGATTCTATGTTTCTCCCAGTCCTGCATAAGTATGTCATAAACAGGAGCTAGCCAGACCTCTGCATATAGAGCAGCCACCCTGTATAACCCCTTTCTTGAAATCGGTTTATTAAGCCACCTAGAAGAAATTAATTCAACTATAAAAATACAATGATTAACATTTATACATCACTCCACACAGACACGCTACATCGTATTTAAAATTGAATACGTGCTATTTTTGATGCAATGTGCACTTTCTGTGAAACTACTAATGTATGTAAATGTAAAGAGAAGTCTATTTATCGTATAAATTGACAGCAGCTCCTCCTAGCGGTACAATGCTGCTGATGTCACTTCAACTGAAGTGATTTACGGAGCAGCCAAGTTGCCATGACAGAGGACAGAGCTCCGCGGTTTTTATTCATTTTTGCAGAATGTCTTCCTTATGTCAGAGGGTTAATGAGGCCATTCCTTTCTTATGTGGCCTCCATGGGCCGCCAGCTGCCCTCCGCTATTGACAGGATATAAAACATCAAACACCTCATACTTCATGTTCTGTAGCAGAACAGGGGCACTGGTAAAATACCAGACAGAGCTTTAACAAAAGCTATTTTTGTACTCATGTTGTGTAACAAAATAGTTCTCACCCAGATATACGTCATAGTCTCGTTGCTGTGACTTTTATACTTTCTTAGCCTTGTGTACTAACTGTGAACATGCAGCGCATGAACGTGAGTTCATCAACATTCCAGGCGTAGCGGAAGTGACATCACAGCCATTTGACTTTTACTTTCACTCGCACACACATGCTTACACATACACACACATTCACACATCCATACACTGGCATGAACACACCCTCACCCAGAAGAATGCTCACAACATCATTTTAAAATCACTTTTTACTTATCTCCCCTACCAGGGATAGTTAAATTCCAACTAAGTGTACTCCATTGTTTACTAATATATAATATTATATTATTCATTATTGATGACGCAGAAAAAGAAGGTCCGACATATATTCATACATATTAAACGAACTTTATTAATCATGAAGTATTGAAAATGTAGTAATCCGTCATAATCGCAAATGTATGCCATGATTTCTTGTTTGAAAACTGTTTTGCTTAGCTTAAATTTAGTACAGGCTTTGGCCTAGTTGCCTGGTTTTAAATTCTAACTGCGTGGTTTTTCCTTGAACTAATGAAACATATATTCTTGCTTGAAGTTGTATTTTTCCAGTAGAGCTAGGGGGGAACACTTATCTCCAAGGTGTCGTGCTAGGCCGGTTACATCCCCTTTGATACAAGGTCAGTCTCTGCAGGTGCGGACAATGAAGGTACAGATAGTAAAATAATTGGCAAACCATGTTACAATTTGTGTTCCAAGGCTCCAAGGACAGTGTATGCACAAATGAGCGCTAGTAAAAGACAATTTTGATTGGACAATTTGAAGCCAACCTATGAACCCTCCAATGGAAGACCCTGCAGAATTTGGAATGTTTCTTACTTAAACCCACCGGACAAAGAGAAGTCAGCCATTTTCCTCGATGCCAGTTTGAAGCCTGATGCCAGACTCCATTTTGGACGACACCCTGATGCCCTTTTCTCTATCTGAGAGAAAGAGACTTTAAGAATTCTCACCCTAGAGACTTTAACTTTGATTTGCCCCGTCTTGCCCATGCAGTAACTTTGCCCCATTCTCCTTGCCGCTGCAAGGAAGCTTGCCCTTAGTTTTGCCCCATTGAAATTTGCCCCATGCTGATCAACCGGTACCTGAAGGACGAAGACTTTTCTTGAATGCTGATTGTATTTGGTAAATATGAAATGATAAATGTATTATGCATTGTGTTTTTCCTTTTAGGTACCAACTGCTAATTTTGATAGAGCCCTAGCTAGAAGTTTTCCAAATTTGTGTTGACTAAATTCGTTTTGCATGAAGTCCCACATGCTGATGCTAATTAGAGGTTAGTCGAGGTATTCATTCAATGTACCATGCTAAATTGAAATCTTGTTATGCTGACCGAATGTATGCAATTAGTCAAATACAGTTAGTCATATTGGTGATTTGCATTGCGATAACAGAGTGTATCATTATTCAGATTTTACGTAGATTGCGTTTCTTCCGCCGTTATGGACAGCTAGTAATGTTCATATACATATATCAATTGGTTTTGAGACATATATATATCGTGCTAGCTTTGTTAATATAGGGAAATAAATTCACTAACTTTTAATAAACTGGTGTGGTTATTCATGACTGAAAGGTCATGGTGCGCCGAAATACCAACTGTTATTGATTTCTGATGTGCTATATTGATCTATTAATTGAGTACTGATTACCGATTGTGATAGTTATTGATTATTGATCTGAGTGACTCGACTATTTTAGGATGAGAAGAGCCCGACTCGGTTAAAAGATTCACCGACCTCCAACGTGTCCAGGTACAGGTAATTTATAAGGGCTGGACGCGTTATCACTATCAGTGTAATAAAAAAATTGGCAGGAAACAAGGAAACTGGAATCCCAAACAATGTCCATAAGGACGAGTTGCCTCCTGTCTTCCGTCCCCCGCAAATCCAAGCTGTGAGAAAGTCGATCATTCTGGAATGGAGCTTGCTATCATACCTAGGAGAAATGGTAGGCTCTCTAAAGACCCCGATATAAAAAGTAGCAACGTAAACAGTGACTGCGCTTGTGCAGTTGAAAATTACATTTGAAATGTACAATTATTCTTCATCACGTCTTCACTGCAGCCGTCATACTCATATCAATGCCTCTCATATTTTCGCTCTCACTTCGCCTCAAAAGAGCTACTTTTACCGCCATACCCTGTCCCCGAACTCTCGCGCTTCACTCTATGTTTTTTCCTTCCTTATCAGTGACTCCAGCTGCAACGTTATTTTAACAGACTATTTTTTTTTTCTAAACACAGGAAGGTTCAAACAAAGTTGATGAGGTGAAAAAATACTTCAGCTCATAAAGAGTGCCGATCCACTCAGAGACAGAAACGTGTCATGTACGGTAAAAGTTTGAGTTTAGCGTCTAAATCACCATCTTGCACTCCCTCCAGCGCTACATAGGAAGACTAGATTATTTAGGTGCCCAAGGTCACCCACATACCAACAAAACTTCAGAATGGTGATTGATATTTTACTGCCGTTATTTGCTAAGATAGAACATCAAGCATGTGCAATTTGTGCAATAAAGGGAAAGGTTTCCAATGATTTTAATAGTTCATTAATGTTTTAAAATAATTTATATTCTATGCACCTAGTGTATACATTATTTTCAAACTTAAATTAGCAGTGTAAAAATTACCGGTAGGTAGTGGGTGTCAGACAAGTAATGTACTTAGGAAAGGGACTCTAGTGGGAAGGAATAACACATTTTCTAGCTTGCGCTTCAAAAAATTTCAATTCTATTAAGGACAGGGAGGCGAGGATTATGCTTATCTCTCTCTTTATTGCAAACAAACAGCAACCAATTAAAACACTTAAAAACTAAAAACTACATTTCCCATGAAACCTGTAGTCCACAATATACACCAATCACAGGCCGCCTGAGCCTTGTATATCTAACTCTGCAAACATAGTCCTTCCTCTTTCTTTGCAATCAAAATCCAACAATACTTGACTCCCAGGAACTTGGAAACCTTGTAACACTGGAATGCCGCCGGAGAAACATTGACAGTCCTCTAATCTGAGAAGACCAATTTTCTTCTTTAACTATCCATAATAATCAGGTAGTTTTGTTATCCGCACCTGAAGAAAAATAAGATAAATGTGCAATAATATCCAATCCTTTATAAAATAATCTTATAAAACAGTCCAATAAAATGGGAGGGCATACAAATCTACAAAAACATTCATAGTATTGTCAAACAGTATAGCAAGATAAGATCATCATTATTTGCAAGGTGGATTAATCCTCGCCTCCGTGTCCTTAATAGAATTAAAAATTCTTGACGCGTAAGCTAGAATTCTTTTTATTCTATGTCAGGACCGGAGGCTTCGGATTATGCTAGTTTAAAGCTGATTTACCACTGCGGAAACAACATCAACAATTGGTTTGTGATAAAAACCTTTAAATGTGGAATCTGAGGACCAATCAGCTGCTCTCGTTATATCGTCCAAACGAGAACCTACTGATAAGGCCTTAGAAGCCATAGCACCACAAACTGAGTGAGGCCCAAACGTAGAGACGTCTATTCCAGCCTCCCCAATAATCCATCTGATCCATTTGGCCAAGGTGACCACTGAAACTGGGCCAAAAGGTTTCTGTAAAGAAATGAGCAATTGTCCCTGAATATCTCTACGATGTATACGTGTACATTCCTCATATGCCTTCAAGCACTTGACAATACACAACTTCTGATGATGGGGAAAAGCTGGATAAGATACACATCTAGAAGCCGTTTTCGTACAATTAGAAATAGTAAATGAAACTCCAGAAGGAGTAAATACTCTACCTGCTAAATCCAAAGCTCGGACATCCAATACTCTTCAACAAGATAAAAGACAAAGTAACACAGTAAGCTGAGCTGATAACTGTTTACATGAAAGATCCTCATTACATGGCCAATTCTTTAAGAATCGTAAGACCACATCTATGTCCCATAACACTGCATATTTAGGCTGTGGAGATTTAAACATTTTAATCCCTCGCATCAGTTTACATACCAATGGATGATCCCCAATAGGTTTCCCTTCTAAGTGAGGATGACCCGCAGAAATAGCAGATCTGAAATTGTTAATGGTTCTGTACGCTAGACCTTGAGAAGCTAAGTCAGAAAGAAAATTAACAATTATTTTAATGTCTGTCCCCAGGGGATCAACACCTTGTTCACTACACCAACCAACCCATCTTTTCCAAGAAGATTCATATCTCTTGTGAGTTGAAGGGGCCCAAGATTGGGATAAGAAAAACAAAGCTTTGTCTGAAACTCCTGGCACTTGCCATCGTCTCTGGAAACTCTCCACGCCATGAGTGGCAACTGCCCCTGAATCATAAGGGGATGTTGAGATCCCACTGGGTCCAGCAATAGGTTCGGATCCCTGGGAAGCGCTAAAGGTTTTGCACAAGACATTGACATCGCAACTGGAAATCAAGGTTGAGCTTTCCAAATTGGGGTCACCAGAATTAATTCTGACCTCTGTCTCTTAGCCTGAGATAGTGGTCTCTGAATCATGGAAAAAGTAGGAAAAGCATAAAGAATCCCCTTCTCCCATGATTGCATCAATGCGTCCGTTCCCAACGCTTGCGGATCCGGTCTCCAACTGAAGAATCGAGTCAGTTGGGTATTGAGTCTCGAAGCAAAAAGATCCATTGAACAAGGGCCCCACTGAAAATTCAGTTGTTGGAATACTAGATGATTGAGCTTCCAATCGGTGCCATCCCTGAGGAACCGAGAGTTCCAATCTGCTATCAGATTGGCCCGACCCGGTAAATATTCCGCCATCACTGAAATGTGATGTTGGAGGCAGAACTGGCAAAATTCCTTCGCTATCTCTACCAGAACACGAGATCTGGTTCCCCCCAGCCAATTGATATATTGGACCGCCAAAATGTTGTCCATACATAGAAGGATGCAACATTTCGCCTGTCGAGGGGAAAGGGATCGGATTACAACAGCTCCCGCTAGAAGTTCCAGGCAGTTGATATGTAATTTCAGTTTGTCTGTCGATCATTGGCCTCCTGTCTGAACTGAACCACTGCGAGCCCCCAGCCCCACCTACTGGCATCGGACTCTATTATCGTCTCCGGGACTGATGCAAAAATGGCTCTGCCATTCCATGCATCCATGTGAGCTAACCACCAAGCTATTTCCGCTCTGGCTTCCTCTGACAAGCCGATCTGTTCCGCATAGGCTAGACCCCTACGGAGATGTAGGATCTTCAACAGTTGCAAGGCACGGTAGTGAAGGGAACCCGGAAAAATCGCCTGAATGGAAGAGGCTAATAGCCCAACTAGACGTGCAAGGGTCTTCAACAATATAGTCAGAGAGACAGGGGCTCTCTTCAACTCTTTCTTGATGGACTTCCTTTTTGCGGAAGGCAATAACAGTTGGGCCTTAGCTGAGTCCACTTGAAAACCTAAGAATTCTATAACTTTGGACAGAATCAATATTGACTTGTCCGAGAAACCTAGGTCTTGCAAGAGCTGGATCGTCCAAGAGAGGTGTAATAACACTGAGTCTTCTGTCTGGGCCATGATCAGAATGTTGTCCAGATATATGATGAGGCGTACGCCCCTTTCTCTGAGAAATTGCACCACTGGTCTTAAAAGTTTGGTGAAACACCAGGGAGTGGAAGACAGACCGAACAGGAGAACGGAAAACTCGTACCAATGGTCTCGCCATTGGAATTGAAGAAACCTTTGATGAGGTTCGAATACAGAGACCGTAAGGTATGCGTCTTTGAGATCCAGATGGACCATATAATATCCTTCTTGCAGAAGATCCCTTAACAAGTGGATACCTTCCAGTTTGAAATGGCGATAATCTACCCAGGAGTTGAAATCTTTTAGATTGAGCACAAGACGCGAACCGCCTCCCTTTTTTGTACTAGGAAAACAGAACTTACAAAACCGTAAGGGTGATAATTCGATTTGATGATGGTACGTTTGTGAAGTAGGGCCTGAATCTCTACATCTATCAAAGAGCTCTCTATCTGGGAAAAAAGAATGGGCCAACGAAAGAAAGTCTGTTGGGGACGAGAGTAGAACTCCAGATGAAATCCCCTCACTGTCTGCAGAACCCAAGGATCTTGGGAAATGCGTTCCCAAGCCCTGACATGTTTCTTCAATCTCCCCCCCAGAAAAAACTTCTGAGAATGGGATGATCCTCACCTGTAGTTGTTCCATCGGTAGAATTGAAGCCACCTCGGTTACCTCGGAAACCACGGCCTCTGCCTCTCCGGGCTCTACAAGGGTAGAATCCTGATCTGGCGTAGGAAGATTGACCCTGATGATTGTAACCTCCTGAGGTCTGGTAAAAACCACAGGCTGGCGCTCGACCTCTATAGCGTCCGGCCCTAGCAAAAAAGCCCCTGCTGAACATCTTTTTCATAGAAGATTGGGCTTTATCCAGCACTGAAAAAGTAGCCACATACTTCCCCAAATCTTTGACAAATTTGTCTCCAAAGAGCAATCCACTCACCAGAGTCCCTGCTTCATTAGTCGCTAACTCTGCTAGTTTCGGGTCGATTCTCATTAAAAATTAGCATCTGCGCTCAGTGGACATGGCATAGTTAGCATTGCCTAACAAACACATGGCTCGCTGAGCCCATTCTAACATGATTTGCAGGTCAATGGGGGTATTAGCCTCCTTAGCTTGGACAGCTAACTCCAAGATCTTTGTTAAGGGGCCAGAAATGTCAAAAAGTTTGTCCTGACAGCTTTTCCAGGCTCAATCTAAGCCTTTCTTAGGGTCCTTGGAGAACCTCTTATTGAAGGCGGCCCTATTGGGATCAAGTTCAGGCATTTCTGCCATCTTGCCTTGCAAGGAAGGTCGTGGGCATTCCGAACGTAAGGTGTTGCGAATGTCTCGATCAAAACCTTTCCGGATTCGATCTTGTACGTATTGTGCTACCTCTGCACATGGTATCCATTCTGTAGATCGTGGATGGATTATATTCTCTGGATCAAAAGATAAAGTACGAAGAGTCTGATCACTCTCTTGTGTATTACGCGACTTGCGTTTGCGTTTACCAGAAGGTTTGGGCTCAATTTGGTCATGATCAGAATCAGAAGATAATGAATTTGATGAGGAAATGCAATCTGTATGAATAGAGGGTTCCATACTGGTCTCTGGGATCTCCGGGGTCAGAAGAAAACCATATTCGTGGTCTTGTAAAACGGATGCAGCCATATGTGCTAGGATGTCTGCGGATGAGGCTGGTCCTTTTGAGGCTCGTCTGGGAAACCCCATATTCGTATTCTGGCCCAGTTGGGAACCAGTGTCAGGTAGTGACGTTGCCCAAATCTAATCAGTGATTTAGTAAAGGGCTTTAAAGCCTTAATAAGAGCCTGATTTACGGAATCCTGGACATAGTAATCCAAGGCTTCTACTAATCTCTCCTCCATATGCTGTTCTTCAGCTATTTCAGGAAGATCCTGCTCATATTCATCCTTTCGGCGTAGTACGCCATATTTTCCTTGAGGATGAGTGAAAGAGTTCAATGGGGGCACCAGTGTCCAGCAGGAAAAAACTCAAGAGAGTCAATCAAAATATATAGAATATATTTCCAATATTTATTGCAGGCTAGAATGTGGAGGGAGCTCCTGCTATAACCCCAGGACAAAGCCTTAATCACGATTATTCGCCCGTCGGGCGTTCAAGGGCTAAAAATAGACTTTGTCTGGCCCTGTGGCACAAAAAACGAGTTAGTGCGCTGTGTTTCCTCCGATCGACTACACGTTAATGAGGATCGGAGGAAAGACACATGCGCGATGCTAGAAATAAAGAGAGGACTAGTCCTCTCATTCTGAATGCATGGTCTCGGAGTCAGAGGGACTCCTAAGCTTTAATTTCGTCTGAAAGGACCCCTGGGGCTAGTGCGCTTCCCTGAGCGGCCGCAGAGCCCAAAAGGGAAAACCCCTGTCAAGCGCTACGCCGCGACCACAGTTTAGAGCATTTTGGAATCAAAACAGCGATCGCGCAGCGCCCAAAAGTCAAGAAGCACCACAATGCGATAAAAGCCCCGCTCCAGCTCCACGCTGCAAAATATTAAATATACATAACCAACGGTATAATCACTGTATCACAAGCGAACAGCAAAGAAAGAGGAAGTACTATGTTTGCAGAGTTAGATATACAAGGCTCAGGCCTGTGATTGGTGTATATTGTGGACTACAGGTTTGATGGGAAATGTAGTTTTTTGTTTTTAAGTGTTTTAATTGGCTGCTGTTTCTTTGCAATAAAGAGAGAGATAAGCATAATCCGAAGCCTCCGGTCCTGACAGAATCCATTTGCAGAGAGAGTTTTGCTGATGAGACCTGCAGAATGGTGATTTGTAGGTGAAGGACAGGTAAGATTGGTAGGTTCATGGCCATGAGTACCCAGGAAGGTGCTCTGTAAGGAGGGCCACAAGGTCACTGTAGGGCTTATAGTGAGAGCAGTTGGGAAATGTAAGAAGGTGGTCCATTTACTGAGGATGCCCAGAGGATGAATTTCATGTCTGTGGAGCTAAATAAGTGCTTGGTGAAACATCTCCTACCAGCGTAGTATAAAAGTGATTTTCTGGAGGTGGTAACGGGCAATATATGCATATCTTTCATGCACATTGTGTTGTCATGGCAATGTCTTCTGTTTATTTTGTGCTGCTTAACTTTTGTGTTGCAGTTTTGCAATTTCATGATGCAATGCAGTTGTTCTGTTAAAGTATGTTCTGTTTTCACTGTTTTGTTGTGCTCTGTCTTCTTTTAGTTGTGTTATGCTGTTTCATGTATGTTGGTTGTCTTAAAGATGTCGCATTTTGCAGTATTTTTAGCAAAATCATCAGATGGCTTTAAAATTCCAATGGAAAGCAACTATTCTGCATTGTCAAATGGGATAAAATAGCACAACTCTAGATCTTCAGCTGATTGAGACACCAGTCAACCCAGATCAGTGGCAGGGAGCCCCAGTCTTATGTTAGTGAAGAAGGCACGGTGACATGGGAGCTCTGTACAGAGGAATTTATTTCCATCAAAAGGTCTCCGACAGCCAGAGCATGCATCAACAATGGCCAAGAGGCAGGAACTGGCATCTGTTATTTTGAATCCAAAAACAACAAATGAAAACAGTAGAACACTGCATGAATAGCACAAAGTAGAACAAGGTAGGAGATACCTTGCAAGCACCACGTGACATATTCATAGGAAAACTATGACCACAATGGTAAACAGAATACTTGCTGTAAAACAATAAAACATGTTTAGAAAACACCACAGACCTCCTCTATTTAGAGCATAAAGAGAAAAAAGAAAATAGAAAATAGTGGAAGAGTCAAAAGAGCAAAAGAATAACAACAAAATATATATGAAAACATAAGAAAATCATCAAATATCTTTGGCATGCATTTATCTCCTTTAGGTCGTTTAGAATTAATAACTTTCTCCAAACAAAGCTCACTTATGGGTTCACTAGTGACAACTCTGGTATCCTCACTTGACTCATCCAAACATGAGGTTCCGAACTTATCAGCACAATCATCAATGGATTCAAGGACAACTTGATTTTAAGTGGCAGAATTTTGTTTGGTGGAGTCACCACTGGAGTATGAATGAGATTTCGGACAAACACCTGAAAAAAGAAGAAGAATGGGACAAGGACCTAGGATTAAGTTCCAAACTATCTTTATCTCTGTTGATCATTGAACAGACCCCTTATTTAAACTTTCTTTTTGAACCTTCACTAACCTATTTAAACTCCACCAAGAATTGTTAATAAGTTTGGCATATGATTTCCCTTGTACAACAATTTTGAAAATCTTAGAAGAAAACTTAGATTCTCCCCTTTTAACAAGAAAAGGCAATTAGATTTTTACAAGACCACGTACAGTTAAACCCACAGTATTAGAAACATTGTGAGCATTAGACTCGTTCATTTTAGAAGAACGGCAATGGGTTTTAGAAGTTTGTTGAGCAAGGACATTTTTGAAAGCATTATCATACATGGCCTCAGGGTTTACCCCAGGTAAAGGTTCTTTAATCCAAGAAGGCAAAAAACTAACTTTCAACATTCTTCCCTGTAATAACATAAAAGGATAAAAATCACCTGCAACAGAACGAGGAGATGTATGATAAGCCCGAATTGTTCCAGCCACAACATTTTCCACATCAACTTTATTTGCCAGGGCAGCTTGGATGGATTCCACAATGACTCCATAGAAATTCTCAATTAATCTCAATTAAGGTCCTTAACCTTCCAAAAAACCTCATCCCAGAAATTGGCCAACCCTTTTTTGTAAATTCAAATACTTGCAGCAACTCCTTGTCTTGTTGAGTAGCTTCTACTCAACTCTCTTTAGACAATCTATCAGTCCGCCTATCCAAAACAACCTTCACAGTTGCAACCACACACTCCTCCACAAAATCAGATATATCCACAGAGCAATCTTCAGATAATCTTGATAAGCAATCAGCAACTATGTTACATGACCCAGAAATGTAATTAGCAATGAAGTTGTATTTATACATTTTGGATAAACTTCTAACTAGAAGAGCCAACGCCTACTAGTACGATCACCATTCAACAATGCCAAAAGAGGTTTGTGATGGGTCTTCACAATGAAACTTTTTACCCACAAACAAGTTTTGAAATCTTCCACACCCCATGCACAGGCTAAGGCCTCAGGTTCAATGGTGGAGTGCTTGCTTTCTGCTACCAAAAGCAATCTAGATGCAAACGCAATGGGTTTTTCATTACCATTGTATTTCTGACTCAACATGGCACTCCAACTATCCAAACTGGCATCAACGTTCAACACACACTGACTTTGTAATTAAAAGGAGAAAAGGGAGCAGCATTGATAATAGATTACTTAATTTTTACAAATGCATCCTGTTGTTCCTGTACCCAGACAAAACGTTCACCCTTCTTGAGTAGAATTCTGAGTGGTGCAGCAATATGTGAAAATTTGTTGACACATCTGCAATAGAATTCACAAAGTCCTAAAAATGACCTTAATTGATCCTCATATTTAGGATCAGACATGGACTCAGTAGATTCAAAAAGGTTACGCTTAGGACAGATACCCTTACTAGAAATTACTTGGCCCAAATAATCAACTAAATTTACATTTTTCCATTTGAAGATTCATGCCTCTGCATTGCAAGGTTTTTAAAACATGTGTCAAACTAGTGTTATGTGTTTCCACACTATCAGTAAATATTAAAATGGCAGCCTGGTATGCGATGACAGCCTCTATATCTGTGAACAAAGAAAACATAGGCTTTTGGACACGGACACAGCTGACGCTAATCCAAATGGCAATCTTATATAACTAAAAGCTCCATCACAGGTAATGAAAGGGGTTATGTTTCTGCAATCCTCTTTCAACTCTATCTGGTGCTAGACAGACGTGAGATCACGAGAATTATAAAACTTGGCTCCATGAATATGAGGAAGTAACTTTGGATCTTTGGAAGGGGATGAGAATCCACCACAATCTGTTTGTGCCTGAGGAGATGGTCCTGGATTTTTTTTATTGAAACAGTGCATGATAATTTGGCCACAGATGTACTGCTCTGTAATGTCTCCAAAATAACAGTTTGCAGCTAACACTTTCAAAGCTGCTACATAATTTTCAGTGGGTACTGTGGCCATCTGATATCTTGAGTAAAAGTGTAACTAAGAGTCCTATCTAGTGCCTTCTTATATTCATTGTAATCTTCTACACCTTGAGGTGGGGGGAAGATGTGGTAAATAATCAAACATGTCTTGTGCTTCTGTCCCTATAGAATCAAGTAATACACTTTCTTTCTTGCCACATTAAAAGCATTGCCATCAATAGCTACCATGAAATGGTTAAATAAGGCTAACCACTTACTCCATCTCTTGGGTACATCACCTGGATTCTGGAGTAATGGAGGTGAAATGATTAAATAAGGCTAACCTCTTACTCCATTTCATGTGTACATCACCTGGATTCTGGAGTAATGGAGGTGGTGGAGTGTAGCACTGCTGCTTTATGATAAAGATTCTCAGAAGATAATAACAATAAAAACACACAGTTGTATGGCCTAAAATGTATATGAAATAAGTCAAAGATTGTAAAGTAACCCCACTTATATAGGTACAAATTAACTAAAATGTGATCCTGGAATGCGATGACAGCCTCCATATCTCCGAACAAAGAGAACATAGGCTTTTGGAACACAGACACAGCTGACACCAATCCAAATGGCATCCTTATATAACTAAAAGCTCCAACAAGGGTAATAAAAGTCATCAAGTGTCTGCAATCCTCTTCCAACTCTATCTGATGGCAAGTAGACTTGAGATCAAGAGTAATAAAAAACTTGGCTCCATGAATCTGAGCAAGTAACTCTTGGTTCTTTGAAAGGGAATGACAATCCACTACAATCTGTTTATGAAGGGATATTAAGTCCACACATAACCTTAATGTGGCAGTTTATTGTTCACAAGAACAATGGGAGAAACCCACCCAGAGGCATCAACTTCTGCAATTACCTCTTTATCTTGTAATTATATAAGCAATTTACTAACTTCCTTTCTGGCACTCAAAGTAGAATCCCTTAGGTTGTGTCTGAATGAGAGTGTATCAGATATGAGCGTCATTCTGTGTGTAAACCCTTTCACCACCCCCAAGTCTTTGTGAAAAACATCTTGAAACTGATTAATAGTTCATTCTATACCTTGATAAATTTTAATGCAATAGACAGGCAATTCTGCTGCTTGATCCATGATTAAGCTTACGTTTCCCTAGTGTCTCCACCCAACAATGTGTTGGCCATTTGTAGCTACATAGATGTTTCCCAAAATGGTGCAAGACTCAAAGGATATGCAGCTACAAAATAACCTAAAAGGTTTATAATTGAATTGCCATAATCAAAGACCTTGATGTCACCGTTTTGTAATTGCCTATTCATCTACCATTTGTTAAGGAACTTGTGAGATACTAAAACAAAAGCATAACCAGAGTCAACAAGCATATTTGTCTTAATCCCTTTGATTGCAATCTCACACGATGGAGTCTTACATTGCTCTTCATCAATCACAGAATAGGTCTCTTCTCTTTTAACCATCAGAACCATGTTATCCTTCCCTGCCTCTTCAGAATGAGATTTCGTGGCATTCTTCTAAATAGCATGAACAACATGCTGTGATCTGCATACATTAGAAAAGTGGCCAGCTTTGCCACATTTTAAACAAAATTTATTGACAGCTGGGCATATAGGTTTATTCAAATGAGCATTGAAGCCAAACTAGGAACATTTTACTTCACTCCCATTAGATTAATTCTTGTTTCTATCAAACTTGGTTTTGTTGTAATTACAATTCAAGGCAACATCAGCATGACTTCCATTTTCATCATTTAGTAACTTGAACTATCGGATATATTTCTCAATCACTTTTGCGACCTCAGAAATTTTGCTGAGTGATGATTCTTGTACCTGAAAGGCTGGTCCTGAATTTTTGTATTGCAACAGTGCATGATAATTTGGTCATGTAAGTACTGCTCTGTAATGGCTCCAAAATAACAGTTTACAGCTAACACTTACGAAGCTACTACATCATTCTCTGTGGGCTTCTGTGGCCATCTGATATCTTGAGTAAAAATTAAATCGTTCCCTGACAGTATGTGGTTCCACAGCAAAGTGTAACTTAAGCCTGTTCAATGCCTCCTTATCTTCCTCATAATCTTCTACACCTTGAGGTTTGGGAAGTTATGGTGAATGATCAAATATTTCTTATGCTTGTGTGCCTATAGAATTAAGTAATAAACCTTTCTTGCCACATTAAAAGCATTGCCATCTATAGCTACCATGAAATTGTTAAATAAGCCTAACCACTTACTCCATTACATGGGTACATCACCTGGCTTCTGGAGTAATGGAGGTGGTGGAGTGTAGCACAGCTGTATTATAATAAAGATTCTCAGAAAATAATCACAATAAAAACACACAGTAGTGTGGCTTAAAATGTATATGCAATACAATCAAATAGTGTAAAGTAACCACACTTATATATGCGCAAATTACCTTGATATGAAATAGTTGAAGGAATGAGCAGTACCTAGGAGAGCTAGAAGTTGTAAGTGAGCGATCAGTACTTTGAAGGCATTGGGAATTATATGCAGAGATAATAATACAGTTGAGAGCATTTGAAAATGAGCTTTGCTAACAAATAAATATGGTGGCATGTTTTTGACGTGCAAGACGGGTGGCTCACAGCGGGCGAATGCTCAAATTGTACATATGCAACTGAATAAAAATGGCAGCATGTTTTTATACTTAAGTGTGGGGTGGCTCATGGTCTGCATAGGCCTCAACACCAGAACAAGCTGCACAGTCTGACGACAGTAGAAGCAGCCCAGTGCCGCATATCACACAGTGCGTCAGAAGCAGAAACAGCGCAGCTTGCAATTTCCATTAATGACCAAATATCCAAATTCAGGCGGTGAGAACTGTGAAGACAGTAATACTTGATGCAGAGTGTTAGCAAAATTAACAAGAAGGTCATATAGTCGGATGGCCCAGAACAATAAAATCTTTAAAATATGTTGAATTTTCCGGCAATAGTGAAAAACAGTTAGGGACCTCCAAATCATTGCCAAAATGAAGAAGGAATGGTGACAACTGAGCTCAGTACAGAGGAATGTATTTCCATAAAAAGGTCTCCGACAGTCTGATCATGAAACCACAACAGGTAAGCGGCAGCAAATGACATCTGCTATTTCAAATCCAAATATAAGAACTGAATCGATAGAAAGCTGCAGGAGTAGAACGAGGTATAACAAGGCAGAAAATTCCACGCACCCACCTCGCAACATCTTTATACGAAAACTATAAACAAGATGGTAAACAGAATACTTGCGTTAAAAACAATATTACGTCAAGAAAACACCACAATTAGGTCCTGCATTGCTCAAGCCATGAAACATCCTGAGATGAATGTGAGCCAATTTAACAAAAGACCCATATATGTGCTCCCTGCTTGGCAAACTCAACCAAGTTCAGTACTGGCACTTTGTAGGAAAGTACTCTCTTTCTTGGCATGGTGACGTCCATTTTCTGTCTGTTGTCAGTGTGTTTGACTATGTTCACTGGGATCCTGCTAACCAGCACCCAAGTAATTATGCTCTCTCACTTTTAACTTGGTAACTTTGTTACTTTCATCCCACATTTGGCCTACTGGTGCCCCCATGGAAGCTCCCAGTATATGGTACCCAGGTACCCAGTGCCCTGGGTACTAGGGTACCGGGGGATCCCCATGGGATGTAGCATGTATTATCCCACCCAGGGGGAGCCCATGCAAAGTGTTCTGCAGGCTTGATATTGCAGCCTGCATGAAAAGATGCATGCACCCTTTTCACTACAGGTCACTGCACCAGGTCCCAGAGGCCAGGGTGCAAGTACCTGTGTGTGAAGGCACCCCTGCACTAGCAGAGGTACCTCCACAAACTCCAGCTCCATTTTACTGGACTTCATGAGTGCAGGAATGCCATTTTATGCGTGTACTGGACATAGGTCACTACCTATGTCCAGCTACATAATGATAACCATGAACCTAGGCATGTTTAATATCAAACATGTCAGAATCATACCCAATACTGTTGCCAGTATTGGAAATATGATTCCATGCACTCTGGGTGCTCCTTAGATGACTCCCAGCATTGCTCCTACCAGTCTTCTGGGGTTTTCCGGGCAGCCCAAGCTGCTGCCACCCCTCAGACAGGTTTCTGCCCTCCTGCTGCTTGAGCAGCTCAAGCCCAGGCAGGCAGAACAAAGGATTTCGTTTAGGAGAGGGGGGATAACAACCTCTCCCTTTGGAAATATGTGTTACATGGCTTGGGAGGGGTAGCCTTCACAAGCCACTGTTATTCTTTGAAGGACACATCTGGTGCCCTCCATGCATAAACCAGTCTACACTGGTTCAGGGACCTCCACTCCCTGCTCTGGAGTAAAACTGGACAATTGAAAGGAGGGGATTGGCTACTCCCCTGTCCATCAGCACCCCAGGGGTGCTTCCCAAAGGTCCTCCAGGGGGTCCCTGGGTTCTGCCATCTTGAATCCAAGGTTGGCAGAGACCTCTGGGAGCATCTGAGTGGCCAGGTCAGGCAGGTGACATCAGAGCCCCCTCCTGATAGGTGGTCACCTGGATAGGTGACCAATCCCCCTTTCAGGGCTATTTAGGGTCTCTCTCCTGGGTGGGTCCTCAGATTTGGCTTGTAAGACTCCAGCAGGACTCCTCTGCAACCTTATTTTGACTTCTAGCTACTGGAACAACTTCTGGACCCTCCAGGAACCGACAATCTGCATCCATGACGGAAACACTGCTTGCAACATTATTTCCACAGCTCCTTCCAGCTTCTGCAATATTTCCCTGGCTGTGCATCCTCTGAGGGTGGCAAGTGTTCATTCTGCATGAGGAGGAAGCATGCAGCATCTCCCTTGTAGTGGAGGAGTCACTCCCCTGCATCTGCAGACACCAACGACGACTGGCTGCCTAGATCTCCTCTCATCCTGAGCTGTGTGGATCCTGTATCACTGGTGGTGGTCTGGAGTAGTCCTCTTGGTTCTCTCAGCCAGCTGTGCAACTTTGGTGGAAGTAAGCCCTTGTCTTCCCACGCAGAACAGTACCCCGTGCACTGCATCTCTTGCAGCTGCCAAGGCTTGTTTGCATCTCCTTCAAGGGGTCTTTAGGCTCCGTGTAGCCTGAGCTCCCAGCACTCCTTTCGGTGATGCACAGCCCTCTGCGTGCTTCTCCTGTGGCGTGGGGCCCTTCTCCAGTTGAGCTGCATTGGCTTCTCTGTGACTCCTGGTTCCTGTCCAGTGGCTCTCCTGTGGGGGCTGCCTCACCTTCTTTGGATTTTCTGCCTTTGCCAAGGCTTGTTGGTGGCTTTTTCTCACCACTGACTGACTGCAAGCATCCATCCGGCATTGGACATCAACTTCATCCTGCAGGAACGTTTCACCTGCTCCCGGGATGCATTCCTGACCGTCTTCGCCCTACCGTCAACCAACTCCTACATCTATAGATGGGTGGGTAATAGCTCATACTCCTCCTCTGACTTCTGGACTTGGTCCCCTTCTTCCACAGGTCTTCCTCTCCAAGTATCCACTGCTGGTTTCTTGCAGTCTTGTCTGGGTGTTGTGTTTCCTTCATTTTTTTCCTTTTGGGTGGTTTGGGGAAAATCTAGTAATTTTCTCCTTGCCTTCAGGTCGCTAGGGGGCACTTACCATTGGGGTATCCTACTACCCCCAGCTCACCTCTACACATTCCACTTACCTAGATTTGAATTCCATTTTTTAATAGATGGTTTGGGCTCCCCTATTGTCAATCTGCATTTGCACTGTTTGCCATCACTTTCTATGCCTATTGCTGATTACTAGTGTATATATCTAGTGTATTACTTACCTCCTATTGGAGGGTGGCCTCTCTAGTACTTTTTGGTATTGTGTCACTAAAATAAAGTACCTTTATCTTCGGGACACTGTTTTCTTTCATGTGTGTAGGTGCTGTGTGCATGAGCTTTGCATGTCTCCTAGATAAGCCTTGGCTGCTCACCCACAGCTACCTCTAAAGATCCTGGCTTCTAGGCACTGCCTACACCACACTTATAGAGGATACGTGGAATAGGGTGTCATTACCCACCAGACACCATGCCATCTAGGCACTGCCTACACTACACTTATAGGGGATACTTGTTATAAGGTGTAAGTACCCACCAGACACCATGCCAGCTTCCCACATTGGTGGTGCAGAGGTGGGACAGCACTTGCAATTGCCTTACCACTCTGTCACTTGGTACTTTCCACAGGAAACACCACTTGCTGAGTAGGTACACTGTACCTGGTATCAGGGAAATAGTCTTGTACATTTGGGAAAGCTAGGGGTTTAGGCATAGCCCTTGCTCCAAACTTCTTTTGGGGAGACTTAGTTAGAGTATTTAGGGATCCTACACCACTCTAGCTAGCTGATATGTCTTCAGCAAGGCACACCTCTTAGGCCATGGATTCTCCCTATGCAAACCTGACCTTCCAAGAACTTAGGGAGATATGTGCTCAAAGGAAGCTGAAGGCTGAGAGAAATCCCAACAAGACTCTGCTTCTGGGCCTGCTCCTGCAGGATAACCACGAGCATGCTGGTAGCCAGGGAGAGGAGGAGGAGGAAGAAGTAGACTCTGACCCTCCAGTGCTAGAAAAAGAAAATTTTGCTACTGAGGTGGGTCAGGAAGAATCCATGGAGGGTCAGAGAATCTTGAGACATTCCCACAGTCCTGATAGAAGCACTGGGCTGGTTGAGAGGGTGTCCAATGGTAGAAACAGATCCTCTCCTGCCCACTCTCACATCTCCTCGATATCTGAGGGGACCCAATGTTCAAGTCTCACATCTCCTCAGTATCTGAGGGGACCCACTGTTCAACTCCAGAGGAAGATTCCCTAGACAGGGAACTCAGGCAGCTGAGACTGGAGGAGGCCAATCTGAGGCTGCAACAGCAACAGCTGGTCCTAGATAGGGAGGCCTTGGGAGTGGAGAGAGAGAGGCAGGGGGTGGGGTTAGCACCCCATGGTGGCAGCAACTTTAGTTTCAGGGAGCCTTCGGGTCAGGGAGGACTCTTTTGATTCCAGAAACTTAAACAAGGTTCTTCCCCCTACAAGTGACGGATGACATTTACAAGTGGTTCACTGCTCTGGAGAGGGCCTGTAAGGTACAAGGGTCCATCATAGGCACTGGGCTGTTATCCTCTGGTTCTCCTTCTCTGACAAAGTTAGAGATAGACTTCTCAATGTCAGAGATGAGGATGCTAATAACTATGCTGTTTTAAATCTGCACTTTTAGATAGATTTGGACTCACCACTGAACAATATAGGATCACGTTCAGGGAGACCAGGAAAGAGTCCTCCCAGGATTGGGTTGATTTTGTGGACTGCTCTGTTAAAGCTTTGTAGGCTGGCTACATGGCAGCAAAGTCATTGATTATGAGGGCTTGTATAATCTAATTTTGAGAGAACATATTATGAACAACTGGGTGTCTGACTTGTTGCACCAATAATTGGTTGACTCAGATCTGACCTCTTCCCAAGAATTGGGAAAGAAGGCAGACAAATGGGTCAGAACTATGGTGAGCAGAAAAGCTCATACAGGGAGTGACAACAAGAAAATGGAAGCAGGTAAGTCTCTGGACCAGGGTGGGGACAAAGATTTAAAAAATGAGGCAGATTTATGGAAAGTGCAGCGCCACTTTCCCTGCACCCCTTTGAAGAACCAGAACCTTATGGGCCTGGCGGCGCAGGGTACGCCTGAAATCTCCTTGGATTCACCTGCCTCAACTAACAGAGACACGGGACACTCTGTCAGGCGTAAAAGATCAGATTTATTAGCTGCAGCTAGTACAGTTGTCCAAGAAGTACACAAGGTATGTTCTCAGGAGACTGCCACTTTACTTTGTGGCGCACAATCTTATATACCGTATAAAAACATTTATTAACTACATACACTCCCAGAACACATAGAAAGGAGCCAGTAAGAATGATGTAAAGATAGAACAGAGTCAATAGAAATGTCGGAAAACAAGACAGAACAAAGTATCAAGTGACTTAAGGTTGCCTCCCCTCCAGCTGTGTTTGTCACCCCTCCCTTGAACTTAATTCATTAACCGATCCACAACGAAGTTTGCATGTGGTGCGATAAGTTTGTGTTCGTTTGGAAGACAGTTGTGAAATGAGAGAATACTAGCAAAGGACAACGAAGGCCAGACGATAAGATAAGATCGGCGGAGAATAGTGTGAGCCTACAGATAGTTGAAACAAGGATTAGAAAACCAGACAGGGATTAGTGTACTCGGTCAGACCTTAATACCAGCCTTGTAAAGATAGAGGCAGAAGGCTGTTTTGAACACCATGTTGCAGAATAAGCAGAAAAGGCAGAATGGACTTCGTTCGCTGTGCTGCCTGAGTGAAGGCAACATAAAAATGGCGGCGGGCCACAAAATGGCGGGTCGATACGATCGTATTAAAAATCGAATTTCCTCAGACCCTCCTTTTGCCAGAACTCAGGCAAGATACACAAACTCATGTTAATCTGAGTCGATGTCTATGGCCATGAGGTCATCAAGCTGTTGCTGTACCATCATTTTGATATTCTCTGCTCTTTGTGACTTGGGTTTGGGAATACATGCAGTAGCACATAGGTTGCAGACGGCAGGACCGCAGTGCATACAAAGACAACAAGAGAATATAAAAGCTAAAATTACTCCAAAGAATGTCAATACCTTCCAACCCCATTTGGACAGTAATCCCCAAAACCACTCTGAAAAGGACCAATCTCCTTCGTCCTGATGAATCGACTCGGAGATTATGTGTAACTTAGAGATAGCTTGGTATACTGTTGGAGCGTCATTAGGTATGAAAATACAGCAACTTGATCCGATCAATTTGCATACTCCACCACGGTCCGCAAGAACAAAGTCTAAGGCAACACGGTTCTGCAAGGTCATAAGACGATCAGCCTGTAGTTCAGCTGTAATGTTACTTAAAGCTCCTACAGTGATGTCTATGGTGGTTTCTACGACACGAACCAATTGCCTTATATTTCTGCTGTTGGCCATTGGACCCCAGAAGGGAAGAAATCCTTTGAGGAAATCTCCTCCCTCTTGTCCTGCTGTGTCTTTCGAATCCACAATCCCTCTGCCATATCTATTTTTATGATGATTCGCAGGAGCGGTGTATGTAGGGGGAAGAAGAAAGGCTATATAACAAGTACCAGAAAAATCAGCTGGCAACCATGTATAAGCCCTATCGTGGCAAACGAAGTATGTACCTTGAGATGGTACTAACGGCGGTGAATTCAGGGCTGAATAAACATATGTATGGGAACATAAACTTTCTCTTTGTCCAGTGTTTGGAGTTCTACCATTTATTTGCAGACAGAAATTTCCTTGTTGGGGTATGACCCGTATCGGAGGAGATTTTCCTTGCTCAATCTTATCATTGAGGCTGGAAATGTAATTAGTTATGTTCCAATTGGTATATGCTTTTCTTTCATCTATGGAAGCTTCACTTTTTTCCATGATTTTAGCCATAGCTACCATTCCCTTTATCAATAAACTATGACTGAAATCTGAACCAGCACTATGTGAACTGACAGGTTGTTTAATTTTACTTTGATATGCATTATTGAAAATGACAAAATAAGCCCAAGCGGAACCTTCATAGGAGAATGGAAGAACTAAATATGGCATTCCATTTTCTACTGTATGTGGTATGAGTCCACACACCCAACAGTCAGTTGTATTGATCACTAACTGATGTTGATGTAACAACTGGACGAAGGAATTGTTAAAGTATTCAGTTCTTCTGATGAGTTCATGCTGGGGAAGAGTGTGAAATAGGTGCGGAGAGATAGTAGAAGAAGATGTAGAGGTAGGAGAAGAGACAACTTTTTGCTGCAGAGTAATAATGATCCAGTTTACAGATGCCAAAAGAATACACGACAATATAATGACGCATAGAGCAATACTACAACGACTACATATTTCTTTACAATTATTCTTTATATTTTTACTTTCTCTTTTATTTAATGTAGCCTCCATCTTTCTAAGTGGATGCTCACGGCAATCTTCCTCAATCACTGTAGTCACGATTATCTACCGTCCTATGACACTGTGAGGTCCTGCAGGCCTATTGCCACTTACTCAGGTCGTGACTAAGACTCCTACCGTGACCCTGCAACCGGGATAGAGTACTACATAGGAGAGAAAGTTACAAGTTCTTTGGTCTTGGTCTCAAATTATAGCGTTCCTGTCCAGAGGCAGTCTGGTTTTGAAACAATGTTCCTGGATTTGTCGTGTTCAAGCGTCGATGCGATGGTATTGCTTCTTGAAGGATGTCGTTGTCCTCTTTCTCAGAAAGTGTTCCAATTAGACGTGCATCACTGAATGGTACAAATTGCGGAACTTTCTCACTTTCAGAGTCACTGATGCCTCTACGGACCCACTGATCGAAAGGCAAAGGCAAAGGCACTTTCTTGCAGTGCACGCCATGCACCCAGTTTTTCTTTCCTTCGACTTTAACTGCTGTTCTTGTGGTCAAAAGAACCAGGCGTGGCTCTCTCCATCTGGGCTCCAAATTTCTCTGTCGTTGGAAATTTTTCGTGCAGACCCAGTCACCTGGTCGGATGGAATGACCTGGGTCTGTGGAAGCCTCTGGTAGAGCACTCTGAACCTGTTGATGAAGAACACGCAATTTAGTTGTAAGGTCATGCAAGTAGTCAATCAACATCGGGTATGGCAAGTCTGAGTATTTCTTAGGGCGAGGAACTCCCCATACATTAGCTGGGCGACCAAATATCACTTCGTAAGGGCTAAGCCCCAAACAAGAGTGTACTGCTGTTCTGATGGACAGAAGAGCCAATGGTAAAGCATCAGGCCAATTAAGTCCTGTGCTAGCTTGCACCTTAGCAATTTTAAGCTTCAAGGTTCCATTGTAGCATTCTACTAAACCAGCCGACTGTGGGTGATTCGCCGCGTGGAACTTCTGTTTTATGCCAAGACCTGCACAAACTTTTTGCATGACTTGACCCACAAATTCGCTCCCATTGTCACTCCAGACAATGCGCGGCAAACCAAACCTAGGGAAGAATTCTTTCAAAAGTATTTTGGCAGTTGATAAAGCAGTATTGTCCTTCAGAGGGTAGGCTTCTACCCATCTAGAAAAAGCACATACTACCACCAGAACATATTTGAGGTTGTTGCATCGTTCCATGTGAATATAATCGATCTGCAACACCTCAAATGGATATGTTGGAGGAGCAAAATGACCTGCTGGAGTTGGGGTTCCCTTTCCCGGATTGTACATCAAGCAAACAATACAATGTTTTACTACATTATTTGCACACTTTGGGATCCCCTCATTTTGCCACACTGGAGCCAGAAGTTTACATATTCCTTTTGCACTTAGGTGAGCTGGACCATGTGCCATAGTAACTACAGGTAGTACATAAGCATCTGGTAACAGCCAACGTTGATGTTCTGATAATTCAACCCAACATCCCATCTCATCTAACATTCCTGTACTTTCCTTCCACTTTCTCAACTCATTCTCCGTAGCCTCTCCTTGAATTGATTTCACACTCTCTACTGTATCTTCACACATTCCCTTTTCTCTTACGCAGTTTGCGGGACCTGCAACATACATTCGACTTGTGTTGTCTCTGGCTGTCTTTTTCGCTACCTCATCTGCAAATGCATTTCCTCGACCAACATCGTCCACAATCTTTTTGTGTGCACTACACTTCACAATCGCTATCTGAGTAGGCATTGTAAGTGACTCAAGAAGTTCAGTCACTAATTGACCATGTTGTATCTTAGTACCATGGGAAGTAAAGAATCCTCTTTCCTTCCATAAGCGCCCAAAGTTAAACGCTACACCAAAAGCGTATTGGCTATCAGTGTACACGTTTACTCTTTTTCCTTCGGATAACACACACGCTCTAGTTAAGGCTATCAATTCAGCTGCCTGAGCTGAATTATGTCTAATGCGTGCTGTCTCCACAATCGTATGCAAAGTAGTAATAGCGTAGGCTGAAACTGTATCTCCATTCGGGAGCTTGAAACAAGAACCATCTACCCATAGTGTCCCATCTGGATTCACCAATGGCGTGTCTTTTAGGTCAATTCTACCCTTAGTCTCTTCTTCAGTACGGAGAAAACAATCATGCTGTTCAGAGACATCTCTCTCTTCTGGAAGAGGCAACAAAGTAGCTGGATTCAGGGTATTACATCGTTTGATGTGTATGTGACTAGCCAAAAGCGTCAGCTCATATCCGGACAACCGAGCACTCGTAAGATGCTGCGTTTTTGTCCTATTTAGTAAAATATCCACTGCATGTGGCACCATAACAATGAGAGTATTATCTAGCACTACTCCAGCAGACTGTCGAATAGAAATTGCTGCTGCCGCTGTCGCCTTAAGACAACTAGGCAATGCTTTAGCTACTGGATCTAACGTAGCTGAGAAATATGCGCATGGTCGCTGTTGATCTCCAAAACGCTGCGTTAAGACTGACAATGCACAACCCTCTCTTTCGTGGACATAGAGCGTAAAGGACTTACTGTAATCAGGAGTACCCAATACAGGAGCAGAACACAAAGCAATACGCAAATCAGTAAAACTCTTCTGACACTCGTCAGTCCACGGAAGAGGCTGAGGCGTATCTTTTAAAGTTAGCGCCAACAGCGGTTTAGCCAATAAAGAGAAACTCGGAATCCACTGTCTACAATAAGAAGTAATGCCCAAAAAGGCACGTACCTCTCTTTGTGTGGATGGCACTGACATTTGTGCAATTGCCTGAATTCGTTCGGGGGTCAATCGTCGTCCCTCCTTTGACAAGAGATGACCCAAATAAGTCACCTCGCGACAGACATATTGTAATTTAGAAGGAGAAACCTTGTGATTCAGATCAAACAAATGACGCAACAGTGCAACGGTCACGTTTTTGCAAATCTCCTCTGAATCAGCGGCAACTAATAAGTCATCCATGTACTGAATGAGAGTGGCACCGGACGGTAAGGAAAAGGCATCAAGATGACATTTTAGAGCTTGACTGTAAACAGAGGGACTTTCACAATAACCTTGAGGTGCGCGTTTAAACCGGAAGCTTCGGCCTCCGAGGGAAAAACCAAAAATATCTCTTCTCTCTTCGGCGATGGGAATACTAAAGAAAGCATTCTTTAAATCGATAACTGAAAACCAAGTCGCTGTAGAAGGTATCATCGTCAACAGAGCAGTGATATCTGGGACTACAGGAAACTGCGGTACGACAATCTTGTTTACCTCCCGAAGATCAATTACAAAACGATAAACAGGAGGCTGAGAAGGATCAGTGCGTTTAAGAACCGGAAGAACAGGACTGTTACATGTATTTCCTCTCGTTTCCTCAACCACACCCTTCTGAATCAAATCATGGACAATTTCCAGAAGTGCTTTCTCACCTTCAGTAGAGATTCTGTATTGCGGAATACGTGGCATTTCAGCATTGGGTTTAAGAGTAACAACATAAGGTGGGATCTCAAGACAACCAACGTCATTCGGACCCGTAGCCCAAAGCGTTTCGGGAAGAGAAAGCAATTCAGGTGGGAATTGATCTTTTGATAAGTACATTGGACTAGTCATTTTCTGTCCTAGAGTGAGGTATACACCAGAAGGTGAACAATATATCGTAGCATGCATTCTTTTTAATAGATCTAAACCCAACAGATTTTCACCACAACCATTCGTCAGAAGAAGCGGAGCTTCTAAATCATAAGGGCCTATTGAAACAGGTAAAGGGCAAGAAACTGGATTGCGAACAGGGGCGCCAGAAAATCCTACAGATACATTCGTTAAGCCAGACAAAGGTGCGCCAGGGAGTTTAGAATGAATGATAGAGCTTCTCATGGCACCAGTATCTAAAAGAAATGGCTCTGAAACACCCATTGTAGTGACATTAACATAAGGTCCATTCTGATCCACTGGAATTGACGTAACCCCCTTACTTTGTCCATGGCTGTCCTATTCAAAATGAAGACTTTCATTCCCTCCTTCAATATACTGATCCTCACTGTAATACTGTGTAGACCTAACATTTTGCTGGTCAAAGTAATTTCCGGAATTTGGAGGAACAAAAGAACGCTGCCCTTGGGTTAACACACCTCGACCTCTACCTCTATTTGCTGACTGAAGACCACCACGACCTCGTGAAGCAGATGTTGCTCCATTACGCTGCAACAATGCCGGACAATTGTTCTTAAAATGACCTTCCTCCCTACAATAAGCACATTGATTGGGACCTAGCAAAGGTCTTGGAATGAATGGTTCAGGCTTTTGATACAACCTCTGAAACTGCGGAGGCTGTTGAAACTGAGGCTGAACATAACGAGGAGGATAAGCCTGTTGCAAGAGAACTTTAGTTTTTAATTCTTTCGTCTTTTTCTCTTGTTTTTCCCTTTCTTCTTTGTCTCTATTTTCATAATATTGTGCAGTAGCCAATATCTGGGCGGAAGAAGAAACTGCCCATGAACTCTCGGAGTCTTTTAGCTTGTGTGATAGTTCAGGAAGCAAGTTATATACAAACTTATCCACAAATAATCGCTGTCCCCCTTCTGTAGCCATATCTTGACCACTGTGATCAATGAATGTCTCCTCAAATCGGGTAAAGAAATCGGAAACACTTTCATCTTTCTTTTGTTTACATGCTGCTAGCTTATCCCAATTAACTCTCAAAGCAGGCATCATTGTTTTCATTAATGTAATAATCCTACCAGGGAGTTCTGAGATCAAAGCGTCGGGTTTTGCACCACCTACTTGACCTCTATCTGCGGCAATAATAGCGTTCCAATCGCCTCCTAATTCTTGAGCGTGATCCTCTCTACGAATTTTAGCCCATATTGTCTGTGGAACTACATTTCCCATCAACATGTCAATATCTGCTAGATTCATAGTACATGCATCAACTGTTTGCGACAACTCTTTATAGTAACCAGCAGGATTTTTGCGTGAATCTGGTAGTGACTGTTTAAGTGCTAAAACTTCAGACCTTTTCCAGGGGACATGTATCCATATGCGCTGAAAATGCGCAGGAATAGCTGGATTAGCACCTACTGCTGCAACTTCTTCCTTCCATATTGGAGAAACCTCTCTCATGGGATAGTTTTTCAGTGCTGTCCTAACTGAAGGATCAGAATCAGGAAAAGTCTGTGAGAACAATAGGGATCTGAAAGAAATAAGTGTTCTGACAGCGTTTTCAACCTTAGGACCCACAATAAGTCCTTTGTCAAAGTCAGCCTGAACATCTAACAGATCCTGTGGGACCGAACCCAAATTCATATCCTCCCATTCTTTAGCGAGAGTATCGCACATAACTTTAAAAACATATCTCTGCGTAGGTGCATTCCATTGCAGAAAGGTGGACATAATATCAGACGTACTATATTGGGGACCCTTCTTGATCCATCTACAAGCAAGTGAGTCCAATTTTTCTCGCTCTTCGGAGTCTGGGAATTGACTACGAGACTGTCTTCGAGAAAAAGCTGGAGACACGTTTAAAGCTTCAAAGAAAGGTGATAAGAGACCAGAGACAGTATCTGCAAATCGCTTACGCGTAGATGGAGAATTTGACATAAGGATAGGGGACAAGGTATTAGGTGAATTAACTAAAGGAGCATTAGGAATTGCCAAAGGAGCAGAAGACAAAGGAGTTAAAGGCAAAGCTGGCATAGGCAATACTTGAGGAGGCAAATGTGGAAAAGCTGGAGCAGGCGGAAGCACAACTGGCGGCTGAACAGGCTGTAACATCGGGGGTGCATTAGCACCTTGTACATAGGGCGGAGGCAATTTCAATAAGTGGGACATTAAGGAATCTTCCTCAAAATCTTTTCTTTTATCAAGGGAAGAGATAGGCAACGTCGGATAGCATT
Source organism: Pleurodeles waltl (assembly GCF_031143425.1). Lineage (NCBI taxonomy): Eukaryota > Metazoa > Chordata > Amphibia > Caudata > Salamandridae > Pleurodeles > Pleurodeles waltl. The sequence goes on along the minus strand of NC_090439.1, from coordinate 1,031,730,084 downwards.
TATCTATTGCCATTCGATGCTGTCTGTCTGAAATTTCCATTGCATTATCTATTTCATCATCTTTGAATTGCTGAGCAGCCTGTATAATCGTCATTCCCTGTGTTTTCCTATCTCGTTTCGCTTGTTTAATTTCTCTCTGTTTGGCTTCCTTACGCCAAAGGCGAAAAGAGTCAAACATTGCCGGCCGGGCTTTTCTTTTAAATAACGTTGCTTCTAAATTATCTAGCACATCAGTTTCGAAACTACCATTTTCTGGCCATTTTAAAACACCATCTTTCTTTGTATATCGGGTCCATGTCTTATTAAAGGCAATAGGACCAACACCATGTTTAGAATAGAGCTCATATGTGGGAGTTCCAACCGAAGGATTCGGACAGGAGTCCTCAAGCTGGGAGTCCCTATTACAACCAAAGCAACAAAGTTTTCCAAACTTAGTCAGACCAGACATCTCACGATTTTTACTGGCTGTTCACAAACATCAAGGGGGTAAAACTTTCAGTTTACACAGCACAAATGCACTTACCCCTCGGCTTTGGCCACTGCAATGGCCAAATCTAAGAACCTAAGGACAAAACAAAGACCAAAATTTGTGGGCGCGACCCACCAAATACTTAACTAAGGATGTCTTCTTACACCAACAGAGGCCCGTCTATCGTCTCGCTTTACCATACATCATCAAAATAAGGGCCAAGGCAGGGCGGCAGTCAGGGCAGCAGTCGTCAGTAGCCGTCAGGAAGGAGTAACCGCGCTGAAAAAGACCTTCGGACCACTTCGACATACAGGGGTCGCTTGACGTGGCTCGCGATTCCTCCAGAATTTTCTTGCGGGGTTCCTCACGACCTTCAGGCAGAACCGGTACCGCTGAAGCCGCCCCACGTTGGGCGCCAGTTGAAGAACCAGAACCTTATGGGCCTGGCGGCGCAGGGTACGCCTGAAATCTCCTTGGATTCACCTGCCTCAACTAACAGAGACACGGGACACTCTGTCAGGCGTAAAAGATCAGATTTATTAGCTGCAGCTAGTACAGTTGTCCAAGAAGTACACAAGGTATGTTCTCAGGAGACTGCCACTTTACTTTGTGGCGCACAATCTTATATACCGTATAAAAACATTTATTAACTACATACACTCCCAGAACACATAGAAAGGAGCCAGTAAGAATGATGTAAAGATAGAACAGAGTCAATAGAAATGTCGGAAAACAAGACAGAACAAAGTATCAAGTGACTTAAGGTTGCCTCCCCTCCAGCTGTGTTTGTCACCCCTCCCTTGAACTTAATTCATTAACCGATCCACAACGAAGTTTGCATGTGGTGCGATAAGTTTGTGTGCGTTTGGAAGACAGTTGTGAAATGAGAGAATACTAGCAAAGGACAACGAAGGGCAGACGATAAGATAAGATCGGCGGAGAATAGTGTGAGCCTACAGATAGTTGAAACAAGGATTAGAAAACCAGACAGGGATTAGTGTACTCGGTCAGACCTTAATACCAGCCTTGTAAAGATAGAGGCAGAAGGCTGTTTTGAACACCATGTTGCAGAATAAGCAGAAAAGGCAGAATGGACTTCGTTCGCTGTGCTGCCTGAGTGAAGGCAACATAAAAATGGCGGCGGGCCACAAAATGGCGGGTCGATACGATCGTATTAAAAATCGAATTTCCTCACCTTAGCACCCCCCACCGCCACAGTGTGTGTTGTATTTAAAATACAGGGCACCATGGCGCAGGGTATGTGGCAATAGCGTAATTTCTCATGACGCTATTGATGTATCTGCAGGAGTAGCGCCAAAATATTGGTGCTACTCTTGCAGAGTACATAGAGCCTCATTCTGAAGAATGGAAGGCCCGTTTTAACACCTGCTCTTAAGATTTCCTTACGCCATTTTTCCGGCTCCCTTAACGGGGAAACGCCCCTTTGCATACAGTATGCTTTGTGAAGGTATAATGTAGTGGAAAGGGTTACAGAGTAGCACAATGCATGCATTGCACCACTCTGTAAATACAGCGCGGGGATTTCAGCATATGAATATGCCCCATAGAGTCTTCATCAGACCAACAAAACTCTTCTGGGGTGGGTCTACACCCTCTTCCTCTTCCTCCCATGTTAAAAAGCCTTGGTGCTATATGTGTAAAGACAAAGGCCTTAGACCAGGAGGCAGCTCCTGCCCTAAGAAAAGCACCAAGCCACCCACCACTACAACCCCCACCTCTACTACTAGTTCCACTAGTTATGGCAGTAGTGGTGGGTCAGGTAGCAATAACCAATCCAAGGGTGTAGCTGGGCTCACTTTAGGAAGTGTAGTGGGGGCTGATTTAGTCAGAGAGACAAATTAGGCTGTTTTAGTCTCTGATGGGGACATTGATCTTGCCACCCTTGCTGCCTGTTCACTTAATATGGATAATTACAGGCAGCAGCCCTTGATAAATGACATTCAGGCAGAGGCCTACAGGGACACAGGTGCCAGTGGCACCATGGTGACTAAAAAACTGGTGTCCCCTGAGCAACACCTACTTGGTCACCAGTACCAAGTGACTGATACCCATAACAACACTGTGTGACAGTTGTTGATTTCAGCTGGGGGGAGGGGTTACTGGTTCTAAAAAAGTTGTTGTGTCCACAGACCTACCTTTAGAGTGTCTACTAGGGAACAACTTGGACACTTTAGCTTGGGCTGAAGTAGAATTGAAGGCCCATTCAGCCATGCTGGGCAGACCAGGACAGATTTGTGCACATGACCACGGCACAGGCCAAGACGGAAAATGATCAGGGAAACCTGTAGCCTGGAACAATGGCCCAAGAACTTCCAAAACCCAAGGGTAGAAAGTGCAAAAAGGTGCCCCATACCCCACCCTCCAGTGAAGATTGCTACTTTAAGGAGAAGGAATCTACTTATTTGGCAGAACTTACACCTGAGGAGATGAAAGCTGATACACCTGAGCTCTTAGGTACAGGGGGGCCTGGCAGGGAGGAAATCAGAATGGCACAGAACACCTGTCCTACACTGGAGGACTTGAGGCAGCAAGCTGTCCTTCAAGAAGCAGGGGATGTCAGTGGCACCCACAAGGTGTACTGGGGAGACAAACTCTCAGAGCCAAGGGAGCCCAAACCTGGTGCAACCAGGAGATTGGTAGTCCCTCTGCAATATAGAGAAGTTATGTTGACCCTGACAGGTCACTTGGGGCAAAGCAAGACTTGGGACAGGCTTGGACCTCACTTTGACTGGCCCCACATGTCAGAAGATACTAAGGAGTTTTGTCACTCTTGTGTAACGTGTCAAGCCAGTAGAAAGACAGGTGGCACCCCAAAGCCCCCCCTAATTCCTCTTCCAGTGGTTGGGGTTCCCTTTGAGATGGTTGGGTTGGATATTGTTGGCCTCCTAGACCCACCCACAGCCTCTGGGAACAGGTTCATTCTAGTGGTGGTTGACCATGCCACCAGGTACCCAGAAGCTATTCCTCTAAAGACCACTACAGTTTCTGCAGTGGCAAAAGCCCTCCTGGGAATTTTCTCTAGTGTGGGCTTTCCTAAATAGGTGGTATTAGACAGAGGTACCACCGTTATGTCTGCATACCTTAAGGCAATGTGGAAGGAATGTTGTGTTACTTACAAGTTAATCACCCCTTACCACCCCCAAACCAATGGTATTGAAGAAATGTTTAACAAGACCCTAAAGGGCATGATCATGGGACTCTCTGAAAAGCTTAGAAGGAGATGGGATGTCAGATTGCCATGCCTCCTTTTTGCCTACTGCGAGGTTCCTCGGAAGGGAGTGGGCTACAGCCCCTTTGAACTTCTGTTTGGACAACATGTTAGGGGTCCTCTTGCTCTTGGGCTGGGAGCAACCTCTCAAACCCCCTAAACAGGACATAGTAGACTATGTACTTGGCCTCAGATCAAGGATGGCTGTGTACATGAAAAAGGCCACTAAAAACCTTCAGGCCAGCCAGGAATTGCATAAGCAATGGCATTACCAGAAGGCTGTTCTGACTGTTTACCAGACAGGGCAGAAGGAGTGGGTCCAGGAGCCTGTGGCTCCCAGGGCAGTCCAAGAAAAGTGGAGTGGTCCCCACACCATAGTAGAAAAGAAGGGTGAGGTCACCTACTGGGTGGACCTACGCACTCCCAGAAGCCCCTGCAGGGTGCTTCCTGTGAACAGCCTGAATCCCTACTATGACAGGGCTGACATGACCCTGCTCATGGCCACTAATGAGGGACAGGAAGAAGAGAGTGACCCTCTCCCTGACCTCTTCTCCAACACTGCAGCTGAAGCCTCAGTTGATGGAGTAGTCCTGGCAAACTGTCTTTCAGAATCTCAGAAAGAAGACTGCAGCAATCTCCTGGGACAGTTCACAGAACTGTTCTCTCTAACACCTGGTCAACAACATGATGTGAACACACAATTGATACAGTAGGACAGTTTGCCTATAAAAAGCGAAATATATAGGCAACCTGACCATGTTAGGGACTGCGTCAAAGCAGAAGTGCAAATGATGTTGGACCTAGGAGTCATAGCGCACTCTGATAGCCCCTGGGCTAGCCCAGTGGTGCTGGTCCCCAAACCTCACTCTCAGAATGGGAAAAGAGAAATGAGGTTCTGAGTTGACTATAGAGGGCTCAACACTGTCACCAAGACAAATGTTCATCCTACCCCTAGGGCAAATGAGCTAATAGATACGCGGGCATCTGCCAAGTATCTTAGCACATTTGATTTGACTGCAGGCTATTGGCAGATCAAATTATCAGATGATGCTAAACCCAAAACAGCATTCTCAACCATTGGAGCGCATTATCACTTTACAGTAATGCCCTTTGGTTTGAAAAATGCACCTGCCGCATTTCAGAGGCTGGTGAATACAGTCCTCCAGCGTCTGACGTCTGGACGCCTATAGTGCAGCTTATCTAGATGATACAGCTGTCTTTAGCTGGGAGGATCACCTGGTACACCTTTGGAATTTCTTATAGGTTCTGCAAAAGGTAGGATTCACTATCAAGGCCTCTAAGTGCCAGATACCAGATAGGGCAGGGGAAGGTTCTATATCTGGGCCACTTGGTAGGTGGAGGCCAGATTCATCCATTACAGGGGAAGATCCATACTATTTATATGAGACTCCCCCTACTACACAGACCAAGTGAGAGCCTTCTTAGGCATCACTGGGTCCTACAGGAGGCTCATTAAAAACGATGGCTCCATTGTAGCTCCTCTTAATGACATCACCTCTAAAAAGGTGCCAAAGAAAGTTTTGTGGACAGCTAGCTGTCAGAAAGCTTTTGAGGATCTCAAACAGGCCATGTGCTCAGCACCTGTTTTAAAGAGCCCTGACTACTCCAAAAAGTTCATAGTACAAAGAGATGCTTCTGGGGTAGGGGTTGGGGCATTTCCATCTCAACTTAATACTGAGGGCCAGGGCCAACCTGTAGCTTTTATAAGCAGAAGATTAACCCACAGGGAAAGGCGTTGGTCAGCTATAGAGAGGGAGGTCTTTGCTGTGGTCTGACTCATACCTGTTTGGCACTCACATCATTGTTCAGACAAACCACAAGCCCCTTCTATGGTTAAAACAATGAAAGAAGAAAATCCCAAACTGTTAAGGTGGTCCATAACCCTACAGGGAGTGGACTATATAGTGGAACATAGACCGGGGAGTAACCACTCCAATGCGGATGGACTCTTCAGATATTTCCACTTAAACAATGAAGACTCATATGGGCAAGGTTAGCCATCTTGTCCTTTGTCTGGGGAGGGGTTGTGTAGGAAAGTACCCTCTTTCTTGGCATGGTTATCCCCATTTTCTGCCTGTTGTCAATGTGTTTGACTGTGTTCACTTCGATCCTGCTAACCAGGACCCCAGTGATTATGCTCTCTCCCTTCTAACTTGATAACTTTGTTACTTTCACCCCACATTTAGCCCACTGGTGCCCCCATGTAAGCCCCTGGTATATGATACCCGGGTACCCAGGGCATTGGGGTACCAGGGGATCCCCATTGGCTGCAGCATGTATTATGCCACCCATGGGGAGCCCATACAAAGTGTTCTGCCGGCCTGCCATTGCAGCCTGCGTGAAAGGGTGCATGCAACCTTTTTCACTACAGGTCACTACATCAGGTCACTATAAGTCACCACTAATGAAGGCCCTCCTAGCCCAGAGGGCGGGGTGCAAGTACCTGTGTGTGAGGGCACCCGTGCACTCGCAGAAGTGCCCCCAGGAACACCAGTTCCATTTCCCTGGACTTCATTAGTGCGGGGACACCATTTTATTCATGTACTGGACATAGGTCACTGTGTATGTCCAGCTACATAATGGTAACTACGAACCTAGGCATGTTTGGTATCAAACATGCCGGAATCAGACGCCAATAATGTTGCCAGTATTGGAAGTATGATTCCATGCACTCTGGTGGCTCCTTAGAGGACCCCCAGCATTGCTCCTACCACCCTTCTGGGGTTTTCTGGGCAGCCCAAGCTGCTGCAACCCCTCAGATAGGTTTCTGCTCTCCTGCAGCTTGACTAGCTCAAGCCCAGGAAGGCAGAAGAAAGGATTTCCTTTGGGAGAGGGGGTAACACTCTCTCCCTTTGGAAATAGGTATTACATGGCTTGAGAGCGGTAGCCTCCCCAAGTCACTGGTGTGCTTTGAAGGGCACATTTGGTGCCTTCCATGCATAAACTAGTCTACATCGGTTGAGGGACATCCAGTCCCTGCTCTGATGTGAAACTGGACAATGGAAAGGGGAGAGACCACTCCCCTGTACATCACCACTCCAGAGGTGGTACCCACAGTTCCTCCAGAGGGTCCCTGGGTTCTGCCATCTTGAATCCAAGGTTGGCATGGACATCTGGGAGCATCTGAGTGGCCAGGTCAGGCAGGTGATGTCAGAGCCCCCTCCTAATAAGTGGTCATCTGCCTAGGTGACCAATCCCCCTTCCAGGGCTATTTAGGGTCTCTCTCTTGGGTGCATCCTCAGATTTGGCTTGCCAGACTCCTCTGCAACCTTACTTTTACTTCTAGCTACTGGAACCACGACTGGACCGACAATCTGCACCCACAACTTTGACTCTGCTTGCAACATTGTTTCCTTCCAGATTCTGCAACATTTCCACAGCTGTACATTCTCTCAGGGGCAAGTCTTCAGTCTACATGAGAAGGAAGAAGGAATCTCCCTTGGAGTGAAGGAGTCACCCCCCTGCATCTGCAGGCACCAACTGCAACAATGACAGGCTGCATGGATCTCCTCTCATCCTGAGCTGTGTGGATCCTGCATCACGAATGGTTGTCCAGAGTAGTCCTCTTGGTCCTCTCTATTAGCTCTCCAACTTTGGCAGAGGTAAGCCCATGCCTTCTCACGCAGGACAGTACCCCTGTGCACCACATCTCTTGCAGATGTCAATGTTTGGTTGCATCTCCTCCAAGGTATCTTCCGGCTCCATGTATCCCCATTCCCCAGCACTCCTTTCAGTGATGTACAGACCTCTGCATGATTCTCCTGTGGCATGGGACGCTTCTCCAGGTGTGCTGTGTGGGCTCCTCTTTGACTCCTGGTTCCTTGTCCAGTGGCTCTCCTGGGGGGGCTGCCTCTCCTTATTTGGACTCTCCGCCTTGCTGAGGGCTCCCCCTATGACTCCCACCATGGGTTGAGTCCTCCTGAACCGAGGTGGTCCCTAGCAGCTCCACTTTTACTTCACTGTGACTTCTGCGTTTGCCAAGGCTTGTTGGTGGCTTTTCCTCGCCACTGACCGACTACAATCATACATCCGGTGTGGGACATAAACTGCATCCTCCAGGAACTCTTCACCTACTCCAGGGCTGCATTCCTGACCATCTTCGTTTTACAGTCGACCAACTCCTGCATCCACAGCTAGGTGGGTAGTAGCTCCTACTCCTCCTGGACTCTTCTGTGACTTCTGGACTTAGTCCCCTTCTTCCACAGGTCTTTCTCTCCAGGAATCCACCACTGGTTGCATTTCCATCATTTTCTTCCTTTTGAGTGGTTTGGGGAAGATTTAGTAATTTACTCCTTTCGTCCTGGTCGCTAGGGGACACTGTGGTACTTACCTTTGGGGTTTCCTAGTAGCCCCAGCTCCCCTCTACAGATTCCACTTAGTTAGGTGGGGGTTCTGGGTTTTCATTCCATTTTTTTAGTATATAGTTTGGGCTCCCCCTAGTGTCACTATGGTCGATCTGCATTTGCACTGTTTTCTATCACTTTCTATCCCTATTGCTGGTTACTAGTGTATATATCTAGTGTGTTACTTACCTCCTATTGGAGGGTGGCCTCTCTAGTACTGTATCTAGTATTGTGTCACTAAAATAAAGTACCTTTCTTTTTGTAACACTGAGTGTTTTCTTTCATGTGTGTAAGTGTTGCATAACTGCAGTGGTATTGCATGAGCTTTGCATGCCTCCTAGATAAGCCTTGGCAGCTCATCCACAGCTATCTCTAGAAAGCCTGGCTTCTAGGCACTGCCTACACTATAATAATAGGGGATACATGGACCTGGTATAAGGTGTTAGTGCCTTAGGTACCTACCACACACTAAGCCATCTTCCTACACACTTCCACTGAGTATTGGTGTCTGCCCGCTCATTGCTTTTCCAGTACCTGTTTGTTGGACTAGGAACCCTAGGTGCAGATGTAATAATACACAGCGATGTCTTTTCTAATCCAGAAAGCGGAACAGGGTAAAAGTGCTCAGTACTGGAGAATCTCCTGTACAGGTGTGTAATGAGTGTAGGATGCTGGCCCTCTATGTAGTGTGTAAAACTGGGCACACTGTGTAGGGGGTCCAGGCAACTACACGTTGGTTTCCAGAGGTAAAAACTAGATCACCTAATGCTCTAATGTTTGAGGTAGCTTAGTCGAGCAGTTAGGCCAATCTTGGAGAAGTGCAAAGCATTTGTTGTACTCACAGTATCAATCATGCACCCCACACATTTGAAGGAATAACTCAAAACCAATGTATAAAATACTTCATATTTGTATATACATTTTAAGACCAAGATTATCAAAATTGGTTAAGTACTTTTTGAGATATGGATTTTTGAAGTGTTTTTAAATACAGACTTTCTGTGCGTAATTACGTACCATGGGAATCAATGGGCAGTGACTTTTAAAAAAGCATGTAAAATCGCACAGTGGGTTTACCAGGTTCTGCTTTTGCAGGTTGGTCGAGGTCATCGGTGGGCATACTGTGCCAGCTGGAGAGGCTCGGGTGGCTCTCGGTTCCAGCAGGAGCAGTGTTGAAAAGTCTCTTGAAGCAGGTGCAGGACCCCTGAGGGGGACCACTTGGAAAAGGGCTGTCTTTGTAGAGTTAAAGGTAGTACCTTGGGGTCCCTTTGTGGTGTTGAGGTTGCAAGGGGTGTGGGACCCTAGGGCATAGCTGGCTCCTCCTTACAGGGCACCGGCTGGCTGCAGAGCGAGTTGGTGATCCAGGTGCTGTGCGCAACAGAGTCCTTCGGGCTGGGGGTAAGTCTCTTTGAGGACTGCTTACAGGACAACAGGGGCACTCTGGTGGGAGGTCCCTTCCTCCTGATCATTTTTCAGCTCTGGGGGAGCTAATTTTCTTATTGTCCAGTGTGAGCTGACCAGTACTTAGGGTAATAATACAGTCTGGCTACCAGAGGGTGCAGCGCCACCAAACTTGGCACACTTGCAGGGTTTGTCCTGACGGTCATCAGTGTATCGACAGGTCAGGCTGCAACTTCTGGTTCTGGATATATAGGCCGGTCAGTGAAGTGACCCTCACTGGGTTGCTGGTTCTTTGTTGATTGCAGAGTGGTACCCCCACTCAGAAGGAAGATCTTGGGCGATTCATGAAGCCTGGAGGTCCTCTGGGATTATTGAGGTCAGTCCAGTGTCCAGTACCTCCGCAGTGGCGATTGTCGGGTCGTGGGTGCAGCAGGCAGAGTTTGGCACCTTTTTCTTGTGCAGCAGGTCCACAGTTCTCGTGCCTTGGATCTTCTTTGAGCTTGTCTTCTTTGTCCTTTCAAATCTGATTATGTGGTCTAGGGATGCCCACTAAATACTGAATTTAGTGGGCGTTTTTGGGGGAACTTGGTAGTGTCCAATGGGACACTTACTCTTGGGTGGCTACACCCACAATAGTGACTACTTCTTGTGGCAAGGGTCACTGCCCTAAACCTAATTGGCTATTTTCCTTCCATTCAAAATGGAGGAAAATGAAATAGAGGGTCCACCTCGCAGGCAACACCTTATGGGTGGTGCATGCCAGGTGAGGCCACTCCTACTACTCTTTGTTCATCTTCTCAGTGGTATTCTGCACCCTGTTTCTTCGTTTTTTGTATCTCCCTCCGTGTTCTTCTGTGTTCTTCTGTGTTCCTCTGTCTTCTTCTGTCTTCCTCTGTCTTCTTCTGTCTTCCTCTGTGTTTTTCTGTCTTCCTCGGTGTTCTTCTGTCTCCCTCTGTGTTCTTCTGTATTCTTCTCTGTTCTTCTGTCTTCCTCTGTCTTCTTCTGTCTTCCTCTGTGTTCTTCTGTATTCTTCTCTGTTCTTCTGTACTCCTCTGTTCTTCTGTGTTCTTCTGTGTTCTTCTGTGTGTCTTCTGCTCTTCCGGTCTTCTGCTCTTCCGGTCTTCAGTCCTTCCGGTCTTCTGCTCTTCTGTTCTTCTTTTCTTCTGTTCTTCTTTTCTTCTTGTCTTCTTGTCTTCTGCCTTCGGCTCTTCTGCCTCCTCCGTCCTCTTCTCCCTGCGCCTGCCCTCCTGCTCCTGCCTCATCCCCCTCCCCCACTCGCATCCCCCCCTCTATCTCCCGTATCTAACCCGTTCACTTTCTACCTCCCTCACTCCTCCTATCTACCTATCTCTCCATCTCTCTATCCCACTATCCAACTCCCTCACTCTCCACCTCCTCCTATCTTCCTATCTCTCTATCTTTTTCCCTATCTATCGATTTCTCTATCTACCTTTTCTCTCTACCTATTTCTCTATCTCTCCCCCCCTCCCGCCACCCCCTCTATTACCTATCTTCCTATCCCCTCACTCTACCTCTCACCCTCACCCACCTCTACAACCCCCCCTCCCCTATCTTCACAACCCTACACCTATCTTTCTCCCTAATCTCCTAAACCTCCTAACACTCTCCCCCCTCCACCCTTAAACCCCCCTCCCCCAGCTCTTCTCACTCTACCTGTCCCCCCCCTCCCTCGCGCTTTCCCGCCGCGACCTCCTGCACGCCCCCGCCCCCCAGCTCCCATTCGCCCCCAGCTGACCCCTCCCCCCCTCCTACCTCATATGGCGGCCGCTGCGCGACAGTGGTAGCGACCCTTGACCCAAGGGTAGGTCGCTCCCCCTGCCGCTGCAGCTCCTCCAGGTTCCTGAGTTCCTGAGACCCACCCCACAGTAAGTACCCCCCACCTCCCAGCCCCTCGTTCTGCCCCGCGCTACTCACCCTCTCTCCTGCTCCTGCTTCTTTTCCTCTTTCCTTCTTCTCTGTTCTTCCTCCTCGCTCCTCGTCTGTATTCTTCTTCTGTACTCCTCTTCTCCCCGTCTTCTCTCCTCTTCTCTTCTTCCTCATCTTCTGCTGTGGTATTCTGCACCCTGTTTCTTCGTTTTTTGTATCTCCCTCCGTGTTCTTCTGTGTTCTTCTGTGTTCCTCTGTCTTCTTCTGTCTTCCTCTGTCTTCTTCTGTCTTCCTCTGTGTTTTTCTGTCTTCCTCAGTGTTCTTCTGTCTCCCTCTGTGTTCTTCTGTATTCTTCTCTGTTCTTCTGTCTTCCTCTGTCTTCTTCTGTCTTCCTCTGTGTTCTTCTGTATTCTTCTCTGTTCTTCTGTACTCCTCTGTTCTTCTGTGTTCTTCTGTGTTCTTCTGTGTGTCTTCTGCTCTTCCGGTCTTCTGCTCTTCCGGTCTTCAGTCCTTCCGGTCTTCTGCTCTTCTGTTCTTCTTTTCTTCTGTTCTTCTTTTCTTCTTGTCTTCTTGTCTTCTGCCTTCGGCTCTTCTGCCTCCTCCGTCCTCTTCTCCCCGCGCCTGCCCTCCTGCTCCTGCCTCATCCCCCTCCCCCACTCGCATCCCCCCCTCTATCTCCCCTATCTAACCCGTTCACTTTCTACCTCCCTCACTCCTCCTATCTACCTATCTCTCCATCTCTCTATCCCACTATCCAACTCCCTCACTCTCCACCTACTCCTATCTTCCTATCTTCCTATCTCTCTATCTTTTTCCCTATCTATCGATTTCTCTATCTACCTTTTCTCTCTACCTATTTCTCTATCTCTCCCCCCCTCCCGCCACCCCCTCTATTACCTATCTTCCTATCCCCTCACTCTACCTCTCACCCTCACCCACCTCTACAACCCCCCCTCCCCTATCTTCACAACCCTACACCTATCTTTCTCTCTAATCTCCTAAACCTCCTAACACTCTCCCCCCTCCACCCTTAAACCCCCCTCCCCCAGCTCTTCTCACTCTACCTGTCCCCCCCCTCCCTCGCGCTTTCCCGCCGCGACCTCCTGCACGCCCCGCCCCCCAGCTCCCATTCGCCCCCAGCTGACCCCTCCCCCCCCCTCCTCCTACCTCATATGGCGGCCGCTGCGCGACAGTGGTAGCGACCCTTGACCCAAGGGTAGGTCGCTCCCCCTGCCGCTGCAGCTCCTCCAGGTTCCTGAGTTTCTGAGACCCACCCCACAGTAAGTACCCCCCACCTCCCAGCCCCTCGTTCTGCCCCGCGCTACTCACCCTCTCTCCTGCTTCTTTTCCTCTTTCCTTCTTCTCTGTTCTTCCTCCTCGTCTGTATTCTTCTTCTGTACTCCTCTTCTCCCCGTCTTCTCTCCTCTTCTCTTCTTCCTCATCTTCTGCTGTGGTATTCTGCACCCTGTTTCTTCGTTTTTTGTATCTCCCTCCGTGTTCTTCTGTGTTCTTCTGTGTTCCTCTGTCTTCTTCTGTCTTCCTCTGTCTTCTTCTGTCTTCCTCTGTGTTTTTCTGTCTTCCTCAGTGTTCTTCTGTCTCCCTCTGTGTTCTTCTGTATTCTTCCCTGTTCTTCTGTCTTCCTCTGTCTTCTTCTGTCTTCCTCTGTGTTCTTCTGTATTCTTCTCTGTTCTTCTGTACTCCTCTGTTCTTCTGTGTTCTTCTGTGTTCTTCTGTGTGTCTTCTGCTCTTCCGGTCTTCTGCTCTTCCGGTCTTCAGTCCTTCCGGTCTTCTGCTCTTCTGTTCTTCTTTTCTTCTGTTCTTCTTTTCTTCTTGTCTTCTTGTCTTCTGCCTTCGGCTCTTCTGCCTCCTCCGTCCTCTTCTCCCCGCGCCTGCCCTCCTGCTCCTGCCTCATCCCCCTCCCCCACTCGCATCCCCCCCTCTATCTCCCCTATCTAACCCGTTCACTTTCTACCTCCCTCACTCCTCCTATCTACCTATCTCTCCATCTCTCTATCCCACTATCCAACTCCCTCACTCTCCACCTCCTCCTATCTTCCTATCTTCCTATCTCTCTATCTTTTTCCCTATCTATCGATTTCTCTATCTACCTTTTCTCTCTACCTATTTCTCTATCTCTCCCCCCCTCCCGCCACCCCCTCTATTACCTATCTTCCTATCCCCTCACTCTACCTCTCACCCTCACCCACCTCTACAACCCCCCTCCCCTATCTTCACAACCCTACACCTATCTTTCTCCCTAATCTCCTAAACCTCCTAACACTCTCCCCCCTCCACCCTTAAACCCCCCTCCCCCAGCTCCTCTCACTCTACCTGTCCCCCCCCCTCCCTCGCGCTTTCCCGCCGCGACCTCCTGCACGCCCCCGCCCCCCAGCTCCCATTCGCCCCCAGCTGACCCCTCCCCCCCCTCCTACCTCATATGGCGGCCGCTGCGCGACCAGGCAGCGGGCGCGCGCAGCGGGTGCGTCTCTGGCGCACCGGAGGCGCACCAGAGGCAAGCCCGTCTGCGCCCGTCCGCGCCTGGCCCGCGCCCAGCGCCATGACCCCTGGTCCCCAGCGCTCCCAAGCCCCGATGATCCGCTATGACCCCACCACCCTCCATGCCCTCAACCCAGGACGCTCCAATACCTGCTTCCAAGCTCACCCCAAACGCACCCATGGACCCTTCGCCTGCAACTCCTGCAAACGCATCTTCCACCACGCAACAACTACGACCACAAGCCCACGCGCCATCAACCACCTCAAGTGCATCCTAGTCAACGCTCGCTCCGTTCACAAACACGCCGTTGAACTCTGGGACCTCCTAGACTCCACAGCACCGGACGTCGCCTTCATCACGGAGACCTGGATGAACGCCTCCTCTGCTCCAGACATCGCCACCGCCATCCCCGAAGGCTACAAGATCTCCAGGAAAGACCGCACCAACCAAGTAGGAGGAGGCATCGCCATCGTCTTCAAAGACTCCATCAGCGTCACCACCTCCACTGAAGACTCCCCTCTTGCCGCTGAACACCTGCATTTTCAGATTCGCACCGACCCGAGGACCACCCTCAGAGGATCCCTCGTCTACCGTCCTCCCGGACCTCGCGCCCCTTTCAGCGACACCATCGCCGACTTCATCTCCCCGCACGCCCTCGCCTCACCGGACTACATCCTCCTAGGCGACCTCAACTTCCATCTGGAACAAAACAACGACCCCAACAACACCACCCTGCTCGACAACCTCGCCAACCTCGGCCTCAAACAACTGGTGAACACTGCCACCCACATCGCCGGACACACACTCGACCCTATCTTCTCCGCCAGCAAACACGTCTTCTTCAGCCACGCCTCCGCCCTTCATTGGACCGACCACAGCTGCGTCCACTTCACATTCCGACGCGAGACCCGCCACCTCCGCACTCAACCCATCCCTCGCCGACAGTGGAACAAGATCCCTGAAGAGCAACTCTTCGCCGCACTCGCCGCCAACCAACCCACCCTCACCACCGACCCCAACGTCGCAGCCCTCAACCTCACAAACTGGATCTCCAACTGCGCAGACAACCTTGCTCCCCTCAAACGCTCGCAGCGACAGAACAACACCAAGAAACCCCTCTGGTTCTCTGACACCCTCAAAGAATCAAAGAAAACTTGTCGCGCACTTGAGAAAGCCTGGCGCAAGGACCGCACCGCTGACAACATGGCCGCCCTCAAGAACGCTACCCGCAAACACCACCACCTGATCCGCACTGCCAAAAGGAATTTTTTCACCGACAGACTGGACAAAAACAGCCACAACAGCAGAGAACTCTTCAGCATCGTCAAGGAGTTCTCCAACCCCAGCGCCAACGCCAACGCCATCACGCCCTCACAGGATCTATGCGAATCCCTCGCCACTTTCTTCCATCGCAAGATCAGCGACCTCCACGACAGCTTCGGACACCAGACCCAACCTAACACCACCGAACCCACATCCCCGACCATCACCCTCAACAACTGGACCCACATCAGCACGGAAGAAACCAAATCCATCATGAACTCTATCCACTCCGGCGCCCCTTCGGACCCCTGCCCGCACTTCATCTTTAACAAAGCCGACAACATCATCGCCCCGCACCTCCAGACCGTCATCAACTCTTCTTTTTCTTCTGCTACCTTCCCCGAATGCTGGAAACACGCCGAAGTCAACGCCCTACTAAAGAAACCTACGGCTGACCCGAGCGACCTGAAAAACTTCCGCCCCATCTCCCTTCTGCCTTTCCCAGCCAAAGTAATAGAGAAGACCGTCAACAAACAGCTGACTACCTTCCTGGAAGACAACAACCTGCTCGACCCCTCACAGACCGGATTCCGAACCAACCACAGCACTGAAACTGCCCTCATCTCAGTCACAGACGACATCAGAACCCTGATGGACAACGGTGAAACAGTCGCCCTCATTCTTCTCGACCTCTCGGCTGCCTTTGACACCGTCTGTCACCGCACCCTAATCACCCGCCTCCGCTCCACCGGGATCCAAGACCAGGCCCTGGACTGGATCGTCTCCTTCCTCGTAAACCGCTCCCAAAGAGTCTACCTCCCTCCGTTTCGCTCAGAACCCACTGAGATCATCTGCGGCGTACCTCAAGGCTCATCACTCAGCCCGACACTCTTCAACGTCTACATGAGCCCCCTCGCTAACATCGTACGCAAGCACGACATCATCATCACCTCCTACGCTGACGACACCCAACTTATACTCTCCCTCACCAAGGACCCCGCCAGCGGCAAGACCAACCTACAAGAGGGTATGAAGGACGTCGCAGATTGGATGAGGCTCAGCCGCCTAAAGCTGAACTCTGAAAAAACTGAAGTCCTCATCCTCGGCAACACCCCGTCCGCCTGGGACGACTCCTGGTGGCCCACGGCCCTCGGCACCGCACCGACCCCCGCAGACCACGCCCGCAACCTCGGCTTCATCTTGGACCCCCTTCTCACCATGACCAAGCAAGTCAACGCCGTGTCCTCCGCCTGCTTCCTCACCCTCCGCATGCTCCGCAAGATCTTCCGCTGGATCCCCGCCGACACCAGAAAAACCGTGACCCACGCCCTCGTCACGAGCCGCCTGGACTACGGCAACACCCTCTACGCTGGGACCACCGCCAAACTCCAAAATCGCCTGCAACGCATTCAAAACGCCTCAGCCCGCCTCATCCTCGACGTACCCCGCAACAGCCACATCTCCGCACACCTGAGACACCTGCATTGGCTCCCAGTCAGCAAAAGGATCACCTTCCGACTTCTCACCCACGCACACAAAGCCCTCCACGACAAGGGACCGGAATACCTCAACAGACGGCCCAACTTCTACGTCCCCACCCGCCCCCTCCGCTCCTCTGGCCTCGCACTCGCCGCCGTCCCTCGCATCCGCCGCTCCACGGCGGGTGGGAGATCTTTCTCTTTCCTGGCGGCCAAGACCTGGAACTCCCTCCCCACCAGCCTCAGGACCACCCAGGACCACTCCGCTTTCCGGAGACTCCTAAAGACCTGGCTGTTCGAGCAGCGATAACCACCCCCTTTGTCCCTAGCGCCTTGAGACCCGCACGGGTGAGTAGCGCGCTTTATAAATGCTAATGATTTGATTTGATTTGTTAGGTTTCCCGCCTTTGCTCCTACCAAAAGTGGGGGTTTGCAAAGGGGGAATGCCATCTGTGGCTAACTGCAGGCTTGGGGGTCAGGTTTCAAGGGCGGTAAGCACTTTCAAGCTCACCGCCAGGTCAGTGCATATTCCTGAGGGAGGGGGTATTAGCTCCTCCACCCAGGAAGGGCATTGTTGTACAAACCAGAGAGACAGGGTTTTCCCCCAAGGTTTACATATTGGCTGTCTGAAGGTGGCAGGCTGGCTGGAACCAGTCAGCAACCATGCCAGGTTGGTTAGCTTTTGCAGGGGGCACCTCTAGGTTGAACCCTGGGTATATTTTATGATAAAGCCAATACTGGTACCAGTTTGGATTTATCATTCTGAGTTGTTTGATACCAAACAACCCAGGGTTCAGAGTAGCCATTATGTAGCTGGGAAACTCGTGGTGACCAGTGTCCAGTACATATACAAAAATGGCTGCTCTGTTCACTCACTATGTCACAGGTTTGGCAAGGACACAATGGGGGCATATTGCTCATGCAGCTATGCCCTCACATTTAATATGGAGCACCCTGCCTTAGTGCTGTAAGGCCTGCTAGAGGGGTTTCTTACCTATAGTAAATACAGTGTATGGTGGACAGGGCACACAGGTAGTGTGCCATGTTGAGTTTGGGTTTTAGGATAGCACCAGTACACCCAGCCTGCAATGGCAGTTCTGGGTGCATCTGGGTGCATGGCCCCAGAGGGTGGCACAATCAGTGATGCTGCCCTCAGGGACCTACCCTTAGTACCCCATTCCCTGAGTACCCACGTACCTTTTACTGGGGACTTATAGTGGTAGCTACAAGGGTATCCAGTTACCTTTACAATGTTTTTAGGAAAAGAACACTGGCACTGGGAACCTGGTTAGCAGGATCCTAGTGCACCCCAGTCCAAGTTGCATTCAGACATCAGGCAAATATTGTGTGAGAGGGAACTGCAACAAGGTACAGATTCCCACAATGAGCACACAGAACTCCTACCTCAATACATGTGCTGTCTACTTGGATGGTGCTACACATCAGCTGGAGGGGGACACACTACTGCTGTCATCATATAATAATTCGCACACCCCACATGTGAAATGGTAGTTGACTGACAATATTTGTTCTTGTGTGTTTTATCCTAAGTAAATTACTGCACTGTGATCTTAATTAGCCATAATTATCAAACTTTCATGCAGCGCAATGCAGCAAGCCACCTTGATGTGCTGCACTACGTGAAACAGAAAGGGCAAGCATGCACCGTGTTTAATATTACAGGGCACAATCATGTCCTTTCCTTATGATGGCACACTTTTGGCTGCCTAGTGCCAATGCAGCACCTCTGCGTCACGGTGCAAGGGTGCCTGTTTTACAGGCAGGATTGTTTTTGTACAGGAAGTGAAATCTTTCTGCACAAAAACATTCCCCAGAAGCATTTTCCTCTTTCTATGTGTTCTGTGTGTGCTGCAGAATGCAGCACATGTAGAAAGAGGAAAAAACGAGGAGCAACAAAGAGACCTGCAGAGGTGTAGCAGTTTGGCACATTTCCAGATCTACCACTAATGGTAAATCGGTGAATGCCCCAAAATCAATGGGTGGATGCGTGGGAACACCTATTCTCCACCCATGGAATTCGGCCCTGGGGCACAGTGACACAAGGCAGCAATTTGTGCTGCCATGCATTACTTCAGATCTATCAAGTCAGGCAGGACCATGCAAGGTGGCCTTGCATCTCTTGATAAATCTGATTTTAGTGTTGCGTCGCCCTTGCGCTTCCTTGTGAGTTGCAAGCGCAATGAAACACTATGATAAATCTGGCCCTTGGGGTCTAAGTTTGCCTCTCATTGTGGTAATGTTTGTTGCCGTCCACAGATCACCCATTCCAAACGAGCATAGCAAACTCTGCTCAACATCTCGAAACGAAAAAAAGGACAGGGCCAAAATGAATTACACAAAATGGAGAGATGCAAATAAATCTCTTAGCCCACTGTTGAGACTCTCAGGTCTCATTTTTTCAATTCCTCCTGAGCAATGCACTAGGCATAAAGAGACTAGAGTAAGGGACAAAACATTCCTAATCACTGCAAGGCTTCATAATAAAGCCATACAGTTATTGACCATGTTCTATGAATCCTACCCTCCCACCCCCATGCAGCCTCTTATGGATGACTACCAGACTCAAGGCCAACATGTGTCTCCTGGGCCAATCCAGTCGTTGGTCTCTTGCTGTTTATATTAGCAAGCAGCATGAGAGCAGCACGATGATTGTCTGGTTTAGACAAACCTAGCACTCCTTATGAGGCTAGGGGGCTGCAGTTGTGATTCCAAAGCTCACAAACTTTGCGCACATAGGAGAGGGCTCAAGTGTGCCTGTTGGGTTGGTCACAGAAAGTCACCTGTCCAACCCAACATGCACACTTCATTTAAGTTCAGATTTCACCTGCTGACTCACTGATTAGGTCCCACAACCTGCCCCTGTACTCATGATTGAAGAAACTACGGCACCTGGCAGTGGCTAAAAAAACAGCACCACAGCCAGGGAAAAAAAAATTACATTTTTAATTCTCGGGGCAGCAACAAATAGATGTGGGCAATGCCCTAACATCCCCGTAGAGGAACTGCACTGCCACCTTTATTTTGTGAATTCTACCTCCAATCCTGCTAGTCATATTATCACATCAAACTTTCTCAGTTTCTCTAAACTCTAACTGTGCATACACCTTTGTGTAAGTTTACAATTGTTTGCTGTTTACAAAGGTATTTCATTAGTAGAATATTTACAGCTGTGGACTCTTCGCACATAAAAAGATAGGACAGCCCTATAATGATTTTACATAAATTATTCTGAATATTTGGTTTGATGCATATAACATGATT
This sequence comes from Pleurodeles waltl, assembly GCF_031143425.1. Lineage (NCBI taxonomy): Eukaryota > Metazoa > Chordata > Amphibia > Caudata > Salamandridae > Pleurodeles > Pleurodeles waltl. The sequence continues at coordinate 1,031,710,214 of NC_090439.1, read as the reverse complement.
AAAAAATCAAGACGTCAAAGAGTAACTCAAAGAGTTTGGTGTGGAATAGGCTTACGTTATAGGAACATGACATCAGAAACAACACATTAGGTGGTAACTCAGAGAGCTTGATGTGAAATCTTTTTTCATAAGTGTAGGAAAGTACCATCTTACCTGGCATGTTACCCCCATATTTCACTGTATATATGTTGTTTTAGCCCTTGTGTCACTAGGATCCTGCCAGGCAGGACCCCAGTGCTCATAGTATGTGCCCTGTATGTGTTACCTGTGTGGTGCCTAACTGTATCATTGAGGCTCTGCTAGCCAGAACCTCAGTGTTTATGCTCTCTCTGCTTTCTAAATTTGTCACTGCAGGCTAGTGACTAAATTTACCAATTCCAATTGGCACACTGGTACACCCATATAATTCCCTTGTATATGGTACTTAGGTACCCAGGGTATTGGGGTTCCAGGAGATCCCTATGGGCTGCAGCATTTCTTTTGCCACTGCAGCCTGCGTGAAATAACGTCCACGTTATTTCACATCCATTTTTCACTGCACATAAGTAACCTATATGTATAACCTTCACCTGGTGAAGGTTGGGTGCCAAGTTGCTTAGTGTGTGGGCACCCTGGCACTAGCTAAGGTGCCCCCACATTGTTCAGGGCAAATTCCCCGGACTTTGTGAGTGCGGGGACACCATTATGCGCATGCACTATACATAGGTCACTACCTATGTATAGCGTCACAATGGTAACTCCGAACATGGCCATGTAACATGTCTAAGATCATGGAATTGTCACCCCAATACCATTCTGGTATTGGGGGGGGACAATTCCATGATCCCCCGGGTCTCTAGCAAAGAACCTGGGTACTGCCAAACTGTCTTTCCGGGGTTTCCACTGCAGCTGCTGGTGCTGCCAACCCCTCAGATGGGATTTTGCCCTCCTGGGGTCCAGGCAGCCCTGGCCCAGGAAGGCAGAACAAAGGTTTGCCTCTGAGAGAGGGTATTACACCCTCTCCCTTTGGAAATAGGTGTGAAGGGCTGGGGAGGAGTAGCCTCCCCCAGCCTCTGGAAATGCTTTGATGGGCACAGATAGTGCCCATCTCTGCATAAGCCAGTCTACACCGGTTCAGAGATCCCCCAGCCCTGCTGTGGCGTGAAACTGGACAAAGGAAAGGGGAGTGACCACTTCCCTGACCAGTACCTCCCAGGGGAGGTGCCCAGAGCTCCTCCAGTGTGTCCCAGACCTCTGACATCTTGGAAACAGAGGTGGTGGGGGCACACTGGATTGCTCTGAGTGGCCAGTGCCAGCAGGTGACGTCAGAGACCCCCTCTGATAGGCTCTTATCTTTCTTAGTAGTCAATCCTCTTTTCTTGGTAGCCAAACCTCCTTTTCTGGCTATTTAGGGTCTCTGCTTTGGGGAATTCTTCAGATAACGAATGCAAGAGCTCACCAGAGTTCCTCTACATCTCCCTCTCCGACTTCAACCAAGGATCGACTGCTGACTGCTCCAGGATGCCTGCAAAACCGCAACAAAGTAGCAAGATGACTACCAGCAACATTGTAGCGCCTCATCCTGCTGGCTTTCTCGACTGTTTCCTGGTGGTGCATGCTCTGGGGGTCATCTGCCTTCACCCTGCACTGGAAGCCAAGAAGAAATCTCCCGTGGGTTGACGGAATCTTCCCCTTGCTAACGCAGGCACCAAAAGACTGCATCACCAGTCCTCTGGGTCCCCTCTCATCCTGACGGGTGTGGTCCCTGGAACACAGGATCTCTATCCAAGTTACTCCCACAGTCCAGTGATCCTTCAGTCCAAGTTTGGTGGAGGTAAGTCCTTGCCTCCCCACGCTGGACTGCAAACCTGTGTACTGCGTGATTTGCAGCTGCTCTGGCTCCTGTGCACTCTCCCAGGATTTCCTTCTTCCTTCTGCCTGTACAGGTACTTCTGCAGGTGCTGCCTGCTTCTGTGAGGGCTCTCTGAGTTGCTGAGCGCCCCCTCTGTCTCCTCCTCCAAGGGGTGACATCCTGGTCCTTCCTGGTCCTCAGCAGCACCCAAAAACCTCTACCGCGACCCTTGCAGCTAGCAAGGCTTGTTTGCAGTATTTCTGCGTGGGAACACTTCTGCTACCTTCATCGCGACGTGGGACATCTTCCATCCAAAGGAAAAGTTCCTAGTCCTCTTCGTTCTTCCAGAATTCCAAGCTTCTTCCATCTGGAGGCAGCTTCCTTGCACCTTCATCCGGGGTTTCCTGGGCTCCTGCTCCCCCTGGACACTGTCACGACTATTGGACTTGGTCCCCTTGCTTTGCAGGTCCTCAGGTCCAGGAATCCGTTTTCAGTGCAATGCTGGTGTTTGTTGTTCTTGCAGAATCCCCCTATCACGACTATTGTGCTCTTTTGGGGCAGTAGGGGTACTTTACTCCTACTTTTCAGGGTCTTGGGGTGGGGTATCTTAGACACCCTGACTGTTTTCTTACAGTCCCAGCGACCCTCTACAAGCTCCCATAGGTCTGGTGTCCATTCGTGATTCACATTCCACTTTTGTAGTATATGGTTTGTGTTGCCCCTAGACCTATGTCTGTTACAACTGTGTCGTCCCATTTATAAGGGGCGCTGTAAGGGGACTGTCGGAAGCCTGGGAATCACCTTAAACACTTATCTAGAGTCCCTTACTGACTCCTGTTTGTTTCTCTTTTCTCCATGGTACACTTGTGTAGTACTACATTTGCTTCCTTGGACTGCAAATCCCATAATGCACAGCCTTGTAGTCAAGAAAGCCCGGATTCTGTTTCCCATTGTTTTCTATGGAAGAAGTCCAGTTGCTCCTTTTCACCGGATCCTCTACTCCAGGACTTGCAAGTGCCTGAAACTACACACACCTGAGACCTCTCCTGTGCAGCCCAGCTTGGAACTGCTTATAAGCAGCCATTTCCTCAAGATCCCTGTCGTGCATTGGAGTTTGATTCCTTTGTGTTACAGACCCTTTGTCGGATGGTGTTCCAGTTTTGTTCCTGTTCTGAAGGGTTGATCCTGTTTCCTGTTTCTCTGCCCTGCTCCTGATTGTTCCAGCCAGAGTCTGCTTCCTATCTCTTAGCCTTGTACCTGTTTGTTTCTTCCAGAGCCTGCTCCCTGTTTCTCTGCCCTGCTCCTGCCTTTTTTTCAGCCTGAACCTTCTCTCTGTTTCCCAGTCCTGTTTACTGCTCATTTCCTACTCCCTGTATTCCAGCCCTGTCCTTGCCTGTTCCAGCCAGAGCCTGATCTCAGTTTCCCAGTCCTGTCTCTGTTTGTCCCAGCCAGAAGTTTGCGCCCTGTTTTCATGTCCTAGTCCCGCCTTTGCTTCAGCCTGAGCCTGTTCCTAGTTCTTGCCTCTGCCTCTTAGTTTGTTCCCTTCTGTTTCTTCTTGGTTATTTGTGTCTGGTAAGTGTTCTATCAGTCTTCACCAGTGAGTAAGTGTCCTCCTTTGTTCTAGGGTTGGCTCCTGGTTTCTAGGAGGCAATTCCAGCCCCCATCCTTTTCCAGTGTTATACGTTGTCTTACCTGCCTAACAGTGACAGTGTGCTATTGCTGTTTTCTCAGGAATCGCCACTGTGTTTCCAGCTGGACCCACAAGAGCGTGTCTTGTGTATGTAAGTACTTTCCTTGTCTGTGCTCTAGGGTCCAGAGACAGAATCACTTCTGCTGCCTCCTTTCTATGGGGCTGGCAGGGTGACTATCTGTAAGAGCAAACTGCACAGAGGCATTGACATTCCCTGTCACTGTGGGAGGTTCTGCGCCTTACTCTGTGTACAACTCCAGCGTGTTTGTCCATTAGTAATCTGTTTCCTGTTTGTTCACACAAGGGTTGCTCTGCTTTTACTTTCCTGTGCCTGTTCATAGCTGTCCTTTCCGTGTATGCCTTTAGCTGCTCTTCTTCCCCAGCATACTACCTCTTTAGGATATTCGGTGACCTCAAGGGGTGTCCCAACCAGAGTCCTGATCAGACCCGCCCGAAACTGTGACAGAATGCACGACCCAAAAATGTCAAGCTCCCCAGGCAGCAAAGGCACACACAGACCTAAAATGCTTTCCTGTAATATTAAGACACCCCTTTCTAAACCTAGATATTCTCTGAAGACCTCTAAAAAAGGCCTTAGTTTAAAGGATAGACTTGTTAAAGAAAATCAAAGATTGCAAATGCAGTACTACATTGCGTGGCTTGCTGATCCATCAATGTTCAACTATTATAATATCTGTGATTATGACCCCCAATCCCTGTCTGTAGAAGAATTACAAAGTAATAATGAGTTTTTGGAGGTTCTATTACCTCAAACAGGGGAGAATGTTCCCAACAGTGAAAGTGCTTTTGCTACTTCTGCACAAGACATTTACTCTCAAGAAAACCTGGTTAATTCCTTGCCTCATGCTAGTGCATCCCAAATTCACTTCCAGGACTCTGTCAAAACAAAGAACCCTGACACTGTTCAAGAAGCCACACTAGGGATTCCCTTGTTTTCTGTTGAGTGCTTCAGCCCATCTAGGCCAGTTTCACAGAATTCAAAGTGCAGTGCTGACTCTTATAAAGACCTATCAGTCCCTCAGAGCTTTCAAGTCAGCAGGCTAGACCCTGTATCTAAGGGATCAGTAAAAACGGTGGGATTCCTTAGTTCAACTCAAATGGCTTGTGCTACTCCCAAATTGGATGACAGTACATCAGTCTCAATTCCTAAGTGTTCTGCTGACTCATGTAAGGATCTACCAGTCCCTCAGTGCTTTCAAGTCAGCAGGATAGAACCTGTATCAAAGGGATCAGTAAAGACTGTGGGATTCCTTAGTTCAACTCAAAAGGCTTGTGCTCTTTCCAAACTGGATGATAATACACCAGTCTCAATCCCTAAAAGCTCTGCTAAACCCTTTTCTATTCTAAGTGGGTTTGATAACAATATGGACATACACACACTAAAAGAGCAGTTTTGGCAGATTAAAAGGCAGATATTGGACTTCTATGATGAATATTTTGTAACATACACAAGAAATCATGCACGTGGGCTCTTTTCATCAATGCATATTTCACTGTTGCCAGAACCAGACATTCTGTTTATCTGTAAGGTAGAAGAAGTAACAGAGCAGCTTATGGAAACTACTGCAAGGCAATTTGAAAACCTGAAAAACGAAAATGATTACCAGTTTTGGCTTAAAGAACAGTATGCTACCTTGTGTGCCTCTCCAAAGACTTCTATAGAGCAGATTGTCCCTTCTATTAATGAGTCAAAAGACAGCTCCAGTTATAAATATATCAGCCTCTTCTTCAGACTATCTCTTAGCTTGTAGTTCTCCAGAGATTATCCCAGTACAGTTGACTGAATCTCTGACATCTCTGAGAGATTTGACAGCTTTTGATTCAGAGGATGGATCAGAGTCTTCAGAAGGAAGGGACTCAGTCCCTCTATCAGAACAAATAAAGCCAAATGAAGAAGAGAGTTCTGATGCAGACTCCAATAGCTGCACCATAAGAAACCAAGATGTGCCTTTACTGGAGATTAAGGGCAAGTTGTGCAACAGTGTTGAAGAATCTGAATCTAGTGATGACAGTGGTTCCTGCCCTATGGTGAACAAACCTGCAGATAGTGCTGTTCAAATGGCGCACACACCAGAATTTTCAGAGTGTGGGGATACTCCTGCCCTTTCAAACAATATCATAGAATTTTCAGATAATGAAGAGACAGTTCCTGTTTCAAGTGAATTAATGGATTTTTCTGACCGTGAAGAAATACATGCAGTTACTAAGAATGTAATGGACTTCTCCGAAAGTTTAAAAATCTCTTCTATGTCAAAGCAAACCGTGGAGATTTCAGACAAGGAAGAAAGCCAGCAATCTGAAACTAAACAGCCTGTCATAAGAAATGAGAGCCTTCTCCTAGAACTAGACCCAGTCACAGCCTCAACCATTGATCCTGACTTGCTGTTCCCTGCCACTGTGTATCCTGTTTGCATCTCAACGGTTAGTGAAGAACAGATCTTTGAACTACCGGTATCTGATTTTGATGTAAAACCAGCCACACCAATGCCACCTGCTGTGTCTCTGAAATTAAAGACTCCTGACAAACACCAATCTGAAACCAAAGCTCAAGTACTGAAAGATGTAATATGTCCCCCTAAAACTAAAGACTTGAATTCGAATCTTGTATTCGAAGATCTGATGATAAGTACTGTTCTTAGTGTTTTATTGCAAGAAACCATCATCAATTCAAAGGCTAAAGCTGAAAATGTAGGTAACAATGTAGAGGCGATTTCTGAAGAGACTCTAGTTCTATTTCAATCCAAAGAACAACCTTTCAGTGTTAACAGAGTTGAAGATCAACTACCTGTAGTAGAAACGCCTTGCAAAAAACACATTTCTGATACCACGAATACACCACAGGGCACTTGCAATGAAGAAATCCCATTCTTGTCTGAAGATCACCCTAAAGAATTAGTTTGTGGAACTTCTACATTTTCAGATGTTAATCCAGTTTCTAAAGACTTGAAAATTATTGTTGTTCCTGAATTTGATACTACGAAGTCATCCAAGACGAAAGAAAATTCTGACTTTTTCATGTTTACTTTGAGAACACCAGTTACTCATGTCTCCCAAGTCTCTATGCTTTGTAAGCCTCAGACCACAATCAATGTAAATACTGCTGCAGAAACAGACAAATCCTGCTTGTCAGAAGGAGTTACAGACCTGACAGTTACTAATACACCAATCAGCTCCTCTAAAGAAGAAAGTATTGAACAGGAAACTAATGTCATAAAGAATACCGCCCATAATGCCATTCCAGATCTCCTTGCTCCTGAATCTACTTTACTAGAAACCAACTCCATGCAATCCTCCCATATCAGTCGAACAATAGAGAGGAAAGACATTGGAGCCCATATGGGTATTAATACATGCTTTGTTCATTTGAAGATTCACCTATGGCAGGACTGTAAACTTATCCACCAAGGTTGGTGTTGGATTTTCTTGCTGTGGCTTTTCCTCTTCAACTTTTTTCAGCCAAAGGATCACCTTCTCTTCTTGAGCACACTGGTAGAAGGGGGTATACTGTTACGTCTCTGTCGTCCCATTTATAGGGGGCGCTGTAAGGGGACTGTCGGAAGCCTGGGAATCACCTTAAACACTTATCTAGAGTCCCTTACTGACTCCTGTTTGTTTCTCTTTTCTCCATGGTACACTTGTGTAGTACTACATTTGCTTCCTTGGACTGCAAATCCCATAATGCACAGCCTGGTAGTCAAGAAAGCCCGGATTCTGTTTCCCATTGTTTTCTATGGGAGAAGTCCAGTTGCTTCTTTTCACCTGATCCTCTACTCCAGGACTTGCAAGTGCCAGAAACTACACACACCTGAGACCTCTCCTGTGCAGCCGAGCTTGGAACTGCTTATAAGCAGCCATTTCCTCAAGATCCCTGTTGTGCATTGGAGTTTGATTCCTTTGTGTTACAGACCCTTTGTCGGATGGTGTTCCAGTTTTGTTCCTGTTCTGAAGGCTTGATCCTGTTTCCTGTTTCTCTGCCCTGCTCCTGATTGTTCCAGCCAGAGTCTGCTTCCTATCTCTTACCCTTGTACCTGTTTGTTTCTTCCAGAGCCTGCTCCCTGTTTCTCTGCCCTGCTCCTGCCTTTTTTTCAGCCTGAACCTTCTCTCTGTTTCCCAGTCCTGTTTACTGCTCATTTCCTACTCCCTGTATTCCAGCCCTGTCCTTGCCTGTTCCAGCCAGAGCCTGATCTCAGTTTCCCAGTCCTGTCTCTGTTTGTCCCAGCCAGAAGTTTGCGCCCTGTTTTCATGTCCTAGTCCCGCCTTTGCTTCAGCCTGAGCCTGTTCCTAGTTCTTGCCTCTGCCTCTTAGTTTGTTCCCTTCTGTTTCTTCTTGGTTATTTGTGTCTGGTAAGTGTTCTATCAGTCTTCACCAGTGAGTAAGTGTCCTCCTTTGTTCTAGGGTTGGCTCCTGGTTTCTAGGAGGCAATTCCAGCCCCCATCCTTTTCCAGTGTTATACGTTGTCTTACCTGCCTAACAGTGACAGTGTGCTATTGCTGTTTTCTCAGGAATCGACACTGTGTTTCCAGCTGGACCCACAAGAGCGTGTCTTGTGTATGTAAGTACTTTCCTTGTCTGTGCTCTAGGGTCCAGAGACAGAATCACTTCTGCTGCCTCCTTTCTATGGGGCTGGCAGGGTGACTATCTGTAAGAGCAAACTGCACAGAGGCATTGACATTCCCTGTCACTGTGGGAGGTTCTGCGCCTTACTCTGTGTACAACTCCAGCGTGTTTGTCCATTAGTAATCTGTTTCCTGTTTGTTCACACAAGGGTTGCTCTGCTTTTACTTTCCTGTGCCTGTTCATAGCTGTCCTTTCCATGTATGCCTTTAGCTGCTCTTCTTCCCCAGCATACTACCTCTTTAGGATATTCGGTGACCTCAAGGGGTGTCCCAACCAGAGTCCTGATCAGACCCGCCCGAAACTGTGACAGAATGCACGACCCAAAAATGTCAAGCTCCCCAGGCAGCAAAGGCACACACAGACCTAAAATGCTTTCCTGTAATATTAAGACACCCCTTTCTAAACCTAGATATTCTCTGAAGACCTCTAAAAAAGGCCTTAGTTTAAAGGATAGACTTGTTAAAGAAAATCAAAGATTGCAAATGCAGTACTACATTGCGTGGCTTGCTGATCCATCAATGTTCAACTATTATAATATCTGTGATTATGACCCCCAATCCCTGTCTGTAGAAGAATTACAAAGTAATAATGAGTTTTTGGAGGTTCTATTACCTCAAACAGGGGAGAATGTTCCCAACAGTGAAAGTGCTTTTGCTACTTCTGCACAAGACATTTACTCTCAAGAAAACCTGGTTAATTCCTTGCCTCATGCTAGTGCATCCCAAATTCACTTCCAGGACTCTGTCAAAACAAAGAACCCTGACACTGTTCAAGAAGCCACACTAGGGATTCCCTTGTTTTCTGTTGAGTGCTTCAGCCCATCTAGGCCAGTTTCACAGAATTCAAAGTGCAGTGCTGACTCTTATAAAGACCTATCAGTCCCTCAGAGCTTTCAAGTCAGCAGGCTAGACCCTGTATCTAAGGGATCAGTAAAAACGGTGGGATTCCTTAGTTCAACTCAAATGGCTTGTGCTACTCCCAAATTGGATGACAGTACATCAGTCTCAATTCCTAAGTGTTCTGCTGACTCATGTAAGGATCTACCAGTCCCTCAGTGCTTTCAAGTCAGCAGGATAGAACCTGTATCAAAGGGATCAGTAAAGACTGTGGGATTCCTTAGTTCAACTCAAAAGGCTTGTGCTCTTTCCAAACTGGATGATAATACACCAGTCTCAATCCCTAAAAGCTCTGCTAAACCCTTTTCTATTCTAAGTGGGTTTGATAACAATATGGACATACACACACTAAAAGAGCAGTTTTGGCAGATTAAAAGGCAGATATTGGACTTCTATGATGAATATTTTGTAACATACACAAGAAATCATGCACGTGGGCTCTTTTCATCAATGCATATTTCACTGTTGCCAGAACCAGACATTCTGTTTATCTGTAAGGTAGAAGAAGTAACAGAGCAGCTGATGGAAACTACTGCAAGGCAATTTGAAAACCTGAAAAACGAAAATGATTACCAGTTTTGGCTTAAAGAACAGTATGCTACCTTGTGTGCCTCTCCAAAGACTTCTATAGAGCAGATTGTCCCTTCTATTAATGAGTCAAAAGACAGCTCCAGTTATAAATATATCAGCCTCTTCTTCAGACTATCTCTTAGCTTGTAGTTCTCCAGAGATTATCCCAGTACAGTTGACTGAATCTCTGACATCTCTGAGAGATTTGACAGCTTTTGATTCAGAGGATGGATCAGAGTCTTCAGAAGGAAGTGACTCAGTCCCTCTATCAGAACAAATAAAGCCAAATGAAGAAGAGAGTTCTGATGCAGACTCCAATAGCTGCACCATAAGAAACCAAGATGTGACTTTACTGGAGATTAAGGGCAAGTTGTGCAACAGTGTTGAAGAATCTGAATCTAGTGATGACAGTGGTTCCTGCCCTATGGTGAACAAACCTGCAGATAGTGCTGTTCAAATGGCGCACACACCAGAATTTTCAGAGTGTGGGGATACTCCTGCCCTTTCAAACAATATCATAGAATTTTCAGATAATGAAGAGACAGTTCCTGTTTCAAGTGAATTAATGGATTTTTCTGACCGTGAAGAAATACATGCAGTTACTAAGAATGTAATGGACTTCTCCGAAAGTTTAAAAATCTCTTCTATGTCAAAGCAAACCGTGGAGATTTCAGACAAGGAAGAAAGCCAGCAATCTGAAACTAAACAGCCTGTCATAAGAAATGAGAGCCTTCTCCTAGAACTAGACCCAGTCACAGCCTCAACCATTGATCCTGACTTGCTGTTCCCTGCCACTGTGTATCCTGTTTGCATCTCAACGGTTAGTGAAGAACAGATCTTTGAACTACCGGTATCTGATTTTGATGTAAAACCAGCCACACCAATGCCACCTGCTGTGTCTCTGAAATTAAAGACTCCTGACAAACACCAATCTGAAACCAAAGCTCAAGTACTGAAAGATGTAATATGTCCCCCTAAAACTAAAGACTTGAATTCGAATCTTGTATTCGAAGATCTGATGATAAGTACTGTTCTTAGTGTTTTATTGCAAGAAACCATCATCAATTCAAAGGCTAAAGCTGAAAATGTAGGTAACAATGTAGAGGCGATTTCTGAAGAGACTCTAGTTCTATTTCAATCCAAAGAACAACCTTTCAGTGTTAACAGAGTTGAAGATCAACTACCTGTAGTAGAAACGCCTTGCAAAAAACACATTTCTGATACCACGAATACACCACAGGGCACTTGCAATGAAGAAATCCCATTCTTGTCTGAAGATCACCCTAAAGAATTAGTTTGTGGAACTTCTACATTTTCAGATGTTAATCCAGTTTCTAAAGACTTGAAAATTATTGTTGTTCCTGAATTTGATACTACGAAGTCATCCAAGACGAAAGAAAATTCTGACTTTTTCATGTTTACTTTGAGAACACCAGTTACTCATGTCTCCCAAGTCTCTATGCTTTGTAAGCCTCAGACCACAATCAATGTAAATACTGCTGCAGAAACAGACAAATCCTGCTTGTCAGAAGGAGTTACAGACCTGACAGTTACTAATACACCAATCAGCTCCTCTAAAGAAGAAAGTATTGAACAGGAAACTAATGTCATAAAGAATACCGCCCATAATGCCATTCCAGATCTCCTTGCTCCTGAATCTACTTTACTAGAAACCAACTCCATGCAATCCTCCCATATCAGTCGAACAATAGAGAGGAAAGACATTGGAGCCCATATGGGTATTAATACATGCTTTGTTCATTTGAAGATTCACCTATGGCAGGACTGTAAACTTATCCACCAAGGTTGGTGTTGGATTTTCTTGCTGTGGCTTTTCCTCTTCAACTTTTTTCAGCCAAAGGATCACCTTCTCTTCTTGAGCACACTGGTAGAAGGGGGTATACTGTTACGTCTCTGTCGTCCCATTTATAGGGGGCGCTGTAAGGGGACTGTCGGAAGCCTGGGAATCACCTTAAACACTTATCTAGAGTCCCTTACTGACTCCTGTTTGTTTCTCTTTTCTCCATGGTACACTTGTGTAGTACTACATTTGCTTCCTTGGACTGCAAATCCCATAATGCACAGCCTGGTAGTCAAGAAAGCCCGGATTCTGTTTCCCATTGTTTTCTATGGGAGAAGTCCAGTTGCTCCTTTTCACCGGATCCTCTACTCCAGGACTTGCAAGTGCCAGAAACTACACACACCTGAGACCTCTCCTGTGCAGCCGAGCTTGGAACTGCTTATAAGCAGCCATTTCCTCAAGATCCCTGTTGTGCATTGGAGTTTGATTCCTTTGTGTTACAGACCCTTTGTCGGATGGTGTTCCAGTTTTGTTCCTGTTCTGAAGGCTTGATCCTGTTTCCTGTTTCTCTGCCCTGCTCCTGATTGTTCCAGCCAGAGTCTGCTTCCTATCTCTTACCCTTGTACCTGTTTGTTTCTTCCAGAGCCTGCTCCCTGTTTCTCTGCCCTGCTCCTGCCTTTTTTTCAGCCTGAACCTTCTCTCTGTTTCCCAGTCCTGTTTACTGCTCATTTCCTACTCCCTGTATTCCAGCCCTGTCCTTGCCTGTTCCAGCCAGAGCCTGATCTCAGTTTCCCAGTCCTGTCTCTGTTTGTCCCAGCCAGAAGTTTGCGCCCTGTTTTCATGTCCTAGTCCCGCCTTTGCTTCAGCCTGAGCCTGTTCCTAGTTCTTGCCTCTGCCTCTTAGTTTGTTCCCTTCTGTTTCTTCTTGGTTATTTGTGTCTGGTAAGTGTTCTATCAGTCTTCACCAGTGAGTAAGTGTCCTCCTTTGTTCTAGGGTTGGCTCCTGGTTTCTAGGAGGCAATTCCAGCCCCCATCCTTTTCCAGTGTTATACGTTGTCTTACCTGCCTAACAGTGACAGTGTGCTATTGCTGTTTTCTCAGGAATCGACACTGTGTTTCCAGCTGGACCCACAAGAGCGTGTCTTGTGTATGTAAGTACTTTCCTTGTCTGTGCTCTAGGGTCCAGAGACAGAATCACTTCTGCTGCCTCCTTTCTATGGGGCTGGCAGGGTGACTATCTGTAAGAGCAAACTGCACAGAGGCATTGACATTCCCTGTCACTGTGGGAGGTTCTGCGCCTTACTCTGTGTACAACTCCAGCGTGTTTGTCCATTAGTAATCTGTTTCCTGTTTGTTCACACAAGGGTTGCTCTGCTTTTACTTTCCTGTGCCTGTTCATAGCTGTCCTTTCCGTGTATGCCTTTAGCTGCTCTTCTTCCCCAGCATACTACCTCTTTAGGATATTCGGTGACCTCAAGGGGTGTCCCAACCAGAGTCCTGATCAGACCCGCCCGAAACTGTGACAGAATGCACGACCCAAAAATGTCAAGCTCCCCAGGCAGCAAAGGCACACACAGACCTAAAATGCTTTCCTGTAATATTAAGACACCCCTTTCTAAACCTAGATATTCTCTGAAGACCTCTAAAAAAGGCCTTAGTTTAAAGGATAGACTTGTTAAAGAAAATCAAAGATTGCAAATGCAGTACTACATTGCGTGGCTTGCTGATCCATCAATGTTCAACTATTATAATATCTGTGATTATGACCCCCAATCCCTGTCTGTAGAAGAATTACAAAGTAATAATGAGTTTTTGGAGGTTCTATTACCTCAAACAGGGGAGAATGTTCCCAACAGTGAAAGTGCTTTTGCTACTTCTGCACAAGACATTTACTCTCAAGAAAACCTGGTTAATTCCTTGCCTCATGCTAGTGCATCCCAAATTCACTTCCAGGACTCTGTCAAAACAAAGAACCCTGACACTGTTCAAGAAGCCACACTAGGGATTCCCTTGTTTTCTGTTGAGTGCTTCAGCCCATCTAGGCCAGTTTCACAGAATTCAAAGTGCAGTGCTGACTCTTATAAAGACCTATCAGTCCCTCAGAGCTTTCAAGTCAGCAGGCTAGACCCTGTATCTAAGGGATCAGTAAAAACGGTGGGATTCCTTAGTTCAACTCAAATGGCTTGTGCTACTCCCAAATTGGATGACAGTACATCAGTCTCAATTCCTAAGTGTTCTGCTGACTCATGTAAGGATCTACCAGTCCCTCAGTGCTTTCAAGTCAGCAGGATAGAACCTGTATCAAAGGGATCAGTAAAGACTGTGGGATTCCTTAGTTCAACTCAAAAGGCTTGTGCTCTTTCCAAACTGGATGATAATACACCAGTCTCAATCCCTAAAAGCTCTGCTAAACCCTTTTCTATTCTAAGTGGGTTTGATAACAATATGGACATACACACACTAAAAGAGCAGTTTTGGCAGATTAAAAGGCAGATATTGGACTTCTATGATGAATATTTTGTAACATACACAAGAAATCATGCACGTGGGCTCTTTTCATCAATGCATATTTCACTGTTGCCAGAACCAGACATTCTGTTTATCTGTAAGGTAGAAGAAGTAACAGAGCAGCTGATGGAAACTACTGCAAGGCAATTTGAAAACCTGAAAAACGAAAATGATTACCAGTTTTGGCTTAAAGAACAGTATGCTACCTTGTGTGCCTCTCCAAAGACTTCTATAGAGCAGATTGTCCCTTCTATTAATGAGTCAAAAGACAGCTCCAGTTATAAATATATCAGCCTCTTCTTCAGACTATCTCTTAGCTTGTAGTTCTCCAGAGATTATCCCAGTACAGTTGACTGAATCTCTGACATCTCTGAGAGATTTGACAGCTTTTGATTCAGAGGATGGATCAGAGTCTTCAGAAGGAAGTGACTCAGTCCCTCTATCAGAACAAATAAAGCCAAATGAAGAAGAGAGTTCTGATGCAGACTCCAATAGCTGCACCATAAGAAACCAAGATGTGACTTTACTGGAGATTAAGGGCAAGTTGTGCAACAGTGTTGAAGAATCTGAATCTAGTGATGACAGTGGTTCCTGCCCTATGGTGAACAAACCTGCAGATAGTGCTGTTCAAATGGCGCACACACCAGAATTTTCAGAGTGTGGGGATACTCCTGCCCTTTCAAACAATATCATAGAATTTTCAGATAATGAAGAGACAGTTCCTGTTTCAAGTGAATTAATGGATTTTTCTGACCGTGAAGAAATACATGCAGTTACTAAGAATGTAATGGACTTCTCCGAAAGTTTAAAAATCTCTTCTATGTCAAAGCAAACCGTGGAGATTTCAGACAAGGAAGAAAGCCAGCAATCTGAAACTAAACAGCCTGTCATAAGAAATGAGAGCCTTCTCCTAGAACTAGACCCAGTCACAGCCTCAACCATTGATCCTGACTTGCTGTTCCCTGCCACTGTGTATCCTGTTTGCATCTCAACGGTTAGTGAAGAACAGATCTTTGAACTACCGGTATCTGATTTTGATGTAAAACCAGCCACACCAATGCCACCTGCTGTGTCTCTGAAATTAAAGACTCCTGACAAACACCAATCTGAAACCAAAGCTCAAGTACTGAAAGATGTAATATGTCCCCCTAAAACTAAAGACTTGAATTCGAATCTTGTATTCGAAGATCTGATGATAAGTACTGTTCTTAGTGTTTTATTGCAAGAAACCATCATCAATTCAAAGGCTAAAGCTGAAAATGTAGGTAACAATGTAGAGGCGATTTCTGAAGAGACTCTAGTTCTATTTCAATCCAAAGAACAACCTTTCAGTGTTAACAGAGTTGAAGATCAACTACCTGTAGTAAAAAACGCCTTGCAAAAAACACATTTCTGATACCACGAATACACCACAGGGCACTTGCAATGAAGAAATCCCATTCTTGTCTGAAGATCACCCTAAAGAATTAGTTTGTGGAACTTCTACATTTTCAGATGTTAATCCAGTTTCTAAAGACTTGAAAATTATTGTTGTTCCTGAATTTGATACTACGAAGTCATCCAAGACGAAAGAAAATTCTGACTTTTTCATGTTTACTTTGAGAACACCAGTTACTCATGTCTCCCAAGTCTCTATGCTTTGTAAGCCTCAGACCACAATCAATGTAAATACTGCTGCAGAAACAGACAAATCCTGCTTGTCAGAAGGAGTTACAGACCTGACAGTTACTAATACACCAATCAGCTCCTCTAAAGAAGAAAGTATTGAACAGGAAACTAATGTCATAAAGAATACCGCCCATAATGCCATTCCAGATCTCCTTGCTCCTGAATCTACTTTACTAGAAACCAACTCCATGCAATCCTCCCATATCAGTCGAACAATAGAGAGGAAAGACATTGGAGCCCATATGGGTATTAATACATGCTTTGTTCATTTGAAGATTCACCTATGGCAGGACTGTAAACTTATCCACCAAGGTTGGTGTTGGATTTTCTTGCTGTGGCTTTTCCTCTTCAACTTTTTTCAGCCAAAGGATCACCTTCTCTTCTTGAGCACACTGGTAGAAGGGGGTATACTGTTACGTCTCTGTCGTCCCATTTATAGGGGGCGCTGTAAGGGGACTGTCGGAAGCCTGGGAATCACCTTAAACACTTATCTAGAGTCCCTTACTGACTCCTGTTTGTTTCTCTTTTCTCCATGGTACACTTGTGTAGTACTACATTTGCTTCCTTGGACTGCAAATCCCATAATGCACAGCCTGGTAGTCAAGAAAGCCCGGATTCTGTTTCCCATTGTTTTCTATGGGAGAAGTCCAGTTGCTCCTTTTCACCGGATCCTCTACTCCAGGACTTGCAAGTGCCAGAAACTACACACACCTGAGACCTCTCCTGTGCAGCCGAGCTTGGAACTGCTTATAAGCAGCCATTTCCTCAAGATCCCTGTTGTGCATTGGAGTTTGATTCCTTTGTGTTACAGACCCTTTGTCGGATGGTGTTCCAGTTTTGTTCCTGTTCTGAAGGCTTGATCCTGTTTCCTGTTTCTCTGCCCTGCTCCTGATTGTTCCAGCCAGAGTCTGCTTCCTATCTCTTACCCTTGTACCTGTTTGTTTCTTCCAGAGCCTGCTCCCTGTTTCTCTGCCCTGCTCCTGCCTTTTTTTCAGCCTGAACCTTCTCTCTGTTTCCCAGTCCTGTTTACTGCTCATTTCCTACTCCCTGTATTCCAGCCCTGTCCTTGCCTGTTCCAGCCGGAGCCTGATCTCAGTTTCCCAGTCCTGTCTCTGTTTGTCCCAGCCAGAAGTTTGCGCCCTGTTTTCATGTCCTAGTCCCGCCTTTGCTTCAGCCTGAGCCTGTTCCTAGTTCTTGCCTCTGCCTCTTAGTTTGTTCCCTTCTGTTTCTTCTTGGTTATTTGTGTCTGGTAAGTGTTCTATCAGTCTTCACCAGTGAGTAAGTGTCCTCCTTTGTTCTAGGGTTGGCTCCTGGTTTCTAGGAGGCAATTCCAGCCCCCATCCTTTTCCAGTGTTATACGTTGTCTTACCTGCCTAACAGTGACAGTGTGCTATTGCTGTTTTCTCAGGAATCGACACTGTGTTTCCAGCTGGACCCACAAGAGCGTGTCTTGTGTATGTAAGTACTTTCCTTGTCTGTGCTCTAGGGTCCAGAGACAGAATCACTTCTGCTGCCTCCTTTCTATGGGGCTGGCAGGGTGACTATCTGTAAGAGCCAACTGCACAGAGGCATTGACATTCCCTGTCACTGTGGGAGGTTCTGCGCCTTACTCTGTGTACAAATCCAGCGTGTTTGTCCATTAGTAATCTGTTTCCTGTTTGTTCACACAAGGGTTGCTCTGCTTTTACTTTCCTGTGCCTGTTCATAGCTGTCCTTTCCGTGTATGCCTTTAGCTGCTCTTCTTCCCCAGCATACTACCTCTTTAGGATATTCGGTGACCTCAAGGGGTGTCCCAACCAGAGTCCTGATCAGACCCGCCCGAAACTGTGACAGAATGCACGACCCAAAAATTTCAAGCTCCCCAGGCAGCAAAGGCACACACAGACCTAAAATGCTTTCCTGTAATATTAAGACTCCCCTTTCTAAACCTAGATATTCTCTGAAGACCTCTAAAAAAGGCCTTAGTTTAAAGGATAGACTTGTTAAAGAAAATCAAAGATTGCAAATGCAGTACTACATTGCGTGGTTTGCTGATCCATCAATGTTCAACTATTATAATATCTGTGATTATGACCCCCAATCCCTGTCTGTAGAAGAATTACAAAGTAATAATGAGTTTTTGGAGGTTCTATTACCTCAAACAGGGGAGAATGTTCCCAACAGTGAAAGTGCTTTTGCTACTTCTGCACAAGACATTTACTCTCAAGAAAACCTGGTTAATTCCTTGCCTCATGCTAGTGCATCCCAAATTCACTTCCAGGACTCTGTCAAAACAAAGAACCCTGACACTGTTCAAGAAGCCACACTAGGGATTCCCTTGTTTTCTGTTGAGTGCTTCAGCCCATCTAGGCCAGTTTCACAGAATTCAAAGTGCAGTGCTGACTCTTATAAAGACCTATCAGTCCCTCAGAGCTTTCAAGTCAGCAGGCTAGACCCTGTATCTAAGGGATCAGTAAAAACGGTGGGATTCCTTAGTTCAACTCAAATGGCTTGTGCTACTCCCAAATTGGATGACAGTACATCAGTCTCAATTCCTAAGTGTTCTGCTGACTCATGTAAGGATCTACCAGTCCCTCAGTGCTTTCAAGTCAGCAGGATAGAACCTGTATCAAAGGGATCAGTAAAGACTGTGGGATTCCTTAGTTCAACTCAAAAGGCTTGTGCTCTTTCCAAACTGGATGATAATACACCAGTCTCAATCCCTAAAAGCTCTGCTAAACCCTTTTCTATTCTAAGTGGGTTTGATAACAATATGGACATACACACACTAAAAGAGCAGTTTTGGCAGATTAAAAGGCAGATATTGGACTTCTATGATGAATATTTTGTAACATACACAAGAAATCATGCACGTGGGCTCTTTTCATCAATGCATATTTCACTGTTGCCAGAACCAGACATTCTGTTTATCTGTAAGGTAGAAGAAGTAACAGAGCAGCTGATGGAAACTACTGCAAGGCAATTTGAAAACCTGAAAAACGAAAATGATTACCAGTTTTGGCTTAAAGAACAGTATGCTACCTTGTGTGCCTCTCCAAAGACTTCTATAGAGCAGATTGTCCCTTCTATTAATGAGTCAAAAGACAGCTCCAGTTATAAATATATCAGCCTCTTCTTCAGACTATCTCTTAGCTTGTAGTTCTCCAGAGATTATCCCAGTACAGTTGACTGAATCTCTGACATCTCTGAGAGATTTGACAGCTTTTGATTCAGAGGATGGATCAGAGTCTTCAGAAGGAAGTGACTCAGTCCCTCTATCAGAACAAATAAAGCCAAATGAAGAAGAGAGTTCTGATGCAGACTCCAATAGCTGCACCATAAGAAACCAAGATGTGACTTTACTGGAGATTAAGAGCAAGTTGTGCAACAGTGTTGAAGAATCTGAATCTAGTGATGACAGTGGTTCCTGCCCTATGGTGAACAAACCTGCAGATAGTGCTGTTCAAATGGCGCACACACCAGAATTTTCAGAGTGTGGGGATACTCCTGCCCTTTCAAACAATATCATAGAATTTTCAGATAATGAAGAGACAGTTCCTGTTTCAAGTGAATTAATGGATTTTTCTGACCGTGAAGAAATACATGCAGTTACTAAGAATGTAATGGACTTCTCCGAAAGTTTAAAAATCTCTTCTATGTCAAAGCAAACCGTGGAGATTTCAGACAAGGAAGAAAGCCAGCAATCTGAAACTAAACAGCCTGTCATAAGAAATGAGAGCCTTCTCCTAGAACTAGACCCAGTCACAGCCTCAACCATTGATCCTGACTTGCTGTTCCCTGCCACTGTGTATCCTGTTTCCATCTCAACGGTTAGTGAAGAACAGATCTTTGAACTACCGGTATCTGATTTTGATGTAAAACCAGCCACACCAATGCCACCTGCTGTGTCTCTGAAATTAAAGACTCCTGACAAACACCAATCTGAAACCAAAGCTCAAGTACTGAAAGATGTAATATGTCCCCCTAAAACTAAAGACTTGAATTCGAATCTTGTATTCGAAGATCTGATGATAAGTACTGTTCTTAGTGTTTTATTGCAAGAAACCATCATCAATTCAAAGGCTAAAGCTGAAAATGTAGGTAACAATGTAGAGGCGATTTCTGAAGAGACTCTAGTTCTATTTCAATCCAAAGAACAACCTTTCAGTGTTAACAGAGTTGAAGATCAACTACCTGTAGTAGAAACGCCTTGCAAAAAACACATTTCTGATACCACGAATACACCACAGGGCACTTGCAATGAAGAAATCCCATTCTTGTCTGAAGATCACCCTAAAGAATTAGTTTGTGGAACTTCTACATTTTCAGATGTTAATCCAGTTTCTAAAGACTTGAAAATTATTGTTGTTCCTGAATTTGATACTACGAAGTCATCCAAGACGAAAGAAAATTCTGACTTTTTCATGTTTACTTTGAGAACACCAGTTACTCATGTCTCCCAAGTCTCTATGCTTTGTAAGCCTCAGACCACAATCAATGTAAATACTGCTGCAGAAACAGACAAATCCTGCTTGTCAGAAGGAGTTACAGACCTGACAGTTACTAATACACCAATCAGCTCCTCTAAAGAAGAAAGTATTGAACAGGAAACTAATGTCATAAAGAATACCGCCCATAATGCCATTCCAGATCTCCTTGCTCCTGAATCTACTTTACTAGAAACCAACTCCATGCAATCCTCCCATATCAGTCGAACAATAGAGAGGAAAGACATTGGAGCCCATATGGGTATTAATACATGCTTTGTTCATTTGAAGATTCACCTATGGCAGGACTGTAAACTTATCCACCAAGGTTGGTGTTGGATTTTCTTGCTGTGGCTTTTCCTCTTCAACTTTTTTCAGCCAAAGGATCACCTTCTCTTCTTGAGCACACTGGTAGAAGGGGGTATACTGTTACGTCTCTGTCGTCCCATTTATAGGGGGCGCTGTAAGGGGACTGTCGGAAGCCTGGGAATCACCTTAAACACTTATCTAGAGTCCCTTACTGACTCCTGTTTGTTTCTCTTTTCTCCATGGTACACTTGTGTAGTACTACATTTGCTTCCTTGGACTGCAAATCCCATAATGCACAGCCTGGTAGTCAAGAAAGCCCGGATTCTGTTTCCCATTGTTTTCTATGGGAGAAGTCCAGTTGCTCCTTTTCACCTGATCCTCTACTCCAGGACTTGCAAGTGCCAGAAACTACACACACCTGAGACCTCTCCTGTGCAGCCGAGCTTGGAACTGCTTATAAGCAGCCATTTCCTCAAGATCCCTGTTGTGCATTGGAGTTTGATTCCTTTGTGTTACAGACCCTTTGTCGGATGGTGTTCCAGTTTTGTTCCTGTTCTGAAGGCTTGATCCTGTTTCCTGTTTCTCTGCCCTGCTCCTGATTGTTCCAGCCAGAGTCTGCTTCCTATCTCTTACCCTTGTACCTGTTTGTTTCTTCCAGAGCCTGCTCCCTGTTTCTCTGCCCTGCTCCTGCCTTTTTTTCAGCCTGAACCTTCTCTCTGTTTCCCAGTCCTGTTTACTGCTCATTTCCTACTCCCTGTATTCCAGCCCTGTCCTTGCCTGTTCCAGCCAGAGCCTGATCTCAGTTTCCCAGTCCTGTCTCTGTTTGTCCCAGCCAGAAGTTTGCGCCCTGTTTTCATGTCCTAGTCCCGCCTTTGCTTCAGCCTGAGCCTGTTCCTAGTTCTTGCCTCTGCCTCTTAGTTTGTTCCCTTCTGTTTCTTCTTGGTTATTTGTGTCTGGTAAGTGTTCTATCAGTCTTCACCAGTGAGTAAGTGTCCTCCTTTGTTCTAGGGTTGGCTCCTGGTTTTTAGGAGGCAATTCCAGCCCCCATCCTTTTCCAGTGTTATACGTTGTCTTACCTGCCTAACAGTGACAGTGTGCTATTGCTGTTTTCTCAGGAATCAACACTGTGTTTCCAGCTGGACCCACAAGAGCGTGTCTTGTGTATGTAAGTACTTTCCTTGTCTGTGCTCTAGGGTCCAGAGACAGAATCACTTCTGCTGCCTCCTTTCTATGGGGCTGGCAGGGTGACTATCTGTAAGAGCAAACTGCACAGAGGCATTGACATTCCCTGTCACTGTGGGAGGTTCTGCGCCTTACTCTGTGTACAACTCCAGCGTGTTTGTCCATTAGTAATCTGTTTCCTGTTTGTTCACACAAGGGTTGCTCTGCTTTTACTTTCCTGTGCCTGTTCATAGCTGTCCTTTCCATGTATGCCTTTAGCTGCTCTTCTTCCCCAGCATACTACCTCTTTAGGATATTCGGTGACCTCAAGGGGTGTCCCAACCAGAGTCCTGATCAGACCCGCCCGAAACTGTGACAGAATGCACGACCCAAAAATGTCAAGCTCCCCAGGCAGCAAAGGCACACACAGACCTAAAATGCTTTCCTGTAATATTAAGACACCCCTTTCTAAACCTAGATATTCTCTGAAGACCTCTAAAAAAGGCCTTAGTTTAAAGGATAGACTTGTTAAAGAAAATCAAAGATTGCAAATGCAGTACTACATTGCGTGGCTTGCTGATACATCAATGTTCAACTATTATAATATCTGTGATTATGACCCCCAATCCCTGTCTGTAGAAGAATTACAAAGTAATAATGAGTTTTTGGAGGTTCTATTACCTCAAACAGGGGAGAATGTTCCCAACAGTGAAAGTGCTTTCGCTACTTCTGCACAAGACATTTACTCTCAAGAAAACCTGGTTAATTCCTTGCCTCATGCTAGTGCATCCCAAATTCACTTCCAGGACTCTGTCAAAACAAAGAACCCTGACACTGTTCAAGAAGCCACACTAGGGATTCCCTTGTTTTCTGTTGAGTGCTTCAGCCCATCTAGGCCAGTTTCACAGAATTCAAAGTGCAGTGCTGACTCTTATAAAGACCTATCAGTCCCTCAGAGCTTTCAAGTCAGCAGGCTAGACCCTGTATCTAAGGGATCAGTAAAAACGGTGGGATTCCTTAGTTCAACTCAAATGGCTTGTGCTACTCCCAAATTGGATGACAGTACATCAGTCTCAATTCCTAAGTGTTCTGCTGACTCATGTAAGGATCTACCAGTCCCTCAGTGCTTTCAAGTCAGCAGGATAGAACCTGTATCAAAGGGATCAGTAAAGACTGTGGGATTCCTTAGTTCAACTCAAAAGGCTTGTGCTCTTTCCAAACTGGATGATAATACACCAGTCTCAATCCCTAAAAGCTCTGCTAAACCCTTTTCTATTCTAAGTGGGTTTGATAACAATATGGACATACACACACTAAAAGAGCAGTTTTGGCAGATTAAAAGGCAGATATTGGACTTCTATGATGAATATTTTGTAACATACACAAGAAATCATGCACGTGGGCTCTTTTCATCAATGCATATTTCACTGTTGCCAGAACCAGACATTCTGTTTATCTGTAAGGTAGAAGAAGTAACAGAGCAGCTGATGGAAACTACTGCAAGGCAATTTGAAAACCTGAAAAACGAAAATGATTACCAGTTTTGGCTTAAAGAACAGTATGCTACCTTGTGTGCCTCTCCAAAGACTTCTATAGAGCAGATTGTCCCTTCTATTAATGAGTCAAAAGACAGCTCCAGTTATAAATATATCAGCCTCTTCTTCAGACTATCTCTTAGCTTGTAGTTCTCCAGAGATTATCCCAGTACAGTTGACTGAATCTCTGACATCTCTGAGAGATTTGACAGCTTTTGATTCAGAGGATGGATCAGAGTCTTCAGAAGGAAGTGACTCAGTCCCTCTATCAGAACAAATAAAGCCAAATGAAGAAGAGAGTTCTGATGCAGACTCCAATAGCTGCACCATAAGAAACCAAGATGTGACTTTACTGGAGATTAAGAGCAAGTTGTGCAACAGTGTTGAAGAATCTGAATCTAGTGATGACAGTGGTTCCTGCCCTGTGGTGAACAAACCTGCAGATAGTGCTGTTCAAATGGCGCACACACCAGAATTTTCAGAGTGTGGGGATACTCCTGCCCTTTCAAACAATATCATAGAATTTTCAGATAATGAAGAGACAGTTCCTGTTTCAAGTGAATTAATGGATTTTTCTGACCGTGAAGAAATACATGCAGTTACTAAGAATGTAATGGACTTCTCCGAAAGTTTAAAAATCTCTTCTATGTCAAAGCAAACCGTGGAGATTTCAGACAAGGAAGAAAGCCAGCAATCTGAAACTAAACAGCCTGTCATAAGAAATGAGAGCCTTCTCCTAGAACTAGACCCAGTCACAGCCTCAACCATTGATCCTGACTTGCTGTTCCCTGACACTGTGTATCCTGTTTCCATCTCAACGGTTAGTGAAGAACAGATCTTTGAACTACCGGTATCTGATTTTGATGTAAAACCAGCCACACCAATGCCACCTGCTGTGTCTCTGAAATTAAAGACTCCTGACAAACACCAATCTGAAACCAAAGCTCAAGTACTGAAAGATGTAATATGTCCCCCTAAAACTAAAGACTTGAATTCGAATCTTGTATTCGAAGATCTGATGATAAGTACTGTTCTTAGTGTTTTATTGCAAGAAACCATCATCAATTCAAAGGCTAAAGCTGAAAATGTAGGTAACAATGTAGAGGCGATTTCTGAAGAGACTCTAGTTCTATTTCAATCCAAAGAACAACCTTTCAGTGTTAACAGAGTTGAAGATCAACTACCTGTAGTAGAAACGCCTTGCAAAAAACACATTTCTGATACCACGAATACACCACAGGGCACTTGCAATGAAGAAATCCCATTCTTGTCTGAAGATCACCCTAAAGAATTAGTTTGTGGAACTTCTACATTTTCAGATGTTAATCCAGTTTCTAAAGACTTGAAAATTATTGTTGTTCCTGAATTTGATACTACGAAGTCATCCAAGACGAAAGAAAATTCTGACTTTTTCATGTTTACTTTGAGAACACCAGTTACTCATGTCTCCCAAGTCTCTATGCTTTGTAAGCCTCAGACCACAATCAATGTAAATACTGCTGCAGAAACAGACAAATCCTGCTTGTCAGAAGGAGTTACAGACCTGACAGTTACTAATACACCAATCAGCTCCTCTAAAGAAGAAAGTATTGAACAGGAAACTAATGTCATAAAGAATACCGCCCATAATGCCATTCCAGATCTCCTTGCTCCTGAATCTACTTTACTAGAAACCAACTCCATGCAATCCTCCCATATCAGTCGAACAATAGAGAGGAAAGACATTGGAGCCCATATGGGTATTAATACATGCTTTGTTCATTTGAAGATTCACCTATGGCAGGACTGTAAACTTATCCACCAAGGTTGGTGTTGGATTTTCTTGCTGTGGCTTTTCCTCTTCAACTTTTTTCAGCCAAAGGATCACCTTCTCTTCTTGAGCACACTGGTAGAAGGGGGTATACTGTTACGTCTCTGTCGTCCCATTTATAGGGGGCGCTGTAAGGGGACTGTCGGAAGCCTGGGAATCACCTTAAACACTTATCTAGAGTCCCTTACTGACTCCTGTTTGTTTCTCTTTTCTCCATGGTACACTTGTGTAGTACTACATTTGCTTCCTTGGACTGCAAATCCCATAATGCACAGCCTGGTAGTCAAGAAAGCCCGGATTCTGTTTCCCATTGTTTTCTATGGGAGAAGTCCAGTTGCTCCTTTTCACCGGATCCTCTACTCCAGGACTTGCAAGTGCCAGAAACTACACACACCTGAGACCTCTCCTGTGCAGCCGAGCTTGGAACTGCTTATAAGCAGCCATTTCCTCAAGATCCCTGTTGTGCATTGGAGTTTGATTCCTTTGTGTTACAGACCCTTTGTCGGATGGTGTTCCAGTTTTGTTCCTGTTCTGAAGGCTTGATCCTGTTTCCTGTTTCTCTGCCCTGCTCCTGATTGTTCCAGCCAGAGTCTGCTTCCTATCTCTTACCCTTGTACCTGTTTGTTTCTTCCAGAGCCTGCTCCCTGTTTCTCTGCCCTGCTCCTGCCTTTTTTTCAGCCTGAACCTTCTCTCTGTTTCCCAGTCCTGTTTACTGCTCATTTCCTACTCCCTGTATTCCAGCCCTGTCCTTGCCTGTTCCAGCCAGAGCCTGATCTCAGTTTCCCAGTCCTGTCTCTGTTTGTCCCAGCCAGAAGTTTGCGCCCTGTTTTCATGTCCTAGTCCCGCCTTTGCTTCAGCCTGAGCCTGTTCCTAGTTCTTGCCTCTGCCTCTTAGTTTGTTCCCTTCTGGTTCTTCTTGGTTATTTGTGTCTGGTAAGTGTTCTATCAGTCTTCACCAGTGAGTAAGTGTCCTCCTTTGTTCTAGGGTTGGCTCCTGGTTTCTAGGAGGCAATTCCAGCCCCCATCCTTTTCCAGTGTTATACGTTGTCTTACCTGCCTAACAGTGACAGTGTGCTATTGCTGTTTTCTCAGGAATCGACACTGTGTTTCCAGCTGGACCCACAAGAGCGTGTCTTGTGTATGTAAGTACTTTCCTTGTCTGTGCTCTAGGGTCCAGAGACAGAATCACTTCTGCTGCCTCCTTTCTATGGGGCTGGCAGGGTGACTATCTGTAAGAGCAAACTGCACAGAGGCATTGACATTCCCTGTCACTGTGGGAGGTTCTGCGCCTTACTCTGTGTACAACTCCAGCGTGTTTGTCCATTAGTAATCTGTTTCCTGTTTGTTCACACAAGGGTTGCTCTGCTTTTACTTTCCTGTGCCTGTTCATAGCTGTCCTTTCCGTGTATGCCTTTAGCTGCTCTTCTTCCCCAGCATACTACCTCTTTAGGATATTCGGTGACTTCAAGGGGTGTCCCAACCAGAGTCCTGATCAGACCCGCCCAAAACTGTGACAGAATGCACGACCCAAAAATGTCAAGCTCCCCAGGCAGCAAAGGCACACACAGACCTAAAATGCTTTCCTGTAATATTAAGACACCCCTTTCTAAACCTAGATATTCTCTGAAGACCTCTAAAAAAGGCCTTAGTTTAAAGGATAGACTTGTTAAAGAAAATCAAAGATTGCAAATGCAGTACTACATTGCGTGGCTTGCTGATCCATCAATGTTCAACTATTATAATATCTGTGATTATGACCCCCAATCCCTGTCTGTAGAAGAATTACAAAGTAATAATGAGTTTTTGGAGGTTCTATTACCTCAAACAGGGGAGAATGTTCCCAACAGTGAAAGTGCTTTTGCTACTTCTGCACAAGACATTTACTCTCAAGAAAACCTGGTTAATTCCTTGCCTCATGCTAGTGCATCCCAAATTCACTTCCAGGACTCTGTCAAAACAAGGAACCCTGACACTGTTCAAGAAGCCACACTAGGGATTCCCTTGTTTTCTGTTGAGTGCTTCAGCCCATCTAGGCCAGTTTCACAGAATTCAAAGTGCAGTGCTGACTCTTATAAAGACCTATCAGTCCCTCAGAGCTTTCAAGTCAGCAGGCTAGACCCTGTATCTAAGGGATCAGTAAAAACGGTGGGATTCCTTAGTTCAACTCAAATGGCTTGTGCTACTCCCAAATTGGATGACAGTACATCAGTCTCAATTCCTAAGTGTTCTGCTGACTCATGTAAGGATCTACCAGTCCCTCAGTGCTTTCAAGTCAGCAGGATAGAACCTGTATCAAAGGGATCAGTAAAGACTGTGGGATTCCTTAGTTCAACTCAAAAGGCTTGTGCTCTTTCCAAACTGGATGATAATACACCAGTCTCAATCCCTAAAAGCTCTGCTAAACCCTTTTCTATTCTAAGTGGGTTTGATAACAATATGGACATACACACACTAAAAGAGCAGTTTTGGCAGATTAAAAGGCAGATATTGGACTTCTATGATGAATATTTTGTAACATACACAAGAAATCATGCACGTGGGCTCTTTTCATCAATGCATATTTCACTGTTGCCAGAACCAGACATTCTGTTTATCTGTAAGGTAGAAGAAGTAACAGAGCAGCTGATGGAAACTACTGCAAGGCAATTTGAAAACCTGAAAAACGAAAATGATTACCAGTTTTGGCTTAAAGAACAGTATGCTACCTTGTGTGCCTCTCCAAAGACTTCTATAGAGCAGATTGTCCCTTCTATTAATGAGTCAAAAGACAGCTCCAGTTATAAATATATCAGCCTCTTCTTCAGACTATCTCTTAGCTTGTAGTTCTCCAGAGATTATCCCAGTACAGTTGACTGAATCTCTGACATCTCTGAGAGATTTGACAGCTTTTGATTCAGAGGATGGATCAGAGTCTTCAGAAGGAAGTGACTCAGTCCCTCTATCAGAACAAATAAAGCCAAATGAAGAAGAGAGTTCTGATGCAGACTCCAATAGCTGCACCATAAGAAACCAAGATGTGACTTTACTGGAGATTAAGGGCAAGTTGTGCAACAGTGTTGAAGAATCTGAATCTAGTGATGACAGTGGTTCCTGCCCTATGGTGAACAAACCTGCAGATAGTGCTGTTCAAATGGCGCACACACCAGAATTTTCAGAGTGTGGGGATACTCCTGCCCTTTCAAACAATATCATAGAATTTTCAGATAATGAAGAGACAGTTCCTGTTTCAAGTGAATTAATGGATTTTTCTGACCGTGAAGAAATACATGCAGTTACTAAGAATGTAATGGACTTCTCCGAAAGTTTAAAAATCTCTTCTATGTCAAAGCAAACCGTGGAGATTTCAGACAAGGAAGAAAGCCAGCAATCTGAAACTAAACAGCCTGTCATAAGAAATGAGAGCCTTCTCCTAGAACTAGACCCAGTCACAGCCTCAACCATTGATCCTGACTTGCTGTTCCCTGCCACTGTGTATCCTGTTTCCATCTCAACGGTTAGTGAAGAACAGATCTTTGAACTACCGGTATCTGATTTTGATGTAAAACCAGCCACACCAATGCCACCTGCTGTGTCTCTGAAATTAAAGACTCCTGACAAACACCAATCTGAAACCAAAGCTCAAGTACTGAAAGATGTAATATGTCCCCCTAAAACTAAAGACTTGAATTCGAATCTTGTATTCGAAGATCTGATGATAAGTACTGTTCTTAGTGTTTTATTGCAAGAAACCATCATCAATTCAAAGGCTAAAGCTGAAAATGTAGGTAACAATGTAGAGGCGATTTCTGAAGAGACTCTAGTTCTATTTCAATCCAAAGAACAACCTTTCAGTGTTAACAGAGTTGAAGATCAACTACCTGTAGTAGAAACGCCTTGCAAAAAACACATTTCTGATACCACGAATACACCACAGGGCACTTGCAATGAAGAAATCCCATTCTTGTCTGAAGATCACCCTAAAGAATTAGTTTGTGGAACTTCTACATTTTCAGATGTTAATCCAGTTTCTAAAGACTTGAAAATTATTGTTGTTCCTGAATTTGATACTACGAAGTCATCCAAGACGAAAGAAAATTCTGACTTTTTCATGTTTACTTTGAGAACACCAGTTACTCATGTCTCCCAAGTCTCTATGCTTTGTAAGCCTCAGACCACAATCAATGTAAATACTGCTGCAGAAACAGACAAATCCTGCTTGTCAGAAGGAGTTACAGACCTGACAGTTACTAATACACCAATCAGCTCCTCTAAAGAAGAAAGTATTGAACAGGAAACTAATGTCATAAAGAATACCGCCCATAATGCCATTCCAGATCTCCTTGCTCCTGAATCTACTTTACTAGAAACCAACTCCATGCAATCCTCCCATATCAGTCGAACAATAGAGAGGAAAGACATTGGAGCCCATATGGGTATTAATACATGCTTTGTTCATTTGAAGATTCACCTATGGCAGGACTGTAAACTTATCCACCAAGGTTGGTGTTGGATTTTCTTGCTGTGGCTTTTCCTCTTCAACTTTTTTCAGCCAAAGGATCACCTTCTCTTCTTGAGCACACTGGTAGAAGGGGGTATACTGTTACGTCTCTGTCGTCCCATTTATAGGGGGCGCTGTAAGGGGACTGTCGGAAGCCTGGGAATCACCTTAAACACTTATCTAGAGTCCCTTACTGACTCCTGTTTGTTTCTCTTTTCTCCATGGTACACTTGTGTAGTACTACATTTGCTTCCTTGGACTGCAAATCCCATAATGCACAGCCTGGTAGTCAAGAAAGCCCGGATTCTGTTTCCCATTGTTTTCTATGGGAGAAGTCCAGTTGCTCCTTTTCACCGGATCCTCTACTCCAGGACTTGCAAGTGCCAGAAACTACACACACCTGAGACCTCTCCTGTGCAGCCGAGCTTGGAACTGCTTATAAGCAGCCATTTCCTCAAGATCCCTGTTGTGCATTGGAGTTTGATTCCTTTGTGTTACAGACCCTTTGTCGGATGGTGTTCCAGTTCTGTTCCTGTTCTGAAGGCTTGATCCTGTTTCCTGTTTCTCTGCCCTGCTCCTGATTGTTCCAGCCAGAGTCTGCTCCCTATCTCTTAGCCTTGTACCTGTTTGTTTCTTCCAGAGCCTGCTCCCTGTTTATCTGCCCTGCTCCTGCCTTTTTTTCAGCCTGAACCTTCTCTCTGTTTCCCAGTCCTGTTTACTGCTCATTTCCTACTCCCTGTATTCCAGCCCTGTCCTTGCCTGTTCCAACCAGAGCATGCTCTCAGTTTCCCAGTCCTGTCTCTGTTTGTCCCAGACAGAAGTTTGCACCCTGTTTTCATGTCCTAGTCCCGCCTTTGCTTCAGCCTGAGCCTGTTCCTAGTTCTTGCCTCTGCCTCTTAGTTTGTTCCCTTCTGTTTCTGTTTCTTCTTGGTTATTTGTGTCTAGTAAGTGTTCTATCAGTCTTCACCAGTGTGTAAGTGTCCTGCTTTGTTCTGGGGTTGACTCCTGGTTTCTAGGATGCAATTCCAGCCCCCATCCTTGTCCAGTGTTATACGTTGTCTTTCGTGCCTAACAGTGACAGTGTGCTATTGCTGTTTTCTCAGGAATCGCCAC
The DNA here is from genome assembly GCF_031143425.1 of Pleurodeles waltl. Taxonomy (NCBI): domain Eukaryota; kingdom Metazoa; phylum Chordata; class Amphibia; order Caudata; family Salamandridae; genus Pleurodeles; species Pleurodeles waltl. The sequence continues at coordinate 1,031,679,743 of NC_090439.1, read as the reverse complement.
TGTTTCCAGCTGGACCCACAAGAGCGTGTCTTGTGTATGTAAGTACTTTCCTTGTCTGTGCTCTAGGGTCCAGAGACAGAATCACTTCTGCTGCCTCCTTTCTATGGGGCTGGCAGGGTGACTATCTGTAAGAGCAAACTGCACAGAGGCATTGACATTCCCTGTCACTGTGGGAGGTTCTGCGCCTTACTCTGTGTACAACTCCAGCGTGTTTGTCCATTAGTAATCTGTTTCCTGTTTGTTCACACAAGGGTTGCTCTGCTTTTACTTTCCTGTACCTGGTCATAGCTGTCCTTTCCGTGTATGCCTTTAGCTGCTCTTCTTCCCCAGTATACTACCTCTTTAGGATATTCGGTGACCTCAAGGGGTGTCCCAACCAGAGTCCTGATCAGACCCACCCGAAACCGTGACAATGTCTGCCTATTGCAACCTATTGTAATTCTACACTGTTTGCATTACTTTTCTGACTCTTACTTACCTGTTTTGGGTTTGTGTACATATAACTTGTGTATATTACTTACCTTCTTACTGAGGGTACTCACTGAGATACTTGTGGCATATTGTCATAAAAATAAAGTACCTTTATTTTTAGTAACTCTGTGTATTGTGTTTTCTTATGATATTGTGCATATGATATAAGTGGTATAGTAGGAGCTTTGCATGTCTCCTAGTTCAGCCTAAGCTGCTTTGCCATAGCTACCTTCTATCAGCCTAAGCTGCTAGAAACACCTCTAATCTACTAATAAGGGAGAACTGGACCTGGCACAGGGTGTAAGTACCACAGGGTACCCACCATAAGCCAGGCCAGCCTCCTACATTGGTGGTGCAGCGGTGGGATAAGTGCTTTACCACTTTGTCATTTTGTACTTTTCATAAGAGAATCATATACCAAACAGTTCAGTGTTTGTACACTTAACCCAAAAAGTTTGCTTTTCTATCCTAAAGCTTTTTACAAAGTTCTGAAAAGTTTCTTAAAACTTCTAAAAGTTTTCTAAAAGTTAGAAAAAGTTTTTTCTCTGTGCTGTTAAAAGTTCTAAAACTTTTTCTCTCTACTCACTATCCTTAAACCTTTTCTATCATGTCTGTTGTAGATTCCACTCTCAAAACTGTCAATGCAACTTATAAGAGTTTGAACTATAAGAGTTTAAGGGGTCTCTGCCTGGATAGAGGTTTATGTATAGGAAAGAACCCTACAAAAGAGTTTCTCTTTAATATGCTTGTTGTGGATGACCAGAACCAGTCTGGCCCATCAAATGAGAGATTAGAAAAGGGAGAAGCTTCCCAGTCTGATTCAGAGGATCCCCCTGAAGAAGCTGGGGTGGGTTCTGACAAGGGTCTGCCCCCAACAGGGCACCTAGTGATGCTGGCAGTGAGAAAGGTTCCCATAACAGTAGGCCAACCTTTTTCCCTAGAGGCCAGGTTACCAGGGTCCAGACAGCTAGGGACAGGTCCCCCTCTGAAGTTTCCAATTTGTCATCTGTGTCAAATCATTCCCAAACCACCCACCCTGAGGATAACTTGTTAGAAAGGGAACTCAAAATGTTGAGGGTTGAAGAGACCAGACTGAAGCTTAAACAGCAACAGCTGGTCTTAGATAGAGAATCCCTATACATAGAGAAGGAAAGACAGAGGTTGGGGTTAGTTCCCCATGGTGGCAGCAGCAGTATTCCTGATAGCAATCCTGTTAGAGAGCAAGATTCCAGGAATCTGCACAAGATAGTCCCCCTTACAAGGAGGGGGATGACATCAATAAGTGGTTTGCTGCACTTGAGAGGGCCTGTATGGTACAGTTGGTCCCTCAAAGGCAGTGGGCTGCACTTTTGTGGCTATCTTTCACTGGAAAGGGTAGGGATAGGCTCCTTACTGTTAGAAAAAGTAAAGCCAACAACTACAAAGTTTTGAAAGATGCACTCTTGGATGGATTTGTCTTAACCACTGAACAATACACGATTAAGTTCAGAGACACCAGAAAAAAGTCTTCTCAAGACTGGACAGATTTTGTGGACTGTTCAGTGAAGGCCTTGGAAGGGTGGTTACATGGCAGTAAGGTATCTGACTATGAAAGCCTGTACAATCTTATTCTGAGAGAGCATATTCTGAACAACTGTGTGTTTGACTTGTTGCACCAATACCTAGTGGACTCGGATCTGACCTCTCCTCAAGAATTGGGAAAGAAGGCAAACAAGTGGGTCAGAACAAGGGTGAACAGAAAGGTTCATTCAGGGGGTGACAAGGATGGCAAGAAGAAGGATGGTAAGTATACTGACAAGGGTGGGGACAAAAGTAAACATTCTGAGTCTTCATTAGGCCCACAAAAATCCTCTGGGGGTGGTGGGTCCAAATCCTCTTCCAATAATCAACCTAAAAAGCCTTGGTATTATTTGTCTAAAGTCAAAGGCCATTGGGCAACTGATTCCAGTTGTCCAAAGAAAAACACCAAACCTCCTACCACCACAACCCCTGCTGCAAATTCTAGTGCCCCTAGTAATAGCAGTGGTGGTGGGAAATCTACTGCTAATAGCCAATTCAAGGGTGTAGCTGGGCTCACTATTGGCAATGTAGTTGGGGTTGGTCTTGTTAGGGAGATCACAGAGGCTGTTTTAGTCTCTGATGGTAGCATTGATTTTGCCACCTTGGTTGCTTGTCCCCTTAATATGGATAAGTACAAGCAACTTCCCCTAATAAATGGTGTTGAGGTTCAGGCCTACAGGGACACAGGAGCCAGTGTAACTATGGTGATAGAAAAACTGGTCCACCCTCAACAACACCTACTCGGTCAGCAGTACCAAGTGACAGACACTCATAACAACACTCTTAGCCACCCCATGGCTGTTGTGAATCTCAACAGGGGGGGGGTACTGGTCCAAATAAAGTTGTGGTTGCCTCAGATTTACATGTAGACTGTCTACTAGGGAATGATTTAGAGACATCAGCTTGGGCAGAAGTGGAGTTGGAGGCTCATGCAGCAATGCTGGGCATTCCTGGGCATATTTTTGCTTTAACCAGGGCTCAGGCCAAAAAGCAAAAAAGACAAGGTTACTTGGTTCCTGGAACAATGGACCAAGTCCTCCCTAAAGCCAGGGGTAGCAAGGGTAAATCCCTACCCACTATCCCTCCCTCTACAGATGATTCCCCTTCTGAGTAAGAGAAATTTCCTCCTTGTGCAGAACCTTCACCAGAGGAGCTGGCAGCAGACTCTTCTGAGCTTTTGGGTGGAGGGGGGGCCTGCCAGGGAAGAGCTGAGTGTGGCACAGCAAACCTGTCCCACATAAGAGGGTCTCCGACTGCAAGCTGTCAAACAGCACAATGGGGATGTCAGTGACAGCCATAGAGTATACTGGGAAGATAACCTCTTGTACACAGAGTCAAAGTATCCAAATCCTGGAGCAGCCAGGAGATTGGTCATTCCCCTGCAGTACAGAGAGTTTCTTCTCACTCTAGCACATGACATTCCTTTGGCTGGGCATTTGGGCCAGACGAAAACTTGGGAAAAACTTGTCCCCTTGTTTCACTGGCCTCACATGTCAGAGGACACCAAAGATTTTTGCAAGTCTTGTGTGACCTACCAAGCCATTGGCAAGACTGGTGGCACTCCAAATGCCCCTCTAATTCCACACAGTGGTTGGGGTGTCCTTTGAAAGTGTAGGGGTTGACATAGTTGGCCCCCTTGACCCTCCTACTGCTTCAGGCCATAGATTTATCTTGGTGGCTGTGGACCATGCCACAAGATATCCTGAAGCCATAACTCTAAGGTCCACTACAGTTCCTGCTGTAGCAAAAGCCCTTCTGGGAATCTTTTCCAGAGTGGGTTTTCCTAAAGAGGTGGTGTCAGGCAGAGGTAGCAACTTCATGTCTGCATACCTAAAAGCAATGTGGAAGGAGTGTGGTGTTACCTACAAGTTCACCACCCCTTACCATCCACAGACTAATGGACTGGTTGAGAGGTTTAATAAAACTCTCAAAGGAATGATAATGGGACTCCCTGAAAAACTCAGGAGGACATGGGATGTCCTGTTACCTTGTCTCCTTTTTGCTTACAGGGAGGTACCCTAAAAAGGAGAGGGTTTCAGCCCCTTTGAACTCCTCTTTGGGCACCCTGTAAGAGGTCCACTTACTCTCGTAAAGGAGGGTTGGGAACAACCTTTAAAAGCTCCTAAACAGGACATAGTGGATTATGTACTTGGCCTAAGATCCAAAATGGCTGAGTACATGAAAAAGACCAGTACAAACCTTCAGGGCAGCCAGGAGCTGCAGAAGCAATGGCATGACCAGACGGCTGTTCTGATCCAGTACCAACCAGGGCAGAAGGTGTGGGTATTGGAGCCTGTGGCCCCAAAAGCATTCCAAGACAAATGGAGTGGACCCCATCTAATTGTTGAGAAACAGGGTGAGGTTACCTATTTTGTAGACCTGGGCACTGCCAAGAGACCCCTTAGGGTGATTCATGTCAACCGCCTGAAACCCTACTATGACAGGGCTGATCTCACCCTGCTCATGGCAACAGATGAGGGACAGGAAGAAAAGAGTGACCCTCTCCCTGATCTCTTCTCCACCACTGAAGCAGATGCCTTAATGGAGGGAGTAGTTTTAGCAGACTGTCTGACTGCAGAACAGAAAGACAACTGCATCAATCTCCTAAGCCAATTTTCAGACCTCTTTTCACTTGTACCAGGTACAGCATCCTGGTGTGAACACACAATTGACACTGGAGACAGCCTGCCTGTCAAAAGTAAAATTTATAGGCAGCCTGACCATGTCAGAGACTGCATTAAACAAGAGGTGCAGAAAATGTTGGACTTGGGGTGATTGAACCTTCTGAAAGCCCATGGGCTAGCCCAGTGGTGCTTGTACCAAAACCTCACACCAAAGATGGAAAAAGAGGGATGAGGTTGTGTGTAGATTACAGAGGGCTCAATCAGGTAACAAAAACTGATGCTCACCCTATACCCAGGGCAGATGAGCTCACTGATGCACTGGCTTCTGCCAAGTATCTTAGCACTTTTGATCTGAATGCAGGGTATTGGCAGATAGGATTGGCAGAAGATGCTAAACCAAAGACTGCGTTTTCTACTATAGGATGGCACTACCAATTCACAGTAATGCCCTTTGGTTTGAAAAATGCACCTGCCACTTTTCAGAGGTTGGTGAACACAGTCCTGCAAGGGTTGGAGGCTTTCATTGCAGCATATCTTGATGATATTGCTGTCTTTAGCTCAACCTGGGATGAGCACCTGGTCCACCTTTGGAAAGTTTTGGAGGCCCTGCAAAAGGCAGGCCTCACTATCAAGGCCTCAAAGTGCCAGACAGGGCAGGGGAAAGTGGTTTATCTGGGCCACCTGGTAGGTGGAGAACAGATTGCACCACTACAGGGGAAAATCCAGACGATCATGGATTGGGTTCCCCCTACAACTCAGACCCAGGTGAGAGCCTTTTTAGGCCTCACAGGGTATTACAGGAGATTCATCAAGAATTATGGCTCCATAGCAGCCCCTCTTGATGATCTCACAAGCAAGTAAATGCCTAAGAAGGTGTTATGGACAGCTAGCTGTCAAAGCTTTTGAGGAGCTCAAACAGGCCATGTGCTCTGCACCTGTCCTAAAAAGCCCATGTTACTCCAAGAAATTCATTGTTCAAACTGATGCATCTGAATTAGGGGCAGTCTTATCACAACTGAATTCTGAGGGCCAGGATCAACCAGTTGCTTTTATCAGCAGAAGGTTGACCCCTAGCGAAAAGCGTTGGTCTGCCATAGAGAGGGAGGCCTTTGCTGTGGTCTGGGCACTGAAAACGTTGAGGCCTTACCTGTTTGGCACTCACTTTATTGTTCAGACAAACCACAAACCTCTACTTTGGCTAAAACAAATGAAAGATGAGAATCCTAAATTGTTGAGGTGGTCCATATCTCTACAGGGAATGGACTATACAGTGGAACATAGACCTGGGAGTACCCACTCCAATGCTGATGGACTCTCCAGATATTTCCACTTAGACAATGAAGACTCATCAGGTCATGGCTAGTCTTATTGTCCTTCGTTTGGGGGGTGGGGGGATTGTGTAGGAAAGTACCATCTTGCCTGGCATGTTACCCCCATATTTCACTGTATGTATGTTGTTTTAGCCCTTGTGACACTAGGATCCTGCCAGGCAGGACCGCAGTGCTCATAGTATGTGCCCTGTATTTGTTCCCTGTGTGGTGCCTAACTGCATCACTGAGGCTCTGCTAACCAGAACCTCAGTGTTTATGCTCTCTCTGCTTTCTAAATTTGTCACTGCAGGCTAGTGACTAAATTTACCAATTCTCATTGGCACACTGGTACACCCATATAATTCCCTTGTATATGGTACTTGGGTACCCAGGGTATTGGGGTTCCAGGAGATCCCTATGGGCTGCAGCATTTCTTTTGCCACCCATAGGGAGCGCAGACAATTCTTACACAGGCCTGCCACTGCATCCTGCGTGAAATAACGTCCACGTTATTTCACAGCCATTTTTCACTGCACATAAGTAACTTATAAGTCACCTATATGTCTAACCTTCACCTGGTGAAGGTTGGGTGCTAAGTTACTTAGTGTGTGGCACCCTGGCACTAGCCAAGGTGCCCCCACATCGTTCAGGGCAAATTCCCCGGACTTTGTGAGTGCGGGGACACCATTACCCGTGTGCACTATACATAGGTCACCACCTATGTATAGCGTCACAATGGTAACTCCGACCATGGCTATGTAACATGTCTAAGATCATGGAATTGTCACCCCCAATACCATTCTGGTATTGGGGGTGACAATTCCGTGATCTCCCGGGTCTCTAGCACAGAACCCGGGTACTGCCAAACGGCCTCCAGGGTTTCCACTGCAGCTGCTGCTGCTGCCAACCCCTCAGACAGGATTCTGCCCTCCTGGGGTCCAGGCAGCCCTGGCCCAGGAAGGCAGAACAAAGATTTTCCTCTGAGAGAGGGTGTTAAACCCTCTCCCTTTGGAAATAGGTGTGAAGGCCTGGGGAGGGGTAGCCTCCCCCAGCCTCTGGAAATGCTTTGATGGGCACAGATGGTGCCCATCTCTGCATAAGCCAGTCTACACCGGTTCAGAGATCCCCCAGCCCTGCTTTGGCGCCAAACTGGACAAAGGAAAGGGGAGTGACCACTCCCCTCACCAGTACCTCCCAGGGGAGGTGCCCAGAGCTCCTCCAGTGTGTCCCAGACCTCTACCATCTTGGAAACAGAGGTGTTGGGGGCACACTGGACTGCTCTTAGTGGCCAGTGCCAGCGGGTGACGTCAGAGACCCCCTCTGATAGGCTCCTACCTTTCTTGGTAGCCAATCCTCCTTTCTTGGTAGCCAAACCTCCTTTTCTGGCTATTTAGGGTCTCTTCTTTGGGGAATTCTTCAGATAACGAATGCAAGAGCTCACCAGAGTTCCTCTGCATCTCCCTCTTCGACTTCTACCAAGGATCGACCGCTGATTGCTCCAGGACGCCTGCAAAACCGCAACAAAGTAGCAAGATGACTACCAGCAACATTGTAGTGCCTCATCCTGCCGGCTTTCTCGACTGTTTTCTGGTGGTGCGTGCTCTGGGGTCATCTGCCTTCACCCTGCACTGGAAGCCAAGAAGAAATCTCTCGTGGGACGACGGAATCTTCCTCTTGCTAACGCAGGCACCAAAAGACTGCATCACCGGTCCTCTGGGTCCCCTCTCATCCTGACGAGCGTGGTGTCTGGATCACAACTACTCTATCCAAGTGACTCCCACAGTCCAGTGATCCTTCAGTCCAAGTTTGGTGGAGATAAGTCTTTGCCTCCCCACGCTAGACTGCAAACCTGTGTACTGCATGATTTGCAGCTGCTTCGGCTCCTGTGCACTCTTCCAGGCTTTCCTTCGTGCACAGCCTAGCCTGGGTCCCCAGCACTCAGTCCTGTAGTGCTTAACCCTCTGAGTTGGTCTCCGACGTCGTGGGACCCTCCTTTGTAACTCCGCATGGACTCCGGTTCACAAATCTTCCAAGTGCCTGTTCAGGTACTTCTGTGGGTGCTTCCTGCTTCTGTGAGGGCTGTCTGAGTTGTTGAGCGCCCCCTCTGTCTCCTCCTCCAAGGGGCGACATCCTGGTCCTCAGCAGCACCCAAAAACCTCTACTGCAACCCTTGCAGCTAGCAAGGCTTGTTTGCAGTATTTCTGTGTGGGAACACTTCTGCAACCTTCATCGCGACGTGGGACATCTTCCATCCAAAGGAGAAGTTCCTAGTCCTCTTCGTTCTTGCAGAATACCAAGCTTCTTCCTCCTGGAGGCAGGTTCCTTGCACCTTCATCCGGGGTTTCCTGGGCTCCTGCCCCCCCTGGACACTGTCGCGGCTATTGGACTTGGTCCCCTTGCTTTGCAGGTCCTAAGGTCCAGAAATCTGTTTTCAGTGCACTGCTGGTGTTTGTTGTTCTTGCAGAATCCCCCTATCACGACTATTGTACTCTTTTGGGGTAGTAGGGGTACTTTACTCCTACTTTTCAGGGTCTTGGGGTGGGGTATCTTGGACACCCTGACTGTTTTCTTACAGTTCCAGCGACCCTCTACAAGCTCCCATAGGTCTGGTGTCCATTTGTGATTCGCATTCCACTTTTGTAGTGTATGGTTTGTGTTGCCCCTAGACCTATGTCTGCCCATTGCAACCTATTGTAATTCCACACTGTTTGCATTACTTTTCTGACTCTTACTTACCTGTTCTGGGTTTGTGTACATATAACTTGTGTATATTACTTACCTTCTTACTGAGGGTACTCACTGAGATACTTGTGGCATATTGTCATAAAAATAAAGTACCTTTATTTTTAGTAGCTCTGTGTATTGTGTTTTCCCATGATATTGTGCTATATGATATAAGTGGTATAGTAGGAGCTTTGCATGTCTGCTAGTTCAGCCTAAGCTGCTTTGCCATAGCTACCTTCTATCAGCCTAAGCTGCTAGAAACACCTCTATTCTACTAATAAGGGATAACTAGACCTGGCACAGGGTGTAAGTACCACAGGTACCCACTATAAGCCAGGCCAGCCTCCTACAATAAGCTATACCTTTATACATTTATATTCTCAATAATAATTATTTGACTACCCTTCCCCACATTGGCCATTACAACCTTATATTTTCCTACTTCATTTTTCTGGGTACTCACTTCATCACACGGGTAACACAATCCTATGAAACTTCCAGCACGAGTGCATTGCCTCACTGTGCCCTCACAATGAACACTAGGAACTATAAACTATAATATCTCATTATATTTCTGATGTTTTGTTCCTTTTCATGTCTCTGTATGTCTGTGTTGTTCTCTCAATATTCTAGCCTTGAAAAAGCCCTAGGCTTTTCAGCCATCAGACAGTGAAACACATGTTGGCTGAGTTTTCACTGTCCACTATCAGTGACTTGAATATTCACTGTCTATCATCGACAAACTCATTGGATGGATATCAAGAACATACAATGTGGTCTTTATAGAAAGTATGTTGCTTATTTAGAAGAACAGTGTGAATACTGTATATTTTTTTCAAATGTGGATATTGATTCAAAGATCAACTACATTTAAATTGGACATAGGCTGTGGACTTTAAAGCACCTTGATGCATCATTGTTACTTAAATTGTGTAGATTGTGTACATAATGTGGGTTTAGCACATTTATGTTTAATAATTATCTATGTCTGGGTTTAAGGACTGAAACCTAGCCAGGTCCTTTTTTAGCCAAAGTACTAATTCACTAGGAATTTGTAATTTATAATATTGGAGTCTTGGTTCGAGCTAAAACGTTTTTTAATATTGCTTTCGTCTCTTCCTGTTCATTCCCTCATTCTGACTTATAGTTTCCTTCTCGTCTTTCTATTCCAACTTAATTTACAGTTTCCTCAACTTCTAGTTTATTCACCTACCGGAGGTTTTCTTCAGGTCTCACCCTCATACAGCTTTTAGTGTCTTTTGTAAAAGGCCAGCTGTGGACATTACCAATACTTACAGTGTGATTTGAGGCAGCCCATTAATTACTTTGGTTGGCTTTCTTGTCAACTTCATTTGCTTCCTTCTTATTTGTTGGCTTCCCTCCTTGTCTTGTGCTTTTCCTTCCCCTGGAGCACAGCTACCAAACAACCCTTTTTGGTTGGATGACTTGCATTCTCCTACTGCTTAAACCTTGTACTAATGCATTCGTTTTCTTGCTCTCTCCCTGTTATGCTGCTTTCATTTGAAGTCCATGCCCAGTTGTTCCACTCCTCCTTAGCCTGTCTGTGGCTTCCCCTGCCCCTCCGAGTCCCACTTGAGTTTCACTCTTTATTTATCTATTTTATTTCTAAATTCCTCCACCATTGCCTGCGTTGTTCCCCCAGTACTGTCATACTGTTCACTCCCTCACCCACTCTCTTCATTGCTCCCCCTCCCTCTTTCTTTTTTTATTATTTTTTTGGATGGAAAGGGGCACTTTGGAACACTTTTTATTTTCATTTTAATTTCCGTTCCAAAATAAAATGGACAACTGCCATGTCGGAAAAGTAAATGAAAAGAATTAACAAAATAACCCACATTATGCTTTACGCATTCATGCATCGTGATGCTTGGGCTACTGTAACATCAGTACGCGTGTGTACATGATAACACGTGCATATGTGTGAGAGGACACGTGCATGTACTCACTTTTTACTGCAATAACCACGTTTTTGTTTAGGTCGATGGTAAATTCCATTCTGCCATTATCTTTTAATTTTACTACCTCTGCTTTTGTCTCATCTGTAACGTATATCCTTGATCCCACCACTCCCTTTCTATTCTGTGTTGGTGCCAGAATGGGACCTTTAAAAGCAGTTAGATGTGTCTAGCTCCCACAACCTGCACTCAGTAACTGAGAGAAACAAGTGAACCGCACTCTACTTAGAGGGGGTAAGGGAATCTTATGGGCCCTCCCATTTAGACATACTCGGAAGAATGGGGCAGCATGTACATTTTAGCTCAAACTTCTCAATTAAAATAGCTTATAAGCCACAAGTACTGAGAGGACACACATTAAAATAGTCTAAAACTCATAAGATATACAAAGCAGGCCTATCCCTCCCAAGGCATGTTGGAGAGTCATTGCCCAGGGATGGAGGTTGATCCTGCAAGTCAAACGCCTAGTTCTTTCATGGCGGCCCAGAGCTTTGTTGGTCAGCACTAAAAAGCCAAGATGCATCTCAGGGTTTGTTTCACCCATTCAACTGCATTTGTCTTGGAGGTAAGGTCTAAGGCGCTGTCCTGGTAATCTTCCAGAGTGGCTACAGCACTTTAGTTAAAGCAGTTGATGGAAATATGTATTTTTTTCTTACAGCACAAGAAGCAATGGATGCTGCCAATTTCTGTGGAGCTGCTAAGATATGGCCTTTTCCTTGCAACCTTCCTTACCTTCAAGGATCTCCTCCTAATGGATTCTTTGCTATTGTCGTGCACTTGCTACAAAACAACAGTAGGACTGCAGAAGGAACGTCACAGAAAGAGAGTCTTCTTTGTTTGGATCAGCTTGGGCACTTTACCTGCATTCTCCTTGTCAAGTACCTCAGGGACCTTAGAACATGTTCAAGTAGAGGTAAGGGGGGTATGGTGGTTTTAGGAGGAGGACGGAGAATTAAACAAAAAAGGAAAGGAAAGGAAAGAAAAGGAAAGAATGGAAAGGAAAGAAAAGGAAATGAAAGGAAAGTGAAAGGAAGGGAAAGGAAGGGAAAAAGAGATGTCTTCTTCTAGGTGGAACATGAATTGCTGTATTATATCGAATTCATAGTTCTAATTGACTATTGACTATCAACAATTAGAAACACACACTTACAGAGTCTGCTGCACTTTTGCATCTTCGCCAAGGGCAGCTCCTCCGCTAGGGCGGAGGTGCGTTGCCCCCGCCAGCAGCAGCAGCTGCCAAACTTCTGCAAAACAACGATAATAACCTATCTTTATTATTGTTGCATTGTAGGAGGGGCGGGCCACGGGGCTGGTGAGGAAAGAGGGGGAGTGCTCAGCACTTAGTGCGCATGTATGTTTGGCCGGCCATATCGCCAGCAGCATGACAGAGGTGTTCATATTGGCCGCAGGGCAGGCTGGGAGCCTGTGCCTGTGGCGAATGAAAGAGGAGCTGCGCAGTGGTGGTATCAGCGGATTCAGGTAAGTTTTTTATGTTTTAATATTATTTTTTCTGCCCCCCCATGCCGCCCCGCAACACGCCGCAAGCCACTCCTGCTCTTCTCACCTACAGATTGAAGACAAATCCTGTAGCACCAAATTCACACCAAAGACCAAAACCCATTCATCTGATCAGCTAGATTCTAGAGTAATTAGAGATATTGCTGATGTAACCAGTCAGCTAAAATGGCTAAAGGGACAGCGACCTGAGATGGCGCTCCTCTGAAAACCTACATACATCAGCATCAAAAATTTACTTGGGGAACCTCGGAAACTGCTCCGAGCTTCTAACAGGTCTTTAGTTAGCAGTAAGTACTTATTCTCCAATGCCTGCAATGACTAGGTGCTCATCTCCATCAGAGCTCCATGAAAGATCAGAGTCTGAATGTAGGAGGCTGGCCTGGCTTATAGTGGCTACCTGATGGTACTTACACCTTGTGCCTTATTAGTAGATTAGTAGTGTTCTAGCAGCTTAGGATGATAGAGGTAGCTATAGCAGAGCAGCTTAGGCTGAACTATGAGACATGCAAAGCTCCTACTATACCACTTATATCATATAGCACAATATCATAAGAAACACAATACTCAGAGTTACTAAAAATAAAGGTACTTTATTTTAGTGACAATATGCCAAAAGTATCTCAGAGGATATACTCCCTTAGGAGATAAGTAAAATACACAAAATATACACACAAACCAAAATAAGGTAAGTAAAACACTTATAAAAGTAGTGCAAACACTGTAGAGCACAATAGAATGCAATAGGAGACCATAGAACTAGGGGCCACACAAACCATATACTCCAAAAGTGGAATGCGAACCACAAATGGACACCAGGCCTAGTGTAGAGTGTAGATGGTCTCTGGGAGTGTAAGAAAACACTAAGGGTGTCCAAGATACCCTACCCCAAGACCATGAAAAGTAGGAGTAAAGTGACCCTACCACACTTGAAAGACATTAAAGTCGCAATAAGGGAATTCTGCAAAGACAACAACTGACTGCAAAGCACTGAAGACGGATTCCTGGACCTGAGGACCTGCAAAGGAAGGGGACCAAGTCCAAGGGTCACGCAAGTGTCCGGGGGGGGGGGCAGGAGCCCACTAAGTCCTGGTGGAAGAAGCCAAAGATTCTGCAACAACGGAAGGTGCCAGGAACTTCTCCTTTGGTCAGAAGATGTTCTACAGTGTGCTGGAGGATGCAGAGTTGTTTCCATGCAGAAAGACCTAAAACAAGCCTTGCTAGCTGCAAGAGTCGTGGTTGAAGGTTTTGGATGCTGCCAGGGCCCAGGAAGGACCAGGAGGTAGCCCCTTGGAGGAGGAGACAGAACGGGCACTCAGCAACAGAGAGAGCCCATGCAGAAGCAGGCAGCAACCGCAGAAGTACCTGAACAGGCATTCCAGAAATCTGAGCACGGCAGTCGTCTCAGCACAACAAAAGAGGGTCCCACAAAGTCGGAGGTCAACTCAGCGAATTGGGTAATGCAGGACGGAGTGCTGGGGACCTGGGATGTGCTGTGCACGAAGGAAGTCTTACAAAAGTGCACAGAAGCCCTTGTAGTTGCAGATCACGCAGTACACAGGATTACTGTCTGGCGTGGGGAGGCAAGGACTTACCTCCACCAAATTTGGACAGAAGGACCACTGTACTGTTGGGGTCACTTAGATCCAGCTCCTGTGTTCCAGGGACCACGCTCGTCAAGATGAGAGGGGACCCAGAGGACCGGTGATGCAGAAGTTTGGTGTCTGCGTTAGCAGGGGGAAAATTCCGTCGACCCACAAGAGATTTCTTCTTGGCTTCCAGTGCAGGGTGAAGGCAGACAGCCCTCAGTTCATGCACCACCAGGAAACAGTCGCTCATGCAGCCCAGGCCCTCCTGGGACTGGGCTGCCCAGACCCCAGGAGGGCAGAAACCTGTTTGAGGGTTGGCAGCAGCAGTAGCTGCAGAGAAAACTCCAGAGAGCTAGTTTGGCAGTACCGGGGGCCTGTGCTGGAGCCCCGGGGATGCATGAGATTGGCACCCCAATACTAGATTTGGCTTGGGGGGACAATTCCATGATCTTAGACATGTTACATGGCCATGTTCGGAGTTACCATTGCGAAGCTACACATAGGTATTGACCTATATGTAGTTCACACGTGTAATGGTGTCCCCGCACTCACAAAGTCCGAGGAAATTGCCCTGAACAATGTGCGGGCACCTTGGCTAGTGCCAGGGTGTCCTCACACTTAGTAACTTTGCACCTAACCTTCACTAAGTGAGGGTTAGACATATAGGTGACTTATACGTTACTTAAGTGCAGTGTAAAATGGCTGTGAAATAAAGTGGACATTATTTCACAGAGGCTGCAGTGGCAGTCCTGTGTAAGAATTGTCTGAGCTCCCTATGGGTGGAAAAAGAAATGCTGCAGCCCAGAGGGATCTCCTGGAACCCCAATACCCTGGGTCTAAAAAGAAGGGAGAAAAAGACATATAGGGATTGCGCTCACAGTAACTGCACCATTAGTAAATCATTAAACTAATGTGAACACGGTGCTCCTGGAAGGAGGGTCCTGCCAACTCCTCCAAAAATTCTCCTGGATACCAATACCCTGGGTACCTAGGTACCATATACTAGGGAATTATAAGGGTGTTCTAATATGCCAATAAGAATTGGAGAAAATAGTCACTAGCCTGCAGTGACAATTTTAAAAGCAGAGAGAACATAAACACTGAGGTTCTTGTTAGCAGTGCCTCAGTTAGGCACCACAGGGAACACATACAGGCCACAATTATGAGCACTGGGGTCTTGGCTAGCAGGATCCCAGAGACACAGGCAAAACAAACTTACATATAAGTAAAAAAATAGGGTAACATGCCAGGCAAGATGGTACTTTCCTACACTGAATTAGATGTCTCCAAATCAAATCTCTCACCCTTAGCTTAATGTCACAGCAGAGCATACATGTGCCTACTTCGCCCAGTAAAGGTGTTACACCTCCTCTTGCACAGGATGCTTCAACTAACATACACTGTTTTGATAGTTGTTCTGAAATCGGCGACCCTTCCCATTTGGGGAAAATCTAGCTTTTCATGGACAGTAACCCTGGAGACAACACCAGGACGTAATTCAGACAGATTTCTTTGAAGATACTCTATCCACAGTACTGCCTGAAGTATCCCTAATGCATGAACTGATACATACAGAAAACACTGTCCCTGAAAGCTCACAAAAGACTCTCTTCTGACTTTATAGCTGGATTATAGGCAGCTGCAAAAACTAGATGCAGACATACAAAAGATGAAAGCACCCCCTGCAGAAAATGCAGGCAAAATAAAGTCAAAGTTGGACACTTGATAAAAGACTCCAAGGTCTAAATGAGGAGCTGGAGCAAAGTGTCTCGGCCTTAGAGGACATACAGACAGTTTACCAAGAATATGCAGTTCAGTTACAGAGGAGACGAAGATCTTAAAAATCAGGCATGTAGATCTAAGTTAAAAGTGGTTGGTGTGCTGCAAAAATATAAAAACAACACCAAAATGATCGACGCAGTAATAAGATTCATTTCCACAGAATTAATTTCCACAAAATCTCAGATGGACCTTAGAATTGCAAGATAACACAGAGTTCCATTTACCTCCCACCTCTACAGAAAAGGAAACAAATCCTTGGACCATAGTGGTTGATTTTCAGGATTTTAGAATGCAAGAGGAAGTTGTTAATAAGGCAATTCAGCAAAAGACTCTCAAGATGGAGATTGATTTTCCAAGCTGTATCTCTGGGACTTCAAGGCAACATGTGGAATTTAGGCAAACTTATTTTTATGTTGTTTTCTTTTACTTTGTTTTCCTCCTGCATGCAGCTAAGAAGTGGTCTCTCAGTTAGATTATTTCATACAAACTTAAATTATTGTTCAAAATGTATAATTAACAAATACCTAATTTAGTTAAATGCCATAAACAATGTGTACAATTGATCCAACAAATCTAAAACGTTCAACAAATTACAAAATATCCAGCATAATGTTAATTTATAAAGAGAACAGCATATTTTCAAATTAACAAAAACATCTTACCCCTCCCTCATCTCTTCTACCCTTCCTCATTTCTTCACATTCAGATGGTTTTTGATGTAAACATTGTTTAACTTCTCGATCCAACACTGAATTTCAGGTGGTTCAAACGATCACAAACAATTAGTGATCAAATATTGCAATAGTATTATTGCAATGAACCACCAGAGGCAAGCAGCTCTTGGCTGAATCCCCAAGGGCTTACAACAGCCAAACAAAATCTAACTAACATCTGGGGGTATGTCAACACCAAGTAAGGCCTGCATGCACATCAAGACTCTCCTCCAAAATGCTCTCAACTAGTATATTCCAAAATCATGTGAACCCAGTTTCTAGGCTCCATACATCTGAGGCACTGGTTGGGCACAATTGAATGCCACTTGTGCTGTCATAAAGGAGTATAATTGACTATCCATTAGGTTTATAACTGCATTGTTCAAAATCAGGACCTCCCAGCCCTCTGCTATTGAGATGGAAGGTGTCTGCCGATTCCTCTTGTATAAGGTTTGTATCTGTTTCTTATAGACACCTATTCTGTATACCATGAAACGGGTCTTCATTGTTTTTTTTGGGAAGCCTGTAGCCAGCATGCCCACGGACACAGCTTTCCCTGTTCACTATAAGGGGCAAATAAAATATGAACTACCACCCTTGTAGATTTGATTTGGAGCAGCAGATATATATTAAGCTGGTGACTATCAGAATGTAGGGAAGTTTATTCTGAGTCCATGGTGATAACATTTTGGACCACTGATGTAATACTGAGGTAAACAATATTATTTGACACAAATATTATATTAAAAATATTGCACCCCCTTTTACTGAGCCTTGTTAGGCCCTGGGGATTCCCATCCTCCCGGGCCACTCATTTAAATAAAGGGGAGGGGGCCATGCTGCACCCTCTCTGGGCCTTGTTAGGCCCTGGGGACCTCATCCCTCAGGGGCACTTACTTACATAAAGGGGAGAAGGGCTGCATGGACCCCTCTCCCGGAGCTTTGTTAGGCCCTGAGGACCCCATCCTAAGGGTCACTCATTTAAATAATCAGAACCGCTCATTTAAATAAAGGGGAGAGGACCACGTGCCCGCCCCCCCCCCACTCAAACCTTGTAAAGCCCTGGAGACCCCATCCCTAAAAATAAAGGAGAGGGGCCATTCATTTAAATAAAAGGGAGGGAGGCTACATTTTCTCCCTTCCTGAGGCTTGTAAAGACCTGGGCATCCCATCCTCAAGGGCCATTTCTAAAAATTAAGGGGAGGGGCTCACCCAGGGCACCCAACATATACTTACTGGGGGCCGCTGAAGGAGCCACGTGGCCTCCACAGCCACAGCTGGCTTCCTGCATGCAGCGGGAGTCAGAATTGCTCCCACTCACAGGGAGCAGCTTCAAATGCTGTTGGGGGTAGAAGCAATATTTTGATAAGTTTCCAAAACAAATCAAAAGTCCTCTCCCAGTGAGTGGGACAGTATTTAAAGCTCCCACCCACTGGGAGAGGACTTGGTGCTTGCTCCCTTTTGTCTGGAGTTTTTAAAATGCTCCCACCAAGCGGGCAAACACAGGTTTCTCTGCTTGCGCTGCTGTAGGTAGGGAAAACACTATCTCCTGGGGTTGGGAACCCTGGTCATAGCTACTGAACTGGCACTGAGGGATGGGGCCCTGGGGCCATTAATGGCTCGGGGAGGGGGCCATGAAGCCCCCTTCATTAAAGAAATTGTCCCCAGGGGTGGGCTTGCTGAGGTCTTATTGGTTCACGGAGGGGCCCACACTGCCCCCTCCCCATTTCATTAAGTTTCGGTTCCAGGGGTGAGCTCCCCTGCGCCTTTTGAGGGTTGGGGGGACTGCGTGGCCAACTCTCCATATAAAGTAATTTTGGCCCTCGGGTGGGCTTCCCGGGGCCTATAGAGGCACGGGAAGGGGTGGACTATGCAGCTCTCTCCCAATATAAAGTAATTTCAGCCCTGGGGTGGGCCCCTTGGGGCCTCTGGAGGATCTGAGAGGGTTACATAGACCCCCCTCTCCTTTATAAATAGAGCCACAGTGGTGGGCTCCTAGGGGCATACACATAATGAATACAGACTGGCCATCAATTCTTTGCAGGAGTCCTGCGGTATCGTAGCATCTTTTGGCAATTTTCTTTTTTATTTATTTTATTTTATTTTATTTTATTTTATTTTATTTTATTTTATTTTATTTTATTTTATTTTTATTTTTACCCTTTTGGGTCCCCTCTTGGGGCTTAGAGGGTGAGGGTATCCCTACCTGGAATCGTTATATAATTTTTTTCAACTTCAGGACAAGGGACTAAGGGCCAGATGTATCGAAAGTTTTTGCATTCGCAAACGGTGAGAATTGCTAAATTTGGCCGTTTGCGAATGCAAAAACATGGTCTGCGATGCATGAAAGGCATTCGCAGACCAAAAATAAGAAATCACAAAAATTTCGATTTTTTGCGTTGCGACCTGGTTTTGCGAGTCGCATTCTGCGATTCGGTATTCTGAGTAGGAAATTGCGAGGCGCAAAATGCAACTTGCAAAACCAAGTCACAATTCGATGCATAAAAAAAATGCAAATTGCGATTTTTCGCAGAATGGCATTTTGCACATGCAAAATACCACTAAGTGAAAGCAGGTGGTAACCAGGTGCAACCTATATAAAGAGGCCCAGAATCCCTCAGTCTCTTTTCCACAATGGCTGCACTCTACGTCGTGACGAGGAGGATGAAGATCTTGGCAGGTTTGAGGAGAGGGAGGAGGAGACAGGAGCGCATTTTCAGAGTGCGCATTACACTTTTTGACCAGGCAGAGGATGAAATATTTGAGAGGTATAGGTTGAGCCCTGCCATGATACTCGACCTGATAGATGAGCTACAACCCATACTGCAGCGCACAACATATGGGACTCATAGCATCCCCACCCATGTGCAGGTATTATACTCCCTCCACCTACTTGCCTCAGGGAGCTATCAAGGGGTCATAGCAGCAGCTGGAGGGGTCTCACAGAGTACCCTCTCCAGATTTTTCAATGCATTTATCAACCCCATGCTCAGCAGAATACACCAGTACATCAGATTCCCCCACACCCCACAGGAAATACAGCAGACAAAAATAGATTTCTACCAGATAGCACAGTTCCCTCATGTCCTAGGTGCCAAAGATGGGACACATGTTGCAATCTGTCCACCATCAGCCACAGAGTATGTGTACCGCAACCGTAAATACCAACATTCCATGAATATACAGGTGATATGGAATGCCTCCTATATCATAACTGATCTTGTGGCCAGGTACCCAGGGAGCACCCATGATTCATACATCTTTCACCACAGTGGCATTCACGCAAGACTGCTAGCTGGGGAGTTTGGTGAAGGATATCTACTAGGTATTGTCCCTCTGTACACTGGTGCATTGATGGCAGTGTGGCGTCAGATGGCTCGATTACTCATTCTACCCTCTGTTCCTTCCAGGAAACAGAGCCTACGCAGTGCGCACCTACATGATGACGCCCTACCTAAATCCAACTACACCTGCTGAACGGAGATACAATGCAGCACACAGTACGACCCTCAATGTGGTTGAGCGCATCTTTGGCCTGCTGAAGAGTCGCTTCCGGTGCCTCCACAAAAGTGGAGGGGCACTACAGTACAGCCCAGAGACAATATGTAGAATAGTGGCTACTTGTGGAATCTTGCACAATATAGCTACCACCAGGGGCATAGCTGTGGAAATATCTGATTCTGATTCAGATGAGGATGATGATCCCATACAACTCCTACAGCCAGCAGACAGGACCAGTGCAGCAGAGGGCAGACAAAAGCATGCTGACGTCACACACAACCATTTCAGATGTAAATATGAACAACACAAATCCACTGACAAATGTACCTGTAGTGAGTAAATTTATTACCTTAATGTCAGGTAATATAAGTTCCACGAGTACCAACAAAAGTAATTGTGACAAAAAACAAAAGCAGTTAACAGTAAAGCACTATTCCTTCATAGTGTCCTCATGCCAGAAATATATACAGTCCCCTGTGGCCACTACTCTCACTTCTTTCGGCCACGCACGCCACTCGAGTGCACAGTTGCCTCACTGGCACCTCAAGTGTCTGCCTCTGTGACAGTGCTGTGTCTGGCACTGCGACGTCTGGTGTCCATTGTGGGCACAGCTAGGCTGCTGAGGCTCGATGTGTCCTCCTTGTCCCCTAGTCCCAGTTCACTAGGTGTAGCTGACCGGTTACCCATAATATTGTCTATCACATGCGTGATCTGTACAAGTCCTTGGGCCACATCCCTGCTGCTGTGTGCTGCCTCAACCTGTGCGGCCACAGCACAATGTGTTATTATGGCTGTAGAATTTGCCAGCCTAGTCACAGGGCGACAGAAACCTCCAAACATGCCCATGAAGCGTCGCTCCTGCCTGTGGTGGCTTACCCTGTTGTGGCGCAGCTCCTGACACAGTTCCCTCACAGCAGTAGTCTGCTCCCTCGTATCCTGCGATGCTTGGACCTGTCCCTCATGCAGCTGTTCGATGTTGGCATTGAGACTCTCCAGGTGGCGATACAGGCTCCCCATGTTTGCATTATGTTGCTGCATCTGCCTTTGTAATGCCGTGAATTTTTTAGTTTGCAGGCGCTGCTGCTTTAACATAGCCGATTCCATGCCACCAAATAATGATGTTCCCTCACCTGCCTCAAAAGCCTGTGCGCCTGCATATGTAGGCATCCTGTGGGATGCTGTGCTCTGCTGTGAATGGGAGTGGCGCAATGTTCTGTGACTCACTGGTTTTGGAGCAGGATGGGTGTCTGTCTCCCCTGCAATGGCACATGCTGTAGCTGCTGGGTCTGGGCCACCTGCAACGACAATATGCAGCATGTCAGTTATGTATGTTACAATAAAGGTCACAAAATGGTAATAACGGTACAGTTACTTCTCATCACTATGTTGTGGGTGTTGTGGTCTTCTATGTGTCGCTCTGCCTATTTCATTGTATGTGCTACTTTCAGCTCTGGGTTGTGGACTACCACTCCCATAAGGCATTGTTGTGCTGCTTCTAAGATGTGGAATGGAATACTTCTCACAATGTTTTAAGTTACTTGCTAATTCCTAAGGGGCCTTTTATGCATACACATATGGGGTTACATTTCAATATTGCACTTACCTTTACTTGTACTTGGTGTGTCGGATGTGTCAATATCAGTGACCCCACTGACTGCTTCTGGGATGAGTGTGGACTCCACTAGGTCTTCTATCGGGGTGGAGGGTGTCTCTGTGGGTGGTCCGCCTCCTGTGCTCCTGGCCTCCTGCAGTCTTCTTGCCACCCCCTCCTTGGCACGGGACCGCAGATCATACCACCTCTTCTTGATTTCTTGACTTCTTGACAGAGCGCTGCGCCACTCCAACAGCGCAGATTTTTGTCTGGATATCTGCCCAGAGTCTGCGTTTTTCACTCTCAGGCACCGAACAAACGGTCATGGCTCCTGACCACCTCCTCTGTGAGCACCTCCAGCTCTTGCTCACTAAACTTCAGTTTGCGCTTCCTTTCTCCCTTCTCCTTTCCCTGGGCAGAGGTGTCCAAGTTGGTTCTGCTTTGCTGACTTCTTCAGAGACTTGCTAAGTGTGGCTGGGCTGACTCTCTCTGAGTGCTGGTTTGGGTGTGGCACCTGCAAACTGCCTGGGATGACTCACTTCCTGCTTGTGATGTCATCAGACTCCTCCAGGTGTGCGTTCTCGCAATTTGCGATTTTCAATTACCGAATCGCAAATTGCGAAAATGCAAATTGCGATTCGGTATTTGGGCCTCGCAAACCACAAATAGCGAATTTTAAGAAACCGCTAATTCCGAATCTCAATTATGATGCATGGCCTATTGCGACTTGGAAATAGCGATTTCTTAAAAATCGCTATTTGCGATTCGCAATGCCATTTCATGATACATCTGGCCCTAAGTCCTCGAGTCCTGTAATGGCTGCCAGAAACATTTTTTCTAATGCTGCTGGGAACCAATCCAAGATTTGGCTCCCCACAGGACAAATGGTCCACTCGGAATGCTCAATTTTAAAATTGCTGCTTCCACAAGAGTCTCTCGAAGATTCTCACAGACCTCACCCCCCAGATATACAATTATTTTTATCACTTAATTTTTAAAAATACTACTGAATGGATTCACACCAAATCACAAAAACCACAACCTGAAGACCAAGATCTAGCTCCCTGCTGAATATGATGTAGTTTTGTTTAGCAGTTTTTGCTGTAGCCCTGCCTAAAAACGTCTATGGAAAATGCATGGGGATTTATCATTTTGGGATCCCCCTTTTTTCTCAACACCCACTTGAGAGATCACCCCGTAACTTTCCATGCATAAACTAGTCACAAAGTAACACAGTTTAGATACGTTTTGTGGCTATTCATTACCAACATTATTAGTAACACAAAAAACGGTTTCCTAGGGAATGGCAGATCTAAGTATAACTACCTAGTAGCAACTGCCACTAGGTAGTTATAGTGATATATATTTGAATATTCACTGAAAAAAACAAAGGTTACAGGGAGAATATAGTTAGGTTCAGATTTTACACACACAAAACCAAACCATAGAAATTCAGCAGTTATAACTAAAGTCATCTCAGGTAACTATAACACATGCCCCAATATAACTATAACTTTCACCCCAACAATGCACAGTTTTCTCATCAATAATTTCACTGCAAATGTTGCAGTGATGTTATCAATGATGTCATAGAAGATGTCATCAGGATGTAATATGTGAGGTTGTAGTGGATCCTATTTAATTTTAATTGGAATCAGGAGTTTAGCTTAGCCTTTGGCTTGCAGGCCTTTGCACCCATCACCTAGTGATTTTTTTACCTACTTAGCTTGCTCTGTTTTAGCACATTTATTTAATTATTTCTTCCAAGATGACTGTCATGTTAATAGCTAGGAAGATGTTTTAGTTTCATGTTATCAGTGCCAATCTGTAAAGGTGTCACTATTTTGCTTCAAAGATACATGAGATACGCAGGGTGTCACATTATGTATTTTCCCACTTTCGTGTGACAGTAACATAATGTACCATTTCACAGAATTGTTTGTATAATTGCCACCCCAAGCATGCCTTCTTATCTATTGTTTAAGAACATACCTGCATCAGGGATCCTTCCAGATCTGGATAAATACATCTCACACAGACAAGATAATCAGAGGGATTCCTACCAAATGCTATCAACGCTATCTATGTTTCACGTCGCCTTGATGCTTACCTAGTCTTCGTGTCCCCACGGAGTCTGATCTACAAACCTCATTGCAAGGTAACAAGGGTTGGAGGGCTCTTCTCATGGACATGGTACTGGCAGATTAGGTTTAACAGAACAGGCTCTCTTTAGGTTAGAGATTAGGTTCATCATGCTAGGATAGTAGGGACTATTCCACATCTATTTCACATTACATGTTATTGCAAGATGGTGGGTATCTTTGTATTCATGACTCACATCTGTACCATTCTGTTTCTTGCATTGTTCATTATCCTAATCATTACAGCCCATGCATTTTACAGTAGATTGCAGTCTTGTAAATAAAACCTATTGGAAACTTTACTGCATCTCCTTCATTGCCTGTATTTGATTGGGACATGTTGTTCATGTGAGAAAGGGGTAATCTCCATTTAACCACGACCTCCTGGAGATGTCTGTACTTTTGAGTCCATGCGTAAAGGCTGCCACAAATCACCTTTTACTATTTGGGTTTTTGGTAAGGTACTGCTTGTGAGCCGGGAGGGTTAAGACGACAGTTGCGACTTGTTGTAGGATTGGCCTAGTCACAAACAAACATAAATGCTGTCATCCTCAAGAGTCAAACTATGAAAGGGTAATTAGCAGTGCGTGGTGAGGGTGTGAGTTACAGGGCCTCATTACAAGTCTGGTGGTTTTCAGACTGCCAGACTCGCAGGAGACAGGGGACCAGCGCCAGGAACGTGGTTCCCGATGGGGACCCCACCATGAAAAGGCTGGTGGCAAGCCAGTGTTGGGGGCCACAGGGGGGCTCCTGCACCTCCAATGTCCATGTCATGGGTAGTGCAGGGGGCCCCCCTGTCAAGCACCCTTGGAATGCACTTTGTCTGCTATGGCACACAGTCTGTATTTCAAGGGTGCTGGGAGCACACTCAGTGCGACAACATTGGCCTCGGCTTCATGAGGAGCCGAGGCCAATGCTGCTGCAAAGTTTCCACTGGGCTGACTGGCTGAAACCTCAGATTTCTAAGCTTTCCGCTGGTCAGTAAGTGGAAATCTTGTAATACAGCCGGGGTAGACCGCCAGCTCTGGGGCGGTCTCCTCTCCATGGGGCTGGTGGGTCGGTGGTTGGCCCTCCAACCTCATAATGAGGACCATAATAACTTTGGGGCGTGCCTTGAGATATCTAACTCTATAACTGCTCAATTTCCATGGCTTTGCATGCGTAAACTCTGAACCTAACTGTAATGTTGCTGTAACCTTTGTTTTTGTTTTTCTCTGTAACCTAGGTGTGTGAGTGGGAGTGGTTGCATGGTGTGTAAGTGTGTGTGCGTGAGAGTGTGGTGGGTGTGTGAGTGCACGTGTGACTGGTTGTGTAGGTCTGTGAATGGGTGTGGCTGTGTGGGTATGTGAGTAGGTGTGTGAGTGGCTGTGTGGGTGTGGGTGTGATTTTGTGGGTCTGTGAGTGGGTATGTGAGTAGCTGTATGGGTGTGTGAGTGGGTGTGTGAGTGATTCTGTGGGTGGGTAAGTGGGTGTGTGAGTGTGTGTGTGAGTGGCTATGTGAATGGTGGTGTGGGACTAGGAATGGGTGTGTGAGTGATTTAGTGGGCCTCTGAGTAGGTTCGTGGCTACATGGGTGTTTGAGTGTGTGTGAGTGGTTGGGTGGGTATATAAGTGGTTGTATGAGAGGGTGTGTGAGCGCTGTGTTAGTCTGCGAGTGCGTGTATGAGTGGTTTTATGGGCTGTGATTGGGTGTGTGAGTGGCTGTATGGGTGTGTGAGTGGGTGTGTGCATGGTTGTGTGGGCATGTAAGTGGGTGTGTGAGTGAGTGTGTGAGTAGGTTTCTTTGCATGAGAGTGGGTGTAAGTGTTTTTTAATTGGAGTCTGGATCTGCCGATCCACCCTAATCCACCCAAATCTACGAGGAGCCAGATGGATCCACAGATCCTCATATGCTCACAAAAAAGCATTTTTGACAATTTCATGCCTATAAAAGGTCATTCACAGACCTCTCCATAAGTCCTTAGGGGGTCAGGGTACCTCTAACCTTTAGATTTTAGTTTCCCCACTGGGAACTGAGCCCCGATGAATAAAATGGTGGCCACAACTTTCATTTCAGGTTGCGGCCAGCCAATCACGGTATTGCTGTTAGTTCGTTGATCCGTGAATCCACCCGGATCCGCAAAGGATCTGCTGTGGATCCGATTTTCTAGATATACGTAAATCATTTTACTTTAATAACTTTATTAAATGCAAACTTACTGAACATATTTACACATAATTACAAAAAGATATTTATCGACCAATATCTAGCTTCCTGCCAAATTTGGTGTAATTCCGTAGAGTGGTTCGGGTTGTAGTCGTGTCTAAAATCCCTTTGGGAAACTGCATGGGAAAAACGCGGCTTTGGACCCCCCTTTTTCTCAGCCCCGCTTAACGGAGCATCCCAAAACTTTACTGATAGCAGTTGAAGGGACTGGCACACTAGTTTAGAACTTTTGTGAAGATTCGTCAAACAGCCCTAAAGTTATTAGCAAACCAAAAAACATTTTTCCTATGGAAACTAGGTCCTAACTATAACTATCTACATATACAATATGTTAAATTATTTTTACTTTTTTTTAATTTATTACAATAAAAAACATATATATGCTATATATATATATACAAATTACATATAAGACATATTAATAATTCAATAAATGATATATAAAAAAATAACAACCAAAAAACACATTTACAAAAGCACATTTACAAAATTTAAAAACTAAACATAAAATAATGAAAAATATAAGAACTCCTTAGCTGCTGGGTTCCCCCCCCCCCACCCCCTACCCCCCACCTAGTGCTGAGCCCTTTTTTAAAGCTATTTGGGATAATTCACGCTTAGGTCTCCATAATGTTTTTTCAACATAAGCTATTAATGCCAAATTAGTGTGCTTCTTTTCTAACATCCTGGGGATTCTAAAGGTACCCAGGGTCTTAGGATTTGTCCATTCCCCTGGTGGGGACCAAGAAAATAATAACAACAATAATTTTAGTTTTTAGGGAAAAATGGGAAAACAGTGCTGCAGAAGAAAGCATTTGTTTTTTCCCCTGCAAATGGCACCAACAAAAGGTTTGCAGTGGTAAGATTACCGTCTTCCCAGTTTTCAGGAACAGGCAGCCTAGAATCAGATAAACAAATTTTTCAACACAGTTTTGGCACTTTACTTGGACATACCTTATTTTCTTATTTGTGTGCTTTCAACCTCCTTACATTTAGTGACAGAAATGGGTGTAAAACCAATAGTGAATCCTGAGAAGCAAAACATTTCTAAAAAGTAGACAAAACTCTGAATTCAGCAAGGGGTCATTTGTGTAGCTCCTTCTCGGGTTTTCCTATTGAAAGGAACAGCTGAAATAAATAAATATTAAAATTGAGTTAAAAAAACAGCCATTTCTGTCTACATTTTCTTCTGTAACTTTTTCCATCTATGGCAAATTTTTAAAAGCAATATATTGTTATATCAGCTGGACATTTCTGGTTGTGGCGATATATAGGGCCTGTAGGTTCATCAAGAACCCAAGGTACCCAGACCCAATAAATGAGCTGCACCTTGCACTGGGTTTTCATTGTATACCAGAAATACAGCAATTCATAAAGAGTGAAAAAAGGTATCAAGAAAACCAATGTAATTCTGAAAGCGGAACAAGATATGTAGCTTACAAGCAGTGGTTATTTGCACACCTATGAATTTGGGGGTACCCTTATTAGCATGTGAATTACAAGGCATTTCTCGAAAAGACTTCTTTCTTACACACTGTCTTACATTTGTAAGGCATAAATATAGAGACCGATAATTGGAAATAAAACTTGTTCCTCTTTTCTGTGTTCCCCAAATTCTCCCGAATAAAATGGCACCTCACTTGTGTGGGTAGGCCTAGTGGCTGCAACAGGAAATGCTCCAAAAACTCAACATGAAGATATCACATTTTTACATTGAAAAGGGATACTTTTTTGCAAAGTGCCTAGCTGTAGATTTTGGGCTCTAGCTCAGCCACCACTATCAAACTTGTACATGTTTGAAAACTAGACTCATAGGGGAATCTAGGATAGGGAGACTTGTGAGGCTCTCACCAGGTTCTGTCACCTAGAATTCTTTACAAGCCTCAAAATATTTCTAAAAAACAAATTTCCTCACATTTTGGTGCTGCAAAGTTCTGCAATCTGAGGGGAGCCACAAACTTCCTTTGACCCAGCATTCTTCAAAGTCTCCGGATAAAAATGGTACCTCACTTGTGTGGGTAGGCCAATTGCCCGAGACAGGGAAGGGCCCAAGATGCATTGTGGCAGTAATGATAACTAAGGTGAGTGTACTAATTAGGCTTGCTGCGGGAACCATTTAGGGAAGCCTATCGAACCCAGACTTTTCTGAAAAGTAGACATCGAGGGGAGTCCAGGGAGGTATCACTTGTGTGGAGTCCCCAAAATTCTCTGACGCGGAATTCCCTGCAAATGTAAAATGTTGAATAAAACACTATTTTTCCTTGCATTTTTGTGACGTAAAATCCAGCAAAAAGCAGGGATCCACAAACTTCTTACCATCTAGCGTTCCCCAACTTGACCCAAAAAAAATGCTGCCCCACTGCTGTGCCTGGGTCTAGTGCCTGTGAAAGGAATGGATAGCACAAGGGTCAATGATAGTCATAGCATGAGGGCTAATGTTGACCCTAGGGTGATACATTCCTGACTCAGGCACTAGGCACAGGCACACAAGTGGGGTAGCGATTTTATCAGGACACATGGGGAAGCTCTGGATGATAGGAATTTTGTGGCTCCCTGCACATTCCTATAGTTTATGTGACAGAAATGCGCAGATTGCACCACCCATAGAAGTAGCCCTTCAAATATGTTTCAGGCCTGCCATTGCATGGCCTGGTTGAGCAGTTTACTTCCACACTGACTTGGCAAGTCAAACTACTTACCAAGGACTAGACTCCCTTTTTGTTACACCTAAGTCACCTCCAAGGTAGGCCCTAAAAAGCCCTATGGGCAGGGTGCTGTATATGTAAAGGGTAGGGCATATGTGTTTATGTATTACATGACCTAGCAGTGACAAACCAACTATTTAGTTTCTCCCTACTGTCAGTGCTGCTTCTCTCATGGGATTGCATTGGAAATGCCCTAACATATGCCTAAGTGGTATCTTCTGCTCTATGAGGAATAGCATGGGCATGGTTAGTATGTTTGGAATGGTAGTGAGAAATCCTGCTTATTAGTGTAGGTGGATTTTTTATTACGATTGTAGAAATGCCACTTTTAGAAAGTGGGCATTTCACTGTCCTCATAACTCTAGTGGTTCTGCAGCCTGACTCCTATCCACATTTGGGATAGATTGACAGCTCCATAAGGTGCATACTTATCAGACAGCCATCACACAGGAAGGGCTGGGTGAGACAGAAGAGGGACGTGCATACTGATAGTCTTCCTGGGCTGGGGAGAGGGAGGGTCGTTCACACCTTACATGTGAATAAGCTGTGTCCTGCCCTCACACAATGGAATGATTACCTGCTACTAATGTCTGGAGACAGGTCTGGGTTGAAAGGGTAATATGCTTGACTTGAAACAACTCCGCTGAAGTTACCCCCCGAATAAGGGCATTTTTGAGTATAAGTAGAGGGCTCTTGCTCCTGATGGGGAGAACACTTTTAGAACTGGGACCGAACCTCTGCCAGAGGGACTGCTGGGCTGCACAAAGGATTCATCTGGATGGCTCTCCTGTTTGTTGCCCTGCTGCCTGATGTCTGCTGGGTGTCCTAAAGGACTCATCTGGATTGCTTTTCTGTATGTTGCCCTGCTGTCAGCCTGTACCCTGACTATGTACTGCCAAGGTACTCTGCAGCTGCCAGGAGGAACTGCCACTTGAACCTCTTGTTGCATGCTGGCCTGCCCACCCTTTTCTTTGTGCCCCACCAAGTTTTCTCCCAGGGGCCAACATAGGTCCTTCTGTGGGACTCTTCCCTTCAGGGTGTTTGCTGGGTGATTTCAGTTTTTTTGCCTTGGTGTAGGAAAACAGATCCCACAGGAGCTGACCCTCCCCACAGCCACGGCTCTGCATTCCCGAGGGCAGCAGCTCCAGCCAAGATTCCTACATAGGGAAATCCAAGGAGAGTTTTCCCTGTCATTTCTTGTTGTTTGGACCCCCATGATAAGAGCAGGGCTGCTTTCCTAACAGAAAAATTACAGCATTACTAGAGATAGAAGCACAGGCGTTCCGATGCTAGCAGGGGTAGATTCCAACTTGCAAGGTGACGTTTAAAGGAAGCATAGATGCGCTGCAACCTTGATGTAGAAAGTGTTTGTGGTGACTGTTGCCGATGCTCCATTGTCATTACGAGATTGCTGCCCTCATTTTGTCTGCATTATTCTTTTCATGACCTGAGTCATTTTTTTTTGTTGTGCCTTCCTTGTTGGTGGGACATACATAGGATCCACAATATGTGCAGAGGGAGGGTAGTGTGTTATTTTGTATGCATTTGGGAAGGTTTTGTTCTATGCACATCTACGTTGGTGATAATGATGACCTGCCGTAGGAGAAGGTTTCATTCTATGTACGTTTATTATGAAATATAGAAATGTTTCGGCAATGTCTTCCCTGTAATGTTTTATGACATTTGCAATATGCAAATATTTTCCCTTATTTTTCATTTATGATAATGATGGCCTACATGGTACAGTATTACTAATTCATGTTGTTATTGGTCTAATGATTAATGTGCAAATCAGTTTATTTTTAAATATCTTATTGTGGAGTCTCTTTTGTGGTATATTTATTGTGTCGCTGGTGTGTGGGTGTGAGCAGGTGTTATCTTCGGTGTGTAGCTCCCTTGCCCTTACTAGAATGGTGGTTTCTGCCTGGCTGAGGTGCCTACCCTCGCCAACTAGGAACTCCATTTCTAACATTGATGATCAGCAGTGAGGATAGAACTTGTGCTTGCACAATACCATTGTGATTCATTGTTGCACCACAAATTACACTTAGACCATTACATGTTCTATTTTTTGTTATTCTCCTGTTCTCTCACACCAGTCATTTGTATTTATTACCCCTAGTTCATATTCTTACACGTGGGACTCCTGTTGTTTTATACTTGTGTTTTGTTGCACTCACCTGGCCAAACGTTTTCTCTGGAGACTTATGGGAACACTGTGTGGTAGGAAATATTTGGCTGCCTGTAGATTCCAGGACTTTCTGTTACAGAAATCCAAGGAAACTGTGTTTTTTAAAAAGCTTTAAGGAAATATTGTGATTTGCCGCGGATTCTGGGTGAAGAAAAACAGGTGAGATCCATTTAAGTTCTGCACCCTTGGACTCTCCTGTTACTAGTATGTTAAAGTTGATCCACCACTCACACTGGTTGGTTTTAGCTCCTCCAGAAATTCTGGTTTCAAAACATAAATACTTACCAAAGTGTCTGAATATTGCAACAACCCTTCTGAAGGTGAACCATAAAGCCCTTTATGGTCTATTCACATGCCATTCACGCACAACACTTTCATACTGCTGGCCATGGACCCAATCCAACCGATCACTGCACTCACATCAACTTACTGCCACCAGACAAGGGACCATCACATTCATATGCCAAAGGACAGAATAAGTTTGACTCAGTTTACCACCTGTCAAGTAACCACCACCTCCTTCTTCCTGAACATTACTGAATGCATGCAAAAGGAACCTTTACTTATGGCTCCCATGACACCTACATGAGGCTCAGAAAGACGTCTTTCATGCACCTTTAGCACACTCAGACCCATATTTATACTTTTTTAGCACAACATTTGCGTTGTTTTTTGATGCAAAATAGGTGCTAACTTACAGAATACAATTGTATTTTGTATGTTTGCGCTGCTTGTGCGTCAAAAAATGACGCAAATGCGTCGCTAAAAAAAGTATAAATATGTGCCTCACTGTGCTAAATCTAACTACTTCCAGTTTGTGGATGCAGCTGGGGATTTCTGAAGATACCCTATGAGTCCCATTCATCGAACTGAGTGAGCATATCTACCTTTGAAACTAAAGCAGAGATGCTAGGGAATGTTCACAAAGTTCCTTAAAGGGAATGTCATACACTATGAAGAATGGTGGTGTTTAGCACACAGGGTAGCCCGTGAGAGCGTATCATGTGTCCAAGCCACCGTTATGTGCTGTGCTGTGAATGTAATGCACTTATAAAGCAAATCAAATATCTATTAAGTTCTGACAGAGGATGAACATGGCAAGCAGGTCAAACACAGACCCATACGTGTCATACAAATTCAGTGCGAGTGCAGCACCAATAGGTTTGAACTCATAGATGTAGATGATTAGCATATGTACTACATTTACTATCTGCCTTCTACCTATGCAATATCCCCAGGAAAACACACCTACCGTGAGCTTTTCTTAGCTTTTCTTACCCATTCATGTTGTTGTCCTCATCAGAGCCCTGACTAATTTTGTATAATTGCCAAGTGAACCTATACTAATGCCTCCAACTTTAGCTACTTGAAGGTCAAGAAAACATGTCTATCATGCTTCATCAGCACACTTACTGTGCTAAATCCAACTCCTTCCAGTTTGTGAATGCAAGTTGGGGTGTCCGGTTATGCCTTTATTCCTTTATTCCTTAAACCGAGCGAGCATATCTACTGTTGAAACTAAAGCAGACATGATAATGAATACTACTTAAGATTTCGAAAGTAAAAAGCCAAACAAATATCCTGTGGGACTCATTCACCAACACTTCTATTTTTGCTTTGAAAGTGAAGCTACATATTGAGTTTGCACACTTTCAAAGAAGTAGAAATGTTGGTGAATCTGTCCCGCAGGACACTTGTTTGACATATTGCACTTAATCTGGTTCTCGCAGGCAGTCTGGGTGGTCCTTGTGTAGCATACATAAATTCTCTAATAAGCACTTCAAAATTCAGTCACATCTTTAACATTTTGCCACACAGTATACCTCAAGACAATGTGGCATATGTTCTGTCCAGTAGTATGTGCAGTGTGGGGGATATAATGCACGTTAATCATCAAACAGGACACCTACCACGTTCTGAAGGTGAACAAAGGTGTCGAGCAGGTCATAAGAAAGTCCATAATTACCTGAAGTAGATGAACTAAACTTCTGTGGCTGCTTGCCTAAAGAAGTGGTGGCCTATGGACGTTAAGGCTCTGATTTATACTTTTTGACATAAACCCGGGTTTGCGTCAAAAAGTTTACTGGCGGTTAGCTCCATTCATGGACGCCAGCTGGGCGTCATATTTAAGGAATGACGCTAACCGGCGGTAAGGCCCGATTAGCATCAAAATAAATGACCCTAACCGGGTGGGGGAGACATAGGGGAAACAGGAGGTTGTGCGTCAAAAAATGTCGCTAGTCAGGTTAGAGTCAGAAAAATGACCTAACCTGTCTAGCGTCATTTTTTGACGCACAACCCCCCATGGACATGATTCCCGTCTTAGCAAAGGCAGGAGTCATGCCCCCTGCCCAATGGCCGTGCCCAGGGGACTCATGTCTCCTGGGCATGGCCATTGGGCACAGTGCCATGTAGGGGGGTCCAAGTTAGGCCCCCCTACGGCACTTTAAAAAAAAAAACGTACCTGGGATGGGTCCCCCCATCCTTAGGTGTCCTCCAGGTGTGGGTACGGGTGGGTGGGGGTGTCCCTGGGTTAGGGAAGGGCACCTGTGGTCTGCTTCCATGGTCTCTAACCATGGAAATGAGCCCACAGGTCCTCTAATGCCTGCCCTCACCCAGGCGTTAAATAATTGCGCTAAGCAAGCTTAGCACCATTATTTAAGGCCTTCCTCCCGTACATGATTTTTGCATGGGAGGATAAATAAGGCGCTAAGTCATTTTTTGCACGGGAACGCCTAACTTGCATCTCATTGACGCAAGGTAGGTTGTCACAGTAAAAAAAAAGACATCAATTCCAATATTTAGACGCTTGACAGGTCTAGCGTCAAAATATAAATATGAAGTTAAGTTTGCACCAGATTTGTGTAAAAAAAAAATGACGCAAATTTGGCACAGAGTATAAATATGCCTCTAGGTAGCCATGCACAGCCATTGACGGGTTTACCCAACAGCAGCTCCACCTCAGTCAATTTCCCAGAAGTTTGCATTAGTATGATACAAAGTAAAGCAAGTAGGAAAACACATGCCTGGCTGAGATGGGCACTGTGGATGGTAATACTGGCTTTCCTTCCTCTTTCCCTGCTTCAAGCACACTTTATTTCGACAACATGATAGTTTTTTTTTAGATGGTTTGGGAATGCGATCAGCAAAGTGTTGCTCCTGCAGCCTTGCCACATCCTCTGAAACATATGATGTGGAGGCTTTCTGCTTCCGTAGCAGTAGTGAGGCTTTCAATCACAAACAACTGAAAGTCAAGGAAACACATGAGTCTTCCTGTGGTTGTCTGACAATAAACAACATACACATTGTATGTTGCCATCTGGATCAGGTGAGTAAACTGTTTCTTGTACCAAGTATGAGTTTTATGACTCGCATTGTATGGTCTGACCTCAAACCGTGATGGGGAAGTGCTCTCCTCATGAATTGCAGTGATCATGTACATATGACACCTATCCAAAAACTTGACTGCAAGCAGTTCATTGGAACGCAACACAGTTCTCTATGATTTCTGGAGCTTCTTGCAAACAAGCTCCTGCAGGAATCATTTGTGGTGACAATGAACTGTACCGCAGGCCACAGTGCCAGCTTTGTAGAGTTCACTGAACTACTCCTATATAGAAATTGTCCACATAAAGGTTATAACCTTTTGTGAAGGATTGGCTGGATACGCTCCCATAGAATATTTCCTGTGACCCCTAGTGTGGAAGGGCAACCTACAGGGTTTAGCCTGGACACCTCCCCAGTATACACTCTCAAGCTGTACACATAGCAAGTAGAGATCTTATGCAGCAAATATAGCTTGATGCCATAGCAAGCTCTTTGCTTGCAATGTACTGCCTGAACAGCAGCCGCCTTTTGTACAGGATCAAGGACTCATCAACTGCTATATTCTTTCCAGGAGTATAGCTCTCTGGAAACCTGACAGACAAATGTTCCACGACAGGCTAAATTTTGAAAAACCTGTCATGGTCTGGATGGTCCTGGGGCAATGCAGCAGAATTGTTATTGATATTCAGCATGCACTGCAATAGCAAAAAATGATCTCTGCTCATATATGGTGTGAAGATGGGAGTTACCCAAACTGTGCGACTTATCCAGTTGGACTGCAAGGTGGGTTTCTGCACTAACATCATTTGGAGCATAAGGCCCAAAAATATCTTCAACTCCAACAGCAAAGTGGGAGTCCACTGGCATGCCCTAGAATGGGGCCCTAGAGTGCCTTTATGCTCCCTCAGAAACTTTGTTTTCTGCACAATTTGATAAAGGAAGTCAACATCCAAAATAGATGGATGTAGTCAATTGGCAAAAAGTTGGCCGTATCAAATTTACATCCAGCATCAGCAGTAACAGATGGAATTTGGGGCTGAACTAAATTGGGGGGCTGCCAAGACAGCACTTTGTCAGTGCTTGCCACCGAACACACCTGCTCTCTGGGTTAAGCTAACCTGCTGTTGCTCCATTGCACAGACTGTGCTTGAGGAGGGAGAGCACAACTGTTCTCATTGTCACCCTCAGAATCACTGAAAGAGGAGTCGTCCAACGGGGCTCTGCGTACTGAAAAATCACTCCCAGAGTCTGCTCAGCAGGCGTGGCTCCTAGGGGTTCAAAGGGGCAGGGCAACAGTAGCAGGGGAATATTAATAATACAAACAAATACAAATAGTTTTTAAAAACGTACCTGCCGCGCCGTGCCTCTCCTCCGTCCCCTCAGCAGGCACAGGCTCCCAGTCTGCCCTGCGGCCAATCCTAATGCTGCATGAAAGCAGCATTAGGATTGACTGGAGCGCCCAGCCAGGGTGCTTCCAGGCATACTGGGAGACTGCCTGCTCTCTCCAGCCAGGCAATACAGTGCCTGGTTACAAAGAGCACAGTGTGCATGTGTGTTTGGCACAGTGCGCCGAGATGGCCGACCACACACACATGCGTACTGAGGGGAGCGCACAGTGCACTCTCCCTCCTCATCCCCCATGGCCCCACCCCTTTAACAAAGAAACAATAATAAACATAGAAATGACAAAGCTGGAAAAATGACTCTAGCCTGTTTTACGACACGTAAATATGATGCAAAACGGAAATGCACCATTTTTACCCACATTAGTGCCAACTATATATGCTAATGCAGAAAACAGTGCAAAGGATAGGCAAAATGGAGGCAGAAAGCCAGGAGAGATGCCATGTTGATCCCAGACAACCAGGAACCAGCCAGGAGGACACACAAAAGTCCCAGGGGAGGGGGAGAAGAAAAAGAGAAAGTGTTGTTTCAGTGTGGAGGAACATGACATTCTGGTGAGAGAGTTGACTAGCAACAACTATTCTTCACCTCCAAATTGCCAATTGGCAGGAGAGAGGCAACCTGGCAGCAGATAGTTGACAAGATCAACAGTGTGTCAGAGATGAGGAGAACTGTTACTGAGCGCAAGAAATGCTGGCATGACTGCAAGAGAAGGACAAAGGAGAAAATGGCAAGGAACAGGAAGGCAACACTGCAAACTGGAGGTGTCCAGCACCACAAGAGGATCTGGAGAGATGGTTTCAGCGGTCATCCAGGAGAAACTGGTCACTGGTATCACAGGACAGCGCAGACTACCAGGAACACCACAAATGCAGGGGAGGTTGCATGAGGGAAAATAATGCAAAATTGTCAAGTGCAAGAAGGAAGAGGCACATAGGACACACTCCATGAATGTCAAAGAAGCACAGAGGGACACATTGCACAAGAAGCAAGTTGCAACATTCAAACGTCAGCAACATATGTACATATGCCTTGGTAGTGCCATGCACCACAACACATACACAACCTGGACATATGTTAACCACCAGAGATATATACCTACATGTACATATGCAGCACATAAGATGGAAGGCAAGTCTAATGAATGTGCCCCTGGTTGTGTCATCACAACATCCCTTGCATATAGTCAAACAAACCCTACCAACACGACCAAGACATCAGAGACTAGGAAGTTAGTCAATACCATTCCTGGGGTTACGTCATGGTGGTGTCCCTTGCAGAAACACCTTTCAACGGCCTTCTCTCATTGCCAAAACACGTGTGCTGCGTCTCACAGCACACAATACATTGAGACCTTTCCCAACAGTACCCAGACATGTGCCAGAAGCTCAAACACCCCACAGATAAAAAACACATCCTTATAAGGCAGCCACTACTCCATCATGCAGTACGGATGCCACTCAGGGTGCAGGGAAAATTAACCCAGGCCTGCACTGGGGAAATAGCAGGATGGTCCTGTATCACAGGAAACATGCCACTACCAAGTGTAACTAAACTGGTGTAGTGTAGAGCCACACATTTTGACGCTGATCAGAACTGTGCCACTCGAGAAAATATGTACTACTGACTGAAATCTGTAGGTCACAACAAAAACAGGCTGAGCCCACAACTACTCTGACACAACCATGTGAGACACATAGGAATGGGGAAAAACCACTCAAATACAGCACATGGTGTATGACTGTGAACATAATGGTGTCCAATTTCACATTGACGGGCGGGGGATGATGCATGGGCAAGTCTGGTGTTGGTAAGACTGCCAGTGCAGTGTTCCCTTTGCAGTTGGCAGTATGAGTGACACGTTGGGATGGCAGGTAGAAACCTATCTTCTCATGGTAGCTCTGTGGGGCACTTAGCACAACATTGTTGATGGATGAAATTGAGTCAGTGCCAGTCTTGGGGTGCATTGTGTGTGACAGGATGTGCTGCTGTTAGCCCTGCAAATAAGGCAGTGGAAAGGGCAAAGGGGCAGTGCATGGCCCCCCTGCACTGCTGTTGCCAGGTGCATGGGATGTGCAGGGCCACCCAGGGGCATACCACACCACATCGCCACCAACCTTTGCATGGGGGTTTCACCCCCATGCAAAGGCTGGGTGGAAAAGTGTGAACATACCTGGATGGTAGCACTGATCGTAATGCTGGTCTTGTGTCACAAGACAGGTGGCATTGCCAATCTGTAAGCTGCCAGCAACCTGCGAGTGCCAGGCC
This sequence comes from Pleurodeles waltl, assembly GCF_031143425.1. Classification (NCBI taxonomy): domain Eukaryota; kingdom Metazoa; phylum Chordata; class Amphibia; order Caudata; family Salamandridae; genus Pleurodeles; species Pleurodeles waltl. The sequence goes on along the minus strand of NC_090439.1, from coordinate 1,031,642,145 downwards.
ATTGGCCCATGGGGCATTTACCATTGACAACATGTGCCACTACCACCGGCGCTGTTGGGGGAGGTCATATAGATAATGGCAGTTAGGCGGTCATAGGACTGCCAGACTTGTTATGAGGATCCATGTATGCACCAGTATGACTACCTGCAAAATCACCATCAAACTAGCTTATGGCCGTGACCTAAGTTCAACTTCAGTAAACTGGCTATGTCCTTAAACTAGTTTACCATCAGGCACTGTAATATACAAAATGATGTACACAGAAACCAATGATGCCCATGCTGGCCATCCCTGGGTCCATCCCTGTGCCTCTGCCACTATGCTGCATCATAGTGCAAGGATGGCTGCGTTGAGGGGAGATCGTAGTTGTGTAGGAAGGCGCACTTCCAGCACAGACAGAAGGTGAAAGGAAAATCTGCTAGGTCCATGTGTGCTGTGCAATGTAGCACACATACACATACATCAACATGAGGAGCTATCAGAGGAAACAACAGCATAGTTTCTTGGCAATGCCATCCCTGGGGTGTTGCAAAGTTTCAGTACAGCCCGGGTGTACTTGAAACATGTAAGACTGGGACAAGGGCATATTGTCATGTGTGTTGCTGTGGTTCGGCCACTGCAACACCCATTGCAAGGCCCTACCATGGAAATGGATACATGGGGAGGGTTGACAATAACAAGATGGTGTCAAGCCACAAAAAGGACATACATCACACCTAGTAAATATGATGCAGCCAATTGTGCCACCTAAGCTTCCCCTCATGTGACACTTAAGTGGGGCAAAGGGCTGTTTGAATGCAAACATGATATACAGAAACAATGTTTGGGAAGTAAGATGATAATGAACCCCCAATAGCAAGTCAGTGACTTGACATGTCAACTACCACAACACAGAAAGATTGATTTTACACCATCTCATTGCAGAGGATGATGGCTCTCCTGCTGATCTCCGTGTCCTGGAGTACCCCGATGACCTGGATGACCAGCTGACAACCATCAGCCAAGAGACCCTCCAAGAAGTCCTCGTATCCCTCCAGATACCACCTCCAGTCGCAAGGAGGACAAATAATGTAGCAGCCATCCAAGAAGCCCCACCCAACACCCCAATAGTACAACCTGCCAGCACCAACACAGCTGAGGACTCAGAGGACCCAGGGACCAGCTTCGAGAGGACAGTGGTAGGAGTCCAGCAGAAGTTGGCCAGCAGGTGCAGGTGGGGATGGAGACTGTGGCAGTCAGCCTAGATGGTATGAGCATGTGCATCATTACGGCCAATGAACATACTGCAGACAAACAAGGAACACACTCCCCACTGCATGGAGTCCAGCAGTGTATGAGGGACATAGCTGCTGCCATGAGGGAGAGGCCACAACAACTGCCCTCCCAAGATGGGCTCCATGCACCGGGAACTGGCCTCTCTCAGGACAGACATGGCTATCCTGAAGAATCAGCTGTTCCTCCTTGCTGCGGTGATGCCATATGTTGTTCCACAGATGGCAGCTGCCGGGAATTGGGATTCCACATCTCGAACCACTGAAGTGTGTGTGGACCCCTCTACCTTCCCAACACCATCATCAACGGCAGGGGAGACACCACATTCATCGGAGCATGAAGATGTGGAACAGATATCTTCAATCATGAGAGTTCCCAGTAGCACCAGCCCATGCCACATGGGCAGTGTTCTCCTTTGTCCTGTGTTTGATATCATGCCAGTGTTAGCACAGTTGGATATGTGCACTCTTCACACACACACTGTTGACCTGTCTGCTATGGACTGTCGTTGTCTCTCACTTACCAATTGGTAATTATTGTTCCTCTGCACTTAACAAAACTTCACCCAAGCATGTCTCATGAGATGTCCCCTAATCCTGGACTTGTGTTGTGTCAAGATTGTATGAATTTCACAAATGGGGTCACTGACCTGGACATTGTAAATATCGCACTACAACACTTGTAAATAAACATCTTCTACACAAACAGCATGTTTTTTTGAATTGTGATCCATCGACTACGCTTAGTAATTGTGATGTGTGTAACCATGTCATTAGTCACAGAGTGTCAGTACAAAAGTACTGGACTATGCGCATACCTACACACAAGGTCCCAACATGACAAATGTCAATGCTGGTCTCATTCCCTACATGCAATTCACTGAGCATGTAAAAAATAAAGAACACATGTATGCTTCACTCACTACATACGGCAGGAATGGCTGTATAACAGTTATAGGGCAAAATTGTCAGCTGGGAGTACTAGTAGAACACATTGGTGTGATACAGAGGTACCTAACCTCATTTATGATTTCCACCGGTCAGTTTTGCAGGATAGAGTTCAAAAGTAGACTGTTGTCAGATGTGCCACAGTTCCCAACATTCCTACACAGGACCCCAACACTGACAGATGAATTACCACACCTATCTGTCTAATACAAAGTAAACATAGTCACCTTGAGTGGTAGGTACACTGGATGGCAGATGCATGGACAAGTAGATGTGTTGTATCTGCCAATGTGCCAGCTCAGTTGTCAATAGGCGATGCATATGTGAAGAGAGGGATTTGGAGGCAGGACCGAATCTCTAGGCCAACACACAATTTGCACTGTGACTCATGGGAAGACCCTGAGACACAAGCATGTGACACGAAATGTATAGGAGTACGCAAAAATGTTTATTATGTATTAAACTAAACTAAAAACATTAATAAAACCTACCCTATTCTACACTTACCTATTCTAACTATACTAAACTAACAACTAAAGCAAACTACCCTATGCTAAACTTACCTAACACATTTAACACCACACTCTAAACATTGGCTCCCCAACCCCCTTAAGTTACAAGAAACATGCAGGACAACATATACTAATACTACACATATACTAACTAAATCTAAACAAATATATATTTTTTTTATTTGAAAAAAAAAAGTTTTTATAGAAAACGTATAGATACCCCAACACGGCCTCCCATCCACCCACCAATTAACACGTAATAAGTAAATGAGCCACCCCCAAATCCACTTATCCTATCTAAACTACATACCTACACTAACCTAACACTAACCCCCTAAAGCCCACAATAAAACATAAATTAAAATCAGAAGGGAGGGGACAGAACTTGGAGGTGACAGTCCAGATATGGTTCACAGTTTGGCCTTCTTCAGTTTTTTGTTGATGAACTTTAGCCTCTTTGTGTTAGCGGCCACCTCCTTCTCCAAACTGTCCAGACATTTGAGGACCAGGGAGACGTCCCTCTGCAGATCCTGCAGTAAATGTCTGTCCATGGCAGCAGGTGGTTTGGGCTGTTGTACAGATGTTGAAGCTGTTGTAGCCGTGGTTGTGGGTGTGGTGCCATCTATGCCACCCTGCACTGCTGAGGAGATGGTTGTCTTCTGTGCCGTCTTAGGCACTGTGGGGACCCCTTGTGGGAATTCCTGTCATTCCCCCGTTGTCCTCTCTGCACTGTAGCGGTGAGCCATTTTTTGGAACCCAGATTCCACTGCCAGAATATGGAGGTACCTCACAGCCCTCTTTTGAAAGGCGCACAGCTCATCATTGCTCATGTTGTCTACTGTTAAATGGAGATAGGCAACCATAAGTGTCAGTATTGTGTGGAGTCTGTACAGATTAGTATCTTACACTGCTACATCGAATTACACATGCACTCCAACTCACATTCCAGAAAAGACAATGGCCCTGATAAATGTAACAACACTGCTGCCTTAGCATCTTTTTATTGACACTAAAGCGACACAAAACGAGAAAATAATGCAAGCATACAGAAGTGTGCATCACCTTTGCATAATAAAGAATAATGCAACGGCAGCGCAAACTTTACATAGATCAGGCCCAAACTTTCTCATCATCTGTATCTATTTGTAACCATACATCACCACTAACTTGCACATGTTATTGGGAGGATGGGATACTGTTGGTAACCATAAGGTGTCAGAGCTGATAGGTATACATGCATACATGCAAGCCTGATCAATATGACTGTCTCCAACACTGTGAACATCACATCTACCTACAAATTTGGTATTCCTCTCCCCCTGAGCCTAAGGGGGTACGGCCATGCAATCATTCATCTCAATTCTCCTGGTCATCCACCAAGGCATGCCCACTCCAACACGGAGTCAACGAGTGGACCATATGTTAGGAGGGCTGACAACTAGGAAGCTGGTATCCATAGGTCTATCACATCTACATTCATGTGTCTAGGTGTAGACACCCATCGATACCTGATCTGCCACTACTATTCCTTACACACCCATTTATATGCCAGCACACATTTGGCCTTGACCTGCATGCAAGCCAATTACATTCCACATAAGTTTAATATACATGGAGTGCTAAAGACGTAGCACCATGCTGGTGGACAATTGCCAGCCCAGTCCTCCTTCTTCATGACAATACAGGGATGCACCAAATTGGTGCATCCCTGTGTTGTGAGAATGATGGAGTGCACCACTACCAATATTCTCACAGTGTTGCACTCTGTCATTCTTAGTCGCATATGGCCTTACATGTGGCTTATCATCACCTTGTGTACATGATGTTGGCCATTGGGCATAACGTGCCTCACAAGATATGACTCTCTGGTGGTGCATAGAGATCCTTTAAATGGGCCATAATGTCAATATCCAGCCTACTTTGATATCTGATCATTGGATAGCATATCATATCTGGCATTATATTCAACACACATGACTCACTCACACCAAACCCTCGATTACTTCACAGGACACACAATATCACACTTACTGGATCCATCTGGGTCCTCTATTCACACCACTGTGCCAATCGAGTAGGGGGCAGGTCCACCTGTAAGACATGAATGGAAACCATGCTTAGCATCATAGCACAGTCACTGCCAGTGGACAACAAATTTCGATGTGACCTAGTTGAGAGGAGTGAGCTAGTTATCCTAGTGGTAAACAGTGCAACAGACACACCACTATGATCACACTATGACACAGACACTCAGGTGAGTAAGAGCCACACATCTGAATACTAACACTGGGCCAGATACTCATGTAGTGCTACACCCTGCAACAACCATATGTGGGCCAGCTATAGAAGATGGAACAACATGGTATAAGGGGGAGTTGTGTAAAAGACATGACACTATCCTGGTGCTTTGCAAAACATGACTCAGGTACTCAAGCTTGTCCTGCAAAACACCCAGAGACTCTTTGTGATAGACATGCCGCTCAATTTAAGTCTGCAATTATCATGCATGGATTAATCCACGACTGATGTGGCAAAGTTGTCTAATGGTATCAAATGTCCCATATGCATTGCCCCTTAAGGTGGGTAAGCCACCTTTGCTAACATAATGGCAGGGGTCATGCGTGAAATGATGACAAAGTTGTGCTATACATGCATTGCCCAACTTTGTTGACACAATCCAGAGAAAATATGGTAGGCTGGTGGTGCCTTGGCATTTCATACATGACACTATGCCAGGGCACAAGTGTCACCATGGCCTCTGAAATGTGTGCCTACGTGATGGTTGTGCAGGACTCACCAGAAATCTGACCTGCATTGGTATCATGGTTGGACATGTGAACTCCAGGCCTAGACTGCCGCAGACACAATTCATTCTGGATGAATACAACCTGTCCACAAGCATTGCATGCAGCACTCCAACTCATCTGCTACTGTCATTGAAGAGCAGTTAACAGTAAATAGTATGCCAATGGGAGACTCACCAACAGGTCTTCCGATCTCAACACCAAGGTGATCGAGCAGATCCTGCTCCCTGGCCACCAGATCTTCCTAATGATGCTTGAGCTGGTGCTCATTCTTGACGCTCCTGTACACTCTCTTCAGGTGGCGGAGCATCTTGCCCCATCGTAGTGGCCTGGCCTCGGTCTGGCATCACTGCATGACCCAGCCATCCATCTCTACCATCATAGGCACGTAGTGGCATACCAGCCACACAAATCCACCTAGCTCATCCTCTAACATCCTCGTCAACCTCCCCATACCAGACATGTTGTATATGATCAAAGTTGACCCCAAATACCAAGAAAAATAAAAATAAACAGAAACGTAACCCCACTAACTAATCCCAACTATCCCAAATGAGTAACTACCCCGGACAGTCATCCCACAGTATAAATACAAATATAGACAAAAAACACACATAATCACAACTACTGGGACAAAATGCACAATATATAACAGGACAAGACACAAGGGACACCACAAACTTCAATACACAACCAAGACACAATCACCAGCTCCAAAACATAACCACACAGTCACAAAGGCACAGACTGTAAGGAGAAAGTGAAACTGCACCCACTGTACCATGCTTGTAGACAGGATTTCCTATTACATCACTTCCAGTCCCCGTGCATCACGTTTTTCAGTTATGCGTGTATTTATTTGATGCATTTGATATTTGCATAGGTATTTATAGACGCATAACCCACGTGCATTGTTTATATTGATGCATGATGGTTATGCGTTGATTTCACTGAAGGCAGGATTGAGAGGAGTACAAAGGTGGAATTCACGCGAAGGGCCCATGTGTCATTTACTTTGCATTTAAGAATGCTTTAGATGCATTTGCGTCATATTTTTTGACTCAGTTCCTGATTTTTTGCATTGTCCTTAGATGCATCCTGAATCAACATACATATGACATGGGTTGTGCTGCAGTGTGGCATATTGGGTATGGCCACATGTGTTGGCCATGCAACAATGTGATAAGGGTGTGAATGGTCTGATCCACCAATGTGTGTGTTGCAGAGTCAACAGCATGCAAATTGTTGCACGTTGTGCATATATATGCATGTGTGACAACAGTGTATCCATAAATGTTTGGCATTCAGCACAATGCTATAGTTCTGATTTGTGATTGTGTATTGTGTTTTTGTCTGTGATGTGTGTTGTTCTCATGCAGAGGATTATATTTAAAGGTACATACACAGGTCATGCATTGTTGATGATGGGTGAACCATTGCTACCTATCAAATATTACCCGACAACTATCTCCGTATGTAGATTTGGAGTTTATGGAGACTTGTGTGAAGCCTGCATATTTGTCTGACATGTGTACCTCTTTGGTACATAGTGTGTATGACACACTATGCCTACATTCCACCCAGAATATGTTTTGATCGCAAAAGTTTGATGAAACTTGTTGCAATTACCAATGGTTGTTGGTTTTGTGTGTTGAACCTGCAGCTGTAGCTGCATATGGTCTCATCAATGCTGATGTGCATTCCACAGTCCTGTACGTGCAATATGTGCGGTCAGGTGTACCCTATGTCAGGATTGTGCCCCAGGGCAGTGGCAGGGCAGATTACCATGGATATTCTGAGCAGGACCAACTTCTACCACTGGCTGTTATACCTGGGAAAATCATGATGACCATAGTTACTAATGGTGTCTCCCCCTTGTCACACATGTTCCCATTGAACTCTCACACTGAGTTGTGACAGTGTTCAGTTCCAACATGACTTAATTTCTTATTTTTTGACATCCACTATCTCACGTGCGGGCCCCTTGCATACATCCAATTTGGACGTGATGTAGTTGTGTCTGATAACCTATTGACTGACAAGTTGGCAAGGTAGTTGTAAAAAATATGTAGTGGTCCATAGATTGTGTCCTTCAGTTGTCACTTGCCAGTGATGAGGCTGTTAGTGATGTGTGTGATGGTGGCAGTACAATCTCACATATCACATATGATGTCGCAACCGTACTTGTTAGATTCCTAATTGTGACGTGATCCCTGGGGTTTGAATCATACTCCTGTGCTATATGTAGTGGAGATTGAAGAGATCAAAGCAGGAATGGTTGTATTAGTGAAGTGTTTATTTACAAAATTGACAAGGTGAAATCAGTGGCTCTTAAGAGTAAACGTTGTCAACTATGAGCTGTCTCCGGCATACCACAGCAGCTGTGTTGTGCTGTTCCCCCTCCATATCGTCACCACCATCCTCCTCCTCCTCAGATAGGTCATCTACCTGGTCATACATCGGAACGTTCATCCGCACACATATTTTGTGCAGGATAGCACATGTCAGGATGATTTTGCACACAATGTGTGGGGCACATAGGAGCTGCCTCCTGTGAGGGCCAGGCACCTGAATCCTGTTTTCAGTACACCAAATGTCCTTTCCATGATACTGCATGTCTTACAGTGTCCCTCATTGTATGCACGCTCTGCTGCTGTGCTTGGGTTTGCAAATGAGGTCATCATCCTCAGCAGTATGCCATAACCCTGATCCCCTGCAAAAGATAAAAGGTGAAAGTTGTTGTTTAGGCTTGCAAGTGGTTTGTCATGTTGCATGGCAGTTGTTATTCCGAGTTGGTTGTGACTCATGCGTGTTTGTGGTATGGTGTGAGTTCCTGGCCTTGTGCAAAGTTTTCTTAGCACTGTGTTGTTGAACATGACAATCTTGGGTATTAGCTCAAAGACCTGGGATATATATTTTGGAATCCTAACAGATGCCCAGTATGTATGTACCATGTGTTCTGGGGTGCACCTTTGTATCAGTGTGCTATCACTAGAGGGGACATGACATATGCTCACAACACAATGGCGTCAGTTGTGGTGACAGCATGGTAGCCCTATAGCGCATGGACATCCCAGCCATTTTGGCATGTGTTATTACAGATAAAGTGCAACATTTAGGCCCATTTTAATGAGTAAGTGACAATGCACAACACAGCTCCAACATTGGCAGCAATGTGCTGCAACATTTTCACTATGCAGGAATGCACCATATGTGACATGTTACTTGGCAACCCTTTGTTGTTCCCTGAGCCGGTGCCTAATATGCAGCTGTGCGCCACGACTACCACCCTTGCACCAGGGTGCTTGGCGAGCTGCCCTGTGGAGGTGGATGTATCTACGCAAGAAGGGACACCTTCCTCTACATATACATTTTGATGGACAATTGGCTCTTTCTATGTGTGCAGCAGTATGCAGCATGCATAGGTGGCACATTCATACGAGGTCAAATCACAGTCTATTTCCTTATTGCAACCTACAAACGGCACCCCTGGGCGGTGTTTGATGTTGGCACTGCCTCAGGTTTTAGACGACACATAACTGATGAGTCAGCATCATAATGCTATGTATCTTGTGGTGACAGACCTGCAGCTACACACATTGCAAGCCCCTTCCACACTAAGGGGGTCATTACAACCCTGGCAGTCGGTGTTAAAGCTGAGGCCAAACCGCAAACAGGCTGGCGGGAAAAAAAATGGAATTCCGACTCTGGAGGAAACCACCAACAGAGACCGCCACATTAATACACCACCTGCCACGGCGGCACAAACAAACAGCGCAGCGGTCACCGCCAACAAACAGGCGGGAGACAATGTTTCCCTCCCACTGTATCACAACCTACCAATCCGCCACCTTTTTCCGGGGCGGTAGCCCCGCCGATAAAAACACGACGGAAACAGCCATTTCGAAGGGGAAACGCTTACCTCCATACAGCCCACGAGGAATCAGGACAGCATGGAACCCGAACTCCACATACTCCCAGCGATAGTGTTCCTACTTCTCTACCAGGAGCACGAACGCCGGCGCAGAAGACAACGGTGAGTACTGCACCTACGACATAGGGGAGGGGGAGGGGAAAATATTACGGGTACACACATATGCGACACACCCACCCTCACCCACTACAACACACACATCAATGCATAGCAACACATCAGAGTGACACCCCCCAATCCCCCCGGCAGAATGCAAATACAAAAGGAAATGATTGTAAACATTGGAATATATTGTATTACTGGCATAAAAATATATATACACATCAAAAACTTTTATATACATAAATGTACAAGTCCGAGCATTGTAGCAGGCATTGTCCGTGGACCACTGGGCCCAAATCACATGGGCAAAGCCCACACAGGATACCCGACTCCAATGGAGAGAACACTGCAGGGGCATCAGATAGGAAAACTACAGGCACCTCAGGGGGACGGGAAGGGGGGCACCTCAGCCAGATGAGTGCACGACGCCAGATCCACGAGGGGCCTCCATGGCCACTGTTCAATCCTGGGGAGTGCAAAGCCACAGTCTCACAAGTCCAGACAGTGGGTGAGCTTCCCACTGTTCAATCATGGGGAGTGCAAAGCCACAGTCTCTCAAGTCTCTACAGTGGGTGGGTTGCTTACTGTTCCATCCTGGGGAGTGCAAAGCCACAGTCTCACAAGTGGATAACAGTCTCCACTGGTTCTGGAATGGGCATGGTGCCCAGAGTGCTTCATGCAGCCCTGCACGACAAATATGCGGGCCAGCCCCTGCCGCTCATGGGCCAGCGGTACTTGAGATGAAGCGCCCAGTTCCGCAGTACTTGAGATGAAGGGCCCAGTTCAGCGGTGCTTGAGACGACGATGCCCAGTGCAGCGGTACTTGAGACGGCGGTGCCCAGTGCAGCGGTACTTGAGATGAAGGGCCCAGTTCAGCGGTGCTTGAGACGGCGGTGCCCAGTGCAGCGGTACTTGAGATGAAGTGCCCAGTTCAGCGGTGCTTGAGACGGCGGTGCCCAGTGCAGTGGTGCTTGAGACGGCGGTGCCCAGTGCAGCGGTGCTTGAGACGGCGGTGCCCAGTGCAGCGGTATTTGAGACGGCGGTGCCCAGTGAAGCGGTACTTGAGATGAAGGGCCCAGTTCAGCAGTGCTTGAGACGGCGGTGCCCAGTGCAGCGGTGCTTGAGACGGCGGTGCCCAGTGCAGCGGTGCTTGAGACGGTGGTGCCCAGTGCAGCGGTACTTGAGACGGCGGTGCCCAGTGCAGCGGTACTTGAGATGAAGGGCCCAGTTCAGCGGTGCTTGAGACGGCGGTGCCCAGTGCAGCGGTACTTGAGATGAAGGGCCCAGTTCAGCGGTGCTTGAGACGGCGGTGCCCAGTGCAGCGGTACTTGAGATGAAGGGCCCAGTTCAGCGGTGCTTGAGACGGCGGTGCCCAGTGCAGCGGTGCTTGAGACGGCGGTGCCCAGTGCAGCTGTGCTCGAGACGGCGGTGCCCAGTGCAGCGGTACTTGAGACTCGGTGCCCAGTGCAGCGGTACTTGAGATGAAGGGCCCAGTTCAGCGGTGCTTGAGACGGCGGTGCCCAGTGCAGCGGTGCTTGAGACGGCGGTGCCCAGTGCAGCGGTGCTTGAGACGGCGGTGCCCAGTGCAGCAGTACTTGAGACGGCGGTGCCCAGTGCAGCGGTACTCGAGATGAAGGGCCCAGTTCAGCAGTGCTTGAGACGGGGGTGCCCAGTGCAGCGGTACTTGAGATGAAGGGCCCAGTTCAGCGGTGCTTGAGACGGCGGTGCCCAGTGCAGCGGTGCTTGAGACGGCGGTGCCCAGTGCAGCGGTGCTTGAGACGACGGTACCCAGTGCAGCGGTACTTGAGATGAAGGGCCCAGTTCAGCGGTGCTTGAGACGGCGGTGCCCAGTGCAGCGGTACTTGAGATAAAGGGCCCAGTTCAGCGGTGCTTGAGACGGCGGTGCCCAGTGCAGCGGTACTTGAGATGAAGGGCCCAGTTCAGCAGTACTTGAGATGAAGGGCCCAGTTCAGCGGTGCTTGAGACGGCGGTGCACAGTGCAGCGGTGCTTGAGACGGCGGTGCCCAGTGCAGCGGTGCTTGAGACGGCGGTGCCCAGTGCAGCGGTACTTGAGACGGTGGTGCCCAGTGCAGCGGTACTTGAGATGAAGGACCCAGTTCAGCTGTGCTTGAGACGGCGGTGCCCAGTGCAGCGGTACTTGAGATAAAGGGCCCAGTTCAGCGGTGCTTGAGACGGCGGTGCCCAGTGCAGCGGTACTTGAGATGAAGGGCCCAGTTCAGCGGTACTTGAGATGAAGGGCCCTGTTCAGCGGTGCTTGAGACGGCGGTGCCCAGTGCAGCAGTACTTGAGATGAAGGGCCCAGTTCAGCGGTACTTGAGATGAAGGGCCCACTTCAGCGGTGCTTGAGACGGCGGTGCCCAGTGCAGCGGTACTTGAGATGAAGGGCCCAGTTCAGCGGTGCTTGAGACGGCGGTGCCCAGTGCAGCAGTACTTAAGATGAAGGGCCCAGTTCAGCGGTGCTTGAGACGGCAGTGCCCAGTGCAGCGGTACTTGAGATGAAGGGCCCAGTGCAGCGGTACTTGAGATGAAGGGCCCAGTTCAGCGGTGCTTGAGACGGCGGTGCCCAGTACAGCGTGCTTGGGATAAATGGCCCAGTTCAGCGGATCCGGCCATGGTGTGGAGGTCATTTGCCACCTGTCCTGTGGCTGGCGGGGCCCTCCTGCCCATCTGTCCTGTGGCTGGCGGGGCCCTCCTGGACTGCAGTGCCGGGCCTGTTGGTGGCCTCCTGCCCACCTGGGATGGGGCTGGCGGGGCCCTCCTGGCCAGCTGGGCTGATGGCGGTGTTGTCGGGCGTGCTGCCCTACCCAGCCTTCCCTGATTGCCTGTGGCCCTTCCCCACCTTGGGCGGTGTGCCACCTGTCTCCACACTTCCTGCCGGAGCCATGGTAGGGGTTTTAGTGCCTGGTGTTTTCACCCTCTCGCGCCGGCCACTGCCTATCTTGGGATGTTTCTCCAGGGGTGGGCTGCCCGTGCCTTGGCTTCGTACCGAACTGGCTGCCCTGGAGGGTGGGGCACTCCACAGTCCATGGCAGACTGTCATGACAGGGCCCGGTTTTGTCGTGGCTGAGGTGCTGACTGTAGTCCTATGACATGGACGGGGTAGGGGAGTTGGTGGAAAGAGGTTAAGTTTGGACAGGAAAAGCTTTTTAGGAGCAGTGGGACGGGTAGGTGTAGTGGGTATGGGAGTGGAGGAAGAGGTTGTGGTTGTAGGAGTTTTAAGTCTGGTGTCTTTGGGTGCAGGTGCTTGGGCTGGAGGCTGTCGTCAGGTGGATGGCTGTTGGGTGGGTGGCTGCCTGCGTTTGTGTATCTTGGAAGAGGGGGTCACAGACACACTGGGAGAGGACACAGGGGATGTGTAAATGGTAGTGGGGGTGGTGACTGCACGTGTGTGGGGGGTTCTGGTGTGTGTGCTGGTGATGGACGTAGCGGCTGAAGATGTTGTGCATGCAGGTGTGAGTGGAGACGTGACAGGGAGGGAGGAGGGAGACGTGGAGGAGGGGGACACAGTGGAGGCAGTGGGTGTTGGTATGTCTGTATGTGGATGTTGCTTGTGTGAATGCCTGTGTGATGTGTGGTGCTTATGTCTGGCTGAGCTTCCTTTGGGTGTTGAGGTGTGTGCAGGCTGGTCTGATGGTGTGTCTGGGATAGGCAGAGGTACAGGTGATAGGGTATGGGTGGAGGAAGTTGGAGGGGGGAGGCTAGAGACAGGGACAATGGCTGCCATCAGTGCTGAGGCCAGAGTGTTGAACGATCGCTGAAGGGCAGCCTGACCAGAATGAATGCCCTCCAGGTATGCATTACTCTGGTGCACCTCTCTTTCGACACCCTGGATGGCATTCAAAATGGTAGACTGCCCAACAGTGAGCGTCCTCAGGAGGTCAATGACCTCCTCACTGAGGGCAGCAGGGGTGACTGGGGCAGGGCCTGAGGTGCCTGGGGCGAAGGAGATGCCCACCTTCCTGGGTGAGCGGGCACGGGGCAAACGCTGAGGGGCTGCTGGGAGGGCGGTGCTGGTGCGGTGGGTGGTGGCTGTACCTGTTGTTGCGGGGGGAACAGATGTTGCCGCCACCACAAGGGAGCTCCCTTCAGAGGACGAGTCCGTGTCACTGATGTCCGCCCGAGTCCCCGCTGTGGAGCTCCCCTCGCCCTCTGTCCCACTGGTGAATTCGGAGTCCATTGCATGGCCCTCCATGGCCATGTGGGATGCAGCTCCCTCGTGCTCTGATGCCACTTCTCCTCCGCCTTATGATGCTAATGCACACATGAACAGGAAGACCACAAAAAAGGGGGGGGGAGAAAATAAACACATGTTGAGTGCATGCATTGGCGACACCGTTGGCGGACAGGACAGACACAGAAGCCCCCTGCACTATGCCGTGCACTTGGGGTCGACTACTCAATCCGTGGGACATGGCCTACAAGCCTATGGACGACATCTGCACACATAGATGACACAGGGCCATGAATAGCTGTACTTGTCACCCTACAGAGGTGGGGGTGGGGGCACAGGGCCATGCCTTACGGAGGGGGCTAGCCTTCAGAAATCGCCCTGGCCTAGGGATACCCCACCCAGACACCTCCACTTCGCGCAAAGTCAACAGGATGAGAGTGTACTCACCCCCTTGTGTCTGCTGTGATGTCCTCACGCGCCCATCCAAATCGGGGTAGGCCACCGCCAGGATCCGGGACATCAGCGGGGTCAAAGTCCGACTGGCACCCCTCCCACGTTGGGAGGCCATCCCCAGCTGAGCCTCCGTCGTCTTCCTGCTCCAGCGTCGGATGTCCTCCCATCTCTTCCGGCAGTGGGTGCCCCGTCTGTGGTGGACCCCCAGGGTCCGGACGTCCTTGGCGATGGCACGCCAAATATCGATCTTCTTGTGGGCGCTGACCTATGTGAAATGTACAGGGGGAGAGAAATAGTCATCACCTTCTGCATGCTCAATGTGAGTGGCCCCCATCCCTACCCTTGCCATGTGGCACATGCTCTCACCGTCGTTTGATGCATGCCTCAATCGCTCCCCTCCCCACCATCTTTCATCCACCCCACTCAATACAGGCATTGCCCACAAAGCATGGTCCCAGTGTACTTACCTGTTGGTCTGGAGGACCGTAGAGTAGCGCGTACTGGGGGAGTACCCCATAAACAAGTTTCTCCAATTCCTGAGCAGTGAAGGCAGGGGCCCTTTCCCCAGTCGCATGAGCCATTGTTTCTTCCAGACCGAGGTCCCAGCAGCACTTGCAGTGTAGGTCCTCTCCTGTTGAAGATCAGGTATCGAGTGATTAAGCAGATAGAAAATGGCAGTCACGCCTGCGGCGGTGCGTACCGCGACCGCCGGCGCACATCGTCATTGGCTCCTGAGACCCATAGGGTTCAATGTTAACCAATGCTGCTTAGCGCTGCGGTCTTCGACCGCCTACCGCCACAGAGTGCCACGCCAGCGCATTTACCTCACATCCCATTGTCGCACTTCACAGGTCAGGCAGCCGCCATTTCAGGGGCCCACATGGCTTACTTTCTACTGCGTCACACATACCCAGGCCTTGCATCAACACTCATACAAGCCATTTAATGCATTGGGAATCGTGTTATGTGCAAGCTGTGGTTACGTACCTGTGGGTTGATTGACTCTGTGCTCGCTGTTGTCCTTCATAGGCACCGTCCACTGGGACATGCAAGGAGATGGAGGAATCTTCCCGTGTACGGACCGCTGGTGGACCTGTCAACAATGGAGGAAAGACATGTCATACTGACATACAGGCTTGACCGAGCCACTATTCATGAACTGTGTGCCCAGCTGGAGCCAGACCTGATGTCACCAATCTGCCAACCCACAGGGATCCCCCCTCTAGTGCAGGTGCTGTCAGTGCTCCATTTCTTTACAAGTGGGTCATTTCAAACAACAGTGGCCATATCATCAGGGATGTCCCAGCCTATGTTTTCCAAGGTGTTGTCCAGAGTGTTGTCTGCCCTGCTGAAACACATGCGGAGCTACATTGTTTTCCCTGAGGTGGGGGATTTGCCTACAGTGAAGGGTGATTTCTATGCCCTTGGACATATCCCCAACATCATAGGTGCCATTGATGGGACACATGTAACTTTGGTACCCCCAGCAGGAGTGAACAGGTGTACAGAAACAGGAAGAGTTATCATTCGATGAATGTACAGATGGTGTGTTTGGCAGACCAGTACATCTCCCATGTTAATGCCAAGTTCCCTGGCTCAGTGCATGACACGTACATCATGTGGAATAGCAGCATCCCTTACGTGATGGGTCAACTCCAGAGGCACCGTGTGTGGCTAATTGGTGACTCTGGTTACCCCAACCTGTCATGGCTACTGACCCCAGTGAGGAATCCCAGGACAAGGGCAGAGGAACGGTACAATGAGGCCCATGGGCGAACTAGGAGGGTGATCGAGCAAACCTTCGGCCTCCTGAGGGCCAGGTTCCCCTGCCTCCATATGACAGGTTGATCCCTATTGTACTCACCAAAGAAGGTGTGCCAGATCATCGTGACCTGCTGTATGCTTCACAACCTGGCTTTGCGACGCCAGGTGCCTTTTCTGCAGGAGGATGGTCCAGATGGTGGTGTTGTAGCAGCTGTGGAGCCTGTGGAGAGTGAAGACGAGGAAGCCGAAGAGGACGACATAGACAACAGGAACACAGTAATACAGCAGTATTTTCAATGACACACAAGTAAGAATCCACACCGGCATATTACATATACTTAAACACTACTACCTCTCTACTGTCTGTCCTTTTCCCCCAGTGTATGGTAACTGAGTTGTGACTTTCCCTTCCGATTTCAGAGATGTGGGCCCCACTGCGTGACATCTGCTTTGTTTCCCCATGGACTACAGCTGTGTGACAGTGGTATGTTGGCATCACAATGTAAATAAGCATTTTGGCACGGTAATGTCTAATACATTTGTACGAAATAATAGCCAGACTCCTGATTGTTTTGTGCAATAACTGTGTTTATTACAGTGCTCTATATTGGTGGGTGGTTGCAAATCGGTGAGGGGTGATGGTGGAGGATTGTCCATGGCAGAGTCCAGACTATTTGTATCACAGGTGCATTGTCCAAATGCCTTTGGAAAGTGGAGCAGGGGCAGTTTAAGGATGGACAGGGTGACAATGTGGGACAGTGGGATGACAATCAGGGAGGTATCCTTTCCTGGCAGGGGTCTTGGCATCTTACTCTGTCTTCTTCCTGGATCTCAGGGCCCGCTTGCGGGGTGGTTCTCCTTCTGCAGGGGGTGGGGTGCTGGTGGCCTGTTGGTCCTGTGGCGGGGCCTCCTGTCCACTAGCGCCGGCAGAGGTGGTAGGCAGTTTTTGGTCCATGCTAGTGTCAGGGGCCCTTTGTGGTGCCACAGTGTCCCGCAATGTGGTGACTACCTGATTCAGAGCCCCTACAATGGTGCCCAGGGCAGAACTGATGGTTCGTAGTTCCTCCCTGAACCCCAAATACTGTTCCTCCTGCAGGAGCTGGATCTCCTGAAACCTGGCCAGGACCGTCGCCATCGTCTCCTGGGAATGATGGTAGGCTCCCATGATGGAGGAGAGGGCCTCGTGGAGAGTGGGTTCCCTGGGCCTGTCCCCCCCCTGTCGCACAGCAGCCCTCCCAGTTCCCCTGTTTCCCTGGGCCTCTGTCCCCTGGACCGTGTGCCCACTACCACTGCCCCCAGATCCCTGTTGTTGTTGGGGTGGTGGGTTAACCTGGGTGCCCTGTAGTGGTGGACACACCGCTGATTGACGTGTCCTGGGGACAGAGGGATGGGCCCGCTGGGTGGGTGCTGTGCTGGTGTTCCCAGAGGGGGGAAGGTCTGCTGTGGCCTGTGGCTGTCTGAGGGGAACCAACTGTCCCGAGGTCCCCGATGGGCTGGTCAGCTAGATCCCGGTCCACAAAGGTGCTGTCATCACTGTGGGCCTCTTCTGGGGGTGGAGTGGACATTTGTGGACCCTCCTGCGCGGTGAAGTGGCGTTTGGGTCCTGCAGGGGTATAAAAGGATGGTTATTGCATCTGTGTGTGCCATAGCGTGCAATGGGTGGGTGCCCGTGTACCCTAGTGCTGGCATTCCCGTGTGGGGGCTTTTGTGACGGTGGTTTGAGGGGGGATGGGTGTGTGCAGTGGGCATGCTTTGGTGATGGGTGTCCATGCTTTGTGGTCGCATGCAGGGCTTGGGGTTGGGATGGGTGGGTTGTGATGGTGATACATTTGCAAGGAGTAGGTGTGATGGGGTGAGGGTGAGGGTGGGGGTATGAGTTGGCATGCTGGTGGGGTGGGGGGGATGAAGTAGTGAAGATGAGACTTACCAGAGTCCATTCCTCCAGATACTCCTGCGAGGCCCTCAGGATGCAGGATCGCCAAGACCTGCTCCTCCCATGTTATAAATTCTGGGGGAGGAGGCAGGGGTCCGCCGCCAGTCCGCTACACCGCGATGTTGTGCCTGGATACCATTGAAGGCACCTTCCCCCGTAGGTCGTTCCACCTCTTCCTGATGTCGTCCCTATTTCTTGGGTGCTGTCCCACAGCGTTGACCCTATCGACTATTCTGCTCCATAGCTCCATCTTCCTGGCAATGGTGGTGTGCTGCACCTGTGACCCGAAGAGCTGTGGCTCTACCCGTACAATTTCCTCCACCATGACCCTGAGTTCATCCTCAGAAAACCTGGGGTGTCTTTGCGGTGCCATGGGGTGGTGTGGGTGATGTGTGGGGTGGATTGTGTGGTGCTAAGTGTGGTGATGTGTATTGGTGTGTTGTGTGAAGTGCGTGGTAATATTGCTGGGTGAATGAAAAATGCGCGTCTGGGTGCTCGGATCTCTATTTCTCTGTGCGTGGTCCCGATTCTGTAGGAATGGAGGTTTGTGGGTGATGTGGGTGTGTGTTTTATATTTAATTGGGTGTTTGGGAGTGGTGTGTGTATGTGTATCAGGTGTGTGTGTTTCGAATTGTCCAATGTGGCTGTGTTTTGTAAGTGTGTGTGTATTTTGAGCGCAGCGGTGTGTACCGCCAATAGAATACCACGGTTGAAAGACCGCTGCGTGGATTCGTGTGTCGTGATAGTGTGGGCGTATTTCTGTTGGCGTGACGGTGGAGGTTTGGTCATCGCCAGTTTCCCGCTGCCCTTTGGTGTGGTCGGACTTTTGTGGATGTCTGTATTTTGGCGGTTTGCGTGTTGTGGGTCCGAATGACCGTGGCGGTTTACCGCAGCCGCGGTGGTATGTTGGCGGTCTTCTGACAGCGGTAAGCGGCTTTTACCGCCAAGGTTGGAATGACCACCTAAGTGCTGCGTGGGAGGGTGGCCGATTTACAATGTGGCTTCTAGTCACAAAAGAATGGTCATCGGCAAACTTGTACATACAGTGCAGGCCATGACAATGGTACTGGGGGCTCCTACATAGGTCTCTTAGTGATCCTGAGTGACAGCTGATGTTTGTGCCAGCCATCAGGTGTCCAAGGGTGTGTATCACATTGTTTCAGGATGATCAACCAGTGTCTCTCCTATCTTCCAAAATATGAATCAGCATTTATACTGTCCACACATGCACAGTGCAGGCTATGGGATGGAGCTCAGCTACTTAGCAAATGTGCCACTTGACATTGCTGTGCTATTCTTTGTTTGGTTAACTGTGTGTGTGGAGTGTAGTAGGCAACCTGTGGGCACTTGTAGTGGTTTGTGTACATCATCTGTTTGCAAAGGGTACATATCTGCACCTGTCCTTCACCTGGTTTGCCTGTCAAGTTGTGGGTGTGTGACATATATAGGGGTGTATGTGTTTGTGGTGTGCACTGATTGTGCTGTACTGCAGCATGGTGCATACGTGTTGTTACCTACACATCTATGTTACCCTGGCCATGCGTTTTTGGAGTTGTGTATGCCTTGTGTGTGCTACAGGCTTGGTGTGTTGTGTGTAGATTGCTAGGTTTGTTGACTTACCCACAATAGGCCAATTACATATTGTCCATCCTGTAAGTGTTCGTTGATCCTGCTGTGGCTGAATATGTAGGTGCCATGGACACTCCCAGGCTACTTGGCCAAACTGTTTGTGAATAGTCCCCGGTGGTCCACTATGGCCTGCACATTTATGGAATGCATGTGTTAGCGATTTTGGTCTAAATTCTCTGTTGCTACAGGTGAAACAAGTCGGACATGGGTGCAGTCAATTGCACTGAGCCCATGGGGGAAAGCCATCAAATTGGTAGAACCCGTTGTTTCATCTCCTGCTGCATTTGCTGGGTGTTGGGGAAGCTGATGTGGTGGGGTGTCTGAGAGATACGTGCGTCTAACACCTTTGGCAGGAACACCAAGAATGACGGCTGTGACACACCAGCAACCATGGCACCCATTGTTTGAAACGAGACACTTGCCAGCATGTGCAGTCCAGCTAGCAGCTTTGTCACAGGTGGTATATCATGTGGGGTCTGCAGGCTGGCTGTGATCTGTGGCTCAATGTGGTGCAGCAGGTTTAGTTTGGCTTGCTGGTTGAGTCTGTATGTCCTTATAATGTCTTGTTCTCTCCTGCCTTCTGCATTGCCTTTGTAGGCCCCATTGTGGTGGTTGCTGTTGTTGTTGCTGTCCTCTGCATCATCTCCTGAGCTGGAGCAGTAGCACTTCCATTTTGTCCTGTGGGTTGGTAATGTTGCTTTTGTGTGTTTTCCTTAAGTAGTGATGTGTGGCCTCATTTTAACGCCTGGTCTGACCAAGGCATTACAATTTAACGCAAATCGGAGTTAACATAATTTTTTTGTTCCGCCTCCAACCCGTGCGTCATTTTTACCCAGATGGATAAATATGGCACTAGGGACTAAGAGTTATTTTTTGGACAGGAAGGCCTACCTTGTGCCTACCTTGCATCTCATTGACCAAGGTGGTTTCACTCATCCAAAAAATTATGTTAACTCCAATATTTTTACTCTAGACAGGTCTAGCGCCAAAGTATAAATATGGAGTTAAGTTTGCGCTGAATTAGCGTCAAAATAAATTATGTAATTCAGCGCAAAGCAATTATAAATCTGGGCCATAGTTTATTATTGTTTCTTTGTTAAAGGTTTGCAGCCATTGCTGCTGGGGGGGCGACGCTCCTCCACCATAGCGGAGGAGTCGCCTCTGTGTCTCAGTATCTGCTGTCTCAGTCATCCAACAAGACACCATCTCTGCTACTGGCTAAACTGTCCCTCTACAAAGCTAGCCTACGTGAAAAGCAGATATGGTCACAAACGTGCTGGTGCATGTGTGTGTGATGTGTGCAACAGTAAATGTCAGTCACCTTAACTTCGCTTCTTTCCTCAATCACCAGGTTCTCTGAAGACACTGAAAAAAAGACACACTATTACTTCACCTTGCAACATACCCATCATCACAGCCTTTTGCACTGGTTACACCCAGTGCAACAATCATTTTGTTCTCCCCCTCCCATGACCTCCTTCTTGGATTCCCTCACTACCACCCAGCAAAAGTGCCCTTCATCTGTCCATAGCCCACCTTGCACATACATTTCATTTGTTTTAAAGTGCAGGTAACGGCTAACTTTACTAATCCACTCAGCTATTCACATTAAATACAGATCGAATCTTTGCAGCAGGCATTTAAACCTTCTGCACTACTTTATGTTGTAAAAACTGCCATTGGACAAAAGTCTGATAACTTTCTCTAGCAGGAACATAATGACAAGAGTTATCTTGACATTTGTATTGCTGCCTGAAAGATACATATCTACATAGATATATATAGCTATATATCTCTTATAGAGATACCCCTCTCGCTATATATATGTATAGAAAGAAAGAGTCCATGTCCCTCTCTCTCTCTCTCTCTCTCTATATATATATATATATATATATATATATATATATATATATATATATATGTATATATATCACTTTGTATTGTTTCCCAGGGGCTGATCGCAGCTCCCGGAAAACCACACATATATATAATACAAAGTGATATATCTATATGTATATATATATATATATATATATATATATATATATATACAGAGAGAGAGAGAGATTGAGAAAGAGAGATTTCTCCATATATATATATATATATATATATATATATATATATATATATATATAACATATATATATATATAGAGAGAGAGAGAGAGTCAGTCTTTTTCTCGCTCTGTATATCAAATTTGTTTTGTACATGTGTTGTTTCCCAGGGGCTGATTGTGACCCCAAGGGAAGCCACATGTGTAAAAAAAAATTATGCACCCTTGCCCCTTGGTGGGGTCAGTCCATGTCAGGATGACTGACTCCACCACTTTTTTGTTTTTTTAATCCCTTGAAGGGACACGATTGTCCCCCCCGGAGGGGAAAACATTATTTAAAAAAAATAAAACAATGACCCAACAGGGAGGGTGGCCAACTTACATGGGGACTGACCCTTCCCCCCCCCAACAAGATCTCTTGGGTCCAGGGCCAGTTCTGGCAATACTACCTGGGCTTGGAATGGGCTTTTTGTATCAATCACCATATTTGTCTTTGCCCTTACATAGGTATTCACCATCTTTTTGTTGTATTGACAGAGCTGTTTTTTTAACAAATGTATCCCTGTCATCGGTGTAAGATTACAGTGTGAAATTTTTATGTCCTTTTTACAGCCTTGAAAAAGTCACAGAAGTGAAAAAACACGTCAGTAGCCAACAGACTTACCATGGTCTTTGCAAGGAGTGAAGTACGTTTCTCCCAGACCACACACTACTAAGGTTGTTTCTGGGGGCTCCTAGTACTAATTCTTGTCTACTTTTGAATTGTCAGCACAATCAGGATCACTTCCTGACATTTGCATATTTATTAATAATGCTGCATGTGATATGCTTGAGAAAACTTAAGTTCATCAAATGAAAAAGCGTCAGCTAAAGCCTTATTTAATTTTCCCCAGTCTATTCACATTGAATTGGAGGGCAATTATCTCCGTTCCTGGAGTTGCTTCCCAGATGTTCACTATTTGGGAGGATCTCTTTTTTCCTATGTAGGCAGATATTCAATCAATACATTTGTAGAGCATGCTACTCACCCGCGAGGGTCTCAAGGTGCTTGAAGGGGGAGGGTGAGCTGCTACTGTTTGAACAGCCAGGTCTTGAGGTGTCTCCTGAAGGTCAGCAGGTCCTTGGTCTGCCGTAGGTGGATGGGGAGGGTGTTCCAGGTCTTCGCGGCGAGGTAAGAGAATGATCTGCCGCCGGTTGTTGTCCTGTGGATGCGTGGAACGGTGGCGAGGGCGAGGTCGCGGAGCATAGCTGTCGGTTCGGGTGTAGAAGGTGAGTCGTTCATTGAGGTATGCTGGTCCGGCATTGTGGAGTGCTTTGTGGGCGGGTTGAGGAACTTGAAGGTGATCCTCTTGTTGAGGGGGAGCCAGTGTAGGTCTATCAGGTGGGCTGTGATGTGGCTGCAGTGGGGGATGTCGAGGATGAGGCTTGCGGAGGTGTTCTGTATGCGTTGCAGTCTTTTCTGGAGATTGCCCGTGGTTCCCGCGTAGAGAGCGTTGTTGTAGTCCAGTCTGCTGATGACAAGGGCCTGGGTGACTGTCCTTCTGGTTTCGGTGGGGATCCACCTGTAGATCTTGTGGAGCATGTGGAGGGTGTTAAAGCAGGAGGATGAGGAGCAGGAGGATGAGACAGCGTTGACTTGTTGGGTCATGGAGAGCGATGAGTTTAGGATGAAACCCAGGTTGCGTGCGTGGTTGGTGGATGTTGGTGCTTCTCCCAGTGTGGTCGGCCACCAGGAGTTGTCCCAGGCAGAGGGGGTGGGGACGAGGATGAGGACCTCTGTCTTGTCCGAGTTCAGTTTTAGGCAACAGTTCTCCATCCAGTTGGAGACAGCCTTCATTCCTCCGTGGAGGTTGGTTTTGGCGATGGCGGGGTCCTTGGTGAGGGAGAGGATCAGCTGAGTGTTGTCGGCGTATGAGACGATGTTGAGGTTGTGAGATCGGATGATGTTGGCGAGTGGTGCCATGTAGACAATGAAGAGGGTCGGGCTGAGGGAAGATCCTTGGGGTACGCCGCATATGGTTTTGGTGGCTTCAGACCGGAAAGGAGGGAGGCGGTCTCTCTGGGTTCTGCCGGTGAGGAAGGACCATCTAGATCTCTATTTAAGGACCAACTGAAGTAAAAACACAAGTAGGTGGAAGAATAACATTCAGCTGAGTGTTGTCGGCGTATGAGACGATGTTGAGGTTGTGAGATCGGATGATGTTGGCGAGTGGTGCCATGTAGACATTGAAGAGGGTCGGACTGAGGGAAGATCCTTGGGGTACGCCGCATATGGTCTTGGTGGCTTCAGACCGGAAAGGAGGGAGGCGGTCTCTCTCGGTTCTGCTGGTGAGGAAGGACCATCTAGATCTCTATTTAAGGACCAACTGAAGTAAAAACACAAGTAGGTGGAAGAATAACATTCAAAGAAATAGTGGCATGGTTAGAGAAAGAATTAGGGATAATTAAAACTAGAACAATTCGATTTTTCAATTGAGAATTTAAAAAACAACAACTCTGGAGCTGATTGGTGCAGGGAGGAATTGAAAGTATCCCTCCTGCAGTGCATGTTAGCAGTTCACCAAGTATCTAACAAGTTGTGTTCCTTCTTAAGTTTAGCAATTTCTCTAGCACTCCTGGGCTTGCATTACAAGCTGGATCGTTTACTTAATTCTAGTTCAGTTGATAGTATGAAATTAAACTCCCAGCCGATTATTATGTTTTTTAAAAGCCCAATAACTGAAAGGTTAGTTTATATACCGTCTGGGGGGTCATCCAAGACTGAACCATAAAATGAGGCTAACAATGAAATAAAATGGTTCTTCTGAATTTCCAATATGACCTATCTCCGTAAGTGGTCAAAGGCGATTTAACTATGATGTCCAAAAACTTTTTGCTGGCAGAACTTGCCACCCCTTCAGAGCTGCTGATGCAGAGGAGTGCCCTCTTAGCTAAAGGGGGGTCCCAGCTGATCGAGTTTAGCTTTGAATTCTTAACATATGTCTCTTGCGGCAAGACAAGGGTCTCCTTTTGTTCAGCCAGCCAGTCTATAACTGCTCTCTGATTTTTTAATTCATCACCCTGTTAATATTCAAGGAAATGATCCTAACTATAAAAATTGACACAGGTTTGTAGCTAAGTATAGCCTGTCTGAAAAATAATCAACTTATGAGACCCAATCTAATTAATGAGTTTTAAGACCCCCAAAATCATGTATAATCAAAAATAAATTATGCATTGCTACAGGAAACCACTTTGTTTGTGCTTGCTATGTAATCTCCTTACAGGCTGCAGCACTCCCAAGCCACCCAACCTCCCGATCCCCTCCCAGCTCTCCTCCACTAAGCTCCAATGCTCTTCCACCCCTTACCTTCCCTACACCCCACTTCCCTTCACCCCTGCTGAGGTTTTGTGCTGTCAAGCTAGTGCACTCCACCTTTCTTTCCTTTGTGGTGTGATGCTTGCACCTGTGTTACGGAATCCCAGTGTGGTCTGTCACACACCCCGCCTCTCCTGAGATGTGACAATTTTCACCCTTATCCTACTTCCCACGGTTGTCAATACCTTTCCACAAGATGTTACCTTACACGCACACATGTGCTTCCATCCATATGTGTCTCTGTGTCTTTACTGTTAGTGCCTTACAGCACTGTGCTAAAAGTCAAATGAAATTGAGGTGAAAGGTCTATGGGGGCATATTTATACTCTGCACTGAATTAGCGTCATTTTTATACTCTTATTTGGTGCAAAACTAACTCCATATTTATACTTTTGGTGCTAGACCCGTCTAGCACCCAATGTATGGAGTTAAAGTCTTTCTTTGGAAGTGGAAACCTACCTTGCCTTAATGAGATGCAAGGTAGGCGTTCCAGTGCAAAAAATGATCCCATGACCTTAACGCCATATCTGTACTCCAGTGCAAAAATGGTGCACAGGAGGGAGGAGGGGTAAAAAAAATGGTGCAAAGCTTGCTTTGCCCCGTTTTTTAACTCCTGGGTCAGGGCAGGCGTTAGGGGACCTGTGGGCCTATTTCCATGGTGGAAAACCCTGGAATAAGCCGCAGGTGTCCTCGCCAGGCCCCAGGGGCAGCCCCACCCACAACAGAAGAACTGCGGAGGATGGGGGACCCCATCCCAGGTAAGTACAGAAAAGTACAGGTAAGTATTGCATTTTATTTTTTAAAGTGCCATAGATGGGTGCAATGGCCATGTCCAAGGGACCCTTGTCCCCTGTGCTGGCCTTTGGGTCGTGGGCATGACTCCTGTCTTTTCTGAGGCAGGAGTCATGTGGCATGGTAGGTTCAGCATCATAAAATGACGCTAATCTGGTTAGAGTCATTTTTTTTACTCTATCTGCCTAAAGTCATTTTTTGGGGCTAAACCCCCTTCTTCTATACAGCCAGCCCGACCCAACAAAAGTAATTTTTTTTACTCTAGCCTAACCTTTGCACTGGCTTGCACCATTCCATAAATATGGTGCCCGGCTGGTGCACAGAAATGGTGCAAGCTGGTGCTAAACTTTTTGTTGCAAAACCGCTTTAGTGCAGTTTTGCACCAAAAAGTATAAACAAGGGTCTATGTATCTTAGCACTAACTGCAGGGACATGCCACAGTTTAGACTCATCTTTCACAGCCCCAAGATAACACTGGGCTGCAAAGGAAAACAAAAAAAACTAATAAATAATAATAAGTGTAAGTGTAACATTTAACCTAATCCTATGAAAGGCTATAGAGGGTAACACGTGCATTGAAAACTAAACTTCCAAATTCAAAATAATTCAGTGGACAAATTGTGGATGACCAGCACATTCACACCCACTTCTCCCCAGCAGTGTTGAACTAGAAGCTTTAGTGTGCCCTGGTTAATCAAGATCTCTAATTTCACACACTTATGCCTTCTTTAGTGTAGCTTCACCCTGTCCCCTCTTGCTTAATTCTCGCAGATAGTTCTGTGCGGCTGCAGTCTCATTAAACATCTTCAAAGGTCCCTTTGCAAAAACCTTCAGTCTGTCTAGCTAAAAGCACAGCTTGTTTACCTGCTGCTTTAAAAGTCGGAATCAGCAGCTGGAGTTCCTTTCACCTCTTAGAAGTCTCAAAATCCATGTCAGGGAAAACCTGAAAACTTTACAAATCGATGGGACATTAAAGCAGTTAAAAATGCTCACAAATCTTTTGGATGATGCTACACTTCATAATGAAGACCATTATTTGAACGTTGATATTAAAAAACGAAATGTATTGTTTTCATCATTAGTTTTTATCATCATAACCACACAAACAGTAGCCCATGAGAAATCTACAATTATGCATAATGGGAACACTGCTGTGTACCACCCATAAATAGCCATTCAAATTTTCAAAATAAAATTCCTTATTTCAAAAGTGCTGACATATTAGACACATTGGCTTTTTTATTTCTCACAAAAAAAGACTTGAAAATAAGCTAATTGCAAATCACAAACATATATATTCAACCCAATTTACTGAAACTCTCGTTATACAAGGCTACGAGGATTGGAAGTAAACATTAATTAAAACATTTTGGCGATGTCAACATTTTGGCACATTCAAGCTAAGGAGGCCTTATTTAGAGTATGTATAGTACCAAAAGAAATGATTTTCCTGAATAAAACAGTCCAGCAGAAAACCGGCCTGAGAGTCAATTCAGCACAATTTTCACATTGGAAATTGAAAGAGAATGTAACTGGTATGGATTTGACTGATATGATTGAGAATGGTACATAGTTTGATGGTGTGCCTATCTGATGGAATAGCTCTAAGGTCAATTGCTGCTGATGTATGATTGTATTGATTTCCTTCCAAGACTCCTGGATCTTTAGCTAATCGCACAGATCCCTAGTGTAATAAATACAGACCTGTAACTGTCTTGCTATCAAGTGCCTTCTCATAGTCATTGAAATTGACATAGATGGGGGAGTTACATTCCATTGATTGCTCAATGATGATGTACAGTGTTGGAATCTCATATGTGAAGGATCTATCTTGGTGGAAGTCACTTTCCTGGTCCTGAAACTCAGCATCAACTTATTCCCTTCTTCTGGTCAAGATGAGTTTGTTGAACACTTTGCCTGGGATTGATAGAAGAGTTATTTATCTGTAGTTTGATCATTTACTCAGGTCACCTTTCTCTGGGATCTTGAGAGATATCCCTTCTTCCAGTCTGATGGCATCTTTTCTCTTCCAAAATCCTTCCAAACATGAGGTAGTGCATGTCTACTGATGTTTCAATGTCTGCCTTCAGTGCCTCCGCAGGAATGTTGTTAGGTATTGCTGCCCTTATATTTCTCAGATGTTTGATGACTTGATATACATTTTCCTTGGTTGCTCTGCTGCAGTTGATTGAAAAGTAAGTCCTTGTCCACTGGCTGTATGTCTGGTGGGGACTGTGGCATGGGCCGGTTCAGTAATTCTGCAAAGTGCTCCACCCATCTTTGTTATTGTCCTTGGTAACCCAAGGCTATCTTCCTAACTTGGGGGGTCATTATGACCCTGGCGATCAGCAGACTGCCAGGGTCATGATCGCGGTCTGACTGCCACATTATTACCATGGCGGAGCCACCACAGTCCAACTGCCGACACTGCCAAGCTGCTGGTAACGATGGGGATTACGAGTCCCTATCAGCCAGCGTGTCCATGGAAAGGCTGGCGGAGTGGGGGACACTGTGGGTCTCTGCAGGGGCCCCCATGCACAGCCCCATTGTGCATTCCACTGCCCGAATGACTGCAATGTTAAGGTCCTGTTCCCCGCTGGGCCGGTGGGCATAAACACTGTTTCCGGCTGCCGGCCCAGCCGGGAACTCATAATAGGGCCAGCGGGATTCAGGCCGCCTGTGTGGCTGGTTGGCAGAATTACATTGGTAGGCAGCCTCGGCTGCTCGCCAATGTCATAATGAGGGCCTTGGTCTTTAACAGGTCTTACTAGCTTGATGTATCTGCCAAAATGGTTTCTCATCATCACATAGAGTTATTTTAGGTTTCCAACACTTGCTGCGTCTTGGGCTTCTGTGGCAAGGCCATCAATGAATCTTTGCTTGTCTGCTCTTAAGCTACTCTTTGCTCCCTTGTTGGTTTTTCTGTTCTTGCCCCAGAGTTTGCTTTCTCTGCTTTTGACTGCAGCTTTCTTTTCCTTTCTCTCTTGGATTTTGTGGTCAGGCTCTGTGGAGATCCATTCTTTATGCTAGTGTTTCTAGAGACCCAAACCTTCTGGCAGGTTAATGTCACTTTTTCTTTGATCTTCTCCTGCTGATTTTCGACTGGATCTCTGTAATTCTCAGGTTCTTGCTGGACTTGAAACTTGCTGCTGAGAGAGACTGAGTATTAGCTCTGTTTCTGTACATTTTTGAAGAGGGTGGTAATATATTGCTGGCATTGGTTTGTCAGTTTCATCCATGCTTTCTTTAGCTTTAGCTTCAGAATGGCGATGACAAGGTGATGATCTGACGTCATGTCCCTTCCTCCCAGCAATCTCACATCCTGCACTGACCTCTGGAACTTCTTGGCAATGCAGACATGGTCGATCTGATGCTCTGTTGAATGGTCTGGTGACATTCTTGTTGCCTTCTGCATTCTTTTGTGTGGGAATACACATCCACGTATCACTAGACTGTTCAGTGTACAAAGATCTGTGAGCCTTTCACCATATTAGTTCTTGTCACCTAGGCCACGGTTGCCTATGACGTCTTCATACCAGATGTTGTCAACTCCAATCTTAGCATTGAGGTCCCCCAACAGTATGGTGATGTCTCTCAGGGCATTCTTTGGCAGGGTGGAAAAAGAGAATTTTTGGAAACTCCTCCACCACTACGGAGTGCCAGATAAACTTGTAAGAATCATCAGGAACTTTTATGGGAAAATGACCTGCAAGATAGTCCATTGAGGACAACTCACAAGAGTCATCGAAGTGAGGATCTGAGTCCAACAGGGTTGCTTGCTCTCATCTTTTCTTTTCCTGCTGGCCATAGGCTTGATCATGAAGACATCCACAGCAGGGAGAAGAAATAGGATCCAGTGGATACCCTGAATGAAACTCGACGACCTGGACTTTGCAGATGACACCTGTCACTGAGGCCACAAGACTGACTGCAATAAGATGTGCTGCATCTGGAGTCAAATTGAAAAACAAAGCCCAAGACAGAGATGGCCGGAGAGTCCTGGTTGATGGCCTATACCCCAGGAGGGATTCTAGGCATACGTAAGTAATTGTCGCCACCTACAGTGTGGATAAGCTCTATCAGAGGTTGTCGAAATTCAGACTCTTGCTCTGCGCAAGACTGCTGGTTCAAGGATGACAGTACTTATGTTTGTAGGTGACTATGCCTATCCTACAACTAGTCGCAACTGTAATCCCAACCCCTCCGGCTCACTAGCAATACCTCACCAAAAACCCAAACAGTTAAAGGTGATTTGTGGCAGCCATTACGCATGGACTCAGAAGTATGACATCTCAGGGAGTGTCATGGTTAAACGGAGATTATCCCTTTCTCACTGATTTATCATGTATCAACCAAACACAGGCAATAACGAATGTGCAGTGATGTTTCAATAGTTTTTATTTAATACAATCTGCAATCTGTGGTAAATCGCATGGGCTGCAATGATTAGGCTAATGAACAGTGCAAGAGATAGAATTGTATAGACGAGAGTCATGATTATGACGACCCCCACCATCTTGCGTTCGCATGGAAAGAAATATAGCGTATAATATGTCCTAGTATCCTATCATCATAGGCCTAACCTTCTAACTAGAGGAGAGCTGGGTATGTTAAACCTAATCTGCCAATGCCATGTCCCTGGAAGGAGGCCCCAACCCTTTTTACCCTGGAATAAGGTCTCGTGC
The DNA here is from genome assembly GCF_031143425.1 of Pleurodeles waltl. Lineage (NCBI taxonomy): Eukaryota > Metazoa > Chordata > Amphibia > Caudata > Salamandridae > Pleurodeles > Pleurodeles waltl. Next base: position 1,031,611,715 of record NC_090439.1, on the reverse strand, counting down.
TCAGACTCCGAAGGAACACGAGGTCCGGGTCAGTGTCAAGGTGACATGCAGTATCGATAGCAGCGATGGTATCTGGTCAGAATCTCTCTGATTATCTGTCTAAAGTGTAATGTATTTATACAGATCTACCTGGACCCCTGACGTAGGTTGTTCCAAAACAATAGATAACACCGCATGCTTGGGACGGTAAGTTCTAATGTGAGCACCTGCAGTTTGTTTGTCTTTGTCGCATGAGTTGACGCCTTAGTGCGGTGACACTGATAACATAACTCTAAACAAAAGGGCCTAACTATAAACAAGGCCATCTTAGAAGAATTAATTAAATAAATGGTCTAAGACAGAGCAAGCTAAGTAGGTTAAAAGTCACTAGGTGAAGGGGGCATGAGTCTGCAAGCCAAAGGCTAAGCTAACTTCTGTTATCCCATTAAAACAAACTAGGATTCACTACACCCTCCCCATTGCCGTAACAAGTGTGATGCCATTACTGGACGCCACTGAAGGTGAGGGAATCCAAAAGCTAAAAAAACTGCTCTGGACTAAAAGCAAAGCATAAAAACCAAAGATAAAATCATAGTTAAAATTACATTTTTTTAAACATACTAAAGAGACTTAAAGTAAACCATGACAAGCACAGCAGGCCAAAGCAAAATCATAAATTGGATATTAGTTAAATAAAAAAGAAATTCCAATCAATGTGGTGTGGAACTATAGTCATGATCTTGAAGACTAGTTCCGAAGTCACCTGTTAAAAAGTCATTAAAAAATGAGGCCAAATCGTCTGATGTAAGATCGATCACTTGGGCGGATGGATTCACAGAGCAAAACTGTGCAGTAGTCTCATGTACAGGTTCACCTGCATCTGTGCCATTGTCCGTAGACGTAAAAGCCAACTCTGTCAACACAGATGGCCTCATGGATCAGCCTTAGTCTCATGGGGCACGACCGTGTATGAACCCTCATCGGGGACATCAGCAGTTCGTGGTCCACAGGAGATACTGGCAAGACGGCAAGACACACTGTTGGCAAATGTTCAAAGAAGCACCAAACGCACTGAAAGATAGGCTGTATGCACCAGAGATGTTGTCGAAATGATAATGACCAATTCCACTCTAGTTCCTTGAGCAAGGAAACATTAAAGATCTGAACCATGCGTTCACGGCACAGTTGTGCTGGTGGCAGTGGCTCCCTCGCTCCGTGTAGCTGTAAAGAAACAACCACTGTGAATCAGAAAAAATAGCAGTAGTATTCCAGCAAATAATGCCAAAATTACAGAAAATTCTCCAAACACACTTGAAAATAGTGAATGGATCGCCGATGGAATGACTCCGAAGATAGTCTGGAAGACGGACACAAATCCAGATCCGACAGCCTTAAAGAAATGGACAATCCCACTAGTGCTCAAGGCGTTACAAATTCTGGATACTAGCTCACCAAAGTACTTGGGGAAGTTGGTAGTTAATAGGGATTGTATCTCGGCTGATGATCTCGCAATCTGGAGAACATATGTCTCTCTAGCGGATGTCAACCCGACCTGTTTTTGAAACAGTCGCTCCTTTAGCCTACTCAGCTTGTCATAATTTACATTAATAGTATCAATGTGAGGCCACATTTCTGATGCCTTTATCTCTTGTGTGGGGCGGAGTAAAACATGCCCACAACACGTAACGACCTTAGGGACCGAAATCGTGTAGGCAATGACCGGTCGCATACGGTAACACCTTTGATCGCTCAGCACTGCATAGCTGCCATTAGAAAGTACATGAAATGCTGCTCGAATCAAAGAGACGGGAGTACCCTTCAGAAAACAGGCCAAGTTTGTGACCCCCGCATTGCAGTGACCGTGAAGGGACACCGGCTTGCAGATCATAGAATGACTAACAGTAGTCTCACATTCACTTCCCCTAAGAAAGACCTCTCTTTCACCGTTCAGACATTTATAATCAAAAGGCAACTCCCACTCTTCCTTAATATAGCTATCGCCCAGATGCTCATACCTGCCCACGGCAAGATGTTTCAAGCATTTCGAAAAACGAAAGGTGGATATGGGCAGATTCATAATGCCATGTAGGAGCTGGACAGTCAAAGGACTCTCTGCTATGGTAAAAGGCAATTTTTCCAACTTTTCCATATGAAGCATGGTGAAAATCGCTTCCCTTTTAGCCGTTGTCTGTTGTTCCTCAGATAAATTAAAAGCAGCGAACAATTCACTACCTTTAATGAATCTCCATGGAACACGGCCATTTTTCAATGTTTGTAATGTCCAACCAAGCTGCATAATAGAAAGCAGCTGACTTTGTCCATGGTATGAACGGGACATGTCTGACTGAATGATATCAATCGTAGACGACACTATGTTTGTGAGTGAATACATTCTGTTGGACAGAGTGTTCATGCCGTTATCGACAACCGCCAAAGCCTTTTCTAAGTTTTCCTTATCTATCTGCCTTAAATGTGCAGCAGCTTCTATCTGAGAAAGTTTCCATATCTCATTATACATAACATATACAAATCTTTTAGAGTGCTGTTTCCTAGGACCTAACAGAAAGTCCTGCAAGGATATATCATCAGAAAGTGTGTTAAGGTGTTCTTTAACTGCTGTTAACGTGTTAGACTGTACCCATTGTTGACACAGTTTACCCACACTGTATGTAGTAACTATCCTTGTGTGTTAACCAGAGATGAACCGAGGATCTGTTTTTCTAATCTTAAAGCCCCCTGAGGAATTTAAAAAACACACCTGACATCCATTGGTGTCTAGTCGCCAAACTAACCACCCGCCAGGACTGGAAAGTGAAGAATTAGAGGTACCAGCCTGAGCTTTTGCATCTAGCTCTACCTCTGTGTTATTCAGGAAGAAATGCCAATCAATAAACTTAGCCGGTGTGGGGATACTGGGCATGTTCATTTCTTTTATTTTTGCTAACCCGAGGCAGGACTTCTGTTGAACAGTATCATTTAAAAAAATCATTTGTACAGGAATCAGGCATGCTCTGAACAAGGCTTCCCTACTCTGTATTTGCCAATATTGTATCTCCCATACACTCTTTAAATCAATATTGTTCTTGCAATGATCGTAACCTTCAATGGTAAGACGGGAAACAAAGGCGTCTAAATATATCAGTTTTGTATCTGTTAGCAAACTTTTTCTTAGTTTTGAAGGAGGCAATTTGAAAAAATATGTTTTGGAATTTCTTGTGTCATGCCCAGAAAAATAACTGAATTTTTCTGTGCAGCTTACCTAGACGACATAGCTGTCTACAGTTCCAGCTGGGAGGAGTACCTGCTCCACCTCAAGGAGGTGCTTCAGGCCCTGCAACAGTCAGGCCTAACTATCAAGGCTAGCAAGTGCCAGATTGGGCAGGGTTCCGTGGTGTACTTGGGACACCTAGTAGGTGGTGGCAGGGTGCAGCCGCTCCAGGCCAAGATCGAAACTATCAAGGCCTGGCAACCACCTAGAACACAGACTGAGGTGAGAGCCTTTTTGGGCCTCACTGGATACTACCACAGGTTCGTCAAGGGCTATGGTACCATTGTGTCCCCCTTGACAGAACTCACTTCAAGAGAAACAACCTAGGTTGGTGAATTGGACAGAGGCCTGTCAGAAAGCCTTTGATTCTCTGAAGGAAGCCATGTGCACGGCCCCCATGCTCAAGGCCCCTGACTACTCCCAGGAATTTATTGTTCAGACAGACGCTTCAGAGCATGGCATAGGGGCTGTTCGGGCACAGCTGAATGAGGAGAGCTCAGACCAACCAGTAGTCTTTATTAGCAGAAGACTATTACCACGGGAACAAAGGTGGAGTGCTATTGAGAGAGAAGCATTTGCTGTGGTCTGGGCACTGAAGAAGCTAAGACCCTACCTGCCAAGAAGAACTGCCTGGCTGCTCAAAGGACTCACCTGTCTGCTTTCTACAAAGGACTGCTGCCTTGCTGTTGGCCTGCTGCCTTGCTGAACTATTGTCTGGCTGTGAAAGTGCTCTCCAAGGGCTTGGATAGAGCTTGCCTCCTGTTCCCTGAAGTCTCAGGACCAAAATTACTTCTCTTTTTCACTTGGACGCTTCATGCGCTGAAATTTTCGGCGCACAGCTTGTTCCGCAGCGAAAAAAACGCCGCACACCGATGCTGAGCGACGCCTTCGGGACGACCGGAACTTCGACGCACGGCCTCGCAAGGCCTCGCAAGGACAATGCCGCCCAACCTCCAGAGGAGAAATCAACGCGACGCCTGCCGTGAGAGTGAAACTTCGACGCGCAGCCACGCAGAACGACACACAGCCGGAAAACAAGCAGGAGAATCCACGCACAGACCCGGGACATCTGCTAATCCCCGCAATCCACAGAAAGAGACTGTCCGCGCGCCGGAAAACGACGCACGACTTCCCCGTGTGAAAATTAACGACGCAAGTCCGTGTGTGCTGGGGAGAAATCGACGCACACACCATTTTTCCACCTATCTCTTCTTCTGTGTCCCTCTCAGGAGATTTTCCACTCCAAACCAGGTACTTTGTGCTTGAAAGAGACTTTGTTTGCTTTTTAAAGACTTAAGACACTTTATATCACCTTTCAGTGATAGCTCTACAAATTGACATTGCAACTTTATTCGTTTTGACCTACAATTATCCTGATAAATATTATATATTTTTCTAAACACTGTGTGGTGTATGTTTGTGGTGCTATATGGTGGTATTGTATGATTTATTGCACAAATACTTTACACATTGCCTTCTAAGTTAAGCCTGATTGCTCGTGCCAAGCTACCAGAGGGTGGGCACAGGCTAATTTTGGATTGTGTGTGACTTACCCTGACTAGAGTGAGGGTTCTTGCTTGGACAGAGGGTAACCTGACTGCCAACCAAAAACCCCATTTCTAACACCTCCGGTAAATTGGCAAGTGTCAGGGTACCATGTGTGGTAGTATATATTGCAGCAAAGACTGTATCCAATGTTGCACATTCATCCACGGAGGGAACCATCCCAAAGGGTAAGCACATTGTTAGAATTCCATGTTTCTCCTGTGGTCCCGTATGGGGAAACACAGCTTCTAGCTGATTTGTTTTCTGGTCTATCCAATAAGGTATTTTCTCTGGTTCTGTGGGTACTTTACCCATAATAGTATGCACTGTTTGTGGATTAATCCCAGTAGCCAATTGGTATCCAGCAGGTGCTGGACGCGCTGGTGTTGTGTTCAAAGTCCGCATTACGAACTGAACAAGCGGTCTATATAATGTTACTACTTCATTATATAAGTTTTGCAGATCTGCTGCTTGAAAATTTTGTATACCCGGGTGAGGTGTGTATGTGGCAAACATAGGCCACGTAGGCCCATCATTGACTTTGGCACCTAACCTCATGCGTTGTATTACATGTGGTAGGGCACCTTCAAACCAGTTCTGATGCTCCTGATAATTGAGCGGTATTTCATGATACTGGGATACTTGGTACAGTTGAGGTACATTTGCAATTCTATATGTGTGAAATGTGACTGACCGGCGGTCTTCCTCAGGAAAGGAGACCCAGGAGTAGAATGTTTCTGTTTGGTAAGCCTCATTAGATTCTACTATAAAGTGACATCACCGCCCTCTTCTTTGAAGCCATGCACTACTAGATGTAATGTTAATGCTTGTCTAGCATTCTCAGGAATGTCTATGTCCATCTTTGAAAAAAATGGGTGAAGAGATGGAACAGAAAGTGGGGAGTATATTCCTTTTATGAGTGCGAGCTCGAACAACCTACAGCCTAATTAGGTGTTCCCTGCTCAGCTCAGGAGGATTTCCCAAAGACCACGGACGACTTCGTATAATGGTGGCTGGTACCCGTCGTCTGTGAGACAGTGATAGTCGGGGATACCCATAAATTAGTGCCTAAACACCATAGTTGGTGGCGCCATGTCATAGTTTGGAATCTTGCTCTGGGCAAGACTGCTGGTTCAAGGATGACAGTACTTATGTTTGTAGGCGACTATGCCTATTCTACAACAAGTCGCAACTGTAAACCCAACCCCTCTGGCTCACTAGCAGTACCTCACCAAACACCCAGACAGTTAAAGGTGATTAGTGGCCGCCGTTTCGCATGGACTCAGACACATGACATCTCAGGGAGTGTCGTGGTTAAACGGAGGTTACCCCTTTCTCACAGATATATCATGTCTCAACCAAACACAGGCAATAACGAAGATGCAGTGATGTTTCAATAGTTTTTATTTAATACAATCTGCAATCTGTGGTAAATCGCATGGGCTGCAATGATTAGGATAATGAACAGTGCAAGAGATAGAATTGTAAAGACAAGAGTCATGGTTATGAAGATCCTCACCACCTTGCGTTAGCATGGAAAGACGTAAAGGCCTGCATTACAACCCTGGCTGTCAGTGATAAAGCGGCGGTAACACCACCAACAGACCGGCGGTAAAAAATTGGAATCATGACCACGGCGGAAACCGCCAACACAAATAGCCACTTTAACACACCGACTGTCACGACGTTAGCAACAAACACCACAGTGGTAACCGCCAACAGCCAGGCGGAAGACAATGTACCGCCCACTGCATTACAATATGCCTATCCACCAGCTCTTCCGGGGTGGTACCAACGCCATCAAAAGCATGGCGGAAACAGATATCTGAAGGGAAACAAATCACCTCTCCACACTCAAGGAAGAACCAAAATACCATGGAGCCCGAGCTGCATTTTTTCTCAATGCTGGTGTACCTTCTCATACACCAGGAACACGAATGTCAGCAAAGATGACCACGGTGAGTACTGCACCTAGCACACAAAGGAGGGGGGAGGAAAAAGAGAGTGACACACATGCAACACGCAACCCCCAACACCATACACACAAACAGATGCAACAACATTACACATACACCCCATAACCCTCAGGAATAACTCAAGGACAAAAGGAATTGATTAAATTGAGTGTAATATAATTAACGTAGAAAAATAGGTTCTTAAAGCAATAAACAGTTTGTACAATGTATACAAAAGGAGGGACAATGCCCACTCCAAAATGTCCGTGGCCCACTGGGCCAAAACACATAGGCCAAGGCCACACTTGACTACTGCCTCAATACGGAGAGAACACTGCAGGGGCATCAGGTCGAAAACACACAGGCATCTCAGGAGGATGGGGGATGGGGGGGCACCTCAGCTGGAAGATGGCACAACTGGCCTGGAGGGGGCTCCATGCCCACTGCTTGGTCCTGTGGAGTGCAAGGCCACATCTCTCAAGTGGGTGGTTTGCCCACTGCTTGGTCCTGGGGAGTGCAAAGCCACAGTCTCTCAAGTGGATGTTTTCTACCACTGGTTCTGGAGGGGGCCTTGTGCCCAGTGTACCTCATCCTGGCAAGGAGGGTCTGAGTGGATGGCTTTTTCCACTGGTTCTGGAGGGGGCCTTGTGCTCAGTGTGCTTCATCCTGGCAAGGAGGGACTGAGTGGATGGCTTCTTCCACTGGTTCTGGAGGGGGCCTTGTTCCATAAAGGGAACTCCCTCTAAGGTACAGCCACTCTTCACACTCATACCGTGCTTGGAGAATATGCGCCCAACTAGCACTTCCTGAACAGGGCCAAAAAGTCCAGTTCTCTCTATCAGCACCCCACACCTTTTGTGTGTTTACAGTTTCTAGTTCAAACGGGAGTCTGTGTGGGGTTTTATCACTCCTGACACACTCTTCTTGTGTCTCAATGCTAATGCACACAAGGACAGGGTGACAAAACAAAGAGGGGGGGAGAGACAAAGGATACACTTGGTCAATGCCAGCAACAACACTACCGTTGGCGTACACAACTCACAGGCAACAGCCCTATGCACTAGGCCATGCACTACCAGTTACAATGCTAGTCACCATCCCATGGGATACAATGCCTGACGCCATTAGCTGCACACCTGAAACCCACAGGGCCCTGCCCAGTAGTAGATGCCCACTAGCATTATTGGGGTTGGAGTCCATCTGAGCCTGCCCATCATGGAACCTACACTGCCATGTTCGCCCTGGCCTAAGGACACCAACAGCCCACATCCTCCACCCAGGTAATACCTTAACGCGCACAAAAGTCATGATTTTGAATCTGTACTCACCGCCTTGTGGCTTCTGTGATGCCTTAAAGCGTCCATCCAAGTCCGGAAAGGCCACTGCCAGGATGCGAAACATCAGAGGGGTCAGGGCATGACGGGCACCCCTTCCTCGTTGTGAGGCCAGCCCAAGCGGGCCTCCACCGTCTTCCTTGCCCAGCGGCACGGGTTCTCCCACTGTTTACGGCAGTGGGTGCTACGCCTGTCAAAGACCCCCAGGGTCCACACCTCCTTGGCGATGGCACACCAAATACCCTTTTTCTGATGGGTGCTGACCTGCAGAAAAAATACAGCAGAAAAGGTATTAGTCATACCGTCCAGATTGTTATACTCATGGCCCAACATATCACCCCATCCCCTTATGCACATACATTGCCCACCATACATGCATCACTCTGCCCACGAGCCCTCCGACACCTCCGACACAAGGCTTACACACACAGCAATCCATACATTCATGGCCCATGCATCATGCTCACAGTGTACTCACCTGTTTGTCTGGAGGACCATAGAGTAAAGTGTACTGTGGTAGGACCCCGTCCACCAGTCTCTCCAACTCCTCTGAAGTGAAGGCAGGGGCCCTTTCCCCAGACACTCAAGCCATTGTCGCTTCCAGACACAGGTCACAGCTGCACTTGCAGTGTAGGTCCTCTCCTGTTGAAGTTCAGGTAGCAATCAAGTGAACAGATAGGAAATGGCGATCACGTCTGCGGCGGTACATACCGTCACTGCCGGCGTACATCGCCTTTGGCTCCTGGAACCAATAGGGCCCAATGATAACCAATGCAGGGTTGCGCAGCGGTCCTCGACCGCCAAGCGCAACGGCGCACAACTCCAGCGGAATTAGCGTATTGGCACATCAACTGAATTATGACTTCACATACTGTTTCTGCAAAGAAAAAATTGCATATTAATGTCGGAATATGTGTGTAAATGACCTTCTGCTCACCGTTTTTTTAACCTTGAGTTCAACCACTGAGGATGAATAGGAGATGGAGACATCCCCGTGTACAGACCCCTGGTGGACCTGGTGACAATGGAGGACAGGCACATTATCCTCACCTACAGACTTGATAGGGCCACAATCCAAGAACTGTGTGCACAATTGAAGCCAGACCTAATCTCAGCTATCCACCAACCCACAGGTATCCCCCCTCTAGTGCAGGTCCTGTCAGTGCTCCATTTCCTGGTAAGTGGTTCCTTCCAAGCGAAAGTGGCCATGGCATCAGGGATGTCACAGCCTATGTTCTCAAACGTGCTGACCAGAGTGTTGTCTGCCCTGCTGAAACACATACAGAGCTACATTGTATTCCACTGGGTGGAGTATTTGGCCACAGTGAAGGCTGACTTCTATGCACTGGGACATATCCCCAACATCATTGGTGCCATTGATGGTACACATATTGCATTTGTAACCCCCCCCCCCCCCGGAGAAATGAACAAGTGTTCAGAAATTGAAAAAGCTTCCACTCTCTGAATGTGCAGATGGTGTGTTTGGCGAACCAGTACATCTCCCATGTCAATGCAAAGTATCCTAGCTCTGTGCATGATGCTTTTATCTTGGGGAATAGCAGCATCCCATATGTGATGGCTCAACTCCAGAGGCACCGGGTGTGGCTAATAGGTGAGCCCATGGTCCCCACCCAGTTGATGTAGGTATATGGGTGTGGGTTTGGCCCTAAGGGTGACTGTGTGACTAACAGGTATCCCTCAATATTTGCTGGTGACTCTGGTTACCCCAACCTCTCATGGCTACTGACCCCAGTGAGGAATGTCAGGACAAGAGGAACATTATAATGAGGCACATGGGCGAACAAGGAGGATCATTGAGCAAACCTTTGGCCTCCTGAAGGCCAGATTCCGGTGCCTCCATCTGACAGGTGGATCCCTGTACTACTCACCTAAGAAGGTCTGCCAGATCATCGTTGCATGTTGCATGTTGCACAACCTTGCCTTGAGATGCCAGTTGCCTTTTCTGCAGGAGGATGAGTCTGAGGATGGTTGTGTGGCAACGGTGGAGCCTGTGGACAGTGACGAAGAGGAGGGAGAGGAAGAAGATGTGGACAACAGAACTACACTAATTCAACAGTACTTCCAGTGACACACAGGTAAGACACTGTAACTTCACCTTTCATTGCAGTTTTGTGTTTGACATTAAACGTAGCATCCTGAATTCCCTATTTCTATGGTTACTTACTCTACCATTTGGCATCTCTATTTTCAGATCTCCTTGCCCCACTCTGGATCCTCGTGTGTTTACTGCTGCCCACTACATGTCATACCTGTGTAAATATTACAGTGCATTTAAATTGCAATCTTTACCATTTGTGAAACTAATACATTTGTCAAACAATTGACAGACTCCATATTTGATTTTGTTCCAAGGGTGTTTATTTCGGTGCTAATAAGTGGAGTGGGTATTGAATGGGCTGGGTTGCTGATGGAGGAAAGTCCAGGGTAGAGTCCAGTCTATTTGTATCACAGGTGCGTTGTCCAAGGGGGCATAGGAAGAGGAGCAATGGCAGTTCAAGGTGTACAGGGTGACAGAGTGGGACACAAGGGTGACAATCAGGGGAGTCTAATTTCCTGGCGGGGGTCTTGTCAATGTTCTCTGGCTTCTGCTTGGATCGCAGGGACCGTTTGCGGGGGGGTTCTCCTTCTACAGGGGGTGGGGTGCTGGTGGCCGGTTTGTCTTGTGTCGGGCCTCCTGTCCACTAGCGTCAGCAGAGGTGGAGGGCTGTTCTTCAGTGTAGCTAGTGTCAGGGGCCCGTTGGTGTGCCACTGCCTCCCTCATGGTGTTGGCCATGTCTGCCAGCACCCCTGCAATGGTGACCAGGGTGGTGTGGATGTCCCTCAGGTCCTCCCTGATCCCCAGGTACTGTCCCTCCTGCAGCCGCTGGGTCTCCTGCAACTTGTCCAGTATCTGGCCCATCGTCTCCTGGGAATGGTGGTATGCTCCCAGGATGTTGGTGAGTGCCTTGTGGAGAGTCGGTTCCCTGGGCCTGTCCTCCCCGTGTCACACAGCAGTGCTCCCAGCTTCCCTATTGTCCTGTGCCTCTGTCCCCTGAACCGTGTGCCCACTGCCACTGACACCAGGTCCCTGATCGTCCTGTGTTTGTGGGGTTGCCTGGGGTCCCTGTAGTGGTGGACACACTGCTGATTGACATGTCCTAGAGACAGAGGGATCGGCCCACTGGGAGGGTGCTGTGGTGGTGTTTCCTGAGGGGGGAGGCTCTGTGGTGGGTTGGGACTGTGCCTGGGTCACTGACTGTCCAGAGGTCCCTGATGGGCCAGGTTGGTCGTCGTGATCCAGGCGTGCAGAGCTGCTGTCATCACTGTGGGCCTCTTTTGGGGGGGACTGGATGTGGCTTCCACCTCCTCTCCAGTGACGTTGAGTGGGGGTCCTGTGGGGATGTAAATGCAGTGTTATTTTATCTGCGTGTGCTATATGTACATGGATATATTTCCCTTTATGGTTGTTATTAGCATGGCAGCTGTGGCTTGTTTGAGTTGAGATTGGTTTGGCTAAGTGATTGTCACTAGTGTGCATGCTGTGGTGGTGGGTGTCCATGCAGGTCTATGATGGGGGTCCATGCATTTTTTTTTTTATCTGTTTATTAGTTTCTTAACAACACTTACATTTTACTGATTATATCTCCACATTATTGCGGCAGTTTATCATTACATTTAACTTATCATTGCAATTTACATATTGTGTCGATAGATCGCTCAATGTACAATCAATTGAAAAATAAAGCAGCGAAGTTAAAAAGAAATGTGACAAACAAAAGAAAAACCGATGTAAAACTTAATAACATATAACGCCATGTACTAGTTGTTTTTATTTGTGTGTGATATCTGTTTATATCCAGTATTGTGTGGAGGAATAGCCCGTGGTGGGGGAGGGTCATATTGAGAAGGGGTGGTGCAGGGGGAGGGCATGTAGCCCAGGATCCGTTGTTGGGATGAGTCTGCTATTTGCATGTTGACTGATCTTGGCAGGGAATCAGCGTTCGGGCATGCCTGATCCTAGGTTAAACGATTATTCAATTCAGGGGGGTCGGTTATCATCTTTTTGTTCCAGCTGTTCTATAATGTAGTCCGATATATCTGCCCCTTTGATTTCCACCCCGCTGTCACGTAGTGTGTGTAGCACGTGTGTCTCAGCTTTAGACCAGTGTATCATCTCTTGTGCCCAGCGGTGTATGTTGGGTGCACTGGGCTATTTCCAATGTATTGCAATTAGGCGTTTGAGTAGAATAAACGCAAGGTCTGCGCTTCTGTGATTTTGTTTGTCTGCCCCTTTTCGTGTTCGTATTCCTAATAGGCAGGACTCTGGAGTGGGGAGGAGGGGTAGCCTCGACCAGGTGGCAGTTTGTGTTGTTGCTTCCTGCCATATGCGATATACCGGTGGGCAGCTCCATGTCATGTGTAAAAAATCTGCTTCTGGTGTCCCGCATTTCGGGCATTCCTGATTAGATTGTGAGAACATGTGTTTTATTTTTGCTGGGGTAAGGTAGATCTGGTGTAAATATTTGAGTTGCGTGTACCGGAAATGGGTATTCAGTGATACTTCTTTTGTATTTGTCAGTGCCATGTTCCATTGTTTTGTGAGTAGAGGTATTTGTAGCGCCATCCCCCATCTGTTTTTTGCTTGTGTTTGGGCCTCCTCTGGATGGTTCTGTAATGTACGGTATATCCAGGATATATCTGCTTATGTGCCTGCCCCTGTCAATAACTCATGAAGTATTGGTGCGGTGTTAGGTTCATTGCTGCTACTGTCCCATGTTCCGCGCACCACTTGTTGTAGTGCCTTGTATGTGAGAAATTCCCTTACCCAGGTTGTACCTTTCCGTCAGTACTTCATATGGTAAGAAATGTCCTTCTTCAAATATGTCGCCAAGTGTGTTAATACCTTTATCTACCCTATTTGTTAATTTAAATCGTCGTATTATATTGTTTAGCCCCGGGGTAGCTAGTAATGGGATTTTGGATGAATATGGTGGTTTGCGTCCTGTTATCATTACATATCGGCGCCATATCCAGTCCGCCACTCCCAGTAGGATATTGTCGGTGTGCGTTGGTTTGTCCCGACTAATGAGCCAGTGTATCACGTCCGTTTGTCCTATTAGGGTGTTTATCATTTGTCCTTCCAAGCCGTTTGGGTTACATGCCCATTCCATGATCCAATGCATTTGTGCCGCTGCGTAGTATAATTCAAATTGGGGTGCTCCCATCCCTCCCTTCTCTAATGGAAAGTATGTCTTAACTAGGGCTACTCAGAGGCGACCTGTGTTCCATATCAAGTCTGTTAGCAGGCTGGATAGAGGCGCGAAGTAGCTCTTGGGGAGCTTAAGTGATAATGCCAAGAAATAATATAAAATAAGTGTCAATATGATCATTTTGGCTATAACTACTCTCCCCATGGGTGAGAGCGGAAGTGAACACCAAAAGGGCATTGAATTTCTTATCGCCCTGATCGTTCAATCTAGGTTGCCTTCTCTGAGGACTTGTTCGTTGTGGTAGATTTGTACCCCTAAATACTTGAAAGTGCTGTAGCACCATTGTAGCTTATGCGTTGAAATTGTTTCTCTGTGGGGGTCTGGGATCAATTGCATTGGGAACAGGCATGACTTTGCCCAATTCACCTGTAGGCCCGATATGTCCGCGAATGTGTTTAGCAGGTGCAATATGTCTGATAGGGATTCCGAGCGATTGCGCAGATATATCAGCGCGTCATCTGCATATAGAGATATAACCTTATGTGCCCCTCTGTCAGGAATGCCCCACTTTGGAGCCTCCTGTCGTAGGCGTGCTGCTAATGGTTCTATTACTATTGCGAATAGCAGCGGTGACAGTGGGCATCCCTGTCTGGTGCCTCTGCCTATTACAAATTTCTTCGATGTGATTTTGCCTATGTTCACTCTTGCTTTCAGATCTGCAGATAGTGTTTTTATCCATCTTATAAATGTACTGCCGAAGCCCATATTTTTTAGGGATCTCAGCAGATATGGCCAGCCCAATGTGTCAAATGCCTTTTCTATATCCAGTGATACCGCCGTCCTTGTGTAATCTGTCTCTGGGGTTTCAGTTATAAGACGTAGTAGGCATCTGATATTTGTATGTGTGCTGCGACCAGGTATGAAACCAGATTGGTCCTGGTGGATTAGTGTTGGCATTGATGGGAGAAGACGGTTTGCTAGTACCTTCCCTAATAATTTACAATCAGAATTTAATAGTGACAGTGGTCTATAGGACCGGACATCTAATGGGTTGCATCCTTTCTTATGGAGGACCACTATGGTTGCCTCGCGCTGCGACTCTGGGAGGTGCCCTTTTTCGAATGCTTCTTGTAGAATTACTAAATATGGTGTTATCGTTTGCTTTGCAAAGACCTGGTAGTACTCCGCTGGGAGTCCATCTCCACCCGGGGCTTTATTATGTGCCATTTGCCTCAGCTCCTGTTGGATCTCGTCCAGTTCGATGGGTATTTCTAGTTCTGTCAGTTGTTCTTCTGACAGTTTAGTTAATTGGAGTGTCTGGAAGAATTCACTTATTTGTCGTTCGGACGGAGGGGGTTTGCTTTGTAATAGTGTTGCATAGTATTGTTTAAAAGTCTCATTCATTTATATTTGTGTATTGACTATATTGCCCTCCTCCGTACGGGTGACATTTATGGTGGAGTGTTGTTGTTCGTCGTTTAGTAGCCAGGACAGCAACTTGCTGGATCGGTCGCCTTCAGCATGTATTCGTGCTGTGTAGTGGCGGTAATCGTATTTCCGTAACTGCGCATCTGTTTCAGCCCATTGCTTTTTCAGCTCGATCATATTTCCTGTGCCCTCCCCATTCTGTCCCATTATCTTCTCCGCCTCCCTCATTACCCTCTCAATATCACTCAATTCCAGATGTAGGTGGTCATTCTGACCCTGGCGGTCTTTGACCGCCAGGGCGGAGGACCGCGGGAGCACCGCCGACAGGCCGGCGGTGCTCCAATGGGGATTCCGACCGCGGCGGTAAAGCCGCGGTCGGACCGGCACCACTGGCGGGGTCCCGCCAGTGTACCGCGGCCCCATTGAATCCTCCGCGGCGGCGCAGCTTGCTGCACCGCCGCGGGGATTCCGACCCCCCCTACCGCCATCCAGATCCCGGCGGTCGGACCGCCGAGATCCGGATGGCGGTAGGGGGGGTCGCGGGGCCCCTGGGGGCCCCTGCAGTGCCCATGCCACTGGCATGGGCATTGCAGGGGCCCCCGTAAGAGGGCCCCTAAATGTATTTCACTGTCTGCTGCGCAGACAGTGAAATACGCGACGGGTGCAACTGCACCCGTCGCACAGCTTCCACTCCGCCGGCTCGATTCCGAGCCGGCTTCATCGTGGAAGCCTCTTTCCCGCTGGGCTGGCTGGCGGTCTGAAGGCGACCGCCCGCCAGCCCAGCGGGAAAGTCAGAATTACCGCCGCGGTCTTTCGACCGCGGAACGGTAACCTGACGGCGGGACTTTGGCGGTCGGCCTCCGCCGCCCGCCAAGGTCAGAATGAGGGCCGTAGTGTCTTACGGACTCCTCTTGATGTGGTCATGCACAAGCCTCTTATCACCACTTTGTGGCTGTCCCATCCTATTGCTCTTGACGATGCCGTGTTTGTGTTTGCTTTGAAGTATGAGTCTATGCCCTCTGATAGTTCCTCTCGGAAGGGGGGGTCACGCAATAAGGACGGCTGTAAGCGCCAGGTGGGCGTGTTCATGTGTGTTCTGCCCCAGCGTAGTATCGTGGACACTAGGGGGCAGTGATCTGATATTGGTTTAGCCAGGTAGGTTGCCTTGATTAGCAATTTTGTGAGTTCACTCGTGCATAATTGCAAATCTATACGGGTATGTAGTTGGTGTACCGGGGAACAATAGGAATACTTTCTGTCCGTGGGATGTAGGTTCCACCATGCATTGTCTAATATTCTATCTAATATCCAGTTCTGCAGCATTTGGGACAGTCTTCTGCTTGGGGCACCTTTTAGTGGGGGGTATGATCTATCCATGTTAGTGTCTGGTGTGCAGTTGAAATCTCCTCCCCATATGCTAGGGATCAGTGGGTCCCATGTTAGTGCTGCATAAGTGTACTGCAGGAAATCTGTCTGTTTAGTATTGGGTGCGTATATACCTGTGATGCTCAGTTGTTTACCGTCCAGTTCCCCTCTCAAGTGAACATATCTGCCGTCTTTGTCTATTTGTGTGTATTCCACTATGTGTAGGGGACATTGGGGACTATCCATATCAATACACCTCTTGTGTACGTCGATGTGTTAGTGCTGTATATTTTTCCTGACCATTTCCTAGCTAATTTTTTTAGATCTTCAGGTGTGTCTCCTGCAATGTTGCTATATGAATTTTATGGCAGTTGAGGTAGTTATAGATTCCATTGCATTTATTTATATTGGCCATCCCCCTAACATTCCAGGTTAAAATACTGTATGTAGCCATAGTGTTAGTTTTGTATCGCACGGTAGTTTCACTGCAGAGATTGTAGATTCTTCACGATTTAGCATCCTCCCTCTGAGTCCCCTCCCCCCTGGACATATCATCTGTGACCACAGTTGGGATATACGAATTGGCATATTATCATTAACAAAAACCGAAACCAAACCGGTGCCATGCTTTACATTACTGAACTTCAGGTCCATACGGTGACCCCACTGGGTGTGGGGACGCGGTCGATGGGGGTCCGGGCTAACGACCGTCCTTGGCTCACATGGATGATCTCGTAACGCTGCACGTCTCGGTCATCCGGATTTCTAACTTCTTCTTGCGCTTGAAGCTAGTTAATTCGTATTGGCCTTCCTGGGTATCCATCTGCTGAGCACATTCTCTGAAGGGTATAATCCATCCTGTATATATTGTTTTATATGTCGTTCCCAAACTGCCCTAGGTCAATTTTGTCTGCTGTTGGAAAGAAGAGAGTCCTGTTGCCATCTATTACCCTCAGTCTAGCCGGGAAGAGGAGGGAGTAGGCAATATTCTTGTCACGGAGAATCTGCTTCACTCTTGTGAAAGTAGCACGTTTGCGTTGGACTTCCATTGTGTAGTCAGGGCATGCTGTTATCTCGGCGTTCTCCGTTCGAACAGGGCTTTTGTTTCGCAAGCTTTGCAATACTCGATCCCAGTCCCTAAAGTTTAAGAACCTCGCTATCAGCGGGCAGGGCGGAGGGCCCGGTCGGGCGGTCCACCCGGGGCTCTGTGTGCGCGTTCTATTACTAGTGTTTGTGAGATGGTTTGAGGTAGTACTGTATCTCTGAGCCATCTCTCCAGGTAATGCTCAGCGTTCTGAAGTTCTAGTCATTCAGGGACCCCTAAGAACCTTACATTATTCCTACGTGATCGGCTCTCAGTGTCCTCAGCTCTGCGTTGTAGTGATGCTATTGTTTTCCATACATTGGATTAGAGCTTTCATCTCGGTTATTGCTAGTTGGGCCGTTTCGAGTGCCGACTCAGTGATGGTGATTCTCTCCGCCAGCTTCCGCTGATCGGTGCGAAGAAGGTTGACTTCCAATACCACTGAATCTGTTTTTCCTTCTAATGAGGTCTTTGTGTCTAATACCGCTTGTAGCACTTTGGTGAATTGTGTAGAGTGAGCGGCCAATGTTTCAGACATCTTTCGTAAGGCGTCAGTTTGAGTGCCCATTTCTCCTACGAGGTGTGTTGTCTCAGTTTCTGCATTTGGATGTGTTTTCGGAAGTTTTGATTTGCCCATATTTATTCGCACCATGGTAGCGTTTTTTATTGTGCCAAGCGACGGTTGATCTGGTACTTCTGTGTGTTGTAGTTGGTTTGCGTGACGTGGTACGCTACTGAATTTGCTTTAGCTTTGTCTTGTTTCTTTTGTTGCTCTTCCTCTCTCCGTACCTGTCCTCTGGATTTCTGCGTGTTAAGCTATGGTGTTGAAGTTTAGATAGAGCCTAGGGCATTGTGTGGTCATGATTAGCTAAAGTTTTCTGAGGGAGTTTGCCGGGTTTGCTCACAAGGCCCTTCTATTTTCTCTGTCTTATTTATTTATTTATTTTGCCGCCCCTTTATCCCTCCACTGTTGTTGTTTTTTTTTTGTTTTTTTTCTCTTGTTCTATTTTCCTGGTTAATCTCTCTTTTCCTACTTCCTCTCGTTTTCCTTCTTGCTATTTTCACTTATTTTCCTTCTTTCTTTATTTCCCTCCGGTACTCCTCTTTCTTCCACTCCGCATAACCGGCTCACCACAGGGGAAAATGTCAAAGGGGCTCCCCTCCGCCTTCTTATCTCGCCGTATCGATCGCGGTCTGCAGCTACAGCCACTATTATGTTCGTGCCCCCCTCCAGTTACCACATCCGGAGGGCAGCACCAGCTCTGTCCTCGTTGGGAGGGCCGTACTCGCGCCGCAATGGGCCGCAGCGTCATCTTGTCTGTCAGTCGCGAGGGGGCCGCACCCTTAGGCAATCGCATGCGTTGCAGGGCGTCTAGGGGGTAAGTCTCTTTTATCCTTATTTCGGATGTCCCATGCGGCACAAGACCCGACTGTGTACCAAGCACGTCCCCCGTCGCACGGGAGGGCCACCACCGATGCGCCCCGACCCCTAGAGGGAGAGGTCGTACCTGCCTCCGGGGGGGGCGTCGTCCCGCCTCACCTCTTCTCAGCGGACCGGTGCGGTCCTCCGAAGAACCGGCATTGCATCCGCTGCTAGGCCACGTCGGGTGAAGGCTAGGCCTTACCTCACTCGTCCAGGCTCGCACGGGGGACTGTGCAGCGCTGTCCCCCTGAGTCGTCTCAGTTCTTGTTTCAGGCGCCGATCATCGCCAGATACTCACACTGTCCTTGCGCAGCCGATTTTAGTTATTGACGGCTGCAGGGACCCCAGTATTTCGACGATTAATGGTGGGCCTTGAGCGGAGCTCAGATCACACGTCTGCTCTGGCCACCATGTTAACCACACCCCCAGGGTCCATGCATTGTTATTGCATGCAGGGATTGGTATTGGGATGGGTGGGTTGTGATGGTGGGGTATGTGTGAGGTGGTGGGGTGATGGGGTTAGGGTAGGGGTTGTTGTGTGTGATGGCATGCAGGTAGGGGGGTGAGAGATTTGACTTACCAGAGTCCAGTCCTCCTGCTACTCCTGCCAGGCCCTCAGGATGCATAATCGCCAAGACTTGCACCTCCCATGTTGTTTGTTGTGGGGGAGGAGGTGGTGGTCCACCACCAGTCATCTGTAGAGCTATCTGGTGTCTTGCAACCACGGACCTCACCTTCCCCCGTAGGTCGTTCCACCTCTTCCTGATGTCATCCCTTGTTCTTGGGTGCAGTCCCACGGCGTTGACCCTGTCCACGACTCTCCACCATAGCTCCATCTTCCTTGCAATGGATGTCTGCTGCACCTGTGATACGAACAGCTGTGGCTCTACCCGGATGATTTCCTCCACCATGACCCTTAGCTCCTCCTCTGAGAACCTTGGGTGTCTTTGTGGTGCCATGGGTGTAGTGTGAGTGATATGTGTGAGGGTGTGTGGGGTGATGTGTTGGGGTGTGTGCTGTGAGGTGAGTGGATGGCGTATGGGTGATGGTGTTTTGTGGCTCAGATTCAGTGGATGCTCCTGGCTTGTCTCTCTCACTTGCCAGAACATTTGGGTTGTAAAGGGTTGTGGGTAGTGTGGGTGTGTGTTTTATAGTGTTGTGGGTGTGTGGGTGTGGTGTGTGTATGTGTATCAGGTGTGTGTATTTTGAATTGTCCAATGTGGTGTGGTTTTGTTAGTTTGTGTGTATTTTGAGTGCGGCGGTGAGTACCGCTACTGGATTACAGCGGTTGAATGGCCGCTGTGGTGATTCGTGGGTCATGATGCTGTGGGCGTATTTCTCTTGGCGTAACGGTGTGGGTTTTGGTACTGCAGGTTTATCACTGACCTTTGGGCTGGTGGACCTGTGTTTGTGTCTGTACAGTGGCGGGTTTCTATGTGTGGGTCATAATATGGGGAGCAGTATACCACCACGGTCGCGGTATGTTGACGGCAGTGAGGATGGCGGTAAGCTGCACTTACTCCCAATGTTGTAAAGGGCCAGAGTGTGTAATATGTCCTAGTACCCTATCATAATAGGCCTAACTTTCTACCTAGAAGAGAGCTGGGTATGTTAAACCTAATCTGCCAATGTCATGTCCCTGGAAGGAGCCCCCAACCCTTTTTACCTTGGAATGAGGTCTTGTGCTCAGACTCCGAAGAAACACAAAGTCCGGGTCAGTGTCAAGGTGACGTGCAGCATCGATAGCAGCAATGGCATCTGGTCGGAATCCCTCTGATTATCTGTCTAAAGAGTGAGGCATTTATACAGATCTACTTGGACCTCTGACGTAGGTTGTTCCAACACAACAGATAACACTGCATGCTTGGGACGGAATTTCTAATGTGAGCACCTACAGTTTGTTTATCTTGTTGCATGAGTTGACACCTTAGCACGGTGACACCGATAACATAACTCTAAACAAAAGGGTGTAACTATAAATAAGGCCATCTTAGAAGAATTAATTAAATAAATGGTCTAAGACAGAGCAAGCTAAGTAGGTTAAAAGTCAGTAGGTGACGGGGGCCTGAGTTTGCAAGCTAAAGGCTAAGCTAACTCCTGTTATCCCATTAAAACAAACTAGGATTCACTACAAGGTAACTACCACGTTCTAGCCCAGTGTCTGTGAAGGAGCACCTGTCAAGAATTAGTGTAGGAATGGATTTTAAGGATTTTCTTCTAGATCCACCTCATATAAAACTTAAATGTGGAATTTCTTTTATAAAACTACAGACTTACTCAGAAACTCATAGGGAAATAATTAGGCCTGGGAAATATTTTTATTATGCCAGTATTATGAAATGTTTGAGTAATTACTGAAATTACACCATAACACGGAGTCACGTAACAAGTCTTCTGAGAAATTATACCACTAGATGTTAGGAAACAGCTCATCATAAAATGTGAGTGGTATCCACATAAACATGAGCTGCAGTTCCTTAATAAGGGTTGACCATTCAGGTAATTTTTGAACACCAAACTATAAATCCAGTTACGAACGGCAATGCTTTGAATGCAATCAGCAATTAAATCAACTCAAAATTACATGTTTGAGTTGAATTTTTACCCAAATGGACCATTCAGGAATTTTTGAGCACTAAAAACATTTTTAAACAGCAAAAAAGTTAATAGAGACTGAGAGACTACTGTGTATATATAGTAGGAACTTACTCTTTCTGCTCAGAAGTCTCCCTCAATGCTTTGTTTAGCCCTTGGTCCTTTTTTTAATTTGTATTTTGGAGGGAAAGCATCACTTTCTTTTTGCTTGTAAACTTTGATGCATCCATACACTTGGAATCTTCACTTTTTGGGAAAATGCAAGTACGTTCAATGCAGCACTTTGGAAAAGGTTTGCTTGTTTTTGTGGGAGGACAAGCACTAATATTTTTGTTCTATTTTGTGCTTTTTTGTTATGTATTTTTGTTAGTGAGTAGGAGCCCATGTGGGATTAACTTTTTTAAGCAAAATGTTTGCACATTTTTGGATGGTGGAGGTCTGGGGTTAAATATACAATGTTCTTTATTTTTTTATTTTTTTACGAGTCGTATACTGAGTTGTATATCATTTTACTATAGCACTGTTTGTTTCCTGTTTGGGGCGTAGTAAGTCCTAGACGAGTCGTTGAGTGTGATTTTGATGTACTTGTCATATTCTCCATGATGCTATGCTATGTTTTTTATACATTTAGGCCCTCATTATGACATTGGCAGTCAGGTGACCACCATGCCGGCTATAGCGGTAGTACAGTCGCCAGGCTGGCTGTAATGACTGCTAAATTATGATCATGGTGGTGATCCCTCCCATGTACAGCCAATGTACTACCCCAACCATCAGTGCGGTACGACCACTGACCACGGGGGTAGCCACCTACAGGCAGGCGGAAGACAAGGATCTGCCCACCCTATTATGACATAGCAGACCACCAGGATTTCCAGGGCATTATCACCGCCACCAAAAGCCTGGCAGAAACACATCATATAAAAGGAGACACTCACCTCCAGGGACACAGAGGAGTCCGCAGCGGCCATGGAACCGGAACTGGAAGTCTTCCCGTTGCTGTATCAGGTGATGGTCATCCTGGAGCACCAAAGCTGACAAAGACGATGATGGTGAGTACAGCCGCCTAGCACACAAGAGAGGGAGGGGGGAGTGACACACACACACGCACAACACACACCATACAGACACACCACACACCCAGAACAATCTTCAGAGTAAATCGACAGCATCAGAACCCAGGAGCAAAGAAAGCTAGGACACATACCTCTGGTCCAACCATTGTAATCATGTTGGATAATGAGCGTAAATTCAAATAAATAAATATTTACATATTTACAGGCAGAGCCATTGGCCAGTCCAAAGTTCGCAAATGGCCACAAGGCAATGTCCAAGGCCCAACTTGACTCCTGACAACCTAGGCACTCCACTGGGCAGGGGCATCATGGAGATGGCAGGCAGGCACCACAGTGGGCGGAGGGGTGGGGGGCTCGAGGGGTGGTTTCTTGGGAGGAGGGGTCCTTGGGCTTGGGTTTGAGAGGGGGAGGATCCTTGCCCTTTGGGTTGGGGGCAGAGGAATGGCCTTGGGACGGGGGGCCAGAATGCCACTCTTGTTCCCCTTAGTGGTGGGGGAACGATGAGGGGGATGAACAGTAGTGGAAGGAGAGGTGGAGGGACTGGGCTGGGGGAGGGGACTTCTTATGGGCAGGAAGGGGTGTGGGGTAGGGAAGATGTCAAGGCAAGAAAAGAACAGCTTCTTAGGACCAGTGGGGTGTGGGGGGGAGAATGGGAGTGGAAGTAGAGGAAGTGGTTGTAGGAGGAGGAGGTTTGCCAGACTTCAGTGCAGGTGCATGGACAGCGTCCGTGTGTGAGGTGGATCGCCATTGGGTATTTGAGTGGGAGCATTTATGTGTCATTGGAGGGGGGCAGACAGGGTGGGGGATGACAACACAGGATGTGTGGATGTATGTTGTGGTGGTGTCTGCAAGCGAGGTGGGTATGCTGCATGAGGTGGTGATGGTGGTGGTGGTGATTGCGCATGTAGTGTTTGGGGTACATGTCTGCGGGTCTGCTGTTGTGGTGACTGTGGGCAAGGTTGTACAGGTGGCAGGATCTGCGACTGTTGATGCAGTGCATGCAGGTGTGAGTGCTGATGTGACTTTGAGGGAAGAGGAGGATGGGAAGACAGTGGAGGAAGTGGCTGTTGTGTGTGCATCCATGTGTTGGCTGTGTGTGCTTGTGGAGTGAAGTGTGGTGCCTGTGTTTTTGCAAGTCCTGTCTGCTGTTTTGGGTGCATGCTTGTCAGAATGTGTGCGTGGGATGGGTTAAGGGAGAAGAGACAGGGACTGGGAAGAGGTGGTTGGAGGGGGGAACAGAAGAAACAGGGACACTGGCTGCCGTCAGAGAGGAAGTCAGAGCCTGAAATGATCTCTGTGGGGCCACAACGCCTCTGTGAATGCCCTCCAGGAAGGCATTACATTGTTGCATCTGGGATGCCAGCCCCTGGATGGCATTCACTATGGTTGACTGCCCTACTAGGAGGGTGGTGATGGTACAGGGGTGGCAGAAGATCTTGTAACTGGGGTGGTCCCCGAGGGCTCCACTACCACCATGGAGCTTCCATCGGAGGAGAAATCTGATTCAGTAGTATTAGCTCCAGTCTCCCCCGTGGTGCTCCCCTTGCCCTCCAACCCACTGGTGCCCTCGGCATCAGTGGACTCCTGGGTCCCCTGGGCTGCAGCTCCCTCACTCGCCGGTGCTCCGGCTCCTTTGACAGATGATGCTAATGCACACATGGACAAGATGACAAATGGGGAGAGGGTGGGGTAGAAAGAAAGGGAGCACAGGGTCAATCCAAGCAACAACAGCACAAATGGCGTACACTTCACAGTCACTCCGTGGGAATTCCATTGGGCAATATGGACCACAGTGACAAACCATTGCCTAGGTACTACAGCAGGAAGGAACCCAAACACTACCATCTGCACACCTACTGGGAACAACTAAGCCCTGTCTGCCATGGCATGCTAGCTAACTAGCAATCCCAGAAATGCATAACACATTACAGAGCTAAGCAGGACCATGCAGGAATGGCTAAACCGGCATATTGGGGCACTGACTAGAACCTTGCACCCAAATCCCATGACAGGCAACAAAAAATGAATATCACACACTCTGTTCCCACCCCCTTGTGGTTGCTGTGCTGTGCTGCTGTGCTACCCTCAAGCCCCATCCAACTCAGGATTTGCCACCGCCAGTATGTAGGCCATTAGGGGAGTCCGGCTCCGACAGGCACCCCTCCCTCATTCAGGCCCAGTGTCTCTCACCATTTCCTGCAGTGGGTGCTCCACTGGCTATGGACCCCCAGGGTCCGCACGTCCTTGGCGATGTCATGCCACACCACTTTCTTCTGATGGGCGCTGGCCTGCAGATGAAACACAGACAGAAGGACATCATAAACCATAAAATCCAGTTTGTCACACAAATGGCTTACATAATGCATTTGCCCCTCATCAAGCACACATATGACCCATACCTCTGCATTCATACTGCCTGCAGCCATAGCCCCCCAAATGACACACTGCTAGCACACACATAAATCTACATGCAGCCATGTGGCATGCAACATACCCATGATGCACTCACCTGTTGGTCTAGGGGCCCATACAACTGCCCATACAGGGGTAGGACCCCCTTCACGAGCTTCTCCAACTCCTCCAATGTGTAGGCTGGGGCCCTTTACCCTGCGGCACGGGCCATGGCAGGTTCCAGGCACAGGTCACAGCAGCACACGCAGTGGAAATGTATCACCATGGGAAGTCAGGAATCAAGTGAAGTTGTAGAAAGAAAATGGCTGTCACATCCACGGCGGTGAACACTGTCACCACCATCATCATTGGTTCCTGTACTCCATAGAGCCCCATGATAGACAATGAGGAATAGCACGGTGGTGCAGAACGCCTACCGCCATTAGGCCAACGCCGGTGGAGTGCGGTCACTTCCACCTGTCCCTGCATACAGGAAAGGCGGTTGACATTTCCTACTGCTGATACTCATGTTTTGAATTTATATGTGCGTCATTGGAGTCTACTGTACACACCTGGACAAATCTGATGTCCTGCATACATATGTTGTATGTCCATAGGTCCTGTTGTCACACCCTTATTACTTTTGGCTCACTTATATACCAACTAGTTCGGAAGGAATAGCAGGAAGAGGAGGCAAGCACCAGTGTACAGACCCCTTGGGACTTGGCTACACTGGAGGACCGGCACATCATATTCACCTATCGTCTGGACAGGGCCACAATCACAGAGCTGTGTGCACAATTGGAGCCTGATCTGATACCTGCTGTCCGTAGCACCACAGCAATTCCACCTCTTGTGCAGGTACTGTCAGTGCTCCATTTCCTGGCAACTGGTTCCTTCCAGGTGACTGTGGGCTTGGCTGCAGGAATGTCAAAGCCAATGTTCGCGAACTTGCTTGGAAGGGTTTTGGCTGCCTTGCTCAAACACAGCAGCCACATCGCATTCCCCCAGATTGATGATGTTCCCACTGTGAAGGATGGATTCTACGCAATGGGATGCATACATGTGATTGGGGCCAGTGATGGGACCCATATTGCCTTAGTCCCTCTCAGGGCAAATGAACAGGTGTCTCTCAATGTCCAGATGGTGTGCCTTGCTGACCAGTACATCTCCCACGTCACTGCCAAGTATCCTGGATCTGTGCATGATGCCTATGTGTTGAGGAATAGCAGCATCCCACAGGCGATGTCACGACTACAGAGGCACAGAGTGTGGCTTATAGATGAGCTTGAGTCCCCACCCAAATGTATGTCAGTGTATGCCCATTGGAGTCATACCCCACGCTATTGTGCATGGCTAATGTGTGTCCCCCACTTCTTCCAGGTGACTCCTGCTACCCAAACCTGTCCTGGCTGTTGACCCCAGTTAGGAATCCAAGAACAGGGGCTGAAAATCGGTACAATGATGCACATCGGCGTACCAGAAGGATTGCGGAATGCACTTTCGGTCTCCTGAAAGCCAGGTTCAGGTGCCTCCATTTGACAGGTGGATCCCTATGCCACTCCCCTGAGAAGGTCTGCCAGGTCGTAGTGGTCTGCTGCATGCTGCACAATTTGTCCCTCAGACGCCATATGCCCTATCTGCAGGAGGAAGAGGGTGACAATGCACCTGTGGCAGCAGTGGACACTGAGGATGGTAAGGAGGCGGAAGAAGAGGAGGATATGGACAAAAGGACACATATCATTCAGCAGTACTTCCAATGACACTCAGGTACGACTGTTGATCTATACATGTCTCCATTTTAGTAATATGCTGTGTGGCTGTTGTGCTGTGCCAGTAACTACCTTTGCATCACAATTGGCTGTCACAACAATGTACAGATCTGACGTCTACAGACTGCTGGAACACATTTGTTGGATGGATGAGCACATTACATGACATTTGCACAGGATAATACAGTTCAATACAGTTCAATACATTGCACATTTCTTACTGATAAAGCACTATTACTCTAGTTGTGTTCAAGGGTGTTTATTTGACTTACACAAAAACAATGGAAAGTGCAATAGAGTGGGGTGATGGGTGGGAAAAGTCCAGTTTGGTGGCCCAGTCTGTTTGTAACACAGGTCCTGTGTCCATGGGACATTAGGTAGATGAGCAATGGCAGTCTAAAGTGAACAAGCTGAATCAGTGGAACACAAATGGGACCTCCTATAGGGGCTCATTTCCTGGTGGTGGTGGTGGTCTTGGTCTTGGCAACTGTCTCTGGCGTCTGTCTGGGTCGCAGGGAATGTTTGCGGGGTGGTTCACCTTCTGCAGGGGGAGTGGTGGTGGTGGCCTGTGAGTCCTGTGGCAGGGCCACCTGTCCACTAGCTGTACCAGATGTGGAGGGCTGGTCAGTACACTGGCTGGTGGAAGGGGCCCGCTGGTGTGTTGTGTACTCACTCATGATGTTCACCATATCACTCAGCAGCACTGCAATGGAGGCCACAGTGGTATTGAAGGCCTGCAATTGTTGCATGACCTCCGGGTGGTGGTCCCCCTGCAGCTGCTGGTTCTCCTACATGATGGTGATCACCTGACAGGGATTGTTGGTATGCCCCCAGGACATTTGTGAGTGCCTCCTGGGCAGTCGGTTCTCTTGACCTTGCCTCCTGCCTGGCGCACAGCTGTCCTACGACTGTCCCTAACCCCCGTCCCTGTGTCCCCTGACTAGTGTGCCCACTCCCACTTACACCAGGACCTTAATCATCTTGCCTGTGTGGTGTGGACTCGGGTCCCTGTGCAGGTGGGCACACTACTAATTGACGTGTCCTGGGGACAGAGGTTTGGGGGCATTGGCTGGCTGTTGTGGTGTTTATGTCTCGGGAGGGCACGTGTGGTGAACTGGCTGTCGGATGTGGTAGCCGAATGACCTGTGGTCCCAGATGGGCCACGGAGTTCATCCAGATCTAGTCCTCCAGAGTTGCTGTCATCACTGAGGGCAACTACTGTTGGGGGACTGGGTTTTTTGTGGCACCTCCCCACCGCTGACATTGGCTGGTGCACCTGTGTAGATCTAAGTGATTAGTTAGGGTAAGTGTCTGTCACATATTCTGCATTTCTACTTTCCCAGTAATATTGCTGTTGTCCTCCCACCTTTGGTGTGTGGTGATGGATTGTGGGATTGGTAGTTCTACATTCTGCCCATGCATTGCTGGTGGGTGTGCATGCAGTGCTTGCAGAGTGCATGGCATGCAGGGGTAGACATTTAGGTGTGGTACTTGGGGTGGTGCACTGTGTGGGATGGAGTGGGGTGAAGGAAGTCAGGGTGAAGGGGTGACATGAAATGTAGGATCGGTTGTGTTAGGTTGTAATGGTGACTCACCAGTGTCCAGTCCTCTGGGTATTCCAATGAGTCCGTCAGGATGCAGTATTACCAAGACTTTCTCCTCCCATGCTGTCAACTGTTGGGGAGGAGGTGGGAATCCAACGCCAGTCCTCCTGATGACGAGCTAGTGCCTTGCTGGAATGGAATGCACCTTCCCCCGTACCTCATTCCACCTCTTTCTTATGTTGTTCCTTGTGCATGGGTTTGTTCCCACAGCGTTCACCCTGTTCATGATCCTTCACCATAGCTCCATCTTCCTCACAATGGAGATCTGCTCTACATGTGCTCCAAACAGCTATGGCTCTACCCTGGCTATTTCCTCCACGATACCCCTCAACTCCTCATCACTGAAAAGGGGGTGTCTTTGTGGGGACATGGGTGTTGTGTGGTGTGTGTGGTGTGCAAAGGGTGATGAGTGATGTGGTAGGGTGTGTGGTGTGTGGTGCGTGATAGATGAATGGGCAGTTGTGATGTGTGTGTGCAGTTATCTCTGGGATTGGCCTGGCAAGGTGTAGCGGTCTTCTCATGTTTGCAAAGGTTTGTGTGTGATGTGGGGGGGTGTTTTATAGTGCTGTTGGTGGGTGGGTGTATTTGTGTCAGGTGTGTGTATTTTGGACTGGCCAATGTTGTCTTGTTTTTAGGTTGCCATTTCCGCCGTGGTGGTGTTCACCGCCAATGGTTTACCACCATTGAATGTCCACTGTGGCGATTCATGGGTCATTATTTGGAGGGCGTTGTTTTGGTGGACTAACAGTATGAGTGCTAGTTCCAACAGTTTATCACGTTCATTGGGTCTGGCGGATTTGTGGTTGTGGCTGGTTTCTGTCGGCTTTGTGTGTGTATGTCATAATCTGACGGACGGATGTTAGCCTCCACAGCGGTAGGTTGACGGCCGTCACCATAGCAGTATTCGGAATTTACCGCCAATGTCATAATGAGGGCCTTAGAGTCTTGTATTAAATGGAAAATTTAGGTTATTTTTTGTCTGCATGTGCCTGTTTTTGGCGAGGGTCGGTGGCTCATGGAAGCCAGGTCCCCGTTGTCAGGCATCTTCGTTTGTTGTCAAATGCCTTCTTCTCAAGAGCCTGTTCACCATTTTCTGTGAGTTTGTGTGTGGATGAAATGGTAGATATTGTGTTTTACTTTTACTGCAGTATGTAAAAGAATTTTGGATGGGTATTTTTTGGGGGTCTGGTAAAAGTGTTGGGCCATTTGTGTTTTGGAAATGTTACAAGTTAATTTAATTTTCATGTTTAGGATTACTGATTTAATGGTGATTGGTACAGGGAATTTCTGTGTGTGTGACCAGGCACATTTTGGGTAAACAATGTATCACAATCCTTTCTATGCAATGCTACAATATTTTTTTAGGGTGAGGGGAGATAATCCTGGCAGGACGGGGCAACTTTGTTCTCCATGCCTCCTTCCTTGCTAGCCGTGCGACAGGGGCCATTTTGTCCAGCCAGTGTGAGTGTTCGCCATAGGCAGCCATGTGTTTTTTGGTCTCCCTGACTCTTTCTTTGCTGGCCATGCAACAGTGGCCATTTGGATAGCCAGTGAGTGTACGTATGTTTGTTTGGTATGCCTCTTTTTTTTCTGGCCATGCGAAGACCACTATGTTATGGCGCAAGTGAGTGTGTCTGCATGTGTTTGGTGGCCATTTCGTTTTTGTTTCCATGCCTACTACCACTTCAATGAGCCAACTATCACTGTTTTGGACAAGCAGTTTGCATTTCAGTCATTTCACTCCACTTAATAGAAGAGGCCGATTACATATTTGCTCCTTTTTCCATTGTTTACTGATATACGTACATATATTTCACTGCAAAAAACAAAGGTTAATGGTAGGTTAAAGTTTGGTGAAAATGTCAGTTGAAAATGTTCTATTTAAACAAACAAAACCAAAGAAATTCACTCAACATAGTTTTCTCCAGTGATTATAACTCAAGCCCTAAAGTAACTATAACTTGTACTCCTGCCATGCACAGTGTTGTCGTTAATGATCTCATTTTAACCCCTTCGGTGCCAGGCCTTTTCCCCCTCAGGTGCCAGGCCTTTTTTGGGCTATTTGGGGCAGTTTGCACTAAAACCCTCATACCTTTTTGCCCACATAAGCTACCCGTACCGAATGTACGTCCTTTTCTCCAACATCCTAGGGATTTTAGAGGTACCCAGAGCTTGTGGGTTCCCCTGAAGGATACCAATAAATTAGCCAAAATACAGCGAAAATTTTGTTTGTTTTTTAAAAAAAGGGAAAAAAGGGCTGCAGAAGAAGGGTTGTTGATTTTTTTCCCTGAACATGGCATCAACAAAGGTTTGCGGTGCCAAAATCACCAGCTTCCCAGCTTTCAGGAACAGGCAGACGTAAATCAGAAAACCCAATTTTTCAACACAATTTTGGCATTTCTCTGGGACATACCCCATTTTTAGGATTTTTTTGTGCTTTCAGCCTCCTTCCAGTTAGTGACTAAAATGGGTGTGAAATCAATCCTGGATCCTAGAAAGCTAAACATTTCTGAAAAGTAGACAAAATTCGGAATTCATCAATGGGTAATTTGTGTAGATCCTACAAAGGTTTCCTACAGAAAGTAACAGCTGAAATTTAAAAAATATTGAAATTGAGGTAAAAAAACATCAATTTTTCTCTAAGTTTTACTCTGTAACCTTTTCCTGCGATGTCAGATTTTTTAAAACAATATACCGTTATGTCTGCTGGACTCTTCTGGTTTCGGGGATACATAGGGCTTGTAAGTTCATCAAGAACCCTAGGTACTCAAAGCCAATAAATCAGCTGCACCTTGCAATGGGTTTTCATTCTATACCGGGTATACAGCGATTCATTTGCTGAAATATAAAGAGTGAAAAATAGGTATCAAGAAAACCTTTGCATTTACAAAATGGGCACAAGATAAGGTGTTGAGAAGCAGTGGTTACTTGCACATCTCTGAATTCCGGGCCACCCATACTAGCATGTGAATTACAGGTCATTTCTCAAATAGACATCTTTTTTACACGCTATTTTAAATTTGGAAGAGAAAACTTTAGAGAAAGACAAGGGTCAATAACACTTGTTTTGCTATTCTGTGTTTCACCAATTCTCCCTATAAAAATGGTACCTCACTTGCATGGGAAGGCCTAATGCTCGCGACAGGAAACGCAACATGGACACATCAAATTTTTACATTGAAATCTGACGTGCCTAGCTGTAGATTTTGGCCTCCGGCTCAGCAGGGACCAAGGAAATGTACCAAACCTGCACATTTATCCCTGGTGTCTAGTGGTTTTATCCGTGGTGTCTAGTGGTTTTCTGCCCCCCCCGGGGGCAGATCGGCCTAATTATATTAGGCCGAAATGCCCCCGGGGGGGCAGAAATGGCCTAATAATAATTTGGTCCCCTGGGAAGCGGCCTTGCCCAAGGGGCTGCTCCCCTTTATTGTAAGTATGATAGAGACAAGATAGGAAAGGTTTTTCCTTTCTTGTCTCTCCCAACCCACCTCTGGGTCAGAAGAGAAATACAAAAGCATTTCTCTTCCGAGATCGAGCTGGAAGCCCTCATTGTGACATTGACAGTAAATCCCGCTGACTGCCACGCTGACGGAGGCCAACTTACCGCGGCGGTGGCTGATATCCGTTCACCATATTATGACACACACACCAATCCAACAGAATACAGCCACAGACACAAATCCGCCACCCCAAAGGTCAGTGATAAAGTGGCAGTATCAAAAGCCACACCGTTAAGCCAACAGAACAACGCCCACCACATTATGACCCACGAATCACAATGGCGGACATTCAGTGGAGGTAAACCATTGGCGGTACATACTGCTGTGCTCTGAATGGACACCCACGGACAAAACAATACCACATTGGACAATTCAAACAACACACACTTGACACCCATACACACACCACACCCACACCACTATAAAACACACACCCACATTACCCACAACCCTTTATGAATACAATTCATTGCCACAAGACTGACACCAGGACCACTGCTACAACTACATACATCCACCATATATACCCATACATCCCTCACGCACCCCACTTCACACACCCCAACACGTTACCAAACACACCCTCACCAACACACATCACATAACACCTATGGCACCACAAAAGCACCCCCGTTTCGCTGAGGATGAGTTAAGGGTCATGATGGAGGAACAGCAATTTGAAGTACAGGTGCAGCAGATATCAATAGCCAGGAAGATGGAGCTATGGCGGAGAATTGTGGACAGGGTCAACGCTGGGGGACAGCATCCCCAGAACAAGAGATGACATCAGGAAGCGGTGGAACAACCTATGGGGGAAGGTACATTCCATAGCAGCAAGACACCAGATCGCTATCCCAAGGGTTGGATATGGACCCGCACCTCCTCCCTCACAACTTATAACAAGGGAGGAGCAAGTCTTGGCAATACTGCATCATGAGGGCCTGGCTGGAGTCGGAGGAGGAGTGGACTCTGGTAAGTCAACTTTCAACAATTATCACCCCCCCACCTGCATGCCATCACATACCCTCAGCCTCACTCCCATCACTCCACTACATACCACACACTCCACTATCACACTGCACTAATCCCAATGCCAAGCCCAGCTTGATGTACCAATGCATGGACACCCCTCACAGCCCTGCATGGACACTCATCACTAATGCATGCACAGCATAGGGAAACCAACAATCCCACAATACACCAACATACACAAGTAAAAGCTGGCAGGGCAATACCAACCATAGAGCGGAAGCCAGGAATGTACAATATGTCATACACATGAGACATAATGCATCATTTACATCCCCACAGGTACCGCAGCCAATGTCACTGGAGAGGAGGTGCTAGCACTATCCCGGCCCCCAACTGAAGAGGCCCACAGTGATGACAGTAACTCTGGTCTTCAGTATCTGGATGATCTACCTGGCCCATCAGGGACCACTGGACAGCCGGCTACCCAAGCCCAGTCACACACCACCACAGAAATTCCCCCATCAGGAAACACCACAGCACCCACCCAGCGTACCCAAACCTCTGTCCCCAGGACACGTCAATCAGCAGTGTGCCTACCTGTACAGGGACCCCAGGCCACACCTCGCACCCAAGACAATCAGGGACCTGGGATCAGTGGCAGTGGGAACACGGTTTAGGGGACAGAGGCACAGCCCAACATGGAAACTGTGAGGAGTGTTGTGCACCAGGGGGAGGACAGGACCAGGGAACCGACTCTCCAGGAGGTGCTCTCTGAGATCCTGGGAGCCTATCAACATTCCCAGGACACGATGGGCCAGATCCTAGACAACGTGCAGGAGAACAGGCGGCTAAAGGATGGACAGTATCAGGGGATCACTGAGGATTTGCAGGCCATCAACAAGACCCTGATCTCCATAGCAGGGGTGCTGGCAGACATGGCCAACATTATGAGGGAGGCAGTGTCACACCAGCGGGTCCCTGCCACTAGCCAGTCATCTGAGTCTTCCGCTACCGCTAGTGGCCTGGAGGCCCCACCACAAAACTCACAGGCCACCTGCACCCCTCCACCTGCAGAGGTAAACCACCCCACAAACGTTCCTGTGATTCAGACAGAAGCGAGAGACACTTGCCAAGACCCCCACCAGGAAACAAGACTCTCCTGACTGTCCCCCTTGTGTCCCACTCAGTCACCCTGTCCACCTTGAACTGCCATTGCTCCCCTTCCTATGTCCCTTTGGACAATGCACCTGTGCTACCAACAGGCTCGAACAATACCCTGGACTTTTGTCCATCATCACCCTATCCCATTGCACTTCCCCTTCTATATATTAGCACTACAATAAACACCCTTTGATATGAATCAATTTTGAGTATGACATGTATTTCCAATATGTACTAATTGAAACAGGTAAAACCATTGCACATAAACTGTACATATAATGAGAATAGAATCAATGACCTGTAGCTGGCTGTTGTGATCACACCAGGAGTATTTGCGAGATCACCAACATCTGCAAAATGAATAGCCAGAGGTAACAGTAAGTGGGCATAGAAGTGGGAAATACCAGCATGCCAATGCCACACAGAATACAACTAAATTTATTGAAATGTAAAGTTGCACTGTCTCACCTGTGTGGCATTGGAAGTACTGACAGATTACAGATGTTCTCTTGTCCACATCCTCATCCTCTGCCTCCTCATCCTCGCTGTCCACAGGGTCTACTGTTGCCACAGGGGCATCTCCAGTCTACTCTTCCTTCAGAAAAGGTACATGGCGTCTGAGGGCCAGGTTGTGCAACATGCAGCATGCCACCACTATCTGGCAGACCTTCTTGGGTGAATAGCACAAGGATCCACCTGTCAGATGGAGACACCGGCACCTGGCATTCTGGTTCGCCCATGTGCCTCATTATAACGTTCTTCTGCCCTTGTCCTGGCATTCCTCACAGGGGTCAGCAGCCATAATAGGTTTGGGTAACCAGAGTCGCCTGCAAATATTGAGGGACAACATTTAGCCAAACACTATCCTATATGGCCAACAGTATAGGCATACACCAAACGTATACTGGGTGGGAACCAGGGCTTACCTATTAGCCACACTCTGTGCCTCTGTAGTTGGCCCATCACATTTGGAATGCTGGTATTCCTCAGGACAAAGGCATCATGCACCAAACCAGGATACTTAGCATTGAAGTGAGAGATTTACTGGTCCGCCAAGCACACCATCTGCACATTCATAGAGTGGAAACTCTTACGATTCCTGGACACCTGTTCATTCTAGCGGGGGGGACAAATGCAATATGTGTTCCGTCAATCGCCCCAATTATATTGGGAATATATCCCATTGCATAAAATCCGGCCTTCACAGTGGCCAAATCCTCAACCTGGGGGAATGTTATGCATATGTGTTTAATCAGGGCAGACAACACTCTTGTCAGCACTATTGAGAACATTGGCTGTGACATTCCTGCTGCCAAGCCCACTGTCACTTGGAAAGAGCCAGTTGCCAGGAAATGAAGCACTGATAGCACTTGCAAAAGAGGGGGCATCCCAGTGGGGTGACGGATAGCAGATATCATGTCAGGCTTCAATTGAGCACCCGGCTCAGTGATTGTGGCCCTGTCCAGTCTATAGGTGACGATAATGTGCCTGTCCTTTAGTGTAGCCAAGTCCACCAGGGGTCTGTACACAGGGGTATGTCTCCATCTCCCACTCGTCTGCAGTGGTAGGTATCTAAGGGAGAAAAGAGTGAGGAGGCTGTCAGAAACTGAACAATAGCTCCACAACAGTAGTCCGCGATGTTCAAACATATCATGGGACAGTGTAATTTGTCAATTATATGCCTATTTCTTCTGTGACGCAGAATTATTCCATAGGCCTGCCCCCCCCATGAAATGGTGTCTGCCTGTCCTGTGTGGAGGGACAGGTGGAAGTGAGGTAATTCCGCTGACATTGTGCGCCGTTGCAGGGGGCAGTCAGGAACAACTGTGCAATTCCTCATTGGTTATAATCGGTCCCTATGGGGTACAGTGGCCAATGGTGATCTACGCCAACGGTGACGGTGTGCACCGCCGCGGACATGACCGCCATTTTCTATCATATTCCTCACTTGTTTCCTGACCTTCCATAGGCGAGCACCTACACTGCATGTGCTGCTGTGACCTGTGTCTGGAACCTACCATGGCCTGTGTGACCAGGGAAAGGCCCCAGCCTTCACTTCTGAGGAATTGGAGAGACTGGTGGATGGAGTCCTACCCCAGTACGGACTGCTCTATGGGCCTCCAGACCAATAGGTGAGTACACTGTGGACACGATGCATGTGGCATGAATGCATGGAGGTGTGTGTGAAGGTATCGAGTAAGGGGGAGGGATGTCCTCTTGGCTGTGTACATGTTGAGTGCTGGGCTATGTGTGTGCCAATAGTGATGGAAACGGCTATGGTGGGCCATTTGTGTTACTGGCTAGATTGTTTGTCTAAAGGTGTTCTGTCTTTATTGCCTCTGCAAGTCAGCGCCCATCAAAAGAAGGGTGTATGGCGTGCCATCACCAAGGAGGTGAGGACACTGGGGGGTCTATGGCAGGGGGAGCACCCACTGTCACAAACAGTGGGAGGACCTGAGACGCTGGGAACGGAAAATCGCAGAGGCCCAGCTGGGGATGACTTCCCAACGAGGAAGGGGTGCCCGTCAGATCCTGACCCCCTGATGGCCCGCATACTGGAAGTGGCCTATCCAGAGCTGGATGGATGCTTGAGGGCATCACAGCAGCCACAAGGGGGTGAGTACAGTGGCCATCATCTAAGAAAACAACTGGAGGGGTGATATCCAGGTGGTGGTTGTGTGTCAGTGGGTGCCCCTAGGCCAGGCCAGACATAGAAGCGTAGATCCTCTGGTGGCTAAGGGTCTGAAGGGGAAATACTGCCTACCTAGCTTGTTAGCATCCACTACTGGTCAGGGCTGCATGGGTCCCAGGTGTGATCCAGTTGGCGGTGTGTGCTCCTCCTCATGCCTTGGTGGCTCGCAATATCACTGGTAGTGCAATGCATAGTGCGTAGGCCTGTTCCCTGTGTGTGAGGGTGCTGTGTGTGCCAACAGTTGTGCTTGTGCATTCACTGGCCCAGTGTATCCTTTGTCTCACTCCCCACCTTTCTTGTCTTGTCATCCTGTCCTTATGTGCATTAGCAGCATCTGGCAGAGGAGCAGAGGCACCGGCGACGGAGGGAGCTGCATCCCCCAAGACCCAGGAGGCAGAGTCCACCGATGCTGAGGGCACCAGTGGGACGGAGGGCGTGGGGAGCACCACGGCGGAGACTGGAGGAGACAATACAGACTCAGATACCTCCTCCGATGGGAGCTCCCTGGTGGTGGCAGACACTTCTGTGACCACCCCAGCTACAGGCACATCCGCCACCCCCATACCAGCACCGCCCTCATCGAGTTGCCTGTGCCCGCTCACCCAGGAGGGTGGGCATCTCCTTTGCCCCAGGCACCTCAGGCCCTGCTCCAGTGAGCCTTGCTACCCTGAGTGAGGAGGCTATTGACCTCCAGAGATCCATCTCTGTAAGGCAGTCAACCATTGTGAATGCCATCCAGGGGCTGGCAGCCCAGGTGCAGCAATCTAATGCATTTCTGGGGGGCATTCACAGTGGATTGGCAGCCCAACAGAGATTGATCCAGGCTCTGGTCTCCTCTCTGATGGCAGCCATTGTCCCTGTTTCTACCGTCCCCCCTCCAACTTCGACTTCCCAATCCCATTCTCCTCAACCCCAACCCATCCCAACCACACAGCCAGACGAGCATGCACACAAGAACACCCAAGAGTGTCACAGCAAACACAAGCACCACACTTCATCCCACAGGCACTCACATAAACACTATTCAGTTGCAGACACAACAACATCCACTATTTCCACTGTCTCCCCCTCCTCCTTCACCTCCCACCCAGTTACGTCCACACTCACACCTGCATGCACTACATCATCATCCACTACCTGCATCATCACCACACCAAGCAGACAGACAGCTCACTGGCAGACACCTCAACAACATCCATGCACATGTCCCCTGTGTCCTCTCCCACTGTGTCTGCCCCCTTACACAAACGTAAGCACTCAGACACCCAACAGCCATCCACCTCACAACAGCATACAACCCATGCACCTGGACCCTAATCCAGCAAACACCTCCAACAGCCACTCCCTCATCCTCCACTCCCATTACATCTCCCTCTTCCCACCCCAATGTCCCAAAAAAGCTTTTCCTTTCCCAGATTTACCTCTTCCCTACCCCTCCCCCCATCCTGCACGTACGGCCAGGGTATCAAGGTCCCAGCCAGGCACCTCAGCCAAACAGTCCATGGGCCCAGTTTCAGCAGCACCTACTCGTGGTGGAAAGGATTCCAGGCCCCAAATACTGAAGGGGAAGGAGCCTGCACCAGCCAGCAAGAAGGGGAAGGAGCCTGCACCAGCCAGCAAAAAGGGGAAGGAGCCTGCACCAGCTAGCAAGAAGGGGAAGAAGCCTGCACCAGCCAGCAAGAAGGGAAAGGATCCTGTACCAGCCAGCCAGAAGTGAAAGGAGCCTGCACCAGCAGCTGTCACAGAGACCACACCACCAGCCGTGGTTGTGCAGCCATCAGAGAATGCAGGGGCTGAGCAGGAGCCTCCCACAATGACCACCACCACAGTGCAACCATCGGAGGGTGCAGGGGCTCAGCAGGAGCCTCTCATAACCACCACCACCACCACAGTGCAGCCATTGGAGGGTGCACAAGCTGAGCAGGAGCCTCCCACAACCACCACCACCACAGTGCAGCCATCAGAGGGTGCAGGGGCTGAACAGGAGCCTCCCACAGCCACCACCACCACAGTGCAGCCATCGGAGGGTGCAGGGGCTGAGCAGGAGCCTCCCACAGCCACCACCACAATGCAGCCGTCATCGCCGGCGGACACCATATTATCCAGCCTCCATAGGCTGCTGTGTGGCTTGCCCCCACCAGAACCAGTGGGAAAGACACCCACTCGAGAGACTGTGTCCTTGACCTCCCCAGGACCAAGCACAGGGCATGTTGCCCCATCCATAACCAGTGGGAAAGACACCCACTCGAGAGACTGTGGCCTTGCACTCCCCAGGACAAAGTGCAGGGAATGTTGCCCCCCTCCAGAACCAGTGGAAAAAGTCACCCACTTGAGAGTGTGGTCTTGCACTCCCCAGGACCAAGCACAGGGCATGTTGCCCCCTTCAGAACCAGTGGGAAAATCACCCACTCGAGAGACTGTGGCCTTGCACTCTCCAGGACAAAGTGCAGGGCATGTTGCCCCCCCCCCCCAGAACCAGTGGAAAAAGTCACCCACTCGAGATTCTGTGGCCTTGCACTCCCCAGGACCAAGCACAGGGCATGTTGCCCTCTCCAGAACCAGTGGAAAAGACACCCTCCTGAGAGACTGTGGCCTTTCACTCCCCAGGACAAAGCACAGGGCATGTTGCCCCCTCCACAACCAGTGGGAAAGACACCCACTCGAGAGACTGTGGCCTTGCACTTCCCAGGACAAAGCACAGGGCATGTTGCCCCCTCCAGAACCAATGGTCTTGTTTCTGCATCCGGCTGAGATGCCCTCCCCTCCCCCTTAGGTGCCTGCCTATTTGCCAACTGATGCCCCTGCAGTGTTCTCTCCGTATTGGTACAGGGATCGAGTGGGGCCTTGGACTTTGCCCTGTGGCCATGTGGCCCCTGTGAACTGTGGACTGGGCAGTGTCCCTTTTTTGTACATTTGTACATATCTGTTGCATTGCCACATCAACTTATTATTTTTGATGTTGATCTTATTACAATCACATTCGTCAATTCCTGTTGTCCTTGCATTATTCAGCCAATTATCGGGGACAAATTGTTTTCCTGTGCATCTGCTTGTGTGTATGGTGTGTGTGTGTGGGGTGTGTGAGATGTGCATGTGTGTGTCACTGTTGTTTTCCTCCCCCCTCCCTTGTGTGCTAGGCTGCTGTACTCACCGTCGTCGTCTTCGCCGGCGTTGGTGTTCGTAGTGGAGCATGACGTAGAAGATCATCAGAAAGACTTGCAGTTCTGGTTCCATGGTGGTGTGGTTCTTCCCTGTGTCTCTAATGGTGAGTCTTTTGAGTTTTATGCTCTGTTTCCACCAGGCTTTTGATGGCGTTGGTACCACCCTGGAAACTTTGGCGGTTTGCTAGGTCATAATATGGTTGGTGGAACTTTGGGGCATATTTATACTCTGTGCAGAATGTGCGTCAGAAATTTTGACGCACATTCGGCGCAAACTGTGCACCATATTTATACTATGACGCCCGACCCCGTGAATGTCAAAGCTCCTCCGTGTGCGTCATTTTCTGGATGCAGGAAACTGCCTTGCGTTAATGACATGCAAGGTAGGCGTTCCAGCCCAAAAAATTACTTTAAGGCCTGTGCACCTTATTTACCCTCCTGCATCATTTTGACGCACAGGTGGGGGCGGGCCTTAAAAAACAGCGCACAGGGTGAGGACAGGCGTTAAGGGGCCTGTGGGCTCACTTCCATGGTCTTTGACCATGGAAGCAGTCCAGAGGTGCCCATCCCTGCACCCAGGGACACCCAGGGACACCCAATGCCATCCTCTCCCACCCCTGGAGGACACCCATGGATCGGGGGACCCATCCCAGGACAGTAGAGGTAAGCTGAGGTAAGTATACTTTTAAAAATAAAATTAAGTGGCATGGGTGGCCTACTTGCCACTGTGCCTAATGACCATGCCCAGGGGACAGAAGTCCCCTGTGCATGGCCATTGGGCAAGGGGGCAGGACTCCTGTCTTTGCTAAGACAGGAGTCATTTCAATGGGGTTGTTCGTCAAAAAATGGCGCAAGTCCGGTTAGAGCCATTAATTTTTACTCTAATCGGACTTGCACCATTTTTTGACGCACAATCCCCATTTTTCCCTACGCTGGCTCTGCTTGGTTATAGTCATTTTTTTACTCTGACCAGCCCGCAGCGGCAGCTAATGTCAATACTCAAATAAGGCGCCCGCCTTGTGCGTACGAATGGCCTTAGCCAGCGTCAAATTTTTTGACGCAAACCGTCAAAAAGTATAAATATGGGCCTTTGTCTTCCACCTGGCTGTAGGTGGCTACCGCCATGGAGGCTGTTGATCTGGCCTGGCGGTCGGTGTGGTACATTGGCTGTCTTTCGGAGATATCACCGCCATGGTCATAATATGGCAGTACTGACCGTCAGCCTGTTGGCGGTATTACTGCCACTTTTTCACCAACCGCCAGGGTCGTAATGAGTGCCAATATGTTTTATACCTAAGTATAATGTCATTTTACCCATTGTTTGTTTCACTGAATTTCTGAGGATTTTTTCAAATATAAAGTACTATATTATTAAAATCCCTAATTATAACATCACTTTAACCTCTGTGTTTTCAGTGAATTTCTGTGTTTTTTAAACGTAAAGTAAGATGTTGATTGCCCTATGCGGCATGGGGCCCTAGTTGAACGCCCCTGCAATCACCCTATCCCCCATACCACTTCTCCTTTGGCCGTGCACAGCATGTGGTTGAGCACAGGGCCTGGGGCCTACCGCTCGCTGGCACCCAACTGCTGGCTGCACATCACCTTTGCTTTGGTAACTGAACTGTTATCTTTTTCCACAACAGATGTGATGTGCTCATGTACTTGATGAATGTTGTGTTTGTTTATCTATCTCCTTTTCCTAATTACCCCTCCCCATCCATTAGGGGAATTGCTAAACCTCTTCCCTCAGGTTGTGTAATTGATTGAGGTGTCTGCTAACTTGCAACATGAACATATCTCACACTTAGCGGGAAGGGTGTGATTAAAGTGACACCAACTTCTATTGGAGGTGCGTACCAAAATGTACATTTATGCCCCCAGAACCCTTCCTACACAGGCATGAAAGGGACATCGTAGTACAGAGACGTAGGCAGTCATTATGAACACGGTGGTAAACACTGCACCGCCGGCGGTGGCATAATAACCTCCAACAGACGTATGGTCTGAACCGCCAAATATTGAACCAACTGAAACACAGACATCCTGAAAAACACTCACCTTCAGCAGAGGAGTGCCTACAACGATGGCAGAGCCCACCCACAGGCTGACAGAAAGGCCCTACCTGCCCATCAAATACTGAAGCACTAGACCGCTGTCAGTTCCGGGGCGGGAACCACCGCCACACAAAGCCAGGGAGAAACAAACCAAATATAAGGAAACACTCACCCGAGGCTCACACAACACCCTGAAGCAGACATGGAGAGAGAGTTGCAGATCATGCCAGCCTGCTCCTTGCCATATACCTCCACAACCGCCGACGAAGACAACAATGGTAAGTCCCACAACCTACTAAACAAGGGAAGAAAGGGCACAGTTACATTCCCACCCACCCCACCCACCCTGCAACGCTCCTGCAACCATTCACAGCAGCACAAGCCATACACCCCACAGCAAGAGGTACTTACCTGACACAAGGCAAATCCAACCTGCCCAAAGTACGTACATGTGCCCAACACCCCCAAACAATGAAACAAGAGACCATGGATCCAGAGTGTGCCTTAAACAACACAATCCACACATTAACCTTTATTCTGCTCACTGAACAACAGAAGTGCATATAAGGCCAATGGCCAGTCCGTAGTTAAAGATGGGCCACAATGGCCCCAACTTGACTCCCACAAGCACACCAGTACTCCACCTGATAGGGGTAACAATGGGGTATCCAGGCACCTCAGGGAACAGGGGCAGGGATTGGTGGGGGTGGGGACTTACGACTGGGAGGGGGGCTTAGATTTACGTTTGGAAGGTGGAGGGGGCTTGGGTTTTGTGACAGCAGCTGGTGGAGCGGACTTGGCCTGGGGTGCGGCAGATGTTCCTGGGCCAGCACGGGGTCTCTCCCTCACATGGGAGGTAGCACGGGAAAGGGAAGGGCAGACAGGGGCGGGCTGTGACGTGGGAGGAGTGGACAGGGCAGAGAGGAGGGCACATTTAGGGATGAGACGGGGTGGGACAGTGGGTTCAAATAGGTCTACACGGGATAGGAAAAGTTTTTTTAGGTGCAATTGGGGTGGTAGGCGTGGGAGTGGAGGTAGAGGGAGTGGTCATGACAGGTGTAGGTGTACGTGACGTGGGTGCTGGTAACTGGATAGTATCCTGAGGTGTGGTAGATGTGTGATGGTTGGGTGTTTTGGTGCGTTTGTGTGTCTTGGGAGGAGGGAGGGTGGACACAGTGGGACAAGACAGGCTGCCAGTGTAAATGGATGTTGTCTGGGTGTCTGCAAGTCTGGTGAGTGTGCTGCATGTGTCAACTAAAGTCGTTGTGGTGAGTGCAAGTGTGGTGTCTGGGGTGCAATAATGGATGCTTGCTATTGTGGTGACTGCAGGATTAGGGTCAGCAACATTGAATGAGGGTGCAGTGCCTGTGGGTGTGCATGTACAGGGGACAGACAGGGAGGCGGAAGAGGTGGACCCACTGGGGGGAGTGGATGTTGGTGTGTGTGCATGTGTATGTTGGCTGTGGCATGCCTGTGGCGGGAGGTGGGGTGCTTGTGTTTTGAAGTGTGCTTCTTGTGTGTTGAGGTGTGTGCCTGCGTGTCAGAATGTATGCATTGGACAGGTGAAGGGAGTGGGGTGCTGAAAGGGGTAGAGGTGGTTGGAGGGGGGTAGGAATGACCAAGGACAATGGCTGCCGTCAAAGAGGAGGTCAGAGCCTGAAAAGATCTCTGTAGACCAGACACGGCACCATAAATGCTATCCAGATAGGCATTGGTCTGCTGCACCTCTGATGCTAGCCCCTGGATGGCATTGACTATGGTTGTCTGCCCTACAGAGATGGCTCTCAGGACATCAATAGCCTCCTCCATGAGGGCAGCAGGGCTGACAGGGGCAGGGGATGAGGTGCCTGGGGCGAAGGGGACACCCACTCTTCTGGGTGAGCGGGCCCGGGCAACTCGGTGGGGAGCAACTGGGAGGGCGGTGATGGTATGGGGGTGGCGGAAGATGACACAGTAGGGGTGGGCCCACTACGGTCTGCCACCGCCAGGGAGCTCCAATCAGAGGAGGTATCAGAGTCACTACCTCCAGTGGTAGTTGCCTCTCCCGTGGTACTCCCCTCGCCCTACAACCCACTGGTCCCCTTGGCGTCAGACGACTCTGCCTCCGAGGATCCGTGGCCAGCTGCCTCCCCACTCGCTGGTGCCTCATCTCCTCGCCAGATGATGCTGATGTACACAGACAACACAAGAGAACAGGGATGGGGAAACAAAACAGGAAAGACACTTGTAAATAACTGAATGGAGGTACAGAACTGGTTCACACATACACCCACCCTGAAAATATTCCACCAGGCAGCACCTACCACTATACACATGGCTATGCCCCTGATTAGTGGCCAGAACCCTGCTCTACAGCCATACACCACAGCGCTTAAGGACCTGAAGTACTGCAGACTTGACCCTTACACCCTTACTCCCCACAGGGGCCATTATATAGATGGACATCAGTCCCTGCCACTAGACAGCATAAATACAAACGCACACACACACATCCATCCCATGTGATAGGTGCCATCGATGGCACCCACATAGCTATCATCCCCCCAAGAGTCAGTGAACAGGTGTACAGAAACAGGAAGATCTTTCTTT
This sequence comes from Pleurodeles waltl, assembly GCF_031143425.1. Taxonomy (NCBI): domain Eukaryota; kingdom Metazoa; phylum Chordata; class Amphibia; order Caudata; family Salamandridae; genus Pleurodeles; species Pleurodeles waltl. Next base: position 1,031,567,554 of record NC_090439.1, on the reverse strand, counting down.
CCATAAACCTTCAATTGGTATGTACTGCAGACCAGTACATCGCACATGTGAATGCCATGTTCTCTGGATCAGTCCATGATTCATTTGTTCAGTAGTGTACCACACAAGATGGAAGAACTACAAGAGGACAGAGGAGGGATCATAGGTAGATGTTTCTGACACTTAGTGCCACATAGCAGACAGCCAGGCTGTCTGCCACTGAGGGTTATCATTGACAGCCCTGTTTTGCACTATTTTTAGGTGATTCTGGCAACCCCAACATGCGTTGGCTCCTGACACCAGTGAGGAATCCTGCAACAGATGCAGAGAGGAGTTACAAAGAGGCCCATGGACGTTCTAGGAGGGTGATAGAGCACACAATAGGTTTCCTGAAGGCTAGATTGTGTTGCCTACATATCTCTGGAGGTTCCCTGGCCTATGGGCCTGAAAAGTTGTGTAGAATAGTGGTGGCCTGCTGCATGCTGCACAACGTGACTGTCACAAATTATATCCCACTCTAGAGGAGGAGGGTGCTGTATATCCAGACCAGCTTCCTCAGAGAGGGGATGAGAGTGGTGCTGATGATGAGGAGGGGGAAGATGTAAATTCCAGGACCCAACTGATACAACTCTACTTCCAGTAACTATGTGGGACTATTCAATGAGATTGCTTTCTGTGAAGCATACTGTCAGTGTGCTTTTTCATCTAGGGGGTGATGGGTCAATAGTCATTGCCACTGTGACCAGGTCTGCATAGGACAGGTAACATTACAGTATACTAGTACAACACATCTGTAGACACAACTACATGTTATGCATGTGGTGCTTTTCCTGCTACTCAGATAATAATACATGATTTATAATACAGTTGCATCCATACTTCACTTTGTTTAAACATAATGACAGGGGACATTGTAATAGGTGAACTGGTGTTTTATTTGGTGCAGGGATTACACTGTGCAGAATACTGTGATGGAAGTAGGCTACTGGTGGTTCTACAATATGGCAACATGGTTGCAGCATTTGTTGGAAGTAGTGGTATGACCATCTATGTTTACAAGAGTTTGTTGTTTTCACACGGGTGGTCGTTGATTCAGTTGGACACTTGGAGGACACATCTTGCCAGAGTCACTTCTTTGATGGGGCCTTGGTCTTGGCAGGTGATCCAGTGCCATATCTTGGCCTCAGGGGCCATTTGGGTGCCTGGTGTTGGCCTGTACGGGTTGAGATGCATGTCTCCTGTGTGTCCTGAGAGGGTGGAACATGTCCAGTTGCTGCTGATGCTGTTGTTGTCCGGTCTGTAGCCTGGCCTGTAGTAGGGGCTTCCTGGTCAGTGTTGGCCTCAGGCTGTTGGGACAAGGTGCCGCAGCGCACCTGCTATGCTGGCCATTGTGGCATTGTGCCGTTTCCACTGCTCCATGGCCTCTTGGTGATGTGCTAGCTGCATCCTTTGACTCTGCTCCAGGGTGGATACTATCTGGGCCAATCTGTCCCAGGTATGGTGATATGCTCCCAGGACCTCAGAGATCCTGTCCTGGGCTGCATCATCAATCCTATGGCCCCCCCCGGGCCACTGATGCCCTCTCACTGGGCCAAGCCCCCTGTGGCTGTGTCCCCTGCACAGGTCTGGCGGTACCACTTGTACTGGGGCCAGCGTCTTCCTGCCTGTTGGTAGGGGGTGACTGTGGCCTCTGTCCATGTGTTCCACCAGTCTATGGCCTGGTGTTTTGCTTTCCTTCTCTTATCTTATGACCAAGCTTACAAAACTTCTATGGAATGCACTTCTTAGTTTAAAGAAGACATTTATTATTATTATTACTTCACCACGAGGTTCCTGAAAGACAAAATTAATAGGTTGGAAGCACACGTTTAAAAGTAGTCACAGCAATGAAAGCAAAATGTATCAAAGTACTTCTCAGTTGCAATGTACACAGCAAATACATGTGATTATATTATAGCATAACTTCAAAGCAAAGCATAAAAGTCAAAATTGCATCACCGTAGGGCCTATCACTCTGCTTCATCTTTCTGGGGCCTGCAAGTTGATGACTCCGGTTCAACTGCGAGGAAGAGATTTTCTACCCAAACGGGAGACAGGCAACTGACGTCCGTTCCTGTCTGAAGTCAAGATATTTCTCCCCTCTCGCTGTTGCCCAGGGCCATTGTTCCAAAAACGTGCCCCCTCCTCTCAGACTCAGGAAAACTAAGCAAGCCTGTGGAGACTGGCCAGATCTCCTAGACCCCACCTCTTCCCAAGGCTAAGCAGAAAGGAAAACACCAAATGTACTCTCTCTTATCAGCTAGGGTTTGGTGTGAATTCAATTTGAAAAACACAGCTTGGTCTATCATGTGGAAAAACACAGCTTGGAAAAACACAGCTCATCTGCAATGTCTCAACTGCAATGTCTAGCTCCACATTAAAGCCAATAGGCAGCTAACCTAAATACCAAATGTAATGTACTACTGGTGAACATTGAGCAACTAATATGCACAGTGGTGAAACACAAAGTCATTGGTCAAACACAATTGATAGCATAACACCTGGATATACAGGTGTGGGGACGGTTGACCTGGGCTGATATTGTTGGCTGGGTGGTAGGGGTGTCAGTGGTGTCCTGGGTGGGGCTGCTGGATGATGACAGTCCAGGACTGTGTGAGGGGCCAGGGTGATTGTCAATGTTCAGTGTTCCATCCCAGTGTCCTGGAAGGTGCCTCTGTCTCCTGTGGGGCACTGCCACTCCTTTTCCTGTCCATCAGGGTGGCATGGGTGGTGGTGCCTGTTGGGGGGAATGGACATGTCTGTTACAATTGCATGATCGGATGGGGTGCACAGGACTGAGCAGTTTTGTGCAGGTTTTCACACTTTGGGGCCGTGCAGGGTGCTTTTGTGAGGTTTGCATTGCATTTTGCTTTGGATGTGGAGGTGCATTGTGGGTGCTGTAGACCACTGTGATTCCTTGCAGGGGTGGGTGGTTGTGCACAGGGGAGAGATGTGGGCCTGTTAATGGGTTTGTGGGCATGCAGGGGGACTGGATGTAGTGATAGTGGCCTGGTTTGGGTAGTGGTCTTGGTGGGTGTTGGAGGGGTGGGGTGGTGCATGCATTACAGGTGTGATGGATATGGGGTAAATGTAGAGGACTTACCCAAGTCCATTCCTCCAGTGAGTCCCTCAGGGTGCAGGATGGCCAGTACCTTTTCCTCCAAGTCAGTGTAGTCGGGTGGTGTTGGTGGAGGTTCTTACCCAGTCTTCTTGACTGCAATGTGGTGCCTGGATGCCATGGACCTGACCTTCCCCCTCAGGTCGTTCGATCTCTTGCAGATATCGTCCCTGGTGCATGGATGGTTTCCCACTGCATTGACCTTGTTCACTATTGTCTGCCATAGCTCCATCTTCCTGGAGATGGGTGAGTGCTGGACCTGTGCCCTGAATAATTGTGGTTCAACCTTCAGTATCTCATCCACCATGGTCCTTAGCTCCCTTTCTGTGAAGCGTGGGTGGTTGGGCGGTGCCATGGTATGTGTTGTGAATGGTGTGTTGTGTGGATCTAGGTGAGGGTGCTGTTGTGTGGTTGGGTGTGTGAGTCGTGTGATGTGGCATTCAGTGTCTGCCTGTTGTGTTGTTCGAATGGCTTCTCCTATGGGCGATGCAAAGGATTGTGGGGTGTGTCTGTGAACATTTTATAGTGTTGTGGATGTGTGTCAGGTGTGTGGGTTTCAAAATTGCCAATGTATGCATTTCTTACTGTTGGGCCCACTTGCCGCCTGTGGTGGTCTGTACCGCCAATGGTCATTCGGCTTCCACTGACCGTTGCGGTGATTTGTGCTTCATTATTTGGAGGGTGGAGTATTTGCGTGCTCCGCGGTGGCGGGGTGGGTGGTCCAGCATTTCCGCCGATAGGGTCCTGGCGGTGACTGGTGGCAGGGAGATTTTAGTCAGTTTCTGATTTTTGCATCATTATATGGCGGGTTTCTGTTCACCGCCAATGGTAGTCTTCTGTTAGCTGTCGCCACGGCGGTAGACGGTGTTTACTGCCATATTCATAATGAGGGCCTTAATTACAACAATGTGTGCCCAAGGATAGATACTGTGCACTTGTTTCCACAATCTATGTCCCATAGATTCTACTGAAGTACCCTACTGAGTTTTCCTGACTCCTCAGACTTTAGGATTTAATTATGTTTAATTTAGTATGTTCTAGAGAACTAGAATAGTAAGTAATTCAAGACTATGTTGCTTGTTGTTGTTTTTATCAAAGTAGTCTAAGGGCCAGATTTACATCTTGGTGGAAGGGAATACTCCATCCCAAACGTGACAGGTATACCGTTGGCCGTATTACGATCACATTATATCCTATGTGAATCGTAATACAGTGAATGTGCTATCCAGCTGTCCTTCTCACCATCTCCCTCCTAAACAGCTCCACCACCTCACAGTCACCAGAAAAAGTCAAAGAAACACTCCTGTATCTAACTTCCTTCCCACTTCCAACTTCCACAACATATTCCACCCCGTCGCTATAACAGTCTTCATCGCTGCATAATGTCCTACTGGCCCTCCTTAATCTCCTCAAGGCGGTGGGGATTTGTCTCAGGAGGTTAGAGTCTGTGGTGGCAGTGGTTGGGTGGCTAGGGACCTCAGCAGCCTTTGATGGTGGCAATGTCATTGGTGGGTCTCTTATGCTGCCAGTCTGAAGCAGCGGTGGCTGCCCCAAACTCCTCCTCCTTAAGTACCAAAAGCACTCCACAGCAATTACCTCAATTTTTTCGAGGGGCAGCCGAGCTGCTCTCTCCTGCCAGGAGTGGGCCTTCCGGACAGGTCTGATCAGTATAGGGAAAGGTGCGGAAGACATTGTGAAGCCAAGGGTTAATTAGCTTGAGCAGTGTAGATGAGTGTGATGCCTGTTGAACCCCCCCCCAAACAACGTGGAAATGTTCATGATATTATTTTCAAGCTTGTTTGTGTAGAAGACTCCGTCTCAACCTTGAGAACGAGAGTACAGGGAGAAGATGGAATGAAAACAAAGGCTGGAGAAGTGCCTAGCAGCCAAGTGCTGATAACATAGCTAGAAACTGCCAGAAAGAGATAGAATCCAAGCTTCGAGTTATTTAAGCACTGAAGTGTGGGTGAGGGATTTGAAGCTCGCAGATGGAGTGGTGAAAGCTGCCATGGCCCAGCGCTGCCTCCCTGTTTTGCTGACCGTGATGCTTGAGGGGGAGAGAGGTCCAAGCAGGCGGTAGAGGGCTTCCCAGCATTTCGTGAACTAAGTTAAGTTCCACACAGGTATGAAAGGCCTTTGTTTTTCTGCTCTATTATTATGACTGATTATTTATGCTTGCACTGTGTTTATAACCTGAAGTATTCAGCTTGTTTATATTTTGCTTTCTAAACCTCGTAGTATGAACCTGCTACAGTAACTGAAACATGCATTTTGGTGTGCAGTAAATCAAAGCTTATCTGAAGTATTCAGTTCATTTATATTTTGCCTCCTGAACATCGTAGTGAGAGCCTGCTGCAGTAATTGAAACATGCATTTTGGTGTGCAGTAAATCAAAGCTTATCTGAAGTATTCAACTCATTTATATTCTGCTTCCTGAACATCGTGGTGTAATGCATTTTGGTATACAGTTAATCAAAACTTATATCTGTCTATGAACTCTTTGCTTATATATATATATGCATAGATGCTCTTTGTAGTGTGTTTATATATAAATAGATGCTTTACATTGCTATTCTTATTCTACTATTGTTAATGTGCTAAATGCCTACATTTACCTGCAATTCTAGTAATGCTAAATTGTATTTATAATTGGCGTGTGGTCCTTAATTGAGCGTCCTTATTGACCTATACCGAACAGGTGTCAACCAGTCACCTGGATAAGCCAAGGTCCTTCAGCACAAGTGGTTAGATGATCCACAGAAAGAATTTAAAAACATGAATTGTAGCACTCAACTTAAACACTTGTTTATATAGTTGAGTAGTAGCACAACATTGCTGTTTCTCTAGGGCCATTGGAATTTTTTTGATGTGATCCTTGGTCAGGAGGACAAGATTTTCTCATATATATTTCACATAATGCAGTAGCAGTGTGTGGTATGATTTAATCCATGACTACCGCAATAATCAAAAATAGATATTTTTCAAAAAAGTATTAAAAGTTACAATTATTTCATGTGGTTACATTTTCAACACACACTTAATGTGTGTTAATGAATGAATGAGCTGACAAATATAAATATATATTTCCATTGATGGCTATGACACATTAATCCCTTAAGTGTGGGCTTCAGCCAATGGCCGACACCCACACTACTTCCCCAGTGCATGTGTCGGCCACTGGCCGAAGCAGGGGACGGATTTAAAGACCCCTCTGGTGCTATTTTAAACTCAGGCTGCCTGAAAAGAGCTTCTTAAGCAGCCACAGTGATGAGGGTGCAGGGTGCGCTGACGTCATAACAGCAAAGTGATAATAAAACAAACTGATGGGCTCAATTAATTTCACTGCATCAGTGCTTGGGGGCATATCTTGGCCCCCTGAGCAATGATTGCTTTGGAAGAGGCATCAATGGAAAAGGAAGAATGACGATTCTTATAGGTTACCTGAATAAAGAATTGCAGGTTTATTAAAGACAAGGAGGCTAGCATTATGCATTAACTTTTATCCACTCCTTCTGAGCAGCAAACCATGACAAGCTTTCAACCAGAACTTTAAAAAACAGCACAATGAAAATAGAATGTTCAGTCCCATAAATACTTCTTGACCTCCATCTTCTATCTCTTTTGTTTGTTCTTCTTCCAAAAACACCTACTAAGTACACTTAGTAAGTACTAAACTTTATCATTGAGTCTACCCATGTTTAATTATTTGCAAAATAAACAAAGATGTAAAACCAATTAATGGACTCTTATTACCAGCATAAAAGACCACTTCAACTTCACATTCTGTACATCACCATGAAATAAACATATTATCTCCAGCATAATTCTCTTATCCCCTTATCCTCTCCTAGAGGGAAAGGTGGGTGAGATACTGCTAGTCTCATTGTCTTTAGTAAAATTGCAATTCTTTTATTCAGTTAACCTATAAGAATCAACATTTTATGCCAAGACAAGAGGCTAGTATTATGCATCTTAAAAGTCTTTCAAAACACATTTCGAGACATATTCTACAGCTTTAAAATACAATCTCCCAAATGTCTCTGCAGATGACCAATCTGCTGCAGTCATTATGTCCTCCAAATGACCACCCATCATACAAGCCTTACTTGCCCTAGCTCCCCTGACTGAATGAGCTGTAGATTTTGACACATCCACACCTGGCTCCTCCTCCTCCATAGCAGCTTTCACCTATCTTGCAATCATTGTACTCTTAACTGCTTAAACTGCTTTAGAGATTAACAGTGATCAACCCCAGCACATCTCTTATCCAACATCGTGGCTTCATATTCCTTCAAACACTGCATCACACACAAATTGGGTATGTTACCAAACCTTGGATAAAAATTAGACCCAGACATAGCCTTAGTCCAATCACAAATCTCCAAAACTACTCCTTCTGGCTGAAAGAATCAAAGTGACACTTCCAAAGCCTTAACATCTGAGACTCTTTGAAAAGAAATATGACAAAGCAGTGTTGCTAACTTCCAAGACAACTATCTCACCTCCAAGTATCTGTTACTTGGCCAACTCTCAAATAACTGTAAAACCAAATCCACATTACGTAATGTTTGAAACTTCACAATAGACAGTCTTCTCAACCGTATCCCTTTCATCACCCTGCAAACTAAATGACTTCTACCAACAGACAAACTTTGCTGCAATGAATGTCCAGATGCAACTGCCTACCTGTAAAACTTTACTAGCTTGTACGACATACCTTTATCAAATAAACCTGCAAGGAAATTTTCGACCTGTACCTCATCAGCCTCCACAGGATCCAAATCCCTTTCCACACACCAACGTAAACATAACTTCAATGCTCCTTTGTACCTTGTTTTAGTTCCTGGTGCCCATAACTCATTGAATAAGCTAGTAGGTATAACCAAAATCTTCCAGATCACCTGTTATCCCCCATAATAGAAGGTTGAGACAACCTGGCTCCATTGTCGCGTAGGCTGTCATTATTCTAATGAGACTACTGGATTTTGAGTGGCAGAATCGCCTGTGGTGTGGGAGACTGAGTCTGACCCACTACAGGTGACACTTGTCATTCCAATCCGGGTTTTGCTCTGGCTAACTAGCAGTGCCTCACCTCTACCCAAGGGAAGGGGTGATTGGGCAGCCGAGCGCATGACATAGCTGGTTTCTCAGGGAAGCCGTGGTCACTCAGGTCTGATCCGTTTCTCTCATTTACATTAGTCTCATATACACAATGACAAACAGCTGCAGTATATGTTTCAGTAATGCTTTTAATGAAGCAACTGCATCTTAGACAGCAAAGCATGGGCTGCAATAACCAGGACAATACAGCATGACAAGATTAAAATTATGACAAGAAGAGTAAAGCATAGAAATAATGCTACCATATTGTCACTAGAGTCTATAGACTAATTCCTACCTAGTCTATACTAGAGCACAGCGTGTTAAGCTCTATTTCTGCCCTTCAGGTTCTCCTGGAAAGGTCTCATCCCCATACCTGAGCAAAGGCCTGGAATCTGCAAAAGCAGCTGTAGCGAAGCATTCAGCAATCAGCATACAGTTGTGGTTCTCTGGCTGGAATCTCCCTCTAACGTATAAGGGACAGGGAAGTGTTTTTATAATAAAACAGCTAATGTTCTGAGAAAATGTCCCTTCGTAAGGATGTGTGTTTTCTATGAATGTCAGAGAAAAAACTTTATACCACATTCAACGGCAACCTATCTTACTGCAGCCTTGGAAGAAGCACAGAGTGAGCAAGAATGTCTTGTTTGAGAACACAGTGCTGGCCTAGGCAAAAACAGCTAGATAGAAGGAAATAAAACAAGACCGTAAAAGTGGCTACTGTAACAGTACCTAAGACTCTGGCTGTTAAGGATTGCTTTAAATCACTGTTTAATTGCTCCACAATACTATTTCCCTCGGGATGAAATGGAGACGAGTACTGGAGTTGGACCCCCAACTAAGCCATGGCGTCCCTGAATGCCCTTGAGGCGAAAGCTGGGCCATTGTCTGAGTGGAATGCCGCAACCGCATTTGTGCCGATAAAGACTCGCAAATCTTTCATAACAGTCCGAGCGTCAGCTGAGCGTTGAGGCCACACCCATAGAAATCTGGAGCAGGAGTCAACAGCAACTAAGATATATTTGTACACACTGTCTGGTGTTAGGGGACTGCAATGGTCCAAGTACACACGTTGTAAAGGTTTTTTGGAAATTAGGAGGGGTGTCTGCGCTGGGCGTTTACCGGTGGAAACTTTAATTTGTTGGCAGATGTCACAACAAAGGACATACTGCTTGGTCTCCTTATATAGGCCTGGCCACCAAAACCGGCTTGTAGCAATGATATTGTAGCCGCCACACCAGCATGGGCAAGATGCTGCCCCCTCTTTCACTTCTTTAATCAACTCTGGTCTCATATCTTTATTAGGAATTTCTCTAACCCCTAAGCCTGGTATCATAACTTCAGCGTTTAGGCAGCCCCCCATTCGGTAGGAATATTTAGCAGGAAATGGTTTTGGATAGGGCGTGCCATCAGCCGTAGCTTTCAGGGCAGCCAATATGTCTTTGTCAGGTTTCGCATTTAGGCGGGTTACTGCAGCAACAGTGGCTATAGCGACTGCTCACTTTGTGGCTTCATCAGCCAGTGTATTCCCAGCAACGTGTATTCCAACGCGCTGGTGTTCAAGTGTATGTACAACATGGACATTTGGTAGCATTTCCTTCAGATCTGCTACTTTCCCCCACAGTAGTCTGTGTTTAATGGTGTTGCCTTTAGAATCTCTGGACCCATTCTGGCGCCGGTAATGCAGGTATTCATTGAAGGACTGGACACAATAGTACGAATCACAAACAATCAGCGTGTGCTGTGCAGGATCTGTATGTTCCAGCGCCATCAACAGAGCTTTCAGCTCTGCTAGTTGTGCTGTGCAATCCCCTAGGGTTTGCATGAATGTATGTTGGGGACAAAATGTATTATCCTCCATGTAGCCACTTACGACTGCGCAAGCAGCAGAGTATTGATGGTTTGTGCCAATTGCAGGTTATGCAGAGCCATCGGTGTACATGACTTTATGATATTGTTCAATAGGCAATGTGTTTGCTGGAACTTGGTATTCTGGTTCGCATTGCTAAAATTCTTGAGTTTTTATTTTTTTTGGTCAAAACTGTAGTCTACATCAGTGGCTGTCAAAGACGTGGCCCATTGTATCCAACGTGGATGTAATGCTTTAGCGTTAGGAACGCTGGCTTTTATGACAGCCTCTAGAGCTGGAATGGGAGAAACATCAATAATGCGTTTGCTCTGGGCTAGAGGTCTTTTTTTAATGACAGCCATCTGAACAGTAGTGAGAATTTTCTCAGTGGGAGCAAAGCGTTGTTCTGCTGCTGAGTACAAGTGTGATTTGTAAGCAATCGGGACGGTCTCACCCTCATAAAAAGGTTACATAGGTGAAACCAATGGCACCAGCAATTACTCTGAAGACTAAGGTGGTCATTACAACCTCGGCGGTCTTTTTACAAGACCGCTGAGGGACCGCCGGGCGGAAGACCGCCAGTGGTGTCGGTTTGCCGCTCGGCCTATTATGACCGTTGGCAGCTCTCTGCCCTTTTACAGATGGAGAGCCGCCAACAGCCATACTGGCGGGAGGCGGGGAAGTGGAGGTTGCTCCACCTCCACCTCCACCGCCACGCCAACAGAACACCACCCAGCGAATCATGTCCTGTGATTCACCGTGGCGGTGTTCTGTTGACGGTGTGGTGTCGGCGGAGCTGCCCCCATGGCTCCCGTCCCCTCCCGGAGGATCGACGGAACAGGTAAGTCGATCGTCCGTTAGGGGAGGGGGGTGGGGGGGCGTTGTGTGTTGTGTGGGTGCATGGGGGTGTGCGTCTGTGTATGTAGAGGGGGTGTGTGAGTGCGTGTATGCTTGCGGGGGTGTTATGTGTTTTGGGAATGAGTGCGTGTATGTCTGTGGGTATGTCTGTATGGATGTGTGCGTGTATGTTTGTATGGGGGTGTGCATGTCTGACTGTGTGTGTGGATGTAGGCATGTATGTCGGTGTGTGTGTGTGTGTTGGTGGTGCCTGCGTGCGTGTCATGTGTGTGTGAGTTTCTGTGATGTTGGGGGTCGGGTGGGGAGGGGGGCCCTGCCACCTTTGGGGGGTGGCAGGGGTGGTGGGGGGTGTAGGGTAGGGAGTCGGGGTGGGGGTGGGGGGTGACGAAGACCCCTATCAGTGCCAGGGAAGGGATTCCCTGGCACTGATAGTGCTTACTGCCATCGATTTCATGGCGGTTTCCAACCGCAGGAAATCCACGGCGGTAAGCCAGGTCAAAATACCATCGGCAGTATAGGGACGGCCGCCGGGCTGGAGACCAAGGTCTCCAGCCCGTCGGGCGGAACGGAGAAGCGGCGGATGACCATGGCGGTAACCGCCATGGTCATAATACGAAAAAAAAGACCGCCAGCCTGTTGGTGGTTTTACCGCCGCTTCTCCGCCTTCCGCCAGGGTCATAATGACCCCCTAAGTATGTTTTGTTGTCCCTTGTGTGTAGATGTTGTGCTGCACGCATGTCTGTTTACAGTTCTCTGATAATGTGTGTGTGTTCGACTGTCCAAAATTTGCTTGAAAAGTCAGGACGTATTAAGTCATTTAAGGGTTTTTTGCGTGATGCATAATCTGGAATGTAAGTTCTGCCAAAATTTAGGAAACCCAATAGGGAATGGAGTTTTTTTAATCGCATTTGGAAGATGTAATTGTACGTATTTTTCTAAGAATTGTGGCGCTAGGCTCTTTCCTTCACTCAATAGATCATATCCCACAAACAGGACCCTGAGGAAACTTATTTTTTCTTTTTTTTTAAGTTGAATTTGTAGCCAAATTCTGCAAATCCCACAACAATGTGCGCTACCCGTCTTAAATGTTGTAGTAATTTATTATCCGTAAGATAGATATCATCTATAAAGGACAATGCTTCAGTGTCAATGTCATGCAAAATTGCAGTCACACGAGCTGCAAATAGGCCTGGGCTGTTCCTGTACCCCTGGGGTAAACAACATAATTTTTTCTGAGAGCCTAGTGCACTGAAACTTGTTAAGTCTCTACTTTCAGGCGCTATATTCTGGCAGAAGAAATCATTGGAAATGTCCAGTGTTGTTTTATATTTTATGCACACTATGGGGGTCATTCTAAGTTTGGTGGGCGGCGGTTGCCGTCCGTCAAACGTGAACCGCCAATTGCCCGCTCCGCGGTCAGAAGACCGCTGGGGCCATTCAGACTTTCCCGCTGGGCCGGCGGGCGCCCGCCAAGGGAGCACCCGCCGGCCCAGTGGGAAAGGGCCTGCAACATTGAAGCCGGCTCCGAATGGAGCCGGCGGTGTTGCAGGTGTGCGACGGGTGCAGTTGCACCCGTCGCGCTTTTTACTGTCTGCTATGTAGACAGTGAAAAGCATGCTGGGGCCCAGTGGCATGGGCAGTGCAGGGGCCCCCAGGGGCCCCAGGACACCCGTTCCCACCATCCTGTTCCTGGCGGTGAAAACCGCCAGGAACAGGCTGGCGGGAAGGGGTTCAGAATCCCCAGCGCCGCCATGGAGGATTCGCCCAGCCGGGGAAAATCCGGCGGGAAACCGCCGGACCCGGTTTTCCGAACGCGGCTTTACAGCCGCGGTCGGAATGGGCTATGAAGCACCGCCAGCTTGTTAGCGGTGCTTCAGTCGTTCGTGGCCCTGGTGGTCGAAGACCGCCAGGGTCAGAATGACCCCCTATGTTCATTAGTGCTGTGCTATGTGAATTTTGTATAGCATACGTGCGTGTATGACTGTTTAGATGTCTGTAGTCTAAAACTATTCTGTATGAATGGTCTGGTTTATCTACTGGGATTAAAGAATTATTCATTGGGGAGACATAGGGTTCCATTACACCCTTGTACTCTAGTTGTGTGAGAATTTCTCTCACGGGTACTTTTGCATCATGTTTTATTGGATATTGAGGTTGAGATTGTGGTTGATTTTTAATAGGAATTACATGGTAGAGGGAATCTTCATCCCATCCTACATGGTTGCGATATTACGCGAGTGCCTGCGCCCAATCGATGGCGTAGGGTTCAACGATTTCCTCCAGAACAAGGGGCGAGAAGGAATGTTTTATAACATCTTCCCCATATGGGCAGGTACGGACAAATTCAGGTGGCCAATCTTGTTCGGCCAACAAAACATCATATATATTTACCAAGCGATCCCAAACGATTGCGTCTATTGTGCATTCAATGTCTCCTTCTAGCTGTAGCATTACTTTATACATCCTATCAGGCATGGAGACATGCATGTCCGCAGTTTCTACTTGTAGAAAGTCATCAGTTGCTTTCACCTCCAGATGCTCTAGAAGACTCTGGTGAACTATTGTGACCTCTGCCGCGCTGTCGAGCAGCGCTAGTGCCCACTTCCTGTTCTTCAAGAGGACCCTCTTCTTGAGCGGCATGTCATGCTGCAACTGCTGGCACCTTTTTCTTTTTCAATTAGGGTTTTTTTGGGAGAGGTTTCTCTTCCTTTTTAACAGAAACCTCTGACGAGCATTGTGATTCCTGTCTCGGTTTCACGTAGTCTGTTCTTCGCTCTGATTGCCCACCTCTCTCACTGCATTTTTCCGATGAGTCCCGAAAGGAACGAGATTGCCGTGTATCAGTATATTGATATCTATCAGGCATTTTTATATCATCTCTATTTCGGAGATTATGGCCCTCATTATGAACACGGCGGGAAAGACCGCACGCCCAGCGGTGGCGGTAACTAGCACCAACAGGCTGGCGGTCTGGGCCACCAAATAATGAAGCACATGAAAAACAGGCAGCCTGAAAAACACACACCGCCAGCAGAGGAGTGTCCACAATGACGGAAGAGGTCACCCACAGGCCAACGGAAAGGCCCTACCTACCCAATAAATAAGGAAGCACTAGACTGCCGTCAGTTCCGGGGCGGGAACCACCACCACTCAAAGCCAGGCGGAAACGAACCAAATAAAAGGAAACACTTACCGGAGGCTCACACAACACTCCGAAGCAGACATGGAGAGAGAGTTGGAAATCATGTCAGTGCTGCTCCTTGCCATATACCTCCGCGACTGTGACTGCCGACAAAGACGACGACGGTAAGTACCACAAACTACTAAACAAGGGAAGAAAGGGCACAGTGACATACCCACCCCCTCCACCCACCCCGCAACGCACCCACAACCAATCACAACATCACAAGGCATACACACCTGAGCAAGAGGTACTTACCCGACACAAGCCCAAGACAACCTGCCCAAACTACCCACATGTGCACAACACCCCCCCACAGTGAAACGAGGAACCACAGATCCAGAGTGTGCCAACACCAACACTGGGCACACAAACTTAATTAAAGCTCCAGGATCAACAGATTGTCCAAGTGAAGCCATTGGCCAGTCCATATAAAAAAGGCTGATGGGCCCAAATGGCCTGAACTTGACTTTCACATGTGCACATGGTACTCCACCATAAAGGGGCATCAATGGGGCAGCCAGGCACCTCAGGGAACAGGGGGAGGGGATGGCGTAGGTGGGGACTTACGTCTGGAGGGGTGGGCTTGGGCTTACGTTTCAGAGGTGGAGGGGGTTTTGGCTTTGCTTCGGAAGGTGGGGGAGTGGGCTTAGACCGGGGGTAGCAGATGGCCCAGGACCAGCACAGGGTCTCTTCTACTGGGGAAGATGCACCGGCATGGGAAGGGCTGCGGGGCGGACTTGGACGTGGAAGGAGTGGACAGGGCAAGGAGTTGTGCACATTTAGGGATGAGACAGGGTGGGCCAGTGGGTTCAAAAAGTTCTACACGGGGTAGGAAAAGTTTCTTAGGGGCTGTCAGGGTGGACCTGGAGGAAGGTGTGGGAGTGGAGGTAGAGGGGGTGGTTGTAACAGGTGTAGGTGTGAGTGACGTGGATGCAGGTGCCTGAACAGTATGCTGAGGTGTGGTGGATGTGTGTTGGGTGGGTGTACGTGAGCATCTGAGTGTAATGGGAGGAGGGGGGGTTGACACAGTGGGCCAAGACAGGCTGCCAGTGGATGTTGTCTGGGTGTCTGCAAGTTTGGTGAGTATGCTGCAAGTGTTAGTCAAAGTCGTTGTGGTGAGTGCAGGTGTGGTGCCTGGGGTGCATGACTGGATGTCTGATGTTGTGGTGACTGCAAGAATGGGGTCAGCAACAGTGAATGAGGGTGCAGTGCTTGTGAGTGTGCATGTATAGGTGACAGACAGGGGGACGGAAGAGGTGGACACAGTGGGGGAAGTGGATGTTGTTGTGTGTGCCTTTGAATGTTGGCTGTGTGTATGCCTGTGGTGGGATGTGTGGTGCTTGTGTTTCTGAGTGTGCTTCTTGTGTGTTAGGTGTGTGCATGGCTGTCTGAACGTGTGCTTGGGATGGGTGAAGGGAGTGGGGTGTTGGAAGGGGTAGAGGTGGTTGGAGGGCCAGAAAGACCAGGGACACTGGCTGCTGTCAAAGAGGAGGCCAGAGCCTGAAAAGATCTCTGTAGGACAGACATGGCACTGTGAATGTCTTCCAGGTATGCATTGCACTGCTGCATCTGGGATGCTAGCCCCTGGATGGCATTCAAGATGGTTGTCTGCACTACAGAGATGCTCCTCAGGAGGTCAATAGCCTCCTCCATGAGGGCAGCAGGGCTGACTGGGGCAGGGGATGAGGTGCCCGGGGCAAAGGAGACGCTCACCCTGCTGGGTGAGCAGGCACGGGCAACTGGGTGGGGTGCAACTGGGAGGGCCGTGATTGTATGGGGGTGGCGGAAGATGTCAAAGATTGACACCAGGGAGCTCCCATCGGAGGAGGTATCAGAGTCACTACCTCCAGTGGTAATTGCCTCCCCCATGGTACTCCCCTCGCCCTCCAACCCCTGGTCCACTTGGCATCAGTAGACTCTGCCTCCATGGAACCGTGGGCCGCTGTATCCCCACTCGCCGGTGCCACTGCTCCCTCACCAGATGATGCTGATGTACACAGACAACACGAGAGTACAGGGGTGGGGATACAAAACAATAGACAGAATATTAACATCTGAATGGATGTACATATCTGGTTCACCCATACTTTTACCCAACTAATACACCAACATGCAGCACCTACAGCTATACTCATGGCCATGCCCCTGACTACTGGCCACAACCCTAGTATTCAACCATCTCCCACATTACAGAAGGACCTGAAGAACTGCAGACCTGCCCCTAATCATCTAACTGCCCATGGGGGGCATAATGCTAAATACATTTCCCTCGGGATGAAATGGAGACGAGTACTGGAGTTGGACCCCCAACTAAGCCATGGCGTCCCTGAATGCCCTTGAGGCGAAAGCTGGGCCATTGTCTGAGTGGAATGCCGCAACCGCATTTGTGCCGATAAAGACTCGCAAATCTTTCATAACAGTCCGAGCGTCAGCTGAGCGTTGAGGCCACACCCATAGAAATCTGGAGCAGGAGTCAACAGCAACTAAGATATATTTGTACACACTGTCTGGTGTTAGGGGACTGCAATGGTCCAAGTACACACGTTGTAAAGGTTTTTTGGAAATTAGGAGGGGTGTCTGCGCTGGGCGTTTACCGGTGGAAACTTTAATTTGTTGGCAGATGTCACAACAAAGGACATACTGCTTGGTCTCCTTATATAGGCCTGGCCACCAAAACCGGCTTGTAGCAATGATATTGTAGCCGCCACACCAGCATGGGCAAGATGCTGCCCCCTCTTTCACTTCTTTAATCAACTCTGGTCTCATATCTTTATTAGGAATTTCTCTAACCCCTAAGCCTGGTATCATAACTTCAGCGTTTAGGCAGCCCCCCATTCGGTAGGAATATTTAGCAGGAAATGGTTTTGGATAGGGCGTGCCATCAGCCGTAGCTTTCAGGGCAGCCAATATGTCTTTGTCAGGTTTCGCATTTAGGCGGGTTACTGCAGCAACAGTGGCTATAGCGACTGCTCACTTTGTGGCTTCATCAGCCAGTGTATTCCCAGCAACGTGTATTCCAACGCGCTGGTGTTCAAGTGTATGTACAACATGGACATTTGGTAGCATTTCCTTCAGATCTGCTACTTTCCCCCACAGTAGTCTGTGTTTAATGGTGTTGCCTTTAGAATCTCTGGACCCATTCTGGCGCCGGTAATGCAGGTATTCATTGAAGGACTGGACACAATAGTACGAATCACAAACAATCAGCGTGTGCTGTGCAGGATCTGTATGTTCCAGCGCCATCAACAGAGCTTTCAGCTCTGCTAGTTGTGCTGTGCAATCCCCTAGGGTTTGCATGAATGTATGTTGGGGACAAAATGTATTATCCTCCATGTAGCCACTTACGACTGCGCAAGCAGCAGAGTATTGATGGTTTGTGCCAATTGCAGGTTATGCAGAGCCATCGGTGTACATGACTTTATGATATTGTTCAATAGGCAATGTGTTTGCTGGAACTTGGTATTCTGGTTCGCATTGCTAAAATTCTTGAGTTTTTATTTTTTTTGGTCAAAACTGTAGTCTACATCAGTGGCTGTCAAAGACGTGGCCCATTGTATCCAACGTGGATGTAATGCTTTAGCGTTAGGAACGCTGGCTTTTATGACAGCCTCTAGAGCTGGAATGGGAGAAACATCAATAATGCGTTTGCTCTGGGCTAGAGGTCTTTTTTTAATGACAGCCATCTGAACAGTAGTGAGAATTTTCTCAGTGGGAGCAAAGCGTTGTTCTGCTGCTGAGTACAAGTGTGATTTGTAAGCAATCGGGACGGTCTCACCCTCATAAAAAGGTTACATAGGTGAAACCAATGGCACCAGCAATTACTCTGAAGACTAAGGTGGTCATTACAACCTCGGCGGTCTTTTTACAAGACCGCTGAGGGACCGCCGGGCGGAAGACCGCCAGTGGTGTCGGTTTGCCGCTCGGCCTATTATGACCGTTGGCAGCTCTCTGCCCTTTTACAGATGGAGAGCCGCCAACAGCCATACTGGCGGGAGGCGGGGAAGTGGAGGTTGCTCCACCTCCACCTCCACCGCCACGCCAACAGAACACCACCCAGCGAATCATGTCCTGTGATTCACCGTGGCGGTGTTCTGTTGACGGTGTGGTGTCGGCGGAGCTGCCCCCATGGCTCCCGTCCCCTCCCGGAGGATCGACGGAACAGGTAAGTCGATCGTCCGTTAGGGGAGGGGGGTGGGGGGGCGTTGTGTGTTGTGTGGGTGCATGGGGGTGTGCGTCTGTGTATGTAGAGGGGGTGTGTGAGTGCGTGTATGCTTGCGGGGGTGTTATGTGTTTTGGGAATGAGTGCGTGTATGTCTGTGGGTATGTCTGTATGGATGTGTGCGTGTATGTTTGTATGGGGGTGTGCATGTCTGACTGTGTGTGTGGATGTAGGCATGTATGTCGGTGTGTGTGTGTGTGTTGGTGGTGCCTGCGTGCGTGTCATGTGTGTGTGAGTTTCTGTGATGTTGGGGGTCGGGTGGGGAGGGGGGGCCCTGCCACCTTTGGGGGGTGGCAGGGGTGGTGGGGGGTGTAGGGTAGGGAGTCGGGGTGGGGGTGGGGGGTGACGAAGACCCCTATCAGTGCCAGGGAAGGGATTCCCTGGCACTGATAGTGCTTACTGCCATCGATTTCATGGCGGTTTCCAACCGCAGGAAATCCACGGCGGTAAGCCAGGTCAAAATACCATCGGCAGTATAGGGACGGCCGCCGGGCTGGAGACCAAGGTCTCCAGCCCGTCGGGCGGAACGGAGAAGCGGCGGATGACCATGGCGGTAACCGCCATGGTCATAATACGAAAAAAAAGACCGCCAGCCTGTTGGTGGTTTTACCGCCGCTTCTCCGCCTTCCGCCAGGGTCATAATGACCCCCTAAGTATGTTTTGTTGTCCCTTGTGTGTAGATGTTGTGCTGCACGCATGTCTGTTTACAGTTCTCTGATAATGTGTGTGTGTTCGACTGTCCAAAATTTGCTTGAAAAGTCAGGACGTATTAAGTCATTTAAGGGTTTTTTGCGTGATGCATAATCTGGAATGTAAGTTCTGCCAAAATTTAGGAAACCCAATAGGGAATGGAGTTTTTTTAATCGCATTTGGAAGATGTAATTGTACGTATTTTTCTAAGAATTGTGGCGCTAGGCTCTTTCCTTCACTCAATAGATCATATCCCACAAACAGGACCCTGAGGAAACTTATTTTTTCTTTTTTTTTAAGTTGAATTTGTAGCCAAATTCTGCAAATCCCACAACAATGTGCGCTACCCGTCTTAAATGTTGTAGTAATTTATTATCCGTAAGATAGATATCATCTATAAAGGACAATGCTTCAGTGTCAATGTCATGCAAAATTGCAGTCACACGAGCTGCAAATAGGCCTGGGCTGTTCCTGTACCCCTGGGGTAAACAACATAATTTTTTCTGAGAGCCTAGTGCACTGAAACTTGTTAAGTCTCTACTTTCAGGCGCTATATTCTGGCAGAAGAAATCATTGGAAATGTCCAGTGTTGTTTTATATTTTATGCACACTATGGGGGTCATTCTAAGTTTGGTGGGCGGCGGTTGCCGTCCGTCAAACGTGAACCGCCAATTGCCCGCTCCGCGGTCAGAAGACCGCTGGGGCCATTCAGACTTTCCCGCTGGGCCGGCGGGCACCCGCCAAGGGAGCACCCGCCGGCCCAGTGGGAAAGGGCCTGCAACATTGAAGCCGGCTCCGAATGGAGCCGGCGGTGTTGCAGGTGTGCGACGGGTGCAGTTGCACCCGTCGCGCTTTTTACTGTCTGCTATGTAGACAGTGAAAAGCATGCTGGGGCCCAGTGGCATGGGCAGTGCAGGGGCCCCCAGGGGCCCCAGGACACCCGTTCCCACCATCCTGTTCCTGGCGGTGAAAACCGCCAGGAACAGGCTGGCGGGAAGGGGTTCAGAATCCCCAGCGCCGCCATGGAGGATTCGCCCAGCCGGGGAAAATCCGGCGGGAAACCGCCGGACCCGGTTTTCCGAACGCGGCTTTACAGCCGCGGTCGGAATGGGCTATGAAGCACCGCCAGCTTGTTAGCGGTGCTTCAGTCGTTCGTGGCCCTGGTGGTCGAAGACCGCCAGGGTCAGAATGACCCCCTATGTTCATTAGTGCTGTGCTATGTGAATTTTGTATAGCATACGTGCGTGTATGACTGTTTAGATGTCTGTAGTCTAAAACTATTCTGTATGAATGGTCTGGTTTATCTACTGGGATTAAAGAATTATTCATTGGGGAGACATAGGGTTCCATTACACCCTTGTACTCTAGTTGTGTGAGAATTTCTCTCACGGGTACTTTTGCATCATGTTTTATTGGATATTGAGGTTGAGATTGTGGTTGATTTTTAATAGGAATTACATGGTAGAGGGAATCTTCATCCCATCCTACATGGTTGCGATATTACGCGAGTGCCTGCGCCCAATCGATGGCGTAGGGTTCAACGATTTCCTCCAGAACAAGGGGCGAGAAGGAATGTTTTATAACATCTTCCCCATATGGGCAGGTACGGACAAATTCAGGTGGCCAATCTTGTTCGGCCAACAAAACATCATATATATTTACCAAGCGATCCCAAACGATTGCGTCTATTGTGCATTCAATGTCTCCTTCTAGCTGTAGCATTACTTTATACATCCTATCAGGCATGGAGACATGCATGTCCGCAGTTTCTACTTGTAGAAAGTCATCAGTTGCTTTCACCTCCAGATGCTCTAGAAGACTCTGGTGAACTATTGTGACCTCTGCCGCGCTGTCGAGCAGCGCTAGTGCCCACTTCCTGTTCTTCAAGAGGACCCTCTTCTTGAGCGGCATGTCATGCTGCAACTGCTGGCACCTTTTTCTTTTTCAATTAGGGTTTTTTTGGGAGAGGTTTCTCTTCCTTTTTAACAGAAACCTCTGACGAGCATTGTGATTCCTGTCTCGGTTTCACGTAGTCTGTTCTTCGCTCTGATTGCCCACCTCTCTCACTGCATTTTTCCGATGAGTCCCGAAAGGAACGAGATTGCCGTGTATCAGTATATTGATATCTATCAGGCATTTTTATATCATCTCTATTTCGGAGATTATGGCCCTCATTATGAACACGGCGGGAAAGACCGCACGCCCAGCGGTGGCGGTAACTAGCACCAACAGGCTGGCGGTCTGGGCCACCAAATAATGAAGCACATGAAAAACAGGCAGCCTGAAAAACACACACCGCCAGCAGAGGAGTGTCCACAATGACGGAAGAGGTCACCCACAGGCCAACGGAAAGGCCCTACCTACCCAATAAATAAGGAAGCACTAGACTGCCGTCAGTTCCGGGGCGGGAACCACCACCACTCAAAGCCAGGCGGAAACGAACCAAATAAAAGGAAACACTTACCGGAGGCTCACACAACACTCCGAAGCAGACATGGAGAGAGAGTTGGAAATCATGTCAGTGCTGCTCCTTGCCATATACCTCCGCGACTGTGACTGCCGACAAAGACGACGACGGTAAGTACCACAAACTACTAAACAAGGGAAGAAAGGGCACAGTGACATACCCACCCCCTCCACCCACCCCGCAACGCACCCACAACCAATCACAACATCACAAGGCATACACACCTGAGCAAGAGGTACTTACCCGACACAAGCCCAAGACAACCTGCCCAAACTACCCACATGTGCACAACACCCCCCCACAGTGAAACGAGGAACCACAGATCCAGAGTGTGCCAACACCAACACTGGGCACACAAACTTAATTAAAGCTCCAGGATCAACAGATTGTCCAAGTGAAGCCATTGGCCAGTCCATATAAAAAAGGCTGATGGGCCCAAATGGCCTGAACTTGACTTTCACATGTGCACATGGTACTCCACCATAAAGGGGCATCAATGGGGCAGCCAGGCACCTCAGGGAACAGGGGGAGGGGATGGCGTAGGTGGGGACTTACGTCTGGAGGGGTGGGCTTGGGCTTACGTTTCAGAGGTGGAGGGGGTTTTGGCTTTGCTTCGGAAGGTGGGGGAGTGGGCTTAGACCGGGGGTAGCAGATGGCCCAGGACCAGCACAGGGTCTCTTCTACTGGGGAAGATGCACCGGCATGGGAAGGGCTGCGGGGCGGACTTGGACGTGGAAGGAGTGGACAGGGCAAGGAGTTGTGCACATTTAGGGATGAGACAGGGTGGGCCAGTGGGTTCAAAAAGTTCTACACGGGGTAGGAAAAGTTTCTTAGGGGCTGTCAGGGTGGACCTGGAGGAAGGTGTGGGAGTGGAGGTAGAGGGGGTGGTTGTAACAGGTGTAGGTGTGAGTGACGTGGATGCAGGTGCCTGAACAGTATGCTGAGGTGTGGTGGATGTGTGTTGGGTGGGTGTACGTGAGCATCTGAGTGTAATGGGAGGAGGGGGGGTTGACACAGTGGGCCAAGACAGGCTGCCAGTGGATGTTGTCTGGGTGTCTGCAAGTTTGGTGAGTATGCTGCAAGTGTTAGTCAAAGTCGTTGTGGTGAGTGCAGGTGTGGTGCCTGGGGTGCATGACTGGATGTCTGATGTTGTGGTGACTGCAAGAATGGGGTCAGCAACAGTGAATGAGGGTGCAGTGCTTGTGAGTGTGCATGTATAGGTGACAGACAGGGGGACGGAAGAGGTGGACACAGTGGGGGAAGTGGATGTTGTTGTGTGTGCCTTTGAATGTTGGCTGTGTGTATGCCTGTGGTGGGATGTGTGGTGCTTGTGTTTCTGAGTGTGCTTCTTGTGTGTTAGGTGTGTGCATGGCTGTCTGAACGTGTGCTTGGGATGGGTGAAGGGAGTGGGGTGTTGGAAGGGGTAGAGGTGGTTGGAGGGCCAGAAAGACCAGGGACACTGGCTGCTGTCAAAGAGGAGGCCAGAGCCTGAAAAGATCTCTGTAGGACAGACATGGCACTGTGAATGTCTTCCAGGTATGCATTGCACTGCTGCATCTGGGATGCTAGCCCCTGGATGGCATTCAAGATGGTTGTCTGCACTACAGAGATGCTCCTCAGGAGGTCAATAGCCTCCTCCATGAGGGCAGCAGGGCTGACTGGGGCAGGGGATGAGGTGCCCGGGGCAAAGGAGACGCTCACCCTGCTGGGTGAGCAGGCACGGGCAACTGGGTGGGGTGCAACTGGGAGGGCCGTGATTGTATGGGGGTGGCGGAAGATGTCAAAGATTGACACCAGGGAGCTCCCATCGGAGGAGGTATCAGAGTCACTACCTCCAGTGGTAATTGCCTCCCCCATGGTACTCCCCTCGCCCTCCAACCCCTGGTCCACTTGGCATCAGTAGACTCTGCCTCCATGGAACCGTGGGCCGCTGTATCCCCACTCGCCGGTGCCACTGCTCCCTCACCAGATGATGCTGATGTACACAGACAACACGAGAGTACAGGGGTGGGGATACAAAACAATAGACAGAATATTAACATCTGAATGGATGTACATATCTGGTTCACCCATACTTTTACCCAACTAATACACCAACATGCAGCACCTACAGCTATACTCATGGCCATGCCCCTGACTACTGGCCACAACCCTAGTATTCAACCATCTCCCACATTACAGAAGGACCTGAAGAACTGCAGACCTGCCCCTAATCATCTAACTGCCCATGGGGGGCATAATGCTAAATGACATCAGTCAGAGTCCCTGCCACTAGACAGCATACGTTCTACAGCACCCTCATAAATCCATCAAGGAGGCATTATATAGTCTTGGTACACCCTTGTGTCTGCTGTGCAGCCTTCAAGCACCCATCCAAGTCTGGATATGCCACCGCCAGAATGCGGCGCATTAGGAGGGTCAGGGCCCGACAGCCACCCCTTCCTCGTTGGGAGGACTTCCCCAGCTGGGCCTCGCAGGTCTTCTTTGCCCAGCACCGCAGGTCTTCCCACCGCTTCCTGCAGTGGGTGCTCTGCCAGTTGTAGACTCCCAGGGTCCGCACCTCCCGAGCAATGGCCTGCCAGAGTCCCCTCTTCTGATGGGCACTGACCTGTAGGAGACACACAGAAAATAAACACTGAGGTCAGAAAAAGCACCTTTGATACCGCTGGCCATACGTTCCCTATGTGACAGACACTAAAAACAGCATTCCAGCATCTCACTTACGCTGAATGTCATGCCTTAAATGGCTGTGCAGTTACAAATTATGCACACATGCATACAATCATCCACCATCATCACACACATCCATGCATCCCATCTGCCTACTCACCTGCACCTCTGGTCGACCATATAACTTGGCATACAGGGGAAGGTCCCTGTCCACCAGCTTCTCCAGCTCCTCCGTGGTGAAGGCCGGGGCCCTTTCCCCTGTGACTCGTGCCATTCCCAGGACCAGAATCAGGCCACAGCAGCAAACTCAGTAGTATACTTGTGTGCACAGAATCCGGGAGTCAAGTGAGCCTAGGGTGACAAAATGGTGTAGGCTCCGCGGTGCTGTGCACAGTAACTGCCGGCGGCGATCATGATAGGCCCATATTCCCCATTGACAACCATGTTAACCAATGAATGGGTGCACGCCTTACGCCATTACGACAACTGCTACTGCTATGAGGTCACTTCCACTGCTACATGCCTGGATGACAGGGGGCTGACATTTTGAGAACTACTACACAGTTATTATTTGGTCATGGGCCCCAACCAGGCCCTATGGACCCCGGCCCTCAAACACATGCTCAAAAGACTATTTACTCATTACAACAGTCCAGATGTATCAGTTAGGACATGTCACTCCAGTTTAACATCTTACAATGCTTATGTGTCACCTAAATGTTTGACAGCAGTGTTAAATACACAACATGTTGTGCTAATGAATTTGCATCTGTCACTTGTGTACACTCCAGGAACCAACTGATCCAACTATACTTCCCCTGACTATGAGATACTGCTCGCTGATGATGTTGTCTGTACTGCATACTGTTAGTCTGACTTATTTTCTATGGGGGTGTGGGGTCTGCAGCCATTTATACTGTAACATGAATTTCAAGTGCCACGTGACATGATAAACAACCTGTTAGACATTTCTGTTTACTCCACACCATGCTGTGCGTGGGGTGCAATTCCTGCAATAAAGGACTGATTACTGAATTTAACTTGCAAATGCATTCACACTTTGATTTGATTCAACATAACAGAGGACATTGAACTTGGTGGACATGGGTTTTAATAGGGGCAGGGATGCTTTGGTGCTCTTTACAGTGAAGGGAGTGGGCTGATGGTGGGTGTCCATACTGGTTACATGGTCGCAGCGATTGGTGGCAGTGGTTATATGTCCATCTGTACTTTACTAGTTGTTGAGTTGCTATTGGCCGGTGATGATGGTGTTTCAGTGGCACATTTGGGAGACAGTTCGTGTCAGAGTCACTTCTTTGATGGTGCCTTGGTCTTGGCAGGTGTACCAGTGCCATATCTGGGTCTGAGGGACCGTTTGAGTGTCTGGTGTTGGGCTGTACAGGTAGGGGTGCTGGTCTCCTGTGTGTCCTTAGACAGCGGCACCAGTCCAGTAGCTGCAGCTAATGTTGACGGCTGATCTGTATTGTGGTCTGTGGTAGGGGCTTCCTGGTTTGTGGGGGTCTCAGGCTGGGTTGGAAAGTGGTGCAGCAGCACTCCTGCAATAGTGGCCATGGTGGCATTGAGCTGTTTCCACTGCTCCATGGCCTCTTGGTGGTGTGCTATCTGCAGCCTTTGATTCTGCTCAAGGGTGGCCACGATCTGGCCCATCCTGTTCTGGGTATGGTGGTAGGATCCCAGGACCTCAGAGATCACCTCCTGGGCTGCAGCATCAATCCTTTGGCCTCCCCCTGGGCCACTGATGCCCTCGCACTGCCCCTAGCCCCTGTGCCTGTGTCCCCTACACAGGTCTGGCGGTACTACTGGGGCCATCGTCCTCCTGCCTGTTGGTAGGTGGAGACTGTGGCCTCTGTATTTGTGTTCCACCATTCTGTGGCCTGGATACACTGGTGTGGGGTCATTTGCCATGTGCTGATGTTGGTGGCTGGGTGGTAGTTGTGTCAGTGGTGTCCTGGGTAGGGCTACTAGATGGTGAAAGTCCAGGACTGTGTGATGGGCCAGGGTATTCCTCATTGTCCAGAGTTCCCTCTCCAGTTTCCTGAGTGGTGCCTCTGTCTCCATGTGGGGCGCTGGCACTCCTTGGCCTTTCCATCGGGGTGGCATGGGTGGTGGTGCATGTGGGGGGGAATGGACATGTGTGTTACATTTACAAAATCAGATGGGGTTTTCAGGCAGACCTATCTTGTGCAGGTTTTCCACTGTTGGGCCATGCAGGGTCCTTTTGTGAGGTTGCCATTGCATTTAGCATGCGATGTGGAGGTGCATTGTGGGTGGTGTAGTGACATTATGATACCTTGCAAGGGGGGGTGGCTGTGCACAGTGGGGGGTATGTGGGCCTGTTGGCGTATTTGTGGACATGCAAGGTGACTGGATGTAGTGATTGTGGCCAGGGTGGGGTGTGCTCCTGGTGGTAGTTGGAGGGGTGAGGTGGTGCATGTGAATATGGGGAAATTGTAGATGACTTATCCGAGTCCATTCCTCCAGTGAGTCCAGTCCAGTGAGGCCCTCAGGGTGCAGGATGGCCAGTACCTTTTCCTCCCAGTCGGTGAAGTTGGGGGGTGTTGGTGGGGGGCCTCCCCCAGCCTTCTGGACCGCAATGTTATGCCTCGAAGCCATTGACCTCACCTTCCCGTGCAGGTCGTTCCATCTCTTGCGGATGTCATCCCTTGTGCATAGATGGATTCCCACTGCGTTGAACTTGTTCACTATTGTCTGCCATAACTCCATCTTCCTGGCGATGGGTGTGTGCTGGACCTGGGCAACGAATATTTGTGGCTCGACCTTGAGTATCTTGTCTACCATTATTCTTAATTCCCTTTCTGTGAAACGTGGGTGCTTAGGGGGTGCCATGGTATGTGTTGAGGGTGGTGTGTTGTGTGGATATTGGTGAGGGTGCTGTTGTGTGGTTGGGTGTGTGAGTTGTGTGTTGTTGCATTCAGCGTCTGCTTGTATTGTTGTCAGTCTGGCTTCTCCTATTGGTGATGCAAAGGATTGTGGGGTGGGTATGTCAGTGTTTTATAGTGTTGTTGATGTGTGTCAGGTGTGTGGGTTGCAAAGTTGCAAATGTGAGCATTTCTTGCTGTTGGGTCCCATTGCTGGCCGTGGCTGTCTGTACCGCCAATGGTCATTTGGCATCCACTAACCGCTGTTGTGATTTGTGCATCATTATTTGGAGGGCGGGAGATTTGTGTGCTCGGCAGTGGCAGAGTGGGATGTGCAGCCTTTCCGCAGACAAGGCCCTGGTGGTGGCTGGTGGCAACAAACATTTTGACAGGTTCTGTTTTTGGCATCTTTATATGCGGGTTTCTGTTCACCGCCGATGGCGGTATTCTGTTCACCGTCGCCACAGTGGGTGACGGTGTTTACCGCCATGTTCATAATGACCCCCTATATCTATTCTGTGGGGTCCCCGTACGCGGAGATTCTCTCCTTTCTTTTTTAGGAGTTTTTTTTTTTTTTATCCTATCGTTTCTTATTACCCTCAGGAGCTTATTTGGGAAAATCTTTGTTTGATTTGCCCTAAAACTGATTTAGTTTGTCTGGCCCCTAGACTATCTCGACCAATACTAAAATAGGTCTCTGCGATAAACTTTGGCAACTCGCGTTCCTGATCCTGTTGAGGAACATTCCAGAGCCGCATGCGCACTGCTAGGGTGACCGCTTCCCCTTTAAGATTACTTAAAATAATTGAGGCTACTGTGGCAAAGGTGGCCATTAATTGCATCCCCAAGTCTAGGGCCGGGGCAGCCCTGTCTTCATCTTGAATTTGTTTCAACACTTCCGGTAAGTTGGCAAGTGTTGGAGTACTGTGTGCGGTAGTGTAGAGAGCAGAAAATACCGTGCCCCAGGTATTACAGTTATCTACTGTGGGGACCATCCCAAATGCAAGCACATCATTAGAATTCTATGTTTATCCTGAGGTCCCATATGGGGAAATACTGCTTCCAGTGTATTTATTTTTTGAGCTAGCCAAAACAGAATTTCTTCTCTCTTGGCGGGTACTTTACCCATAATCGAATTTACAGTTGCAGGGTTAATACCTGGCGTCACTGCATGTGGTTGCGCTGGAGCAGCACGTGCTGGGTTTGTATTCAATGTTTGCATTACAAACTGTACTAATCATCTGTATATTGCTGTCAGTTCAGTATATAAGCGACGAACCTCAGCTACTGCTACATTTGCTACTGCGGGGTGAGGTGTATAAGTGGCCAATAAGGGCCAGGTATGACTATCATTACTCAGAAGACCTAACCTAACTGGTAAAATCGTCTGTGGTAGGGCACAATCAAGCCAATTATGTTGTTCTTGATAAGATAAAGGTATTTCTAAATATGCATATGCTCTGTATTGTCCAGGTACGTTTGCAAGTGTATAGTGATGAAATGTTTTTGTGTTCCCATCAGCTGCTAGAAATGTGACCCAGGAATAAAAAAGTTCTGTTCTATTAGCTGGATGGCCGTCCGCCTCAAAAGTGACTGGACCTCACCAGTAAGTGTGCAGTCAGGGGTTGTCTCATATTGACTGCAATTGCTACCTGTTGTGGATTCGCCATATTAGATGGTAAATTTGTTCAGAGAAGGCACGCCAAATAGGGATTTTCCTTTTAGAGTTCAAGCTTGAGCAACCTCCAGCATCAGATAGGTGTACCCTATTTAGCTGAGGAGGAAATCCTCAATACCACGGACGCCTCGGTATGTAGTACTGAGGTGTCTTTGTATATAATGAGATAGAGATACTCAGGAGGAACCAAAAATTAGAGCCTGACCAAACGTTGGCGGCATCATGTCACGTAGGCTCCCATTATTCTAATGAGACTACTAGATTTTCAGTGGCAGAATCGCGCATGGTGTGGGAGACTGAGTCTGGCCCACTACAAGTGACACCTGTCACTCCAATCTGGGTTTTGCTCCACCTAACTAGTAGTGCCTCACCCCTACCCAAGGGCAGGGGTGATAGGGCAGCCGAGCGCATGGCATAGCTGGTTTCTCAGGGAAGCCGTGGTCACTCAGGTCTCATCCGTTTCTCTCAGTTACATTAGTCTCATATACACAATGACAAACAGAGGCAGTATATGTTTCAGTAATGTTTTTAATGAAGCGGCTGCATCTTAGATAGCAAAGCGTGGGCTGCAATAACCAGGATGATACAGCATGACAAGATTAAAATTGTGACAAGAAGAGTAAAGCATAGAAATAACGCCTCCAGATTGTCACTAGAGTCTATAGATTAATTCCTACCTAGGCTATAATAGAGCACAGCGTGCTAAGCTCTAATTCTGCCCTTCAGGTTCCTCTGGAAAGACATCATCCCCCATACCTGAGCAAAGGCCTGGAATCTGCAAAAGCAGCTGTAGCGAAGCATTCAGCAATCAGCATACAGTTGTGGTTCTCTGGCTGGAATCTCCCTCTAACGTATAAGGGATAGGGAAGTGTTTTTACAATAAAACAGCTGAAGTTCTGAGAAAATGTCCCTACATAAGGATGTGTTTTTTTTCTATTAATGTCAGAGACAAAGCTTTCTACCACGTTCACAGCAACCTATCTTACTGCAGCCTTGGAAGAAGCACAGAGTGAGCAAGAATGTCTTGTTTGAGAACACATTGCTGGCCTGGGCAAAAACAGCTAGATAGAAAGAAATAAAACAAGTCTGTAAAAGTGGCTACTGTAACAATAATAAAGCAAAGCCGAATAAAATATAGCAAGGTAAAAGTGCACAACGGCAGGCCTAGTATGCTAAAATAACGTGTATGGAGCTATAACTAAAATGGATACACAACACCACCAAAGGATGTTCCTTGCCTTCTATGCCCAACAAAAGACCTTTGCAGGACATTATTAAACATGGCTCCTGCACTGCAATCTCCATTACCACTGGAAACCATGCCTGAGTTTTTCAGAAAGGTGTCACCAGAACCAACCAACGACATCTTTATCTCCTTACCTGTACCAACATGCTTTTAATCATTGGGAATAGGAGAAAAGCATATCCCCTCATTCCTACCCAATTCTGCGTAAATGCATCCACTACTATTGCTCTATGAGCTCTCTAGACAGTGACACAAGGGGAGCTGAGGTGTAGCCTGCATATCCTGATGAGCCATCTGAGCTCGGAGGGAGGAGAGGAGTGGTCACTCATACCTGAAAGGGCTGTGCCTGCCCTCACACAATGCAGTATCCAACCCCCTGGTGTGTGTCTGGGGCCTGGCATGGGCAAGGCAGGATTTTGCTCTATGATCCGGCTTCCAATAATTATAATTTGGCAACTGAAAAGTTCGAATGGAAGCAAACAGATCCACCTCTAAAGGTCACATCCTCCTTAGAATACTCTGTGTTAGACTTGGCATTCTTGGCGTAGTCTCCCCTAACTTGTTGCCTGTTTCCCAGGTTGTTGATGTGTGCTGGGCTCTGTTTTTGCTGTTTTTGTTACTCTGGGCACTTTACCACTGCTATTCAGTTCTAAAGTGCAAGCGCTCCTATACAAAATGTGTATGTAATTGGTTTATCCGTGATTGGCATATTTGATTTACTGGTAAGTCCCTAATGCAGTGCACTAGAGGTGCCCAGGGCTTGTAAATCAAATGCTACTAGTGGGCTTGCAGCACTGGTTGTGCCACCCACAATAGTAGCTCTGTAAACATGGCTCAGACCTGTCACTGCAGTGTCTGTGTGTGTAGTTTAAAACTGCCAATTTGACTTGGCAAGTGTCCCCACTTGCCAGACCTAAACCTTCCCTTTTCTTACATGTAAGACACCCCTCAGGTAGGCCCTAGGTAGCCCTATGGGCAGGGTGCAGTGTATGTTTAAGGTAGGATATATTCTAATGTGTTTTATATGTCCTACAAGTGAAATACTGCTAAATTCAGTTTACACTGTTGCGAGGCCTATCCCTCTCATAGGCTAACATGGTGGCTGCCTTTAAATATGATTAAAGCGTAGATTCATTTTGGGACCGGATAGACATGTGGCGTTTGGAGACTCTGAATTCGCAATTTAAAAATACACTTTTTAGTAAAGTTGAATTTACGATTGTGTGTTTGAAAATGCCACTTTTAGAAAGTGAGCATTTTCTTGCTTATACCATTCTGTGACTCTGCCTGTTTGTGGATTCCCTGTCTGGGTCAGTTTGATAATTTGGCTGTTTGCACCTCTCTCTAGACAGTGACACAAGGGGAGCTGGGGTGTAGCCTACATATCCTGATGAGCCATCTGTGCTAGGAGGGAGGGAAGGAGTGGTCACTCACACCTGAAAGGGCTGTGCCTGCCCTCACACAATGCAGTCTCCAACCCTCTGGTGTGTGTCTGGGGCCTGGCATGGGCAAGGCAGGATTTCACAAACACAAGAGACTTTCCTTTGAAGTAGGCCTACTTCAAAGGCCAAAATGGGTATAAGAAGAGCACCCAAAACTACAGACTTTAGGTCACTTCTGAAAATCAAGAGGAACCTCTTTCTGGAGAAGAGCTGAAGGGCTGAGGAGAAGTGCTGCCCTGCCTGTGACTATGCTACGTGGAGCTATCCTGCAGTTGCTGCTTCTTCCTGGTGAAACGGGACAACATCTGTACTTTATTGTGCATTCCTGCTTGTGAAGAAATCTCCAAGGGCTTGTCCTGGGCTTGCCTCCTGTTGTTGAAGTCTCAGGGCCATCAAGGACTTCTCCTGCCAGCACCTGAACTCTCTGCTGAGACTCATGCCCTGCCAAGTGGTGCCCTATCCAGTTCCTGGGGCATTGACAGGAGAAGCTGGTAGACCAAGATTGAAAATCCATGCACAGACTGCAGTGTGGGGAAATTTCTGACGCAACCTCCGAGACGCTGCTGAAGAAACGACACGCCACTGGCTTCGCGGCTGAAATCGATGCTTAGCCTTTAGCACAACTGGAAGATTGATGCACGCGGCTGGAGAAATGATGCGCCACACTGCTGATGGATGCTGCTAACATCACAACCCGCACAGTGCGGTTTTGCTGATATCGTGTGGCAGAATTTTCAACACAAACATTGCTGGCCACGGAAAAATGGCGCAACGTCTGCCCGGACCTGAGTGCTGCCTGGATCGATGCAGCTCCCTCCTGCAGGGAGGAAAACCGATGGACCCCGACCCGACCGGAGAAGGAGAAACAACGCACGGTCTCACTTGTGGGTGAGAAATCGACACACCGCTTACCTTTTTTGATGCACACTCACCCGTGCTTGTTATTTTGACGCTACCCAGGTACTTTTCAACGCTAACAGTGTTTTACCTGTTTACAAAAGGATTTAAGACTCTTTTGCTTTTAAAATTATTAACTTGACTTGTGTATGTTGGATTTTTGTCATTTTGGTCTTATTTTGTTTAGATAAATATTTCCTATTTTTCTAAACTTGTGTTGTGTCATTTTGTAGTGTTTTCATTAAGTTACTGTGTGTCTTGGTACAAATACTTTACACCTAGAACTCTGAAGTTAAGCCGCCTGCTCGTGCCAAGCTACCAAGGGGGTGAGCAGGGGTTAGCTGAGGGTGATTCTCCTTTACCCTGACTAAAGTCAGGGTCCTTACTTGGACAGGGGGTAACCTGACTGCCAAACAAAGACCCCATTTCTAACACTCTGAAAAATGTCCTCTTGTAATCACTGCAATATTTTACAATCTGCTATCACATTCTGAATCCCTGGCAAATATTTTGTCTTCAAAACTATCTTGTACTCCAAGCAAAATTCCCACATTTCTTTCACTAAATCTGACAACCTTTTAGATCTGCTTCCTCCCAACTTGTTTATATATGTTACCTCAGTAAAGTTGTCTATCTTCAACAACACAGAGCTTATTTTTAGCTCTGTCCTGAAACTCTAGAGGGCACACAAACCTGCCTGCATGTTCAAACAATGTATATGCCTCTCCTTTTCCAACGAAGTCCAAACTCCAGCAGTCTGAGGATCCAAGAATGTAGCCCCCCACAGCTTAAGTAGCTTGCATCCATTTTCAACACAAAATCTGGCCTTGCTACAAAATTATCCCGACCGTACCAGGCTTCCAAATTCCCCTTCCACCAAATCAACTCCTATTTCGCATCTGTACCACAAAATCTCTTGTCAGACCGGAAGTCTTTAAATGCTGAAGTTGCCTGTAATGCAATATTCCTGAAAAAAACACTTGAATTGATAATGACAATAAACGAATCACCTGAACTAGCTCTCTCCATTTGCCCTACTCCTTCCTTAACAACATCTGCACCTCTTGCTTTATTTTCCTCACTTTCTTCACCATTAACCATAATCAACACATCAGTGTGGCTACCGCAAAGACTAGGAATTCCAAATTCTGTGTCAGTACCAGTACAACTTCTCCAAATTTATTACAAATCCTAGATCCTGTAACAAACTCCCCACCATTTCCAAAAGGTCCATCAGCTTGTCTGCATCCTGGTTCCTTATCAAGATATCGTACAAGTAAATGATTATACTTATTCCCCTCTCTCCAGCCTCAAAATGTTCGTGAAACACAAAGCTGACAACCCAAAAGAGAGACTCTAAAACTGATACAGCTGTCCCTTCCATCTGAACTGCAAGGACCTCTGACTCTCCTTCACTATCGCAACTGTGAAATATACATCTTTGAGGTCCATCTTCACCATCCACTCTAGATCCAGAAGTAAATCTCGCAGTAGGTTTAAGCCTCCAGCTTAAAATGCAGATACATCACAAACTGGTTTACACCTCTTAAATTTATCACCAGCCTCCAACCTTTGTCTTTGTTTCCACTAAACATAAAGTACTTACAAATCTCTTCTCTACATCTCCTACTTTTATTAGCGCATTTTTTTTCTAACATTTGCAATACCTCCTCTTGCATCATCTGTTCCAGATATTTTCGGAACATCAATTGGCTTTGCTCTCTTAGCTGGACTGTTCTGTGTCGAATTCTATTTGATAGCCCTCTTTTGTTTGTAAAACCCACGTATCTTTTGTCACCTTTTTCTAATGATCCTTGAAAAATGTCAACCTTCCTCCCACACTTGTTGGACTAAAACCAGAAGAAATCCTCATACTCACCTTGGCTTTGACTTTGATTGGAATTTTGTCCCCTTCCTCTGCTACTTCTACTTCAACCTCATCCTCTCCTTTTCTCTTCTGGGGATACAATTGTGAACCTCCTTGATTCCCCCTATAATAATCAAACCCTTGATTCTGGTACTGAGCTTTATAACCTGCCCTGCTGCAAGGGTGCCCTCTCCTACCAGTCCTGCTACTGTCAGCGGTGCAGGTAGCGGTGCTTGCGGCGGTGCAGGCCGCGGTAGAGGTGCCGGTGCTGCCAGAAGTGGGGGAAGGCTCCAGTCCTTCCCCTGCAGCCTCGGACGGCTGCCCACTGGGGCTGCTGCTGTTGACGGTAGGGGTGCTTGCGGCGGTGTAGGTGGCGGTGCAGCTGGCGGTGCTTGCGGCGGTGCTGGGGGCTGTGCAGGTGGCGGTACTGGCTGTGGTGCTGGTAGCCACCATGCCTTCACCTGCAGAATCGGATGGCTGAAGTGCCATGGCGGGTGTTATCTGCCCCTTCCTGCCCTTGGCAGATGGTGGTGTCACCTTGGGTCTGGCAGCTGGAGTCTTTGAGGGGGCCTTGCTGGGTGGTTGTGGCTCCTTCCCCTTACTGGATGCTGTCCCCTTCTGGCTACCCTGGCCCGAGGGGAAGGATGGGGGAGGGGTAGGGAACAGGTCAATGTTGGCTAGGAAAAGCTTCTTAGTGACATTGGGGCGGGAAGAGGATGAAGGTTTGGGAGTGGAGGGAGTGGTTGTAGGAGGTGTCCGTCTGCTGTGTTTTGGTGCAGGTATATGAGCTGGATGCTGTTGTGAGGTGGATGGCTGTTGGGTGGGTATGTGCTTGTGTTTGTGTATTTTGGGTGGAGGGGTCACAGACACAGTGAATGAGGACACAGGGGACGTGTGCATGGATGTGGAGGTGGTGACTGCCAGTGAGGGGTGTGTAGTGATGGGTGTGCTGGTGATGGAGGTAGTGGATGAGGATGTAGTGCATGCAGGTGTGAGATGAGACACTACTGGGAGGGAGGTGGATGAGGAGGAGGAGAGGGACACAGTGGAGGCAGTGGATGTTGGTGTGTCTGCATGGTGATGGTGCTTGTGTGAGTGCATGTGAGATGAAGTGTGGTGCTTGTGTTTGCCTGAGCCACTTTTGTGTGTTGATTTTGGTGAATGCTGGTCTGAAGGTGTACTTGGGATAGGTTGGGGTTGAGGGGATTGGGACTGGGTAGAGGAAGATGGAGGGGGGAGACTAGCGACAAGTACAATGGCTGCCATCAGTGCGGAGGCCAGAGCCTGAAATGCTCTCTGTTGGGGATCTCAGGAGGTCAATAGCCTCCTCACTGAGGGCAGCAGGGCTGACTGGGGCAGGGCCTGAAGTGCCTGGGGCGAAGGAGATGCCCACCCTCCTGCGTGAGTGGGCATGGGAAACACGCTGAGGGGCTGCTGGGAGGGTGATGCTGGTAGGGGGGGTGGCGGCTGTACCTGTTGTTGGGGTGGGCACAGAGTTGTCTACCACCGCAAGGGAGCTTCCATCGGAAGAGGAGTCACTGCCTGTACTGTCCCCTCCTGTCTCTGTTGTGGTGTTCCCCTCGCACTCCATCCCACTTGTGCCCTCACCCTCGGTGGATCCAGCCTCCAGGCCCATGAGGGATGCAGCTCCCTCCATCACTGGTGCCTCTGCTCCTCCGCCAGATGATGCTAATGCACACAAGGACAGGGTGACAAAACAAAAAGAGGGGGGAGACAGAGGATACACTTTTTCAATGCCAACAACACCACTACCGTTGGTGTACACAACACACAGGGAGCTGCCCTATGCACTAGGCCATGCACTACCAGTTACAATGCTAGTCACCAGCCCATGGGGGACATGGCATAACGCCATCAGCTGCACACCTGAAACCCACAGAACCCTGGCCAGTAGTAGATGCCAACTAACACTATTGGGGTATGAGTGCTTCAGAGCCTGCCCAACAAGGGACCTACCCTGGCATGTTCGCCCTGGCCTAGGGGCACCCACAGTTCACATCCCCCACCCAGGTAAAACCGTAACGCGCGCCAAATCATAAATCTGAATTTGTACTCACCCCCTTGTGACTGCTGTGATGCCCTCAAGTGCCCATCCAACTCCGGATAGGCCACCACCAGGATGTGGAACATCAGGGGGGTCAGGGTATGATGGGCACTCCTCCCTCATTGGGAGGCCAGCCCCAGCTGGTCCTCCGCCGTCTTCCTTGCCCAGCGGTGCAGGTCCTCCCACCATTTGCGGCAGTGGGTGCTCTGCCTGTCAAAGACCCACAGGATCTGCACCCCCTTGGTGATGGCACGCCAAATACCCTTTTTCTGATGGGCGCTGACCTGCAGGAAAAATAAAGCAGAGAAGGGATTAGTCATACCGTCCGGACCGTCACTCTCATGGCCCACCATATCCCTCCCATCCACAAATGCAAATACATTGACCACCATACATGCAGCACTCTGCCCAGGACCCCTCAGACCCACCCCTACACAGGTCTTCAAACACAACAATTCATACATTCATGGCCCACGCATCATGCTCACAGTGTACTCACCTGTTTGTCTGGAGGACCATAGGGTAAAGTGTACTGGGGTAGGACCCCATCCACAAGTCTCTCCAACTCCTCTGCAGTGAAGGCAGGGGCCAGTTCCCCAGACACATGAGCCATTGTCACTTCCAGACACAGGTCGCAGCAGCACTTGCAGTGTAGGTCCTCTCCTGTTGAAGGTCAGGTAGCAAGTGAGTGAAAAGATAAGAACAGGAATAGAAAAGGCTATCACGCTATGAATGTGCAGATGGTGTGTTTGTCTGACCAGTACATCTCCCATGTGAATGTCAAGTATCCCGCTCTGTGCAGGACGCCTTTATCTTGAGGAATAGCAGCATCCCATATGTCTCAACTCCAGAGGCACAGGGTGTGGCTAATAGGTGAGCCCAAGGTCCCCTCCCAGTATATGTTGGTGTCTTGGTATGAGGTTATCCCTAAGGGTTAGTGTGTGTCTAACATTAGTCCCTCAATGTTTTCAGATGACTCTGGTTACCCCAGCCTCTCATGGCTACAGAGCCCAGTGAGGAATCCCACGACAAGGGCTGATGAACGTTACAATGAGGCACATGGGCAAACAAGGATGATAATTGAGCGAACCTTCGGCCTACAGAAGGTCAGGTTCCGGTGCCTCCATCTGATAGGTGGATACCTATGTCCACGGTGGTGCGTACCGTCACCACCAGCGTACATCGCCATTGGTTCCTGGAACCCATAGGCCCCAATAATAACCAATGAGAAGTTGCGCGGCGGTCATCGACCGCCTACCACAACAGCGCACAACACCAGCGGAATTACCTCATTTCCACTTGTCCCTCCACACAGATCAGGCAGCCACCATTTCAGGAGGGCACAGATGATGGCACAGACGATGGCACCTAACTGCGTCACAGCAGACATTGACACATCAAGTGACTCTTGGATTCACATACTGGTTCTGTAAATGAAGAGATGCATCATTATTGCAGTAGATGTGTGATTATTAGCCTCTGCTCGCCGTTTTCCTCCCTAGGCTTCGACCGCTGAGGATAAATATGAGATGGAGACATCCTCCAGTGTACAGACCCCCGGTGGACCTTACGACATTGGAGGACAGACACATTATCATAACCTACAGACTTTAAGGGGCTACAATTAAAGAACTGTGTGCCCAATTGGAGCCAGACCTGATGTCAGCTATCCACCAGCCCACAGGTATCCCCCCTCTAGTGCAGGTCATGTCAGTGCTCCATTTCCTGGAAAGTGGTTCCTTCCAAACAGCAGTAGCCATGGCATCAGGGATGTCTCAGCCAATGTTCTCAAACGTGTTGACCAGAGTGTTGTCTGCCCTGCTGAAACACATGCGCACCTACATCGTACTCCCACAGGTGGAGGATTTGGCCACAATGAAAGCTGACTTTTATGTCCTGGGACATATCCCCAACATCATTGGTGCCATTGATGGTACACATGTAGCATTTGTCTTCCGCCGGAGAAATGAACAGGTGTTCAGGAATAGAAAAGGCTATCACGCTATGAATGTGCAGATGGTGTGTTTGTCTGACCAGTACATCTCCCATGTGAATGCCAAGTATCCCGCTCTGTGCAGGACGCCTTTATCTTGAGGAATAGCAGCATCCCATATGTCTCAACTCCAGAGGCACAGGGTGTGGCTAATAGGTGAGCCCAAGGTCCCCTCCCAGTATATGTTGGTGTCTTGGTATGAGGTTATCCCTAAGGGTTAGTGTGTGTCTAACATTAGTCCCTCGATGTTTTCAGGTGACTCTGGTTACCCCAGCCTCTCATGGCTACAGAGCCCAGTGAGGAATCCCACGACAAGGGCTGATGAACGTTACAATGAGGCACATGGGCAAACAAGGATGATAATTGAGCTAACCTTCGGCCTCCAGAAGGTCAGGTTCCGGTGCCTCCATCTGATAGGTGGATACCTATACTACTCACCCAAGAAGGTGTGCCAGATCATCATTGCATGTTGCATGTTGCACAACCTGGCCTTGAGACGCCAGGTGCCTTTTCTGCAGGAGGGTGAGCCTGGAGATGGTCTTTGGGTAGTGGTGGAGCCTGTGGACAGTGAGGAAGAGGAGGCAGAGGAAGATGTGGACAATAGAAGTAATATCATACAGCAGTACTTCCAGTGACACACAGATAAGACACTGTAACTTCACTTTACTTTTCAGTTTTCTGTTGGACATTGTACATGGCAGCCTGATTTCCCTATGTCTATGGCCACTTAACGTACCCTTTGGCACCTCTATTTTCTGATCTCTGTGGCCCACTCTGGCTCCTGGTATGTTTACTGCTTCCCACTAAAGGTCATACCAATGTATTAATTACTGTACATATGAATTACAATGTTTTCAGAATGTTGTACCAATACATATTTCAATCAATTGACAGACTCCAAGTTTGTATTTGTTCCAAGGGTGTTTATTTAAGTGCTAATAAGTAGAGCGGTATGTGCAGTGGGCTGGGGTAATATCCAGTTAGAGTCCAGTCTCTTGGTATCACAGGTGCATTGTCCAATGGGGCATAGGAAAGGGAGCAATGGCAGTTCAAGGTTGACAGGGTGACAGAGTGGGACAGAAGGGTGACAATCAGGAGAGTCTTATTTCCTGGCGGGGTCTTGGGAATGTCCTCTGGTTTCTACCTGGATCGCAGGGACCATTTGCGGGGTGGTTCTCCTCCTGCAGGGGGTGGGGTGCTGGTGGCCTGTTGGTCCTGTGGCGGGGCCTTCTGTCCACTAGAACCGGAGGAGGTGGAGGGCAGTTCATCGGTGTGGCTAGTGTCAGGGGCCCGTTGTTGTGCCACTGCCTCCCTCATGGTGTTGGTCATGTCAGCCAGCACCCCTGCAATGGTGACCAGGATGGTGTAAATGTGTTTGAGGTCCTCCCTGATCCCCAGGTACTGTCCCTCCTGCAGCCGCTGGGACTCCTGCAAATTGGCCAGTATCTGGCCCATCGTCTCCTGGGAATGGTGGTATGCTCCCAGGATGTTTGTGAGTGCCTCGTGGAGAGTAGGTTCCATGGTCCTGTCCTCCCCATGTCGCACAGCAATCCTCCCAGCTTCCCTGTTGTCCTGTGCCTCTGTCTCCTGAACCTGTGCCCACTGCCACTGACCCCAGGTCCCTTATTTTCTTGGGTTTGTGGGGTTGCCTGTGGTCCCTGTAGTGGTGGACACACTCCTGATTGATGTGTCCTGGGGAGAATGGCATGGGCCCACTTGGTGGGTGCTGTGGTGGTGTTTCCTGAGGGGGGAGGCTCTGTGGTGGTGTGGGACTGTCCAGGTTGGTCATCGTGATCCAGGCATGCAGAGCTGCTGTCATCACTGTGGGCCTCTTCTGAGGGGGACTGGATGTAGCTGGCAACTCCTCTCCAGTGACGTTGAGTAGGGGTCCTGTGTGGATGCCAATGTAGTGTTATTGTATCTGCGTGTGCCATCATGTGCATGGGTGTGTTTCCCTGTATGGTTGTGATTGCCCTGTATGAGTGGTGATTTTGTGGGCTAGGTGATTATATCTAATGGGCATGCTGTGGTGATGGGTGTCCATGCAGGTCTGTGATGGGGTCCATGGATTGTTGTGGCATGCAGGGCTTGGTATTGGGATGGGTGGGTTGTGATAGTGGGGTATATTTGAGGTAGTGGAGTGATGGGGATAAGGGTAGGGGTAGGAGTTTGTGATAGCATGCAGGTAGGGTGGGAGATATAATAGTAAAGATTTGACTTACCAGAGTCCAGTCCTTCTGCTACTCCTGCGAGGCCCTCAGGATGCATGATCACCAAGACTTGCTCCTCCCATGTTGTCAGTTGTGGGGGAGGAGGTGGGGGTCCACCGCCAGTCCTCTGTACAGCTACCTGGTGTCTTGCAACCACGGAATGCACCTTCTCCCGTAGGTCGTTCCACCCCTTCCTGATGTCATCCCTTGTTCTGGGGTACTGTCCCACATCGTTGACCCTGTCCACGATTCTCTGCCATAGCTCCATCTTCCTTGCAATGGACGTCTGCTGCACCTGTGATCCGAATAGCTGTGGCTCTACCCGGATGATTTCCTCCACCATGACCCTTAGCTCCTCCTCTGAAAACCTGGGGTGTCTTTGGGGTGCCATGGATGTTATGTGAGTGGTATGTGTGAGGATGTGTGGGGTGATGTGTTGTGGTGTGTGCTGTGAGATGCTTGGAAGATGTATGGATGATGGTGTTCTGTGGCTCTGGTTCTGTTGGTGCTCTTGGTGTGTCTCTCCCTCAGTTGCCAATTTTCTTGAGTCGTAAAGGGTTGTGGGTAATGTGGGTGGGTGTTTTATAGTGTTGTGGGTGTGTGGGTCTGGTGTGTGTTTGTGTGTCAGGTGTATGTATTTTGAATTGTCCAATGTGGTGTAGTTTTGTTAGTGTGTGTGTATTTTGAGCGTGGAGGTGTGTACCACCAATGGTTTACCGCGATTGAAAGACTGCCACGGTGATTCGTGGGTCCTGATACTGTGGGCGTATTCCTGTTGGCATAACGGTGTTGGTTTTGGTACCGCCAATTGATCACTGACCTTTGGGCTGGCGGACTTGTGTGGGTGTATGTATACCGCCGCTGTCACGGTAGGTTCACAGCCGTCAGCAAGGCGGTAGGCGGCATTTACCACCAGGGTTGTAATGAGGGCCATAGTGTTATTGTCACCTTCTCATTTATAATGGCTTGGGAAAATTCTGCCTCTCCCCTCTCCAATGACTTAAGCAACCTGGCTTTTATGCAATCTGAAGCATTGTCTAAAGGGCACTAATCCTTTCCTCTGCTTTGCTTTATATCTCTGGGGTTGAATAACTTCTCCTCAAAAGGATCAACCACCTTATCCTTTACCTTACACCTGCTACTTACTTCACTCTCCTCATCTAACCCATCTTTGTTCTCCAAATCCCAAATATACTCATCAAGATCCTCATCAGACCTACATTTCACTTCTCCCATACCCCCTTCAGGATATTGATCTTTCT
Source organism: Pleurodeles waltl (assembly GCF_031143425.1). Classification (NCBI taxonomy): domain Eukaryota; kingdom Metazoa; phylum Chordata; class Amphibia; order Caudata; family Salamandridae; genus Pleurodeles; species Pleurodeles waltl. The sequence goes on along the minus strand of NC_090439.1, from coordinate 1,031,525,821 downwards.
CAGTGTGAAACTGTCCCTTCTGTGTACTGCTTCAGGCACCATTCCTCATTGGACCGCTTTGGGTTCCTCTCTCACTGGATAAATCATCCATATGTTTCTTCTTTTTAAGGCACTTACCACTTGGGTCTTTATTCTGTTGCTCCTCGTCTGATACAGAAAAATATTCCTCCTCTTCAACATTCATTTTCCTACCCCAAACCTGTCTAACTGACTCTTTGAACATCACCTGAATCTCTTTTCTAACAATCCTCCTAATTATCTCTTCCTGATGCATGTCCTCATTAGGATTTTCTGACATCTTGACTTCCTTCGCCTTTTTATTTAATATTCAACAAATACCTTGTTTTTTATTAAAACACTCCTTTTTCTTTTGTGTAATATTTCCCCATCAATTCACCTCAAAACCTGTCTCACAGCCTCACTCCAAATCTTTGACCATTTCTGACAATGAACACATTTACCAGCATTTTGTTTAATCGAAACAGACATCCCAGGCCTTATTTCCATAGAAAATGTCTGCAATGTTTAAAAAACACCCAACCGCCTTTCCAAAAATTGGTGTGCATCAATAATAATGCTGATTGCAAAGTAAATACGTCAGACGTAACATGTCCTGAAGTACTCCTCACTTTGTCCCCTATTCCAGATACGGCCAAAACAACGGCTGCCACACTGCACACTGCGGAAAAGGGCAACCGCTGCTCCTCACACCCATACGTAACTCTCTGCACATGAAAGGCACACTTTTCACTATGTCAGTAAGAATCTTGATTTTAAAACTTGTTTCTTCAGAAAAATACACTTTAAAACATCTGCAATCCTCACCAATTACTGTAAATGCTTATTTTCTGGCATTCCCATTTACCAAAATGTAATGTGTCGAAATTAAGCAAATATTTTGCATAGTTACTACATTGCAAACCTCACAAACACCATAAATACCCATAAATAGGGTATCACCCAATAAAAATATATTTAAAACCATTGAAAACACACATTCAAAATACCTCACATAGAAATATTCCATATACCTATCTGCTCAGAAGCAGCAAACAAAAGAGGAAGAAGATGGAGGTCAAGGAATATTTATGGGACTGAATATTCTATTTTCATTGTGTTGTTTTTTTAAAGTTCTGTTTAGAAGCTGTTAATAGCTTTCTGCTCAGATGGAGTGAATAAAAGCTATTGCATAGGTCTTGCCTTCTGTCTTAACATTAAATCTCACCATTCCAAAGCTATCTCTACCCAGTGGATCTCTGCTTGGGGATCACCACAGAAGAGCAATCCCTAAGCAGGGATCCACCCATGAGGCCCCAGGGACACGTGGAGCAGCCTCTGATACAAGGGCTTGTGTTACCCCGCCCCTCCAAATATCTCGGTCTTTCTGCCCACCTGGTGGGTGGAGGGGGTGATTACCCTTATCTGCCCCCTCAGGGGCAGGGGCATCAAAAAAGCCTACTAGATGCAAGGGAACTAAAACAAAATATAAAAAATAAGGGTGGGGTCTGCCCACCATTGGTATGACCCTTCCCCATCCCAACAATTGTTGCATCTGTGTTCCTGCACCCCAATCTGCCCCCCTGAGGGGGCATAAAGCCCAACAGACCTCTGGGAAAATTTGAAAACAAGAAAATGTAGGGGTGTGGGCTTCCCATCAAGACCATGGCCATGCTCCCACCCCAATAAATGTGACATCAGTCTTTAGGCCACCTTGGGCAGACAGAGGTGATTACCCCCAATCTGCCTCCAGAGGGAGAAAGCCCACTGGACACTTGAGAATTTTATTTAAAAAAAAGTACAGAGGTGGGGACTACCATGGGCATTGCATGCCCTCACCTTAAAATGACACAGATAGTCTGTCTGCCTACCTGCCCACCCGGCAGGTGGCTGGGATACTGACCCTCAGTTTGCCCGGGGGTAGAAATCCTACTACACACTAGAGAGTGCATTTATGTAGTGTTTGTGGAAGGTGAGAAGCACCCCTGGGCATAGGCCCATGCCCTCCCCCAACCTCATGGCCCACTAGAGTAAATGCCCCCCATAGGCATATTTGCCCGCAACCTGCTACCCTGGGAGGCCATAAAGACCACTAAACACCTAGGATTCCAAGTTGGAGCCAAAACCAACAAAAGGAGGGAGCGGCCTAGCCTGGCATAAAGCCATACCCCACCTAAGAAGGGGCAATAGTCTTTTCTGACCCCCTGGGGGTAGGTCGGAGGTTTGTGCAATTGGGGAGATTCCCTCAAATATGTCACCCAGAGAGGGTTAAAAGTCCATCTGACACCAGGAACTTCGCATTTGGGCCTTAAGATACTGGTGCATGTGTTGCACTCTGGTTTGTCCCATTTGGGATAGGGATGGGACCAGTGCCAGAGTGCACTCATGCCACTTTTTTACCTCAAAGACAAAATTGCTGGTGTCAGGTGGGCTTTGTACCCCCCCTCCCGCCACCCCTGGGGGCTCGTTTCAGACAACCTCCCCAATTGGGTCAAACCTCTTATCTGCCCCTCAGGGGGTAGAAAGGCCCAAACGGCCCCCATGGGTTTTACACTAGTTCCCACCACAAACGGGAAGTAGTTTGAGAGCACAAAGAATAGGAAACGTAGGCTACCTCTTTGAAAAATGCCAAAACTGTGGTACAATATTAGGTTTTTGTATTCAGCTCTGCATGTTCCTGAAAGCAGAGAAGATAATGACTTTAGCACAGCAAAGCGTTCACTGATGCCATTTTTAGGGAAGGAAAACCAGATACTTTTATCTGGAGCATTTTTCCCAAAAAACTCAAAATATATGTATATTTTTCCTATTTTCTTGGGCCCATCCAAGGTAATCCGCAAACCTGTAATAAATTTGGAATCCCCAAGATGTTCGAAAAATGAACACATATTTGGCATGGGTATCATAAGTGGAAAAAAAGTTATGAAGCCTTAAACACAAACTATCCCAAATAGCCAAAAAAGGGCTCAGTGGGGGTGGGGGAGTCCAGCAGTTATGGGGTTAAATTAAGTGTGCACAATTTACTTAACTATATAACATGCAACATTAATAAAGGCAGCCTGGGGGTGTTGGGTGTTTTTTTTGGGGGGGCAGCTAATGGTGTGTCATCATAAATTCCAGTGACCCTGCTCTTATCCTTCCTACTCCCTCGTGAGTTCAACCTGAAGTTCACTTTGCATTTCACTCTGCACCCTTATTCAAAATAATGTCTACAAATATTATTTCCTTGGCTTTAGGGGAAGTAAGTGGCAGTGTAGAGTACATTAAAGTTATAAGAAAACATAAGGGGTTAGGCATGGTTTACATTTGGCTATCTACTATTGAAAGCTAGAAGGTGGAACAGCAATGGAAACTGTGGAGAAATGTGGCAGATGCTGAGATGGTTTGGTATGAGAAGGGTTGGGCAGAATGTTTTTTGCACGTACGGAAATGGTGGAATTTTGGTTACTCTGCATTACTCTTTAACGCAGAGTCCCAGACAAAGTCAGCCAACCAATGTGAAGCTCAAGAAATGCAAGGTGGCGAGCGACATTTAGCCTCCCCTAGCACGAATTTCTAACATGGGCAGCCATGAGTGGTTGTGGTCACAGGGCTGCTGTTGAGTGGAACTACTGCCACCCGAGTAGATTTTCAACCAGAGCTGGAGCAAAATCGAGTCAATGGCTGTGTTGCAATATTACTTGTGCTAGCGACACTAAATTGCAGCACGAGCAGTGCAAGTTGGATATTTTCAACCTGTTGGCAGAACTCAGTGCAATCTCACATAGTTTTTATGTAATTCAGCAAAAAAAATTGAAGTGATACTCTGCAAATTCCACCCAACCCTAGTAATGAGCATCACAAAGTCTTTAAAGGATCTGAGGACCCCACCCCTGGGACTGTTATTGTAAAAAAGCGGGGAGGGACTGTGGCTTTCAACTTTCAAGTTGAAAAAGACCGTTGGGTCGAAACGCGTTGTTTGCAGTCTTTAAATAAACACCAAATATTGGAATCTTGATGGAGTGCATTGCCAAGGGTTTTCGTACAAAAAAATAATATATATATATGTGTGTGTATGTGTGTGTGTGTGTGTGTGTGTGTGTGTGTGTATATATGTTTGTGTGTGTATATGTATTTATATATATACATATATATGTGTGTGTAGATATATATATATATATGCCCCCGCTAATTACCCCACATTTTACAGCAGTAATTGCATCTTCCATGACATGGTTGATAATATCATTGCAGCATTTGCAGTAAAATTATTTTTCTGAAAACTGTGCATGGCAGTGAATATATATATATACATTTAGGATTACTAACATATATACTATTAAAATACATAACTAGTCAAAAAACTCTGATCCATATTTTAAACTAAAATGAAATAGTTGACCTAAATGTGATTTTAACATTTTATAGGGTTAAGTGGTACTTTTTAGGAAAGGCTAATGAACAAAAAACATTGATGACGCTGACAATCATAATGATCTTTGAACTTTCGGAAAAGTATTTCCATTCCAAATAGTAATAATAATAATAATAATAGCACTATAAACAAAATGCCATGATTTCAAACACATTTTTATTAAAACAGAAACCGTGGAAATTCAATGTAAAAAACAAAGGTTGAGGATAAGTTATAATTAGGAAACCTTACTGAATTATTTGCCTACAAAACCAACTTATAATACAAAAGCTTAGAGATTCTAAAGTTATACAGTAGTTATAATTAACATTTGCAAATCTTACTATAACTCACGCCTCTCTGTACTCAGTACTGTCAACTCACTAGTCACAATATATTAACTAGAACTCGTACCTCTACCATGAACAGTGTTTTTTTTAATTATGTCATTTGAGACATCATGAGTTTGTTATGAATACTGTCATTTAAAATGACGTGATGTATTAGGGAAGGGTACCTTGAATATATAATTTATGCACCACCTTAAAAATACTAGGTTTTTATTTTTTCTATACAAACTAACTCAAATTACACAAACATTAGAAATTACACATTAATACTTATACCATTGGGGGCTTATTTACAAGCTCCAAGGCGCAGGCAGTGCAGAAAAGTGACCTTGCTGTACTGCCTTGCGCCACAGAGAAAGGGCAGAAATGCACTATATCTACAAGATACGGGCATATCTGTCCTTTGCCCGTGTGCAGGCACAACATTTGCACCCTAGAGCCACCCCAGGCACCTCTGCACAATGGTGCAGGGGTGTCTGCATTGTCAACAGGATCCAGAGAAGCGTTTTCCTTTTTCCATATGTGCTGCAGAAATAGGAAAAATGAGGAGAATAGAGATATTTCTCCCCATTACGCCTCCCCTAAGGAGGCATACAGTTTTGATGCATTCCCAGGTTTACAGATTCTCGTAAATCTGGGAGTGCATCAAAACCCATGGGTGTTGCATGGGATCAGCCACCACAACGCCCATGGTACGCCTCCCTGATGCAGTGTAAGGCAACGCAGCAACTTGCAATGTGTTACCCTACACCATTTCTACAAGGCCGTGAAAAGCCATGCAAAGTGGCTTTGCATGGCCTTGTAGATATGGGTCTGCACTATGTGCCACCAATGTGTTACAAAAAGTGACGCACCAGTGGTGTGAGAGGATTTTAAATGAGTACCTTTGTTTCTAATTTACCCAGTGCCTTCTAATTACTATAACTTACATAGCTCTTTACACAATGCTGTCACTCGCTAACCACAGAGTACAAGACTATAACTTTAGAATGTCTAATGTTTGTGTAATCTAAGTTTGGTTTCTATAGAAAGAATAAATAATTTTTTTCTAACTATAACTAAGATTTTCCCTTTGTTTTTATTTCATTACATTTTACGTTTTGATTATTGTTTTTTGTTAGATATCACAAACTAAATCCATGATTGTTTTTCTTTTCATACAGTGGCTTGGAGTGGTGTAGAGTAGAGTTGCATACAGTAGAGTGGCATAGAGTGATGTACAGTCTAATGGAGGAGAGTGAGGTGGTGTCAAGTGAAATAGGGTACAGTAGAGTAGCATAGAATATAGAGGCGTACAGTAGAGTGGGGTAGATTGAAGAAGCATACAGAGGAATAGCATGTAATGGAGTGGTGTAGAGTGGAGTGGCATAGAGAGGAATAGCATATAGTGGAGTTTCATAGAGTGGTGCAGAGTCAAGTAACATACAGTGGAATAGCTTAGAGTGTAGTAGTGTAGAGTGAAGTGGCGTGGAGTGGTATACAGTAGTGTGGCATTAACTAGAGTGGTGTAGAGTTGAATAGTGCAGATTGGTGTGGGGTAGAAAGGTGTGCTATAGAGTGAATTGTCATAGAGTATAGTGGCATAGAGTGGAGTGGTGCAGAGTGGAATTGCATAGAGTGAAGTGGACTAGAGTGGATTGGTGTGAAGTGGAATAGAGTTGGGTGGTGTAGAGTGGAGTGGCGCACATTGGAATTGCGTACTGTTTTGTGGTATGAGTAGAGTGGCATAGACTGGAGTGTCAGAGTGGAATAGCAAGGACTGACTGGGGTATAATGGTTTGGCATGGAATGGAGAGGTGTAGAGTTGAATGATATAGGGTTGAGTGTTGTAGAGTGGAGTAGCATAGATAGGATTGTTGAACAGTGGAGTGGTGTAGAGTGGAATACCCTAGAGTGGAATGGCATAGAGTTGAATTGCATACAGTGTTGTGGTGTACAGTGGATTGGCATAGAAATGAGAGGCATAGAGTGGAGTAGCATAGAGTGGAGTGGCATAGAGTAGAGTTGCTTAGAGTGGAGTGGTGTAAAGTAGAATAGCAAAGAATATTGTGTATACATTGAAGTGGTGTATAGTAGAACAGCACAGCATGGCGTGGCTCAGATTGGAATAGCGTACAGAGAGTATACCATATAGTGGTATGGCATAGAGTGGAGTAGAGTAGAGTAGAGTGGTATAGAGTGTAGTGCTGTAGAGTGGAGTAGGATGGAGCAGAGCGCGATACAGTGTTGTGGCATATAGTGGAGTGGCATAGAGTGGAGTGGCTTGGAGTGTACAGGTACACAGTGGAGTGACACTGAGTGGAGTGCTGTACAGTGGAGTGCAAGAGAGTGTAGTGACATAAAATGGGGTAGATTCTAGTGGCATAGATTGGAATAGGGTAGAGTAGAGTGGTGTAGAGTGAAGTTGAGTATAGCAGAGTGGCATAGAGTGGAGTGGCATACAGTCAGATACCATAGAGTGGAGTGACATAGAGAAGAGTGGAATAGAGTAGAATGGTTTAGAGTAGAATGCCATAGTGTGGAATAGCGTAGAGTGGAGTGGAGTTGACTGGAATGGAGTGGATTGGCATGAAGTAGAGTGGCATAGATAAAGTGGCATAGAGTGGGGTGGCATAGAATGGAGTGGCATAGAAAAGAATAGCATACAGTGTTTGGGTGTAGAGTAGATTGGCATACAGTAGCGTGTCATAAAGTTGAATAGAGTGGCTTACAGTGGAGTGGTATAGAATGGATTGGCATCGAGTGGAGTGCCAAAGAGTGGAGGGTCATACAGTGGAATAGTATACAGTGGCTTAGCATGAAGTGGATTGGTATAGAGTGAAATAGTGTAGAGTGGAGTGGTGTAGACTGGCATAGATTTTAGTGGCTTAGAGTGGAATAGCATAGAGTGAAGTGGCGTAGAGTAGAGCAGTATTTAGTAGAGTGGTATATGTAGAATAGAGTTTAGAGTGGAGTGGCGTATAGTGAAGTGGGTAAAGTGAAGTGGTGTAGAGTCAGTGGCATAGAGTGGAATGGTGTAAAGTGGAATAGTGTAGAGTGAAGTGGTGTAGAGTGGCGAGGCTCAGGGTGGAGCGGCAGCCCGGAGTGATTCTGAGTGGAGTAACATAGAGTGGAGTGTCACTGACTGGAGAGTGGTTTAGAATGGAGTGGTATAGAGTGGGGTGGTATAGAGGTGAGTGACATGGAGAGGAAAAAGATACATTGTTATGGTGTAGAGTGGAATGCCATAGAGGGGAATAGCATAACATAGATTAGCATGGAATGGAGTGGCATAGAATAGAGTGAGCTAGAGTGGAATAGCTTACAGTGGAGTGACATACAGTGGGGTGGCATACAATGGAGTGCTGTGGAGTGGAGTAGCGTATAGTAGAATAGCATAGAGTGGTGTGGTATAGACAGTGCTTAATTTGTAAATAAAAACGTACCATGCCCAAAGCCCTCCTCTTAAACATGTGGCTGCTGCAATTAAATGTGTGATCACAGAATTCTGAGGCAGTGTAATCCTGAAGCCGTCTCGGGCCTCTTCAATCCATTTACAGCCACTCCCTGCCCCTTCAGATCACTCTTGCAGCCTCCGCTTTCTCCCATTGTGAAGCTTTTTCGTTTTTCTCTTCCTCCGTCTTTCCCATGTGTGTCTTTTGCTCGCAGCAAATGCTTGAGGCAGAAGATTAAACGCCAGCCCTCAAAAATAATTGCCGGAGCTCAGCACCGGAAACAACAAGCTCAAATTAATCACTGGGTATAGAGTGGAATAGTGTAGAGTGTAGTAGAGTAGCATAGAGTAGAACAGTGTAGAGAGGAGTGTTATAGAGTGGAGTAGCATACAGTACAGTGGCATTAAGTGGAGTGGCATAGAGTTGAATAGAGTGAAGTGGTGTAAAGTAGAATACCAAAGAATGTTGTGGCATACATTGAAGTGCTGTATAGTACAACAGCACAGCGTGGAGTGGCTCATAGTGGAATAGGGGTGAAGTATAGTGGAGCAGAGTACAGCAAAGTGGTGTACAGGGAAGTGGCATAGATTGGAGTAGCGTAGAGTGGAGTGGCATGGAGTGTCATAGACTGGAGTGATGTAGAGTGAATTGGCAAAGACTGAAGTGGCATAGAGTGAAGTGGTATACAGTGAAGTGGCATAAAATGGAGTAGCTTAGAGTGCAGTGCCATAGAGTGGAATTGCATAGAGAGGAATAGCACACACTGTTGTGGCGTTCAGTGAAGTGGTGTAGAGAGAAATAGCATAGCATTGAGTGGCATAGAGTGTAGTAGTGTAGAGTGTAGTGGCATAAAGTGGAATAGTGTACTGTGTTGTGGCATAGAATGGAATAACATAGAATGAAGTGGCATACAGTAGTATGGCATAAAGTAGAGTGGTGGAGAGTGGAGTGGCATAGAGTAGAATGAAATGGAGTGGAGCAGCGTAGAGTGAAGTGGCGTAGACTGAAGTGGCTTAGAGTGGAGTGCCATAGAGTGGAGTAGCATGGAGTGAAATAGCATACAGTGTTGTGGCACAGAGTAAAGTGGAATAGAATAGTGTGGAGTGGCAAAGAGTGGCATAGAGTGGTTTGCATAGAGAGGAGTGTTGTAGAGTGGAGTGGCATAGAGTGAAATAGTGTGGAGTGGCATAGAGTGAAATAGTATAGAGTGGAACAGCATAGAGTGGAAGTGTGTAGAGTGGTGTAGAGTAGAGTCTTGTAGAGTGGAGTGGGGTGGAGTGGAATGATGTACAGTAGAGTGGCTTTAAGTGGAGTGGTGTAGAGTTGAATAGCATAGAGAGGATTGGCATGGAGTGGAGTAGGGTGGAGTGGCATAGAGTGGAGTAGCATAGAGTGGAGTAGCTTAAAGTGGAGTGTCATAGTCTGGAGTAGCATAGAGTGGAGTAGAATAGCATACAGTGTTGTAGCATAGAATGGAATGACAGAGTGGAGTGGTGCACAGAGGAATGACATACAGTGGAGTGGAGTGGTGTGCCATAGAGTAGAGTGGCACACATTGGAAAAGGATGGAGTGGAGTGGTGTAGAGTGAAGTGCCGTAGAATAAAATAGTATAGTGTGGAGTGGCATAGAATGGAGTGACGTAGAGTGGAGTGACATACACTGGAAAAGGATAGAGTGGAGTGGTGTAGAGTGAAGTGCCGTAGAATAGAATAGTATAGTGTGGAGTGGCATAGAATGGAGTGACATAGAGTGGAGTGACATACAGTGGAGTGGGATAGAGTGAAATAGCATAGTTTTACGTTTGGGCCAGACAGCATGCTAAGAAAGTAGTTCTTGACAGTGATTTATTTCGAGAAAAAAAGTTTAACTAACAAGGATTGGTGAATGAGGTATGAAATGGAATAAGTTATTTTCTCTGCTTTTCTCAGTTAGTACATGTAACCACCCTTACTTTACAGTTATCTGCTGTGGTGGCAACGATATAGGACACTTAACTGCAGTTAGATTGGAAAGTGAGATGAAAGAGACATTTTCTATTTAAAGGAATACATTTACTAACACAATATTCGTCAGAGACAAAAGTGAAAGTGGTCCACTGAAATTGCTGCCAAGTTGGAAGAGATGCGAAGACCTGAAGAGGGAAGTGTCAGCATTCCTTCATGATTATAACATATCTTCATTTTTTTAAATATAAAATATTGCAGCGCTGAACGGTATCCTCCTGATAGTGTACATTTTTCAGATGATAGATACCATATTTTACTTTCAAACCTAAAACATTGGCTTGACAAACATATATAAAAGCATTTTTACTCAAGGGATGGTGCTTTCATAGGCCTCTCCAAACCCACTTCTCTTTTTGAGATTTTGTTGCCTGGTACATGGCGGGTATGTTTAGACAAGCTGTGATTGCGTGCTTCATATGATTATCTATGATTTCAACCTGTAATTAAGCATTACCTCCCGTCCCTCCCTCGCCTTCCTTTTAACCAATGAGGCCTCCCGCCTCCCCTCTAGACCCTCCCTTCCCCTTTCAAAAACCCCCCCCACCCTTATCCCCTCCTGTTCTTTTGTCTAGCCCACGCTAGACGGTTTTCTTTCCCTTTCTTACCTGCACGGCGGGGCCTGGAGGTCGTCGATGGAGGCACTCCTCGGGACGCGGAGCTCCGCGAGGAGTGCTACGGCTGGGTCGCGTCTTGAACGAGCAGCATGGTTGCTCGAGAGGCGTGTCCTGGAGGCCGGCTGACGGGGTCAGCCGGCCCTCTGTGGCTGGGACGTTGATTTCCGGGTTTCAGCGCCGCGGAGCCGCGGGGAACCGAGGGACTTCAACTCTGAGATGCTCTCAGGTAGGACGGGCGTTCGGCCCGTGGTTTTTATGTATTTTGAGGGTACTCCCCTCATGTCCAGAGAGGAGGTTCAGGATATGATTGAGGTGGCGGTGACCAGGGCACTACAAGCAGGCGTGGCCAGGACTGGTCAGTCTAAATGTGCGCATTCATCGGTAGCAGCTAGGAAATCCTCATCGGAGAGTGAGGATGAGGCCCCATCGACGTCATCTGGGGGGAAATATGTTTCCAGAGAAGATATGTGGGAAGTGATGGCACATGTTCGGGACAATTTGGGTTTCCCAGTGTTTCAACCTGCAGACTCGGATTCTCATTTATTTCCTCAATATAAGACACCTTCAAAGTTTGCCATGCCTTTTCAGGGACCTGTGAGGGATATGGTGTTTCTTGAGTGGAAGGATGTGGATAAGGCTCAGGTTCCACGATTCCTTCAGAAACTTTACTTACTTGAGGGTGAGGAGGTTTTGCCTCCTTCAGTACGCCTGGACTCTATTTTGGCTACTCTGATTGGCAAAACGGCAGTCAATCCGGAGGATTGTGTGCCTACGGATGCCACTGACCGTAAAGTGGATTCGGGTCTTAAGAGGGCTTTTGCTGCGGAAAATCTGGCGCTGAGGGCAGGGATTTATTCTGCTTATGCGTCACAGTCATTGGTTCAAGACTTTGATAAACTGGCGGTGGCTGTACAGGAAGGGGCGGAATGTTCGGAGCTCCTGGCTGGTATGGAGCAGCAGGCCAGATTGTTGGCTGATGTGTCTTCGGATGTGGTCCGTACTTCGGCTCTGGCATCTGGGTCTTTGATTGGGGCTCGTAGGTCCCTCTGGTTGCGTTCCTGGAAGGCTGATCCGGGGGAAAAGGCGGCCTTGTTGAGACTGCCGTTTGAAGGTCGTACCTTGTTTGGAGAACAATTGCCATCCATGCTTTCCAAGGCTTTTAAGGAACGGAAGCATGCCTTACCTTATAAAGGGGGTTCTTCTTCGGTTAAAGGGTGGAAGAAACATTCCAGATCTTCTCCTACTAGGGATGCTAAATCCTTTTCATTTAGGAAACGGCGTTTTCAGCCGCGTTTTTCACCTAAGAAGTCTGCTCCTGCGACCCGGGGTGGTTTCAAGAAGGGGTCCTGACAATCACTGTGGGCCTGGCAGAGGGCCGGTTGGGGGAAGACTGAGTCACTTTCTTTCGGCTTGGAAGGACAGTGTAAACGATCATTGGGTACTAGACATTGTGGCCAATGGTTATGTCATAGATTTTGTGGTGGTTCCTCCAGATTCAGGGGTACGTCCCACACCTCTGCCTTCAGAGGGGTCACAGAGAAGAGCATTATTGGACGTTGTGCGGGACTTACTGGTCAAGGGGGCCATTTCCCACGTTCCGCTAGACGAGCGGGGTCAGGGCACTTATTCGGTCTTGTTTCTTGTGCAGAAAGTTTCAGGGGGATTTCGGCCGGTGCTCAATCTAAAGGAGGTGAATACCTGGATCAGGACAGTGCATTTCCGCATGCTGTCCATTCAGACTATTTTTCCATTTGTCAGACACGGGGACTTTCTGGTGTCACTGGATCTGCAGGATGCTTACCTACACGTACCGGTGGCAAGATCCTCTCAAAAGTTCCTGAGGTTTGCTGTGGGTCAGGACCATTATCAGTTTTGCGTTCTGCCTTTCGGTCTAAAATCTTCTCCTCGAATTTTCACAAAGGTGCTGGCTCCTCTAGTGGCTTTGCTTCATTCAGAAGGGGTATTTCTGCATCCTTATCTAGACGACATTTTGATTCATGCCCAATCACGAGACCTTTTGCAGAAGCAGGTGGTCCATGTTCTGTGGGTCCTGCAAAACCACGGGTTTTTAATCAATTGGGAGAAGTCAGACTTAGTGCCGTCCCAGGATCTGGTTTTTCTGGGAGCTCGGTTTCAGACTCTTCTTGGGTTGGTGACTGTGTCAGAAAAACGGTTGGGTGTCCTACAGGCTTTGGTAAAGAAGGTATTGTTGCGGTCTGCTCCCCGAGCTCTTCTATGGTTGCGTCTGCAGGGTCATTTGGCGTCGGTGATATTTCTGGTTCCTTGGGCACGTTTCCATCTCCTGTGCTTGATGACATGGTTCTTGAGAAGGTGGACACCAGGGTCCGGTTCTCTGAAGGACAGGGTTCCAGGGTCCGGATTGATTCACAGAGAGTTGCAATGGTGGTTGGATGCAGACCACCTGAGGATAGGGGTTTCTTTATCGCCTCTGAGACCCGTGGTGGTGACGACGGATGCCAGCCTCTCCGGTTGGGGGGCATGGATGGGGTCGGCTCAGATTCAGGGGTTTTGGTCCCCTCGGGAGGCGAGTCGGTCGTCGAATTGGCGCGAATTGCGGGCAGTATTCCTGGCTCTGGTCCATTTTCAGGATTCCCTGAGGGGTTCGGCGGTTCTGGTTCGCACAGACAACTTAGTGGCCAAGGCTTATGTCAATCGGCAAGGAGGGACCAGGTCAAGGGCTCTGTTCAATCTAGTCAGGGAGATTTTTGTGTGGGCTCAGGAGTGGGTTCCTTCTCTCAGGGCTACGTACATTCGGGGGGTGGTGAATGTTCGGGCGGATCGGCTGAGCAGAGTGATTCCTTCCTCTCAACTTTTCTCTCTCCGGAAGTCTCTGTTTCAGCATCTGGTTCGGCTTTGGGGTCTTCCAGTGCTGGATGTGTTTGCGTCAGTAGGGAATGCGAAAGTGGATCGCTTCTGCTCCCGGTTTCGATGTCCCCAAGCATGGGAGGTGGACGGGATGTCATGTCCTTGGCCGCAGGGCCTTTTGTATGCGTTCCCTCCTTTTCAACTACTCAGGGCGTTTCTGTTACGTGTGAGGGATCTGGGGTCCAGGGTTGTCCTAATTGCGCCACTTTGGCCGAGGGCGAATTGGTTCCCCTTGTTGAGGCTGATGGCGGACGGGAGGATGTGGCCTCTGCCTCTTTGTCCGTCTCCCCTGGAGTTTCCCTGCCTCCCATTGGGGTCATTGAGAAGGTTACACTTGACGGCCTGGAAGTTGAACGACGGGGATTGACAGGTCTGGGGGTGCCGGTAGCTTTGAGTTCTACATTGCTGGCTTCGAGGAGACGTTCCACTTTGCTTTCTTATGGTAGACAGTGGAAGGTGTTTTCGTCATGGTGCTTAAGTCGTGAGTTAGATCCTACCTGCGCTTCTATCTTTGAGGTGATGCAGTTCCTGCAGGACGGTGCTCATTTAGGGTTGTCAGTGGCATCTCTTCGGGTGCAGTGGGCGGCTATTCAGGCATTCAGAGGACCATGGCGTAATCTTCAGGATGAAGGGCGCTTGATGCCGAGATTTTTTCAAGGGCTTGTTAATTTATTTCCTCGCCCGGTACGTTCTTTTCCTTCATGGGATCTATCCTTGGTTTTGGATGTGTTGACGGAGCCCCCTTTTGAACCTTTGGGGGACTGTGATTTGCGCCATCTATCTTTGAAGACATTCTTTTTGGTAGCCATTACTTCGGCTCGTCGGTTGGGGGAATTGGGGGCATTGGCTTGTTCCTTTCCTTTTTGTAAGATTTTTCACGATCGGGTGGTTCTGGTTCCGGTACCTTCCTTTATTCCTAAAGTCAATTCTTAGTTCCATTCCCGGCAGGAGGTCATCCTTCCTTCATTTTGTCCGAATCCCTCCTCAAGGGAGGAGGTCCGTTTGCATTCGTTGGATGTGCGCAGGGTTTTGTTGGAGTATCTGTGGGTGGTGGCTCCTTTTCGTAAAGGGGATTCACTGTTTGTTAATTTTGGTCCGGCTCGCAAAGGTGAGAAACCTTCCACGGCTTCCTTGAGTCGGTGGGTTCGATCTTTAATTCTGTTGGCCTATTCCTTGAAAGAGGTGGTTCCTCCTCAAGGGATTCTGGGGAGATCTACCAGAGGCATGGCGGCTACGGTGGACTTCCGTGGTGGAAATTTGCAGGGCCGCCACTTGGGCTTCTCCTTCGACGTTTGTGCGTCATTATAGGCTGTCGGACTTGGGTAGTTTGGAGTCGGTGTTAGGTCACCGGGTCTTATCCTCTATGAGATAATGTTTGGGATGTTCTTGGTGCAGGATATTAAATAAAGGTCTTGCAACTCGATGTCCGTCTCCTGTGTGTTTTCTTGCTATGTCTCATTGGTTAAAAGGAAGGCGAGGGAGGGACGGGAGGTAATGCTTCCATTTTCTTACGATAATGGCATTACTCCTAGTCCTACTCCCTCGCCTTCCTTTTCCGTTCCCTCCCACCCTCCCGGTACGGACTGTCCGAGTTGCAGCTTGGGCTTGGTTTTTGTACAGGAGGGGATAAGGGTGGGGGGGGGTTTTGAAAGGGGAAGGGAGGGTCTAGAGGGGAGGCGGGAGGCCTCATTGGTTAAAAGGAAGGCGAGGGAGTAGGACTAGGAGTAATGCCATTATCGTAAGAAAATGGAAGCATTAATCTGTCGGTGCTTAGGGTCAGTACTTGAAGTGGCGGAGTATTTATGACTCTCTGTCGGCGCCTATACCTCTGGGCTGTAACCACAGAATAGCTGTGTTATGGGCGTGAGTTGTCAGTGTCTAGTGGAAGTGTTTAATTGGAACCGAAGGTTGGAGGTGGGGGCTCTCTGGCACTTATTTTGGCAACCAGCACGTATGCTTTACTCATCAGACCTTGAATCAGGACAAGAGAGAGAAAATCGCAAAACGGGGAATGGAGGACGAAGAGAAAGACTGATAAACAGTGACAAGAAATCAGTGATGAAAATGAACCTGGAAATTTGAGAAGAGGTGAGATCAATAAACAGGAACAGTGCCTGGTGGCGCGGGGGTCGGGGGTGATAGAGCGATAGAAGCATCAGGTAGAATCACGACTATGCAGCCTCGATACACGGCCCCATAGCCGTAGTCTAGTGGTCATCCCCCCCTCATCCGCCCCCCCACCCCCAAAAGCCGCGGACTTCTGAGCAAAACTTTTGGCCCCGCACTTTCCAAATGGATCGCTGCTCGTGGCATCTGTAATAGTTACACTGTGGTTATTCTGAGCTGTTGTCATGGTCTGAGTCCCTCAGACAGAGTGCGACTGCCCCCGCCCAGCTAACCCCTGCCACCCTTGAAGAAGTGGAGGGCCACACACGGGTAGGGCGGCAGGGGGACTTGCTACCATCCCATCCATGTGTGACGCTGACAGACATCTGTCACCCTCCCATTCAGAGATGACCAGCACAGCCTGGCATCAGGTGGGCAGAATGCACCACCCTCCTCTTTGTGCGCGTCTGAGATGATAGATAGTACGATCTTCTATCCTCGGTCAGTTCCTGGCACCAGGTTGGGGCGGGAGGGGGGCAGAGCCGCCCCTCCCACAGAGCGGAGCCGGCCCGGGGAAGCCCACTCACGGCCCAGCACCACCAGGTTGAGTCTCTCTCTCTTTCTAAGTGTCTGGGGCGGAGCTGCTCAGCCTATGTTTAGCTCCGCTGCCATCCACGTGGCCCGGACGGACCCCCCAGTACACACTCACGGCAAAGCCTCGGCTGGAGAATCCGATTAAGGCAGGAAGAGGAGGAGGACGAGCCCGACTCTCGCAGCCGACCCCTCCAGGCTTTCCCTGCTGCAAGCCGTCTCCGGGGGTGAGAGTCTGCCAGGGGGCGCCGGGGAGGCGACACCCCACCCGCCGAGGCGCCTGGCCTGTTCGTGGTATCTGGGCGCTCTTCCGTCCCGTTAGCAGGCTCCTTGAGTCCGTACCCAGGGCGCCGGCGGCGGCAGGCGAGCGCACAGCTGCAGAAGCGAGTATTTCACGCGGAGGACCGAGGTACCGCAGCAGCCCGGACACATTGAGGGAGAGGAGCGGAGGTAGGGTGGCTGCTCGTGGCTTTGGGGTCGCCGCGGAACCTTGTCAGCACCACTAGGTGGGGTGGGGCCCTGTATTTGGGGGGAGTTGGGCTTCTGTGGAACAATATCTAACTACGCCTGTTTGCTGCTGGGGTATGTAAGGTGCCTCATCACTGTCCCTGTAGATGTCAAGGCTGGTGGTTCTGTAGAAACCTCATAACTATCCCCCAATGAAGTAGGTGGGTCTGTGTAATTCCTCATAACTGCCCCTGTGATTTGGGAGCGGGGGCTTCTGTTGGATACCCATAATGGACTATCCCTCCATGGGGGACGGGGCTGTTTCACTGTACCTCAGAAGTGTTCCACTACAGGGTCCGGTCCTCTCTGGAATAATTTATAACTATCTCTGTCCATGTGAAGGCTGGGGGTTCTGTGGAAGCCTCATAACTATCCCTCAATGGGCAGCATTGGTCTGTGTAATGCCTCATAACTGCCTCTGTAATGTGGGAGCGGGGGCTTCTGCAGAATACCTCATAATGTCCCTTTGTGGGACAAGCGTGCGTAGAGTACTTCATGAAAGGTTTCTGTGGAGTACCTCATAACTGCACCTACCTTGAGGGGACTTTATGTTTAGTGACTCACAAGCACCCCTTTGGCTGCAGTGCAATACCACCTACCCATTCTTTTAAGTCGGGATTGTGCTGCCCTATGCACCTTCTGTGTACGAGGGCCGTCCGCGGAATGCCTGCTGGCTGCCCTTCTGTGTGGTGCTGAGGGGACTCTTCAGTTTTTTCCACGGGTGTTTTTTTCCGTGTTTCTCACAGAAAATCATCTTAATCAAAGTACTGGAAGAGAGAAAGTGGACCGGTGCCACCTTCGATCGGAAATGACGCTCTTTATAACTTTCTTTCAGGTGTGTGAGGTACACAGCGGGCTGTTGCCTCGTGAAGACCCCCGCCTCCCCCTGAGCACTAGTATGTGATGGATATGGTTCTGAGAAGCGCTTGATTTTCTGGATACCGGTGGGGTGGGTTTCGATATTTTGAATACACGCCCCGTGGATTGGAGGAAGCAATCTGTTTTATTCTTCGGGGGTCTGCGGGAGAGGGGGGCGTAGAGACTTCTCGTTCAGAGGGGGGGGGGGAGGCGTCCCTGTCATCGCCTCCATCCTGTGGCCCTGCATGGTACCCCCACGTCAGCCTCCTTTGGAGGGTCCGGTCGGCACCCTACTCTCGTTATTACACAAAAAGACCACATTGCTGCCCGTGACCGCCTAAATGAACCCTTCACTCTGAATCGTCCAGGTGATGTGGTGAACGCGGGCAGCGATAGCGCCTCGATGTCAGCGGGTCCTTATTAAACCGCACGAATAAGGCGCGTGGAAGCTCTGCTCCGCACGTGCAAACATTCGTGGTCACAAAACAGAGCGCCAGTCAGAGTGGGGATATGCATTTTAAGAGGGGTATTTCATGAGCATTGGGAGTTTTAAGAGAAGTGTTTCATGAGAGAGGAAGGAAAACTTGAGAAAAGTAGCGGACTAAGAACAGCAGAAGCCTTGCTGCTGAGCAAAGAGGGTTTCCCCTTTTCCGTGCCCCCCCTGGACATCTCTCTCCAGGCTCACACGCCTCCCATTTCCGGGTCCCGCCACTCGCTGTGACTTTCACCCGCCGTTGTCGGGGCGAGGCGCCTTCCTGCCCTCCCCCGAACGGTATACAGGCTGGCATCTTCCCTGGCAGACTTCACGCCCTCGCATCTGACCCGCACTTTGCATACATCGCTCTCAGCCCTGCATACCGGTGACTTCCACTGTCCCGGGACGAAGGTTACCAGTGGAAATTCCAGTCCGTCACTCACAGGCGGTTTCTGCTGATCCTATTTGGGACATAGCGGCCAATTAACTGCCAAACAGGGAATTCAGTTTGCTTGCAGTTGCATGTTTGAAAATTATCCAGTTGTGTTTTTGTATTTAACCACATGTTTTCACTGAGCACATTCAATTCACTATTTAGCGGTTATCCTATAGGCCACACTTGGACATAGTGTAAGCCACTTTAGCTTGTTAATAGTTACGTCCAGCTGTGCTCCTTTATCCATGCTTCACTCATTGAGCGTGAGTCTCAAGCATTGAAATATATTCTCACCCATGGCCAGTCTCACTGTGAGCATGGGCTACGGAGGACGCCCTCATTAGGGGGAAAGTGAGTTTTTAATGTTAAAATATTACTTTTCATTCCCTTGGATCTATCTTAGCTGTAGGGACCAAGTTTGGTTATTGCGGTGGGCTGCAAGGGGGAGTTGGAGATATCGGGAAATGCACATCTGCCACCGTTTTCGTCGTCATTAGCTTCTCACGAGGGTGTGAGACGAGTGGGTGTGAGAATAGGAACATTATCAAATGCGTAAATAGTTTGAGATAACATCCATAACATTAAATGCTATTAACCCTAGTTTTACATCTAGAAGTAATTCATGTCGGCAGCAGTATAAAGTGCCAATTCTTCACATCATATGGTGTTTTGCTGTAGATCCGATATGTTGACTTAAGGTGCGCTTCAGGGCGCTCGTGAAGCGCCGTTTGTTGGGGGCTGCCTACGCTAAAGACATACAGCATTGATGAGGTATTAATGTAGTCAAATGAATACAGTGTCAAAGACACCTAGGTGCTGCAATAAATTAAACTTCAGAATACCTTCATAGGTATGATACGTTTTGATTCCAAAGTTGTTGCACAATTTTTAATTAACGGATACATGGCTGGGTGTGAGCTTTGCTATTTTTCTCTATTTATGCTTACCGTGTGGTGTTCTCACACTAAATGTTTCATCTGATGACGTACTTAACACATCATTCTCCTCGTCGTGTTCCAAGGGATGAGGCACTGTTTAATTCTCTTTTTCTTGTGAAATATTTCCCTTCCGCCGTAGCTTGCGAGCGAGGTGACGAGGTAGTTCGTCAAGGAGGAAGGGGCGGGGAGTTAGTTGCTGGTAAATTGGTGTGAGTCGCCTCAAACATTTCCTAACTTACGTGTTAAGCCATTTTGACAGAGCGACCCGCACCCTAGTTTGCCCTTTAGGGCTGAGCGCACTTCTGTTGCATTAAACACCTACCTGTGAACGCTCATAAAATGCAAACTCGAGGTGCCCCGGGGCAGTGGCGAACGGTCTGTCCAGTTACTGTGTGTGTGGGGGGGCTGGGGCGGGGAGGTTGCTGCCTACCCCTGGCAACAGCTGGAGTTCCAGTCTGCTCCCCTCCCCTGTAGCTTCATGTCTTTAATTTCCCATTTCCGCAGACCTCCCCCCCCCCCCCACTTCCCGCTCTTCCCACGGTGAAGCGGTGGTGGGGTGCATGAGTGGCCCCTTCCCGTGCGCGCGTGGACAACCCAGTTCCTCTTCGAGTGAACTCCCTGAGAGGCGCTCCGAACAGCCTCCATTCTGGACACGGTTTTTGTGTGTGTCCAACAATCTCACTATTGTCAGGAATGTAACAGGGGCCTTGTTCAGCGACAGAGCAGGGAGGTTCCCAGACCGGCTCCAGGCCCTTTGCCCCCGCCGCTACAGTGCGCGGAGAAGCCAGGAGATCGGGCAGTGTGGGTCGGGTTACTTCGGATACAATGGCAAAGGCATGGCACCCCTTACCTGGCTCTCAGTGCACAGACGTAGCCTGTGCCAGGCTTACAAACCCCTATACAAAGAATCTTTAACCTTTCGTTGGCGAGTTGAAGTTTAACATATTTTTATAGTGCACAGGCTGCCATTAGCGTAGCCTTAGCATCATAGTGTTTTACATAGCGGTTGCTGATTACTAAGGAACTTTGGAAAGCGCTACGTGCGCCATTGCATACTATTGTTGTATCAGGAAACGTATGAAAGAATGACGGGAAGCTAAGTTTCAGCCAGAAAAAGTGGCGGGGGTGGAGCGAATTTGACATTCGTGTTCGCAGTCCGGGTGTGTGTGTCCGAAACTAACATTCTTCTTCGCAGTCCCCAACACAAGAAGTTGTGTCTTCAAGTTCTTCCTGAAGCGGCCAAGTTTGTGCCGCGCTTCAGACTTGAAGTGAGGGCTCTCCCCAGCCTATGCTATTTGTCTCGGTATGGGTTCCTACCTCCTTGTTTCAGCCCCTTGACGTCTCTGGGGGTCCTGTGTATTACAGCAGGGGAGTAGCTATCAATAGTTCAGCAGGTGCTGTGGCACCGTGTCCTAGGGCTGCGAGAAGCCCATTGCACCACAACTATGGATGCTTGTTGTACCCAACAGGGAGCGTGGGGCCCGTGCCATATCACCGAGTTAAAATATCGAGCACGTTTCTGTAAGTACACTGGACCCCTGCTCCTGTGTGACCTGTGTAAGGTCTTCTGCTACACAAATTCTTGCCTTTATTCACACTATAGGTGAAACGTGCTGCTGGGAGCCACTATACAAATGCCAAAGTCAGTATTTTTATAAGAGGGAAGGCTAAGCCAGTGCACTGGGGCTATGAAGGAACACTTCTAGGTAGCTGGTGGTCATGCACGTTTTGTGTACATGTATGATGTTAAGCATAGGTCTGTATGGAGATGCTATCTTTCCTGTACAAAATACGATGCTTACACATACTTTAAAACTTTTTTCACTGTTTTTGTGCTGTCAGGGGCAGCACACTTGCAATGTGTGACCAGTTAGGAGAAATACAAACATCCTTGTTGGCACCTGCCTCAAGGTGGTATACATTTTTAGACAAAGCTTTTGTCTACCATTGTTAGTAGACAGAGCATTGAATCAGAAACCATTGTTGGTAGCCTGTGAATGCCCATGTACCACCCATGGGAGACCTCATTCATCCAAAATCTTTTAGGCAAGGTTTTAGCGCTGCTGTACTATTTGCCTTTACTTTTAGGCCACTTTCCAGCACAAAACAATTTTGTCAAGAGCTAGGATCTGAACTCTGGAAAGATGGTGAGATTTCAACGCTCATCTGCACTACGTGTGGTCTGGTAGCAGTCTGAGGGAGCTGGTGAAGAGCTTCGTTTATGGGGATGGTTGGTTAAGAGACTCCAACCTCAGGTATCTGTCAGCTTCCATGGACCTAGGGTACTTC
Source organism: Pleurodeles waltl (assembly GCF_031143425.1). Taxonomy (NCBI): domain Eukaryota; kingdom Metazoa; phylum Chordata; class Amphibia; order Caudata; family Salamandridae; genus Pleurodeles; species Pleurodeles waltl. The sequence continues at coordinate 1,031,503,940 of NC_090439.1, read as the reverse complement.
ATAAACATGGAGGACAAACAAACCAGGCAAGTCTAGGACTTCAGGAACTCATGCAGCAGCATTGAATGTTGAGTGTTTGCATAAGAGCACATTTTAATTCATTCATTTTTGACTATGCCTTACAGCTCCTCTGCAGTGTGCAGTTAAATATGTTTAGTTGGTTAGCCAGGTTTGGCAGCAAATGACATTTCCAGAGGCATAGGAAAGCAAAAAGATTACTATCACTTTGTGGTAAATGTGGTGAAGTGAGAACTAGAAAGCGCACTTCCTGGTTCCACATTCGACCACGCATTCATTAGGCCACACCCCAATGCATCACTACTGGTACAAATTACTGACATTGTGGGAACTTAGAGGCATATTTATCATTGTTTTGCTTCGCCCCTGCGCCATGAAGAGGGGCGCAAGGGTGATGCAAAATCGAAGTCAGATTTATCTAGCCACGCAAGGCCACCTTCCATGGTCCGAGTGGCTTGATTAATCTGGAGTAACATAAGGCAGCGCTAATAGCTGCCTTGAGTTACTCTGTCCCAGGGAGGCATTCCATGACTGGAGCATGAGTGTTCCCACACACCCACCTATGGATTTTGGTGCATTCCCAGATTTACCAACACTGGTAAACCTAGGGATGAGTCAAAATGCTATGCCTTCCCAGGGGATGCACAACAAGGAGAAATATCTTAATTTCTTTTCGTTGTTTCATCTTTCTAAATGTGCTGCATTCTGCAACACACGTAGAAACAGGAACATGCCTTGAGATTGGATTTTGTGCAGCAAGGTTATCCTTCCTGCATAGACACAATCCTGCCTGCAACACAGGCAGCCTTGAACCATGGTGCACTCCTGCCCTTTCCCTTTCATGCAGGGCAGGAAGGTGGCTTGCTTGCATGAAATAAGGATAAATCTGCCCCTCAGTACTTATTCTCTTTATGAAAAGATGCAGCAGCGATTTCATAGAAGGTGAAGGATTGACAGTTGTTCCTCTTTTGTTTCCATCAGGCTGCTGTGTTCTTTGGCTGTTACTATGTGTGTTGTCCTCTGTTGTGTGTGAGTCCTTTGGGTGCTGTTTGTCGTGTGAGGTTTTCTGCATGGATACCCTTGTGTTCTGTACCTATGTGTGTGTTCTGTGTCTGCTGTGGTCAGTGGTCACTGCTGTGTAGGCGCTGCTCTGGTCTTTGTGTACTTCTGTACTTTGTTGCAGCTGTTGCGTTTGTCGGTCGCAGTGTGGGTGCTGCACTGTACTGTAGGTACTTGTGTGCCTTGTGGAAGTATCTATGACCTGTAACTACTGTTGTTTCCAGTGAGTACGCCTGTGTCCTGTGGTTGCTTTCTTGAGCTTTTGTCCCGGCTTTGTGGGTGATTCTGGGTTTGGTAAGTACTGCAGTGGGTCTGGTCGCTGAAACGTTTCCTTGGATGATGATGTATTCTGTGGGTGCTGCTGTAAACTCTGAGTGCTGCTGGGGCCCCTAGTGCTGCTGTGTCTAATGATGCTGAGGCCCGAATATACTACTGTGGGTTTGGTCGCTGAAGCGTTTCCTTGGATGATGTTGTATTCTGTGGGTGCTGCTGTGGGTTTTGGGTGCTGCTGGGGTCCCTGGGTGCTGGTATATTTTCTGATGCTGAGGCCCATAAGTACTGCTGTGAGTTGTGGTCGCTGCAGTGTTCTCTGGATGATTATGTATTCTGTGGGTGCTAGTGTAGTGTTTTGGTGCTGTTGGGTGCTGCTGTGTCTATCGATGCTGAGGCAGTATCTTCTTCAGAGCCCCCTCAGTAGCAGTGGTGTCTTCTTCAGAGAACCCTCCGTGGCAGTGGTATCTTCTTCAGAGCCCCCTCATTAGCAGTGGTATCTTCTTCAGAGCCCCCTCATTAGCAGTGGTATCTTCTTCAGAGCCCCTCATTAGCAGGGGTATCTTCTTCAGATCCCCTCCCACCGGTAGCAGTGGTATCTTCTTCAGTGCCCCATCATTAGCAGTGGTATCTTCTTCAGAGCCCCTCATTAGCAGGGGTATCTTCTTCAGAGCCTCTCCCACCAGTAGCAGTGGTATCTTCTTCAGAGCCCCTCATTAGCAGTGGTATCTTCTTCAGAGCCCCCTCAATAGCAGTGGTATCTTCTTCAGATCCCCTCCCACCGGTAGCAGTGGTATCTTCTTCAGAGCCCCTCATTAGCAGTGGTATCTTCTTCAGAGCCCCCTCAATAGCAGTGGTATCTTCTTCAGATCCCCTCCCACCGGTAGCAGTGGTATCTTCTTCAGAGCCCCTCATTAGCAGTGGTATCTTCTTCAGAGCCCCTCATTAGCAGGGGTATCTTCTTCAGAGCCCCTCCCACCAGTAGCAGTGGTATCTTCTTCAGAGCCCCTCATTAGCAGTGGTATCTTCTTCAGAGCCCCCTCAATAGCAGTGGTATCTTCTTCAGAGCCCCTCTCACCGGAAGCAGTGGTATCTTCTTCAGTGCCCCTCATTAGCAGTGGTATCTTCTTCAGAGCCCCTCATTAGCAGGGGTATCTTCTTCAGAGCCCCTCATTAGCAGGGGTATCTTCTTCAGAGCCCCTCATTAGCAGTGGTATCTTCTTCAGAGTCCCTCCCACCAGTAGCAGTGGTATCTTCTTCAGAGCCCCTCATTAGCAGTGGTATCTTCTTCAGAGCCCCTCCCACCAGTAGCAGTGGTATCTTCTTCAGAGCCCCTCATTAGCAGTGGTATCTTCTTCAGAGCCCCTCATTAGCAGTGGTATCTTCTTCAGATCCCCTCCCACCGGTAGCAGTGGTATCTTCTTCAGAACCCCTCATTAGCAGTGGTATCTTCTTCAGAACCCCTCATTAGCAGTGGTATCTTCTTCAGAACCCCTCATTAGCAGGGGTATCTTCTTCAGAGCCTCTCCCACCAGTAGCAGTGGTATCTTCTTCAGAGCCCCTCATTAGCAGTGGTATCTTCTTCAGAGCCCCCTCAATAGCAGTGGTATCTTCTTCAGATCCCCTCCCACCGGTAGCAGTGGTATCTTCTTCAGAGCCCCTCATTAGCAGTGGTATCTTCTTCAGAGCCCCTCATTAGCAGGGGTATGTTCTTCAGAGCCCCTCCCACCAGTAGCAGTGGTATCTTCTTCAGAGCCCCTCATTAGCAGTGGTATCTTCTTCAGAGCCCCCTCAATAGCAGTGGTATCTTCTTCAGAGCCCCTCTCACCGGTAGCAGTGGTATCTTCTTCAGTGCCCCTCATTAGCAGTGGTATCTTCTTCAGAGCCCCTCATTAGCAGGGGTATCTTCTTCAGAGCCCCTCATTAGCAGGGGTATCTTCTTCAGAGCCCCTCATTAGCAGGGGTATCTTCTTCAGAGCCCCTCCCACCAGTAGCAGTGGTATCTTCTTCAGAGCCCCTCATTAGCAGTGGTATCTTCTTCAGAGCCCCTCATTAGCAGTGGTATCTTCTTCAGAGCCCCTCATTAGCAGGGGTATCTTCTTCAGAGCCCCTCCCACCAGTAGCAGTGGTATCTTCTTCAGAGCCCCTCATTAGCAGTGGTATCTTCTTCAGAACCCCTCCTTAGCAGTGGTATCTTCTTCAGATCCCCTCCCACCGGTAGCAGTGGTATCTTCTTCAGAACCCCTCATTAGCAGTGGTATCTTCTTCAGATCCCCTCCCACCGGTAGCAGTGGTATCTTCTTCAGAACCCCTCATTAGCAGTGGTGTGCCTATAATCATCTATAGCAAAGCTGCATTCTATATGTTCTGGAGTATGTACATCGCCCAGGAGAGCACCCACAGACGACAGAACTTGCTGGCAGAAATATGACATCCTGAATCAGCTTAGGCACTGGATGTGATGTCAGGCAGCTCTTTCCAAATATATTTATGTTCATGGACTAACGTTTGCGTCAATCCGAAAACGTAATGTACCGATCTTTCTGCTTTGTCCATTAGTTTTATAGGCGGTAATAGCTTTGGCGTCAGTGGTGTCGCTTGCCGTGCAAAAGAGCCCATTGGAACGAAATCCAGATTACAACACTTGCAGTTCTTAATTTTCAATTGTTGCAGAATCCATGCTTCACTGGAATGACACCACGCCAGTGAACCGTAGCCCATGCTTCTCATGTACTGTGAAGGAGTTGTGATTGGTGAGTCTTAAATGAGATGCACACAGTTTAGCATGAGACTACTCCCGCTTGCGATGGCGCAGGAGGACTGCTACTCCTAGCAGCAAGAGTAGCATCACTGCTAGCTGAATCACAAGCATTTACTACCATGGCACTAGCAGCGGAAGTGCGCATAGTACTGGTAGTAGTATTAGTAATGCTGGTAGAAGTACTTGGAGTACTGCTAGCAGCTGCCGTAATAGTACTATTTTATTGGTAACAATCGTACCATTACTGTCAACAAGATCAGTAATAATAGTATAGCCTTTTAAATGCTTTTCTTAGTGTGAGAGATTCTATCTACTATTAATAATACCAGTTAAAACGATTAGAAATTACAGTACAGGTAATAATGCCATCACCAGACGCAGTCCTGCAGGTGACACTTAAGTACTATAAGTGATAGCAAATAACACTTGAGGAGTTGTAGAAATGCAAGTGCAGAAGTAGCATTTTGTTCTAGCAGGTGTAATAATACGAATTTACTGCTAGTAGTAGAATGACTAATACTGGTAGTAATGCTGTTGGTGATATTACCAGGAGCAATTAACTTTATACTACCAATTGAAGGGCTAGGATACCCAGCGTTAGTAGTATCACTAGAATAAGAGTCATAGAAATCCCAGCGCCACGAGTACACTCGTTAGGGGCCGCATCCCACAGAAGTACTAGGAGTGAACGTAATTACATTAGATTTATACTTTACTTAGTTAGCACCTCTCCTCAGGTGGAAACAAATCACACAAGGAACTGTTACTGTAGCTCAGCCAAAACAAGAAGAAAAAAAAACACAGCAGAACGGGCACGCCCAGGTTTTAGATTGAGCACCAATACCACCTTTAAATGCATGCCATGCCGTGCTGCTAGTTAGGCAAGTGAGGTGAGTAAAGTCTTAACGAGGATTGATTCTGGCGCGAGAACACCCATCTCTTAAGAAGAGCAGAGCTAAGAAGGCCTGTTGCTCATGCATTGCACCATAGTTTGCATTTGCTAATTAGGTGACAGTCTTGATCTAATTGTTTTAAAAACAGTTGTCAGTAGAAATGTAAAGTTATTAGCCTCCTGAACAGCTCTGCCCTCCATTGTGTGCTTGACAGTTCCCCCAAGCTGCGATTGAAAGTGCTGTGTGTGGTCAGATCTCATGCTGTGTCCCTATGTGAGAGCTGTACATGCACACTCCCCGAGCAGCACCAGCAACACCCTCACGTGCTGTGGTTGGTAGCACTGTACTCTCACGTGGGCACCTTTGATACCAGTTTACCCGCACTCACCGCCAGGCTGTGATTGAAAGGGTTGTGGGTGGATAGATCCCATGATCTGCCTATGAGAGCTGTTCATGCACTCACCCCTAAGTGACAATACTGTACACTCCCCTCACTCCCTACCTTGACTCACACTCCTGCACGTTTTTCCTCACAGTACAACACCTGCACATTGCTTAATGTTTGATTGACAGACCAGGCATCCAACCCTCATTGCTGTAATTGACACTAGTGTACCATCAGTGCGGTCCTCCTGATCTGTATGATGTGCGTTCCAGCTTCATGCATGCCGTACATACATGTATGCTGTGACTGTCAGTACTGCGCTTCCCATTCCTATCTCGTTTACATGCCAGCAGCATATCTGTACATAACATGTACGCTGTGATTGTCAGTGCAATCTTCTCCACCCCGTGTACGCTGCATACTAGCAGCATGCCTGTACATACATATTGTGATTATCAGTGCTATGTGCTGAGTGTTCCAGAAGGATACTATATATATATATACATATATATATATAGTGATCGTACATACGTGTGTGCTGTGATTGTCAGTGCTGCGCTTCATGTCCCTCTATGCTGAGCATGCAGCAGCATGCCTGCATACATGTGTGTGCTGTGATTGTCAGTGCTGTGCTTCACACCCCTACGTGCAGTGCATGCAGCGGCGCACGTGCACATGCTGTGTAGCCGGACCCATATTTACATACACTACTATGAATGGGCAGTGAGTTAGAGGGCAGGGCTGCTCGCGTCCGTGCCACCCACAGAAGCCTGGCGAGCCTGGCAGCCAACTCCGATCTCCGCACACTCGCGCTGCGTCTCGCGATGTCTGCTGCCACCTGGGGGCTGCTGGGAGAGTTCTCTGCCCGTGTCTCACCTGTGGGCGGCTGAAAGTAACTATTAGGATAAATTACAACGCTCATCCTTAAATTATGGTGTGACTTGGATTATCAGTGTCCCCCATTTGCTATTACAGAACGTGTTCCTGTAATTTCAATACGAAAAAGGCGATTATTTATGACTAATATAGCGTGTGTTTCTTATGAAGTCTTGTTGGGATTAACAGGTGAAATCGATCTTTAAACTTCGAGTGCTTTTGAAAGCAGCGCGCGTAACATCTGCTTAATGTAGGTAGATGTCATCAGGTGATCGCTTGTGTACCTTCGGCAGAAATCCTAGAAATTTCTGGAAATTTTTTACTAAAATGAGACGGGGGACATACTTTTACAAAAATGTGCCTATATTATAATATGCGCAATATACATGGTCTAGTGTTTGTAAAAATAAATTCCATTTATATAGCGCTTACTGCCCCTGACGAGGTGCCGAAATGCTTTATCCACTGCACCAGAACCCAACTGTTTGGGCAAGTCACAAATATTTAAGACATTTGTGTGTAGTTGTGTAATCTGGATATTGTGAGGTACATAGGCAAATGTTTCAGACTTTGTTGGCCTATTATTCCATTTTAGTTCGAGCCTGTCAGACAGCCCAAGCCAGTGACACTCAAAGTACAGCCTGGGGGCCACATGGGGCCCTTTAGGCAACAGCAGCACTGGACTGACTCAGCAGGAACATTAAAAAGATGTTACCCAGACAAGCATTTATTTAGAGGTTAACTTAAATTAAAGAAACTGCTTGCATGTAGAAATACCTTTATTTTTTAAGATATCTTGCAGCAAAAGAGTAAAATATGACAACATCGGTAAGAGGCAAGTCAGTTGTAATGGGCACTATATGGTAGTCTGCGTTTATATTATACATGGATAACATTATGGTTTATTAAATCAAACACAGGTGAAGGTTTGGTACAGCACACAGCATGAAGTCATGTATTTCAAAAACCTCATATGTAATAATAAACAAAGGAGGGAAAGTGAAATTAAACAATTGCCTAGGATCACACAATTCAGTTCGGTGGAGAAGCTGGGGTCAATCCCAAGTTTTGGGTTTCACATTGCACAACTCAGACACTAGATGTATATACTGTGCTTCTCCTACCCTCATCTTACCCCCCCAAACCCTGACTGCCACCCTGCTGGCATCAATGTGGCCCTCCGTCACATCACTGACCAAACTTTGAGGCCCCTGGGAAAATGTTTGCGAGTACCCATGGCCTAAGCTGTCTGGTTGCAAACGATCTAATGTTAGCTTACCAAGAACTTACAGAGGGCTTAAAGCCCGTTGGTACCTTTCTTGACTTTACTGCTACACTCATGTGCTCGCTTCCTATTCGTTTGGTTGTCTTATTCTTTTTATGTTTGTCCCTCCACCGGAGTATGTCCTCTTTTGTCCTTCCACTGCTCACTTTTAGGGAACTACTTTCTATGTTTCACCTACCAGACAGGACACATTTCCTGTTAATAGTGTAGTCAGTTCATAGTGGGCTAGGATCTTGCCCATTGCTTACCATTGATTGACTTTACTGTCACTCTTTTTGCTTGCTTTCCATTCATTAACTTGAGAGTGCTTTTCTTCCTCTTATGGTCTTTGCCCCTCTCCTGGAACATGGACTCATTACTTGTATTTGTCCACTGCTTGGTTTTCAAGCACACGCACTACTTCTTTCTTTAGGGTTAAGCATTTATGAGTGCATCCATGTGAGTGTATGCGGTTTCCAGCTTTGTCACTCATGTACAGCTCCTGCCCAGTTTCAATCCATGTTGCTCTCTCTCTGTGCTTCTCTACCTCCATTTTGAACTCGTCCTCCTTCTACTTTTTCCCTTGCATTCCTTTCTCGTCCATGCATTTCTCACAACCTCCTCCACATTGCTGTCTCTCACTTGTTGCTTCTTCCCCATCCCCACTCTCCATGTTGCTTCTGTCCTCATCAACCACTGTGTTCTCACTGCTGCTTCACATAACCCATGTCATCCAAGTTGTTTCCCCCACTCACACACTCTGTTTTCTCCAACTGCATCCTTTTGGTGCTTCCCCCATCTCTGTCTTTTGTGATACTTTCTCCTCACCCAGGTTGTTTGTGATGTTCCCTGCCACTCATGCCTAAAAAACAGCTTTCACTCTACTTTGTTTTTTTTATGTATCTAGCAATCCGGCAAATTAATAAAAAACACTTTTTTCATTTTATAGGTGTGCACTCTTAAAAAAATGACTTAGCCACCACATCATCTTTTTGTTTGTTTGACTTCTTTATCCATACTGCACAGTATCAGGATGCAATGCAGCATGACTAAAAACCATTGGCAATACATATTGGATTTGCCAATGCTTCTTTTTTTTGCTTAAGTACTCCATGAGTATGTTTCTTCCAGCAGTCTTCTTCGTGAGTTTCACTTCCCCCGGCTGTGCTTCTCTCCCCTATGTTCTTCATATTTTTTTCTCTTGCCCGTGTGCTTCTCTCTCCCTCGGAGGTCCATGCCGCTCTCACCCACGCGCGCCTCCCTTCACTTCCTGTCGGTCTCTCCCTCCTCGCTTGAGTCTCCACTCACCACAATTGTGGTTTCCTTCCTCATGTGCCTCTTTTCTCTTACTTTCACCTCCTGCTACCCCCACCCACTTCTTCGTAGCCGCCCTGTCCTTCGCCACAATGCTATTTCTATTTCATTTGTAACTTTTTTTATAGAGGGGTCCGACAGCAAACTGATGCCAACCCATCTACTCTATAAAAGTGTTCTCATGCTACCTAATTTTCTTCAAAAAATTAATACGGCACCATGCACATGCTTCATGACGCATGCTGCAGCAGTCACTGCACCCACCTTCAGAGGGCTCACTTGGAAGTGCAGGTGGGTGCTGCTTGCACAGATAAATACAGACAGGCTGCCCCAAACAGCTATTCCATCTTTCACCAGAGCTCTGCCGCAAAGCAATACACGCTCATGGCCCTGGGGGGCAGCGCATAGATTGTAATAGGGCACACTTCCCCTGTTTGCAGACAGCACACCTATTTAGAGGTGCATCCCGGTGTAAATAAGCAGCTTGTTCTATGGGCCAGGCTCACACTGCAAAAACAGGAATATAATAGCTGTGTGGGTGATATCTACACATCACTAGAAACCTTTAATCTACGCACCAGCGCACCATCTACACAACAGCTACTTTTAGAAACTCACACAGTCGATAACGCTGTAGCTGGTGGCAGCTCCGTTTGACATTGTTGAGCAAGTTGTGAAACTCGCTTCTGATTGAAGTTTGCATACTCCATTAAGACATCCGTTCTGAAAGGCACTTAACGCGTTGATGTTCCTCTCTCTTCAAACGTGACTGGCTTATCTGTGCTCGGACACCCGTGTTAAGGTTGGTTTAGTGAGTTATAAAAAAAAAACTGATAACGTAAATGGAGTGTGTGTACACAAGAGCTGCATGTGCTTAACTTACTCCCACTTTACCTACAAATGTGGGTGAGAGGGAGTATTTGAGTAACAGCAGATGCAATGCAGGTGTTGGGAAACAACCCTCATTGAGCAAACTCCAAAGCTGATTCCATGATTTGTAAGACAGGGTCATTACGCCTGCTCATGTTTTTCCTGCCAGGTCTTCTATCTCACATCAGTGTGAACCATTTACTGGCAATCACGAGGAAGGCATTTTGAATGATTCTATCAGTGATTCCAGAAATAGGAACACTTCTCTCTTTAAAAGATCCACAGTTGTGTCAATCAGAAGTATTGTGACTTTCTCATTTTCTGCTTGGCAAAGTAAAACAACCATTTGCAATGCAACGGATCTCGCATTTGCTCGAGTTAGAGCTATTAGCGTTGTAAACTCCTAACCGGACTTTTCTTGCAAATTGAAAGGAATAAAATGAGCACAATCTATGTAAAACGCAGCGTGATTGTGCTGAAATTTAAAACCAAAAAACCAAGCGCGATGCCGCTATGTAAAACCCATTGCGCTGCGTGAAAAATAAAAAGGTAAACTAGTCTGGAACCCATGCTGAAACCATGGAGCCTCATATGTTGTCAGAAGTTGGCCGGTGCGCTCGAGGAGGGCAAAACACCAGAAAAGGCATGACGTATGCATGCCTTTCACCAATGAAATCAAGCAGATTTTAAAAGGCAAGCCCACAAACCAATGAAAGTGACAGGGGTGACATGGGGGTGGTTAAAAGCCCAAAGAGAGATTACAACAGGGACGGAGCGCTTGTGTGCTCGACCCTAAAAAAGAACGTTCTATACCCATTCACAAATGAAATATTCATATGATAAGAGTTTGAGGAGTGTTTCTACCTTTTAGGAAAATCTAGTATAATAATACGTATTAGTTCCCATGTTTGTACATGCTCTCTACTGTTGGGCATGTGTCCAAAAAAAGCTACTGGTTTGTCTAAATCACATATATGCGAGTAAGCACTTCATACCCTCTAAACATGATACAAGGGAGCACAGTCACATTTACAACACACATTTAAAATGCAATGTATTTTGCCGTGCTGCCCCTCTCTCTAAAGGCCATGCTTAGGCAAAGTAATCTATTCTTGGACTTTCAGAGAGACTTGGTTAAGCATGTACACTTGTATACAAGTTAAGTATGTTCAGTTGCAAGATTGCTCTTTTATCTGAGCTTATTCTTTAATGTACGACAACTGCTGGAAAAAAGGGTTATTAGTTGAGAGGGTTAAGTACCCACCTAATGCAGTAATCACAGTCCTTGTCAGGGTGAGCTGCTAAAGTCACCAATTAGACATGGGCTCAACCACTCGTATCTATGGCACAGAGCAGACAGGCTTAATGATGTCATTATTTTTGGGCGCAAAGGGTATCCGTGCCCGCTTTACCACTACCGTCTACTAGCGACTTTAAACTAACTGTTTGCATGAAAAAGTAAGACATTGATTATTAACACTCAAACAATTAAAACTGGTACAAAAGAAGGATGTGCAACTTTGTAAACCTTTTTGTTTTCTGCCAAACTTCACAAGTTGTAAAGGAATCTCTGCAAAGTTCAGAAAGCTGCATAGTCTTACACTTGCCAGATTTGAGGGGAAAATCATGCATGTAGCAAAAAGGTAAGTTTCAGAGAAAAAAGTCTTCACACATTTACAATTGTGCATAAAACAACTGTGCAAACTACAAAATGCAGTGAAAAGGTCTGCATGTTTGTTCCATCTTGGCTGGATTTGATTAGAGTGAAAATTATCTTGCAACATTACGAAAATAGTCTTGCAAGGCTCAGAAAAACGTCATATAGTGTGACAGCAAAGACCTGAGAAAGTGCAAGATGATATTACAGAGGAACTTGTGATACCTTACTGTCATGCCATGCTCTTCCATGGTGCACACTGATTAATTTGTTAAAAAACTTCAGTGTAGGGGACCAAAGTTTCTCTATGTAGCCTACTGCAAGTGCTCCTGAATGCCAGGGTTGCCAAACACCAAATTGACTATTCTTGATTGCACCTCATACCTCAATCTTCCACTACTGTACTCTTTCTGTCTACTTAGCTTTCTCCTGCAATTACATTCCCCCTCTTTTCTTTCTTTGTTATTTTTTTCATATACTACTTTCGTTGCTTCTTTCTACTTTTTTTTTTAACCTTTCTCACACTTGTTATCGCTGAGGATGAAAAATAAGTCCTGCTTGCCAAAAATGAATGCCAGTGACTACCACCAGCAACTACTGACATAAGTTCTGTACTGCTTGTATAGCAAAACAGCAAAACATTAATCAAATCCTAATGGTTATCAGTTGAAGACATGCACACATTTTGATTGAGGAGGTGTGTGTTTGTGTCCCTTCTATAAAGCTTTGTAAGAGGCAGGTAGGAATGTGGTACTGAGAACTTTTGATACAGGAAGGTTCCAGTGCTATACAGAAATCTGAATAAACAGTGATACCAAACTATATTCCAAAATTCTGTCTCTTAGGTTAAGCCTTATTATTGGTAAATTTGTATCTCTGAGGTAACACAGCTTTACCCCTCTCAGAGGAACTACAGACCATATAAGACGAGTTATAGCATCGTTCAATGGGGGTTAGCGTGACAGGAGGTCTTATGGCCATGGCGCTTCTAGATGACAGAAAGGCTTTTGATTGGGTGGCGTGGAACTACCTCTGTGTGGTGCTGAGGTGACATAAACTCGCTCCTGTATTTATCATGTGTGTACCAGCAGTCTATAGATATCTCAGCAGTTAGACTCCAGATTACGGGAGGGCAGTTGAAATCTTTTCAAATAATGAGGGGTACAAGACAGGGGTGATCCTGTTCCCGATTACTGTTTGCCCTATATATTGACCTGTTGACTCGATCACTGGAGCCTAATGTGCTAATTAGGCCAATGGAGTCCCAAGGTATCAGCACAAATATCCTTGCTTACACAGATGATATTGCAGTTGGGACACTAGATCTAGAAGGTACAATTTAGTAGATAGAACATGAGGCTTTAAATTTCGGAAAATTCCCTGGGCTATTTTTTTATTTGAAATAAGAGCCAGCTGGTTGGCAATAATCACATATAATTTGTGGATTACCATATAGTTGATCACTCATTTTATCTAGGACTAAATATCACATCTCAAATTGATCAGATCGTGGAACTGAGCTTAGCACCAGGAATACAGAAGGCCAAAATGGACTTTAGGCGAATGGACCATCTCCATCTTATGATCATGGGTTGTTGTAATGTTATAAAAATGTTCCTGCCCACAGTTTGGTATTTCGTTACAGCAACACCAGTAGAGCTAAAAAAAAAATGTTTTAGAAGATGGAGGCGATTTCTAGCAGCTTTATATGGTCGTATGCAGGGCAAGAAGGGTATGCAGGGCAAGAAGGGCCTCTAAGTTTATGATACTGCCAAGGGTAAGAGGGAGCTGGGCCATACCAAACTTTAGGTACTATCAGTGGGTGACTGCCCTACAAAATATATAAAATCCCTAATTGCGGGCAGGCAGACTGACCCTCAGGCGGCTGAGGCGATGCCTCTTATTTATGAAGCTACTTATTATTATGCTAATGCCTGTTTTTTAAGAAGCCAAGGTATTACAAAAAAATTACATTCAACACCTTTCAAGTGGCTTTTAAGATCTGGCTAGTGGTCAGGAAGAAGATCGTGATTGGGAGATACAACTTCTATACCCTTATTTGGAGGACCCCGTTACTCTTGAAGATGTTTCAAGATGCATATTGTCTCAGGTGGGAAGCTAATGGGCTTGAGAAACTAGGCGATTTCTTTGATGTAAACCAAGTTATTTCATTTATTTGTGTACTTTTATGTATTTTTTTTATTTGGGGAGTTGCAGCAGCAGTATGGGCTAGATAAGAGAGACGTCCTCAAATATCTGCAGTTTAGGAACCTCCTGGTAAAGAAGTGTGGGGGAGCAACCGGGTTCACCAAGGAAACACTGTTTTAGTTACTCCACAACACTGCTGTCTGCAAGATAAGCCGGATCTATGACTATTTCAGGGGCTTTATGTCCAATGATCTCATGAAGCAATCAGAGAGCTGGCAGAAAACGTTGGAGATTAGGGAAGGTAGCTTTTTCGAAACATTAGATCGTGCTCATATTTTATTACAGGAAACAGCAATTATAATGCAGTTGGAATCACACATCTTTAGTACACATCTTTAGCACACATGCCTTTACAATGAATGTGTCTTTACCACGCGTGCCTTTACTACATAGGATTTTACACCAATGGAAAATGGATGATGGAAGGGTGAAGGGATGGACGCATCAAAGAATGGGTAGATTAAATTATGGATGGTTTAAAATTGATGAATTAAAGGTTAGTTTGACACAATAGTGGAAGGCTGGATGGCTGGATGGAGGGATAAAAGGCAGAAGAGTGAAAGTACTAATGAGAGGGGCAGCAATGAAGGAGGGGTGAAAAATGGGTGAAGGAATCAATTGATGGTATGATGGATTGACAGGTGGTGGCAGGAACAGAAAGTAAACAAGGGTCTAGAAATCATGTCTACCCTCTGTAGTTTCCATTCCGTGCCCTTTCCCTGCAACCCAAGAGGAAAAAGGAAGCTATTGAGTGTCTAATGCCCAGATGTATTAAGTGTTTTTGGAAGGGCAAAGCAAGGCAAAGTGATGCAAAGTCTCACAAGGTTATTTGCCATCCAGCAAAAAAGTGTTTTGCACAGGAAAGGTGCGCTTTTTCTCAGCACAAAAACGCCTTTGCACAAATATGTATGCTGCAGTGCACAGCACACATTAAATATATAGGATCCTTCTGGGTTTGTATGTGCATTATAATTTGTATGGTAAGGTATGCTTCCTGTATAAATCCTGTGCTAGACAACACACACTCACCGCTGCACAGTGATCGAGGCTGTGCGTTGTGCACTGCAGCCTGATTGTGCGACAGCGGATGGGTTGACACTAGCAGCACGTCAGTCACCGTAGAGATGGCTCTGCAGTGTGTCTTCTCTGAAGCGCGAGCAAGCACATCATATGTGGCTGCTGCAACACGTTTAGAGGGATAAATGATGAATACTGCACCGAGTGTGGAAGAACCGTGTGATGCAGTTCGGCTCAGAGCCTGTATGATTTCACCTCTGCTATCCCTGGCGAGTTCAGAGGCAGCTTTCACTCGCTCAAGCAGAGACTCAACTTAGCTAGGCAGGGGCTTAAGTGTGACTTAGTGTCGCCACAGTCTAGTAGCATTGTCGCATGTCAACCATGGTTGCATGCAGAGCGTGGACATACTTTTAACCAATCAATTGCTAACAATCGAGGAAACTCTTTGGGAAATCCAATAAACAAGTTTTACATTCTTGTGTTTCAGTGCTGGGGAGAGTCTTATTTAAGGATCTGCTACCCTCTTGGGAGGGTGTCTCATGCTAACTAAGCTATTGCCTTCTTCAGTGCCTAGAAGTTTGTGCAAATTCGTCCAGTCGTTCATTCTGAGCGAATGAACGACTGGACGAATTTGCACAAACTTCTATGCTCGTTCACTGTTTACTTCAATGATAGCTCGGTGTATTAATACATTTAACCATTCTTTCATTAATTTTAGCTATCTAAACTGTATATCAGATTAAGTTTGTGATTCAGCCATATTTTTAATATCAGTGGCTTCTGGAACTTAAATATATATTTGCAGTGGTTAATTTGTAAATAAAAACGCGCCAGTGCACAAAGCTCTTCTTTGTGGCTGCCACAATTAAATGTGCTAGCACATGATACTACGGCAGGACAATCCTGAGGCCATCTCCGGCCTCTTTAATCCATTTACAGCCACTCCCTCCCCCTTTAGCTCACTCTTGCAGCTTCCTATTTTCTTCCTATGTGACGCTTTTTCGATTTTCTCTTACTCCGTCTTTCCCATTTGTGTCTTTTACTCGCAGTAAATGCTTGAGGCAGAAAAATAAGTGGCAGCCCTCAATAATAAGTGCTGGGGCTCTGCACCGAAAATCACCGACTCAAATTAAGCACTGTATATTTGTGACATTTGCATACATGCCATAGACGTGATTCAGACAGGAAACTCCCGGTTTCTGAAGAAAAAGTTGGCTTTAAGTTGGCTGTCTCGCTTGAAACTGCAGTGGAGAAAATTCATTCTCCTGATCATTTAAAAAAAAAAAAAAAAAAACTCCCATTCTCCTCTTCTAAAATTTTGGCATGTATTTTTTTTCCATCCGTTTATATAGGTACCTAACTATTTTTATGCAGACGCCGACTGCGCAAAAAATGAATAAATGTGAGTGTGGCCTTTAAAAGCGCTATTTTCTTTTGCTTCAAATGGAAAAAATGAAATTTTCCATGCTTAGGACGGAATAACTGTGAAATAAAAACACCTAGACCTCTGCGTCCTGTGATTCATTGCTATGGGCTCTAAAAAAGATTGATGGGTATAATGTACTATATAAAGAAAACTAAAACATGTGGCCTAGGTAGTGACTCTCATGTGAAAACTGGTGAAGGGCTTCATTCATAATGTATTTCACTAAATACGTCTTTTGCGGAACAGCCCTCGCGCCAGCAATGCAAGCATCAGTGTAGCATCACCCTAATGCTTACAGGTGACTGAGGGAAATGTGCGGTGGTGAGGTATGTGGCCCTCAACGGCGCAGTGATAAAGCATTTAGGCCCGTATTTATACTCCGTTTGCGCCGAATTAGCGTCGTTTTTTTCGACGCAAATTCGGCGCAAAACTAACGCCATATTTATACTTTGGCGTTAGACGAGTCTAGCGCCAAAGTATGGGCAAATAGCGTCATTTTTTTGCGTGAACGCCTTCCTTGCGTTAATGAGATGCAAGGAAGGCGTTCCCGTCTAAAAAAATGACGGCGGCGCAAATGCGTCGTATTTATACTCCCGGGCAAAAATCACGCCCGGGAGGTGGCGGGTCAAAAAACCCCGCATTTGCGCCACTATTTAACGCCTGGGTCAGGGTAGGCGTTAAGGGGCCTGTGGGCTCAAAATGAGCCCACAGGTGCCCTCCCCTGCCCCCAGGGACCCCCCCTGCCACCCCTGCCCACCCCAGGAGGACACCCAAGGATGGAGGGACCCACCCCAGGGACATTCAGGTAAGTTCAGGTAAGTATAATTTTTTATATTTTTTAATTTTTTTTGGTGGCATAGGGGGGCCTTATTTGTGCCCCCCTACATGCCACTATGCCCAATGACCATGCCCAGGGGACATAAGTCCCCTGGGCATGGCCATTGGGCAAGGGGGCATGACTCCTGTCTTTACTAAGACAGGAGTCATGAAATGGCGTCTGGGCGTCGTAAAAAAATGGCGCAAATCGGGTTGAGGCGATTCTTTTGCCTCAACCTGACTTGCCCCATTTTAAGACGCCCTAACGTCATTTTTTCCCAACGCCGGCGCTGCCTGGTCTACGTGGTTTTTTTCCACGCACACCAGGCAGCGCCGGTCTGCTTGCGCCGGCTAACGCCATTCCATAAATACGGCGCCCGCATGGCGCTTCAGAATGGCGTTAGACGGCGCTAAATTTTTTGACGCTAAACTGCGTTAGCGCAGTTTAGCGTCAAAAAGTATAAATATGGGCCTTAATATTACAACTGCCATTGATGCATGAATGTCAGGACACTAATTCGAATCGATCTGCCTCCCTATAGATACCTATGTGACTCTGGCGTTGAAGCTGCCATTTCTGCCTGTCTGTTGCTTATTCGCAGTCATTTCCACTGTGCCTTTATGGGCTCAGATCATTACCTGAAAAGTTAAAAAAAAGGCAGAACTCTAGTACGGCTTAATAGCACATATCGAGCACATTTCCAAATGTAATAGGTATTCACAGTGAATCCCAGGAGGTTAACATATCAACAGCTGTAGATTTCCTGGAGTATCACAATGCATAACATTTATAGGTGGAATTTTCATCATGCAGATCAATCTGCATGAAGACCCTTAACCCTTTCGCTGCCAGGCCTTTTCCCCCACAGGTGCCAAGCTTTTTTTTGGGCTGTTTGGGGCAGTTCACGCTTAGGCCCCCATAACTTTTTGTCCACATAAGCTAACCTCGACCAAATTTGCGTCCTTTTTTTCCAACATCCTAGGGATTCTAGAGGTACCCATGCTTTGTGGGTTCCCCTGCAGGAGACCAAGAAATTAGCCAAAATACAGCAACAATTTTGTTTAAAAAAAATGGCATCAACCAATTTTGCGGTGTTAAAATCACCATCTCCCCAGATTTCAGGAACAGGCAGACTTGAATTAGAAAACCCCATTTTTCCACACAATTGTGGCATTTTACTGGGACATATCCCAATTTTACTATTTTTTTGTGCTTTCAGCCTCCTTCCAGTTAGTGACAGAAATGGGTGTGAAACCAATGCTGGATCCCAGAAAGCTAAACATTTCTGGAACCTAGACAACATTCTGAATTCAGCAAGGGGTAATTTGTGTAGATCCTACAAGGGTTTCCTACAGACAATAACAACTGAAATAAAAAAATATTTAAATTCAGGTAAAAAAAAAACAGCAATTTTTCTCCACGTTTTCCTCTGTAACATTTTCCTGCAATGTCAGATTTTTGAAAGCTATATACCATTACGTCTGCTGGACTCTTCTGGTTGTGGGGATATGTAGGGTTGTAGGTACATCAAGATCCCTAGGTACCCAGAGCCAATAAACGAGCTGCACCTTGCAAAGGGTTTCATTCTATACCGGGTATACAGCAATTCATTTGCTGAAATATAAAGAGTGAAAAATAGGTATCAAGAAAACCTTGTATTTCCAAAATGGTCACAAGATAAGGTGTTGAGAAGCAGGGGTTATTTGCACATCTCTGAATTCCGGGGTGCCTATACTAGCATGTGAATTACAGGGCATTTCTCAAATATACATCTTTTGTACACACTGTCTTACATTTGGAAGGAAAATGTAGAGAAAGACAAGGGGCAATAACACTTTTTTTGATATTCTGTGTTCCCCCAAGTCTCCCGATAAAAATGGTACCTCACTTGCTTGGGTAGGCCTAATGCTCGAGACAGGAAACGCAACATGGACACATCACATTTTACATTTGAAATCTGATGTGTTTTTTGCAAAGTGCCTAGCTGTAGATTTTGGGCTCTAGCTCAGCTGGCACATGGGGGAAACCTACCAAACCTGCACATTTTTGAAAAATAGACACCTAGGGGAATCAAAGATGGGTTAACTTGTGGGGCTTTCACCGGGTTCTGTTACCCAGAATGCTTTGCAAACCTCAAAAGTTGGCCCAAAAAAGTTTTTTCCTCACATTTTGGTGACAGAAAGTTCTGGAATCTGAGAGACGCCACAAATTTCCTTCCACCCAGCGTTCCCCCAAGTCTCCTGATAAAAATGGTACCTCTCTTGTGTGGGTAGGCCTAGTGCCCGACAGGAAATGCCCCAAAACACAACGTGGACACATCACATTTTCCCAAAGAAAACAGATCTGTTTTTTGCAAAGTGTCTAGCTGTGGATTTTGGCCTCTAGCTCAGCTGGCACCTAGGGAAGCCTACCAAACCTGTGCATTTTTTAAAACTAAACACCTAGGGGAATCCAAGATGGGGTGACTTCTGGGACTCTCACCCAGTTCTGTTACCCAGAATCCTTTGCAAACCTCAAAATTTGGCCCCCCCAAAAAAAACACTTTTTCCTCACATTTTGGTGACAGAAAATTCTGGAATCCAAGAGGAGCCAAAAATGTCCTTCCACCCAGCATTCCCCAAAGTCTTCCAATAAAAATGGTACCTCACTTGTGTGGGTACGCCTAGTGCCCACGAATGGAAATGCCCCAAAACACTATCTGGATACATCAAAATGATCAAATACAAAACTACCTGTTTTTGCGGGGGGGCCCCTGCGTTTTTGGTCCTGGGCTCAGCAGCCATCTAGGGAAACCTACCAATCCCAGACATTTCTGAAAACTAGACACCCCAGGGAGTCCATGGATGTGTGACCTGCATGGATCCCGCAGTGTTTTCTTACCCAGAACCCTCAGCAAACCTCAAATTTAGCTAAAATCAAATTTTTCCCACATTATTGTGTGGGATCACCACCCCGGGACAAATTTCCTACCACCCAACGTTCCCCTCAGTCTCCCGGTAAAAATGATACCTTGCTTGTGTAGGTGGGCCAAGGGCCTGTGACAGGGAAAAGCCAAAAACATGTAAAAATTGAGGGGGAACCAAAGCGGGTCCAAAAGGGCAGTTTGAAAAATAACGTTTTTAGGCTGACAAGTGCAGCAGAATTTTTATCAGTATAGATGAGACAATGCTGGGTGGTAGGAATGTTGTGGATTCCTGCAGATTCCAGAAGGATTCATCACAAAAATGTGGGAAAAATGTGTGATTTCCAGCAAAGTTGGAGGTTTGCAGGGCAATGTGGGTAAGAAAATGATGCAGGGTACATGTGAAGCACAACACCCTGGACTCACCCAGATGTTTAGTTTTCAGATGTGTTTAGGTCTTGTGGGTTTTTATACATGGCTGCGTCCCAAAGTCCAAAAAGTGCAGCCCTCACCATTCCAAGTGCGACGATTTTGAGAGATAGCCAAGCTCTCATGGCCCAAATGTAAAACCAAAACCCCAAATAATCAATGTATTCTTGCTTGCCGTGGGATAAGATGTTTAGTGTGTGGAAGGAGAGCTGAAAGACTGATACCACCTTCAGTTGGGGTGGGGGCATAACCAAGCCCATACTGGTTGGTAGCCACCACCCCACTATTTTTTTTTTTTAATTCCCTGGCATCTAGTAGACTTTCTACCCCCACGGGATGTGGCTCAGGGGTAATTGCCCCACCTGCCTACTGGTGGGCAAAACAACTTTGGCCCCATTTATTTGAGGTGGGGGTATCGCCATAACCCCTCCCTCATATTTTGAAAAAAAAATCTTCCCTGGTCTCTGGTGGGCTTTCTGCCCCCTTGGGGTCAGATGGGCCTTCCAAAAATAGATAGATAGATATGGCCAACATTAATGTGCCCCCAAGGTGAGCGACCCTTGCCCAAGGGGCTGCCCCCCCAAACAAAACACACACATAGACACACACCCATCCCTGGTGCCTAAGTGGTTTGTGCCCCCCTGGGGGCAGATGGGCCTAATAGAAATAGGTCGCTCTGCCCCCAAGGGAGCAGAAATGGCCCAAAATAAATTTGCCCGCCCTAGTGGAGCGACCCTTGACTAAGGGGTCGCTCTCCTTGAGTGAAATTGGCACAAAAAAAATCACTGGTGCCTAGTGTTTTCTGTCTCCCTTGGGGGCAGATCGGCCTAATAAAAATAGGCTGATCTGCCCCAAGGAGGGGGGGGGGCAGAAATGGCCTAAAAGAAATTTGCCCCACAGGAGAACGACCCTTGCCTAAAGGGGTTTCTCCCCTTGCATGAAATTGATGCAAAAAAATAAAAATCCCTGGTGTCTAGTGGTGTCTGCCCATCCCCCCCGGGGTGCCTAGTGGTTTCTGTCTCCCTTGGGGGCAGATCGGCCTAATAAAAATAGGCTGATCTGCCCCAAGGGGGGCAGAAATGACCTAAATACAATTTGCCCCCCAGGGGATCGACCCTTGCCTAAGGGGTCGCTCCCCCATAAAAAAAAATGCAAAAGTAAACATAAAAAAAAATATATCCCTGGTGTCTAGGGGTTTCTGCCCGCCTGGGGGCAGATCAGCCTAATTATAATAGGCTGAAAAGGCCTAAAAATTTCCACCCCCCCCCCCGGGAGTGCCCCTTGTCTAAGGGGCCGCTCCCCTCATGTCAAAAACAAAAAAACTAAAACTTCCCTGGTTTCTATTGGTTTCTGCAGAAATGGCCTAAAATTAAATTTGCCCCCCGGGGAGCGACCCTTGCCTAAGGGAGTCACTCCCCACATATAAAAAATAAACCTAAACAAAAAAAAATTGCCCTGGTGTCTAGGGGTTTTCTGCCCCCAGGAGGGGCAGAAATGGCTTAAAATAATTTGGCTCCCAGGGGAGCGGCCCTTGCCCAAGGGACCACTCCCCTCATGAAAAAAACAAACCCAAAAAAATTCCCTGGTGTCCAGGCCGATCTGCCCCCCCAAGGGGTGCAGAAATGGCCTAAAATTAATTTTGCCCCACGGGGAGCAACCCTTGCCTAAGGGGTCGCTCCCCATATATAAAAAAAAAAAAACAATAAACAAAAAAAAAAATCCCTCGTGTCTAGGGGGTTTCTGCCCAGAAATTGCCTAAAAAATAATTTCCCCCCCTGGGAAGTAGCCTTTACCCAAGGGGCCGCTCCCCTCATGACAATAACATTTAAAAAAATCCCTAGTGTCTAGTGGGCATTTCTGCTGCCCGATCACACCGCGATCAGGCTGCAGAAATGCTGAGAAAGACATCAAAGGAAAGGAAAGGCCTTTCCTTTCCTTTGATGCCTTTCTCGGCCCCTCCAAATGATCGGAGGAGAAATGCAAAAGGGTACAAACATGCTATTAAATGGTCTTAGATAACTAGCAAGGTTGACTAAAGTAAATAACAAGCAAGGGCATTTTGGATGACATAATGCACCACATTTTGTGGCAGTGTTACTTCTTTATATTGTAATTTTTAAAAGTAATTGGGCAAATGTTTCACTTCACAAGTATCAGTTTAACACCTGAATACCTCAATTAGCAATGGAAATGTGACTGGAAGTTAGCCGGTTAATGTCTGCAGAGGGGCTGGCAGTGCAGTAACACAATACAGTGTGGTTACTTACTTTTGCCCAGTTTTAGCAAAGAAATGTTGTTAAAATCTGAAAAATATGCAGCAGATAATGTGTTTTGTGGCAACTGTGGCAAATTCAGAATTATGCAGAAGGTGGAGTGGTTGCAGAATAGCATAATGCCAGCAGCCCTACCCTAGAGGGTGAAGGGAACTCCAGCTCTATTATCAATTATCTTTTAAGTGGGGCAGTGGGGCAGTGTAGGAAACAGTTGCTAACTTCTGTGGATGGAGAATAATAAAATGTGCATGTTAATGGTCCGTTTTAATTTCTTTAGCAGTTCATTTACACAGGACAGCTGCAAAATGGATTATTATTATCCATTCTAGTCAGTGTTTAGTTTCTAAAAAAAGTAATGTGCCAGGACCCTTGTCACTAGGCCACTACCGCTTGCACCACCCTATGCACCTGCCAGCTTTACCAGTGACCTTACTAACCATCACACTCCTACAAATGAGATAATTCAGACTATTGCAGTCGCCCAACACTATAAGAAAGGCTTGGGTGGCAGGTATTAGTCTTTTTTAATGTATATGAAATTAATAAGAAGCTGTTGTTGTGCTAATTTCTAAATTAGACAGACAGTGCCACCATGTGGCAGACTATCATGGTTGACAAATAAGTGCTGGTGCTGAGCATCAGAAACCACCGGCTAAAATTAAACATTTATCTCAACCTTACTTACTTTACCATTGTCAAAAGATGAAAGGCTGATTTCACCCTATTAGTATTCACACATTTGGTCTGGATGTTTTAACCAGTGGCATCATTACTGCAGCAGGAACTCAAGTCATTGAGCTGCTTCATTCCACCAGACATACTCTCACTTTGATGCCATCTTCTTTACTATTTAGACTTTAAAAGTGTGCAGCTGCTCTCCAGCACCGGATCACACAAACTGCTCAAAGTTACTGCCAATGGTCTGTTGCTCAAGTTCCCCAGTGCAAACCAAAAAGCCTTTAAGGGGTTTTAATTAATCCTAAATATTGCATTCATATCAAAGATGTACCAAAATACGACTTGATTTGGACAATCATGTTTTTATCATGTATGTCTTGTGCCTAAATGTTTGTGTAAGCAGTTGTAGGATTTGGGCCATTTCTCATATGTACTTGGTCAGACTCAATTCCTTCAGGAAGGGCCCTTCAGCAGGAGGCATTTAACATAGCAAATTTCTTACAGAATCATATCTTAAATGCGAAATAGAAAGATAACCCAAGTTTTGATACAACCTTCTCCAATGAAGAAGCACAAAAATCTAAACTTTAATAAGTGAAATCATTTAAAAAGACCAAGCAGAAGTTCAAGGCACCTTGAAAAGGATTTATCAGAAACTACCATATCTCCTCAAAAGAGAGATTAATTGAAGAATATATGCCACTGCTCTTTCCCAATACACAAAGTTAGATGAATACGAAGAGGATTCAGAATATCTTTGCAACCAACCCTTGGAAATCATAGTAAATCTATTATTGATTATTTTATGTTATTGTTAACAAATGATCATTAGACCTTGTATTGTTGTTAATTGAGGAGCTCTACAAAACTATAAAAACCTTTGAAGAAGAAAGGAAAAAATATCTTGTAAGTGGATATCAATGAATGACAAAGCCACTGGGGATCATAGAAAATGGATCACAACACAAGGGAAACAAACTAAAGAAAAATATGCAGGTGACATAATATTGAGTACAAAATATATGACCTTTATACCTTCACAGTTGCGTTTGCCCTCGAGAGAAGACCAAAATCAAGAAACACGAATTGAAGCATGAATCTGTTGAGCCCTTTGATGACCATAGACTCCAGTATTCACTTCACTTGCTTGGAGGACCCGTAATTTGTGCAGCTACAACTGGAAATTGTTTTATAAAATGCACACATTGCCTAGGGAAGGGTGGTGGGAAACAGCTTAAAAGATTCTGCAAAATGAAGCTGCTGAGGCATGTGGTTTAAGTGAAGTCACAATTCTTGACTCCAGTTGTTGCCTTCCGACGATGGAGTCAGATCCTCCTCTACTGACAGGGACCTGAGGAAGCTGTGACAACCCTTGAAGTGGAAACCCCTTCCTCTGTATGCTCTTATTGGTGAGGCTCACTTCCATCATAGTCTCAGCTAGGAGGCTTGAACCTTCTAAGCTTCATTAAGCTGGGCGGATCAAGTGTATGTCAGCTAGAGAGATTATGAAAGAGTAAGGGCAGTGATTAAATGCAGATAATTATGTGTAGCAGCGCCCCCTGGTGTTATACAGAAAGAGTGTCATGTGTCTCAATGCCCTCTCTGCAGAAAAACTTAGGGGCATATTTATACTCTGTTTGCGCCGGAATTGCGTTGTTTCTTTGACGCAATTCCGACGCAAAACTAACTCCATATTTATACTTTGGCGTTAGACGCGTCTAGCACCAAAGTCCATGGAGTTTGCGTCATTTTTTAGCGTGGACACCTACTTTGCGTTAATGATATGCAAGGTAGGCGTTCCCGTCTAAAAAATTGACTCCGAGGCATGTGCGCCGTATTTACACTCCCAGGCAAAACTCACGCCCAGGAGTGGGCGGGTCAAAAAAAATGACTTCCAGCTGCTTTTGCGTCGTTTTTTAGTGCCTGGTCAGGGCAGGCGTTAAGGGACCTGTGGGCTCGGAAGGAGCCCAGAGGTGCCCTCCCATGCCCCCAGAGACACCCCCTGTCACCCTTGCCCACCCCATGAGGACGCCTAAGGATGGAGGGACCCATCCCAGGACACATAAGGTAAGTTCAGGTAAGTAATAATTTTTTTTTTTTTTGTGGCATAGGGGGGCCTGATTTGTGCCCCCCTACATGCCACTATGCCCAATGACCATGCCCAGGAGACAGAAGTCCCCTGGGCATGGCCATTGGGCAAGTGGGCATGACTCCTGTCTTTGCTAAGACAGGAGTCATTTCAATGGGGGTTGGGAGTCGAAAAAAATGGCGCGAATCGGGTTGAGGCAAAAAATTTGCCTCAGCCTGACTTGCCCCATTTTTTGTCACCCAAGCTCCATATTCCCCTACGCCGGCGCTGCCTGGTGTACGTAATTTTTTTTGACGCACACCAGGCAGCGCCGGCGGCTAACGCCGGCTAACGTCATTGAATAAATACGGCGCCCGCATAGCACTTCAGAATGGCGTTAGCCGGCGCTAATTTTTTTGACGCAAAACTGCGTTAGCGCAGTTTTGCGTCAAAAAGTATAAATATGGCCCTAAGTTCAATAAGACTGTGGGAAGAAGGTAAATAATGATTGTGACGTGTGAGACCTATGCTCACAGCGAGTAGAAATTGTAAGCATGCACTGAGACCAGAAGAAGTAAAGCACTACCACATCGATGACTAGAAAATGCACAGGTCTCAAATGCCCACTGCAGTCAGTGCTGAGAAAAAAAAATCAGTGACTGTAGTGTGCCTTCCAATCAATGTAAATCCGGATTGGCAACAAATTAATATATTTCTTTCATTTTCTTATGTGCAGCAGTGGAAATTAGGTGGGTCCTCCAGATCCTGGTTCCTGAAGCTATTTCTGGGCCAGGGAAGTATGCTGAATTTGTCCTGGCGACATAATTCAGTTATAAATATTGATGTCACAGAGGAGTATATAGGATCCTGAAACTGTGCAGAAAACTAGGTATTTTGGGTAAGCCTTCCCGTTTCATGGTCATTCTGGTATGAGGAAATTCATCTGCTGCTCCTGACGTAAACGATGTACTGGAGTTTCCAATCTCAACATAGAATTCTACTTTGATTATCATCGCAAAGTGTGATTTGGCGAGGTTGCCTTCACACAATAACTTAACAGCAACACCTGCTCTCTGGTCACTTTCTGCCATAGAAATAGAAAAGGGACGAGTACAATTCCAGCTGTTAGAACAGAAACAAATTGTGTGATGTCTTTGGAACACAAAACGAAAGGAACACAATACCTTAGAAACTGAGGAAGTGCTGACACGCCAGCTTCCTTCTCAGCAACGCAAAACTAGTAATACAAATGATAGACATAATGATTTCTATATTTTTTGTCTGCTGTTTTCAAATTTGTTATAATCCCAATTTCATGACCATTTCATTATTTTAAAGTGTTTAATGTCTACATTGCAGTGTTGGACTGGGACAGAAATTAGTCCTGGGCATCAAAATTTAAGTGGCTCCATCAGCAAATCAGATCAGGGTGGGTTTCAACTTGTAAAGAGATTTCTCTAAGGTGTTTTTGCCAGGCATAAGAAACAGTGCATTTCTGCTTGCTGCAGCTGATGTCTGCGATAACATTAGGACAATCGACAGTAAAAGCTGGTGCACCACACCATAAAACAGGCTCACAAGCAGTCAAAACAAGCATTGGCAGCGCCAACAGGTCTCACCTATTTGAGAACTGCTGACTTTGCCAATGTCTTTTATCCATGTTGTAAAGCAGCGTGGCTGCTATGCAGCCTGGTTAAAAGTTAGAAAAAAGTGATTTAATGTGGGCAGTACTGGCCATGTCATAGTATTTTTTTTTTTATAGCAGGTGTGCAACATGAATGATGGGAGGGAATGGGTAACACGGACAACGGGAGGAAGCGAAGAAGCAACACAGACAAAGGGAGGGTGGAAGGATGCAGGGAAGAAGCAAAATGGACTGTGGGAGGGTGAGAGGAAAGAAGCAACATGGCAAATGGAGGGTGAGAAATGGGGAGAAGAAGCAACACAGAAATGGAAGTGGGATGGAAGCAGCAACATTAACAACAGGATGGTGGGTGTTGAGTGGGAAGAAACAACATGGCAATGGGAGGGCAGAAGGGGGGGCAACAAGCATGGGTTGCAAGGGAAGGAGCAACACAGACATGTGGTGTGGGAGAGGAAGAAGCAACATGGACAAAGACCAGAAGGGATGAAGAAAATAATACCTTAATCACAGCTCGAACAGTAGAAAGACAGTAACCCAGATGAGACGATCAGTACTTGGTCTATGCTCCATATGAAAGAAGAGGAAGTGAAGCCTGCATGTGCTGGCCAATTACCAGGCAGCAAATAAGAGTGACAATGAACCCAGAGAATGGTAAGCAACATGTGAGCTCCAAGCCCCTTGTTGTATATAATATCTCTCAAAAGTGACAGCACATGCGCACTGTCTGAGGTGAGACCTAAAAACAGCCCCCCCACTGATTTGTCAGACCAGCTCTTTGGTACTGTCTGATTGCATTGTAGGTCAAACCGACCATGATGCAGTGTAGTTTGCGTCATTCAAAGCAACCTAATATCTTGATTTACAAACTCCCATAGTTAAAGAATGTTAAGTCTTCACAGCCCGGGAAAGAAAAGCAACACATGAAAGGATTAGGAATCAGAAAGTGGATAGCTTGTAATGCCATCCATTAAAAAATGTAAATGTGTGACACGGTTAACCTCTTGATCTTAAGAAACTGTAAACTTCATAAGTATTTACTTTGTCTCGTCTGTTATAGGATATGTTTTACAAATAAGATAATAAGAAAATAAACTGAAGTAAGCAATATAGGACTATATATGTTGCTAAGGTATTTCAAAGTCCATCTTTTGCCGAAGGACTGAGAGTTCAAAAATGTTATTTGCTTTCTTCTTCCTGTGATAATCCCCATTAGAGCAGTTCAACTTCTAGATCAGATATTAGGCATCTGGTCGGCTTGTATGTGTCAAATGGCGACTCGCTGAATCTCAAACTTCCAGCCTGTAGTTATCAGGTGAATAGACAAAAAAAAAGTTGTCTCCAAACTTAGAAATGAAAAGACAAACATTTTGCATCGGTGCTATTTACAGACAGGCTGATATACAGTAATATCAGAAGTAAAAACGTGGAGAAATCAATCAATGACTTGAAACGGTGCCAAAGATATTGTGAAATGTTGTTTGTGAAGATTCTCTGTATGTAAAGTAAATGGCAACAAGAATCGCTGCAAAACGATAGCTATTAATTTTGTAGTGATCCCGCCGCATTTTGAGAGTTGCCAGTCTTTCACAGAAAAATGACATGCAAAATGGAGGATCCCCTGTGCCTTACATATACTACTCTACACTGCTCATTCCGTACAATTTAGTGAAGGTTTGGGCACAGCCTACCCCTAAATTCTGTCCCTTTCCGGGGTTCACGCAGCAAGGGCAGCACGACTGTAAACACAATAAGATAGAGGTGTCTTTTCAGCTTGTAGAAGACACGGATGAACCTTTCCAGGTTTCTTCCATAGGTCACGGTGCCACAGGTGAGGCTTCCAGCAGTGAATACAAAATATGTTTCTTTCTCTGCAACGGTGAATTTGGTAAGAAATAGGTTTTAAAAAAAATAATTATTGGAAATGACAGTAAGCACATCATTCTAACGTTGTTTATTAGAAAACTTCAACAAGTTGTCTTTTTACCTACTTTTACCCATCATATTGTTATTACGTTGGCACCGTTATTTAAAGAAGACGTGTGTAAAATGAATTACTCGGTCTATCAACAAGTGGTTCTGTACATAAAATATACAACATACTACAGCACATTTAGGTAAAGAATGACAAAACCGAATACATTATATTCTGACATCAGACTGTGGAGTGAATTCTGCATTTATGTTTGAGTGCGACCCCAAGAGGCCTATGTGTGGTTGTCTGCTTGAAACCCAAAGCAAGGAGTGTAGAATATTTTCATTTTTAAGAGTAAGTGCAACAAAAGTGCCCCAGAGAAAAATGTTGACATCTCTCAAAAATGTATAAGAATCATTGCCACATTTCAGGGTATTCAAGGCTCACCAGTGTGATGCAGCGTAGCAGTTACTGAACCCAGTTACTGAACCCGCACATCCAGTTGTATTCGAAAAACAAATATCTGCCCCTACTTATTCTAGCTGTTGCCAAGGACAAATACCCTCAAGTATAGGTAATATTAAATAAACGGGAAACAACCTTTGTAATGTTCAGTAAACAATAAACGCCCACCTGCTGGTAGAAGCATCACAAAGCCCTCTCACAGAATCACACATAAACAAATGGGGGTTCACATTTACCCAGAGGGTGGCTCGTGTTTCCTTTAAACGTGACCATATCAGTTAAAAGCTGACACACCTCAAAGATTCCTAATAAACACAGACCTCTGTCGCCCTGTTTGGGGCTGGCCAGTTTCCGACAGGGTACGTAAAAAACACCTGTGAGTGTCTCAAGGTGCTGGTAGCTGCTTCGCTGTGCTCTGTTCTTTCGAACAGCCGTGTCTTGAGTTCTTTTCTGAATTCCCGGAGCGATGCGGTGTTCCAAAGGTGCAGGGGAAGGTTGCCCAGGCTTTGGCCGCCAGGTGAGAGAAGGAGCATCATCCACTGTTGGATCGGCGGACCAGGCAATAAATGCAGACAGAGTAACCATAAAATATTCTTGTTGACTCCTTAGCTGCCACTGGGTCATGCCAGGTAAGTCTTGTTCTTAGATTTGTGCTATACAAATACCTACTACATTAGAATACAATATTGTGACCAATTTCTCCATATCAAGAGTAACGTTTAAGTCCGCATTACCTCATTAGGGTTATCCAATCAACCGTTTTCACAATCCAGCTTGTGTTTTTTCTGTCTTTTTAAGCATTTGCTGTTCACGCTCTTGCAGCTGTTGCAATGCCTAGCGCCTATTAGAATGTCAATCTTGAACAACAACTTCCCAGTGTGTACAATGTAGCAGAACAGCTCGTTACTCCGTGTATTTACTTTGGATAACACACCCGTCTTGTGGTGCCAACAAAGTACTCCACGCTGGTTTGTACTGTAGATGATTAAAGTAGCCGGGAGACACAGCCCGACGTCCCTTGTGCCAGAGGGTCACTGGGTTTCTCTAGGTACATCTATTTTTGATCCTTTTCTGCTTTGAACCAACTTGTCTTTAGCCGGGATTGTCAGATCACGCAGTGCACACGTCGCTGACACACCCAGTGCCAAGTGTAAGAGGATGGTCAGATTCCGCATCTCCAAGAACATGAACAAGCCGTGGATTTTCCCACAGCTACATACAGTAAGTGGCTCAGCCCTCCGCCCAGCCACGCATCCTTCAAACTATTTCATGCAGAGAGCAGCACCAGAACATAGCATCACTAATACAACATCACATGCCACTGGAATACCTGAATCGTTGTGATGTTCTACTAGTGGAAGCACCCAGGCAGCTCGCTACGGGGGTCTGTCACGAAGAGACATAAGTGGCTGCACCTCTTAGGTTTTAAACCTGAGGTACAATTTGGGATCATCGAGAAGTCCCTCACAGGGAACCAGCTCTCAAGTATGAGCATGGACCAAGCACTGGAAGAGATGAAGATGGCAAATGAAACTGTAAAGGCTGGAGGAGTCCTTTTAGCGTGCATTCAAAAGAGGAAGAGGGGGTCAGATGTTCAACGAAAAGGGTCACAAGCAGCCAAGAACCAGTCAATTCCCAGGTCATGCATAGTGAGTGACAACAGTAACAACCCAAGCCCTTTTTTGCAGCAGCTGTAAATCGAGATGCAGAAACTCCAGAGGATCTGCCTCTAGCACCTCCAAGTGACTCAAACTTCCCACTCTTCACACACACAACACATCTGTACAGATAGAACAAAGGGCTTCCTCAAAAACTAGGAAGCCATTTCCACAGACAAGTGGGTTGTAAATATTGTTTGTCATGGTTACTTAATAGACTTCATTAAAAAGCAAACAATATAGCCACTAAAACATCAGCATTATAAGGAGGACCAATTGCAAATCCTTCAAAAAATGGTTTAAGAGCTGTTGACAAAGAATGCTGAGAAGGTACCGCAGGAGGAAGGAACACAGGTGAGTTTTCTTTCTTTTGCCAAAACAAGACCTAACCATGCGGCCTTTTTGAGATCTGTGTTTTGTAAACAGATAATGGCTCAAAAATGTCAAATGGCAACACTGCAAGGTGTTATGCTTTTGCTAGACAGAGGAGGCTACTTAGAAGCAGTTGATATCAAGGACACTTACTTCCACACACCTATTCACACAGCACGCAAGAAATACCTAAGGTTTGTAATGGAAGGAGAACATTATGAATTCAAAGTTTTATAATGTTTAATAAAGTCTGTGCCAAGGGTCTTTGCCAAGACACTGGTGGTGATATCTGTACACCTCACCTCAATGATTGACTAGTTAAAACAAACTCCTTGAAACTTTGGCAAGAAGACGTGAATTAGGTGGTATCATTATTATACTCACTAGGATCCACAGTAAACTAGGAGAAATCTTCTCCAAGTCTGGTAACAAAGAAAACTTTCCTAGCAGCACATCTCAACACACAATTGCAATGGCATACTTGACTACACCCACAAAACATTTTTTCACTCCCACTAATCAAAAGGTTAATGGAAGGGGTAAAAATACTTTTTTTCTGCTACGGAGGTACCACCTCTGCAGTGGAGTCTGAACCTAGTGTTGTCAGGATAGATGAAAGTGCTTTTTGAACAAGTGCTTATGGCCACATCCAGCTACCCTACATTAAAAATAGTGTGGTGTCTTGGTGACAAATACATAACTAAAAAGAGTGAGTGAGTGAGATCTAAGCAGTACAGGACCCATACATAGCCATACACAAGGTTAAGCTAATAATGAGGATAGATCTGACATTTTTAGCAAAGGTCACCTCAGCCTTTCACATTAACAAGATGATTACCATACTAACTTTCTCCCAGAAACCTTCAAGTGCAGAAGAAAGGGCCCTGTACACATTGGATGTCAGGGTGACAGTCATGTACTACATGCAAGTGACACACAGTATCAGGAAAACCCAACAGTTCTTTGTGGGACATCGAACTAAAGCTCTAAGGACAGCTGTTTCTAGATGATACTGATCCCTGGGCCCATGAGCCAGCTTCTGCAACACCATTGCAGATTTTGTTGTGCCCCTAGCCGTGGACTCCAAGGACTACATCTTTCTCAGCAACCTCAATCTCCACATCGATGACCCCAGTGACAACAACACTGCCCACCTCCTCAATAGTATGAGCAGCCTTGGACTAACCCAGATCACCTGTGGCTCCACGCACACCACAGGACACTCGGTGGTACCCATCTCCACCTCCAGCTACTGTGTCAAATACAGCCACGTCACAGAACTCACATGGATCAATCACTCCATCGTCCACTTCAGCATCTCCAGCCCCTGCACTGCCACCCCTAAGATGGGCAGTGCCACCAACTGCACCTGGAGCACAATTTCAGTGACCAGCTGGACAGACGCCCTCAACATCTCCAATCCAGCTGCCACCACCAACATGGAACAGGGATTCAATAAATTCAAAGCCTGGACCACCAACTGCTCCAACAAAATCGCCTCCTTCAAGAACAACAAGCGAAGAAGATCCTCCAAAATGGCTAGGTTATACACCCAAGAACTCAAAACAGTGAAGCAAGACAGCAAACAGCTGGAGTGGAGATGGCGTGCCAGCAAGAATACCTCAGACAGAGCAGCCTTCAAACCTCCCTCAACCTCCACAACTGGATGCTGAGGGCAACAAAGAAGGCAGCCTTAGCAACACAGATCGAATCAGCACCAACAACAACATCAAGGACCTTTTCAACATCATCAAGGAGTTTTCCATCCCAGCTGCCAGCAAAAACAACATAACACCCTCAAAAGAGCTGTGTGACAATCTTGCCAAATTCTTCCACAACAACATTGACCATATACAGAAACTTGGAAGCCCCAGCCTTCACTCATGGACTTTCTTGACAGAATCGCCCACTCCACAATTGGCACAAACCACAGACTGATCACATGAAGCCTCCTATCCACACAGGAAACCACCTCCATCACGAAATCCATCCACTCCGGAGCTCCCACAGAGCCATGCCCGCACCACAGCTTCAACCTCAGAAATCAAAAGATTGGCCAGGAACTCACCATGCTACTCAACAACTCAATCACCAATGCAGAATTTCCAGATGCCTGTAAACACACCAAAGTCAGACCACTACTCAAAAAACCCTCTGCCGAACCCAGAGAACTTCAAAACTACAGGCCAATCTCCTTGCTCCCATTCTCAAACCAAGGTACTGGAAAAGACCATTAACAGGCAACTCATGACACATCTAGAGCAGAACCAGCTACTCAAAGCCTCCCTATCTGGCTTTCGCAGCAATCACAGCACTGAGACTGCCCTATTCGCAGCAACTTATTACATCTCAATCCTTCTTAACTGAGGAGGAACAGCAGTTCTAATCCACCTTGACCTCTCTGCAGCCTTGGATACCTTTTCACCCCACACGCTGATCAAAAGACACACGCTGATCAAAAGACTCCACCACACCGGCATCAAAGGAGATGCACTCAGCTAGATCTCCGCCTTCCTCACTGGAAGAACACAGAGGGTCCTCCGCCTACCACCCCTACACCTCCAAACACAAGGATATTGTCTGTCGAATCCCCCAGGGCTCATCCTTCAGCCCTACGCTCTTCAATATTTATATGACCCCGTTAGCCAACATCGTCAGATCACACGACTTCAACATAATATCCCATGCAGATGACACCCAACTCATCATCTCACTCACAGACGACCCTATCACCACCTGGGCCAACTTCCACAGCTGCATGACCAGCGTCGCCAACTGGATGAAGAAGAACAACCTGAAGCTGAACACAGGCAAGACAGAAGTACTGATCTTCCACAACAACAGGAACTCATTGAGTGATGCCAGAGTAATGTCTGGTAGTCCTCAGACCTGGGATTCAAACCCACACCTACCGACCACCCCAGAAACCTTGGAATCATCAAAGACATCAAACTCACCATGAAATCACAGATGAACGCCATCCCTTCTGCCTGCTTTTTCATTCTGTGCATGCTACGTAAGTTGTTCTAGTGGCTACCCTGGCACACCAGATGCACCTTGACACAGGCCCTCATCACCAGCTGACTTGACTATGGCAACACTCTTTACATAGGAATTGACACACACTTCCTCCATAAACTTTAATGCATACAGAACGCCACAGCCAGACTCACCCTCGACCTCCCCTGATAAACCTACATCACACGCCACTTCAGACAACTGCACCGTCTCCATGTACAAATGAGATGCCAATTCAACATTGTGAACCAAGCACACAAGGGTCTGCACAACCAAGAGCCAATCCTACATTAACCATCACCTGAACTTCCACTATGTCAAGAAGACTATGCTCTGCCTCCCTGCAAACTCTCCTCATATCTACCAAAGCAGAAGTAGAGGACGCTCCTTCTCCTACATCGCAGCAAAACCTTGAACAGCCTCCCCATCCAACTCCGGACTATCACCTCACTTTCTGATGCCCAAAGGTCACTCAAGGCATGGCTGTTCGAATGAGGTTTCCGGGACCTGCAAATTCCTCGATACTCTTTCTGGTGATTAGCAGTGCTATGCAAATCCAGACTGATTTGTGGCCAATGCCTCTATGCAAGAAAGATGTAAATTAGCCTTCAAAGAACTACTGTATTAACTTACATTCATGCAAAGAGGTTGAAGTGGGACAAGCCATGCTTAGAAAATGTTTGCTTTCACTTCTCATCTAACCACCACCATATGGAAGGTAAGATTGTACATAATCTGTGTAAAGCATGTGTATCTAGAAGAGATTTCATGCTGCAAAAGAAACCAGTTACTTAACTGTAATTATGGTTTTGAAGCATTAAATTCTTCAAGATTCACATACGACCCTTCAGCCTCCCCATTGTAGGAGGTTTGTGGCAGAAAAAAAAGACTCTTTGATGGTAGGCACTACAGTGGGCATCATACATGGGCTCCGCCTATGTCAACTCCTCCCACAAGCTAACAAAGTTTTGGAGAAAACAAATACACTTTCAGACCCAAGCACTAGATGGCAGGATTGCGTTTCAAGCTGCAAAACCATGACTTTAGGTAAGTAACTGGATTCCTATTTTCTAGTTCATTGTTACTCATACATCTGACCCTGAAAGGATGTCAAAGTACAAACCTACCATCTGCAGGTAATTGGGAGTAGCTAAACACATTGAACTTTTATACCACTAGTTAATCCGCCATTAGTAGCATACTAGAACTTTAAGTGTCAGTGGCATAGCAAAGGTGACTCTGCTCCAATATAATCCTGGCAAATGGCCCCCTGTGTCGAACGTAAGCTAGTGTAATACAGCTTCAGTTGGGGTGCCCAGTGCCCCTCATGCCTCTGGGCCCCAGTGTCACTGCACTAGCTGCATATATATTAGCTTCCACCCAAGAGGGAACTCCGTGTTCTAGTTGCATTAAATATCTTTCTCTCGTTTTTCAAAGCTCGAGTGAATGTCACAAATTTACACCAGCAGTTTTAATTCTTCATTTGGAGCACGTTTTCAACAGGAAATCTGTGACACTCACAAATTTCCAATAATGCTGACGTAAATTAAATTTACATATACTGATTTTCTAAATATTGGTAAATTCCTCATGAGTAAATCACACAGAAAAGAGAATTTGCACGTTTTCTTTTTGTTTCCTCTTCACTCCTCTTCCTCACCCACAGTAGAAGATTACCTACTGTTTCTTCCCATCAGATCAGCAATAAATTTGTGTTATACTTCAGTTATTCAGGAAACGCCCAAATCCCTGCCTCTTTGAGAAAATCGACGATAGCGGTGTACTGAACATGTTCATCAAGGCACATCGCTATGGTAATCATTGATGCAAGATGATTTTGTTTATGGGGGAGTGGATTCTGCCCTGGCAAATTGCTGTTTTTGAAACCTGGATGCACAAAGCCATTTGTAATTTAGGTTACAAATATTTTTCAGCTCTACTGAATGCAAGTTTAAGGTTATGCTATATCAAATGTAAACAGAAAACAAATATTTCTGTGGAACGAATGCAGGCGATTTTGGTGGCACTAGTGCTTAATTTGCAAATAAAAATGTGTCGGTGCTTAAAGCCCTCCTCTTAAACACGCGGCGGCCGCTGCAATTAAATGTGCAAACACGGAATACTGAGGCAGCGTAATCCTCAAGCCATCTCGGGCCTCTTCAATCCATTTAAAGCCACTTCCTACCCCTTCAGCTCACTCTTGCAACTTTCTCCAACTAAGGAGAAACCCTTAGTGACGCTTTTTCGTTTTTCTCTTCCTCCGTTTTTCCCAGTTGTGTCTTTTGCTCAGTAAATGCTTGAGGCAGAAACATAAGCGCTGGCCCTCAAAAATAAGTGCTGGTGCTCCGCACTGGAAACAACAAGCGCAAATTAAGCACTGGGTGGCACTTGCTCACAACTTTGAGAACTCCAGCCACAAATGCAGTATTGTGCTGTGCATTTAAAGGCTCCAAATGTGCTACAAAGGTGTGCCATAGGACTCACATATGCTTTCTGAAGTAGTAGAAATCACAGCTTTAACAGCTCATGTGAAAGAGCTGTTAATTTATATTGTACGAGAGCACACAAGATTTAATGGAGCACTTTGCAAAACAATTCCCCTCTGATTAATGTTGATTGGCATGCCTTTCACGGTAAAGCAGCTTGTTTCCAGAATGAGGTCATAGCGGTTTTGCAAAACTCTGCAGCAAATTGTGTACCAATTGAATTTTTGACATTAAAAAGGAAATAGTGTGCTGGGTTAGTGGTTACTTCTTGGTACAGTGTGTCTGAACACTATGGGGGTTATTCCAACTTTGGAGGAGGTGGTAATCCGTCCCAAATGTGACGGATTTACCACCAGCCGTATTACGAGTTCCATAGGATATACGGCTGGTGGTATATCCGTCACTTTACAGTCACTTTTGGGACGGATTACCACTTCCTCCAAAGTTGGAATAACCCCCTATGGCTGGTTACTTCAGAGGCTACCTCACGCCACCATCTTTCCAGTAAGAGGGGAACGCCTGCTTCGCATCTGTTACTGCATTAAATTGTGATGGAGTAACTTGTCCGCCAAATTCTGAATCAGGCGCTTAG
This sequence comes from Pleurodeles waltl, assembly GCF_031143425.1. Classification (NCBI taxonomy): domain Eukaryota; kingdom Metazoa; phylum Chordata; class Amphibia; order Caudata; family Salamandridae; genus Pleurodeles; species Pleurodeles waltl. The sequence goes on along the minus strand of NC_090439.1, from coordinate 1,031,466,607 downwards.
TTTATTATCCGGAAAACTTCTCATTTTTTTGGCCTTAACTGACTGAGGTTGCACGTTGTATAGGCCACTTTACAGGACCCGCAGAAGCTTCAGGTCTGGGTAGTTTTTCATTAAATACTTCAAAGTCCGCCTGAGAGCTGGCATTGAAGCAGCTCCATGGACGTACATAATATCTTAATTGGACGTGGTGCACATTAACACATCTGAAAAAGTCACGGGCATTGGGGGCGAGGGAGGTCTCATGCAGCTGATGACTGGAAACACATTTTCATAATTCACTATGAGCTCACTTCAGTATGATGATAATTAGCGCAGCTACATCATAGCAAACGAAAAAGAGCCTTTGTTGCTGCTTGTTAATCCCTTCCTGCATCACTCACTTTGCTGCTCCAACGCCGGCGGTGATGCTCTGTTGCCCTCGGCTGGTGCCGCCCTTTACCTCCGGTCCTTTGGAGGCTTTTTTGAGCTGTGAAAACAACAGGAAGCACACTGCCTTTGAAAGACTGAAGAGTAAAACTGGTGACTGTTCGCCTTCATGAGGTGTAAGGATTCCCTGTACAAGTGAGAGGGAAAAAGTGCACGAGATGAGCACACGCTCCCAAGATATCCTCTCACATCTTCACTACGTGCAACAAATTAAAGGAGAGATGCAGGTTTTTCAAAAATCACAGTTGCTCTTCCTAGCTTTAAATGTTTTAGCTTGTGAGGTAAATCCTTGTATTTTATGCTTAACTTGAATAAAACTGTTTTTTTTTCAGCTTTTTCTACCTGAGATGTCCCTCTGCCAACAAGGATAATGTGTGTGATGTGAGACCAGAATCTAATGGGGTCTCTCTCCTAGCTGTGGTGGTGTAGATGAAGCGGAACGGGGCCTTAGGGGTCTCTCTAAAAATTATAGTGGAGTTTTTAAGGTGCCTTTGTGGTGTCACACCTAACTCTGTTGGCGTGTAAAGTGAGATGAGGGGGCCTGAGGTGTATGTCTCCTAACTGTGGTGGCATGCGTGAAGTTAGGCCGGGGCCTGATGGGTCTATCTCCCTTCTGTGATGACCTGTGTGAAGTGAGAGCAGGGCTTGAGGGGTCTCTCACCTCAGAATAGTGGCAATTGTGAAGTGAGACTGGAATAGGGTAGTGTCTCTCCGAACTGTTGTGGTGTGCGTGAAGTGAGGCCGGGGTCCGAGTGTTGTCTCCTAACAGTGGTGACATTTGTGAAGTAAAAGGAAGCTCTCATCTACTACAGTGGTGTGTGTGAAGTGAGTTGGGGGGTCTGATGTGTCTCCCCCTAACTGTGGTGGTATCTGTAATGTGATACCAAGGAATGAGGGGTCTCTCTCCTAACTGTTGTGGCATGGATGAAGTGAGACCACTCTAAGGATCTCCCTGTTAACTGTGGTGCTTTTTGTAAAGCGAAACTGGGGCCAGTCAGGTCTCTCTGCTAATTTGTTTTTTGATTGGGAAATTAGCCTGATCCTGAGGGTTTTCTCTTCTCATTATGGCGCCAGGCAGGAAGAGAGATGCGTCCCATAAGGGTCTCTCTTCTAAGTGAGGTACCAAGTGGAAAATGAGACTAGAGCCAGCAATGGCCCTCCTTAAGTGGTAGCCACACATTTTTTTCTACAGCCTGGTCTTTGAGGGCGATGGAAATTGCTGTATCTACTTTTCTTTTGAAAGTGGTGGCTTAATTATATTGAGCTACTTTCTGAGCCCACAGGATGGCCCGTCTGACCGACCTGCACTGATGGAAAGTCATATGTCAGTTCTTACTGTGGTAACCTCCGAATATCCAGCACATCGAAGATAGCGGAGTGTTTATCAGCAAGGATGCTAATTAAGCAGACAGCCTTTTCTCAATACACACCTGTGTATGCCATTGGAAAACCGCTGATGTTCCTTTTAGTGTTATATTACAGCCAGGTTAACAAATAATGTATTAAAGTCAACTGGCTGCTCAGCGGAAGCAGATGTGAGGTGGGCAAAACAGTATTTATTAACTTGCTGCTTTGCACACAGGGGCGTTTCTACTACCACGGATAAACCGGCTAGCTAAATAAGCAGAGAAGTGTGCTGGTCTGCCCACCTTGGCCTTCGTCCATTATCAGTAATGCGTGAAACAATTGGAGAAAAGGTTTTTCTTCTTGACTAGAAAGTTGATGGTAAAAACTGAAAGATTATTAGGAAGTCGTATGGATTTCTGTTTCCTTGTTCCTCTTGTACCAGCCTAGTCATATATGATATGGCAGGGAATTGATGCTTCTGTTGATGTTGGGTTTGCGTCTGACCCCTTCCTGGCATTTTGTGTTGTCCTCTAATGTGGTGTTTGTGTGACTTTGACCCACTGGGAAGTGTTTGGCTTGTTCCCCAGTGTGCTCAGCACACCACAATAGGGTAACAGTGCTTTGTGTTTGTATCTAATGCTTGTGCCAAGTCTAATCTGTGTTGCTGCATGTTTAGTTTTTTACTGTGTTACCTCCTCTCAGCCATTGCTTAATTTCAGCCGGTGATTCCCGGTGGGGGACACCAGCACTTTTTTTGAGGGCCCGCACTTAGGGGCATATTTATACTCTGTTTGCGCTGGATTTGCGTCATTTATTTTTTATGCAAATCCGGTGCAAACTTAACTCCATATTTATATTTTAACGCTAGACCCATCTAGAGTCAAAATATTGGCGTTAACGTCATTTTTTTACTGTGCAAACCTACCTTGCGTCAATGAGATGCAAGGCAGGCATTCCCGGGCAAAAAATTACTCTTAAGGCCTTAGCGTCTTATTTATCCTCCCATGCACAAATCACACACAGGAGGAGGAGGGCCTTAAATAATGGGTCACCTGGGTCAGGGCAGGCTTTACTAGACCTGTGCAGCCCACAAATGCCCTTCCCTGCCCCCAGGGACACCCCCACCCACCCCTACCCACACCTGGAGGACACCTAAGGATGGGGGGACCCATCCCCGGTAAATCCAGGTATGTTTTTTTTTTTATAAAGTGCCATAGGGGGGCCTAACTTGGGCCCCCCTACATGGCACTGTGCCCAATGGCTATGCCCAGGGGACAAAGTCCCCTGGGCATAGCCATTGAGCAGGGGGCATGACTCCTGTCTTTAGTAAGACAGGAGTCATGTCCATGGGGGTTATGCGTCAAAAAAATTACGTAGTCAGGTTAGAGTCATTTTTCTGACTCTAACCTGACTAGTGCCATTCTTCGATGCACAACCGTCTGTTTCCCCTACGCCTCCCCCACCCGGTTAGTGCCATTTATTTTTACGCTAATCGGGCCTTACCGCCGGCTAGCGTCATTCCTTAAATATGACGCCCGACTGGCGTCCAGGAATGGTGTTAGCCGGCGGTAAACTTTTTGACGCTAACCTGCGCCTACACAGGTTTGCGTCAAAAAGTATAAATCAGGGCCTAAGTTTTCTGCATCAGGCATTTGCTGCAAGCAAAAGGCATATATGGGAAAGAAGGAGGAAGAGAAAAACGAAAAAGCGTCACAAAGGGAGAAAGCAGAAAGCTGCAAGAATTAGGTGAAGGGGCAGGGAGTGGCTATAAATCGATCAAAGAAGACGGGACGGCTTTAGGATTACGCTGCCTCAATATTCAGTGCTCACACATTTATTTACAGCAGCCGCAAGATTCAGAGGAGAGATTTGCGCACCAGCACGTTTTTATTTACAAATTAAGCACTGCTCCCACCATGATGGGGCTTTACCACTTTTTGTGTTGGTCTTTGACTATCTTGAAGTGGGAATGGCTGAAATGTGTTTCAGTCGTTCCAGGTAACGTGAGTGCATACATCAGTTGCCTTGGTTCAGGGTAGCTAGCCATTGAGAGACCCTGCACAAAGTCTCACTATCTGCCCACCCCCATCGAATCCTATGTCCTAGAAGCCTTGGGATCTGTTCAACCATGCTGAAGCCCAAGAAAAGAACCTCAGTCTGTGCCCAACCATTACGTTTCATGGGAGAAGTTCTGCAAGGGGGCGAATCCCATGATCTGTATGTTTAATACCGAGAGAGGTGGGGGGAGAGAGAGAGAACGCTAGCTGGTGGTTCTGCCTCATCGCACCAAGACTGCGTGTTCTGCCCAATCCCTTGCTCCACTGCTCCAAGAGAAAAAGGCACAGGTCTGGATTATTTAAAAAAATGCAAATATATACTCGGCTTGATAATCTGCACTTCGTAAACTACCATAACGCCATCTTTCCCATGCAGTCATGTGACTCACAGGAAATGAGTTATATTAGGTTATGTAACGCATCACAGTTTACATTTCTCTTCCCTGGACAGACTGCAGAATGTGAAAAGGCTCCACCTCTAAACACCCAGAGTATGAAGTAAAATCCCAAAAGAGATTACCCACTAAACTTGGGTTCAGCAGCATGCTGGCCAGTGTAAAGCACTGTATGCATCAGCAGGGGCAGCACTATGTAAATGCAATTACAATTTATTTCTTTAAAAAAAATAACACCAACCCACGAATTGATTGGTTTACTGCTCACAAAAATGAATGATTATACCATACATAAATTTCGCGGACTAAAGAGACTGCTATGTTGGTGTTGTACCAGATTCCATGCTGTCACCTGCAATAAAGCCTCAGCAAAGTCAGTTCTCTTCTTCAGCCTTCCTCAGCGCTGCAAAGCCCCCGTAATCCCCGTCCTTCCCTGCATACTCCTTCCTACACCAGAGCCACAGCTCTGCATGCTTTCTGTGTAGTTCAACTCCTGCAATGCCTGTTCTCCCGTGTGTGCTCTCCTACATCTGCTTCACAGCCCTGCATGCTTTCTATGGAACAAAACTCCTGCAACACCTGTCCTTCTCTGTATGTGTCTTCCTAGACCAGATCCACAGCTCTGCATGCCTTCTGTGCGCATGACCCATGCATTCCCTATCCTCACCTGTGCGTGCCCTCCTACATGAGCTCCACAGCTCTGCATGCTTTCTATGCGTCAAAACTCCTGCAACTACTATTCATCTTCCTACATCAGATCTACAGCTCTGCATGCGTATCCAGCAGCAGAGCTCCAGGAAGCCTGTCCTCCCCCACATGCACACTCCTACACCAGTTCCACAGTTCTGCATGATCTTTGTTGCACAACATCCTCCTCTCTATGTGTCTTCCTACATCAGATCCATAGTTCTGCCATGCATCTCCAACTGCAGAACTCCAGGAAGCCTGCCCTCCCCTGCATGCTTTTCCCAAATCAAATCAACACCTCTGCATAGTTCTTATTAGGCAAAACAGTAGGAATGTGTGCACTCTACTGCCTCCAGTGCATGTTTCCTTCTATACCAGAGGAAGCATGCACAGATCTCAGCAGTCTAACCTCCCCTGCATGCCTCTATAGACAGCCTATCCTCAGCAGTCCATGATACCCTGCTTTCTTGCGCTTTCCCCACGTCCAGTCTTGCAAGCATCCTTCCTGTGCTTAAGAACAGCAATACCAGCGCTCTCATGCATGCTTCATCCTGCACCATATTCCTGCACTCTATGCTTCCAATGAGGCATAATCCCTTTCCCATGAGGAAGATCCCCTCCAGTGCCTGTCTTCCTCAGCATGCTCTATTATATACCTTTTTCCAGCCTGTATGCTCCTACTCCATCCCAGCAAAACTTACCCTCCCCTTGTTTCATTCAGCTGCAGCAGCATCGTAGCATGCCCCTGCATCCTTGCAGTAAGATCACAGCCCGACTACTCACCCTTGTAATCCTTATATGTTTCTGTCCAATTGCAGGAATCAAACTCTGCCTTGTCCGTCCCTCCATAAAAATCCCAATAGCAAAAACCTAGACCTGCCTTCAATCGCTGAGGCAGCAGGTGACCGTATTGACCCTCTTCTTCTGCTGCGCCCCACGCTATGTTGCATGTTTGAGGGAACATCTGTTGTTGTTGCCGATGACATAGAAGTTGTAACTTCATAGAGAAGCTCGAATTATCCCTTCAGTAGGCAAAAGCCAAAACTATTGACTTTGTCATTGTTCGGTTTGATTTGTCAACTCCTGCCTTATACTTGGGTCATTTACGGGTCACCAAGGATCGCAGCTGCGACCCATGGCATGCCCCTTGCAACCCTGAGCACTGCTTTTGCGACCCCTGGCCTCAGAGGTGGCAAAATCGGTGCCTAGAACACAGTGGAAGCTCGTCCTTATGGGCGTCTGTTGGGACTCCACTATCCTTGTTTTCTGTCAATTTATCTCAATAATAGTGTGTAATTAAGTATTTTTCACTATTAATTATTAGCTGGAATAGGACCTTCACTGACAGCTGGGGTAAGTAAAAAAAAATGCTTTTAAATGTAGGTTGTGTGTGTGTGCTTGGGGGTGAGAGTCTGTTTGGGTGAATATATGTGTGTATATTTAAGCGTCTGTGTGTGTGAATAAAAATGAAGGTCAAAGTGCGTGTGATGTCACTTCCGCTATTCCTGGCATTTTGGTGAATTGAGGTCAATGGCTTTATGTTATGTGCCCCACCACTAGATTGATCATTTTACACCATGCCCCACTGAAATGATGTATTTTAACAAATATATAACAGGTACTTCCAGGTGCGCCAACAGAAACTGACCAAGTCCCTCCTACAGGTAATAATATGTTTTCTACAAGTGCTGTAAATAAAAGTATGTTACATTACCAATATATGGCATTGAACGTACAAACTCAGAGGATGGAATACTGAGTCCGTCTCACCTGGTTTCTAACACGTCAGGGCTGGACGGGCCATTTATTCCATTGGGCGTTTCCCGTCGGCGGAAGAGGACGTGTTGAAATAACAAGTATGTGCTCAGCCATCCTCTACTTCCAGGACTCTACTATCGTTCCACCACCCTCCAGGCCAGCTGCTCACCGACCAGCAAACATTAAGTGTGAGCGAACAACCGTGACTCGCCCGCACCGGTGCGTTCTTAGTGTCTTTCATGGAAGACATCGGATTAAAGTTCGCACGCACTTAGTGCTAGAAAAACCATAAACTAACTTATGTATATGTTAATAAACATCTCCTAGGGGGGAGACGGGCCGGGGAAATAATTAGGTTCACCTCCGTTCACCATCGCAACTCTTGGCTTTAATATTGAATCTGATCTCCCAAATTGCACAAATGTAAATCAGCGTGTAGAGTAAGGGGGGCCTCCACAGTCACTCCATCCTCCTCCTAAGCACCGTGTTATCGTGCTGAACGCAGCTTCAGGGTGAGCCCACCCACTCTCAAGACACTCCACCCTGCCCCTTGGGTTCTGACACTGTGCTTAGAAAAAGCAGCCCCCCCACCCCCCGGGAGTAGCTGGGGTGGGATCTCAGGGCTATGTATATCTGTGACATCTGGGAGTTTCAGAGACTCCCTCAACACAGACTTCGTGGGGCCCCCGTCATTTTGTGGCGGCCACTGGTCCCACCCTTAGCCACTCATCAGCCTCCTGTGCCCTGCTGAGGAGCCAGTTAACGGGTACGATGTGCCAGTTGCAGGAAATAAGTAGGGTTTTTACAACCACTGTTGCCTTCAGGCCATAAATGACAACCCTGGGGTGGTAGAGTGCTTACACGGGCTACACCAAACGCCATATCGCATAGAAACAGAATGTAGCGCCTGGTGCAGCTGGTTATCTGCTCTGACGCTGATAACGAGGTAGGGCCGCTCTAGAAGTTGCTTGGTGCACAGAACAAAAGGGCGCGTGTAAAGCGCACGTGCTGTCTCCACGCACGTGCGTCAACGCGCTCTGAGGTTATGGCAGGTTCTGGAGCCTGGCGCTCCACTGTGCAGTGAATACACTGAAATACACTTCAAAGGGCGTTTGTCTCATCTGTTAGAACCAGTTATGCCTCCAGCTGCTGCATCTGAAAAGGTTGCATTTGACAACATCACATCCCTGGAGATGGAGCTGCTCTTTACTAAGATAATAAAGCGAATAGATAATTTGCCGCAGGTCGGTGACTTGTGAGTTGCAACGATTCGTCAAATAATTGGTGCAAAAAATTGTGACAGATTTTCTTTTCGTCGTGATAGGGAGGGATGTTACCAGATGACTTATTCCGTATTTAATCATTGTTTTCAACTGTAGTAGTTCAGTTCAACTGACTCATACGAACGAGGACTATGGACCGGGATGCATTTGGTTAAATAAAAACCAACAGCTGCGCGCAGCGTCCTTCGTGAAACATGGAGTCAACTGGTTATATTACTAATGAGATAGGCACATCTTGGTTGGCAGCCACAGAAAGAAGGATGCTAATGCTATCTGCTTACTGTTGCTTCATCTGCTTACTGTTAAATACTTTTGCTGATTTTTTTTGTTTCTAATTCAGCACCTTTCATAGCCCAAACAGTATTGCACCAAAGAGATATTACAGATGTGCGGACAAAGGGGATGGAACATGACCATGGGCATGGCTCATTAAGGGATGTGGATAATCCATCCATTTCAGAGGTTTCTGGGTAACCTGAATGGCACATAGGTTTAAATCCCGGGGAATACACTCAGCCTTTCATTCAGCTGTGATACAGTTATTAAAACGAAGTTGGGTAGTCATAGGCCCCAAAACTGTTTCAGTGTCAAGATGCCACTTTAGGGGTTGAAATAGGCCAGTACATATCCAGAACGTTACGAATCAATTTGCAAGTATAAATTGGATGGCATTAAATTGTGTTATCTGGTTTAGGAAACAAACTCGAATGCTTTAAGTGACGGCATATTGAAAAAAACAAGGAAACTAGGGTACCAGGGGATAAAGCGATTGTCCAAGTCTTCACAACTTGGTGAAGTGGGGATTTTGGGATTCTACTCCAGGTCATCCATTTGCAAAATTTAAAACTTAACCTGTAGGACGAGACGTCCTTGCAGAAATTGAATACTGTGCACTGAGCCTTAAGGTAGTATGTCCCCACAACCCTCTGAATGTATAAAATGGTGATGCCTGAATTCAGGAAGGGTATCAGTAGACCATCTAAAAAATAAATACTATGAGTTATTTCTCAAGCTCTGGTCCCTGGATTTTGTGTTGCAACATGCTGCCCTCTAGTGCCAGGGCCCTGTATAATATAATATAATATAATATAATATAATATAATATAATATAATATAATATAATATAATATAATATAATATAATATAAGGCAAGTGTATGCCTGCTCTATAAACTGTTGCCCCCTACATCATGCTCGAGACCATCAAACCTCTTTATTTTCTACCTTTGCACATGTGGTACAAGTTCTCAAAATCATGACTGCTCCTTGAAGATAGCCTTGGTTTACAGGACTCTTGATCAGATCTGGCAAAAACAGATTTCAGTCAAGTTTCTGTTTCATTTTAAAAGTTGTGTCTCACTCACTTAAATTCATATTTTGCTTGTCTGGTGTCACAGAGTGATTTGTTTACACCAATTTCTCTCTTTAGCTTAGCCCCCATCTGAAACAGACACCCTGCCTTTGTCCCATGCACACGCGGTTTACTGCTTCGTTATGTTTCTTCAACAGGCATCCTTTAGCTGTTGTGTACAATGCTAAAACTTACAGTCGGCTTACAGTGGGCTTTGGCCAGGCCGTTGCCTAGCTTTGCTTGAGTTCCTTCTCAGTCTCATTTGCTTACTATTGTAATTTGTCTTCTTACATATTTAAAGGGCTCTCCCCTTCTTTTTCAACAAGTGCTTTTGGTCTCATTTAAATATTGATTCATATTTACTGCTTCAAGATTGGCATCTGCCATCTTAGAACAGTACATAAAAAATTGCAGCTTCATGAATGCGTATGTGCTTGGTGATGCCTGCAAGCACACAGCTCTACTCGCTAGATCACCATAGCATCATGAAGCATATGCATGCACACGCGATAACACGTCGTGCACAATACTTTTGGAAACAATGAAAAGTCAAGACCTATTGGCTTTATCAGTGCTTGTTTATAAAGATGTTCCTGCAGGGCTCAGGCTACATATCTTTATTCAGATGAACCTGCAAGGCCAGCGACCACTAGATGGAGGTGAACTGTAATAGTAATGCTGTGACCCAATGGACTGCATAGAGGGGGAGCCAGTGAGTGCCACATGCCTCAGTTCTTTGAATCCAGCCTCCTAATTTCTTTCAAAAACTGGTGGTGTCTGTGCTTATGCTAGCCTTCAACCCATGCATCGTTTTGTTATAGCTGGCAACATTTATCACGTGGATCGTCCACGACCAGCTTTGGCCCTGGAGTGTGGGTCTGTGACAAGTCTCAGGGCAGGTCCAGCTCCTGTTAAAAACTCTTCCACATTCCACTCTACACGGCTCCCACCCTATTTCTATTATCCACGTGGCCAGCGAATGAGGACCTCTTGTTTTTATCAGACTAACTTTTTCCGATAAGAGTAGGTACAGTTAGCCCATTAAAGTGGATGGCCTTTCCTACTTGGTGGCTGGTGAAAGTTGGTCGTTGAAATTCTTAACTGGAGCAAGACACATCAGTCTCACACACTTTGATACCGCTTCCCACCACCAGTGTTCAGAGCCCTCAAACCCAGCAGTCACCTGATTCACAAAGGTAAACTTAGACCAAAAGTCTAAACTTAGACCTAAAGTCTAACTTAACTGTGAGTAAAGTTAGACTTTAGGCCTAAACTTAGACTTTTGGTCTAAGTTTATCTTTGTGAATTTTGCCCCATGTTTAGACCAAAAGTCTAAGTTTAGTCCTAAAGTGTAACTTTACTTACAGTAAAGTTAGACTTTTGGTCTATGTTTAGACTTATGGTCTAAACGTAGACTTTTGGGCTAAGTTTACCTTTGTGAGTCAGGCCCCTGATTTGCGCAACAGAGCTGGTAGTGATGCTGAGAACATACAGTTTGGCCTGCTGCTCTTGCTTTTAGTAACTAGCATTTTTCTGAACTTTCCACTCATGTTCTCTCATCTAGTTATGTGCAGACAGATAATTTGTTTTATGTCTTTGCTTGCTAATGCCCTTTCAGTTGTAAGTCTGCCATTTTATACTCCGTTTGACACCTTGATTGTAGGGCATGCCTCACATAACTGAATAGGTTTATAATATAGCCAGCAATGTAGGAAAAAGGAACAAGACGGGATTCATAAAGGCTTTTGCATCCAGTGAACAGTTCATGTAATGCTGTATGCCAACTGTTCCTTTGCTCAGCCAGGTATGTGGTAGAGGTGGGCGTAAACTGTGTCCTTCCGTGTAGCATAATCACTTGGAATTACCTGAGATTGCCACAAGATTACACTTGAATTACGTGGTAAGAGTCATTCTGCATTTACCACTAAAATGGATTTGAGGATGCATTTTTTGCTAAGAAATAGTACTAAATGCAACAGATCATGAATAGCGAGCACGAGCAATCACTCACACTGGCTAAATGTGCTCTTGCGGTTGACTTTTCCAACAATTTACTACTGCCAGTTATCACTATTTTCTTTTCACAAAATGCATCCTCTCACTCTCACTAATGAATTTTTCGCTACGAAATACTACTAAAAGCAACAGATCATGAATAGCAAGTGCCAGCAGTCACTCACGCTTGGCAAATGTGTTGGATTTTTGACCAATTTACTGCTGGCATTTATCACTATTTTCTTAGCGCAAAATACATCCTCGCGTCCAAATTGAATGTGAGGATGCATTTTGCGCTAAGAAATAGTGCTAAATGCAGCAGAACATAAATAGTGACCTTAAGCATACGTTCACACCTTTTAAATATGCTCTTGCAGTAGGATTGTTCCCCCCAAATTATTCTTCATTTTACTGCAGTATTCCTTAGGTCCGTCAGTTTTTAGGTGACAATAAATATGTCATGATACCTCTGATGATTAATGTTCTTCCTAGAGGGATCTCAGAGTTGTCTCTAGTGGAAGTTTTAAGGTAGCGCAGAGGGCTAAAATGCCTGCTGCAAAGAAGGTTTACCATGCGGATTAAGTGCATATAATGCAGATAGGTCAGTTAGTTACTACTTTTGTCAGAGAGGTCCTTTTTAGGTTGAACGCACAAACGATCTGATGTGTTGTAATCTATCTGTGGACCTTTGAACCACACCCACCGCACGCCCATCACTATCACTCATTCATGGGCTTGCCTTTAAAAATTCCTTTGTTATCATTGGTAAATGATTTACATTTGTTCCTCCTTGGGGCAGTTTTGTTACCGCCTTGGCCATCGACCCTTTACATGGATAACAAGTTTGCCGATAGGATTGACTGCGAGCTAACTTCTTTTTCCTTTTATGTCATGCTCATGGCGGCCGTGGCGCTTTGAATTGGCACGCTTATTTCAACTATTTTATTTTTCATTTTCAATTTATGTGGCAAGAAAAGTCCAGTTAGGAAGTTACAATGCAAAGAGCTCTAACTCGAGCAAACTTGTGACCCATTGCATTGCAAACGCTTGTGTTACTTGCAGTTTATTAGTTAAAATCCTAATATAGAAAAGTAAGCTATTAACCGTCATCCAAGAACTGCATCCATACTGCAAGGTATAGATTAGAGCATTATGATTTTTCCCCCAGTCTTTCATAATCCTAATGTTGCAAAAGGGTTAATTTGGGTAGAAATCAATTCCTATTATTAAAGAGAACCCCTGACCCTGGTGTTACAATAAAAATTCTGAGTGTGTGCCTCTCCAGACCAAGCAAACTATAACGCCTACCAGTATGGATGACATGTGACTCCTACACCTTGTAGTCTTCTGTGTTATGTAATATTTCCTACACACGGATTTACACACCTATGATTGAGTTTCTCTGTGTAATGTGTATGCAACGTAAAGTTTTCTGACACTCTACACTGGTATGAGTGGTGCTATGAAACTAATTAAATGTATCTTAGAGAGAGTGGTTATGGAGGCTTAAGGGGCACTGTTAAAGAGTGGTAGTGAGGAAATCCATGGTGGAAGTATCCATCGGGGCGCCAACAAACATTGTCGCACAGGGCACCACTAGCGCTAAGCCCGGCACTGGAGGCATGTGTCCACTAGGATGAAAAAAGTCAGAGCTCTGCATTGGATGCACTGGTCCACTATTCTTTCCCACTTCGTTTTCTGATTGTGTCTAATTTTTCTAAAGTCAATGTATGCCTTTTGATAATACCAATTGTTGGTACCTCTCAGGCAGGAGTCCCCAGAACGTAACGCACTTTTTAAGTGCAGGAAATAAATATCAATTGAAGTGTACCCTCAAAGCTACTGGATATTTTGGTTTCCAGACAGGAACAACAGTCAAAGTCCCCTTTTCTGTTTCGCCACAGGCCTGATGCTGTTGAGCCACATGACTCTGAACTGAACAGCATCATCCGATGATGGCAGGATGGACAGGTTGTTACTGATGACGGTGGTTCCTCAAGAAGTAGCTAGCCTACGCATACCGTAACAGTTTCATAGTCTCTCACTGATGTTCGTTAATCAGGCCCTATGAGTTCAACATGTCCGAGAAGGTCGAACCCAGAAACAGCCCTTCGGTGCCTTTACTCCAAAATCTCAGTGAGGAAACCCCACCCGTTGAACAAGCGAGACAGCATCTGAGAAACGACCCTGTTTTCAAGCCTGGGACTAGGAGCGCCAGCCCGCCGTCCACGTCGTCATATTTCCCGCGCAATCAGCTACGTTTTCCCTGCCCGGGGTCAAAACATGTTTTTTGCCTTCTAAAACCTGGAAGCAATTCTGCACAGTCTGTAGATGTTACCTAGTCATGTACTTCCCAGAATGATGTTGCACTCCTGGAAACAGAAAGTTAATGTCTGATATATGAGCCAAAGGAAAATATGGTTCTTGTTAACATTCCTTACTGGTTATATCACGTCTTCGTTTGTGAGAAAGTGTAATTCTTTCAGCGACTGAGTGCAAGGCCTCATCATGACAGCTCTGGTTAAGTCCGATATGTAAAGTAACTTCTGTGACCCCCAGTCCCCGCCCCCCGCACGCACACGCCACTCACTTTCTTGAGTCCCACTCTAATATAAAACATTTCTTCTGCCCGCCCCGATGAACACCCCCCTCCTCAAATGCACCGAGCTTACAAGAGTGTGGAGCGAGGCAAGAATGTAAGTTAACTGTCTGAGTAATCTAGCAAGGAAGCTATCGAACACAGATACCCAGGAGACAACTCTTACTGAGATTCTCGCTCACATACAACCACTTCCGCCTTCCCTAGAGCTCCTTCCGGGAAGATCTAATAATTGTAGATGGGGGTCAAAGAAGTAGGAGCCCAGTCCATACAGCTGTAGGGTGGGGTGAGCAGCTCCTTACAGCACGAGGCAAAAGAGAACGTCATTGCACCCTGCTGTGACGTCACAGATATGTACAATAACTTTGCTGTGTATGGTTGTGACAGGATATGATGGAAGCCCTCACATCATAAATTTAGTTGCGGCTCATTGTGGCACCCAGAATCCTTTTTTTTTTACTGCTGCCCCTTATGTTTCTTAGACAGTAAAACTATAGAGAAAATATTGCACAGGGATATTGCACACACCCAAAGTGCAACAAGTGCTAACACAATTTATGGAAAACAGTTGCCATGCACAGAGTTATCAACTTGGCGTTAGACAAGGAGCCTGATTTAGAGTTCAGTGAACGGGTTACGGATAGCCCGTCTGCCTTATTACAAGCTCCATTCCATTGGATATAATGTACTATATACGTCCTTTATGTTGTAGCAGAGTATCCTGTTCGCCAAACTCTAAATAAGGCTTCTGGACAGTGGGCATGGAGGGGGTCATTTGTGAGCACTTCTCTAACAAGTATTAGCAAGGCCAATATTGGCTATTTTATAGCTAAAAGTTACTTTATTGGCAAGTGCATGTGTGTGCTTGTGTGGATAGGTGAGTGTGTTCATGTGACAATGTCATCTGAATGCATGAGTCACAGCATCGATGAGTGACTGAGTTCATGGATAATTACTGTGTGTGTGAATGCATGGACAAGGGAATGAGGACGCTGTTAAATGATTCACTGAGTTCCTGGATTGACGGATGGGTGAAAGAATGGATAGATTTAGACAGGTCATAAAATTTTTCTGGCTGAGGACTTAAGAAGCAGAAGTGCAAATTTCATAAACGCCATCACTCTTTAATCTATCTACACAATTAGTTTTCTCCATTACTCAGTAATGAATCATGTCTTAATTTTCTGCACCTCTTAGTAATAATTAATGTATGTTCATACGTGCACATTCACACTTTCATTTTGAACTCTCACTCAGACTTGCACTCACATAACTCAGATTTCACAATAACCTAGAAGTCCTGTCTGCATGCCACATTTGCACCATTACTCAATATTGAGTCCAGGCTAGCGCTTGCAGCACCAGAAAGCTTTACTTCATGCATAGCTTTGCATTATCACTCACTAAGCTAGACTGCATGGCCTGATTGGTTGCAGCATCGTTATTTTGCCTTTAACCAGTTGACCCTGGAGAACATTTAGCAGGTGGATCTTCTGGAACTGTGTCCACAGGACAAGCTCTCCAAAGATCTTGATGTCTAACGAGTCTGTAGCGGACTCACCATTCGTCCTTCCAATGACGCAATTTATGAGAGAACATGTGCATATCTAATACTTATGTGATTCTTATCCAAACACATGCAGATCCTCTTCGCGACCCAGTGGGTCACAGTGCTGTATGTAATAAAACAATACACTCTGCTCATGCAGCAGGCCGAACTCCTTCACTCATGGCTGGCACATACATCTACTGCAAGTGTTGCTCCGGTGACGCGTGCATCTGTTGAGCCAGGACTGCGAAGAGCACAGGCAGGGCTTGTCGCGGCACAGGGAGGCGGTTACTAGCAGGTTTGGAATCCCTTCTAGAACATTCCCAGTGTTTCCTCTTTGACAAATTATATAGCATTCTGGACACCACACACAACATTTCTGGTAGATAGAAAAAACAAATCCAACATAGGTAATTATATGCAATTCTTTTTTGAGGTTTACTTGTGTTTGAAGCCGTATATCTGCTGCTGATGTGTGAAGTCAGATGAGTCAAACCTGTGCTCATTGCTCGGGATTACTCAGTGTGTACGCAGTGCACGCTGTCTGGCTGCATGAGGTTATTGTTTACACAGAGCCTGTTATGTGGAACACTAGGTGGCCAGTTGGAGGTGATGTGTCTCATGTATCCTCATCACTTCCTCAGGCCGTGGAGGCCTAGAGGGATGTGTTCCAGACACATGAGAAGCCTCACTCTGGAGGCCACTACACTGCCGCAGGGACACTGCAGACCATCGGTTAGTAGGGGCACTGGGGACAGGAAAACTGGGGCAGGAGAGGTTGCTGTACGCCACAGGATTCCAAATAGTGGTCATTATGACTTTAACGGTCAAACCTTCTGACGCACCACCAAATTATGATATCATACAGTGCAGAGAGAATGGCATTTGTACACCATTTCAACGTTCAAACCCTAGGATGGGGGTTGCTCATGTTTCCCCTCATTCCAAGGTTCATCAACCCGAAAACTTGACTGGTTGCTTTCGTCATGTGCTTTTCACCAGATTGTGTTTTTTTACTAGGCAAAATAAATGAAGGCAAAGCGTCTCAGATGCGCAATTTGTGTCCGACTGGACAATATTCGTGCACACTGCCGAGTTTGCACATGAATCAAGATTTGCACCACAGTTGGATTGTGTGCGTAAGTGATATATATCGCTCATACCTAAGGACCTAACTGCAGGCTTGTTATATGGTCTTTCTGATATTCAAGCAAGACTGAATGGCGAGCAGTAACATCTTGGAAACATTGGCAACTACAGTTGTGGTTATCGTTTGTGTCACTTGAATAAATAATGATGGAATGTTTGGTATTTTGGCACACTCTTCCAAGGACGTGCAAATACCTACATCTCTGTATTATCAAGTCACAAACTGTGATTTAATAAGTAATAAGCTGCTTTCTTCAGGATGAGAGCTTGAAAGCAGTATTTTCTGCGCTGGAATTTCGAATCGTTATACAAACACTTAACACAAACACTTTGTTCCTCTTGAAACATCTCAGATTGATCTTTTTTAAAGAAACCATTGAGCTGACTTCCTCTTGGCAAGAGAATCACTCTTACAGGATCTCACTTTAATGCCAAGTCACAGGCCAGCAACCCGCTCACTCCCTATTGAAAGTACCTAATTCCTGACGAAAAGGCTGAAATTAGGCATTTCTGAAGGTTGGTCTTTTTGTCTAGAGCTTTGAAAATCCTGGTATTGGTGCTGTCCGTATAATGAAAATCCCCAACCTGAACACTACTGGCACCTGCGGAAGATGTCCCACATTCACACCACGAGAGTAGTTGGTTCAACAGCCTTCCACAGAGATTGTAAGAGGAAGAGGAAGCTTTAGTTACTCCACGCAGGAAAGTCGGCCATCTTGTTGCATCGTCCCATTGAGCAGCAGCCAATTGTCTGCAGCAGAATGATTGGGCACTCCAGCAGTAAGTGATAAGGTGCCCCTGGGTCTCCCATATCCTATAGCTATTCATTGGCCTCGTGCTGAATGAGGCTCCCTGAAGGGTTGGGCCGGGGGCGTGCACCACAAGAACTGCAGGGGCTTGTGTTACTTCCCTGCTAAACTTTTTATTGTTTCACTGTCCACTCCATATGCATGTACAGCCTTACAAATGTAAGGACTTGAGATTCCAAAACTAGCCTTCTGCTCAAAAGGAGCAATGCACAGAAGCTAATCAGCATTTTTATGGTGCGGCTTGGTGACAAACCAAATCATAAAATCCAATCAGGTTTCTAAATATTTATCAAAATTAGGCACAAGTTAACAGGCACAGCTCCTCCGTTTGGGCGGAGGAGCGTCACCCCCGTCAGCAGCAACCACTGCAAATCCTTTTACAAGGAAAGGATAATAAACTCAGTTTATTATCCTTTCCATGTGAAAGGGGCGGGGCATTGGGGTAGACGAGCAGAAAGGAGTGTACTGTGCACTCCCCTCAGAGCATATACTTGGGCTTGCCAAACACGCATGCGCACAGAGCTCTCTCCAGGCCAGCAACACGGTTGCTGGGCTCCCAGTCTGCCTGGGTGCTCCCAGCCGGTCCTTACGCTGCTCTGAGCAGCATCAGGATTGGCGCAGGGCAGGCTGAGAGCCTGGGCCTGCAGCAGCGACGGGAGCGGAGCGGCGCAGGAGCAAAGCAGGTAAGTGATTTTTTATTTTATTTTTTGAATTAATTTTCTCACGTGCCCCTCCAACCCCCCCTGCACCCTCAGCAGGGACGAGAGAGGAGCGGCGCAGGAGAAAAGCAGGTAAGTGATTTTTATATTTTTAAAATTAATTTTCTTGCGCGCCCCTCCAACCCCCTAACCACTCCTGCACCCCCGCCCCGACAAAACTCCACGAGCCGCTCCTGCAAGTCAAATTTAAATATAATGAACTTCAGAGTGCTTAATCCAATGTTTATCAGTTTGTGGATTGATGAGTGCAGATCCAAAGCTGGATTGGCCATTTAGGCATTCTGACATTTCCACGGTGGGCTGCATGCTTTGAGGCTGTTTTTTTGGGCTTGGTGGTGTGCCATGTTCCAGCTCTAAAAGAGGTTCCCCTTAAATTTAAATAAATGTGTTGTAATTTGACCCCTTAGTCCCAATATTTTGATTTGGAGTTAGCCAAGACCTTTTAATATGATAATGTAATTACCAACAGGGGCTTTGAGCCAGTGATCTTCATCCATTGCTCTCTTATTATGTAAGCCTCATTTTTCGTTTGCCCACTAATGCATAGTGCACGAGGCAATGGCTCGGCCACTTGAGCCATTGACTAATTCTGCCCTTTTACAATGAGCACATCTACCCACAAAATAGTTCCTTAAGTGTCAAGGACTACCATGACAATGTGTGCGTTTTGAGACCAAAAAACATACTTTTGATTTTAGCCACAGCTAATTTTAGATTGATGAAGGCTAGTGTCCCAAACAATAAAGCTTTTCAAAAACAATGACAACACAAACAAGCATTGACAAAGCTAAAAGGCTGGCAGCTAACACTAGACCTATTAACTCTGCCAAAGCTTGCTCCTAATTTGCCTTTAGATGAAGAACCTCTGTCAACCCCTCTGGAGAGTGAGACAGGTTTTGCAATTGATTTTATGATATACGTTCCTATAAACCGAATGCCTTCACTTTTCATAAGTAACAAATGTAAGTACTATACTTTAATAATTACCATTGATGTAATTTTTCTCATGTCGTACTTCGGAACAAAGAACTGTCCGCTTCGGCTCTGCGTGTAAAACACTCTCTTTTAGTACATCTTAAAATGCACAAATAAATAGCTGCCAGACTCTGCTCGACCCTGAAGGGAGTAGCCAGAAAATTAAAATACCCCTTCTTTAAAACAAAGGTCTGACTGCACCAAACAAGTGAAGCAAGTGAACCCAACCCCCCGTAGAATAACTTATCTCTTCCATCCAAGCATCTATTCATTCATCCTTCTACTATTGCAGCCACCTGCTGAGATCCACAATTTCACCTTATATATTCTGTCATTCAATATATCCACTCACCCATGCAGCCATCCTTTGACTCATCCATCCAACCTCTCAAACTTCCCTTTACTCTGCTACCCTTTCACATGTCCATCCATCTATCCATCCATTCATCTATTCACCCACTCACCCATCCATACATCCTATCACCCTTCCTACCTGTCTTTCACACTTCCTTAGTTTCACCTTTCCTTCTTTCAACATTCTGTCCTTCTTTCCCTTATATAGGAACCCTTCTTTTTTTCTTCAGTATAGCATTCGTGATACATTTGTGTCTGTCGATGTGCAGACAGAGAGGCCCATAAACAACCCCACATCAGCTGTAAGTGCTAAAGTGGGAGATTCTCGACCCCCTGTTAAAGTTGGTGTATCTTTTTAATTCATGCTTGTTTTAGTCATGTCCTCTGATAACCTTATCACATTACTTCTGTTTGCTGTTATCTATCATCTGAATTAATCTAATACCCAGGTTTGGGCATAACCACATCAGCTTATCACTAGGTGAAATCTGCAAGCTTATCACTAGGTGAAATCTGCTTAGAGTCTAGCACATTTGCAGTACACTACTTATAGTCTTTAGCCAAACTCTGACCAAGTGTTTGCGAGAATTACTCGTTCTAGAATATTTCTCCATTCCAGTAGGAAAGCAGTGTTTTCTGTGATCAAAGGGAAAAACTATTATATATATCCTTTCACTGTGGGATTTGTTCCTTTTAATTCACTATTTGGTACTTATTACTATTTATGCGGGAAGCGCATTTGTGCTGCGAGGAAGGCGTCATCGGTATCCAAGGGGGCAGGAGCCCTTTAAATTGAACTCGGCGCTCCCGCTTTTGCGGGACGCGCATTTGGGCTGCGAGGAAGGCGTCATCGGTATCCAAGGGGGCAGGAGCCCTTTAAATTGAACTCGGCGCTCCCGCTTTTGCGGGACGCGCATTTGGGCTGCGAGGAAGGCGTGACTGCTTAAATCTATTCAAATTCCCAGTGCGTAATTTGGAGTTTCTTTTGCTTTTAGTGGGCTTTTTTAGTATTGTCTTGCTTGTTGCCACGCTGCTGCATTGTTCTCACTATTGTTAAAATGGGCAGGAAAAGAGGAGCATTATCTGGGCCTCTGGGGGGGGGGTGTAGGCAGCAGCAGACAGGGTTGTGGCACCATCACATTAGACTCCTTTCTTGCAAGAGCTGTTGGGGTTGTTACAAAATAAATTGATCTGGCAGACAGGAGGTTATCTATGGAATTGGAAGATTGGCACCAGGCACCAACAGATAATGGTCCTCGTGAGGCCGCAGATGTGGAGGTGGACTATCTGGGGGGGGGAGGCAAGGCGCTGGTATGACTGATGCTGAGCCTGTCCAGGCTGAGCCAACAGAGTCAATAGAGGATTCTGGGGGCCACGGCCCCTCTAGAAGAAGTAAAAGACTTTTACTATCTTCTCCCCCGGAATGTCCCGTGGATAAATGTAGCCCTCCCCCCGAGGAAAAAGAAAGCCTTAAAAAAATTGATACCAAAGACGAAAACACCTCTCCTGGAGCTCCCTAAGGATGCGAGCAGTGACCTTGCACCTTGTCAGCACTTGGGGTACGACACAACTAATATACTGACTAAATTTCGGGAGATTATTCAGGAGATTTTGTCTCCCGTGGTGGCGAAACTATCTGCCATAGAAAAAACAGTATCCCTGATTTGTGCGCAAGGAAGTCAAGGAAGGCATGGTGTAGGTAGTTGTGTGGCTTCGACTAGGCATCCCTGTGCCAGTGAGGAGTTGTCCCTTCCAGAGGTAGCCGCAGGACCCTTGGGGCCCATGGGAAAATCATCTTACCTACTGGTGAATCCTGTAAACCCTGGGGGTCAGGGTGTCTGTGTTTAAACTGCTCCAACTGCACCAACCTCTTCATTGAGGATAGAGAGGACAGTCAATATGTTTAGCTGCAGTAGGCAGCCTGATACGGATTCTGTGGCAGATGGGGGGGGCGGCCAACTGCTGTCTGGAAACGATAATTTGAACCCGCCAACGGCCAGGCCCTCCCTGGCCTGTTTAGATCTCCCCCCTGGGTGTGCCCCCTATGTGGTAGTGCTGACGAATGTGCCTGCTCTTGTTCCTGGGGCAACTGAGTCTACAAACCAACTCATAAATAAGGTTGGCCATTGGCTGAGTAACAACTGTGATTTTTCATGTAAGGACTTCAAGGATATCTTGTTTGCCAGAAGAATTGGTTGGGTCGGTCCTAAAAATAAGGTGGGGAAGGACGACTGTATTATTATAAATGTCAGATATCCCGCCCTGACTAAAAGGCTTCTTTTTAGCCATCGTTCTCCTGTCCCTAGTGCAGGTTCTATGGGTATGGTTCCTTTGGGCTATTTTTATAATCACATGCGATTGAGTACTGGGGTGTCTCTTGGCTCTGGTAGGAATCTCCCCCTGGGTCAGATCAGCCTGCAGGTAAATAGTAGAAGAACCAACAGCAACCTATCCTTGGAAGGGGTGGATTGACAATGCGCCAAGGCACTGGCTATGCAAGAAGAGGTGCCCCCACAGTGTAATCTTATCTCATGGAACATTGCGGGCTATGATGCTAAGTTATCTGATCAAGCATGGGTTGGGTGTGTGGCTAACTATGATGTTATCATGCTTCAGGAAACTTGGTCGGAGGGGCTGTCTGTGTGGGATGGGTATGACAGATATGCAATTCCAGCTGTGCAGTCTCTTGGTGGTCGCTCGAAAGGTGGCCTAGTTACTCTAATTCGCCTCTCTAAGATAGTGGGTGCTTTTCAAATTAACTGTAACCATCAAGGTATATTGCTGGTATGGGTACTCTTCTCCAATCATTTTAATATATTATTGGTCAACTTTTATAATGCTGTGTGGGATGTGGGGTGCCAAATTGGGGCCCTGTTCGCCGTTCTCAAGATTATGAAATATAGAATGGAGAAGGTGGGATTAGAATTCTGTGCCATCATCTCTGGGGACTTTAATGCCAAGTTGGGCAGGTCCAGCACTGTGGTGAATCCTTTCATCCGTGACTGCGAGGACTACTCAGCGCATGGTCCGCAGGACTCTAGAGGCAGGGATCTACTAAAGGAACTCAGGGAGATTGGCCTCTTGAATTTTTATGATATTGAAGCAGTAGGCACTCACCAACTTCCAACCTATGTGGGAAGAGGGTCTGGAACCACCATCGACTACATTTTTGTGTCTCCTCCTATGAGAGACTTGGTGATTGGGGGTAAAGTGTTAGGCAAGTGCTTTAGCGATCATAATCCCCTTATACTGTCCCTTAAACTCCCTGGGGCCTTACGCTTATCAAGACGAGGCAGGCCTGTAACGGTGGTGACAAAGGACCAGGGTAGGCGGCTTGGGTGGAAGCAAGTAGACCCCCAAAAAGTTGTAGGAACGGTTGTGGGGGATAACTTACAGCTATTTATGGAAATACTCCTGACAGAAGCACCAAATCCCACGATTGTTATGAATGCGATAACAGTAGTAAATGCAGCAGTCAGAGACTGCCTCTTTTCAGTAGGCAGCCACCTCAGTAAACGCAAATGTGGCTGGTACGACAAAGCCTGCTATGATGCAAGAGCAAATTTAAAGATGGCCACCAAGATTCACCCTAGAGATTGGGTTCTTGTAAAAGAAGCTAGAACAAGGTATAAAAGGGCCCTGAGGGATAGTAAGCTAAAATATAAAGATAAAGCCTGGGAAGAGCTAGAGCGTGCTACAGCTCTGAAGGACCCTGGCCTGTTCTGGAAGGTGGTAAACAGAGGTTCCTTTGAAACAGGAACTTCTGAGGGCCTTGGTTGTAACATCTCCCCGGAGGCCTGGGTAACTCATTTCTGTAGAATCTTTGAAGGTACCCCCCTAAGAAATATTCAGGAGAGCGTGTATGATGTGGCATCTAACCTAGCAATCAGGTTTTCACTCCAGGAGGTTATTGAGGCGATACAGAGTAGCGCGTGTAATAAAGCTCCGGGCCGGGACTCAATCCCCATGGACTTGTATAAAGCTAACCCTCAGCTATGGGCACCCATTCTCCTAAATGTCCTCAATGCAGTAGTCACTGTGGGCATTCCTGCCTCTTGGAGACTGGTATGTATAGTCCCAGTGTTTAAAAAGGGTGATCGCAATGATCCTAAGTCTTATCGCCCTATATCACTCCTGGATTCCTCTGCGAAGATTCTGGGACGGATTATCCTAAGGCGTCTGGAGGCCTGGATGATAGGAAATGCTATTTTAAGCCGGGAACAGTATGGCTTTAGGGAAGGCCTCGGCACGCAAGAACAATGTCTCAATTTACTGATGATGATTGGTAAATACACGCAGGCCAGGAAAGGTACCCTTTATCTTGCATTCATGGACCTTAGCTGTGCTATTGATAAAGTGAACCGGTCTTTATTATGGAAGAGGCTAATTCAGTCAGGGTTGGATCCTAATATTGTAGAGCTTCTCCGATATCTCCATTCTGGGACAGTTGCAAATGTGAGGGTGGGCCCAAATGGGGAATGTTCGGAGGCTTTTGAGCTTTCAAGGGGCGTGCGCCAGGGGTGTGTCTTGGCCCCTACCTTGTTCCTTCTATACACAAATGGACTGTCTGATTTTTTGATGGAACATTGTAGGGATGTCCCGACGGTGAAGGGTATTGATATCCCTGTGCTGACATATGCGGATGACGCGGTTCTCATGGCCCGCACGATGAATGGTCTCCGAGAAATAGTTAGAGCCTATGTTATCTTTATGAAAGCTTTGGGTTTGGAGGTCAATTTCAAGAAATCACATTTTATGGTTTGTGGAAAACCCATGAGCAGGGTGGGGGAGTTAAGGGTGGAGGATCAAGTTATCAGCAGAGTCCATGAGTTTCCATACTTAGGGGTCATTTTTGATGAGAAAGGATCTTGGAAACCCTGTATTTCTAGAAGGGTTGTGCTTTTTCATGCAACAGCCGGTGCAACCTTTGACTTCGCGGCTAGGGTAGGCAGTAAACCTATCAAACCCCTGCTTGAAATTTATAGGCGGAAATGCCTACCTGTCCTTCTGTATGGTTCAGCAGTCTGGGGGTTTAGGGATACCCGAGACCTTATGGTGGAAGAAAACCGTTTTTGCAGAAGGCTTCTGGGAGTCGGACAAAATATCCCTGGTTTTTGCCTTCACCTGGAACTTGAGCTTGAGTATATACAGGACATTATTCAATTGGCTCCCCTTCTGTTATGGATCTCAGTTTGGAGAAATGAACACGCCACTCTCAATAGGGATATCTTAAGGGACTGTCTGGCTTGCGATAATGCAAAGCATATTCCCTGGTTGTCGCACATAAGGAAGATGGCACATGACTTGGGGCGGCCTGAATTGCTCGACTGCCCCGAGGACCTGACTAGCTACGATAAGAAATGGGTTAAGGAAAATTTTCTGAGAATCCAGGAGACCAAGAGGGAGGGGGAGGTTCTAGGGAAAAAAATCGATCAGGGATTTTAATATGCTAAAGATGTGGGTGGGTCCTGAGCGTTATCTCTTAGAAATTAAGGATGTAAGGGAAAGGACTCTCATAACTCGATTTCGCTTGGGGATCATTAGAAGCAATTTGTGCTTCCCTTTAGGTCAGTATCGGGAAAAATGTATTAGACCCTGCCCCTGTGATGGGGTGTCCCATCAGACCTTGATCCATTTTACATTGTTCTGTGTCTTTTATGCACCATTTAGAACTCGATTTTTATTACCGCTTTTAAGGTCCAAGGTTTTTGTGCAATATCGTCCTGCTTTTATGTGGCTGCAAATGGCCTCAGATGCATTGGTATGGAAGGGCCTGGGATCTTTCCTGAAGGGAGCTACTACCTGGCGTAAAAATGTAGAATTTTTAGAATGATTTTTTCTATTTGACTGTTTTATGAATGAGGTTTTTATTTCTCTTTTCTTTTCTTTTTATCTCTTATATTTATGTATACGTTTGTATTTATGATGGGTATTTTTAATTATATATGGTCTTTTATTGGTATATTAATAATGTATTGGTGATTATTTGTTGTAATGGATGAATTTTTTCATACCGAATAAAGTTTTCTTCTTCTACTATTTACTCTCGTGAATTTCCCCAAACATCCCCTTTGATCCCGTCATTCATCTCTCGCTAGCAGTCCAAGCTGCACATCTTCTGTTAATGTCAGGAAATGAGCTTCATTCCTCAATACATGGAAAGCTGATGGCTTACCTGGGCACTGGTTCCATTGGTAGTGTTGTACTTTCTCCAGGTCTGTCGCCAGGTTTGCGCTATACTACAGCATGCGTAACTTCCACCAGACCCTCTCTTAACGGGCAGCTCTACACTGGGGGGTGTAGTTGGCTCCTAGACCCGCCCCTTGGCCTGGGGAGCATAAGTGTTAGGCATGAAGTGTAACAGACCATGTAATACAAAAATGGCAGGGCCTTCAGAAGGGTCACAATATTTCAGCTCCTTCATGAGCGGAGACCAGAGGGAGCTATGGGCAGGGTCCATGGTGCCCCTTGTATTTGAAATGGCCATCTTTCTACAAACAAACATACACTCATGATAATAGTCTCTCCTAGTAAAAAACGTCAATCAGTACAGCATGTTACAACGGTTGTCTGATTAAGACAGTGCACAAGGGTTTGGTTTATATTATACCTAGAAGTGGACCTTTTCATAGAACTATAAAATAATGACCAGTCCAGCTACAGGTTCTGGTATATGACAATATATACCTCGGTGATAGCAATTTAAGAGTATTCCAAAATCACGTACATCAATGTTGCCACTGATAATTCAGTAAATCCTAAGAGACATTGAAAGTTGATGGATCAAATGTCCCTACTACCTGAATACAACTATGAAAGGCAAAATTAGCATTGCATTGTGCATCCTAGAGGGAAGAAAGTGGGTTATTGGTTGAGGGGGTGAAAACCCTACTCAAGCAACTTTGACAGGGTGAAACACAAAAGTCACAATTAACCTGTGCTTAACCCTCTGGTAGTTTGGCACAAACAGTCAGGCTTGACTTGGAGGCAATGTGTAAAGTATTTATGCAGCACACAAACAATGATAAAGTGAAAACCCAAAAGAAGAAAAATACCAAACCACTTTAGAAAAATAGAGTGAACTTACATAAATACAACAATACCAGAACTACAAAAATCCAATCAGTAGAACTGGTGGTATTCAATTTCAAAGTTTTAAGTAAGTATAGCACCGAATGGCACAATGTGCATCTTGCAGTCATCTGGTCGTTCTAGACCAGGGGAAAGTCACAAGTCCAGGCTGATCGCTGTAGAGATTGTGCCTCATATATGGACCACATGAGTTACAGTCTCAAAGTCTGGCGTTGAGAGTTCCATTTATTGTAGAATAGGCCACAAGGAGCATGTAGAGCATTGCAGATAGTCATCGATGTAGTGCAAAGAGGAGGCATGGTGTTCTGGATGGTCATCACTGTAGCACGAAGATGTGGTCAGGCATTGCAGAAGGTCATTGCTGGAGCTTAATATTGATGGTCACTGTAGGCTGTCTTTGTTGTAGCGTGAAGTACAGATCTTGTGTTGCCCACCGTTGCTGCCGGTCATTGTAGCATGAAGTGAGACGGATTTACCAGAGCGTTGCCTTGGGGGTTGTTACGTGTGGAAGAGTTTCAGAGCAAATGGGCCCGTTCACAGTTGTGAAGAGCCCAAAACTTCAGGTTTTCTCTTTTCTTTACAGAGGAATGCACTCTGAAGTCAGTCAAGGGTCCAGGACCTGTGGAGGCACCACTTGGAGATCAGGGATTCACTCTAGCAGAGACCAGCAGGGCTCAGCGAGGTCCAGTTGCAAATCCAGGCAGATCCCCGTAGCTCAGAACAGGAGGTCACCCAGTTAATCCTTGGAGTAACTCAGGTTAGTTTGGGATGAAGGAGCAGGACCAGTCTTCCTTCTCATAGAGCAAGGCAGGCCTCGGGCATCAGGGCAGTCTTCTGGAGAACAAGGAAGGCCTCAAGCATCAGGGCAGTCCTCTTGGGACTTTGGGAAAATTATGTGAAATTATAACTAATTTCCAATACACTAGTTTGTCATCTAGCACTATACTTTAGCATGAAATATGTATTCATGTCCATTTTGAATGCTCTGGAAAAAGAAACGCAAGTACCATTGAATGACAGCCCTTAACATTCTGGTAATTCACTATAATTTTGCTGTGATTGCAGCGTAAATCCCCAAATTAATCAAATTAGGGTAATGTAGTTGACATTTTGCCAGGGTTTACGTTTAGCTCACACTGTAAATCGACGAGTTTTCGATCAAGTGAATGTGCTGCAGATATCATGGTTTCTACAAAAACAGGAGCATAGTGAGCTTCTGCACCTGTGCTAGGGCACAGAAAGGTTTAATTATGTACTCTCTGGTCTTTCATCACACCCAGTGCTTAATTTGACCCAATGGTTGGGGTTTGGGGTGGGAGGGCACTTATTTTTGGGGACCAGCACTTGTTTTTCCCATATCAGATATTTACAGAGTGCATGAGAAGGGAAAACACAGGTCAGAAAGACAAAGGAATTAAAAGACAGCAAAATAGTCACAAACAGAAAGCAGGAACAAGTGAAAGAAAAAGTGTCAGGGAGTGTCTGGTAGAGGTTTAATAACTTCTAGGCTTGGTATTCGGTACACCAGCGTTTAATTGCGCTGGCCGCTGACTTCTGAGCAGAGCATCGAGCACTGGCACACTTTTTTCACAAATTAGGGCCTGATGGCGCCCATACTTGTCTAGCTAACAGCAGCTGTGTCTTGAGTTTAAGAAAAGTTGTTTCATTTTGTGAACACGACGGTTGATGGTTTTTAGTCTACATGAAGCTATACGCAAGTTCAGTGTATGTTAGCGGTGTTTTTGAGTGGCTCTACAGCACTTTTGACTCAGAATAATAAATGCTGTCTGACTTATCTTGTATATTAGCATGGAAGAGAGGAGATGTGGACCAGTGGCTAACTTGTCCTTGGTGTAAAGAGAACCCTTGGTTTATAATCCAGAGTTCTACACCTGGCTAAATTATGTGATCCCTGGCAAATCAACTAGGGCTGCATTTAGAGTTTGGCTGTTAGGGTTACTCTGTCCCAAACGATCTCATTATATCCTACGAGAATTGTAATACAGCGGATGGGATATCGCTCATGTTTCTGCCTCCGTTCCCTTCTCTGTCTAAAATGAGAGCAATTAGACACTTAATAAACCTAGAACATTGCATTGTATATACAGAAGCCGAACTGGAATGTAGAAATTGTAATTAATGAGTGCAGAAAACACCTAGGTCAATCAAATGTGTTTCTGCAAACATTTTCTCCTGCCCCCAACAGGAGGGACATGTGCGTGGAATTGGGGACTGCACGCAGAAATGGACACTGTAATTTTGGATCCTGCAGGATTTTCCAGTTCCTGGCCGAGTAGCTTGTAATGGCTGGTAATTGAGGTGGCAAACGGGCCACGATCGTTAACTTTAGGCCCAATACCTGAACATTTATTTGCCAGTACATCTCGTAATTGGACCGTTGTCATCCTTTGCTCACGGAAACCATTATAAGTCTCCAGCTCTACTATTCTGGCAAAATGGCTTAGTGAGTTACAGAATGAATGTTGAAGTCTGGAACCTGCAGACTCAAATGAGATAGAACGTATCCTGCTAAAGTCAGGTCAGCCTTTTATCCTTCCCATCTGAATACATTGAGAACCCACAGAACTGGGTATGGTACCAGCTGCTAGTTTTAATGCTGGGAAAATCCAAAAATGTGTTACTAATCACTATGCATACGCTAGAAACTACAGAAGTTGTTCAAGAAGGCGGAAGGCGGAAGGCGGAAGGAGGAAGGAGGAAGGAGGAAGGAGGGAGGAAACAGAGCACACTGGAAAAGGAGCACACATGATTAACGGTTGCACAACAATTAACATTGCTGTGTTATTCCAGAAGAATTTCACGTGTCTACATCTCCTGCACAAAAAACATTCTTATAGAAACAGAAGGCAGATGCCCACATATTTTGTTGGTGCTTACTTTGGGAGCATTCCTGGCCTACTCTAGGGATTCAGTAGTAAGACATGAATACTGTACGTATAAATCACGCCTACTCACAGAGAAAACTTTATCAATTGGGCCTCCAGTTTGTAATTTCATATGGTAAGGAAGATCGCTGTCTTATGTGGCAGACCGGTAACTGTATTTTTGGTGTTGCATTGTATGCTTCTTTGTGACTTGTGTTCTCAGTTCTTTGCCTTAGTCCAAGGTTCATTGTATAAAACAATACAATGCATTTCTAAAGTGCACAGCTACCTAAAAGGTGTCCCGGCGCTAGCGGAAGAGAATGTCACATTGTGTGACCATGAAAGGAGTTAAAAATTACTGTGAAACCGAATAAAAAAAAAAAAAAAGTTTCTGAATTCCATTTCCGAAGAACAGCTTCTGAGGGCAAGAGGCAGTGCATTCCAAAGTCTACCTGTCAAATAAGCGAAGGAGCGACCTCCTCTTCTGAACTTATATATCCTAGGAATTTTAAACAATTTATAGTGATTAGAACACAAGCAGGGGGCTTGTAAAGACAACTTAAAACGCTGCCTAAGATAAGCGGGACCCTTTTGGTTGAAATTTCTGAAGGCAAAAATGACGGCCTTAAATTGGATCCTACTGTTAATCGGGAGCCATTGATGCTGTCTAAGATGGCTCACAATTGAAACCCAAGGAGGAATTTTAAGGACCAAGTGGGCTGCCACATTTGGATCAAGAACTTGGAAGACCTAAGAACAGACTGTTGGAATAGTCAAGTTTAGAAGTAATCAGTCTATGTGCAATAGTTTTTTTTAATATTCCACAGGGATCGGGAAGAGCATATGTCGCAATGATCTCAGAGTCAAAAAGCAGGAACTGCAAAGTGAGCTCAGAATCAAATTCTGCTCTGAGATTCCTTAAAACAGGGGAGGGCCATGGAGGGGGTCCCATCTCTGATGGCCACCAAAGGCCGGGAACTGGATTGGATTTAGTACAGAAAAAAAGAATCTCAGTTTTATCTGAGTTCAGTTTTAAAAAGATGGAATTCATCCAATCCTTAAGGTTTTTCAGACATAGCTTTTCCCAGGGGCTCAACAATAGTGGCCAGAGGTAACATGCAAATATTAAAAAGAGTAGGGCTACGGGCCCAGTCCTGTGGAACTCCACATTCCAAAGGTTTAGTGGCTAAGGTGAAAGTAGGGAGAAAGACTTCCTGAGCATGATTACATATAAATGATTGAAATCGTAGCAAGCTGTGATCTGTAATGCTAATACTTTCCAGCCTTTCAAGGAGAAAAAGCATGCAAGTCCATGTCGAGGGCCGCACCACCAGAACCTGGGGATTACAGTCAAGATTAACTTTGATGAATTCAGAGACTTCAAGAACAGCTGTTTCGGTACTGTGCCCTGGCCGGAACCCTCATTCAGAGTCATGCAATATGTGGTTTTCCTCCAAAAAAGCTGAAAGCAGCCTATTAACATTTTTTTCCACCAGCTTTGCCATAATAGGAAGCAGCAATGGTTCCTACAGTGTGGTAGGAAGTTTTTTCTTACATAATGCCTACGTAATTCAGGTTTGGAGAACACAGGGTAGACCCATTCTTTTGACTTTGGTTCAAAGTTGTCATCTCTCTTCAAGTGATAAGGCTGGGGAGTGCCCAAAATGGCGATTCCTGGTACACCAGAAACAATAGACCCTCTCATGAATGGGCATAAGAAACTCCTCTTGCATGCATATTCTCTGTTCCACCCGCAGCTGATTAAAGAATTAGAGGTGATAGGTACCCCCTGTGGGCATAGTAATTTAGATTTGCTGGAGCATTTCAGGTATGCTCTAAATGAGTTCGAAATGTTTTTTCAGCTAAGGGATAGGAGAAAATCTAACATTACCGATCAAACAACATTTAATTTTACAGTATAACCAATTTGGCCACACAAGGAAAACCCAAGACCGGGATAAAGTTAAAGGGTTTTATTACAAACTCAGACTCAGGTTAATGTAGAGAGTTCTCAAGACAAAACTATAAAGATACAAAATTACCAGGGGATGCCCAAGACATTGGAACAACCAAAGCTTAATTAACATCCAACAGACTAAACATTCAATCAAGACAATACAGAGCATAAGCACCTGAACATGAGGATCACAAAATAAACGCTGATCATTTCTTCTGAGCATTTGCATAAATCTTAATCATCTAATTCATTCTCTAAACAATGGGAATCCCTTGCAGGTTTAAAGTTCCCAGTTTTTCCTGTGCTGGGCTACAAAACAAGGGGAGTGGACAAAAAGTAGCAAGCATTGGCGAAGCCAATAGTTTTCGCCTTTGTTTTTACTTTTGCATTCTATCTTATTAACTGGATTATAAGTATTAGAAAAAGGTTATTATAATGTTTTTTTATTTTTTTTTATTTGATAAACCATTAATAGTTGTTTATGGTGTGATGCATGTTGATTTAATATCCCAGGATTCCAAACTTGTAATTTGTACCTTATTTAATATGGCATTGTATTATAGTATAGTAATGTGTAGTTAGTGAAGTGCCACTGCTCCTGCAGCACCATTCCAATCAGGCCCCTTTTAACTGCAAGGTAACCACAATAGTGGCTGCCTGTTTAGCAGTAAAATATAGCAATATTTGGTATTTAGAGGAGTTACAATAACTTTTGGCCCTGGTACCACTGCACCTGCTGCACCATTCAA
The DNA here is from genome assembly GCF_031143425.1 of Pleurodeles waltl. Taxonomy (NCBI): domain Eukaryota; kingdom Metazoa; phylum Chordata; class Amphibia; order Caudata; family Salamandridae; genus Pleurodeles; species Pleurodeles waltl. The sequence goes on along the minus strand of NC_090439.1, from coordinate 1,031,434,472 downwards.
ATCACAACCTTAATGCCCGCAAGATACCTGCACTTAGAATTAAAAATTTGAAACAATTTGTGTTTAGTGGGGTTCCTATAGCTTTTGGGCACAGTGCCACTGCACCTGCTGCACCATTCAAATAATGACCGTAATGACTGCAAGGTAACTGCACTTGTGACTGCCTCTTTAGTAGTGCATTTTAGCAATAATCTGTGTTGAGAGGGGTTCTGGCACCTTGTGACACCGGTGCTGCAGCACCTGCTGCACCATTAAAACCATGACCCTAGTGCCTACAAGATAACTGAACTTGCCCGCCTGTTTAGGAGTAAAATTTAGTAAACGTTTGTTATAAGTGGTGTTCCTAGAGCTTTTGTCCCGGTGCCACGCACTGCACCTGCTGCACCATTGAAATCATGACCCTAATGCCTGCAAGGTAACTGCACTTGTAACTGCCTGTTTAGCAGTAAAATATAGCAATATTTGGTGTTTAGATCAGTTCTGACAACTTTGGGCCTGGTGCCACTGCACCTGCTGCACCATTCAAATCATGACCCTAGTTCCTGCAAGATAACTGCAGTCGTGACTGCCTGTTTAGCAGTAAAATATTGCAATATTTGGTGCTTAGAGGAGTTATGACAACTTTTGGCCCTAGTGCCACTAAAGGACAAAAAGAATTTGGAAAAACTACATCTGGGGCAGGCTAAAACTAATTTAAGTTGGCAAAAAAGTAAGTAAAAAGGGAAGGTGTCAGTATTTCAGAAGTTCCTCATGTATCTCCTCATTGGGTCAGGGAACATTCTAAGTATTCTCTCAGCGAGCATTAGAAAGGTGCAGGGCAAGGCAAAGAGGTTGGTACTTCTCAAAGTCCAATTGAGGTCTGCTCAAAGTTCAGCTGGTGTCTGCTTCAAATCCAACTAGGGAATGGTGAATTAAAGTCTAAAGTGAAAGATTATTTGGCCATTATGCACACCACAGGGATCGGAAGGTTTAATTGTCCAATCGTAACACATCATGCACCATGGATCTGCAACATCCGGAAAGATTCTCACTTCCATCATGAGAAGGCATCCATCTTTGCTCTCCAGTATGACTTTGCAACTATTTAAAATGTTCAGGTTCTCAGTCTCTTAGTGTACCAGTTTTGAGGTTACTTTCTTAGGCTTTCTGTGCCTAAAACAATGACCATCTGTTTCCAAACTAACATTTTATGGGAACAACATCAGAGGAGAAATTACACGTTAGCAAAACAAAACAGCTTTCTCATGTTCTGAAAGTCTGAGGCCTAGCAAAACAACATAGCTAACTAAAGCAGAATAGAATGAAAATGGAACACTTCTTGAAAAGTAAAGCACATATAAACGGTGCAATTGTAAATTCATCATTAGTAATCTTTATTAAAATTCATGTTACAGTAAATTGCAAAGTGAAACAACTTGCTAATACATTTCAGTAGGTGTAATGGGGAACTACAGTCTCCAACATTATATTTCTTAACAGCATTAGGAAACACGTGGAATCAAAACAAATGATTATACTTAGAATAAAATATCTCTACTGCATCACAATAAATCACTAGCCTACAGTGAATGCACTTCAATATGGGTTTTTAGTACACCACTTTACATTTAACTTGTTATAATTTCACACAATATAATGTCGAACTTGTCACTTATAGATCATCATTGTGACACAAACGTTAATAGCCGAATCTCACTTGCACCAGTTATTACAGACCAAGCGGTCATGTAGTGTTTCCCTGGGAACAAACACCTGACCGTCCAGCACTCGTTTACTAGAGATATCCAAGCTTGTAAGAGAGTTCATGTGGGAGTTCAATTCTAAAGAAAGGGGACCCTCTTGGTGACCTACCTCATGGAGTGGGATATCCCCCACTGTACCACGTTCTGTTTTGTTTGCTTCACATCTAAGGTCATGTTCAGCCTTAAACTTAAGTAGTGGGTTCCAACTTCACTTCTAATAGGGGTTTTCAGGTGCAAAGCTGCATTTCTTCCAGTGCAACAATTCAGATACTGACCTATTCACCCGTTTCTATGTATTAAGAAAGATAGGGGAGGGCAAGAGAAAACATGGAATCTGGCACCATTTAGTGGTATGGGCATGTAATCTCTACTTCATTAATGAAGACCGCACACATGCTTTGACTTAAAAATCTAATAACCTTAGTGTGGTACTGCCACCCCCAGGCTGGATCTCGTACCCCTTCTGGAGCACATTTGGGGAAACAAAAATGAGGAAGAATTGTTCTTCTCGTGAGAGAGAACACTTATCCTGGGCCATTCATGCAGGATAGAGATTTAATGGATTGTGGGTGATGTATAGTTGAATATGTTGTTACAGAGACACAAACATTCATAACTATAGGGTCCTGATTATGAGTTAATAGGCATTTGAGTGGTATGGTAATGCCACTTGGGGAAATACCAGTATTTGGTGGGGTTTTTAAGTCGTGTAGTATTATTACATCCTTAGAAGGAGATGGGCAAACAGGGTAAAGGGTAATGCAGGAAAACTGTCCAATTTCTAGTTAGCAGCTCCAAAATTCAGATTCTTGGATTTATTTCTAGAAAAGTGACTGTTGACATTAGTGCGGAGAAACAGCAGCAGGTCAGTGGGCAATATGTGCATAACTCGCGGTGCAGATAAAAATAGCAAATCGCAACAGTGCAGCAAACCCTGCACACTATAAAACTATACCTTTTTAAGGACAATGAGGAATTAAATATGAGGCAGCCCTAAGCATGAACGTCTACTCACTCAAATGCCAGGGATAGCAGAAGTGACATCCCATGCCATGCCCTCACGTACACATGCTTAAACATATTAACACACATTCACACATACACATACTCGCTCTCACATAAACAGACTCTCACAGGTAAGCACGCACACAACAGACGTTTAAAATCATGTTGTACTTACCTTAGCTGCCAGGGAGGGTTGTATTCCGGCTCATCGTACTCCATTCTTTATTACAACAGTAGTATCTATATATTATCCACTATTAGTTCAATAAGACACTGATAGAAAACATGGGAAGTGGAGGCCCAACCGATGCCCATGAGGACGAGCTGCCCTTGTGTTCCTGGCACTGATTTTGCCACCTCTGAGACCAGGGGTCTCAAGGGGCAAGACAGGGGTCGCAGTTGGAGACCCCTAAATGACGTCTATGGCCCTAAGTTATTCGCCTGATAACAGAGTGGTAAGCGTGGATAAACATGGCTGTTCCTTGTGTCTTAAATTCTACCGGGAACAAGTGAAGACTAAACTATGCTGGTCTGCTCCAGTGCCTTTCTACATTTGGCACCCACGAGTCACGGAAATTCCTGGGTGGGGGCTTGTCTACAGAAATGATGTCGTCAGCTGTTAAAGATGTGGTGAAGCACGACACTATTTTCAACAATAGCAGTCACACTGCTCGAGATGGGTCATTCTTGGATATGAAATGAACATGTTGCTGGGAGATAAATAGAGTGTTCTTGGCGATGGGGCAGAGAAGCAGAGTCTGTAAACTATAAGGTTAGGTTGAAGTGTACCAGTCACACTGCACACAAATCATCACGCGCCGGGAGACAGAACATTAATGCCACGTGGTAGTGGCTCTACAGAATGGCAACGTCATTTGCACTTCTCATTTTAGGAAACGGCCATGTTTCAGTACTTGTTTTGATTAACCTTTTCCTATATAATAATAATATGTTTATATAGCGCTTCAGACCAAATGTCTGCTGCAGGGGTGGGTCCTTTGCTATGGAAAAGTCGCTTTGCCCCACTGGCTGTGCCAGAAGCAGACAAATAAAACAATTTTTTGTTTTATTTGTATGTATCTGGCTCAGCCAGCGGTGCAGGGAGGGGCAGGGCTGGGCCATGGGAGGTACGATAGGGGACAAGGAGGGATTGCACCTAAGTGCGCATGTGTGTTTGGCAAACACACGTGCGCAACAGTGCACACGTGTGTTTGGCAAACACACTGTGCGCAACCGTGCACACTTAGGTTTCTCCAGCCTGGATGTTTACACAGACCCCAGGGCTGTGTCTGAGCCGCAGTCATTGCCGCGCAGACCAATCCTGGTGCTGCTTTCATGCACGGTTTCACATGAAAGCAACACCAGGATTGCTCGGGAGCCTGTGCTGGGTTCCCAGCAGTGAATGCAGGGGACACTCGAGGAAGAGGAGCGCGAGACAGCAGCAGGGGGCAGGGACGGAGGCAAGGGAAGTTTTAAAAAAATATATATATTTTACATTTACCTTGTCTCTGCCCCCGCCCCCCCCCCAACCACTCCTCCACTTAAGTTATGCGGCCACCCCCACTGGTCTGCTGTTTCTAAACACTGAAAATAACACTGTAAATAAGAGGTCCTGCATTCACCTAGAGTAATGGCGCTCTGTATGTGGTCATGTAGATGTCCATATATCCATTATTAAGTATTAAGAACATAAGTCCCCTCTGTTAACGCCTTCGTGAAACTCAAATTTCCCGACTGAAAGAAGATGGGCCGAAGAGACGGGATGACCAAGGCTCAGGATAAATGTTCATATGAGCTTTAGAGCCAGTACTGATGTGCATAATGCTGGACCTCTGTCTAAGGTTGCATAGTTAGCGAAAAACAATCTTTTGAGATTACAGGTGTGTGAAATTTGTGTGATTTGCTTTTATGTAATTACCTGAAATTACAGTGGAATTATGCATATTCATGTGAGATGCAAATCAATCTTTTTGCGCTACATTTTAACATGAAACGCATCCTCATGTCAATTTCTGGTGCCACAATGCATTTAAATAAGAGCACTGCGAACAACAGCCATACACTTTCGGTTATTCCGAAGTGTTTGTGGTAAACTCTTACTGGAAATTGCACCATTCACTGTACATTTAATGCGAATGGTACCGTAATACTCAAAGAGGTGTAATAAAATAATTTTTTGAATTTCGTCGAACAAGAGTAACTCAAATTTCCCAAAATTACGCTTGTGTAACTTAATTTTCACCCTGGCCTAGTAGGAATACTACCCCAAACAGTTAGCAGTTATTGCACAGCTTTCCATGTGTACTGCTGCAAAAGGTTGTGAATTCTAAACAGTAGTAAATTTGCATCAATTCAATAAATACTTCAGTTGGTGCAGATTTACTACTGTTTTGGTAAACCACTCATAATATATATTTAAATTCCCAATCCAAACAATTAAGAAATTAAAACCTCCCAGTGAAATGAGAACAAGGCAACACAGACAAAGCATACCCTACTCAGGCCCTCAGACTAAACTACCAACCCACAAATGCATGTATTGGGGGGGGGGAGGCGGGTCACACCCCAACACTACCCTGAAGTACTCCTCTGTAGTACGGAGGTGTCTGAGAACCACAAAGTTAATTGTTGAAGTGTCAACGTAAGTAGCAGGCCTGGTGGCCCCATTCAACGGAAGTAGCAGGCCTGGTGGCCCCATTCAACGGAAGTAGCAGGCCTGGTGGCCCCATTCAACGGAAATACCAGGCCTGGTGGCCCCATTCACTGGAAGGAGCATGCCTGGTGGCCCCATCGAAATTTACGAAGTCTCTGACGTCACCTAATACCACATTTTCATGAAATGCATCCTCCAGTCAGTAGTGGGTACCAGTACACCTTATAGTTCTGAATATGACTTCATGGCATAGAGCAGAGTGCCTCTCACAAGATAAGATGCTAATGTCTTGCGTCTCAGAAACAGGCTTGATTTATATGAACAATTTAGGCTCATGCATGCACTTATGGTACAACTGTTTGGCTAACTGCATACTTAAATTTAAGCAACCACTGCAACACCTGTGGTCCTGTGATGAAGGTCAGCCCTCACTTATAATATTTCCTCCACTCTTGACTCCTAATGCCTCTCAAGGTACACATTATCTTTTTACCTAGACCAGGGCCGGCCTTTAGCATGTGCGAGCTGGGCCCAGGGTGCAAATATTCTGACGGGCGCATGGAGCTGTGTGCAGTAATTTTATACCAAAAGCAGTGCCCTCGTCATCTTGCTCCAGCCTCGTCCTTGCCTGTTAATTTCTGTCTGATTTGCCAGTTTAAAGTGGTTTCAGTCCTTCATTATCATACCTCTGGCAATGTTTTTAACTCCCCTTTGGCCCCCTTCCTTGCCCTCCCTTTACCCTGTGACCCCTGGTGGCACACATCAACAAAACCATCATCTGTGTGAGGCACCTAAGCTATAGGTGATTTAGGTGAGCTGGGGGAGGTCTGGGGATGTTTGTGTTCAGTGGTCAGTCCCTGCTCATCCAGGTACTGACCATTGAACACAAAAGGGCCCCCCCTGCTGATTCATTTGATTCACTGCCATCTGCGAGATATGCCAAATTTCTCTGCGCCAATGCCCAGGTCTCTATCTTAGAGGGGGGGGGGGGGGGGGAAGAGAGAGAGAGAGAAAGAGAGAGAGAGAGAGAGAGAGAGAGAGAGAGAGAGAGAGAGAGAGAGAGAGAGAGAGAGAGAGAGAGAGAGAGAGAGAGAGAGAGAGAGAGAGAGAGAGAGAGAGAGAGAGAGAGAGAGAGAGAGAGAGAGAGAGAGAGAGAGAGAGAAGGCAAGCACATAAATAGCACACATCCAAATATATCTAGAAATTACTGAAACATCCAACAAATTCACAAAAGCCTTGTTTTTTTACCTTTTGTAAATATGATAAATCTGGCAAATGTCCTTCCTTGCCATATTTCTTAAGAGTAGGGTGTTTCAGAGGCTAGCTCCCAGACTGTAGGTCACCCATCCTCCCGCAGAGGTAAGCCAAAACTGGGATGAACGAATTATACTCCACCCAGAGAAGTGCAGTGCTCTTGTACCTTGCAGAAGCAATACCCCTTTGCCCGGTAAATAGAGCCCTAACTGTTGGTATATGTAAGGGTGGAATTGTGATGGAAATCATGCTGGATCATTCAACCACCAGACTATTCAGTTATTTACTTGCTTGGGGCGATTGCACCGGCACTAGGCACGCATCTTCACTCTGAGGTAGCTACATCTTCCCAAGTAGCTGCTTAGTCATTCGCATGGTCCAGAAGGGACCCCAGAAGTGTAAGTCTCAATGTTGAGAGAATATAGTCCTATCATTTTTCTCATTGCCATGTCACAGAAAATCTTTCCTATTACCTTATTAACTAGTGAGTATGAGATTAAGCTCCTAAATAGACCCACCACTAGAAACATAAAACATTGTGTGGACTTGGCCTCATAAGTGAGTTCTAGGGACGCGTTTGATTGGATTCTAAAACTAGGAGGGCCCCAGATGCCACCCTCTTGTTAAGAAACTAGTCACAGTGCTTACACTCAGATCAGGCTTAGTTTAGAAGTATGAAAGCAATCATGAATTTATATCACTTTCAGTCATCAGGTCCATGGTGAACATGGAGCATCTAGCACAGAGCACTGTCCCTCTCAATGCCCTGTTCAGTGTGATCCCAGATGGCAGCTGTGTACCATGTCGAAGATGCATCCCCATAGTGACTATCTTCTCAGCATGATGGTGACTCTTCTCTTCTTTACCACTGTGAATCAAAATGTCATCTAAACTTGCCTTTGAATGCTCCATGTACAATTTATTTTCATCGAGACCAGTGAATACGACGGTAACCACCATGATTTTGGAAACTGGGTGACTTTTAATACATCAGATGCTAATCTATAGGAACTATTTGTCTCTCTAGCTTAGTGTATTTCAGGCCACATCCATTTTTATCTTCCCAAAAATGGTTATTGCCTTGTGATCAATTTCAGAAGTTCTTTGGCTGCAGTCCTGCTTTTTTCTTTCTACAATTCCTTCTATTTCCCCCTTGCTATTTTCCCTCTGATTAAGGCATTTCAGATGACCACTCAACAGCAGGGCCTAGTCTGACTAGTATTTGGACTTGGTGTACAATGCTTGCAGATATAATGTAGATTTGTACCCATGAGCCAGTGTGATATGTTGTTTATTCAAAGAGCATTCTCTAAGTAAATCCGAACAATTTTACAGTCATTTCAGCAACCGCCTGGAGATATAATTTCCCTATTTATTATGTCTGTGAATAATGGCTTGTCAGATATCTATAATGAATTTAGGAAAGGGAGGGCTATAATTTGTATTTCCAAGTGGTCAGACCCGAGAAGGACATGTAGACGTCAATTTATTGACACAATATTGTTTGCTAGAACTACATCTACATAATGTCCTTTTTCGTTTGGCTACATTTGCAAAATGTGAGCACTCTGAAAGTGCAGTGGGTTCAGTAAACTGGAAGCGTGCACTGCAAGGGTCACCCAACACAGAGTTAAGCCCTTGCTGCCTAAGTGTGCTGTAACGTGTAGGTGAGGTGTTAGAATCTCTGAAGGGCCTCCTGGGACTTCCACACTTCAGTCACACGTTCCACAGCCCATGGAAGCAGCCGCAATAACTGCATCCATCTAAGTGAGTCTTTGATGGAGATTGCATGTTCCAGTTTCTGCCACAGATAGATTATATCAGGCCAGAGCGCTTGCACGGTCCACCTAAAAAGTGATGGATGGAATGCTTGAATCAATCTCAGCCACTGGTAATTACTCGGGCCACATACCAATCCATTGTTGTTTTGCATCCCTGTGCAAATGTAATGAGGCAAAATGCTGTTGAATGGTTAAAGCCGGTTGACCGCTTGCCCTATGCTGAATGCTGTGCTGGGCAGAAGCAAAATATGAATGACAATTTAGCAGACCAGTGGATGAAGAGGGTGATGCAAAACCCATATTTGTTTAAGTGTATGTTTGGATGTTTAATAATGTAAATACATGAGGTTACCGAGACAGCTAAAGATGTCTTTACCCCAGACCAGGGTTGGGCTGACATATAACGCATCCAGGTAGTGCCTGATAGGCTGGTCTGACAGGCAGAATACCCTCACAGCATGCCATTACAAGTTCAAGAATGCCCTAAGTTGCAAATGTGATTACAAGTTCAAGAATGCCCTAAGTTGCAAATGTGAGCCACTTTTTTTTTAGCTATCTGGATTACCAATGAGGGCTAAGTTCATTGTTGTGCCTGTACCTATTTTCGGTCCAAGTCCGACCCTGCGCCAGACCTAAAAACGAAAGCATCTGTCACTCTTCCTCATCAAATACACACTGCAGCAGAAACCTATTCTCTATTTCCGTTAGCTATTGACCTTTTCAAACGCTAAGCTTCAGAAATTGCTGTTACTCCTCAGAAGTTACAATCTTCTAGAAATACAAGCAGTCACATCAGGGAACAATCGATCCAGCGTGCCTGCTTCCCATGCCAAACAAGCACTTGCTTGCGCGGCAGGTCTGTGTATCAGGCGTCAGGGTTACCTGAGGTGAGCCCTACATCTCGCATTACAAACGGTTTGTCTGAATTGGGCCCATGGGACCAGGAGCGATAGTTACCAGAGGCGGGTATGATAGTTACCAGAGGCGGGTATCATCGTGTTTATTGTAATAACGTTTATTATGGCGCTATTCACAGGTATAGTTTATATGTAAGACTCTGGGAGCCCTGTGCAAACGTTGCCTGAGCGCAATTACACACCTGTGAAAGGCGCTCCCTGAAATCCCACTCTACACTTGCATTTACGATCACTTCCGGGTGGGTCTGAGTGTCATGCATTTGAATCACCACCAGGCAGACTCGGGCTCCCACCCTCCCGAGCTCAGTAACCTGATAAAACTAAGTAATTACAACCACTGGTATTTACATCGCTAAGAAAGGGGTGGTATCTGGTTTTAAGCGCTAAATGGAAAATACACGTTATTATTGTGAGGAAAGTGAGGCGTCCGTAGACATTACCAAGTTAAAAGTTGTTTTGTACAGGCTAGCCGCTGAGGGCTTGTTTCCAAATGTAGCCCTGTATGTTCAAAAGCGGCACCTTGATTGCACCATCCTACGGCTATTTATAACCCCAAGTGCTGGGCGTGATGAAGTCACTGCAAACGCCACTGCCCTGCGCTGCATTATTCACATACTTTCAGTGCTGGCCAAACATCTGTCCTACCCTTCACCAAGAAGGGGTTTTGGTTGTTTTTTTTTCAAATGTAATGATCTCCTCAAAGTTATACGATAAGTTCATCAGATGGTTACATTTCACTTAATCAGAAATGTGCGCTGCGGGGCTTCTGTCGTGTTAACGCTGGATAGCGCTATTAATATAATAATATCGACATTTTCCTGGTCCTTGGTACGCAGAAATTGAGCCTTAATCGCGATTCGGACTTGTTCAAAACTGCCGTACACATCAGGCTGTTTTTAACACATAGACTTCACCGGCCAAAACATGAATTGCTTGTGGGAAAAACCCACAATATTTTACGTTTTGCTGCTCTAGAACTGAGAAAACCGGATTCGGATTTTGCATTGATGTTTGTAATACTTCATCCGGAAACAATCGAGTCTCATGGTTTTGGTAGTTCCCAATGTAGAATTACCCCATCGTTTTACTTAATGTATAATCTGTAGTCAATAGCAATGTGTAGAGAGTCTGGTTGTGAGGTAATATGCCTCTCTGCACTTTAAGGCTAAGAAGAATGGCCCATTCTTGCATGCCCTTTGATGATGGTGTTCATTCTGTTTCCAAGTGCTCCCATTTTTACCAAATGAGGAAAGTAGGAAAGTGTGATGCGAGGTATAGAGGGGGTGATGCCAAGATCCCAGACATTCCATGGTCAAGTCGGTGAGAGCAGAAAATATAAAATAATAACTCAGGCTCTTAAAAACGGTAATTCAGTCACTAGACCTGGGACCGTATTACGTGAAATGTCCTCAGTTTTTCATATGTTTTTGCATGGCCCAGAATAAAAGAAACTGCATACAGCGCCACTTCTTTCGTGTATGCCAGGTGGCAGACACCTGGCACAAACTCCTGATTGAAAGTATAAAAAAGGTCTCCCTAGTTTGGGTATAGCATCTGGCACAATGGGGTGGCATGTCTGTATTAAATGCCTCATCATTAATAATAACAAATCTGACAGGCTTGTTTTATAAATATATTAAGATTTTAAAGAAGAATCACGGGGCCTCTCTGACCCCCCCGCTTGTGATGGCCCTGAAAGTGCTGACTGGTGGCGCAAGGGGGCTGTCCCTATGAGCACCAGACAGAATATGAGGCGCTGTACTGGAGATCTGGTGCCCCAGCAGCTACACATGCGCTAGTGTGTGCCTGCACAGCTATGTGCCCTGCGCACCCTCACAGTGCGGCGCGCCCTCACCAGGTGAGGCCTCGTCTACTGTGTCTTTGTATGCATACAGGTAGATTCTGTGCTTTGAGGGGACTTCAGCACCCCTACGAGAGGTTCTGCACCCACACTCCTAAGGTACCTCAGTCTCTCCCCCGTGTGATGGTACAAGGGCTCCGAAGCATAGGCCCAGGCCTCATGACCCCATCCACGCTGCCTGACTGAGTACCAATGCATTCCTAGCTTGGTTATCAGAGAAGAAATACAGTGAGCTGTGAGGGCAACCCAAAGGGTCAAGGTAATCATGCATGCACCCTCTCGAAGGGGGAGGTTCCAAAAGGTAGACCACCTTATAGTTTACCTACATTTTGCATGAGCCACAGACAGCTATTCCCAGAGATGTATGAGTACTCTCCTATGCAGGTCAGGCAGCATCACACTCTGAATGGTTGGGAGAGTTGATAGCAGCAGCGGGTGCAGAATTGAGGCCCACAGAGACATTTGATGCCAAAGTGTGGAGCCGGCAATGCAAACAGAACATGCGCCATATATAATATTGGTGCACAGCAGCTTCAGCGCTCCTCCCTGTCTGTCTGAGTCCTGTGCAGGCGCCATTTCCATGACACGCTGTCTTGGGTCCCGAGTCCCCGAAGTCATTAGCCGAGTTGAAGAGCACAGTAAGTACTGCGAGCTGGCGGGAAGAAACCTGTCCCCAAACATTCAGACTTCCTATACCTTGGAGACATGAGTAGGTGAAATGTGTTTACCAGACCTAAGGTGAACCCTGTCTCATTACAAAGCAGACCCTGGGGCACTGAAAGAATGCGACAGGGTGCACTGTCACGTGTTGCACTTTGCGTCAGCGTGGTGGTGTACACAGACCAGCTCATACTCCCTCAGCGTGACCCGGTCACCTCGCACACACGCCATCAGCGCGAACCCTGCACACGTGCAAGAGACGCCGGCCATAACTGATGCTCTTTGGATCCAAGGTCGGAGGTAAGTCCAAGTTCAGACTGCCACAGTTTAAGAAAGCTGCAATCACTCTAGCAGCACATGTCTTGTGCAGGAAGGTTATAGTTCTGATGCCTGTCTGGCCGCCTCGGCTCTGTTGCAAGGATCAGCTGTTCGCGGATGTAACTGTTGCTAGACATCAAGGTCACCCAGGGGTGATGAAATGATAGGCCGTGAATGCCAGGTCTTGGCAAGTTTTTGATTAGAGGCTAGGAGTTTCACTTGTTTAAAAGATACACATTCCCTACAAAGGCTCATGTGTTATGTGTGTGCAGCGGGGCCTCCTGCAGCCAAACAATGTGTATTTTCCCTCCCCTTTCATATGTCTGCTAGACTTTGTCAACATGAGTTTTCTGACTTTAGCTGCCCTGAGAGTTTTTTTCCTGTGATTTGTGCTCTGATTGAATGCCATAAAGTGAAATGTGGTTTACTTTAGAGCAGCTGCTCTCTTTGAATCCCTTCTGCACTGGTTGAACTTTTGGTCGGACAGTTACTCATTTTGACTAGATCATGGTGGTAGTATATATATTTACTTACTTACTGTCCTGTATGCTGCCTAGCAGCAACAACACACCTCCACTTCTGTCTGTTTTGGGCAAGTTTCTGTATGGTGCCCCAGCTGTGGTTCAGGGTCTTCATTTGTTTCCACAGTTGCCTCCAGGTGTTCTTTGGCCTGCCTACCTTCCTCTTGCCTTCTGGTGCCCAGTGGAGAGCTGTTCTTGTGATGGAGTTTTGTTCTCCTTTGATCCTTTTTTCTCATAACAATTGTGTCCATGTTCTCTTGTTTACATCTGGTGAGCTCCTGATTAGACATAACTTGCAGACGCAAAATGCATATGATTCTTCACAGGTTACTGAGTGGAAGGCTGACTGCTTAGTGCTGTTGCTTTTCGTCATCCATCAGAATTTTGATCCACACATGAGTGTGGACAGAATGTAACCCTAGCAAGGTCTCACCTTGGCACTGGCCCCCCAAAAACATGGGGAGCTCTCAGGCCAGGGTCCTGCCACCTGTGCACTGTGGCGTCCCCCTGGATCTCGGGCCCCATCTCCAACCCTGCACCTTGGGGCTGTGGAGGCCTGAGGTTATGCTACTGAAACCAGGTGTTGATGCTGTACTGAGATGACCTTTGCACATTGTTTAGTATCCAGAAGGCATTCCTGGCCTTATTCAGTCTGTCCTTGATGCCATTGCCTGTCTCTCGATCATGTCCGATTGCTCTGCCTAGGTAGATGAACTCTTTAGTTATGCCTAGGTTCAACATTCACCTTGATTGCTAGAGGATTTTGTTGAGTGGCATGACTTCTGAATTCTGTATTCTGGTGTATGTGTTGTTGGGTAGCTGTTGAACATTTTAGTGGATCCTCGTTTCATCTTCGGACTGGTTAGTGAACCCTAATTGTATTGTAATTCATTTGTTTTAAAACAGTAGAATTCACTCATTTTTCAACTGGCCAAATATAATCAAAGATTCAAAATCCCAGATTCTACAACTGTATCCAGTAAACCCCACACAAACCTGATTTTCAAAAAACCAACATTTAGCTCCCTCCTGCAACCCTCACAAGGCATTTAGCAAGAGAAAGCAAGTGACATAATTGCAGTGAAAGTCATTAGCCAGTAGATGTTTGTACATGCTAAGAGCCAAAGAATGAACTTAAGTCACTATTACATGTTTTCTTTTTCTGTCAAATACTCTATCTTCTATAATAATGGTACCAGAATTCAATGTGAGGAAAACATCTGGCCATTGAAGCCTTAATTCCACTCCCCAGGGTCACCAAGAGAGTAATTTGTAAAATATTGATTCAGTGAACCATGGCAGCTGTCCATGTTCATTACACTTTTTTTTCTAAAAAAGGAAACATTAAAACATATGGGATCCAGGGCTCTACGTGCACCTGTTGCTTGTAGGCATGAGGCTGGCATGAAATAAAATCTACATTAGCAGCTGTGCGGCAGAGTGCTGTGGGCACCCTGGCAGATCAGAACTGTTATCACCGAGGCAGATAGTGATGTTTGTGCCAGGTTATAGAACTGCACGCGAAGAAGGGGAGAAATAAACAATCTGCTATAAGGCATGGGTATAGCAGCAAGGGAAGCTCTCTGTATAAATCCTCTATATCCCATAAATTATTACACATGACAATTATATTTTACGGTGACATGGAGGTAAAATAGTAATAATATTATAGTGACCACGGTTATGCAGTGGTAGGCGATGTACTGGATGTGATAATATTGTAGGTCAATATTATCAGTCTCAAGAGAGTGTTATTTCCTCACTACTCTTATTTCTTGCCAAAAGTGTTGTACACCCAGTGGAACCACTTCTACTCAGTGGAGTGATGTGGTGTTGTTTCTTCCCGCTCAGAAAGTACCCTGGACTTTTGCCTCTGAAGGATAGCAGTGGTTTCCTGGACCTCCCCTCCACTGCCATCTGGGTCTCCTAGAGACCAGTCAGTTTCCCAGCACACGCTGCCTACAGGCAGCTAAATATTGGCCTAGATTTCGTTGAGGTGTGTACTCTCTCAACTCGCATCATAATTCTGGATATTTAGCCATTACTTGATATTTCCCCCATATATCAGAGCATCCCAGGGGAAGAAAATGTGTGTATGGGGCCGACCCAGAAGGTTCGTCTGGCTGCCTGGCAAAGCCTAACATTGGAAGTGAGGAAACTTGCTGCTGGATAACCCTGCCCAGTATAGCTGGATTTTGATATTGGGGAGAGCGTAACCTTCTTTCATCTAATATTGTCCGATCGTTTGTGTTAAAAGAGCCATGATTTTTTATTCAAACGTTGACAGTAAGGTTGTCCCTGTGTGCACAGATTCTAGTGGTATTCCACCAGAATAATGAGTACAAAATATAGTGGGGCCAAAAATATCTAGGCCTAAATATCGAGGAGCAAAATATTGTGAAAGTAAGTATATAAATTTAAGTATACATGAGCTATACTTAACCTCACATATATACACCATGACGATGTAATATATCTGCAAAGTATGTTCATGTGGAGTTATGAATAGTAACTCTATATTTGCCAACCTGTACTCACTTTCACAATATTATGGACCTTGATATGTAGGCCTCAATGTTTGCGTCCTTGCTATTCTGATTCAACACGGTGTCTAGTATCTTTAATAGCAATACAATCTACATTTCTGACTCTACCCTCTTCTTTGTACACAGATGTCAAGGTTAACACGGTGGTTCGCGCACTGCCAAGAAACGTGGTCTAGAGGAGACATACACTGATCTTCAACATCTCCTGTTAAGAATTATAATCAACAAAAGAAAGCGACCTTCCCAGTGTACATCCTGTCCTTTGCCTGCAAACCCGACGGTGCAAGTGAAGTCATTTACACCGGCGCAAATCGTCTTTTAACATCTGAGGAAATGACTTTTAATGGATTTTATGGGTTGTTTTTAAGATCCTGAAGGGAGAATTTCGCGACAAGACTAAAGGATTTCGGGCGGGAACCAATTGAAAGAAAATCGATCTGCAACAACATTTCTAAGATTTCGTTCTGCAGGACTACTGCTGTTTTCAGAGTACTTGTGAATGAATTAATATTCCCTGCTTGAATATCGGATCATACCTGGAAGGATCATACTTAATTTTTTGTTTTTATTTTTTAACCAGGAAACCAAAGAAAACATCGATAGCTATGAAAAAATCACGTCTTAAAGTGTTTACTCTCGGACTAACTTTATTTGTTATAATAATGACTACCTTTTTATTAAGTTATACACACACGTACATTATCGACAACCTGCAACCCGAATCGTATTTTTTGAAGTTCTCCATACATCTCAAAAGATTGGTTAATCTTCCTACAAGACCATGCAGCTGCACCACGTGTATTGCCGAAAATAGGAATTCGCCTTGGTTTGAAGAGAGATTTAACGAATCTATTCCACACTTGCTGACCAAACAGAACAACGAGATTCCTGATGACGTTTACATATGGTGGCAGGTAAGCAACAGTGATTTTAGCAGAACCTTACCGTATCATAGCGATTAAAAATATATGTGATGGCATTCATGGGCGCACAATGGCTAGAATTTCCAGTTGTTTTAGAGGCAGTTGTCCTCAATATGGATGTCTACCGTAAAACAACCCAGAGCTGGGCTGTGTGTACCATACGGTAAGGTGATGTGGAGATGTTTGTTTGGCAGAGCGTACAGAATGTTTGGAGGTGAAGTCTTCATCACTACTGTGAGTGTGGATGAAGCAGAAGATCGAAAAGATTGTACATGCATTCAACAGGGACTCATTGAAATACTAATGAGATTAGTCTGAAAGAGATCCAAGAGTTCTTTATCTCCCTCAGTCTGACTCCAGCGTTCAGGACTGCTCCAAGACAGGAAATTTGGTACTTGGGTAGGCCAAGCAGTAGGAAAGTCACAGATGTTCTGACCACAACTGCTTCAATAGCTATGGAAGGCATCGAGCAAGGAGGGTAGTGGTGGAGCATGGTCTGTGATCTAATTTATGTATAGCATGTATTTGTAGGGTTTAGAAAGAACCTTTCAAATTAAGAGCTTTGAGTGATGACCTGCTGTAGGATGAGCGATCGAATGAGGGTATTTGGGGTTCTTGATTTGCTCAATAGTACCAACTTAGATAACATTTTGCATTAAGATTGAGAATTGTAAAGTATTTACTTTTGACTATAATTATAGCACAACTCCCAAGGACTTTAACGGTCTGTTTTATTTGCTTTGGAATGTTTTCCAGTCATACGTGTATGGAGACATCTTAATAGGAGTTTGCTAAATACATGGCTACACACTTCAGAAGCAGCATTCCCCTCTGCCTATTTCATCCTCTTACAAGGCAACAGATCTTCTCAATTTATGCGCCCAGGGTCTGAAGTATTCACCAGCACTTCCACAACCACGCTGTAATTAAGGAAAGAGCTGATCACGAAAAACTAACAGACCATCTGCACTCCCAATACTAGCTTACTCTCTAATAACTCGTTCACTGTCTTTACCTTTGACCCTGTACAGTACTTGGCTGCCTTTCAGCTTCATTCATTCTACACAAATACCACATACACATATACATACATACATACATACACATACATACATACATACATACATACTTTTAGAGTAAACTACTCTTTGAATATATGTATGTATATAGAAGTTATTTTTTTACAAACCAGAAGATAGTGACATATTGTAATGTCCATCACTTCCTACTTTAAAACGTGTACATTTTCAATAAGGTGTCATACTTTACATGTATTTAATGCCTTTGTCCTACTTTCTGAGCTTAATGTCTAATTGGAGATCCATTTAGTTCTGACATATCTTGATAAGTTAGCTTTTCACAATTTTTAATCAAGAAAATTAAAAGAAACCAACTGACATACCTGCAAAAGACTACGTGCCATAGGCAACTGCAAACCCTGAAATTCAGAGTTTCTTACAGATTGTGAATTGGTAAATTGTGGTATCAATGGTTTGCAACCATAATTCTGTTCGCAAACCATTCATTGAGCAGCTACCAACTCTCAACTTTTAGTGAAAAACTCACAAATTCATTTGTCACTACTGTGAGGCCTATCTCTTATAAAATAACATTGGGTTATCTTATTGCATTTAATAAGTGGTAACCTTTGATTGGGAGCAGGTAGGAAAGTCATGTTTGCTGTCTGAGGATCACTTCTAAAATACTACTTTTAGAAAAGTTCTCCTAGCCATTTGTTGCCTGCAGCCTGTTCCTGGGTCACATGACTAGGTGTAGTTGGCCTGTGTGCATTACTCCCAGACAGCCACATAATAGAGGGACTAGGTGTGCCTGTATGGGCCATCTCAGGCAGGAAAGGGGGCAGAGATGTGCACAGCCCCACTTGCACTTTAAAAGAATGTGCCTCTATGTCCACACAAATAAATTCACATTAGCCAGGGACCAGGGCAAGGAAGTAGGACATTCCAGACACGTCTGTAGAGGGAAGCATCCAGAAGTTTCTACAATTTCACAGGGAGGCAGGAGGTATAGAAGTAGGAGCCTCAGGCTCACTCTTCAGTTCACTTTCCTGCAGAAGGACTCTCAGAGGAATCCATGCTGATATGGCATACTATGTACTTCAGAATACTGCTTTGGGGTACCAGGAAGGACTGCTCTGCTGCTTGAAGTATGCTCTAAGCCCCTGGAGGTCTGCCCTGCTGCTTGAGCCCTGCTCTTCTACTTAAACTCAAGACTTCCAGAGTGACTCTCATGGCTAGTTGGCTGGCCTCCTGATCAGAGACTTGGGGACAGAATAGTCTCCAAACATCTTGAACATGCACCTGGACCCTGCCTGAGTAAGTCCTGACCCTCATTATGATGCCCCTCCAGTAATGGACCCTTCGATCTGGGGCTAAACGTGCCCCGATATCCCAAATTAAAAACTGGGACTGAGACAGTTCTTGCCCAAATAGTGCTCTAACAAACAAGAGAAGCCTGAGACCTATCTGCTTGTCAATGTGCCCAAGGTTCATTGAAGATCGACCTGACTTTGTGGCAGCTCTGGCTACATTCATGTCTGAAGCAGCAAATCCTGTTCAGCAGCTCCCTGCAGAAGGGGTATCCGGCCTTGTGGAGCTCTTGTCGGCTACATCCTGCAGCTTCATCGCGCTGGAGGTTTTTGACTTCCAAAAAGATTCTAAGGGCCTGATTTATAGTTTTGGTGGAGGGGTTACTCTGTCACAAACATGATGGATATCCCATCTGCCATATTACAAGTTCCATAGACTATAATGGAATTGTAATATGGCAACGGGCTATATACAATAATACAACGGACGTTTGTGATGGGGTAACCCCCTCTGCCAAACTATAAATCAGGCCCTATGTCTGAACGTAGGAATCTTCACCATGACTTCCTCCAGCAGCTCCCAAACAATGACGCCTCCTCCTGGGACACCACCACCTGCTTTACCCCTTCAACCTCCTCTTCTTAGACATTTTCTTGAAAAATTCTTCTAAGTCCAAAGGTAAGTGGAGACCGGCCCCAATTCACTTTGTGTATCTGACCCGTGCTCCATTGGAGTCGGCCATAACTTTCGCCTTTGCCCCGATGTCACACAACTAGATGTCCATGGTTGGTGTTTTGATCTCTTAGGTGCTATTTTTCACTTTAAACGTCAAAAATGCATAACTCATATTCTACTAATTGAATTATTGTTGTTTTGGTGTCAAATGATTTAGTAAAATGTACTTTTTAAAAACAAAATTGGGTTGGGATTTTTCTTGAGTTTTGTTTTCACCTTATTACTATTTTAAGTGCTGCATAAATACTTAACATACTGCTTCTAAGTTAAGCTTGACTGCTTGATGCCATGCTACCAGAGTTTAAGCACTGTTTAGTTTAATGACTTTTTGTGGTTCACCCTGACAAGGATTGTGGCTTTGCTTTAGTAGGGTTTCACGTCCCTCTGCCAGCAACCCAATTCATCATAAGCGCTATCCCCCATTTTGTGCTACTTTGTATCAAGGAGGTGTAATATGGGTGGTACATAGACGTTCCAGGGCAATGACCCATGGTGTTTGACGCAAATCCTGATCTAATAAAATTGGGAGATAAGAATTTGATTAAAATCAATTACACCTCCTAAAGGCAGGCACAACATTGGTAAAAAGTTAAATTTTTTCTGAAATTTTAAAACGTACATGTGTGCTGTACTATACCGCATACATACACACTTGAAAAAGTTTTAAACTTAGTATAAGAGCAGTTTTGTTTACTGGAAGGATATCCTCTCCATACAAATCCTATAGTAGACATAAAACTCAATCAAGATGAGACATGAGAAATCTTTAGTTTAGTTTAGTTTAAAGTATTTGTAAAGCGCATGGCTACCCGGAGGCCTCCCAGCACTAATTCGGACCACTATAGACCAGAGAAGGGTTACACTCTAAAGATTAAGCTTAGAAGACTTTTCACTCCAAGGACGTTGAATGAGTCTGTTGGTGCACAGAATCATATCAGACCATCTTTGGTCAAGCTAGAAATCCAAATGACTTGCTAAGAAAGCGCAGGTCAAAAGACTTTCTCAGCATATGGAAAGAAAATGTGGAATGGCCTCCCTTTGCAGTCTTGCTTCTTCAGTGATGCACCTAGTCCGGTATGCAGCGTTTAGCCCCACTGTCTTTAACTCACAGGACGTTACAGCACAGGTAGGTACCATGCAAGTAATTTCCATGCAGGCCACTTTTTGGTATTTCACCCATGGTACTTTATCACTCTCATATGTATTTTTCTAATGACATAATCACTATGTCATTTAAATAAAGGAGGGATTTAAGGGTAAAGGCATGGGTAAGTGTTAAGGGATAGGTAAAGGACAAGTAGGATAGAGGTAAAGTAAGGCTTTTTATGGAATAGGAGTGGATAGTGGTAATGGGAGGTAAGGCATTTTTAAGGTTCCGGGAAGGGTTATGGTAAAGGGAGATACATTTCTTTAGAGTTCAGGGGCAGATAGTGGGAAATAAAGGTTTAATTTTGGGTTCAGGGGCAGGTAGCAGCAAAGGGAGGTAATTTTTTTTTTTTAGGGTTCTGAGGAGTACATAGATAAAGGGAGGTAACAGAACTTTAGGGTTCATGGACAGGTAGAGATAATGAAATGTAGTGGTTTTTTGGGGTTCAGGGGGAAGAGGTAAATTGAGCTAAGGGCTTTTAGAGCGCAGGAGATCATACAGGTAAATGGAGATAAGGGATTTTTAGGGTTCATGGGGGAATAGCAGGAGGTAAGGGGATTTTAGGGTTCAGTTGTTTGTTTTTAGGGTTCAGGGGTGGGTATAGGCTAAGGAATGTAAAGGGTGTTGAGGATTCAGGGTCATGTAAGAGCAGTTAAGTGTTCAAAACAAGAACTGGATTTGGGGGTTACGAAAAAATATAACAAGGATTTGCAATGCAATGGGTCTCGCATTTGCTCAAGTTAGAGCTATTGGCATTGTAAATTCCTAACTGGTCTTTTCTTACCACATAAATTGGACACACGGCAGTGACTAGCTGGATGAAAACACCTAAGAGAGGAGGGAATGTTACCAATAAGCAACACACTTAAACATAGCAGTGTGGGCTTTTTTTGCAGTAAGAATCAGAAGAAGACATGGCAAGTGTGTTTTCCACTGAGTACCGTACTGATGAGGGATACAGTAGAAATAACACTTGCACGGCTTTCTCAACCAGAAAATTAAAAGTAAAACATTAGCTGACATAACGAGCTGATTCAAAGTGCCATTGTCACCATGAGCATGAGTGCGAAGAAGAGACACAAAAGGAAAAAGACGTTCGCTCACAGTCAAATACATTGGCAATAGTGCTTTTATCCATGCAACAGGGTCATTCTTCAAGGCACTAACAAAACCTCCCCAAGGCTGGACAAACGTAAAGTATTTATAACACAAACAACAGGGGTGGAGAATGCCGCAATTGCCCGCACATCCAACTATATGCCATAACAATGTCTTTGAGAAAAGGTCCTTCGTGACAGCAAGTGTCAAAGATAGGGTGGGTGCCAACCCGGTAGAAACACCTGTCCACCACATGTGTTCAGAGTTACTAACTGCAAGGGCAGTCAGTATTGACGAGTAGGTATGGAGTACCAGGGCACACTGCAAGGAGCCCTGTGTGACTCATCCAAGTGGTCGTTAAATCAAGATCGAAGACAGCGACGTAGTTGCAAGTGGAGTTTATTGACACTGTGCAAGAGTAATGTCAATATCCAGGCAACAATCCAATGTGCAACAAGTCATCATGTGTACAGCAAGCAGCCAAGTCGTCATATGTACAGCGAACAGCCGACACGTGTTTCGTCTCCTAGACTTTGTAAAGGCTGATAATGTATTGATCAAGAAGTACTGGAGTATTGGAGAAAAGGTCTGCCATCCAAGGCAGATAGAGAATCAGGCCTTGTGCGGCCAAGGACATACAAGTGGTAAGGAACGCAAATGGCCCTGATAAGCCTGTCTACCAATTGTGACCGTGCCCGTTCGCGTCGGTATTTGAAATGATCAAACGTAAAGTATTTACCAATGATAACAAAGGATTTCTGAAAGGCAAGCCCACAAACAAGTGAAAGGGATGGGTGTGAGATGGGCGTGGTTAAAAGCCCACAATACTTACAGCAGGTCAGAGCGCATACACACTCGACTTAAAAAGGGAGCAGACCCTAGCCATCTATTGCAAACTCTTCACTTTTAAAGACCAGTGCTACAAATATGAGGAGTTTTCTCTTAAAAAAACACAGTTGTGTCTTCAGTGTCTGGTAAAGTGCTGCGTTCTCCTTCAGTCATGACAAGGCCGAGTTCATCAGGCTGTTGAGGCTTGCACACTTGCAAAAAAGTTAAGGTTGATATGTCACGCAAACTCATCATCACAGCCATTTTAAGCGTGTTTTTACAACTCTGAAAACATTAAAGCTGATACTGCCTCGGTAATACAACTGCTGAAATCCAATCAACCCCACACAAAGAGGGCTGTAAAAAACGATTAACCACAAAGAATGGGGTCGCTTTAAGAAAAAGCGTTACAAGAACAGAGATGCAGGGAGGATGTGGTCTGCCTGATGCCTGCCCATGAGTCATTTCTGCCCTTGAATGCCAAATGTTTTTTCCCCCTGTAAGATATTTGCATTAACCACTATCTAAAAAAGTGGCAATATGTGGTCCATATTTATGTCAGAACCAAAAACGTGGTAAAAATGCAGTTGTCATTTTTTTTAGCTCTATACCCATATCAGTGTTTTGCGCTCTTTCGCAACTGACTGCAGCGCCTCTGGATTGTAGTCCGAGGGGACTGTACTCAGCACTGTGTTCTTCCTATCTTGTAAACCTCAAAGATCTAAGAGCCAGCAGTTGTTTGTCCTTTAAAACCAACTCCAACTTCAGGCAGCAGCCTCCATGCACCAGCACTGTGGCTAGCCTATTAATGATGAGGCCTCATGAAAAAACAAAATCTGCGGGCCTGAGATCATAGCCGCGCACGGCACACCCGCTTAGCCACAGATGTGAAACACATTCCAGGCTCTTTAATTTTAAAGACAAAGCAGTTCCGCTTGTGCCGTTGCCTAAGTGGTGTCAATGTCAATGACTATAGGGGTTGTAACAAGGAGTAGGCCGTCAGATGGAACCCGATGTAATGCAGAAGGTTATGCCCCCTTCACGCACACAGCCCAGTTGCATGAGGCCTTCTCAAGCGACGACTAGCATTTTCCAGCCAGCTTCATAGTTTGGAACCACGGGTCTGCCGATCTGCCTTACCAAGGCAGTAAAAGCTCCAGCAGTAAAAACTTACGCAGCAACGATGCTTCTTTCCAGCCAGAAAACTGCATGTCCTTCCCACGTTGCAGCCCTGATGCAGCAGTCACACCATACCCCTCTATATAAGGGTATCAAATGGCTCCATCACACGATAACTCATTGCTCCAATTCGGGATTTCCATTCAACAACTGATGCATTCTGGGACTTGAAGTCTTAGCTCACTCCAGTTTACCCAATGTAACTAACCTGAATACAATACATTGTTAAAGACAAGGGCAACACGGGAGCATTGCATCTCGGATTCACGTTACCTAGGTGAGGAATACCGTGGAAGTAACGATTGCATGGCTTTCTCAACCAGAAAATGAAAAGTAAAACAGCAGTTGACATAAGCAAAGCCAATTCAAAGCACCATGGTCGCCATGAGCATGAGCGCAAAAGAGAGACACAAAAGGAAAAAGAAGTTTGCTAATAGTCAAACATTTCGGCAATCCTGCAATTTTCCATGTAACAGGGTCCGTCTGCAAAGTGGTAAGAAAATCTCTCAAAGGCGGGACAAACATAAAGCATTTACTAATGATAACAAAGGATTTTTGAAAGGCAAGTCCACAAACAAATGAAAGTGATGGGCATGGGGTGGGTGTGGTTAAAAGCCCACAATACTTGCAACAGGTCAAAGCACTTGCTTGCACTCAACCCAACAAGAAAAAAAGAGGATTTGAGAGTTATAAAACAGTCACATAAAATGTAACATTTTAGACTCAAAACACTGAAATTCACCACAATACAAAGTGTTGTCATGCTAATGTCATTTCAGATGTTCTAAATAAAATTATTAAGGATTTTTATTAAACATGTGAAAAATGATGTACTATGTGAGGTCTTGCAGTGCATGGTGTGTTTTTAATTTATATTGTTACACTTTTACTGATATTTTCACCTAACTATAACTTCACTTTAACTTTTTTCAATGTATTTATGAGTTTTATTTTAATGTAAATGTAATAATTATTACCATAACCTAATTATTACCATAACTCATTACCATTGAGTTTTTCTTTACATAAAGTAACTAAATAAAGGAGTGTCACTTTTTGTAAGCCAAGCCCCCTGGATTTGTCAATGGGTCATAACCCACGAAATATAAAAGGGAAGCCTTATGGCTTTATCAGGGGAGCAGTCAGCACAACAACATATATGAGTCATGTAATATATGAGATCATAAGCAGTGCATTATGGGAGCGTCAGCTATAGATAGCTCAAGTAACTGTAACTGCTGAATTTCTACGGTTTTGTACTAATAAATTCAGAAGCTGACTATAACGTCCATGTAACCTTTGTTTTTTTTCAGTGAATTTCTAAGTTTTTTTTAATTCTAATTCCTAACTATAAGGTCCCTGGAACCTTTGTTTTTTTCAGTGAATTTCTATGTTTTTTTATTCTATTTCCTAACTATAATGTCCCTGTAACCTTTGTTTTTTCAGTGAATTTCTATGTTTTTTTTTACAAGTCTTTCCTAATTCTAAAGTCACTCTAACCTTTTTTTCAGTGAATGTCTATGATTTCTTAATTCTGAATCCTAACTACAACGTCCCTGTAACCTTTGTTTTCAGTGAATTTCTAAGGTTTTATTACAAGTATTTCCTAACTATAACGTTGCTCTAACCTTTGGTTTTTCCAATACATTTCTATAGTTTTCTTAATTCTATTTCCCAACTGTAACATTCCTGTAACTTTTGAGTTTTTCAGTGAATTTCTATGCTTGTTACAAAAGAAAATTCCTAACTATAAACTGTAACTTTTTGATTTTTTTTTCAAAATGTATGCACTGTGGCCATGAAAAATATGGTGACTGCTTTTGCATTTATATTTTGGAAATTATATGATCATCATGTTATACAGATCCTTGGATCCACCCGCAAATCCCCAAAATTAAAAAAAACTATTTCTAACATCCTGTACACATTTTTTCAATGTGGCATATTAGTTTAAATATATTTAGTAATAGAACTCATACCCTAGCTCATTTGTATGCATCAGTGCCCACATATTGGCCCCAGGGCCCTTTTGTACTGACTGTCTGGACACTGGATGTTACAGCATCTCTCTAGCTGTGAGACGGCTGTGACAGCGTCTCTTCTGCTGTGAGAAAGAATGTGATAGCGTATGTCTTCTTGTGAAGGTGAGTGTCAGAGTGTGAGACTGGGTGTCACAATTTCTATATTAGTATGAGACTGAATATGAGAATCTCTGTATGGGTGTGAGAGGGAGTGTGCTTGTGTCTCCCTGGATGTAAGAGTGGTTGTTAGGGTGCTTGTTTGGGTGTTTGAAAAGTGGAAATGAATTTATATTTATATATTTTTTTGACATTAAATAAAAAATAACTCTAACTATAACTGCTGAACTTCTATGGTTTTGTACAAGTAAATTCAGAACCTAACTATAACGTCCTTGTAACCTTTGTTTTTTTCAATGAATATATGAATTCCAGCTACAAGGCTGTGACAACACGCTCCTGATTACGGCTGGTTCCAGTTACAGCATAACGGCCCACACGCACAATCCACAAACCGCCTCTCCGTTCCAAAGAGCAAAAATAGCACTACCAGCTTCTGTGTTAGTCCATTTTATTTCAGTCGATAGCAACCAACACGTTGTGGTCCTCTCGGGACCTTGATCATGGTTGCATACATCCTTTCGTCAACTGCTTTTAAACATGACCAAATATAACAAAGATAAATGACGGACCAGTACTGACTACGTACTAGTAATTAAATCGTAGCAGCCATCTTTACAGAGCACTATTTTCAGCTTATCCATTTAGGGTTATTTACCACCACTTTAAAGAAAGAGTTTAATCCTCTCTTCAACCAATAAAAAAGTAAATAAACAGAAAAAACTATTTGTTTTCATGGACCCTCTTCAGTGTGTTGAGGCTTTTGCATTAATGCACAACTACATCATTACCACCCTATCTCCTTTAAGGAGCTATAAATTGCTAAACTACTCCCCATGTATTATTGCAATGATAAAGCACTTTTCAGAATCCCAGTTCTGCCCAAGTGGGTTTAAATATAGCCAATGCATAATGTTCTCATTCAATTATCACAACAAAACAAAAATTATACAAAACACAAATTTCGAAATTTACTTGCGATGCAAAGTCCATAATATTCGAAATATGTAAACTACCCTATTCTCTCAGTATATTAGTTCTTAAAAAGTGCTGTTCTGGTCTGCCAATTCTGACAATTAAAACACAAAAAAAGCGGGTTAAATCGTGCAAAACTGGAAGAAACGACAGGGACAACAGCAATATTAGTTCATACAAATACATGCAATTCCGTATCTACATTCAACCCTTTAAGTTCAAATGAATCAAGCCTCATATATATATATCACATTTCCAAAATGCACAGTAATCTCTCTATTCCCACCAGTTGCCACTAAGTAGTTATAGCTAGGACCTAGTTTCTATAAAAAAAGCTTTTTTTTGACTTGCCTATATCTTTTTGCGCCGGTTGATGAATCTTCACAAAATGTTCCCAAAAAAATTGACGCTCACTTCAGGTGGTGTCTGGAAAGTTTCAGGGTGATCCATTAAGTGGGGCCAAGGAGAAGAGGGGGGTCCCAAAACGTTTTTCCCTATGTTAATTCCCTTAGGGTTCTTGAACAGGACTACAGCCTGAACCACTGGACAGAATTACACCAAATTTGTTAGAACTGTAGCTCTTCGTCCAGAAAGCACTCTTTTTTTTATTTGGTGTAAATCTGTTCATTAGTGTTTGAGATATTAAAGAAAATTCAAACGTGTATATATAGAGACGCAGAGGCTCCGTGAATCCTCCCGATCATGTGCTGAGATCTGATTGGCTGCCAATACTTCAACTAAGAAGTGTTGACAGCCATCTTGGAACTGTGCTTTAGCTGAGTCCCTGAAAAAAAGAGAAAAACTAAGAAAAGGGGCCAGGGTAGGGAAACCCTGACCACATAGCTCTGTTGCTGGGGTCCCAGAGAGCCCCCCATGAGCAAAAGAGCATTGTTTTAAAGTTTTTGCTGAAAATCGAGGCATGCAGTATGCAGTGGTCTTCTCACACTTTTTCATCTTGATGGACAATTCACCGAAAGGCACCCCTGAGCGTTTGTTGTGCAGAGGACTATGGCACGGGGTTGGATACCTATGGGGGTTGGCTGGAGAGCCTGTGGCCAGGTCTGGTAGCCAACCCCTGCCGTGTATGGTGGAAGGCCATGCATGGCATGGGGTTGGATGCCTAGGTGAATTGGACAAAAGTTGTGTGTTGCTAGGGTTGGATGAACGTAAGTTAATTTAATATTACTTAACATTAAAACACAATTAGAAAATCACTGAAAAATAAACAAAGGTTACCGGGACGCTATAGTTAGGAAATAGAATTTTAAAAACCTTGTAAATTAACTTGTTTTTTTCAGTGAATTTCTATGTTTTTTTAACGTAAAGTACTTTCTATTACTATACGTTAACTAATCACTGCCGTGCACAGCTGAAGGCTGTGCAGCCAAACCACCTAGCTCTGAGAGAGAGAGCGAGAGAGAGAGCGAGAGAGAAAGTGAGAGATTGAGAGAGAGAGAGAGCGATTTAGGCTTTGATGAATGTTATACTTAGAATAAGATATTTCCAGACAAATTGAAAATAAAAATATTTTTGTCAATTAAAAAAGAATGAGATCACCTTTCAGTATGTAACTTAAATATTTATAGTTGAAAAGAAATGAAAACAGGAAATGACCACAGACTCAATTAGACTGGATCCCTAAACCTTCAGTGTGCATGTCTGAGACCTTAACCACTAGGCCAAAGGTGGTCTCTTACCATGCAGTGTCCAGACTTAGCTATGATATTCCGCCCACAGATTTGAAAGGGAAAAAGACATAATTGTTCCATTACTAGGATCGTTTAACAGTCAAAACACTAGTAAATAAACAGGCACTCTGACATCTTGCTAGTCTCATGCTTTGAAGTAATTGCATGGAGTGACTATTGCAATAACACTCTCTCTCGCTCTCAATCTTCCAAGCCATTATGGGATAGAATGGAAGAGAGAGAAAGAAAGTGAAAGACCCCGGGGGTGCCTCAAGGCCCCGCGGTCCTAGCCAGCTCAATGCATCCTGTGGGAGCCAGCATTGCTCCCCCAAGCACAAAGCTGCTTTAAATAGCAGCTCCCTGCTTGCGGGAGCAATGTTTTCATCTTGATAAAAACTCTGCTTTTTACAAGTGAGAGCTGTTTGATAGCTCTCAGTTGCAGAAAGTGGAGTGTTCGCTCTAACTTAGAGGAAGCTGTCAAAGCTCCTGCCAAGTCACAGCAAACAGTTATCTCTCGGGGGTGGGCACCCTGGGACATAGCAGGAGCCAGCCCTGGGGGTGGTGATCCCCAGGGTCATCTAAGGCTCCTTGAGGGGGGCTGTGAGGCTTCCCTCCAATGTAAAATAGCCCCTTCATTATTTTAGTTCGGCACCGGGGAGGTAGTGGTCCCTGGGTCTGTATGGGGGGGGGCGTGTAGCCCTCACATTTTAATTGATTAAAGCGATTAAAGCCTGGGACAGGTTGTGGTCCCTGGGGCTGTGGGTGGGGGGGTGCGCATCCCCCTACATTGTATTTGATTAAAGACCCTGGGAGACGGGGTTCCGCGGGGCTGTGGGGGGGCCACTCAGCCCCCACATTAATTTTGATCAAAGCCTGGAAAGGTGGGGGTCCCCAGGGCTGTGGGGGTGCGTGCGCCCCCCCCCACATTCATTGTAATTAAAGTCCCATGGAGTTCCATGCGGCCCCCACACACACTCCACATTCATTATAATTAAAGCCCCTCAGCCCCCGCATTAATTTTGATCAAAGCCTGGAGAGGTGGGGGGTCCCAGTGCTGTGTGGGGGGGGGGGCACTCAGCCACCATTAATTTTGATCAAAGCCTGGGGAGGTGGGGGTCTCCAGGGCTGTGGGGGGCATGCACCCCCCCCCCACATTCATTGTAATTAGAGCCCCATGGAGTTCCATGCGGCCCCCGCACACCCTCTACATTTATTATAATTAAAGCCCCTGAGAGGTGGTGGTCCCAGGGGCATCAAAATGCCCTATGACGGGGGCCCCATGCACCCCCCCCATTATTTCCACATGCCCCCCAGGACCCAGTCCAGGGGCTTCATAAAAACAAGCACGGGAGCCCGTGCTTTTTTTTTTGCTGTGAATTCGCAGTCATGGCGAATGTGCAACAACATTTTTTTTTTAAGTGCTTTTTTGTCCTGGTAGGGTCCAGCACCAGAGCTAGGGGGTCCGGGGGTCCATACCCTGGCCTCCTGTCATTTTTTTCACTTTCTTTCTGGGACTTAGCTGAAGCCAAGTCCCAAGATGGCTGCCAACACTTCCTGGTTTAAAGTGTTGGCAGCCAACCAGAGCTCTGCACCTCTCTGCACATGCTCTTATTATTTGCAAAGTTGTCAGGGAGGATCCGCGGCCAAAGATATACAAATTTATTTTCCCTTTAATATCTCAAAAAACACTAAACTGATGTATATCAAATAACCAAAAGGAAAATCTGTGGAACAAAACCTAGCTTTCTGCCAAATTTGGTGTAATTCCGACCACCAGTTTGGGCTATAGTCGTGTTCAAAACTCCTATGTGAATTAACATGGGAAACACATGTTTTTTAAACCCCTTTTTCTTGGACCCCGCTTGATGGATCAACCCGAAACTTCCGATGCGCAACAAGAACCATGGCACATTTAAAAAAAAAAAAATTCATGAAGTTTTGTCAAACGGTGCCAAAGATATAGGCAAGTCCAAAAACACATGGTCCTAACTATAACTACCTAGTTGCGACCACCACTAAGTAATACACACATATATATATATATATATGTTCAATGGCATGTATAGCTGCAGATACACATGCTGTGCATTATCCTGCCATCTAGTGTTGGGCTCGGAGTGTTACAAGTTGTTTTTCTTTGAAGAAGTCTTTTCGAGTCACAAGACCGAGGGACTCCTCCCTTTCGGCTCCATTGCGCATGGGCGTCGACTCCATCTTAGATTGTTTTCTTTCTGCCATCGGGTTCGGACGTGTTCCTCTTCGCTCCATATTTCAAATCGGGAAAGTTAGCTAAGTATCGAAAAATTTGACGGTATTGTTTGCGCTCGGTACCGGTTTAGTGATAGTACATCGACACCGATTGTAGAAGCACTCCGGCGGCCCTTTGGGGCTTCCACTCTTCAGTGGGGCCTGGTTGGCCCGACCGCGTCCATGGTCGAAACTCATGGACTGGACCCCCTTCCGCTTATGCTGGAATTGCCACGGCAAGTATCCTTACACAGACCAACACTTGGTCTGTAATCTGTGTCTATCACCGGAACACAGGGAGGATACTTGCGAGGCCTGTCGGGCATTTCGATCGAAGGAGACCCTACGCGATCGAAGAGCCAGAAGACTTCAGATGGCGTCGACACCGACCGAACAGATCGACGTTGAGGAAGAGGAGAGAATCTCCATTCAAGAATCAGACTCGGACGACTCCGAAAGTGAGCAGCCGAAGGCGCAGCAAAAAAC
This sequence comes from Pleurodeles waltl, assembly GCF_031143425.1. Classification (NCBI taxonomy): domain Eukaryota; kingdom Metazoa; phylum Chordata; class Amphibia; order Caudata; family Salamandridae; genus Pleurodeles; species Pleurodeles waltl. The sequence goes on along the minus strand of NC_090439.1, from coordinate 1,031,403,440 downwards.
TGTGAGCAAACCTGCCCCGGCCAAGCCTCACTCCAAGATTATAAAGGCCAAGGGGATGCCACCGCCAACAGGCCATTTCTTAACCCAAAAACACAGTGACCAACCATTGGCACCGAGAAAGGCCTCCCAACAGCCGAAGACATCCGACTCCGGTCGAGATACCGGCTCCGAACCATCTCAGCACTGAGAAGGCGACACGCCCAAAGTAAAAAAGGTTTCCTCGGAGCTGAAAAACACTGGTCTGAAACCTTCGGTGCCGAATAAGGCAGCCTCGGAGCCGAAAATAGGCTCCTACACAGAAGAGCACGGATTTTCCAGCCAAATGCAAGGGCACAGATTTGAGCAGGAATTAAGTATGGGAAAGCCAGACCATACTCAAAGGAGGCTGCACATCCAGAAAGAGACTGGTAAAATTCAAACTCTTCCTCCAATAAAAAGAAAAAGAAAGCTAGCATTCCAGGAATTCGGAATTGCAGCCGAAGGCAAAGGTGGCTAGAGACAGAACACCACCACCAAGGTTTTCGCCACAGCCTTCTCCACTGAACTCACCAAAGCTGTCCCCGGTAACAACACCCCCAGTGCAGTCACCAACACACACGGGGATGACACAGGATGACCCGGATGCATGGGACTTATATGATGCACCGGTATCCGACAACAGTCCCGATTGTTACCCGGCAAGGCCATCTCCACCAGAGGACAGCACTGCATATATGCAGGTGTTATCAAGAGCAGCTACTTTCCACAATGTAGCAATGCATGCGGAGCCGATAGAAGATGACTTCTTATTCAACACCTTGGCATCCACTCACAGCTCTTATCAAAGTTTGCCAATGCTCCCAGGCATGCTCAAGCACGCCAAACAGGTGTTCCAGGACCCGGTGAAAGGCAGAGCTATCACGCCTAGGGTGGAGAAGAAATATAAACCTCCCCCAACGGACCCTGTGTTTATAACACAGCAACTGACACCAGATTTGGTAGTCGTGGGAGCAGCCAGAAAGAGGGCAAACTCCCAGTCATCAGGAGATGCACCACTGCCCGACAAAGAAAGTCGGAAGTTCGATGCTGCGGGCAAACGAGTGGCAGCACAGGCAGCCAATCAATGGCGGATTGCCAATTCACAGGTTCTACTGGCTCGCTACGACAGGGCACACTGGAACGAGATGCAACACATAATTCAGCACTTGCCCAAGGAACACCAAAAACATGCCCAACAGGTTGTTGAGGAAGGACAAGCGATTTCCAACAACCAGATAAGGTCTGCTCTGGACTCGGCAGACACAGCAGCAGGGACAGTGAACACTGCGGTAACCATTCGCAGGCATGCATGGTTACGGAGCTCGTGTTTTAAACTGGAAATCCAGCAGGCTGTGCTAAATATGCAGTTTAACCAAGAACAATTGTTTGGCCCAGAGGTGGACACGGCAATCGAAAAGCTCAAAAAGGACACAGACACGGCTAAAGCCATGGGCGTGCTCTACTCCCCACAAAGCAGGGCACTTTTAGAAGACCACAGTTTAGAGGGGAGTTTCGTTCCCAAACCACAGAGCCTTCCACCTCACAAGCCAGACCCACCTATCAGGGGCAGTACCAAAGAGGAGGGTTTCGAGGGTCATACAGGGGCGGACAATTCCCAAAAGCAAGGGGGAAATTCCAAAGCCCTAAAACACCCCAAGCCAAACAGTGACTTCAATGTCACAAACCCCCAACACTCAACACCAGTGGGGGGGAAACTTACTGCATACTACCAAAACTGGACAAACATAACTACGGACACATGGGTCCTAGCCATTATCCAACATGGTTATTGCATAGAATTCATAAATTTCCCACCAGATGTGCCCCCAAGGGCACACAATATGTCCAAACAACACTTAGACCTGTTACAGCTAGAAGTCCAAGCATTGTTACAAAAACAAGCAATAGAACTAGTACCCAACCATCAAAAAGGAACAGGTGTCTACTCCCTGTACTTCCTAATTCCAAAGAAAGACAAAACGTTGAGACCCATATTAGACCTCAGAACACTGAATCTCTACATCAAATCAGATCACTTCCACATGGTAACACTTCAAGACGTGATTCCCTTGCTCAAAAAACAGGACTACATGTCAACGTTAGATCTCAAGGATCCATATTTCCACATACCCATACATCCTTCTCACAGGAAATACTTAAGGTTTGTAATACAGGGCGTGCATTACCAATTCAAGGTGTTACAATTCGGGATAACAACAGCCCCAAGGGTATTCACGAGACAGCACATGCACGTATTCCCATACTTAGACGATTGGTTAATAAAAACCAGCACTCAACAGCAGTGTCTTCTTCACACACAATACGTTATAGAAACTCTACACAAACTAGGATTCTCTATAAATTACCAAAAGTCACATCTACAACATCCCAAATACAACAATACTTGGGAGCAACACTTGACACACAAAAGGCGATTGCCACTCCAAGCCCACAAAGAGTACAAGCCTTCTAGAATATAATATTAAACATGCAGCCAAACCAACACTACCAGGTGAGGTTTGTAATGAAACTTCTAGGCATGATGTCTTCATGCTTAGCCATTGTCCCAAACGCAAGACTACACATGCGGCCCTTACAACAGTGCCTAACAACACAATGGACACAAGCACTGGGTCAACTCCAAGATCTAGTGTTGATAGACCGCAAAACACACTTCTCGCTTCAATGGTGGAACCCTATGAATTTAAACCAAGGGCGGCCATTCCAAGACCCAGTGCATCAATACGTGATCACAACAGATGCTTCCATGATAGGGTGGGGAGCACACCTCAACCAGCACAGTATACAGGGACAATGGGACGTTCAACAAAAACAACTGCACATAAATCATTTAGAACTGTTGGCAGTGTTTCTAGCATTGAAAGCATTTCAACCACTAATAACCCACAAACACATTCTTGTCAAAACAGACAACATGACGACAATGTATTACCTCAACAAGCAAGGAGGGACACACTCGTCACAACTGTGTCTCTTAGCACAAAAGATTTGGCATTGGGCAATTCACAATCACATTCGCCTAATAGCACAATACATCCCAGGGATTCAAAACCAGTTAGCCGACAATCTCAGTCGAGATCATCAACAAACACACGAATGGGAGATTCATCCCCAGATCCTACAAGATTACTTTCTACGCTGGGGAACACCAAAAATCAACCTATTCGTAACAATAGAAAACGCAAAATGCCAAAACTTTGCGTCCAGGTACCCACATCCTCTGTCCAAGGGCAATGCGTTATGGATGAGTTGGCCAGGGATATTTGCTTATGTTTTTCCCCCTCTCCCACTCATTCCTTATCTGGTAAACAAACTGAGTCAAAACAGACTCAAACTAATACTCATAGCACCAACCTGGGCTCGCCAACCGTGGTACACAACACTGCTGGACCTATCAGTGGTACCTCATGTCAAATTACCAAACAGACCAGATCTGTTAACCCAACACAAACAACAAATCAGACACCCGAATCCAGCATCGCTCAATCTAGCAATCTGGCTCCTGAAGTCTTAGAATTTGGACACTTAGGGGGTGATTCTAACATTGGCGGGCGGCGGAGGCCACCTGCCAATGTTCCCCCTCCAAAATACCGCTCCGCGGTCAAAAGACCGCTGAGGGTATTTTGGGATTTGCCCTGGGCTGGCGGGCGGCCGCCAAAAGGCCGCCCGCCAGCCCAGGGCAAATCGACCTTCCCACGAGGACGCCGGCTCCGATTGCAGACACTGAAATACTTTGCGGGGCCCTCTTACGGGGGCCCCTGCAGTGCCCATGCCATGGGCATGGGCACTGCAGGGGCCCCCAGGGGCCCCGTGGCACCCCCTACCGCCATCCTGTTCCTGGCGGGAGACCCGCCAGGAACAGGATGGCGGTAGGGGGTGTCAGAATCCCCATGGCTGCGGAGCGCGCTCCGCAGCCATGGAGGATTCTGTAGGGCAGTGGTAAACCGGCGGGAGACCGCCGGTTTACCCTTTCTGGCCACGGCTGAACCGGCGCGGTCAGAATGCCCTTGGGAGCACCGCCAGCCTGTTGGCGGTGCTCCCGTGGTCGGTGACCCTGGCGGTCACCGGCCGCCAGGGTCAGAATGCCCCCCTTAGACCTTACACAAGAATGTATGGAGGTAATTAAACAAGCTAGGAAACCTACTACAAGACATTGTTATGCAAACAAATGGAAAAGATTTGTTTTCTACTGCCACAATAATAAAATTCAACCACTACATGCTTCCGCAAAAAACATTGTAAGTTACTTATTACACTTACAAAAATCTAACCTAGCATTCTCTTCTATTAAAATACATCTCACAGCAATATCTGCCTATCTGCAGATTAAACATTCAACATCGCTCTTTAGAATCCCAGTCATCAAAGCATTTATGGAAGGACTAAAAAGAATCATACCCCCGAGAACACCACCAGTCCCTTCGTGGAACCTCAATATTGTATTAACTGGACTCCTGGGACCACCATTTGAACCCATGCACTCTTGTGAAATGCAATACTTAACTTGGAAGGTAGCCTTCCTCATAGCTATCACATCTCTTAGAAGAGGAAGCAAAATACAAGCATTTACTATACAAGAACCCTTTATACAAATACATAAACATAAAGTGGTTCTCCGTACAAATCCAAATTTTTTACCAAAAGTTATATCACCGTTCCACCTAAACCAAACAGTGGAACTCCCAGTCTCTTTCCACAACCATACTCAGTAGCAGAAAGAGCCTTACATACGTTAGACATCAAAAGAGCACTAATATATTACATTGAAAGAACAAAATAGTTTCACAAAACAAAACAATTATTTGTAGCCTTCCAAAAACCTCATGCAGGGAATCCTATATCCAAGCAAGGCATTGCCAGATGGATAGTGAAATGTATTCAAACCTGCTATATTAAAGCAAAAAGGGATCTACCTATTACACCAAAGGCGCATTCCACTAGGAAAAAAGACGCCACTATGGCTTTTTTAGGGAATATACCTATGACAGAAATTTGTAAGGCAGCCACATGGTCTACGCCTCATACATTCACAAAACATTACTGTGTAGATGTGTTAACAGCACAACAAGCCACAGTAGGATAGGCTGTATTACGAACATTATTTCAAACAATTTCAACTCCTAAAGGCTAAGCCACCGCTTTTGGGGAGATTACTGCTTACTAGTCTATGAACAGCATGTGTATCTGCAGCTACACATGCCATCGAACGGAAAATGTCACTTACCCAGTGTACATCTGTTCGTGGCATGAGACGCTGCAGATTCACATGCGCCCTCCCACCTCCTCGGGAGCCTGTAGCCGTTATAAGTTGAATGAAACTTGTAAATTTGTAAATTTGTAGATAAATACTATTCTTATACACATTATGTACATATATACTTACTCCATTGCATGGGCACATTTACTAGATACACAACTCCTACCTCACCCTCTGCGGGGAAAACAATCTAAGATGGAGTCGACGCCCATGCGCAATGGAGCCGAAAGGGAGGAGTCCCTCGGTCTCGTGACTCAAAAAGACTTCTTAGAAGAAAAACAACTTGTAACACTCCGAGCCCAACACTAGATGGCAGGATAATGCACAGCATGTGAATCTGCAGCGTCTCATGCCACGAACAGATGTACACTGGGTAAGTGACATTTTCCATAGATATAATTTTCGAAAAACGGTGCAACATATTTTAGCACCAAAAGGCTGCACAATATCCAAGAGATCGTGGAAGGTAGATAATGAGCACAATTCAAAAATAATTCATGTAAAAAATCGTCAGCTCCATTTATTAGAAAAGTTCATGCAGGCAAACAAAAATAGACTTAAAAAAAGCCACTTCAAAAATACATATAATAATAATCAAATTGGTGCCCAAAAGAACAACAAACACACACTGTCCCGGCCAAATGTCAACAAATACACATATAAACACTTATAACTTATAAACAGACGCAGTTGATAGTGACCAGGGAGAGAGACAAAGGGCTGCTTCCCTTGTAAAGGACCCTTTGTGCTCTGATACAAAATTTGTACTCCCACCCCTGCCACTAAAAGCCGCTTCCCCTACTATTAAACAAATAGCAGTCTCAGGAAGACTGTTCAGCAGCCCTCCATATCAGAAAGGACGATTAGGATGGGGAAGCCTGTCTTCTATTTCCTAACTTCAGTGTCTGTATTCCCTCTCTCCAATGTGAGGATTGTCAACAATACACTTTCACTATCTGAGAAAGCAACCTCACCTCCATTGTGTGTACATGAAGAGGCAGGGGATTCCGAAATGGAGCACAAAGGCCTGTGTCACTTTGTTTCACTCATGCAGTGCATGCCAATCTCCATTAGCATGCAGGCACATATCCAAGCACACACGATCTCAGTGCCAGGATTTTGGGTTCACTTTTGGCAACGGAACTTTAGGTGAAAGGACCATTTTTTATGATACAGGAGAAAAGGATGTCATACCAGAATTGCTACAAAACACGGTAGGCTGCTACCACCGTGCTATACGCTGGAACCTGTGAAAGGGATAGTATTCCTCTTGTCAATACAGAGGGTCTTCTTGGTGCATCCCTTTAAGTCAAGGACATGCCTAGGCTTCATGCATGTGCTATATTATTTTAAGACTTTACCAAAAATCTGAAAAATGATATCAATCATCTGACATGCAAGGCAGGGGTCCAACTGTACTCCAAGCAAGGGGCATTCCATCCTAAAGAGAGCTATATATAAGCTCAGTTGATTCATTAATTTATTAATTTGTCTTCAAACAGAAGGACAGGAAGTTACCTACCTAATAAAAAAGGAGCATCAAAAAAAGATAATATGCTGCTGTCTAAATGTGGCACCCATATGCTTGCACTAACATTTTTAATCGCAAGAAACATATAACCATTGCATATATATTTAACAGAATAGTCCAGGTTTTTTTAAGCAGGCAACACATATAGAGAACCTATTTGGTTTGAATGCATATCATTTGAGAATTTGCTTGTTAATGGTGCAAAGAAAAGCACATTTTCATATATGGACCACATTTACCAGAATGCACTAGGTGGGCAACGGAGTCGTGTTTCACTTGAAATCCACAGCTAAAGGCTGTTTTTGAGTGCCAGTCTTGTTTTCAGTAAGACCATATAGAGGTTGTTGTTTCATGCAGTGGCTCCCAGGGCCAATGCCTACACAGCGGAGCATGGTGACGCTTGCTGTAGTATACTGTTTGACGATCAATTCCGAAGGCATTGGTCTTTCAATATTATAAAGCAAAGCCGTTTGGCACCCAGTACCTTCAGTGCTCCAATGAAGTGCTCATGAAGAGAAGCACAGATATTTCTCGGGCTAGGAAATTAAACATAGGAATAAATGTATTGTTATTAAGCTAAGAAAATGAATAGTGAAAGAACCCAAAGGTAATCAAGCTTTGCTGCATTGGCAGAACTGCAGCCTTGCAATGATGGACTCTTTCGACCAGAGAGGGCTACGGAAATAAGTTTCACTTGAAAGCGATTGGTGAGTTCTAGATCAGTCAGATGGAGGTTGTTGTTGAAAAATGTACTATTGGCTTTCAATAACTGTACTTAAACACATATTTTAAAAAGGATGACTAAAGAAATAAAAAAGGATCAAAAGAATAAAAATTGGCAGAATGAAGTATTAGCACACCAAGCCTCACAGAGAACTGCATCACCTTTGAGGTGGATGTGCACATGTGATCAGGAAAAATGAGCAAGAGAGTTAATGGTTGGTAGACTGAACCACGTTGAGTGCTGTGGTGGGCAAAGCAAAACATGATTGATAGAAGAGATCCATGGATAATGAAGGCTGACCAAGCGGCCTTCTATTTAGATATATTTATGCATGTATTTTATAGTCATGATTTTTATTATTATGTAGGGCTGCCGAACAACTAAAAAAGACTCTAAGCCAGACCTAAAAAATGAACAAAACATCCACCCCCAACGAAACGTTTTGCAATGGTGAGATAGCTCTTAACCCTAACAACTTTTATGAATTGAGATGAAGAAACAGATTTTCTGTTTTGCACAGCCCCAATTCTTGCTATCCATTCTTCTCCTTAGTTACCATTTTCCTGCTGCTTAGGCAGTGTGAGTGTGTTGTCAAGGAATGCTGAGGAGTGCCCTGAGGTGGATGAATTTCAGTTGGAGAGAGTGGGCTAAGCAGCAAGGATGCTGTTCCTGGTGGGGCAATGTACCTTCTTACTTGTAACCTTTAACTAAGATTTATCTCAAGCAATAAACCAATTCCTTACAACTTATGTGACTGACTATCTGCATACTTACATGCATGACCCTATCATCGATTCTGAGACATGATTTTACACACAACAGCAAAATAATGATCTAAAGAAATGTAGAGATAAAACTGAGGCTTAAACTGAGCTTGCCACAACTGGTCTTCCTGTGTGATAAATGTTTGAGGACTGTCATCATGCTGTCAGGGACAGTTTAGTATCTTCTTATAGATGTGTTGCTTGCAATAGCACCATGCTGACACCATTATCTATATCTGTATGCAACAAGATATGTCTGAGGGCATTATCTGAACATGCAGGAAAAGGATGTGAAAAAGAACATTATCAAACAGGAACTGCATTCTTTGGCTTTTACAAAAACTGTCAGGGGCAAATAATACATTTTACCAAGACTCTTTCACAGTAACTCCAGTGCTCAGAGGAAGAATCAATTAATTACCAGTAGCCCACTGCCAATTGGGTGTGAGCCTTTAGAGGTGTAATCTATTGTGAGAAGTTCATGACCTAACTAATAGCTACTGGGATTTCAATAATAGCAAAATAGTCCATTAGCATTTGTTTAAATTATGGCAAAAGGGTAAAAAAGACTAACATTTCCCCTCTTTGGACATTAAATGCATGCACTGCAATATTTCCAAACTGTTGATTTACCAAAATATCATGGGCAGGAGAAGGGACATCACACATTCGTTGACCACTGATGTCGTCACAGGATTGACAGCTTGACCCACGTGGGATCTTTAACAACTTCGTAGTTACTGCTAAGTTGCTAAAAGGCATGAAGGGAGTAGAAGCAACAGAAAGTAAACATGACTTTAAAGCCTGCTTACATTTGTTTCATGGTGCTGACTTTATGACGCCTGAGACAGCAAGGGGTAGCAAGTGCTGTACTTGAGGCTCTGAAGGGTGCCCTAGTGTGCCAGCTTCTACTCTAAGCTACCTGTGCTTAACTTGAGCCGGTGGTTTCTGCTGCTCGGCACCGGCACTTTATTCTCCACACCAGCATATATGACAGTCCACCACATGGTGGCTCTGTCTGTCTTTTTATTACATGAGTACAACAACAGTTCTTTGATAATTCAATGTACATTAAATATGAATAATACATGCTTCCAGCACCATTTTTATAGTTTTAAATGGCCTGGAATAGTCTGAAGGAGCCTCATGCTATATAGTTGTGTTAGTACCGTCATTGGCAGAGTGCTGGCAGGGGCAGAAGGTGGTGCTGACTCAAGTGGCCTCTGGAGAAGGGCCCTGGCACCTTCCTTTTAGATACCGAGCACAGTGTCTAAGAATAAACAGAACAGCCTTTCAGGCTATGAATGGTAATCCAGCCTGAGGTCAAATCCACAGCATATTGTGGGGCATAATACACCCCACTTCACCAAAATGGTGAGAAGCCAGAATTAAATAGTCAATAGTTGACAATCGGTTGACAGCATGTGAAAAATAGATTGTCCAAGAGATACCCAAACAATGAAAATTCCACGAAGAGAGGACTCACCAGTTTGGCCCGCCCTCCCTTAGGGCATGGCAGCAGCTGGGACGATGTTGACCTATGAAATCGCTGATTGAAATCCCATTCTTCGCCAGTGTAATAAATAACTTTCACGAATGGATAATTGAAAGCAAGGAGGTTTATTCCAGTAGACTGGGAGAAACAGCTCAGCCATCCATCTGCAAGGTCTTCCAGGTACTTTTCTCAACCTTCCTGGAACCCTACGCCCTACGCCATTCTAAGGTGATGTCAGAGGATGACATCAGTACCCAACATCATTAGCCAATACTACAGCAATGCCATTGTATTATGAGGCTTTTTTTTATCTGTATTTCTTTATTAGAGATTTGTAAAGACAGACAAAGCAAAAACAGAAAAATAACATAGTGCTCCAACCGCACCCAAAATACAAAAAGCAATATATAAACTGTCCCTTACTCAAACCCAGCTCCTCCACCGACCCGAACCAAGAAAGTGAAAGGCTAAGATCACACAAATTTAAAACAGGTTCATGTGCAAATGAATGATAAAAATGACTTCAACCACCTAAATTATCAGTCCAAAATGTAATGTTGCTAATAATTTCGTACACTGCTAGTCCACATTGTTAGGTCCCTCCTCATTCATTGAAGAAGTATCTCCCACCTCCCCACACCATATTCACCAACCCTGCGGGTGACAGAAATGGGAACCACGTGGAGCAGGATCATTGCTGGAGAGTCCTGAAGAAGAGGGTGCACGACTCATGTACACCCTGGGTTCCCCAATACAGACATATGTAATAGAAGAGAGGGAAGGAGGTCAAAGGAGAGACTAGCTGGGCTCATAGTTTTGGGGAGGCGGATCTTGGAACATGCAATGAGGTTCTTGGAGAGGGGGATATGTGATGAGATTGCTCGACTTATTGCCCTGTCACACACTCCCTGGTGAGTATTGAGGTGTCAGAAGCACCCCCCTTAGTCCGTGGGGTTTGAGACAGTAAAGAACACATTGGGGGGAGCGTGAGAGTAGCTGGTGTGAGATATAGAACCATCAGGATAGTGAGCGTCGGTCGTGTTGTTCCTCAGCTCGACGGTTGAGCTTGGGCGGTGAGGCAGATAAGCTCGTACAAGGAAGTAGGATGCGGATAGGGACACTATGTTTGTGAAAAGAAAGAAAGGAACAAAGAAGTGAAACATAATTATGAAACTATGAGAAGAGCATAGGGTGACAGTCAAAACTGAAACTGAAACAAGAACTAGAATAAGAGCTAGTGAAAAGGCAAGAGCGAAAGTATCGGCCGGGGGAAGAGTTGGGGGAGGATATGTGGGTGCATCGGGGAGGAATGGGGAAGTGGTCTATGGTGAGTCCTGGGGGGAGTATATGTGGTGGGATGGCTGAATCGTAGAGGGGGTGGTAGGAACTGGAGAGGCCCTATAGATAATTGACAAAAAAACATGTCCCACCTCCTCCTTAACAGACCACAGAAGTCTCAAGCGCAATCATAAGAGAGGGGGCCAACATCCCCTAATGGGAGGGCACAGTGGCAACCTGGTGTATGGGCGTGTAGCCTACTATGCACTCAGCACCTGCAGAAAGGGTGCCCATGTCTGGAGGAAAACCTCCAGCTTATATGGGAGACTATAGATAAGTTTCTCATGTGAGGCTGCACACCTTAGCTGAGTCAGTATACATGTCAGTATACACACCTTAGCTGAGGCAAGCGCAGTATGTAGTAGACGTTGTTGTGGTCGTGTTAGGGAACTTAAGTCACAACAATAAGAGGGAGGGGGTTAGGGAGGTTGGTAATGGAAGTATCTCTCTGAGGGTATGCCCCACCTTCCGCCAAAAAGTCTGTATAGCTGGACAATCATGCAGAATATGAAGGAGATCACATTGATCGTGAGGGCATCTCCAGCAAGAGGCATGAGATAATAAACCCACTGAACGCAACCTCAGAGGAGTCCAGTACCAATCATGCAGTGACTTGAATAAGGTGAATTTCAAGCGAGCTTCTCTAGTCCCCCGGTCCCTGGCCGCTATCATTTCAGCCCAGTCCTCCAATTCGTATTCAGTCTGAACACGTGACTGCCACTTTGCCTTAGTGGAGAGTAAAAGTGGGAGGGAGACGAGATGGCGGTTTAGTTGGGCATGGAGCCCGGATATTGCTTCCCGGAAAGATCCCCAAGTCTCCAAGTAGTGAAGTATCAGAGACTGGTGGGACCGACTATAGGGGAGGCCTGTCCGCACAGCTCCAAAGAGGACGGTCGTCGTCCTGGGCCAGGAGGCAGCCAGTACCAGTGTCACCCAGGCCTTTGTCTCTTTGCCGCCTGAGAGTTCACGATCCACACAGAATGGAGAGATTAGACTTCTACAGGTTGTGGCTGTGGGATAACTCCTCTGTTTGAGAGAGGCCTTTCCCCGTTCCAGACCCTCCCCACTGGACAATGTGGCGTATAGGGGGACAGTTGTCTGGCGCTCTTCCACGACAAGGTTTAAAGTTTGGCACTAGCCATCCCTGCTTCATTAATATGAAGGCCCACATGCTTACTGATCAGTAGGCCACATATGGCAGGTAAAATAAACAAAGGAGGGTTTCCAGAAAGCTGGGACACAATGGCTCAACAGCAAGAGGTGGCCTGAAATGCAAACATTACAAAGATTGCGTCCTATTGGTTACAGATCAGAGAAGGCTTACAAGAAAAACAGTGAGAAAGGACTATATGAAAAAGTGCACATAAAATATCTGTTGCAAGAAAAACAGTAAGAATTGTTAATATTAAAAAGCTTGAATATCATTGGTTTCCGGTCTGGTTGAACTAGCAAGATAAACATGTTATTTTTTATATCGGAATGTTGAATATCATTGGATAGGGGTCAGTTAGGGGTTGCAGACCATTTAGAAGGCCCTAAAAGCTTACTGGTGGACATCCTACCCGGCAGCTGATAGCTAAAACCAGAGCAAGTAAGTGGTCGACCACAGACATCATTGAAGGATAACTGTAAAGCAATATCAGCTGGCTGCTGTGCGCAATATAACACATCACATGAGCTAACATACTCCACGTAATAAAAAAACAAGCCTCTGCTAACTCAAATGGATACACAATCTCAGAAACTGGACATATAATCGAAGTACATAATTAAAGTTGTACATATTCATGTCATCTAAAAAAAATAATGAAATCCTGCCCGAAGTATCTGTGGGGCGGGGGTGGGGGAGCAGATAAACCCTTCACAGTATGAAGGACAAAGGCTCTTTCCGGCATTGTTTATACTTCGTGTGCATGTTTCATACACCTGCAGGGTGGATTATGGATTCATTTACCCTGATATTTCTCTGAGTTAGAGCTTTATTTAGAGATAGTACAGCTCCGAAACTGGGAGCTAGCTTTGCCTTGTTCAGTCTCTTTCCAACCAGCATTTAAATGCGGAGCCTGATCCCCATTTGGCTTTTAAACATGGCTGAATGCAACTTCAAATATTTTAGCGCGGGCACTGTTGTTCTGCTCCTCCTCCTATCTAGATCCTTAGTGTGCCTCTGTTAATCAAGCATAGTTATATAATTTCCAAGCGTTTATTAAACTGTTTTTCAAAGTTGCAGAGATAGAGCGAAGCATTAACTGCAGTCCACCCTGTTGAAACATTTAGGCCCAGATTTATAGTGGCCTAACACCATCCTAACGCCACATTAGCATCATTTTATTAACGCAAAAGGGCAAAAATTGCGTGCCATATTTACAAAGTGGTGCAATGCTTGCATTGTGCTACTTTGTAACCCCTTGTGCCACATTATGCCTGTGCCTGGCATAATGTATGTAAGGGGGGGTATCCAGCGCTGGGCAGGCCGTAAAAATGGCACAGAGGAATCTATGATGTTCCTTTGGACCCTTTTTATTGGCATTTATTTGTAACGCCTGCTAAGAGCGGGTGTTAAAAAGAGGCTTCCATTGCTTACAATGGGCCTCTGGGTGCTTGGCAGGATTAGCGTCATAATTTTTTATGCAAATCCTGCAAAGAACCGGACTAGCGTCTAAAAGTATGATGCTAGTCCCCCTGACTACCGCCATGGTGCGCCGTATTTTAAATGCAGCGCACATGGTGGTGTTAGGAGGCGCTAAGGGATACAAGAAAAGTGGCACCGTACTAGGTGCAGTGCCACTTTTCATTAATTTTGCTCCTTAATCCTATCTCATCACTGCAGAATTTCAAGAGAGCACAGCCCTCACTAACAGAGAAACGCAACAATATGAAAATATGCCAGTATTCCTGATTATTAAGCTCAGAAGTTTCAGTACAAACAATGAAACGGTGTCAAACACACAATGACGTTTCAGAAATGTCAAACTCTACAGACAAACGTGTGACACTCAATGCCTGCCAGCAATGCTGGAGTAAAGTTAGGTGCCGGCAAAACAAGAGTGAGTAGTTCCGAAAAGGCACAATAGACCATGTCGCTCGTAGACTTGAGGGTCCCTGCTCATATTACGACCAGCTCAGATTGCAGGTTGGTCAAAGTTTACGGTGTCTTGCACATGCAGGTGGTTCTGGAAAGGCTAGGTACGTGCTCAGCAGGCCTTCTGTTTGGTTTGTGAGAGGCACTCAACTCTCTCTTCATATTTGCTTCACTGGTTGCACAAACTCAGATCATTCATGCTTTCAATTTGTTTAACTGGTCGCATAAACTTCCCCTTATGGTCAAACCTAATTCTCGTTTGTTGGTTACACTATGTCAACCCGTGTAATAAGTGGAGAAGCTTGTGCAGGCAGTGCACTGCAGTGGGAGCATGGGCAACTTTTCAGGACTGTTGCTGCTTGCAACTGCTTTGTAGCATTAATAACTTAACAAGGGCCATGCAAAGTTTGAACCTCACCAAAGAGGTTAGGAAGCTTCATCCTTCTCAAAGGGAGAAAACATTTCCTAACGCTACCCACCTTTACCTAAGGCAGATTTTAACAACACGCTCTGTCCCTGTTACGCTGAGGATTTGCAGCCATGTATTATCCCACCCGCTTTGGGTGGGAAGTGGCAATCACGTTCAGGCTGGGGACAGGCCGGGGACAGGCCGGGCCTGAGGATGATATGAGCGCTGGGGTGCATCAGAGCCTTGAGCTTTAGACAGGTCACTTGTGGGAAGGGGAAAGACTGGAAAAAGGGACTCCGCGTTGACATAGGGTTAGCGGGATGGTATGACGCGGACGTTTGGCATGGGTGTGCTTCGATTAAGGACTCCAACACGGAACCAGTGTGAAGCTGCCATAGTCTATTTGTGGCTCCTCATGGCAGTAGGAATAGAGTACAACCACTGTAAAAGGCTGCGTTAGCTGGCTTTTTTGTTTAAAAACACTGACAAATTTACAAGAGGTTCTGAATCATCGAACTTTGTAACTTCTTACACTTCTAGATTTAGGCAGTCTTTCTACTGATGTTTTGAAAATAAGCATTTCTTACCTCGTGATGGTTGTGTTCGCCGAGTAACTAATAATATTCAATAATAGAAGTTTAAAACACATTATTCAGAAAAAAAAACAAGAGACACTTGATGTTTCTCCCTGTGATGGGTATCATCATAGGATAGAGGTGATGTGAAATCTCTTTCCTCCTAATATGATTTTAATGAAATGATCGCTGTAGTCGGCACGCCTTATAAGTGCATTAAAACATTTGAAACAATGGTGCAATAATTGGTATTTGGAAAACCTCATTATGTTTGCCATATGGCATCTTATTTTACTTTTTCTTGCAGAAATTGCAAAGGGAGACGAATCCTAAACTTTATAATGAGACTGTAAACCAGTTATTTGAGACCATTTCTGGAGATTCCGACTTTCCGGAAAGCAGCCCATACAGGTGTAAAAGATGTGCGGTGGTAGGAAATTCTGGAAATCTCAAGGATTCTGGTTATGGAATATGGATTGATGGCCATGATTTTATTTTACGGTGAGTAGATAAGGTTTGTATATATGGTTGCTCTTGGGTTCTAAAAAATGATGTGGGGAGAAGTACATGGCACTAAACATTAGGGGTGTTTTTGTTAAGAAATCACACCTCGGGATAAGAGAGCGAGTGAGAAATTATGATACAAAAAAGTGCACAAGCATGATAGGATGTATGGCACATAAAAGGGAGAGCAAAGAATGACAGGGGGAGGCTCTGAAGAATAAAAAGCTAATAGATCTTTTACAGGGACAAACAGTTGCAGTACAAGAAAAAAACAAATATTGCATAGAGCAACGATTAAAAGAAACTGGATGAATATTATTTTCAAGTGAGTAAGATAGCACAGGTGTATGAGAAAATAAGCCAGTGCAAATATTTTCCAGTTTTAATAGAATTGAACTTCTAGCTCCTAAAAGACACCTTTCACAGAACACAGTGTCAAGTTCTAAAAATAATGACTTCACTTTCTCTATAATCTAAATCATGTTTTTTTCCGTGACAAGTTAAGATAGAGAATTAATAATCTGAATAATAAATGGTTATGGCTTAGCTTTAAACCTTTGTTCAAAGAAAACCATCAGACAAATGGTTGTAAAATCTTTATTGCACTATGTCCCACCGTCCAGTCTGCAGAGAAAACTGGATTCTCTTATAATGGTTCCCAGTCTTTAGAAGTGTAAGGTAATGTCTAGCAAGATGTTGTCCTTTGGTGATAGGATAAATGCATCGGATAGAAGTGGGATAGAGATATTTCACAATTTAATATTTTGTTACAGATGTTTTAGTTTTGTTCTGGCTCGTTTTCTGTGAATTAGAATTATATTGTAAGAAACATTGAGGCACAACCTCTTCCTAAATTCAAATCTTTGGCTAGGTTTTCAGATGAGTATTTCTTTCTTTCTTTTTCATATGAACGAATGAAGAATTTGCGTAGTTTCAAGAAGCAGTTGTAGTTTCAAATTTCCATTTCCCTCAAATAACCTTCACACCTTTACATACATTCTGGATTGAACAATGCAGCTGCCAAGGCTAAGATATATTGCTTTAGATTTATTTATTCTGGCTTCAAAAAAATAATATAACCACAACAGTGAGGAAGCTACGATTAGCACATAACACCATTACCTCTTGCAAAAACATCAAGCAATTTATGTCTGAGGAAACACATATTCCATTGTGCAGGCCATGATATTGTATAATATTGCATGGAACAATGCTGTGCTCATTGGTTTCCATACATGCGTACTGCAACCTCTTGAGTCAGTATTTCAGTTAAGCAGATTGACTGTCCGACAGGGCCAAAATCTTACTAAAGTTTCTCTTTTGCTTGCCTCTCTGACTCCCACTTGCAGCCCACTTCTTATTTAGATTGGTTTCTGACATTTGGTGATGGATCAGCCCAGTTTCTAGCAGATCACCAAAAGACAAAGGGGGCAGCTTAGAGATTAGCAAAGAGAGAGCACCCGCTCCATTTAAATGTAGGAAACCGCTGGCTTTCTCTTTGCAGAGCCCCAGGTGGCTTTGCTGCTGGAAAACCTTGACCCTGTGGACTGCCTGATGGACAGTGATGATCAGATCGCCCTATTTAGAGCGGAGCATTGATCACTACATATTCACTGCCCAGGATCTCCATACAAAGGCAAACCAATGATTGAATAGGGTTGACATAAAAACCAGGGGCTTGATCAAATAACAGACGAGTATCCAAAAGACCATTCTTAGGTATACTCAATGAAAAAGCACCCTTCTCAGAAATGTGCAGCTTCATTAAGCAAGCTAAATGTCTCTCTGACAGATAGGGAGATTTCATAACCTGAACCTCAAAGCATCACCAGTTCTTACGGAGATGGGGGACTACTCTCCTTGATGTACCATAGGCATTCGACTCTAAAAAAAGCACCAATTGCTAGTACAAAACCTAGAAGACGCAGAAACTCAGGGCATGGTTCTGAATTCGATAAAATCCCACCTCACTGAAAGAGTCCAAATTGTCACTTTCAAAAGCTACTACTTATTCACCTCTCTCATAGCCGTCCCCCAAAAATCAACAGTCGCCCTGCTCACCCATCACATAGTTGATCTTACTTCTAATACCTTGTCGGTTCATTGGTATAACAATGAATCATGGTCAACATATCAACCAGCAAAGCTAATGCATACACCACATCAAATACTACAATATCATCAAAGTAAGTAGATGTGAATCTGCATATATATATATATATATATATATATATATATATATATATATATACATATATATATATATATATATACATATATATATATATATATATATATATATATATATGTATGCATATATATATATATATGTATATATATATATATATATATATATATATGTATGTATATATATATATATGTATATATATATATATATATATATATATATATATAAATATATATATATTAACAACGCAGAGGCAGTCAATATAGTGGACACAATATTTTAGTAGGTTGGGGGTTCAGCCACAATGTTATGGCATATAACCACTAGCTTCTCAAGAGTAACTGCTATATGTTAAACTTACCTCATAAAACATGGAAATACTCAAATGTGGTACATGGCACAACTGTCTTCCTATATTCACTTGCCCCCTGATCTAGGACAGCACAAGACACTTCAAAGACATGAGGAACCTTGGCATGATCCTAGACTCATACTTCTTACTCCAAACCATTATATCATTGTAACTAGAGAGGGTTTTTTTTTACTGTGAAAATGATATGGCATCTTCCTTTACATAGGCCTTTGTCACAGCATTCCACCATCAATAGCCCTAGCGTTGTCACGTTTTGATGATGCAACTAGTTCTGCATCAGTCTTCAAAAAATCTGAGTGGCTAGCTGTAAAGAAATGGCTCCCTGTTGCAGTTACCCCCCACTTTTTGCCTGATACTGATGCTGACTTGACTGAGAAGTGTGCTGGGACCCTGCTAACCAGGCCCCAGCACCAGTGTTCTTTCACCTAAAATGTACTTTTGATTCCACAATTGGCACACCCTGGCATCCAGGTAAGTCCCTTGTAACTGGTACCCCTGGTACCAAGGGCCCTGATGCCAGGGAAGGTCTCTAAGGGCTGCAGCATATCTTATGCCACCCTGGGGACCCCTCACTCAGCACAGACACACTGCTTGCCAGCTTGTGTGTGCTGATGAGAACAAAACGAGTAAGTCGACATGGCACTCCCCTCAGGGTGCCATGCCAACCTCACACTGCCTATGCAGTATAGATAAGTCACCCCTCTAGTAGGCCTTACAGCCCTAAGGCAGGGTGCACTATACCATAGGTGAGGGCACCAGTGCATGAGCACTATGCCCCTACAGTGTCTAAGCAAAACCTTAGACATTGTAAGTGCAGGGTAGCCATAAGAGTATATGGTCTGGGAGTCTGTCAAAAACGAACTCCACAGCTCCATAATGGCTACACTGAATACTGGGAAGTTTGGTATCAAACTTCTCAGAATATTAAACCCACACTGATGCCAGTGTTGGATTTATTAAAAAATGCACACAGAGGGCATCTTAGAGATACCCCCTGTATTTTACCCAATTGTTCAGTGCAGGACTGACTGGTCTGTGCCAGCCTGCTGCTGAGAGACGAGTGTTTGACCTCATGCGGTGAGAGCCTTTGTGCTCTCTGAGGACAGAAACAAAGCCTGCTCTGGGTGGAGGTGCTTCACACCTCCCCCCTGCAGGAACTGTAACACCTAGCAGTGAGCTTCAAAGGCTCAAGCTTCGTGTTACAATGCCCCAGGGCACTCCAGCTAGTGGAGATGCCCGCCCCCTGGACCCAGCCCCCACTTTTGGCGGCAAGTCCAGGAGAGATAATGAGAAAAACAAGGAGGAGTCACTGGCCAGTCAGGACAGCCCCTAAGGTGTCCTGAGCTGAGGTGACTCTGACTTTTAGAAATCCTCCATCTTGTAGAAGGAGGATTCCCCCAATAGGGATAGGAATGTGACCCCCTCCCCTTGGGAGGAGGCACAAAGAGGGTGTACCCACCCTCAGGGCTAGTAGCCATTGGCTACTAACCCCCCAGACCTAAACACGCCCTTAAATTTAGTATTTAAGGGCTCCCCTGAACCTAAGAATTTAGATTCCTGCAACTTACCGAAGAAAAAGACTGCTGAGCTGAAAACCTCTGCAGAAGAAGAAAGAAGACACCAACTGCTTTGGCCCCAGTCCTACCGGCCTGTCTCCTGCCTTCTGAAGAACCCTGCTCCAGCGACGCTTTCTCCAGGACCAGCGACCTCTGAATCCTCAGAGGACTGCCCTGCTTCCAAGAGACCAAGAAACTCCTGAGGACAGCGGCACTGCTCCAAAAGAACTGCAACTTTGTTTCAAGGAGCAGATTTAAAGACCCCTGCAACTCCCCGCAAGAAGCGTGAGACTTGCAACACTGCACCCGGCGACCCCGACTCGACTGGTGGAGAACCAACACCTCAGGGAGGACCCTCCGGCGACTCCGAGTCCGTGAGTAACCAAAGTTGTCCCCCCTGAGCTCCCACAGCGACGCCTGCAGAGGGAATCCCGAGGCTCCCCCTGACCACGACTGCCTGAACTCCATTTCCCGACGGCTGGAAAAGACCCTGCACCCGCAGCCCCAAGCACCTAAAGGAACGGAACTCCTGTGCAGGAGTGACCCCCAGGAAGCCCTCTCCCTTGTCCAGGTGGTGGCTACCCCGAGGAGCCCCCCCCCTTGCCTGCCTGCAACGCTGAAGAGATCCCTTGATCTCTCATTGATTTACATTGAAAACCCGACGCTTGTTTCTACACTGCACCCGGCCGCCCCAGTGCCGCTGAGGGTGTACTTTTTGTGTGAACTTGTGTCCCCCCCGGTGCCCTACAAAACCCCCCTGGTCTGCCCTCCGAAGACGCGGGTACTTACCTGCTGGCGGACCGGAACCGGGGCACCCCCTTCTCTCCATTGCAGCCTATGTGTTTTGGGCACCTCTTTGACCTCTGCACCTGACCGGCCCTGAGCTGCTGGTGTGGTAACTTTGGGGTTGCTCTGAACCCCCAACGGTGGGCTACCTTGGACCCAAACCTGAGACTTGTAAGTGATTTACTTACCTGACAAAACTAACAAAAACGTACCTCCCCCAGGAACTGTGAAAATTGCAGTGTCCACTTTTAAAACAGCTTATTGTGTTTTATGTGAAAAGTATACATGCTAATGTAATGATTCCAAGTTCCTAAAGTACTTACATGCAATACCTTTCAAATGAGATATTACATGTAGAATTTGAACCTGTGGTTCTTAAAATAAACTAAGAAAAGATATTTTTCTATAACAAAACCTATTGGCTGGATTTGTCTCTGAGTGTCTGTTCCTCATTTATTGCCTGTGTGTATGTACAACAAATGCTTAACACTACTCCTTTGATAAGCCTACTGCTCGACCACACTACCACAAAATAGAGCATTAGTATTATCTCTTTTTGCCACTATCTTACCTCTAAGGGGAACCCTTGGACTCTGTGCATACTATTCCTTACTTTGAAATAGTGCATACAGAGCCAACTTCCTACACTAGCTACAATGAATCAAGGATGCACAGTCAGTCAAGCCATGAACAGGGAGAGATACATTAGTGAGGACTTCCAGATCCTATGCTGGTCACAAATACCAAGAAGAATCTCTCACTGGGCCCTCTGCATTGCATATCAAGTAAGCCAGAGCACAGGACCTGTCTTCTTGCAGACAAAGGTGGTCATTAAAGGTCATATTTACTAATCTTTCATGCAACGCGGGCTACGAGCAAAGTTGCTGTGCTGCATTGCGTGAAGGGGGACAGCAGAAATGCTCCATATTATTTAAAGAAATATGGAGCATTTCTGCTCTCGCTTGGCATTGGTCCACTATTTGCAGCCAAGTGCCACCACAGGCACCCTTGCACCATGGTGTAAGGGTATCTGAGATACTGGCAGAATTGTTTTTGAGCAGGAAGGGACACTTTCCTGCACAAAACAATTCCTAAATGCATTTTCGTCTTTCTGTGTGTGATGCAGAATGTGTCACTCATCAAAAGAGAAAGTAACAAGGAGAAATGAAGGTATTTCTCGTTGTTACACCTCAATAAGGAAGGTGTTTCATGCTGACACATTCCCAGATTTACTAGCTCTAGCAAATATGGGAATGCACCAAAATCCATGGGTGGATGCATAAGAACACCCCTGCTCCCGCCATGGAATGCCTCCAAATGCAGTGTTTTGCAACACAGCACAAGGAGCTGTGTGATGTTACCTTTCCTTTACCAAGCAAGGAAAGGCTGTGCAAATCTTCGCTTCTGTGGCTTTGTTGAAACAGCTGAGGACTTGCATTGCCTTGTGATGACTTGCGTCACATAAGGACAATGCAAGCCCTTAGGAACTCTGGATCTCCGATCCTTTCAGATAGCTCATTGGTCTTCCTGCGGGGCATGGGCCATGGTTTCCATCACCCTACAGTGTTCTTTGTTCACCAAACTATAAATAAGGCCCCAGTTTCAAATTGTACAGTCAAAGGAGAAACTGTGCATTAAAAAATGCTTTACTCTTGATCAAGCCCCCTTTAGAAAAATGTCTTGTAAGAAGCTCCTTCTCATTTCAGGCATGCACACTCTGGAACAAGCTCAAAAGAGAAAATGAGTTATCAGCATCCATCTACAATTCAGAAAAGCAAGATCTGACTGTTCCCAAAACCATGACTCAAAATGTCACTGCATCATGTCGTACAGCTCCAGGCTCACACCTGCCCTTTAAAAAACAAAAAATACATTTTAGTGTTTTGTCTTAGAATAGGAAATGATTATAGAAATCCTAAATGTTGATAACATACTCCCTGTATCCACCATCAAATCTCTCCCATGATTCAACTGAAGAACTAACTAATGTTGACTCTGAAAGCCTTACAATTTACCTCTTTAAGCCCTTATAAAAGCAAAAGCACTGCATTTTTAGATTCACTTGGACTAACATAAACTATTTGAAGCCTACCAATTGTACTTGCATCCTTTCTGCACTACCAAATAAAAGGTCATACACAGTTTCATTGGTGCCCTCACCGACATCGGTGACTCCTCCTTCAAGTACCCACTGAACTCTTCCCAAGCAAATGGTTGTGTTTGAGACAGTCCTCAAAAGGGTTTTCTCATTTCCCTCAAACAGACATGTCCAAACGAACACCTACAAATCTGCCCTATTTAATTAGGAAGTCTCCCAGGGCTCCATCTTTATACCGATAATATTCAGTATAGCCAAAGAATACTTCACCCTTTGACAGTATGCAACTGACACTCAAGTTTACCTAAAGGTGTACTTTGTAGCAATTATCCACAGCACCAATCACATTGTGCATTATCCTGCCATTAAGTGTTGTGCTCTAAGTGCTGCAACTTGTTTTTCTTCAAGAAGTGTTTTCGAGTCATGGGATTGAGTGTCTCCTCCTTCTCGGTGATACTACTGCACATGAGAATCGAGTTCTTTATTAGATTGTTTTTCTTTGCCTTTGGGTTCGGACGTATTTCTTCTTGCTCCGTATTCACTTGCTCCAGTTCGAGACTCTCTTTCCGTCTTTACGTTCTTTCAACGGTATTGTACTGCGATCGTGTTTCTTCAATATAATCTCGATCAAGTCAGGTCGAACTTTAACTGCGTACTCTTCGGGCAGGCCTTGCCCGGCCCCAGGCCTATCTCCATGTGGCACAGGATAATATGAGACCCTGATGGAATAGATGCCGTTCAGATTCTGCCCTCGGTGCCACACCAGATTTCTACACATGGATCACCACCACTTTAAGTCAATGTCAGTCACACTCAAATCACAATCAACAATCATAATCAACCTTCTTCACAGGTTAGGATTTACAATCATCACCCTAAATCATACCTACAGCCTCTTCAGATTCAACCGTATCTAGGGGCTGTTCTCAATACACAATTAGGATTAGTTTACCCCAATCCAGCACATGTTCACAATTTTCAGCAAACAAACTCTCAGATACAGGTCAATCAAACTTACACACTCAAGACATTGATGCGCCTTCTAGGCATGATGGCATTGTGCATTGCCATTGTCCCTCATGCCAGACTTCCAATGGCCCTCTACAGCAATGTCTCTCTTGCCAATGGTCGCAAGCTCAGGGTCATCTTCAGGATCTAGTGTTGTTACATCTCTCTACTATGGTCGAATTCCACCAAATTACACAAAGAACGGCCTTTTCAAGACCCGGTTCCCCAAATAGTTCTGACTTTGGAATCCTCCCTCACAGGATGGAGTGCTCATCTCACAGTATAGGGATCATGGGACCCCAGTCACCAGACCATGTGCATCTAAGTACTAGAACTTCAGGCAGTCTTCTTATCTATGAAGGCTATTCTACCTCATCTAATGCATAAATCTTTCTTAATTCATACAGAAAACATGACAACAATGTATTATTTACAAAAACAGGGGGGACACAATCTTTCCTGTTGTCCCAGCTGGCACATGCAATCTGGAAGTGGGCCTATCATCACCACATTCATTTCTTGGCAGAGTATCTCCAAGGAATAGACAACGACTTTCCAGACCTGCTAAGCAGGATACATCAACAAGCCCACGAATAGGAACTCCACCCAACAGTCCTTCAAAACTAATTTCAAAAGTGGGGAACACCTTACATAGACCTGTTCGCCACTGCAGAAAACTCAAAATGCCAAAACTTTGCATCCAGGTACCCACACCCTCAGTCCAAAGGCAATGCCCTATGGATCAACTGGTCAGGGATATTTGCTTGCACTTTTCCACCTCTCCCACTCATTCCATTTCTGATGCGCAAACTCAAACAAACTTCTCTCAAAATGATCCTTGTAGCCCCCCATGTGCACACCAACCTTGGTTTTCGACACTACTAGAACTCACCATAGTACCTCACGAAAGACTCTCCAGCAGGCTGGATCTTCCCACATAAAATCTCCAACAGATAAGACACCCAGATCCCAAATCACTCACCTTGCGAAATGGCTCCTGAAGTCTTTGAGTTTGGTTATCTTCAGTTACTCGCAGAGTGTATGAACATTCTAAAATAGGCACGTAAACCAACTAGAGTCTGTTATGCAGCAAAATGGAAACGTTTTGGGCCAGATGTATAATGCATTTTTGCAATCGTAAACGGACCGACAGGCCATTTGTAATCGCAAAAATGCATTTTGGTATGTATGAATCCCAGTTTGCGATTCGGTAACTTGTTACTAAATCGCAAATTGGAATTGCAACTACATACCAATTCGGTATTAGGAAGAGGCGTGTAGAGTGCGTCCCTTCCTGATACCAAATCGCAGTGGCATGGAATGTTTTGTGACTGAAATGCGGTTACAAAACATTTGCATTTTACCACCTAATTCAAGTAGGTGGGAACCCATTAGCAAACAGGAAGGGGTCCCCAAGGCAACCCTAATCCTTTGTGAATGCATACGAAAATAATTTTTAAGAGCAGGTATTGGTCCAATGGACCACTGCCTGCTCTTAAAAAATGTAAAGAAAACTTTTCATTTTTCTTTTTTAAACTCATCCCGTTTTCCTTTAAGGGAAACGGGTTGCATTTTTTAAAAAAAAGATTGCTTTATTTAAAAACAATCAGGCATGGTGGTTTGCTGAGCCCAGCAGGCCACCATCCCTGTGGTTGTAGCCATTCACAATGGGTCGCAAAGTTCGACCTACCTCATGAATATTAATGAGGTAGGTCGATTTGCGAGCCGTTAGGAACCGCTAAAGGAAACTCCTGGAGTTTCATACATTCAAATAGCAATTACCTCATTGCAATTCACAAACAATCGATCCAAACACATTGATCCATTAACACCATCAGTACAAGATATTCTTTGTTATTTGCTTCACCTGCAAAAAGCAAACCTTGCTTAGACATCAATTTGGTTACACTTAGCTGCTATTGCAGCCTATTTACAAAACAGACAACATACTTCATTATTCAAAATACCAGTCATTAAAGCTTTCATGGAAGGACTTAAAAATAATCCCACCAAGGCTACCCCCAGTGCTATCCTGGAATCTTAATATTGTACTCAACTCTGCTCATGGGACCTCCATTTGGGCCTCTTCACTCTTGTCCAATACAATTCCTTTCTTACAAAGTAGCTTTTTTAGTTGCTACTACATCACTTAGGTGTGTTAGTGAGCTACAGGTCTTAACATTAAAAGGGCCTTTCTTTCAGATACATAAGGACAAATTAGTCCTTCATACAAACCCAAAATTTCTACCAAACATTTTCTCATAATTCCACATTAATCAAACAATTGAGTTACATGTTTTCTGTCCACAACCGGACTCTATGGCCGAAAGAGCACTCCACACATTAGATGTTAAAAGAGCACTCATGTATTAACATTGACAGAAGAGTTCAGGAAAACTAAACAGCTTTTTGTGGCTTTTTCAGTAACTCACAAAGTAAATCTTATTACAAAAATAGCATAGCTAGATGGATTGTAAAATATACAGATATGTTATGCTAAAACTAAAAAAGAATTAACAATTGCTCCTAAAGCACATTCCACAAGGAAAAAAGGTGCCACTATGGCATTTTTAAGAAATATTCCCTTAGCAGACATTGCAAAAAATGCCACACACATTTACAAACATTATTGCATAGATGTTCAAGCTCGCAGCAAGCGAATGTAGGACAAGCTGTCCTAAGAACACTTTTTCAGATAACTGCAACTCCACCAGGCTAGCCACCGCATTTTTAATTAGGGACTGCTTTGCAGTCTATGTACAGCATGTGTATCGACAGCCACACATGCCATCTTACGGGAAAGATTACTTATCAGTAGACATCTGTTCTTGGCACTTAGTGCTGTAGTATCACATGTGCCCTCCCTTCTGCCCGGAAGCCTGTGGCTGTTCCAGTTATTTTATATATGTATATAGTTATACATAGTTACTTATATTAGCATGGACATACTATTTTCTGTACTTCTCTTATACTCTATCTCTCACCAGCTTGCTGGAAAACAGTCTAACAAAGAACTCAATGCCCATGCACAGTATCGCTGAAAAGAAGGAGCCACTTGATCCCATTACTTGAACACATTTCTAGAAGAAAAACAAGTTGCAGCACTCTTAACCCAACACTAGATGGCAGGATAATGCACAGCATGCTAATCTACAGCTCTACATGCCACAAACAAATGTCTGCTATAAAATTTTCCTTTGTTTTTTTGGTCCCTGCCTCTGGAGTGGTACCCTCACCTGAGAATGCAACCTTCATTTCTCACTTTCTGGAAGGAACTGAAGATCTCCCTTTTCTCTAAGCATTCTACATCCCTTCTTCCAAAGCAGTAACTATTGTAATGTTTTACATGTTGTAGAAATCATAACTGCTACACATTTTGTAAATTGCATTAACCTCTAATCCTAGTTCCTTACTTCCTTTCTGTAGTGTTTGCTTAAAAAGTTACACGCCAGTTTGTACCCTAAATGTGTATTTCCTTGCTTGTTCTCTTGGAGGTCTCTTTTTAGGCTGCTCCTTATTTTTTGTTGACTGGGATTTGTGTGAATCGGGGCTCAGATGTGGAATTTTCTTTGAGGGGAAGGTATATTCTGTTTTTCTTTTGTTTCTTTTTATTGTTCTTTTGTGTAACTCATATCAGCATTATTGCTTTACTTTTGCTGTGTTTGGTGCTGTGTAGTACTACAAGCAGGATCCCCACTTTTATAAAAATCAATGCATTTGGCTTATTTTATTAAATCTTGCTGGCACGAAAATAACAGAAAGTATTTCCCATCCACTGTTATTTTCAAAATCGGCTTTTGTCTAACTACTTGTATAAGCAGCATCAAAAAGAAGTCCACCAACTAGCAAATTTATTGTTCCCCCCTTGCCTGATCCAGAATGAACAAAGCAATAACGGTGGGATATGAAGCTGATGTTGGAAGCAGAACCACTCACCAGTTCATCTACCCTGAGAGCGCTCACAACCTCCAGGAGAATGCCACTTTGATACTTATCCCTTTCAAAATCCTAGATCTTGAGTGGATCATCAGTGCTCTCACTACTGGAAAGATCGACCGGTAAGTATGGCAGCATTCTATCTCCTACAGAAATATTGACAGCAACCACATAGATTTGATTTTGGTTATATAAAGCGCTGCTGTTGCCCAAGAAGGGTGTCATGGCACTATGGATAAGCAGCTGAATAGTGAGGAGTGCTTGGATTTTTTTGGGTTTAGACTGCCAGATAGACTCAGGAATGTGTAACGATTGTCAGCATTCTCAGTAAAATAAGTATTTTGTCAGCTTCGTCTCTCCCTACACTTGGAAGAGGTACGTTTCAGGCCTTTTATCAGTAACGTGATTTCACCACTATTTTACCTCACCTTGTTGGCCACTCACAGAGGGCTGGTTTTTATTGAAAGGCAATACAAAGAAGCTGATTAAAACGTGTCCCATATTTTCAATAAAAGCATCTGTTATGGCATCATTGCTAAGGGCAGGTGTAGAATGGACATTGATTCTTCGCTTAGGTGAGAAAACTCCTTGCAAGAATCCTCGGCTTACAACATCCTCCTACTCTTCTCAAAAGTTTTTTAAAATGAGCATAATTCACTTAGATCCAATCACAGTTTCAATGCTCTATCAAATTACAATTTCAATACTCAATCAAATTATGGTTTTAGTTCTCAGTCACACTAGTGTTTCAGTACTCAATCACATCACTGTTTCAGTGTTCAGTCATGTTATGGTTTCACAGTTCTCTCACATTCTGATTTCACTACTCATTCACGTTATAGTTACAGTACTCAAAGCAATTTACCATTTCCTTAGTCCATCATCTTATGATTTCAAAACTCAATTAAATGATGGTTCTGGAACTCAGTGACATTAATATTTCAAAGCATTATGCCATATGTTGTAAACACTTCCCTTTGCCACATGCCCTTCACTGGTTTGCATGCATGTTTATACATAGGTAATCTTAGGTTATACAGGATGGTTTTTTTTAGCTTTTCAGCACAGAATCCTTTTAAGATATGGCTTGACAGTGGAGCTGCCTGCTGGATGTTTAGTTACCTACATGTTTATGCAGAGAAGAGGCTTGGCTCCTCCCCAGAGGAATATAAGTCTCTCATTCTCTCACCTCATGTTATTGTCATGTTATTGTTACAGTTTCCATGGGAACAATGTTTTATGTTATAGATAGATAGACAGACAGACAGACTGGTAGATAGATAGATAGATAGATAGATAGATAGATAGATAGATAGATAGATAGATAGATAGATAGAATGATGAAACATTGAAATTAAATGAAGCTAGTAGTGAATTATTTTTGCAAACTGACTACTTCAATTCATTGACAAGGAGTAGACAATTGGATTGTGTGTGTACAACATTTACTTTATAGGTGCAGACCAGAAGGTCCAGTCATGGATCTGGGCGTGTCGAACCAATTTTTCACAAACTTCAGGAAGAGATCAACACCCAGCAAAAACATCCTCTGATACATCCTCATATTGGGAAGAGCCTGGAACTTTGAAAGGGACTCCATATCCCAGACTGCTTTGTGGCCCCAGGAGGTGGCCATCTTACCAGCACCTGCATTTACTTGACCAGACCAACGAGCGCTATATAGTGCGCAAGGGCACTTCGCGGCACGGGAGGCGCCTGGAACTTTGAAAAGGACTACATATCCCAGACTGCTTTGTGGCCCCAGGAGCAGTCCATCTTACAAGCACCTGCATCCACTTGACCAGACCAACAAGCGCTGTACGGCGTGGGACGCGCCTGGAACTTTGAAAGGGAATCACATATCCCAGACTACTTTGTGGCCCCAGGAGGCGGCCATCTTACCAGCACCTGCATCCACTTGACCAGACCAACAAGCGCTATATAGCACGTATGGGCACTTTGCGGCGCAGGACGTACGCGGGCCAAGGGCAGGCCTGTCCTCGCCCGTCATAGCCCGGAGGAGGCTGGGTTGGGCCACCCCCCTAACATTTTTCTAATCAGGCACCGTTGACTCTCGCCACTATTGCACCCCTTTGTAGGTGTATCATTGAACTAACTTTTTGTAGAACACTTATCAATCAATTATAGCTTAATGGGCAAAAGGAAAGCAATAGAGGGTGGGGCAGGGGCTGTGTTAAAAACTAAGCAGAAGAGACATAAGCATGTAGCCAATTACTGTGTTATGGACAGAATCGACAACCTTCTTGACGAATGTAAAGGAATCTTAACTTCCTCCCTGGACAGCGGCAACAACGGAAGTGGGGTAGAGTACTCGCCTGTTAGGAAAGGCGCGGGTCACAAGAAAATTGCTGACATATTTGTAAAACGTGGCCAACAGGTTATAGCCTCCACAGGGCAGGAGGAGGGTAGGGATGTCATCATTCACGCTCCCCCATTATCAGCAGATAAGCCTCCAACTGATCCCAGCGACTCTATTCAGTGCATCAACCGCTTTACCCCTTTAATAAATATCTCAGACACACAGGACGACCCTGACCCATGCATCAGAGTGGGCGGGTCAGTAGATGTAGATGTAAATGAGCACCCAGCCCAGTCAAATGCACAGCATATGTTATGCATACAAGACTTAAAGAGGGAGGTGTCAGAACGTAAGTCTATGGTTAATTCCTTAATTGCAATAGTCAAGCAGCTAATTTCTCCAGACACAACGACTTCCATAAATCATTACGGCAATCCAATGCCAAACCATTCAGGTATCAAGAAATCCGATCAGCCCCCCCACCCAACAGCTTAGACGCAGGGAAGGCATTTGATGCCTGCGATCAAACTACAAAATCCACAAGCAATACTGTCTCTAAATACACTGCACAACCCATCATTGACCGACACCAATCTACAAGGACTGTTCTAATGGTCAATGTTCCTAAGCTACACCCACTGGCACAAAGAGAAGGGGGAGATTCCTTTAGAAATAAGGCAATTCATTGGATTCACCACGTAAGAGGCTGCTACTCTGTAATACGTGAGGATATAATTGATGCAGTAAGAAGGACTGACGTAGGCACACACTTTGACATTCTTCAGTTGACATCTAGGGATAGGAGTATGGTGGACAACCTGGTGGCCTTAGAAGCAAGGACAAGTGCTCCAGGGCAATCCTGTATCCAGTTCAAATTTCCTAGCCACCCGTGTATTGCAGGGCTCGTCCCATTCACTGCCCAACAGGTAATCCATCTCCTCTTAGCGAGAATGATTGACTTAAAGCATCATCTAAAATACACTTTGAACTTCCCCCTGACTTACATGAAACAACTATCTCTGGTCTGGCTGTAGCCCCCAATGTTGCCTCCGCAAGCACTCACATTTCTTCTTCATACAGATCCTACCAGACCTCCCGTGATCCATTGCATAGCCATGATAAGATTGTAAATTTTTTCTCCCATGAATCTCACTTATTACAGATAGCAAAGCATGAGAATACCGCACCTAGGACCAGGTGAGGTCCCTCAGATGGCTACCATTACTTGATATAGGATTCGCTGGACAATAGTAATGACGACCCCTCTCCTCCCAAGCAACCTCACCTGTTAAACCACTCTCCGGTAACCAAACTCTTAAATATGTCAGTAGACAGGGCTGTCCATTCAACCACCAGTGTACGACTTGTCTCATGGAATGTGGCAGGTCTGAGATCTATCCTCCCCCTCCCATCCTTCACCTCCTTTATTGAGGAACA
This sequence comes from Pleurodeles waltl, assembly GCF_031143425.1. Taxonomy (NCBI): domain Eukaryota; kingdom Metazoa; phylum Chordata; class Amphibia; order Caudata; family Salamandridae; genus Pleurodeles; species Pleurodeles waltl. The sequence goes on along the minus strand of NC_090439.1, from coordinate 1,031,372,020 downwards.
CGACATATGCCTTCTTCAAGAGACATGGTCGACCGACCCACTCTTCCGAACTGGCTATTCCAACTTTTATATTCCTGCTCTGCCCAGTATCAGGGGCAGACCTTCTGGGGGTCTAGCCATTTGGACTAGAACCTCACTAAACTGCTGTATATCACAGCTATCCATTGATTCCCCTGATCTGCTAGGTCTTCGCCTATCATTTGGGGCTGAAGCAGTTGTGATTATTCTTAACATCTATACCAGGGGGGTTGGGGGGGGTCGGGCTTCCAAAACCCTCTGCATTCCTGAGGCATTTTTGCAAAACTGTCCCCGGCATTACAAAATTATTGTGGCAGGTGACTTTAACATCATATTTGAACCTCTTGACTGAGATGATCTTGGGTCCACCCACGAAGAGGATCAGGTTTAGTCTATCCCTGCCCTGGATATCCCACCCATTAAAAGGTGGTCACAAGTTGCTGTTCAAGTAAAATCTCTGACAATGGAATTTGGACTTAGGGCACTCAATGGCAGGACCAAATCAGGCGTAAAGGGTTGTCACATGTGTAACAAAGTTAACCACACTAGCAGAATTGATTATTGTCTAGTTGACAGAAGATTATGGCCTTTAGTCATTGACATGATGGTTATTATGAGATCTGAAAGTGACTATAATCCTCTCTCAGTCCACCTGTCAGCTGTGAGCAACCACCTATCCATGATCAACAGCTCAGTTAAAGCACCAAAGGGAATCAGTCTGGTTAATGACAAACGCCACCTAAAGTGGAACCAGGTTCTTGCTGGACCTACACTCATTGACGCTGCTAACAACACCTTGAGGACCACATTGACGGGCTTAGAGGTGGGCTCCGCAATCCCCAATGAGGAAATAAGCTTAACTCACACCTCATGTTTCAAGGGTATTGCGGCCCTCTTCTCGGCTGACATAGCCTCTGATAGTAAGAGGCTCAAGTGTAGGCATCGCTGGTTTAACAAAGAGTGCCGCTCCTCAAGCAATCATTTAATCTAAGCTATCAAATCTAAGGATGTAAATGCAATTAGCTCAGCCAGAAAGTCTTACAAATCAGCTATCAACAAAGCTAAATGTGAACAAGATGATAAATGGTGGGCTGCACAAGAGAGGAACTATGGCACATTTTGGTCCCTGGCAGCGCGCAGCCCTGCAAACAGCGAATTGAACATTACAACTAATATTGCACCAAAGGACCAAAGGACTGGGTAGACCACTTCAGTGGGGTGTATTCTTACAACCATGATAGTTCTACTTCTCGACATAAGGACACTTGCCCAAATATTACCCTAACACCCACCCCTCCAGTGTTGCTACTATTTTCCCAAGCGGACATAGCATACTCTTTAGGCTCTCTAAAGCGTGTTAGGGCACCTGGTGCAGATGGTGTCCCAGCAGACTTATTTTTAACCGCTATAGCAATCTGGTCAAGATATATCACCATTTTAGCGAATGCAATAGCATCTGGGGCACCAATCCCTGAGTCATGGAAGGGGGCCATTGTTGTCCCAATTTCCAAAAAGGGTGACAGAAGCCTCCCCCCCAGTAATTATAGGCCAATTAGTTTAAAAGACTGCGTGCAGAAAGTGTTCTGTCATTGCCTCCTGGGCAAGACACAAGACTGGATGCCGGAACACATCCTTAGTCTCCTCCAGGCAGGTTTTCGCAAAAAAAAATCTACCATTGAGCAAGCCCTTAGGTTTCTGCTCTTATACTGGAAAACCGTTTTTATTGGTAAAGGGAACCTGTATGTTGCTTTTGTGGACTTGAAATCCGCATTCGATTTAGTACCACGTAACAAGCTGTGGGAAGTTCTTTTCCCTAATGGGAATCCCCGAGCACATTCTTGTATTACTAACTCGGCTCCATGAGGGTAATTATGCACGTGTCAGGTGGGACGATTGGGGGCAGCTAACTGACAGAATTCAGGTGTCAAGGGGTGTGCGGCAAGGGTGTGTCCCTGCCCCCACCCGGTTCTCCCTGTACATAAATGATATTGTCCCCTCTTTACTCAGACTGGAGGCTGACGCACCTTCGCTAGGCACACAGAAAATTCTGGTCCTGCTCTTTGCAGACGATACACTCCTGATATCCAAGAGCCCAAGTGGATTACGTAAACTCCTTGTGTGTTTTGAGGAATTTTGCTCCACACGGGGACTTGAAATCAGATCATTTAGAAGAAAGTTCACTCTTGAGGGAACGCTACTTGAAAAGGTTGGCACTTTTAGTTACCTGGGCATAATGTTAACTGAAAAAATGTCTTGGAAATCACATATTGCAAAGCAAGCACTGAAGTTAAAGCAAACAACGGGGGTCTTAATGAAGGGCTTTAACCTCCCACATACTAAACCAATACGCCCTGCAATCTGGATATATGAAACCAAGGCAGCAAGTTCAGCCCTCTACGGGGCTGAACTTTGGGGCTATGCCAAAGCCCAAGAAATAAAGGTTTATGAAAATTATTTCTTAAGAAATCTAGTGTCCCTCCCTCCAAGTATTCCACTCTTTCCCCTTTTTAAAGACCTAGGCATGAAACGCATTGACCACAAAGCCCGCCTATGTCCCTTCTTGTATTGGCGGCATTTTTGGACCATTCCGGAGTTTGCCTCTTTAACTATAGCCCTGCAGGCCATCTTAGAAGCTGACCACTCTCATAGTATCCCCTGGTTCAGACACATCAAGGGGCTACTTTACTCTCTTGGGCTTAGAGAACTTTGGGATTCCCCAACCACTATTCCCTTCAAAAGGTGATCTTAAAAAATTGTACTGGCACATGGTAGATCTTGAAGACATGATGGTGGCTCTTCACTCCACAGAATTCACCAACCTAAAAGAGACGTGCAAATATGAGGCTTTCTGGGACATAATCACGGTGGCAAGAGAAAGGAAGTTGTACTTCCAGTTCCGTATTGGCATCCTGCTATTATTTACTAGTCGCTGGTCACATGACGAAACAACCATCTGTCCAGATTGTAAAGCACCCATTGAAAACCTCCCTCACGTCCTATTTGTCTGCCCTGCATACACTGCCTCACGCAGGAAATGGCTGGCCCCAGCTTGTAGACTGCTGGGAGCTGGCAGGTCCGACCTAGCTCTCTGAATTCTTAGATCAGATACTCGCCCTATGCTAGTGATTGCTGTTGCCAAATTCCTTGGGGCAAGTTGGATTGTTAGAGGGAAAGTTATATCTGTATAATGGTTTTAGCAAGAATGTATATACTTACTCTGGGAGTGTTTTGTAAGTGTATTTAATTTTATTTAATTGTATTATTCTATCTAATCACATGTACTGTATATATTTTACTTAATTCTGTGTAATTATTTATTGTTGCTGTGCTTTTATGGCTCTTGTAGCCAAAATAAAGTTCTCTTGACTGACTGACATCCCCATATTGGCCGGATTCTCAGCTTCCCTCTTGGATCAGTTGCTCAACCATCCAAATGGCAACTGTCCTTTGAGGAGTCCTTGGACATGCCACCTCCACCAAAGCAGTACTACAAAGTTAACAAGGTTACAAGCCCTTTGCCTATCACTCTTCCACCACCACTGCTTCCAGCTTCAAAACTCTCAACTCCCCACCTACTTCTCCTGTAAAAACCCCTCAGGCATGTCAGGGAGCTTCAAGCATTAACATGGAAACAACCTTTTTTCCAAAAACACAGAGATAGGGTTGTATTCTGCACCAACCCCAAGTTTTTCCCAAAGGTGGTCTCACAGTTCCACCCTAATCAATCTATTGAATCTCCTAGCTTTTCTGTCGACCTAAATCAGTTGTGGAATGGGCTCGCCATTCATTAAATGTTAAATGAGCCCTCATGTATGATATTGACAGGATTAAGCTCTTTAGGAAAACACCTATCTAAATCAGACATTACAAGAAGGATTGTTAAATGGATCCAGACATGCCATGATAAAGCTGAAAGGACCTTGCCCATTCCTCCTAGAGCCCACTCCACTCAGAAGAAAGTGGCCTCAATGGACTTCATAGAGAACATTCCTATAGCTAACATCTGTAAAGCAGCTACATGGTCCACATCACATACTTTTACGAAACATTATTTTGTAGAAGATTTATCCAGCCAACAAGCCAGTGCTGGTTAGGCAGTTATACATACACTATTTCAAACTATTGCAACTTTCACAGGCTAGTCAGCACTTTTCCTGGAGCACTGCTTTATAGTCTGTGCACACAGTTTGTGTATCTAGAGCCACACATACCTTGAACACAATGTTTTACTTACCCAGTGAGCATCTGCCTGTTGCATCTAGCGATATAGATTAAAATGCAACCGCCCTCCTCCCTGGACACCTGTGCCCATTGCAATCATCTTTCTATCTAATTTTCCTCTTTCTTGCATGGACATCTCTCTTTATGTTGCTTTGCTTCACATTCCATCCTATCCTACCGTGCTGGAAAACAACCTAACAATGGAGTTGATTCCCATTCACATTACCAGCAAGCCACCAAACCACCGAACCTCATGAAATAATTTGCACACATCTGGGCCCAACACTAGATGGCAGGAGTATGCACAGCATGTGAATCTACAGCACTACATGCCACGGTCAGATGCTTACTTTGTAAGTAACATTTTCCTTAACGATTCCCCTAGCTGTAACAGAGAGCAAGATGTAAAGGATGAGACTCATACCGGGTAATCCACTAGAGATTCATAAAGTTATGTTTTCTTTCTTTTCACATACAGATCACAAATTGAGTAGACGAGTGCTAGCCATCATATTCCGTTCGCTCTGTGTGTGTTGATATCCCCATGTAGAACACATTGCTTACATTTCACTTTTCTATTTTTTGTGTAAATTCATGTTATTTTACAGGAACACAGCACACCTTTGCAGACTCTTTAAATCCCATTTTTCATCTCCGAGAACTCCTTATTAATTTTGAAGATGATTCTCAGACTAATATCCAGAGACTAGATATCTCCATTCCTATGTGTTTTGTGACAAATGGTCTATTAACTTTTCCAACACTATTTGGTTATTTTCCAACACCTAATTTAAACATATGCAAGTTTGGTAGCCATTTAACTGAAAACATTCATCTACAGTTAAGAATTAACCTCAAGATTGGAATATCTAACTTTCCTTAGTTTCAAGAAATCTGCATCTTGCTAGCCGTTGATAATTTGACAACAAAATGCAAGTATTGGGTAAAATGGCGGTAAAATTTTACATTGTGTGCACATACAGCACATTTGGCTCTTGCAGAAATATGGAATGAGCAGTTGCCTCCATATTGCTGGGCGAACATTTTCTTATTTACAATAGTGCATCTTCAGGGAAAATGCTGAAGTTCCATTTGATTCCGCTCTCATAACATGAGCAAACTCCATCAGCTCTAAGTCCTTGGCCTTCATTCCTATTGCCTATCGTATCCTGATTTAGTGGCAAACACACATTTGCCCCCAGGTGGATATTTCATAATTTTCTGACATTTCCCGAGTCTGCAGGTATTTATTTGAAAGGTTTCGTCATGTAAAATCGGGCAGAATGTGTGCATGGGAAATCTGTAGCATTCAGATTGTTGGCACTTCAGAAAGAAGAAAAAATAAACACCTCATTATCTATCTATCTATCTATCTATCTATCTATCTATCTATCTATCTATCTATCTATCTATCTATCTATCTATCTTAGTTGTACCTGTGTGTTTTTCCTTTTCTAGTTTATCTAAGTATTGAGCAACAGGTAAGTAAAATTGAGTAAATGTGTCATGTCACCTCTTGCCTCAATTGCTTAAACATAACGGTTGCATCCATTCATAAATATTGCGAAAGTGAGAAAACGCCCTTTAAAAATTTAATTGAATCAATCTTTCAGGAAAGTAAATAGTTCATGTGAAGGAGCAGAATAGGTAAACTTTTGCAACAGCTCCCCCAAGTGGCTTTCAGCATTCACACCAGGTTGTAAGGAAGTCACGGACGCCCAGTCCATAGAGACTGACACAGAGAATGTGTTTGCCAGCCGGTGGATGACGTTTCACGATGTAGAAATCATCCAATCCTCTGTGGAGAAAATTCAAGCTTTACACCCAAGTTTATAACGATGCGTGTAACTAAGCAACAGTTGAGGACCTGTTGACATTTCATAAAATACATAAAATTAGCATTCGTTCTGGTATAGGGATGTATATGCATGAGGTCATTTAATTGAAAAGGTGACCAATAATCGTGAGATGCAGTCTTGGGACCCAGACGTGGATATGTAGAAAGGCCCATCTTGTATTGGTGAAACAGATGTGAGGATCACGTGCATTGAAAGGGCGTGGTTTGATCACAGACAATGTGATATTATTTGGGCACAGAGTTGAAGGTGGTTGTGTCCTTTGGCCCAGCGGACATGCCTGGCCAGGTCCATACTAGAATTGTGTTTGTACGCCGCTTGATTGGTGTCTGTCACATTTCACCTCTTCCGTGGAAAGAAGAGAGTTAAAACACTTTTCTTCCAGAACTAGACTGTGTGTAAGTTGTTTATGGACACCCACACCTCAAAAATGTGAAGGTTTTTAACATCCAGGTCCGTCTAAGAAAGAGAAAAGACTATTATGGGGTCACTAAGTGTAAGGACAGGCCTGGAAGGTATTGCCTCCCCACTGGCAATGCTGGAAATTATCCGTGCAGCTTCCCAAGCAATTGATGCTTCAGTGTGTGGTCTTCCTCTTGCTGACAGACGAGCTGTGGCAGGGATGGGATGTGTTGGTTACAGGGCGGTCCTGGCACTTCAGACATATAGGACATGTACAGATGTACCAGTGGTCAGGGCAACTACTCCATTGCAAAACAATACAAATCCTCCCCTCCCGCACGTCACAACAAGTGTCTAGAAAATGTGGCCTTCGTCCTTGTATTATTTTTTATTTTGTTATTTGTAAAGCACATAAACATGAAGAAGGCTTCCTGGTGCTGAAGCTACAGGATAGGTGGCAAAATGAAGACAAGAAAAGCAAGAAAGAAATGCTTTTAACAATAGACTTAAGCTGCACGAGTTACATTTTTTCAAAGTTTTCTTTTGGAAAAAAATCAACACAACAGAGAGTCTATCTCTGACATACACTTTTCTGGGCAGATGTAGAGAGTCCCCAAGATGTTCAACTAATGTACAACTAATTAAGCCAATATTTACCCAACTTTAGACTCATTAGCGAGCCCTCTAACTTTCCGTTTTATTCAAAATGAAAAGTCTTCTCCCAGTTAAGGGAAATGTCTCTTTCTTCGTTGGCATTGAGTACTCTCGCCTCCTTAAATTACAGGCCCCAATGCAAACACCTGTATGTGGAGTGGTCGCAGTTACTAGAGGTGCGATAAAGTTGCGATAAAGTTGCCACCTTAAAGTTAAGCTTGAAATTTAATGGGGAAAATAGGCTGGTATATACCTGGACGTGCAGATTCTTGTGTGGAAAGCATCTGCGTGTTATGCCCCATTATTTAGTAATGGGTGGTATTTGTCGCACCTGGTGAATTCTGGACCCCATAGAAGTGGTGGATTCTACGTGATGCAATAAATAACCCTCTATCCTCCAGAGCACTCATAATCTAAATGTTCTGTTCATCGCTGGCATCCTACTAAGTTTTAAACGCCAGGCCAGCTTGTGCTGCAGTGGATGCTCATTGGCCAAGCAGTGCCACGAGAATGTCACCATCGCTAGGCAACAGGCAGCAGTACAGAAAGAGTGGAGAGAGCAGGTTTTACTGAATCACTGGGTATCTACATCGAAAAGGGAAGAGCATTACAACAACAAAAAATGTAAGTGGTTTTGGGCAGGTACTGATATATTATTAACAAATATACTTGTCTTTAGTGTGTCGCAGGAGTGCTCGGTTTGGTCGTGCAACAGCATGCTATGCAAAGTACCTGGATCTATCATCAGCCAGCAGAGATGCTAATCACAATGCCAGGAATGAGGAATTACTATAACTAATTCTAGTAAATTGGGTGATGCAGCTTTACTGGTCATTGTGGAATTAAACTGCAGTAACCTGACAATTCTTTCGATAATCTATGAATGTGCACAAGTTCCTTTTTTACTTGAAGATGTGGGAGAAGCCTGGTCTACATACTTCCTCTCCGGTGCTACTTCAAGACAACATCTGCATGCTGTCAGATCCACAGCAGTAGTTCATTTGGCGCACTTTGAGGCATAGTACTTAAGGGAAGTTTAGCTTCGAAGCTATGTTAGTGTCCCTGTGCCGTGGGCAAACAGGAACAGTGCACCCTATTACAAGTGATGGACTACCCCCAGGGCAGCTGCAAACTCATGCTGGTCCAAGGGCAACACATTAAGGAAATACAGAGCAGCCGATTCAAACATTCGCTTTAAAGAGGGGACAGAGATCCCCCTGCAGGTAGGTACAGTGAGTGACTGCTGGGGGATGTCTTGGGGTCCACTCTTGGGGGGCGAACAGACTGTGTGCCACCTATTTGCTGCACACAGTCAGTGCACCTTCTGACAGCTTCTTCACCTTTGCGTCCACAGCCATAATAGGGGTGAGCACAAGGGCAAAGTGTTTAATCTCCATGCTAATGAGGGATCACCCCATGAAGACGGCACCAGCACTATCCGCATTAAGAAGAAGGTGCACAAGTGTCTGCACCTTCCTCTGTAGCGCTGCCGCCAGAGCACAGAAAACGGGTGCACATACCCACACAACGGACCCCAAAGCTAAACTTTTCTTTTTTATTTTCAAAAAGAAAATCTTGCAGCTGAACTCTCTCTTTGAAAATAGGAAAGAAAATGCTTTCTCGCCATGGAAGTCACTTCCCATGGTGAGGGGAGCATTTAGCAGTTTTCCCTGCCCCTTATCGCCAGGGTTTTTCCTGGCGGTGATGGGCATTGAAATCTGACCTATAAATCCACTCATCTAAATTAGGTGGGCCGAATTAGAGGTCTGCTTCCGGCGGACCCTGCTCCACAGCACCATCAGCGGCATTCAAGCAAGGCAGAGATGGAGTAACTACATCCTATTTATGACTGAATAGTGTAAGATTTTTGACAGAAGCCAGCCTTTGAGGGTTCTAAAACCCATAGATGGTACAAAAGCTTGCAATTAAAAAAATAGGGGTGTCATTCACCCTAGCAACATGCAAAAATTAAATATCCACATCAGACAGTGTCTTCCATCTGTGTCCATTTCTATGTGTGGCAAAGTTTGTATACCTTGCAAAATAGAAATATCCTTTTAATTCTTTAAAAATATAATTCACTCTGCTATTTAAACGTAAAGTGCCTGCCAAGGTTCAAAATGATCCTCTATTTTGTGTCCTTGATTACTAGCCCAGCTGTGTGTGCATGGGTCTAAGAAGGACAGCAGCACAAGTGACCCATTAGGATCCGTGAAAAACATGGCAGAAGCAGTGATCCTAATAGTGAAGTCCCAAGGTGATATTATTCGCTCGTCAGTGGTTCCTATTTTGCAGGTTGCAATCTCCTCGCTTCGTATTGAGGAAACCAGAAGTCAATGAATAACGCCATGCTGCTTTGTTTTAATGCAATGTGCAATAAAGGTGAGAGATTGTATAGTGAAAAGCGACATTGTGATAGCAACCTTACAGAAGACACTAAAATCAAGCATTGGTAAAGGCAATAAGTAGGTCTGGCGTTGGCTATCAGCCTTTTTGGCCTTGTCAACGCTTGTTATGTTTTGTCTAGTTTTTTTGTATCACTTTATTTTTGGAGGAGCTGCTGGGCCTCACCCAAAAATAGAAACAAATTTGCCAAATGCAGAAATGTTCTTTTGGTCTCAAAAAGTGTGCATGTAGTTCATAGCACTGAAGGGACTACTTATTGTGTGGAAGTGGTCCGTGTGAAAGAGCAGATTGCCTGCGCTCACAGTCAGGAACCCAGTTGCGAAGTGGTTCTGACCAATCGGCCAGTGCTGTATACTGAAGTGGGCAGAAGAAAAAGGATAATACCACATCAAGAAACCAATGGATGACGAGGGCTAGCTGTAAGCCCCTTTCGGTAAGTATATTATTTATTATAGTTTAGTAAAATCAAAAGGCCTTGCCTAACACCAGACCTAAAAACTAAGATAAAACTAAATGCACCAAAGACCATTCTAAGTGAAGTTGACACAGGCCATGATCATAGACTTGCAGTTAAAAATAGCCAAAAAGGGCTGCATTGGTGATGCCATTCCTGGCATCCATGGCCACTGTACTTAAAAGTCAGGCTCGCGTTTTGGCAAATATCCGGGATATACACTGTTTCCACTAGCCATTACAGCACGCCAAGTGCAATAGCAAAAAACAGCCTGATATTAGAGCGAGCTGTGGAGTATTATGAGGTCATTTCCCAGTATTACAAATACATTTCCGGTAATGCCACAGATGTTTCCTTATAGATTAGAGTGAGCAAAGTGCGCGTGGCTTCATTACCGAACTTCATTCTACTCTGCACTAGTTCTGCTTTGTTCATATAGAGGAGGATTGATAGTATATGGCTCAAGTTTTCTTTCTACGAGAGTCGTGTACAGGGTCGAGATGGCCTATAGGACAATCTGACAGTGCCAGAATTGCTGGTCTGACCGGTTCTTTAGCGGTTCTAGTGGGCGGCCATTTTTATTTCAGTGCCTGGCCCTATTTTATCTTCCAGTCCGACCCTGGTTAAGTAACATTTTTGTTTTGGATCGAGACATTTATGTGAATGGGTTGTTAAAAAAGTAAGCCACATGCAAAAGTAATTCCTGAAAAATACGTGAAAGATATTGGTATTAATTTACTAATCCATGGAAACGCGAATACTGTATAAAGGAGAAAGCAGATTGCAATTACTAAAAAAGATTACGGCCCATATTTATACTTTTTGACGCTAAACTGCGCTAACGCAGTTTAGCGTCAAAAAATTTAGCGCCGTCTAACGCCATTCTGAAGCGCCATGCGGGCGCCGTATTTATGGAATGGCGTTAGCCGGCGCTAGCAGACCGGCGCTGCCTGGTGTGCGTGGAAAAAAACCACGTAGACCAGGCAGCGCCGGCATAGGGGGAAAATGGCGTTAGGGCGTCTTAAAATGGGGCAAGTCAGGTTGAGGCAAAAAAATCGCCTCAACCCGATTTGCGCCATTATTTTCGACGCCCAGACGCCATTTAAATGACTCCTGTCTTAGTAAAGACAGGAGTCATGCCCCCTTGCCCAATGGCCATGCCCAGGGGACTTATGTCCCCTGGGCATGGTCATTGGGCATAGTGGCATGTAGGGGGGCACAAATAAGGCCCCCCATGCCACCCAAAAAAAATTAAAAAATATAAAAAATTATACTTACCTGAACTTACCTGAATGTCCCTGGGGTGGGTCCCTCCATCCTTGGGTGTCCTCCTGGGGTGGGCAGGGGTGGCAGGGGGGGTCCCTGGGGGCAGGGGAGGGCACCTGTGGGCTCATTTTGAGCCCACAGGCCCCTTAACGCCTACCCTGACCCAGGCGTTAAATAGTGGCGCAAATGCGGGGTTTTTTGACCCGCCACCTTCCGGGCGTGATTTTTGCCTGGGAGTATAAATACGATGCATTTGCGTCGCCGTCATTTTTTTAGACGGGAACGCCTTCCTTGCATCTCATTAACGCAAGGAAGGCGTTCACGCAAAAAAATGACGCGATTTGCCCATACTTTGGCGCTAGACGCGTCTAACGCCAAAGTATAAATATGGCGTTAGTTTTGCGCCGAATTTGCGTCAAAAAATACGCCGCTAATTCGGCGCAAACGGAGTATAAATACGGGCCTACATTTCCAACAAAGCAACACAAGATGGCGACGTTGGATGAAAAATTAGAAGCTTCGCAAGACTTGTTTCAGTAGCATTAATTCATTTTTAAGTTTTGCTTCCTATAGCGTGCATCTTCCTGCATGATAACATGCTGTATTTTTAACGTGGCACAATAAGTATATTGATTACAGGATCTATTATACTTTTAATTTAACATATATTTTCAGTAGGGTGTCCATACTTTAGTGGGAGTGGGCCAACACTTCTCAGCAGGACTGATGTATTTTAAACTGGAAAGATAGTAAATACATTGAATATTTTGCTGTAATTCTAATGGAGCATGAAGAATACACTTTATGATGGAGAGACTACTTTAATGGGACTCTAAAGCACTTCTCAGATCAAGTGTTTTATGTTTAGTGCTACTGAAGGATATCACCAGAGCTTACTGCAGCACTTTATATGACTATGATATTAGGTCTGTAGGAATTGCCTTGGAGGAGTGAGCATCTTTCTAGTTGACCAAAAATTCACAGTTATTGAAACTTCTTAAGTTTAACCCTATCCATAGGAGGAGAATGATCATTAAAAACATCTGGCGCAGGTGGCTACGGAACACCACTTTCGGGTCAAAGGTAGGACCAACTCTCAACTGATAACTTTTCAAGATTACAGAAGATAAAGAAGCTGCCGCTGAAATTATGCAGGAGGGGCAGTGCTTGATTTGAGCCAGTGCTTTCCGGTGCTCAGCACCAGCCCTTAATTCTCAGGGCCAGAGTTACTGATAGTCCACCACATGGTGGCGCTGTCTATCTAATTTTGACATGTGTGCAAAAATGTATTTAATATCTTAATATACCTTAAAAAATGAATAATATCTGCTGCTCACACAATTTTATAGCTTTGGGTGGCCTAGAATAGCCTTACTTGTTATACTTTTAGGTGTGTGATGGTTACTACTTGTGTTGGTACTGTCATTGGCAGCTCTGGCGGGGGCAATGGGTGGTGCAAGCTGTAATGGCCTCCAGTCGCGGCTCGCTGGTGTGTAAGCGGGTGGGGCAGGATGCAGCACCCGTGGGTTGGGGGGGGGGTAATATTTAATTAAAAAAAAAAAAAAAAAAAAACTTACCTCCTCGGTTGCCCCGGTGCTCCTCTTTCCCTCGTCGTCGCTTTAGGCAGGCACAGGCTCCCAGCCTGCCCTGCGGCCAATCCTGATGCTGCTCAGAGCAGCATCAGGATTGGCTGGGTGTGCCGGGCTGGAGAGAGCCCTGTGCACATGTGGGTTTGGCCAGCCTGAGACGGCCAGCCAAACACAAATGCGCTCTGAGGGAGTGTTTTGTGCACTCCGCTCACTGCCCGCAACCTCCATGTCGTGCTCCTTTCACCATGAAGGGATAATAAACCCAGTTTATTATCCCTCTGTGGTGAAAGGTTTGCAGCTTCTGCTGCTGGCGGGGGTGACGCTCCTCCGCCCTTATGGAGGAGTCGCCCCTGGTGGCCTAATGACAAGGACCCTGGCACTTACTTTTCAACAAATTAAGTACTGAGAGGGGTGTAATAAATTATGCACCAGGTTAACTTAATAATTGTCAAGAAAAGGCAAATTATGCAGTGTAATGCAACACAATCTGTGGCAATATTACAGCACCATTTTTTCAAGTTTTTGACCGTGCAGCACATGGTCTGCCACTCTGCATTAACATGCGTGGGAGTATTTTTAGTAACTTTTGATCTGTTAGTACTAGAAACAACATTTAATTTGTTACAATCTGAAATTCATGCAAAAAATACTGGATGATGTGTCAAATGTGGCAAATCTATAATTATGCAGAAAACCGTGCAGCTACAGAATTACATAATGCAAGTAGTCTTGCTTACAGGACAGAGAACATCATCCCCACTCCCTCCAAGGTCAAAAACCCATGAACAGAAAGAAGTTGTTTAGGAATCCAATAACAGCTCAAATGTTGTCCCCTAAAAATATGCAGTAGAAAAGATAAAGAAGCCCTTTGCCCTAAGGCTCACACTTTCCTCACTACCCCCCAGGCATTGGTAACGCCTTCAGCTGCAGGACTGACCCCAACAGATCTATATCCTTCACCTCTCATGTGTTTCAAATGTGGCTTTACGTCAGTGTATGGGTGCTGTAGGTTCATGGTACCCAGGAACTGCAATACCATGGTACTTGGGAACCACACAAGAAGCCTTCTTAAGCCTATAGCTGCAGGCAAAGTGAAAGGCTTACCTGTGGTCAGATTTGCTGGAGCTTCTCAACCTCCTGCTTCTGCTAAGCACTTCTGGCTTTCTTCCGGGGAGCTTGACATCAAGAGAGCAATTACTTGAAAGTTTGCACGTGTGCTTTAAAGAGGCTCTACAGGTAGTCTAGTTCTAATTTTTGCTTTTCCTTTTCTACCCTTTCCCATATAGTCGTTTTTTCTTTAGTTTCTCTTAGGTTTCCTAATCCATCTTGGAAATTGTCACATGGGTGTTTTATCTTTTCCTGTTTATTTTTTACACAAAGGCTCCAGTCTGGTTGGAGGATTGCTAGTCCCTGTTTCTAGTGCTAAAATATTTCTTCTGGTATTTAGTCCTGAGCTCTGGAATCCTCCATTAACCCTTAGAAGTTCTTCGTCATGCAAAGAGGTTTTTATGCCTATAGCTTTTTTCTCCATAGACTGACACCTCCTCTTGGGCACATGTTTATCACACGTTCCATGTGTGTGATTGCACTGTGGCTCAGGAAGAAGATGTTTGTACCGCAGACAGTCCAAGTTCTGGCTCCATAAGTTAACTCAGCATCCAGCTCTAAACATTGTGCCTTTTAAAACAGATTTGTATCCTGCATGGTGTGTCCTGTCCACATTCCTCTTCCTAATCTTATGAAGGGAAGAGAGCCTCTTGACACCAGTCACCAGAATAGGTGGGCTCCTACAGCTTGCTACCTATGCATACGTTTTCCTGGTGGGGAAGTTATGTTGGTCTTAGGTTTGTTAAGAGATAGTAGAATTATTATATTTTTGCCATATGGTAAGAAACTTAACACTGAAAGTGCCATCCATATCACACTAGATTAGGTGACTTACTATGACATCAAACTTATGTTGCTTGTAAGAGGTGATCTCTATGTAGCTTAGACTGAAAGAATACCTCACATGAATGATGAACAATTTGTAAAGATTAACGCTTGTGGAAATATTTCAGTACTTTTATGCTTATAATGTTAAGGGTTTTTTATATTGCCCGTATGCTCCTTTTTGCAGCGTGAATCTTAGCTGGATTCATGTGCTGTGCATCATTATGCCATCTAGTGTCTGGGACCAGAATTGTTTTTGTAGTCAAGTGATTTGCACTGCTAGATGCTAGGTTTTTACAGCTTGTGTAGTAGATTGTATGCTGTGCATACATCATGCATTAATGGTTGGGTTCTGAACTGCTACCTGCTGAAAATATTTGTGAGTCTACAAGTGAAGACTCTCACATATTGTCTTCCATGTTTTATAGAATAAACAAGCGTGATATTTTTAGATCTTGCCTTTATACAGCTTTGGCTGTTTGTTGCCATAAGACCTATTGTGCATAATGCCAATACTTAAGGGGGGCTTTGGGTGAGCCCATTAATTATTGTTGATTGTTTTTAGGTAGCCTTTCTTGTTCTTCTCGTCTTTGTCTCAGTTATGGAGCAAAGCTTCTTCACCATCCCCTAACTGGATGACTTCCTTGGCTGACATCAGGGAACTACTTTTTTAGCTTTATCTTTTAGCACTCCATGGTAGTGCATGTATTGTCTTGCACTCTCTCCCTTATGCTGCATCTCCCGTTCCCTGCATTCGCAGTGTTGCTTGCCAACCACCCACCCACAGCTGCTTTGTTGCACACACCCCTGTCCCTGCCGACCATTGCTTCACACTGTTCATGATGCTGAGTTGCACCTGCACCCCTGTTCCTCCAAAACCCGTCCCCATCCCATTTTTCTGTTTTTTACTTATACTTAATATTTTTCATTTTTTTTAGGAAGGCACAGCAGCTGCATTTTCCTACTGGGCTGGTCTTTCCTCTTTAATGCACGTTTGTACACTTTCGATATATTTTTAATTTACTGCCTCAAGACTGGCGTCTTCCGTCTCAGAACAATTCATTAAAAGTAAAAGCAAATGGCTGCAGCACCGCAATGGTTACACATGCACGCATATACGTCATCCTGCTGGGCGCCGACACTTGTCTTTTTGCTGTTCAGCATTAGAAGTAACCATTGCTGTGTATCGATGCTGTTCAGCATTGATAACCTGCTTTGGTAAACTCAAACTGTTGGCTAACGCCTGTGAAAGTCGAGACCAATTGACTTTGCTCATGCTTGCTATTAAACTCACTCGTGATTTGCTTGTTTCGGAAGATGAAACCTAGAAAGGAAACCATCCGCAGCACAAGATTGCAGATCGAGCCAAGATACTCTAAACCAGTGGTTCCCAACCTTTTGACTTCTGTGGACCCCCATTTTATCAATACTGGAGCCCTGGGACCCCCACTGAATCATTATTGGAATCCGGGGACCCCCACGGAGTCATTACTGATAGCTGGAACCTAATATTATTACATTTTCTAAGCAGTCGCGGATCCCCTGAGGAGGTTTCGCGGACCCCTAGTGGTCCCCGGCCCACAGGTTGGGAACCACTGCTCTAAACCGTACAGGAATTCACCGTGATAAAAGTAAGATAGGTTGCACCACTGAAACTGGGCTAAAACGAACTAAGGCATGCAATGTTCGACCACACACAAAACTATGGTGGTCTGCATTTCATAGACTAAAGCCCATATTTATCATTTTTTTGCGCCGCATTTGCGTCAGTTTCTTGACACAAAAGCGGCGCAAACTTGCAAAATACAATTATGGCCCATATTTATACTTTTTTATGCAAACCAGTCCGCATAAGCTACCCATGCCAAATTTGCATCCTTTTTTTCCCACATCCTAGGGATTCTAGAGGTACCCAGACTTTGTGGGTTTCCCTGTAGGAGACCAAGAAATTAGCCAAAATACAGTAAACATTTTGTTTAAAAAAAAGAAAATGGGCTGCAGATGAAGGCTTGGGGTTTCTTCCCTGAAAATGGCATCAACAAAGGATTTGTGGTGCTAAAATCACCATCTTCCCAGCTTTCAGGAACAGGCAGACTTGAATCAGAAAACCACAATTTCCAACACAATTTTGGAATTTTACTGGGACATACCCCATTTAAAAAAATGTTTGTGCTTTTAGCCTCCTACAGAAATAGGTGTGAAACCAATGCTGGATCCCGGACACCTAAACATTTCTAAAAAGTAGACAAAATTCTGAATTCAGCAAGGGGTCATTTCTGTAGTTCCTTCATGGTTTTCCTACAGAAAATAATAGCTGTAATAAAAAATATTGAAAATGGGATGAAAAAAACAGCAATTTCTCTCTGTAACTTTTTCCAGCAATGTCAGATTTTTGAAGTAATATACTGTTACATCTGCTGGGCTCTTCTGGTTGCGGGGATTTATAGGGCTTGTAGGTTTACCAAGAACCCTAGGTACCCAGAGCCAATAAAGGAGCTGCACCTTACAGTGGGTTTTCATTATATACAGCACTGGTTCCCAACCTTTTGACTTCTGTGGAACCCCACTCTATGATTACTGGAACCGGGGATGTCCACTGACTCATTATTGGAGTCCCGGGATCCCCCACTAAGTCATTACTGTAAGCTGGGGACCTAATCTGTTAATATTATTTAATTTTCTAAGCAGTTGCGGACCCCCTGAGGAGGCTTCGCAGACCCCCAGGGGTCCCCGGACCACAGGTTGGGAACCACTGATATACAGGATATACAGCAATTCATTTGGTGAAGTATAAAGAGTGTAAAATAGGTATCTAGGAAACATTTGTACTTCCAAAATGGGCACAAGATAAGGTGTTGAGAAGCACTGATTATTTACACATCTCCGAATTCCGGGGTCCCCAGACTAGCATGTGAATTACGAGGCATTTCTCAAATAGATGTCTTTTTTACACACTATCTTACATTTGGAAGGAAAAAATGTTGAGAAATACAAGGGGCAATAGCACTTGCTCTGCTATTCTGTGGTCCCACATGTCTCCCGATAAAAATGGTACCTCACTTGTATGGGTAGGTCTAATGCCTGCAACAGGAAACGTAACATGGACACATCACATTTTTACATTGAAAACTGACGTGTTTTTTGGAAAGTGCCTAGCTGTGGATTTTGGCCTCGAGCTCAGCCGGCACCTAGGGAAACCTACCAAACCTGTGCTTTTTTCAAAACTAGACAGGTAGGGGAATCCTGACTGGGGTGACTTGTGGGGCTCTCACCAGGTTCTGTTACCTAAAATCCTTTGCAAACCTCAACATTTGGCAAAAAAACTATTTTTCCTTACATTTCGGTGATAGAAAGTTCTGGAATCTGAGAGGAGCCACAAATTTCCTTCCACCCAGCATTTCCGCAAGTCTCCCAATAAAAATGGTACCTCACTTTTTTAGTGGATCGGGGGTAACTACCCCATCTGCCCACCAGTGGGCAGAACAACTTTCTCTCAATTTATTTGGGGAAAGGGGGGGTATGGCCATACCCCCACCCTCTTTAAAAAAAAGAAAAAGTCAGGTGTCTGACTTTCTGTCCCCCGGGGGCAGATGGGCCTTACAAAAATAGGCCGATCTGCCCCCGGGGCGGGGGGATGGGGGGGGGAATAAAAATAGTACCTCACTTGTGTGGGTAGGCCTAGTGCCCACAACAGGAAGTGCCCCAAAACACAACGTGGACACATCAAAATTATCAAATTCAAAATGATTTGTTTTTGTGTGGTGTTGCGGGCACCTGCGTTTTTGGTCCTGGGCTCAGCAGCCATCTAGGGAAACCTACCAAACCCAAACATTTCTGAAATATTGACACCCAAGGGAGTCCAGGGATACCACCATGTTTTCTTACTCAGAATCCTCAAATTTAGGTATAAAATCACATTTTCCCACGTTCCCCTCAGTCTCCTGGTAAAAATGATACCTCACTTGTGTAGGTGGGCCAAGTGCCTGTGACAGGGAAGCGCCAAAAACATGTTGTATATGAGGGGGAGCCAAAACGGGTCCAAAAGGGCAGTTTTAAAAAAAAACGTTTTTAGGCTGACAAGTGAGGCAGAGTTTTTATCAGTATAAATGCGGCAATACTGGGTGGTAGGAATTGTGTGGATTCCTGCAGATTCCAGAAGGTTCCATCACAAAAATGTAGGACAAATGTGTGATTTCAAACAAAGTTGGAGGTTTGCAGGGCATCGTGGGTTGGAAAATGGTGCGGGGTGCAAGTGAAGCACACCACCCTGGACTCACCCAGATGTTTAGTTTTCAGATGTGCCTAGGTCTCATAGATTTTTCTACATGGCAGCATCCCAAAGTCCATAAAGTGCAGCCCTCACCATTCTAAGTAGGACGATTTTAAGAGTTAAACAAGCTCTCATGGCCCAAATGTAAAACCAAACCCAAAATAATCAAATGTCCTCTTGTTTGCCATGGGATAAGATGTTTTAGTGTGTGGGGAGAGAGCTGAATGACTGTTTCCCCCTTCAGTTCGGGTGGGGGCATAACCATTCCCATACTCGTTGTAAGCCACCACACCCCTATTTTTTAGTGGATCGGGGCTAATTACCCCATCTGCCCACCGATGGGCAGAACAACTTTCTCCCAATTTATTTGGGGGAGGAGGAGGGGGATGGCCATACCCCAACCCTCTTCTTGAAAAGAAATCTTCCCTGGTGTCTGGTGGGCTTTCTGCCCCCCTTGGGGGCAGATGGGCCTTATGAAATAGGCTGATCTGCCCCCAGGGGGGGGGCAGAAATAGCCAACCGTAATGTGCCCTCATGGCGAGCGACCCTTGCCAAGGGGCTGCCCCACCAACAAAATACACACACACACACACACACACACACACACCAATCCCTGGTGCATAAGTAGTTTCTGCCTCCCTTTGGGCGCAGAAGAGCCTAATAGAAATGGGGCGATGTGCGCCCAAGGGGGGCAGAAATGGCCGAAAATAATTTGCCTCCCACCCCAAAAACATTGTGTCAATTTGAGTCAATTTTGTGATGCAAACACAACACAAAATACATAAAAGTCACTCATAAGGTATGTCCTAAACAGCCCATATGGCAAGGTGCATTGTATTCAAAAGGTAGGACATGTGTTTTAAAGTTTTACTTGTCCTGGTATCGAAAAACTCTAAAATAAGTTTTTTCACTATTGTGAGGCCTACCTCACCTATGAGATTACATTGGGTTACCCTATATCTTTGGTAATAGGCAAGAATGTCATGTTTGGTCTAAAATTAATTGTAATTAAAATCTTCTTTAATAATAAAGTCAGATTTTAAGTCACAGTTCTGAAAATGGCACTTACAGAAAGTTGGCATTTTCTTATCCTAACCACTTGGTGTCTGTAGCCTGTGTCCTGGGTCACATGACTCTGAATAGCTTGGTAGTTGGCCTTTGTGAATTCCTGTTAGCACAAGGAGGGGAATGGAGGATTGCTCACTGTATTGCCTCCTACAGAATCATTAACACACAGAGTGCAGTGAGGCATTGCTATAGGAGGTTTACCATTACCTTTACTCGTTATCCTAGGTGATTAACCAATATAGATATATTGGACGAGGTGGCCTCACCCACGTAATGTGGCATGCTTCATCATTGGCCACCTCATCCCGTCCTTCTAAGATGGTACTACCAGGACAGTCTCAACCTCACCTTAGTTGAGGGAGATCTTGAGCTATATTAACCTTATGGATAATGCTGGGATACAGTTGCTCTAAAAATATCTTAAGATATAGCATATGGATATCCTTTATTGGGTGGTACCTTAGGTATTTTAAAATACTATGATGTACAGTCAGAAGATGCTTCCGGGCACACTGACCATGGCATCCTAATAATCCGCCAACATGTTTCTGCCCTCTTTTAGCCATATTATGGTCTCAAGCATTCTTAAGGGCTTTAGAAAGATCCTTTTTCTTCACTGTGTTTGGATGCATACCATTGAGACAGAAAAGGAAGGTCCTACTTATCCTGTTAATGTATGTTCACCTAGGACATAGAACAACATTTGCAATGTTATATATGTCATCTTGCTCTATTGGTTGCTGTTGGACTCAATACAGCATTCATATAACAGTATACATGATGGGGGTGGCACTGTACACACAAACACACAGCATGCAATTACAGTGATCAAGGACGTTACATGAATCTTCTTATGTGTTTTCTTGCTTTACCTAATCTGGATTTTCTTAAACTAAGAAGGATGGTGACTCCTGTAGTTACACACTTCACAATGACTTTTATTTGTGTATTCCTCTCAGACAGACAAAGGAGGACCAGTGTTGGCAGGATGGACCATCCTGCCAGAATGGGTAGGGCAGAACTGTACTCAGCCCCACATACATTTTAAAGGGCTTGCCTCCAGCACACAAAGGAAATTGACACTGGCGTTTTGTCACCCCAGACATGAGCTTTGGTAGGGGAATGAAAGAACTCTGTATAACCAGTTGGGGGGTAAGCAAGAAGATTCCCTTACCAAAAGGCTGACACCAGGTATAAGTATTGGGCTTCCTGAACCACTCATCAGTACACTCCTGGACCCGTGGAGGGCAACAAAAGGACTGCCTAGTACTTCAGAGGACCTCTCTGCTGATGGAAGTCTGCTTTGTACCTTGAAGGACTGTCTTGCTGCTGGAAGACTACCAGAGTGACTCCAAAGGCTATTTGGCTGGCCTCCAGTGTGAGCAACCAGGGCATAACAAGCTCCAGATACCTTAAACCCTGCACTTGGCCTCTGCTGGAGTGAGTCCTGACCCCTCAAGTGGTGCCCAACCAGACATGTAGTCTTGGTTGTTGTGTTGAAGATGCTGCTCCTGACTAACCCTAAAAGTTGGGACTTAAAAAGGTTATCACCAAAAAGTGACCTGAGAACTGACAGAAGACCAGGACCTACCTGCCTGCCAATCCGCCCAAGGGGCATCTTCACAGCATCACATCCTGTTCAGCAGGACCTCTGAGCAATGGTATCTGGCCTTGTGGAGCCATTGTTTGCTATAGCCTGCAGTTTTGTCTAGTTGGAGATTTTTTACTTCCAAAATGTTGTTAAAGTCCAAAGGTAAACATCATTTCTGGGCTTGATGACGACAGGCTCCCCATCAATGATGCCACACTCCTCAGCATCCAGTCTGTCCTGCTCAATGTTTTTTTCCTTCCTGCTATCATCAATGGCTTCATTGAGACCCTGTGCAGTGATCCCTGGTGATGACTCCTCCTCCTCAGACAATGCTTGCTGTCTTGCCCCGCTGAACTCTAGCTTCTCCTGGACTTTTTCACAGAATGTAATGTAAGTCCGAAGGTGAGCCTAGATTTGGCCCAACCCAGCTTGCGTAGCCGAACCACTCTTTATCGTGGTCAGCCATAACGTTTGATTTTGCCCCGGTCTCATGTGATCAGATACCTGCGGTTGACACTTTGGTCTTTTAGGCACTAGTTTTCACTAATAACTTTAAAAATTCATAACTGGTTCTACTGATTGGATTTAATTTGCTTGGTGTCATTTTATTTATTAAAGTTGACTCTATTTTTCTTAAATGGTGTGCAATTTTCCCTTAGTTCTGTTTTTCCTTTATTGCTGTTTGTGTTCTGCATAAACAATTAAAACAGTGCCTCAAAGTTAGGCCTGACTGCTTTTGTGCCAAGCTATCAGGGGGTTACACACAAGTTAATTTAGTAGCTTCAGTGGTTCACCTAGACAAGGATTGTGGTTTTTGCTTGAGGAAGGTTTTAACCCCGACAAATGCCACAAATATTACAGTGGTTCTATACATTTTATGAGAAACAATTTACATCTTTTAAAATCATTTGAAGTCTACACTTCTCTACTGTAAGCAGTGGAGATGTTTTGTTGGCAGCCTGAGTCTAAATGAATCTTGGTGGTGGTAGACATAGACAAATACCATAGTAGTTTGAATTTGTAGTATGTATGGAATAGGGGTGAAAATCTTTTATATTGGACTAGAGCTGTTAGCTGTTTGCACTGTATATTAGAATTTTAATAAGACCTTTTTATTTTTTTTACAGCACGTATGCTAGAGTTCCACGTAAAATCAACAATAGCAAAGATAAGGTATTTCTACAATTTTGTATATTGGGGACTGAAAACCATTTCTTATTCATTTTATTGAACTTATTTCTCAAATATTTGGCATCATGCCATTTAGCTTTTGTTTTGATTATCTTTATCCAGTATCAATTAGTACATTATTTTTTTCCTAGGGTACAAACAGCTCTCAAGTTACTAGATGCAGACTTCTTACATGTTTCCTTTCAATGTCTCTTTTGACTCAAGCTCGTTTATTCTACTGCACATGTACAAAACACCTTTTTACAAATTGAACTGCACATTATTTGGTGACCTACAATGTAACTCTTTAGTATATACGTATAAATCATTATGTATTTATAACTGTTTTTTTTGTAGATATTAATCTATAATCCCTCTTTCATGAAGTACGTTTACACCAACTGGATGGAAAAACATGGCCGGTATCCCTCCACTGGAATTCTGTGCATAGTATTTGCACTCCATGTTTGTGATCAGGTACACTTTGTTGATTTCTTCTGGCAAATTATCTTACATTATATGTAAGTAAACAGTATCTGTAAGCAGTGATAAAAACAAAGCATAATTTGCAATATGAACTTGTAATAAATTCATATAGTGCACACGTCATTGAAAGAAGCTTTTAGAAGTGGAGAGAAAATAGAAAGTTAGCCTCTAGAGAACACCATTTTAAAATAGCAAATTAGGTGTGGGATCAGTTCATAAATCTGACCATTTAGTTACTTGGCCAAAAGATTGATAAGCATTTCAATCATACCACGTATTGGGCCAGTAACTGGCAAGCTGACATAGTGACTGAGGGTCTCATTAAGAGTTTGGCGGACCGAAAAAAACTCTGTCCCGTAAAACTCCCGACAATGTGGCCACTGCCTGCGCAGGACCTTCCCGCCGGAGTCATTAAGAGTTTCTGGCTAGGTTGACGGGAGGAAACCTATGTTTCCGCCCGCTGGTCTAGCAGGAAACAGACTACAGCATTGCCTCCGGCTCGTAATCGAGCCAGCAGAGTGCACCAGCAAGCTCACAATGTTCACTGCAGTCAGTAAACATTGCAACGATGCTGGGCAGGGGGGCTCCTGAACTGGCCATGCCAAGTGCACATTTGGCATGACAGTCGTAAGATGGTCGTAAGACCGCCACACTCGTGATGAGTGCCTGATAGTTTTAGTGTGCAGGTGGCTTCTACAGTGCACTAATCAGAGAAAAATGGATTTAGTTTCTTCACCATTAAGGTGACAATGAATAGTCTGCATGCCTGGAAGCTGTGAGTTCCAAAGCTTTTGGTTCAGAGCTGAAAAGCATCAATCTTGATTAGCACAAAGAGGCATTTCAATGGTGCTGACAAGCTATTATCATCAGCAGACAGAGTTCTACTTGGCAGATCTTGTTGAATCTCTGGCATAGATAGGATGTAACTTGGCATAGATAGGATGTAACTTTCTTGATCTATCATGAAGACCTGTGATGCCTAGCACCATGATTATTACCTGAGGCTCTAGACCACCGTAGCCCCTTCTTTCCATAGGCAAAGGCATTTAAGACATTTTTGTCAATTGAAAGGCTGAGGTTATATGTTTATTAGAAATACAGTGATCACCAGATCAAAATGATAGTTTGAAAAAGCGACTGATAATATTGAAGAGACGGTACCCTTCTCAGCCTAATATACATGATTTGCTGCTAGTTTGAAGGTCCCCCAGGTGCTTTTTTCAGACAGTTTGCAAGACTGAATCTGATCCTTCTCTTTTGGCTTTCCACAAAATCAAGTATGCATGATCAGGAGGCCGTGCCTTAGCACTGGTCTTTGCTAGAGCTTGGATTATGCTTTCTCTAGCAATGAGCTACCTGACAAATCGCCGTTCTTTTGTCAAACTCCTGAAAACCTATTCTTGCTTTGTGTTGGAAAATGGGTTATTGGTAAGGGCAGGTAGGTACCTACACTTAGCAATAGGCCACTAACCTCCACTAAGGTCCAGTTAGGTCTCAGTAAATTAAACCCAGCTCAACCCTTGGTAGCTTGGCAATGAGCGTCAAGGCTTAACTTAGGAGACAGAGTGTAAAGCATTTAAGTATCACAAAACAGTAATTAAATAAAACACAAGAAACAGTTTAAAAATCCAAAACCAATTTATAAAAATAGATTATGGGGGTGATTCCAACCCTGGCGGTCTGAGACCGCCAGGGTTGGGGACGGAGGAAGCACCGCCAACAGGCTGGCGGTGCTTCTGGGGCAATTCTGACTGCGGCGGTAAAGCGGCTGCCCCAGGGAATCCTCCACGGCGGCGCTGCAAGCAGCGCAGCCATGGGGATTCCGACCCCCTTCCCGCCAGCCTAGTTCTGGTGGTTTTCACGGGTGTCGTGGGGCCCATGGGGGCCCCTGCAGTGCCCATGCCGCTGGCATGGGCACTGCAG
This sequence comes from Pleurodeles waltl, assembly GCF_031143425.1. Classification (NCBI taxonomy): domain Eukaryota; kingdom Metazoa; phylum Chordata; class Amphibia; order Caudata; family Salamandridae; genus Pleurodeles; species Pleurodeles waltl. The sequence goes on along the minus strand of NC_090439.1, from coordinate 1,031,346,714 downwards.
GGGCCCCCTAACAGGGCCCCACATTGATTTTCAGTGTCTGCTTGGCAGACACTGAAAATCGCAACGGGTGCAACTGCACCCGTCGCACACCAGCAACTCCGCCGGCTCCATTCGGAGCCGGCATCCTCGTTGCTGGTGCTTTCCCACTGGGCGGGCGGGCGGCCTTTTGGTGGGAAAGTCAGAATGACCGCCGCGGTCTTTTGACCGCGGTACAGTCTTCTGGCGACCGCCGCCCGCCAAAGTAAGAATCAGCCCCTATATTTTTATCTTTAAAATGACACAAAAATGAATAAAATCGGATAAGGGGAACCGGAGATATGAATTTAAAAAAATTTTTTTTTTTTTTATTGCCTAGAAACAAAAAGTGCCAATCGGGTCATCTCGTTGCACCTCGACCGGGGCAAAGTGAAAGTTTCAGGCCGACCGCGATGGAGCCCTGCTCGGCTACAGGCCACAGGAGGCCTCGGTTAAAAGTTTACCTTCACACTTAGGGGGTTATTACAACTTTGGAGGAGGTGTTAATCCGTCCCATTATATCCTATGGAACTCGTAATACGGCTAGTGGTATATCCGTCACTTTACCGTCACTTTTGGGACAGATTAACACCTCCTCCAAAGTTGTAATAACCCCCATAGTCTGTTTTTCGAAGATTTTCTTCAGCTGGACGAACCTGCCAGTCCAATCTGACCTCCTGGAGCCCTTCTCCGGATAAGTGTCACGGGAATCCTCAGTGGAGATTTTTACCTTCGGACTTAGTTGTTTTTTTTTAGGGGAAAATCCTTCGACCAGGGTAAACCTGGATCTTGATCTGACGTCCATGGAGCCCTCCTCGGATACGCTGGCTGGGAGGTCCCGGTCAACTTTTTACCTTCGGACTTAGGGGGTCATTCTGACCCTGGCGGCCGGTGGCCGCCAGGGCCACCGACCACGGGAGCACCGCCAACAGGCTGGCGGTGCTCCCACGAGCATTCTGACCGCGGCGGTTCAGCCGCGGTCAGAAGCGGAAAGTCGGCGGTCTCCCGCCGACTTTCCGCTGCTCAGGGGAATCCTCCATGGCTGCGGAGCGCGCTCCGCAGCCATGGGGATTCTGACACCCCCTACCGCCATCCTGTTCCTGGCGGGTCTCACCAGGTCTCCGCCAGGAACAGGATGGCGGTAGGGGGTGCCGCGGGGCCCCTGGGGGCCCCTGCAGTGCCCATGCCCATGCCCATGGCATGGGCACTGCAGGGGCCCCCGTAAGAGGGCCATGCAAAGTATTTCAGTGTCTGCCAGGCAGACACTGAAATACGCGACGGGTGCAAACTGCACCCGTCGCACCCCTGCAACTACGCCGGCTCAATTCTGAGCCGGCGTCCTCGTTGCAGGGGCATTTCCTCTGGGCCGGCGGGCGCTCTTTTGGAGAGCGCCCGCCGGCCCAGAGGAAATGTTAGAATGGCCGCCGCGGTCTTGTGACCGTGGTGCGGTCATTTGGCGGCGGAACCTTGGCGGACGGCCTCCGCCGTCCGCCAAGGTTAAAATCAGGCCCTTAGTCTCTTTTTCTGAGATTTTCTTTACTGGGACAAACCGGCAAATCAGGCCAGGTCGTGGTTGAGGCAAGCCGTCTAGAGTTGCTGCGGCGAGTCGGTCCCTCTATGGAGCTTTTTTTCAAAAGTTGTCCAAACTTCTCCAAACTTCTGGGGCTTCTCCCAGATTCCTTTTAAGGTTCTTGTGAGGTCCACAGCTCACCACAATGGTCCAGAAGTTCTGAGATGGTCCCTGGGGGGGGGGGGGTGCGGACTACAACTCCCAGAGTGCACCTTTTTGGCCACTGGACAGTGGTCAGCTGGTCGCTTTCTTCAGGAGTTGGTGCAGGGGACTCTGGTTAGCAATTTTTCACCAACAGGGAGTCCCTCCTTGAACCAGTTGAAGCCAGGCAAAGTCCTTCTTGTGGTGAAGCCCAGGTGTGCAGCTGGTGCAGTCCTTCTGAGTGCAGGTTCCAGGTGCAGGCCAGGGGTCCAGCAGGGCAGTCCTTCTTCTTCTGTAGTTCTTCCTTGTTGGATGTGGTAGGGAACTGAGGTATGGGTGCAGGTCTGCCAGTTTTATCCTTGCTCCTGGGTGAAAAGCAGGGGGGTCCTGGTTCTCCAATCAAGGGCAGGGTCCTTCCCCCTGTGATGACCACTTCCTGGGACGTGTGGCAAAAATCAATCCCAGGAGGCAACATTCTCCAAAAATCCATCATGGCTGAATCTGATTTTTGGAGGTTACATCTGGCTGAGCCCACCCAGTGGTGTAGCTAAAAATCAGAAACACACCCCTCTCCTGCCCTCTCCTAATCTAATCAAGGGGCACCTAGTTGTCTGGGGTTGCAGGATGTTTGGGTTTTGCTGGTTGCTCCAAATGTCCTTCTCTGCCTTTGAAGACCAGTTTGGCAGCCCTCCACCTTCCTGCCTCACCATCTGCTGAGGGGATGTAAGGAAATGCCTCCTTGGCATGGTTACCCCCTGACTTTTTGCCTTTGCTGATGCTATGTTTTGAATTGAAAGTGTGCTGAGGCCTGCTAACCAGGCCCCAGCACCAGTGTTCTTTCCCTAACCTGTACTTTTGATTCCACAATTGGCACACCCTGGCATACAGATAAGTCCCTTGTAACTGGTACCTCTGGTACCAAGGGCCCTGATGCAAGGGAAGGTCTCTAAGGGCTGCAGCATGTATTATGCCACCCTAGAGACCCCTCACTCAGCACAGACACACTGCTTACAAGCCTGTGTGTGCTAGTGAGAACAAAATGAGTAAGTCGACATGGCACTGCCCTCAGGGTGCCATGCCAGCCTCTCACTGCCTATGCAGTATAGGTAAGACACCCCTCTAGCAGGCCTTACAGCCCTAAGGCAGGGTGCACTATACCATAGGTGAGGGTACCAGTACATGAGCACTGTGCCCCTACAGTGTCTAAGCAAAACCTTAGACATTGTAAGTGCAGGGTAGCCATAAGAGTATATGGTCTGGGAGTCTGTTTTACACGAACTCCACAGCACCATAATGGCTACACTGAAAACTGGGAAGTTTGGTATCAAACTTCTCAGCACAATAAATGCACACTGATGCCAGTGTACATTTTATTGTAAAATACACCACAGAGGGCACCTTAGAGGTGCCCCCTGAAACTTAACCGACTATCTGTGTAGGCTGACTGGTTCCAGCAGCCTGCCACACTAGAGACATGTTGCTGGCCCCATGGGGAGAGTGCCTTTGTCACTCTGAGGCCAGTAACAAAGCCTGCACTGGGTGGAGATGCTAACACCTCCCCCAGGCAGGAGCTGTAACACCTGGCGGTGAGCCTCAAAGGCTCACCCCTTTGTCACAGCACCACAGGACACTCCAGCTAGTGGAGTTTCCCGCCCCCTCCGGCCACGGCCCCACTTTTGGCGGCAAGGCCAGAGAAAATAATGAGAAAAACAAGGAGGAGTCACTGGCCAGTCAGGACAGCCCCTAAGGTGTCCTGAGCTGAGGTGACTCTAACTTTTAGAAATCCTCCATCTTGCAGATGGAGGATTCCCCCAATAGGATTAGGGATGTGACCCCCTCCCCTTGGGAGGAGGCACAAAGAGGGTGTACCCACCCTCAGGGCTAGTAGCCATTGGCTACTAACCCCCCAGACCTAAACACGCCCTTAAATTTAGTATTTAAGGGCTCTCCCTGAACCTAGAAATTAGATTCCTGCAACAACAAGAAGAAGGACTGCCTAGCTGAAAACCCCTGCAGAGGAAGACCAGAAGACAACAACTGCCTTGGCTCCAGAAACTCACCGGCCTTTCTCCTGCCTTCCAAAGAACTCTGCTCCAGCGACGCCTTCCAAAGGGACCAGCGACCTCTGAATCCTCTGAGGACTGCCCTGCTTCGACGACGACAAGAAACTCCAGAGGACAGCGGACCTGCTCCAAAAAGACTGCAACTTTATCCAAAGGAGCAGCTTTAAAGAACCCTGCAATCTCCCCGCAAGAAGCGTGAGACTTGCAACACTGCACCCGGCGACCCCGACTCGGCTGGTGGAGAACCAACACCTCAGGGAGGACCCCCGGACTACTCTACGACTGTGAGTACCAAAACCTGTCCCCCCTGAGCCCCCACAGCGCCGCCTGCAGAGGGAATCCCGAGGCTTCCCCTGACCGCGACTCTCTGAAACCTAAGTCCCGACGCCTGGAAAAGACCCTGCACCCGCAGCCCCCAGGACCTGAAGGACCGGACTTTCACTGCAGAAGTGACCCCCAGGAGTCCCTCTCCCTTGCCCAAGTGGAGGTTTCCCCGAGGAAGCCCCCCCTTGCCTGCCTGCAGCGCTGAAGAGATCCCTTGATCTCTCATTGACTTCCATTGCGAACCCGACGCTTGTTCTAACACTGCACCCGGCCGCCCCCGCGCCGCTGAGGGTGAAATTTCTGTGTGGGCTTGTGTCCCCCCCGGTGCCCTACAAAACCCCCCTGGTCTGCCCTCCCAAGACGCGGGTACTTACCTGCTGGCAGACTGGAACCGGGGCACCCCCTTCTCTCCATTGAAGCCTATGCGTTTTGGGCACCACTTTGAACTCTGCACCTGACCGGCCCTGAGCTGCTGGTGTGGTAACTTTGGGGTTGCTCTGAACCCCCAACGGTGGGCTACCTTGGACCAAGAACTGAACCCTGTTACTTACCTGGTAAAACTAACAAAAACTTACCTCCCCCAGGAACTGTGAAAATTGCAGTGTCCACTTTTAAAATAGCTATTTGTGAATAACTTGAAACGTATACATGCAATTGAAATGATTCAAAGTTCCTAATGTACTTACCTGCAATACCTTTCAAACAAGATATTACATGTTAAATTTGAACCTGTGGTTCTTAAAATAAACTAAGAAAAGATATTTTTCTATACAAAACCTATTGGCTGGATTTGTCTCTGAGTGTGTGTACCTCATTTATTGTCTATGTGTATGTACAACAAATGCTTAACACTACTCCTTGGATAAGCCTACTGCTCGACCACACTACCACAAAATAGAGCATTAGTATTATCTCTTTTTACCACTATTTTACCTCTAAGGGGAACCCTTGGACTCTGTGCATGCTATTCCTTACTTTGAAATAGCACATACAGAGCCAACTTCCTACAGCGGAGATTTCCTCCCACAGGCACATTCCTTTGTGTGAAGCCAGGCCACTTCACACCTCATCAAGGCAGCCTGGCCAGGCTGCTAGAGGCTGGCCAATCAGAGCACAGCAGCAAACAACAATGCAGGGCTGAAATTGGCAACTTTTCAGGTAAAGTTTAAAACTCTTTACCTGAACAAGTTATATTAAATCCCACAACTGGAAGTTGTAGGATTTATTATAACAATTAATTTGATACCAAACCCTTGGTATCTATCATTTAAGGGGACTTTAAATACTAAAATAAAGTTTCCCCATTCTAGCCTATGAAGGCCATTTACTACAATGAGGGAAAAACGAATTTGGTTGTTTTGACCTTACCAGGGCTTATAAAACTATTTTTATAAGGTCCCTGCTTATAGTTACATGGCACCCAGCCATAGGGGCACATAGGGCACACCTTAGGGGTGCCCTATATGTAAAAATAAGGTAGTTTAAGACTTTGGAACTACTTTTAATTCCAAAGTCGAATTTGCATAAAAATTAATTTAAAAGCAGCCAGCAAGGCAGGCCTGCCTTTAAAATGACACTGGGCACCTCAGCAGTGCACCTATGGGTGCACTACCTATGCTGTGGGCCCTAAACCTACATGCCCTACCATATACTAGGGCCTTATAGGTAGGTAAACTTAACCAATTATAATTAGCCTAATTTGCATATTGATTTTACACAGAGCACAGGCCCTGGGACTGGTTAGCAGTACCCAGGGCACCATCAGAGGCAGGAAAACACCAGCAAAAAGTGGAAAATGGGGGCAAAAAGTTAGGGGGCCTCTGCAATCAGCCCTGTTTTCTCTCACTTTGGTTCATAGTGTCCTTACTTTTCTTCTTGCTTTCTGTTCTTTAGTGCCTACATGCCCTGTTCCTAAGTAGCCACGGGTTGCATAGATCTGCTGTTCATTTGTTCAGTTACACCTGACATTTAGAGCAATTTGCTGCAAGAAGAAGTGGGTGATATGCAATTTCTCGGCAGGTTTTCCACATGCATCCGGATTTATTTTCATGGTCTCTGATGCACAGGTTTAATGCTCAGTGTTCCTATGATTAATCTTGACAACCTCACAGGAATCATCTTCCTTGTAAAACGACCATGTCTATGCATAAAGCTTGTGAAAATTAAAGAACCTTCAATCGAGGACTCTGACAAAATGGTACAGTAAGCTCACCGCGTTCGGTTTCACATAATATCTCTGTATGTAATTCCATGTATTCATGGTGGTGAATCTCACTCACATATATTGTACAAACATTCATGTTCAGATTCTTTACCAAAAATATAAAATGGTTTCAACCACAAATATAAAAGGTCTAAAGGTTGGCAATACAGTAGGACTGAAACTAGTGGCAGCTGCAAATCTATACGAACTACACTCCAACTACATAATGTAACATTGTGCCATAAATAGCGATGTAACAACTATATGCCAGGAAAACATTGAAAAAGAGCAAAATGTGGGTGATGACATAAAACTTAAAAGCATTAAATAAAGTTTGAAAAAATCTAAAACGAAAATAGAGGTTGGTGGGATCAGGACATCTGCCATCAAATAGCAGATGATCCATCTGCTCCCCTCTTGGATCCCTATCCTCATTTCGAGGTAGACTGCGTGCTGTGATTTCCTCTGCAGAGCCACTGCTTATTCCTCCATAGGAATAACACTATGTGTGCACTATCCCCTCTAACAAGGTGCCTGAAGGGCCACCTTATTTAGGGTGACATATCTCACGCTATATCAGTCATGTTTTTCCTTTCCTAGGATCTCCAGGCATAACATGGCCGTATCGGGCAGGAGAAAATTAACAATGTCTCCCATGCACTAGAAAAAAAACTCCATGCTCATCAAGGAGAGTGAGCATCAATTCCTCCCACACCTCAAAAAATGTTGAGAGAAATGCAAGCCATGCCATCATTCCACTATGGCATGACGGAAAGTCCAGTATTGTAAATTTGTCCTAAAGGTACTCCCACCATATCAGTGGGAACATTTAATGGATGGTTGGAATGGCGGAGGCACTGCCTCACTGCCCTAGGAATATGGTTTCCTTTAAATTAGGACATGTATTTTGATGGAATAATTGTTTCATTAGAGCTGTGTGCTAATTTTCAGCTGTACGTAGAAGCTTTAAAAAGTACCATTGGTTCAGCATAAGGGGTTGATAAGCAGAAGGTTTAAGATGGTAAAAGACATTGGATTCCACCAATGTTTAAAAGATGCAACTGTTCAGTCATGTTTGTAGTCTTCATTTTAGGTTTATAAGCTTTGTTTCAAGTGTTCATCCCAGATTTGCTAACAGTTGATGCAGTGCAATGCAACAAGACAACTTGCTATGCTGCACTGAATGGAGAGAGCAGGAATGTGCCATAATTACTAACATGTGGTGCTACCCTGCTCTCTTTCTGCCCTGGCACACTTGTGGCTGCTGAACTTTAACACAGGAACCCCTGCGCAATGGTGCAAGGGTGCCTGCCTCACAGCCAGGATTGCTTTTGTGCAGGAAGGTATCCATTGCTGCACAAAAACAATCTCCAGAGGCATTTTCCTCTTTCTTTGTGTACTACAGAATGCAACACTTGTAGAAAGAGGAAATAATGATGAGAAATAAACATTTTTCTCCTTGTTATGCTTCACGTGGAAGGAGTAGCATTTTTACGCTTTCCCATGTTTACTAGTCTTGGTAAATTTAGGAATGTGCCAAAAGCCGTGGGTGGATGTGTGGGAACATATACGATCCACCCCGGAATGCCTTCCCCATGCATAGTAACACAAGGCAGTGATTTGCGCTGCCTACTGTTGTTCCAGATTTACTATGCCACACAAGGTTGCTCTATATGGCATAAAAAATCTAACTTAAATGCTTGCGTTGCTTTGTGTTTCCTTGTATAAATTGCCAGCCAGCTTGGACCTGCTTGAGAAATTAATGTAAGAGGATATTTGGTATCTCAAACAAGAGAGACAAAAAAGAATGTTCGTAATTTCATTTAATTTTCACAGATTTTTGTCTGTGCTGTGCTCCCCATGATTACTGGGTTATCAGCGCTAGTTGCAACATCAGAACCTAAAAGCTATTTACAGAGGTACCAGGTGTGTTTTGAAAGAGTTCCTAAATAGTGAAGCACTCTAGATACATCTCATTCGACATTATAGTGGTAGGTAAGGACAGCGCCCATCATCCTGTTGTTTCTTGTCTTATTTAGGGCTGCCAATAGCAGACCTGAGGACTATCACAAGTGGCAACTGTGGGTATGGTGCTAACATTTGCCTATTAAAAACTATGGTCACTGGTTATATAATTGAACTGCAGATTCCATTGGCTCTTTTTACATTACTGCCTTACTTTGTAGCTCCATTGGCACTAATTAAATTCACATACTTAAAGGCTGTTTCATTCAGCAAAAAGTGGGAGCAGAAGTGCTTAAAGGAATGGGGCCTGGCCTACCCTGGTAGCCAAGCCAGTACAGCCAGGTATTGTTGCTGGGAAGATCTCAATGTATTCTGAAGGTTGCTTGCAGCTCAGAAACCAGGCAAGGGTGAAACCTCTATGAGGGTCAATTAGACCTGTCAGCCTTAAGGTGGTTGTAAGGAAATGCCTCCTTGGCATGGTTACCCCCTGACTTTTTGCCTTTGCTGATGCTATGTTTTGAATTGAAAGTGTGCTGAGGCCTGCTAACCAGACCCCAGCACCAGTGTTCTTTCCTTAACCTGTACTTTTGTTTTCACAATTGGCACACCCTGGCATCCAGGTAAGTCCCTTGTAACTGGTACCCCTGGTACCAAGGGCCCTTATGCCAGGGAAGGTCTCTAAGGGCTGCAGCATATCTTATGCCACCCTGGGTACCCCTCACTCAGCACAGACACACTGCTTGCCAGCTTGTGTGTGCTGGTGAGTACAAAACGAGTAAGTTGACATGGCACTCCCCTCAGGGTGCCATGCCAACCTCACACTGCCTATGCAGTATAGATAAGTCACCCCTCTAGCAGGCCTTACAGCCCTAAGGCAGGGTGCACTATACCATAGGTGAGGGCACCAGTGCATGAGCACTGTGCCCCTACAGTGTCTAAGCAAAACCTTAGACATTGTAAGTGCAGGGTAGCCATAGGAGTATATGGTCTGAGAGTCTGCCAAACACGAACTCCACAGCACCATAATGGCTACACTGAAAACTGGGAAGTTTGGTATCAAACTTCTCAGCACAACAAATGCACACTGATGCCAGTGTACATTTTATTGTAAAATACACCCCAGAGGGCACCTTAGAGGTGCCCCCTGAAACCTTAACCAACTACCTGTGTAGGCTGACTGGTTTTAGCAGCCTGCCGCACTCGAGACATGTTGCTGGCCACATGGGGAGAGTGCCTTTGTCACTCTGTGGCCAGTAACAAAGCCTGCACTGGATGGAGATGCTATCACCTCCCCCAGGCAGGAGCTGTAACACCTGGCGGTGAGCCTCAAAGGCTCACCCCCTTTGTTCCAGCACCACAGGGCACTCCAGCTAGTGGAGTTTCCCGCCCCCTCCGGCCACGGCCCCACTTTTGGCGGCAAGGCCAGAGGAAATAATGAGAAAAACAAGGAGGAGTCACTGGCCAGTCAGGACAGCCCCTAAAGTGTCCTGAGCTGAAGTGACTCTAACTTTTAGAAATCCTCCATCTTGCAGATGGAGGATTCCCCTAATAGGGATAGGAATGTGACCCCCTCCCCTTGGGAGGAGGCACAAAGAGGGTGTACCCACCCTCAGGGCTAGTAGCCATTGGCTACTAACACCCCAGACCTAAACACGCCCTTAAATTTAGTATTTAAGGGCTCCCCTGAACCTAAGAATTTGGATTCCTGCAACTTAAAGAAGAAGAGGACTGCTGAGCTGAAAAACCCTGCAGAGAAGAAGAAGACACCAACTGCTTTGGCCCCAGCCCTACCGGCCTGTCTCCCTCCTTCGGAAGAAAACTGCTCCAGCGACGCTTTCCCCAGGACCAGCGACCTCTGAATCCTCAGAGGACTGCCCTGCTTCCAAAAGACCAAGAAACTCCCGAAAACAGCGGCCCTGTTCAACAAAGACTGCAACTTTGTATCCAGAGGAGCAGATTTAAAGACCCCTGCAATCCCCGCAAGAAGCGTGAGACTTGCAACACTGCACCCGGCGACCCCGACTCGACTGGTGAAGAAACAAAGGCTCAGGGAGGACCCTCCGGCGACTTCGAGACCGTGAGTAACCAAAGTTGTCCCCCCTGAGCCCCCACAGCGACGCCTGCAGAGTGAATCCCGAGGCACCCCCTGACCGCGACTGCCTGACTCTGAAATCCCGACGCCTGGAAAAGACCCTGCACCCGCAGCCCCCAGGACCTGAAGGATCGGAACTCCAGTGCAGGAGTGACCCCCAGGAGGCCCTCTCCCTTGCCCAGGTAGTGGCTACCCTGAGGAGCAACCCCCCCTTGCCTGCCTGCACCGCTGAAGAGACCCCTTGGTCTCCCATTGAAATCTATTGGAAACCCGACGCTTGTTTGCACACTGCACCCGGCCGCCCCCGCGCTGCTGAGGGTGTACTTTTTGTGTGGACTTGTGTCCCCCCGGGTGCCCTACAAAACCCCCCTGGTCTGCCCTCCGAAGACGCGGGTACTTACCTGCAGGTAAAATGGAACCGTGGCACCCCCTTCTCCATTGAAGCATATGTGTTTTGGGCACCACTTTGAACTCTGCACCTGACCGGCCCTGAGCTGCTGGTGTGGTGACTTTGGGGTTGCTCTGAACCCCCAACGGTGGGCTACTTTGGACCCCAATCTGAACCCCGTAGGTGGTTTACTTACCTGCAAGAACTAACATTACTTTACCTCCCCCAGGAACTGTGAAAATTGCACTGTGTCCACTTTTAAAACAGCTAAATGTGTTTTATGTAAAAAGTATATATGCTATTGTGATTATTCAAAGTTCCTAGAGTACTTACCTGCAATACCTTTCAAATGAGATATTAGATGTAGATTTTGAACCTGTGGTTCTTAAAATAAACTAAGAAAATATATTTTTCTATAACAAAAACCTATTGGCTTGGAATTGTCTCTGAGTGTGTGTTCCTCATTTATTGCCTGTGTGTATGTACAACAAATGCTTAACACTACTCCTTTGATAAGCCTACTGCTCGACCACACTACCACAAAATAGAGCATTGGTATTTTCTCTTTTTGCCACTATCTTACCTCTAAGGGGAACCCCTGGACTCTGTGCATACTATTCCTTGCTTTAAAATAGTGCATACAGAGCCAACTTCCTACAGTGGTCTTCTCCCAAACTTTTTTCCACACTCCTGCATATTTTTTTGATCCTGTTTTTTTTATAAGTCCCTAATAAAGTGGTAATACTTGTACCTAGAGCCTGTAAATTAAATGGTACTAGTGGGCCTGCAGCACCAATTGTGCTATCCAATTGGGCAGCCTTGCAACCCTGTCTCAGGCCAGCCATTGCACCCTGAGTGTATGCCGTTTTAAACTGCCATTTCGACCTGGCAAAATAAACCTTTTGCCAGGCCCAATCCTTTCTTTTTAATATATATACGTCACCCTTGGTTAGGCCCTAAACAACCCACATGGTAGGGTGCAGTGCATTTAAAATGTTATTGTACTTTTAAGTTTTACATGTCCTGAAGGTGAAAAACTCTTAAAATTGTTTTTCACTATTGCAAAGCTGACTACACCCATAGCATTGGGATTACCTTATTACATCCAATAAGGGTAACTTCAAATAGGAATGAATAAACAGTTAATGTTTGTTGTCTTTGGAATTGTAATTTGAAATTTGTCACATGACTAGGTTTGGTTGGCAGTTGGTGTTTGTGTATTCTTCCCAGACAGCCACACACAATAGACAGCTGAGGTGTGCCTTGATGGGCCATCACTGGCAGGATGGGGGCAGAGCTTGGCGTGACCCCACTTATAGCTGAATAGGCTATGTCCTGCCTTCATACAAATGACTGTATACCCCTGTATTTAGTCTGGAACCAGGGCAGGGCATGCAGGAACCCTTTGCACTTCAAAGGGAATCATCTAGAAGCTTCTCCCACTTCAAAGAAGGCACTAGGTAGAAATAGTGGACCTCAGGCCCCAACTCATCAGTACATTTCTGGACCTGTGGAAGATTCTGCCAGGAAGAAGGACTGCTGTGCTGCTGAAAGAACTTCTACTCTGCTGGATTGCTGCCCTTAACGATTGCTGCCCTGCTGTGCTGTCCTGCTGCCCTCTTGCCTCATTGAGAAGGACTGGAGCTGCACCCTCCAAGGGCTAGTCTCTTGTAACCAGCACCTGGACTCTGCAACTGTAAGTCTTAACCTACCAAGCGGTGCCACCTCAGTCTTGGAACCTTTGATGTGGGCTAGAAGGTACTCTGCCAAACCACCTGTGGTCCCAGCAGAACTGATGCATCTTCTCTGCTAAGTGGCACAACCCTGTGCTGAACCGACGCATCACCTCTGCTATGTGGATTTTCCCATCCTAACAACTTTGCATCGCTATTGCAGCCTGTAGCCTCATCAGAACCACTGCTGTACGATGCATCTCTGATACAGGCCCTCACATTGCAAGTACCTCATCTCCGGTATCCTTGATGGCGATGCAGGAATCCAAATCACAAGCCTCTCAGCTTCTTCAGAGCCAGCTGGTGCGCTTCACATCCTCAACTCAGGACTTATCGCAAGTCCCCTCGTTGACAGACTCTTTGATGATGACACAGGACCTTGCATCATAGCCTTACAGCTCGCCAGAACCGACATTGTCTAATGCACCACTGACCCAGACCACGCATCTCCTTGGCTGCAAAACACATTCTTGATGCGGGAACTGGCAACACTCTGCAACATGGATTTAAGGTATTCTTGTTCAACTTGTCCCACGCTCCATTGCGGTTGACCTGAGCTTGTGAATATGTCCCTGTCTAGCCCTATTAAATATTCTCTGTGCCAAGTTACCCAAGGGCTGAGCACAGGTTAATTTAGGGTTTGCTTGTGACTTCACCCTGGCAAGGATTGTGGTCACTGCTTGTGTAAGGTTTCAACCCCTCAACCAGTAAACCAATTTCTTACAGGGTGCATTAAGCAAACTGTAATAAAGAGAAGCCAGAATGAGCTTAGCCCTTATTCAGAGTGCTACGATCTCATCTGACACATAATGTATCCATGCAGAGGACACCTTTCGTACACAACTCTGTCTACATGAATACCACACATAAGCAAGCAACCAAGTGGAAGTAAAGGAACCCAGTTCAGTGGAGCTGAACATATTTAACGCAAGAAGATCAGTAATCCATCACTAGAATATACCTCAAGGACAGAGAACCTGGAATGACCTTTGTCACAATTATTTCCAGTTCTTTGGCTCCACATACAATCAGCCACTCTCTTCTGCCCGACGCCCATGCTCTGGCCAAGAAGAATCAGGAACCCTCCAATATAGATAGGAACACAAGTTGGGTGCATTCTTACATAAGGAGAGCACTGTGCCAGGCAGCTATAACAAACAAAAACACTGTGTAGCAACTGAAGTGGGCTCAAAGGCATTAAAGTTACCAGGGGAACAACACAAATTTAGTCACAAAGAGTAAACTGAGGATGGATATGAAAGACATTCACAGATTGCCAGGGCAAGTGCTTAACTTGAGCCTGCGGTTGTTGGTGGGGGCCGTTGGTACTTCAATCAAAAGAGGGACAGGGAGAATTAGTGGTCCAAACCAAACAACATAAAGAAGGAAACATCGCCAGGCACTCCTATCTACAAAAAAGATTATTTTCGGGACAGCGGCCCCGGGGAGGGATTGGTCAGATTGTCACCGAATAATATTCAATGGCAGTCTAGCAGTTCGCCCTGTCCCATGGAGCTGTGTCTATAATTTTGAATAGGCTCTTGTAGACTACAACTATTTGATGTGGAAATTATGTGAGTAAGTTTACTCATTGTTATTTCATTTGTTTCTCCAGAATGTGGTTTAACCTGTACACAATTGTGATTTCAGTCCAGGAGAAGTTAGTGTTTGTTTTTTGGTCCTGAAGAAGCGCCATATGATCCGACTGGACGACTGTGAGGTGCAAAACATGTTAACCTTCTTAGGTGGAGGCTATTCTCTTCTGCCTTATTTTTAGTAGAGTGTGGGTACATAATTTCCTGTTTACTCTACTTGGTTTTGTTTTAATCTTGTGGAGGATTCTGCCACATTCAATAAAAGCTGGGTATGGAGGCTCCTGAGGCAATTTTATGATTTTCTCTTTTCTCTCCTGTTTTTCTTGATCTTTGCCCGTAGGTTTGAATCTATTCCTACGTGCTCTTCACTGCGGCACACATTAACAGCTAAGATCTCTGGCAAAGAGCTCCTGTGTGGGGCCCGTCAGATTTTGCAGTGCCAGTCTGACGAGGAGCTACCCTATGATGAAGCATGATATCTAATAAGATGTGTGAGGTTCCTTAGCTCCTGTAGCTAGGGATGCCGGTGGTAGCCACTGGCACTCATTTTTGGTGACCGCCATTTATTTTTTCTCATAAGACTTTTACAAGAGCAAGAGAGGGAAAAACACATAATGGAAAGACGGAGGAAGAGAAAGAAAGATGGAAAAACAGTCACATTGGGAGGAAGCTGGAATCTGCAAGAGTGAGATAATCAGGCTGGGGGAGTTTGGTATTGGATTAAAGAAGCATGAGGTGGATCGCAGACTGTGTAGATATTTAATAGTGCCAACTGCTTGCTTTTGAGAAGAACTGAGGGTACTGAAACTCACTGTTTTACAGATTAAGCACTGCCCAGATCTTTCGTTTAATCAGGGTTTGACTCTTTCATATTACATGCATCTCCTGCCTGATGTCAGCCTTTATGCCACTACAACATCCTTCTCAAGTGAATTACATAATTCTTGGGATGCTGATTTGGGACTTCTGCTATACTTTCAGCATTTTGTTATACCTGCTCCAAAACGCAACTGTAAGATAGCTTTTTGATGTCACACGTAGAGACCATGAATTGGTCTCCACTTGTACAATCGCTCTGTGTCATCTTAAGGATTTGGGGGGCACTGGGCAACACAGATGGTGCCAAAAAATACAAAAATATAAAATTATACTTTAGAAAGGTCACACTAAAACAACTGAAGTTTGCCTTACCCAGCCCCCACAAAATCCTTAAGGTATAGGAGAGAGAGACAGAGTAAAAGATAGACAGAGACTTTTAGAAAGAGAAATAGAATAGACAAAGAGAGGAAGTTCACTCTCTCAGGAGACCCACGTAGAAGGTTGGCGCCATGGGCAATTTCCCAGTTCCCAGTGAGTTAATGAGCATGTGTGTAAATGCCTCCTTTTCCAAATTTCAAGCAAAGAAACGAGGCATAGCATGACAATGTTTTTTACACACCAAACTTTGCATATTTTGCCTTTTTTCCCAGCATTTCTACTAGACATATTTTGGCAGGTTTGACCTGTCATAATGTATTGGGGAAAACTGTGACAGTGTGATAATTATCACACAACATGTAATTCTGACACCTGTGTAAACACATGCTTGCAAAGGGATCAGAATTCGGCCCTGAACTCATAATGAGGGCCTTATCAAGTTTCTCACCAACTTCCTGAGGTAGACACTCTGCCTAATCTTGGTCTTGTATAGTATTGTAGTCTAATTTACTCATGTGGCACTTATTTCCCAGATGAGGCACTATAGCTTATTTGCAGGCAGGCAGCGTCCTACCTGATGAGGGAGTGTTTGGGTGGAAAGAGTGTTGAATTGCAGTACGGTCTAAAGGAAAGCACTTTGGTGTTGTGCATAAGTGATCAAAGTGGTACTATTATCTTAGGAAAGAGGAGTGAAAGTTCATGCATGTGCACTTCATCTTAATTATTTGTGCCTGCTTGAGGAGCCTTTATAGAATTTACTCATGGGCATGTTATGCACTGGATACTCTTAGCCCTTGAGCCAGCCATTTATTGGTACCACTTGCGGGGGTGGATTCTAATATGATTTATTGGCAAGGTATACTAAAAGCGAACATCAATGGGTGAGAAATTAATCAAGGCCGCGGAGCTTAGAGTTGACAAAAAGCTTCAAGAGTGTGCAACCATTAATTGTGATTCATAGATCTTAGCAGTTTGTAGTAGGGTCATAGTGGCTGCAGAAGCCCATTAACTAAACCACCACAGAGAGAGGGATTTTCCGGGGGAGGCTATTATTGGAGAAACTCATTAGTGAGGCACATAAGGGCCATTGCACCCAATGTTGTCCTCCATTTCTTAGTTTGACGTTTTTAATCATACTGAGGATATCACTTAATAAAGAGATATCTTGTGGTATTTTTAGTGATAGTTATCTGAATCCTGGGTAATTGTCCAGAAGATGTAATATGTAAGAACTCCCTCTGCTAAGACCGCCCTAGAGGTCGAGTCCACCCTTCTAGTACTATCTTACCAGGGTGGGGTGAGTTTTGGCTACGAAGAAGCATATCAATATTTTTGGAATTGTCTAAATCCATGACTAGGGATCAAGAGGGGGATAAAATGAGAGACCGTGGGGGATTTCCTCTCCTCCCATGGGTCTTGAAATAACATTTCAAGCACCATAAATAGCGGGATTGCACCTCTTGCGTGCAGAAGCCTATTCTCATGCATCTGGTTATCAGAACTATACCAGGATTAAAGCATAGGAGGAATTTCATGCTTCTAGCATTCAAGCTGATGATCACTACAAAAATATGAGAGATAAAGCATATGAAGAACTATTTCAATAAATTGTAACTGTGATTATTGCTAACAAAGATATAATACGTATGACAACACTCACTGAAGGACTTGAAACCCTCATGACACGAAGAGGAATACAGGGAATAGACAAATCAACCAAAAACCATGTTAAAAGAAAGTTGGACTCCGAGTTCGGTGACAGCCTCCACATATTCCTAAGCAAACAAGGAACATTACTGGCCCAACTTGATAGTGTTATGCTACAGAATGTTGTAAGAGAATAGCAGACTTTGAAAAGAAAATGATCAATTTTAAAGATTAAGGCAACAGGCATGAACAAGATCATCACTCATAAGAACGATGATTAAAACAAACTTGGCATCAACACCATGGCCATATCATCCATCAGATGTTGATAAAGATTAATTTACAGTGCCTGATAAACCTTAAACGGTTCGAATTTGAACTTCTGGTTTGAGATCCAGAAAACACAAAGCCATCGAAAAGAGTTGGCTTATTTATGCTCTCATTCATTCACAACACTAACATGAAGAAACAACGCGTCTCAATGCATAGCTACTGCTGACTTTGATAGGGGACAACTCGTTCTCTGTAAGGAATCCCAGATTAATTCTGGTCACCATTTGCCCACTACGAAGGGATTTGGTTTGGTCCTGCATGAGTTGATGTGCATACATTTGTCTTTGTACTAAGATTATTCTGATTGATTTATACATTCTGGAGAGATGTGAATTATATGATCTTCCTCTAGACCTCAATCTTTATAATTGAGCCCTTTGCGATCTCCATTGTTTGGTCAGGAATTAATATCCAGCCCTTCAACATCTTTCACTGATTCTTTAATTACATTCCAATGCGTAAAATGTACACATGCAGAATTTTGCTCAGAACTTTGTTTTAGCAGGCTGTGCCACATTGTCTATGTGCACCCTTGGTCCTGATGATGGTCGAAAATTAATATGGTCAAAGTGTCATCGTCAATGAAAGTAGCAAAAATCAAGGCTTTCTATCTTACATGATAACATCAGTACTTTATAACATTGTCATATTCATGTATCCTGAACTTACAACATAAGTATATATATGCAAGCTGCTTCTCATTTAACTTTTTCTGTTGTATTTCAAATGCACTGATTTGGGGTACCTACGGTACTCCAGAGACACCAAACCTTATGTACCTATCTCTTCCCAATTGGAAATTACACACAAAAGATGTTTTAGGGCAATTCCAATGCTATCCTATGGGAGAGATAGTCCTTGCAATAGTGAAAAACTAATTTAAGAATTATTCACTATTTGGACATATTAAGTTTAAAAGTGCATGTCCAGCTTTTAAAATACACTGTGCCCTGCCTTAGGGGCTAATTAAAGCCTACCTTTGGGGTGACTTACATGTAATAAAAAGAAAGGGTTGGGTAAGGGGTACACTTACCGGTTCGAAATGGCAGTTTAGAACTGCACACACAGCCTCTATAATGGCAGGCCTGACCCATGTTTGGAAGGCTACTGTAGTGGCTGGCACAATCAGTGCTGCAGGTCCACTAGTAGTATTTAATTTACAGGCCCTGGGCAAATACAGTGCACTTTACTAAGGACTTACAAGTAAACTAAATATGCCAATTGTTGAGAAGCCAATGTAACCATGATTTAGAGGACAACACACCTGCACTTTAGCACTGGTCAGCAGTGGTAAAGTACACAGATTCCTAAAGGCCAGCAAAAACGAGTCAAAAAAACAGGAGGTCAGAGTGCCAAAAGTTAGCTGGACACCAAGACTGCCAGGTCTAACAGTAGCAAAGATAAATACTACAGAGGATCCGTCCAGGAGAGACAGAGAAGCCGCCCACTGTGAGCACTGGTTACAGGCAGTCAGATACCCTGGTCCAGGTCCCAGTATCAGCTCCATCGATAAGTAATCTGTCCTCTTTAATGAAATATAGAACTCACTAAGCTCATTTCTTAGTGCAGGCAACATCACTTCTTCAGGATCTGATGTGGCACACAAATCAAACCTGACCCTTGTTTTTTGTCAAGTTTATGTATTACATATTTATATGGTGCAAATTCTACCATTGGTATGACTGTGTATCATGATTCAGTTCTTGACCTTCCTGGTGGGATTTGATGATTTGATTACAGCATGAATCTGTGTGTGAATTGAACAGTATCAGGATATCTGTTGGGGATAACTGGACGTGTTTGAAACTGGTTAGGTGGACCTATAGGTCGGATTGGTTGCTTAAATTCTAACTGGGTTATTTGCTTGTGCATTGCTGATGCTATTGTATGTGTGAGAATTAAATTGAAAAGGATTGTGTGATGCTGTGGTGCCCTGATCCCCGTATAGTGCCTTATGCAGGCTGTGTTAGGTGGGTGTTATGAATTTTGTTTGGTTCTGTGTGGGTGTTATGAATTTTGTTTGTGGGGTAGCTTCAGAAACTTTGTCAGCTACCAATAGGCTCTACAAGCATTACGCATGTTTGTTTCCTTAGCATAAAAGCATTTGGCATGCACTGTGCTTCAGGTGAGGAAGTCTGATTGGGTGAAAAAGGATGAATTCTATTGTATTTGATTTTAATGCGAGTGTTGGGATTGGGTACAATGCCCTGACGTTGGAGAGTTACACCCGGAACACTAAAGCTGAAAGGCCGCCATGTTGCTTAAGACTGTCTTTTGATGCAACGTCCTTTAATATTTGCCTTCCTCCCCTTTTAATCACAGGTTGACGTTTACGGCTTTGGAGCAGACAGCAATGGAAACTGGGACCACTACTTTGAGAAAAGTTCAGGAAAAAGTGCTTTTCGAAAAACAGGTGTGCATGATGGAGATTTTCAAGCAAACGTTACTGAAACTCTGAGATCGATCAACAAAATACAGTTCTTCAAAGGCAGATGACACCGGTAATATTTGGAGCCACAAAACACATAATACGATTATTTATTTCTTAGCCACAGCACTGGACAAATGCTCATGTTTAAGAGGCTCAAGAAACATTGTTTTGCGCCCAAGGGGAGCATGTTCAGAACCCACAGGTATTTCAGCCACACAAGGGGGGAAGGTATAAGCATATATCAGACGCGAAGAGCTTTTGAACATGCTTCTAATGTGTCAGTGGACACCCCATTCCATTGCTGCATGATACAGCAGGACATTGTGGACTAAAGCAATTTGCTTTGGGAGAAAATTGACACCTGCGATGTCAGAACCACCTCTGGTCGAAAACTATATTGATAAAATGAAGATTTTCAGAAAGAGAAAACGCAGAAGTATTTTATCCAGCTCTCTGTTACAGAAAATGAACGAAAAATCTGTTAAAAAACGGTGTGTTGAATTTTGGCTGATTCATAGAAAGTAGCCACCGGGCTACACACATGACTCATTGAATCCTTTCAAAAGCAATAAGACGAAACAGCAGCAGTGTTACACATAGTGTTGTGTTTTTATGTTTGCTGTTCTGCACAGATGTTGTTTTTCTACATTGTCAAAAAAAGCAAGGAGTGCATATAATCTGAGTGAAATGTAATAAAACCTTGAGTATTACAGATGATCTGTGCACAGAATATTTCCCAGCACCTGTAGTTCTAAAAAAACTGGGGTACCTAGAGTAATAGCAAGATTCCTCTGCTAAACACAACACAACACGCTTACTGCTAGCAAAGCCAAAAAATGTAGCAGACTGTGGTTGCAGCTTTAATCATGGCAGATGTTTGATGGATTACCTCGGAATAGTTTACATTAGATTTCTTCGATTTTTTGGTGCAGGTCTCTATCTGAGAGCCCTTGCCGTGTTATCTTTTATCTTGCACTTATTAGTCAATTACGGTCCATGGACATGAGGAATGTACTAGGTGTATGTGGTACTCAAGGTGGAGAGTCCATAATCCATAGTGACTGGAGCTAGGAAATGAACACTTGCAAAGCTGCATGGAAAATTGAGCCATTGTGCGAGCCATTGTGCCAGCCATGTGACAGCAAGGACTAGACTTCAAATGTGAAATGCTGCTCTATAAAGTACCATGGCAAGTGTAGTTAGTATATGCCAGTTCTAAAAACTGCAATTAACTTATCCAATAAGGCTGTATTCAAGCGCATCACAGAAGTATCAGAGTAGCTTACATTTTGACTTCGTCATTTGGGTTGCTTACCATATTTATGCCTACTGTGGGACTGGAGCACAGGCTGGGCCAAAATTCCTGTGAAAACCACTTGTTCTACTGTCATATGAAGTGTCATTTAGCCTACAGCACCTTTTAAGAATGTATTTATTTGTATTTATTGTTTTTGAGTAGAGTTTGCTTCCGAACACGTTGGGCACAGGGAGATATGTGAAAGGAACAGGGGCAGTTTAGATTGATCAATTTATCAGGACCACATGCTTGACGGAAGAGATGGGTCTTCAAGCACTTGTTCTACTTTCTGAAGTCCACCTGCAGGTGCAAAGACAGTAGTAATGGTTTCTGCGGAGCTGAACTTTGTGAATGCAGGCACCTCTCAATGGAAGGTTTCTATTACCACTGGTGCAACAAGCGATGGGTCTAGAACGTGGCCCATTCCACCTACACAAGTGCTTAAGCCAGGTACTCCACAGTACAAAGCTTTGTGTACAGCTCAGAGGGATTGGTCAACCGTCTGCTTCATTAACAGCAGGTAGAGGAATTAATGCATTACATGTTCAGGTCATCCTTAATGGAACATGAGGTCAGCAGGTATGCTTGAGGTTCTCTGGAGCTTTTCCAACTTTTATTCAAGGGATCAACATAAACTCTACCATTGTAGTAAATGCAAGGGACAGGGATGCTTCGATGATGGGTGTTTGTAGCATGAGTATTTGATAGAAGTGGCAAACTCAAGCTTGTTGACAATATTAGTTGAAAAACATATTTTCAAAACAAGCACAAGTAGAAAAGTGTATCATACCTAGCGCCATGAGAAATAAATTGGACTATTCTTCTGTATAGAAAAAAAAAATCACACTACCAGTGGAGGGAGTTTTACTATTAATGAACATTAAACTATATGATATGTTCCATTTGTCCCAATTTAATTCCTGATTTATACCAGATTAGAACCTGAGTAAGCGATGGCTCGGGTAAGCAGAAGCAAATTACTTTCCTCTAACTGTAAACTAATACAATTCTTACTTGTTTTGGTTCTCTTAAGGTTGTTAAGCACGTTATCATTGACTGCCTGTGGTCATTTTGATTCCCTATATGTTAATCAGATGATTTTGCTGTTTCCAATCCTTAACAAATATTTGTTGAATGTGTGTGACGTATCCAAACTATCCGTCAATTACACACTTACAAATTGTTTTTGTGTATAGGATATATTGTGTTCAAGTGGGTGCTTCTGTGCTAATTCATTTGCAATATGCAGTCGACTTGTGTGTCACATTACATTGTTTCTTTTAAGTGTTAGGTCATCATTTATTTCTTAGATCAGAGTGCCATACTGATAACACTACAGTAATTTGAACTAGATGATGTAATGCACAGTTTTGTGTTCCCCCCTGTTTGCTTCTAGTTCTAAAACCCACAGTAGTGGGTATTATGTGAAACATTAAAACAGCTTTAAAAATGTCTCATTTCCCCTGGCGCTTTGAGTTCTTGTCAGTCGAATAAACATATAGTTGGGAAGATTGCTGAATTGTTCCTTTTCAAGAGAGTACTTACTCTGATAAGCAATTTCCCAGCGTGATCTGCAAACAAAAGTTTGACATTTCCCATTATAGAATACCTACTATGAATAGGACACATTTCAAACTTTTATGCCATTCAGACAGGCACCCAGGAGTGCTCATTAAAGTGTTCAATATTGATAGATTTGCTTGTGTACTACAATGCGTAAAATGTACACATGCAGAATCTTGCTGAGTAAAAAATTGTTTGTTCGAAAATCTGACACTAAATAGTTATCGGCGAAGACAAGTAGCTTTCCCCGCATCCATGTTAAAAAGTTCCCTCCCGAATCTGCCCTAGAAGCATGCTCATTCAGCCCCTTTACAAGAGTTCATTTGCCTATGGTTGTGGGTCAAGAAAAGTATTTCTAAAAGGTATGTGCATACATAAAAGATTGTGAGTCTTCACCCACCTTTGTGCCAACAACGTTTGACAATAGATCCCACAGTAAGGTAGCCACAGTCGAAATCACTTTAGTGAAAAATTAATTCAAATTATACTTTAATTCATTCAATCTATTCAGTTTGTTGGGTAGGACAATTAAACTTTACAACTGGTAGGATGATGCGGACCTTGCTAAACAACGCCTATTTCTGTTTTCAATGCAGAAATAAAATAAGCTATGTTACTAATTTCCATAATCATAGTCTGGTATAGATATGACGCTTGACCCATAGAGGACTATGCCTAAGACCAACTCCAATAGTAGGCCTTAGTGCCCACATCATGATTTTATATTCTTGTTAGTTACATAAAAATACATTTCTCCATATAAACCTGGCCTTTAAGTTATGTAGAACAGGCACCCTGGATCCAAGCAGATACATTTAGTCCTCAAAATAGACTGGGTAGGATGTTGCTACTGATCTGTGTTACGGTGTTGTACAGCCTAAGTAGGATTTTCCGATAACTATTAAAACCACAGTGGCCTTACCAATCAATACATGTGTTTTAGAGCAAAGTTTTAAGCATTTTGTTATTTATTTAAAATGCTGTTGCTTTTGATGCATTTCTATGTGATTTCAAAGACTATTTTGTTCAGTTGTTTACACGTGCCTTTGTATGTATTTGTGAAAAAAGTATAGATTTTATAATCAGAAAAAACTGTAATCTCTTTGCTAAAACAGAAAATGTAAAGCAATTCGCAGCATTACGTTTTGTGCGCACCCAATATTATTTTAAGGAGCTACTTATTTTGAAGTGAGAACCCAACGCGTGCAATGCGGATTGTTTTGGCTTCTGAGTTTGTGATGGGACCTTTGCTGGCACATACTGGTGAAATTAATTTATAGTCTGGAGTCAAGTTTGACAGGTTAAGGGATTACCTCCTGCTTTCCTGTTGTTACTACTTCCATTTTAATGTTGTCAGTATCCAGTTCTCTCAAATCAGTGTCCTGATATCTGATACCATGATCGTGATCATTAGAAGCTACATACTAAGGTACCTCCCATCTTACATAGTCACACAGTTATACAGATAATTTGCACTTGGTTTAAGTGTACGGCTGTCTTTTTACCTTCTGGATTATTTTAGTTTAATACACAGATTATTTGTGCAGCAATAGAAAAATGCTGAATTTGTTCTCCTTTCATGAAGCAGTTGAAAACTATAAGCCTGAGGGCAGATTTATCAAACTTCATGCGTGAACAGGCAGGAATGCACCATATTTAACAGTGTAGTATGCATTCCTCTCCTTTCCTTGCAGTGGCGCACCTTATGCTGCCTTGCACTAATGCAGGCACCCCTGCGCCATGGTGCAAAGGTGACTGCGTTGCAGACAGGATTGTTTCCTGCCGGATGCAGCACACATAGAAAGTGGAAGAAAAGAGGAGAAATAAAGATATTTCTCCTCGTTACGCC
The DNA here is from genome assembly GCF_031143425.1 of Pleurodeles waltl. NCBI lineage: Eukaryota > Metazoa > Chordata > Amphibia > Caudata > Salamandridae > Pleurodeles > Pleurodeles waltl. The sequence goes on along the minus strand of NC_090439.1, from coordinate 1,031,322,308 downwards.
TCACCTGGGAATGCATAGCATTTTGATACATTCCCAGGTCCACCAGCAATGGTAAATCTGGGAATGCATCAAAATCAATGGGTGGATGCAAGGAAACATCCATGCTCCACCCATGGAACGCCTCCATAGGGCACAGTAATGCAGCTCAGTGATTTGCCCTGCAATGCATTACTCTAAATCTATCAAGCCGCTCATGGTGGCCTTGCAAGGCTTGATTAATCTGACTTAGTAGTTGCATCACCCTTGTGCCCTTTATCATTGTACAAGGGCAACATAACTCTTTGATAAATTTGCCCTCTAATTTGCAAAGGCTTTTGTCTGGTTTCTTATCGTCTCAACAAGAAAATACAGTCATAAGATTATCTTAATACCAGAGGACCCATGAAAATCATGACAATCTTTACTGGTTAAGGAGAGTCTAGCGCACGTTTTGTCCCAATGTTCTGGGTTGAAATTCTTGGTTGAAGTTATTGGGTCAGGGTTCCCTGTTGCTGGCGTCAGCTAGAATCAAGGTAATGCAAGGTATTGAAAATGAGTCAATGTTATTAAAGGCCATAAAGAAAAGGAATATAGAAGAAACATAAATAGACCTTCAGATAAAGTTTCTTGAGGGAGATTCTAGGCAGCAGCCTCACGTAGCCTCAAGAGGGTGCTAGATTGCAGCCGTAGGCTTCAGATATGGACTTGGTGCTGCGAAAAGGAAGAGCCAAAAGGAAAAAAACCTCAAAAATGTTTGCGCCAGAGAAGCATTACAGGACTGAAAATACTGATAAGAAAGTTCAGCAAATTAATTAGAGAGAGGCAAAACAATGTATTTCACGCTTTCCCTATTTTCACCTGTTGTGACCCCTGTTCCACCCAGGACTGCTGATCTTTCCCTTTTCTTGAAGGAGAAGTAGCAACTTCGAAATACCCATTTTAATACTTTTTAGTGGCTGTTTCCCCCAAAGGAAATGCACAATAAATTCCAGAAAAACGTCTTTTTTTAAATTCTTTTGTTACAACTGCCAACAAAATATTGCTGTAAGCATTTTTGATCAAGGTGCTGTTGGACAAAATATGAAATCAACAATCACTTGTAATTGTGGTATATGCCGTGAGCTTATTACTTCATTTTTCTTTGTGTTAATCTTACTTTTCAAAATGGAAGGATGTATTTTCTGAAGGTTTTCACTGTTGCACTGTACTATGTATGTCACAGTTTTATTTACAGAGCATTAATAACTTTGGAAGGAGGTTTTTATTTTTTTGATATTTATGGTGTTCAAAATCTGTGGTAATAAAAAGATTATTTCCTTAAAAAAATAAATGTAGCTACCAAACGGTTATGTGCATTTGCGTTTGGTTTCATTTTTTCTGATGTACGCGACTATTACTGAGATTCTATGAATGCTTTTAGTAACTGTTTTGTTGCAGATGTGGCTCTGTAACTAGCAATTCAGAGTCAGGGTATGCAAAGATTTTATCACACAAGTGTATTGTTACACAGCTTCCGACTATTGGCCTGTCTATAACGCCCGATTCAAGAAACAAATAGTAGAGTTGCACCTACCTGCCTATGCAGTTTTGTTACTGTTTGGCATCTACAAGCATTCCCGCGTGTGTTACAGAAAAAATGTCCAGGCACAGGTGTACTTCTGGACGCATCAAGTGACTATTGCCAAGGGCTCCTATTTCTCATTTTCTGCAGTGGAAAGATTTTTCCCTGTAAGAAAGCCCCTACACAACACTCCACAAAATGTGGTGCTCAGCAGCGCCTCCTACATTAGGATGAAGGAGCATCGCCCTTCTGCATAAAATGCCCTCAGAGATGAAAAATGAAATGGTAATAAAGTTAATTTATTCCCATATTATGTTCTATACTCCCATCCTGGACCAAATGTCAAGATGGGGCGGGGCCACTGCTGCTGAGTGGCAGCAGTGAGCTGTGCATAGTTTAAAGTACACATCTTTTTGACCGGCTGTCTTGCGATGGTCAGCCAGATTTGTGCATTTTAAATTCTCTAACCTAGGTGTCTTGAGACCGCTCGGTTAGAGAAAGCACAGGCCTCCAATGCTCTTGAGAGCACTGAGAGAGGCCACTCCCTCCAATCCTGGCGCTTCTTTCATGCAGGTTACCAGCATGAGAGCTTTACCAGGATTAGTTAGGGGAATTTGCTGGAGCTCGAGGAGATCGGAGGGAGGGGGACGTCGGATGTCATGCAGCAAGCAAAGTGTTTTTGTTCTTTTTGTTTACACACACCACTCACCTTGCATGCATACATGCACCAACACCGCATTTGCCCACACTCCCACTCTGCCTACATGCCAGCCACCACTGGTGGTGCTGACCTTCGCTTCTTCTCACACTCAATGGGGCATTAGTCCAGCTCTTTGATGGAGTAAATCTCTGACCATTTTCAGGGTTCAAAGGCAGATGGGAATGTCTACAAACATAAATGCTCCTTTCCAAACCTTGAATGGGATTTACCAGTGCAGATTTCTCCACAGAAAAATGTATACACGTAAATGCATTTATGCCACCTTCCGGAAATCTCATTGTGAATTCTTGCCAAGTGTAAAAAAGATTTCAATTTGTGACTTGGGCCCATAGTTCACAAAGTTTCTTGCTTTTCCTTCATTTACATTCTTGCTTAGTTTTGCTGCACAAATTGAAACTATTATTTCACAAGTACTCACGAGTGCTAAATGGCACTGAAAACGCAAGTGCATTTTCTGAAAAGCTAACCTTACTACTATTATGCTCTCGGCTTGAAAACTGGATTGTTTTTTTCACTACACCTCAAAAGAAGTTTAAAAGTCCTGATTGTAACAAGAAAACCCTCCTCCAGAAATGTTTACAAACTAGGCCTAGTAGTCATAGGGGCATATTTACAAGAAAGTGGCACATCAGCTATGATGCAGCACTTTTCTTGTGCCCCCTACGCCCCTCTAATGTCACCATGGTAGTGCCGTATTTACATACAGTGCACCATGGTGCACGTTAGCACAAAAGTGTCAACATTTTTGACGCTATTGTGGGACATTGGTCGACAAGCGCCAAAAATGTTGCTGCTAGTCCAGCAATGCGTGGGGAGGCCTATTGAAAACAATAGGAGCATCAGTTTAACTCCTGCCTTGGGCAGGCATTAAAAATGGTGGTAAAAAATGGCACAGTGAAATCTAGTAAATTTAATTGCATTTTTCTGGGCCTCCTAATGGAGGAAGGACCCCCTTCCATACATTATGCCTGGTGCAGGCATAATGTGGTGCAAGGGGGTTACAAAGTGGCACAATGCATGCAAGGCACCACTTTATAAAAATGGCATGGAGAAATGGCCTCCTTAACGCCACATTAGCGTAAAACAAATGATGCTAGTGTGGTGCAAGGAGGCAAAAGGGGCCTGTAAATATGCCCCTTAGTGTTCTCTGTATGTAGGGGACGTCATAAGAGAAAATCTTTGTAAATCTGCCTCCGTCCTAATATAGATTCTGATTGAGGATCTGGCTGCTAGCCTTTCCATTATGGAAGCCTGAGCACTAACACCTGCTCTAATTATAAGCAAAATCAAGTTTTGTAAACAATGTTGGTAAAATTGCTCAGTGAGTTAATTGTTCCCTCCTGTTATATGTGTGTGATTAGAGGTCAGAGAACCAGATCACACACAGTCATCTAAGCAGTTTACGCTTCCGAATAAACCCGAGTACCAATTTAGACTGACTAAAGCCCTCTATGAAGATGTTGCACTGCGCTCTGGTAAACACATTATGTAAATGAAAGCATACTAAAGCTCATACAATGGCATTTGATACAGGGTAGTTCTGACATAGGTCATACAAGGAAGGTCGTCCCTAAGTGGAAGGGTGTTGTACCACGGCAGCCAGTAAAAGACAGAGGGGGAAATTATGCAGTGGATCTGAGAGAGTAGGGTCCATATTTATACTTTTTCATGCAAAACTGCATAAATGCAATTTTGAGTGAAAAGGTATAGCGCCGGCTAGCGCCATTCCAAAACGCCAGCCGGGCACCATATTTATGGAATGGTGCTAGCCGGCGCTAATGCCCTGTTATCATCCTAGTAAAGGACGCTAACAGGGTGGGGGAGCGTAGGGGAAACCGGAGCTTGTGCACTGAATTATGGCGCTACACTGTTTAGAGGCAAAAAAATGCCTCTAAGCAGTGTAGCGCCATTTTGTGGCGCACAACCCCCATGGATGTGGCTCGTGTCTTAGTAAGCACCATGCGGGGGACCCCAAGTAACGGCCCCAGAGCGTGAAAAAAATAAAATAAATACTTACCGGGACTTACCTGGGATGGGTCCCCCATCCTGTGGTGTCCCTCTGGTGTGGATGGGTGGGGGTGTCCTTGGGGCCATGGAAGGGTCTCTTACCATAGAAATATGCCTACAGGTCCCCTAACGCCTGCCCATACCGAGGCATTAAATAATGTCGCCAAGCAAGCTTAGCGCCATTATTAAAGGCCCCCATCCCCGTGCTGGCTTTTAGCATGGGGGGTGAATATGTGTAGGAAGGTAGCCTCTTTCTAGCCTTGTTACCCCCACTTTTGGCCTGTTTGTGATTATATGTCAGGGTGTTTTCACTGTCTCACTGGGATCCTGATAGTCAGGGCCCAGTGCTCATAGTGAAAACCCTATGTGGTCAGTGTGTTTCTTATGTGTCACTGGGATCCTGCTAGCCAGGACCCCAGTGCTCATAAGTTTGTGGCCTATATGTGTTCCCTGTGTGGTGCCTACATGTCTCACTGAGGCTCTGCTAACCAGAACCTCAGTGGTTATGCTCTCTCTGCTTTCCAAATTTGTCACTAACAGGCTAGTGACTAAATTTACCAATTCACATTGGCATACTGGTACACCCATATAAGTCCCTTGTATATGGTACTAAGGTACCCAGGGTATTGGGGTTCCAGGAGATCCCTATGGGCTGCAGCATTTCTTTTGCCACCCATAGGGAGCTCTGACAATTCTTACACAGGCCTTCCACTGCAGCCTGTGTGAAATAACATCCACGTTATTTCACAGCCATTTACCACTGCACATAAGGAACTTATAAGCCACCTATATGTCTAACCCTCACCTGGTGAAGGTTGGGTGCAAAGTTACTTAGTGTGTGGGCTCCCTGGCACTAGCCAAGATGCCCCCACATCGTTCAGACTTTGTGAGTGCGGGGACACCATTACACATGTGCACTAATCATAGGTCACTACCTATGTACAGCGTCACAATGGTAACTCCGAACATGGCCATGTAACATGTCTAAGATCATGGAATTGTCACCCCATACCATTCTGGTATGGGGGGACAATTCCATGATCCCCCGGGTCTCTAGAACAGAACCCGGGTACTGCCAAACTGCCTTTCCGGGGTCTCCACTGCAGCTGCTGCTGCTGCCAACCCCTCAGACAGGTTTCTGCCCTCCTGGGGTCCAGGCAGCCCTGGCCCAGGAAGGCAGAACAAAGGATTTCCTCTGACAGAGGGTGTTACACCATCTCCCTTTGGAAATAGGTGTGAAGGGCTGGGGAGGAGTAGCCTACCCCAGCCTCTGGAAATGCTTTGATGGGCACAGATGATGCCCCTCTCTGCATAAGCTAGTCTACATCGCAGCGATCCCCAGCCCTGCTCTGGCGCAAAACTGGACAAAGGAAAGGGGAGTGACCACTCCCCTGACCAGTACCTCCCAGGGGAGGTGTCCAGAGCTCCTCCAGTGTGTCCCAGACCTCTGCCATCTTGGAAACAGAGGTGTTGGGGGCACACTGGACTGCTCTGAGTGGCCAGTGCCAGCAGGTGACGTCAGAGGCTCCTTCTGATAGGCTCTTACCTCTCTTGGTAGCCAATCCTCCTAACCTGGTAGCCAAACCTCCTTTTCTGGCTATCTAGGGTCTCTGCTTTGGGGAATTCTTCAGATAAAGAATGCAAGAGCTCACCAGAGTTCCTCTGCATCTCCCTCTTCACCTTCTACCAAGGATCGACCACTGACTGCTCCAGGACACCTGCAAAACCGCAACAAAGTAGCAAGACGACTACCAGCAACATTGTAGCGCCTAATCCTGCCGGCTTTCTCAACTGTGTCCTGGTGGTGCATGCTCTGGGGGTAGCCTGCCTTCACCCTGCACCAGAAGCTCAGAAGAAATCTCCTGTGGGTCGACGGAATCTTCCCCCTGCTAACGCAGGCACCAAAAGACTGCAACACTGGTCCTCTGGGTCCCAACGAGCGTGGTCCCTGGAACACAGCAACTCTGTCCAAGTGACTCCCACAGTCCAGTGACTCTTCAGTCCAAGTTTGGTGGAGTTAAGTCCTTGCCTCCCCACGCTAGACTGCAAAGCTGTGTACCCCGTGATTTGCAGCTTCTCCGGCTCCTGTGCACTCTTCCAGGATTTCCTTTGTGCACAGCCAAGCCTGGGTCCTCAGCACTCCGTCTTGCAGTGCACAACCTTCTGAGTTGTCCTCCGGCATTGTGGGATTCCCTTTTATAACTTTGCGTGGACTCCGGTTCACTCTTCTTCCAAGTGCCTGTTGGGGTACTTCTGCAGGTGCTGCCTGCTTCTGTGAGGGCTCTCTGAGTTGCTGAGCGCCCCTCTGTCCCCTCCTCCAAAAGGCAACATCCTGGTCCTTCCTGGTCCTCAGCAGCATCCAAAAACCTCTACCACGACCCTTGCAGCTAGCAAGTATTTCTGCGTTGGAACACCTCTGCAAGCTTCATTGTGACGTGGGACATCAGTCTTCCAAAGGAGAAGTCCCTAGTCCTCTTCTTTCTTGCAGAACTCCAAGCTTCTTCCAACTGGTGGCAGCTTCCTTGGACCTTCAGCTGGGGTTTCCTGGGCTCCTGCCCCCCCCCGGACACCGTCGCGACTATTGGACTTGGTCCCCTTATCTTACAGGTACTCAGGTCTGGAAATCCGTTGTCAGTGCACTGGTGGTGCTTGTTCTTCCTGCAGAATCCCACAATCACGACTTCTGTGCTCTCTGGGGGTAGTAGGTGTACTTTACTCCTACTTTTCAGGGTCTTGGGGTGGGGTATTTTTCTAACCCTCACTGTTTTCTTACAGTCCCAGCGACCCTCTACAAGCTCACATAGGTCTGGGGTCCATTTGTGGTTCGCATTCCACTTTTGGAGTATATGGTTTGTGTTGCCCCTATACCTATGTGTTCCTATTGCAACCTATTGTAATTATACACTGTTTGCATTACTTTTCTTGCTCTTACTTACCTAATTTTGGTTTGTGTACATATAACTTGTGTATAGTACTTACCTTCTTACTGAGGGTACTCACTGAGAAACTTTTGGCATATTGTCATAAAAATAAAGTACCTTTATTTTTAGTAACTCTGTGTATTGTGTTTTCTTATGATATTGTGCATATGATATAAGTGGTATAGTAGGAGCTTTGCATGTCTCCTAGTTCAGCCTAAGCTGCTTTGCCATAGCTACCTTCTATCAGTCTAAGCTGCTAGAAACACCTCTTCTACACTAATAAGGGATAACTGGACCTGGCACAAGATGTAAGTACCTCTGGTACCCACTACAAGCCAGGCCAGCCTCCTACAATATGGCGCTAAGGCCTTATCGTCCTTTTCTGGACGGGAACGCCTATGTTGCATCTCATTGACGCAAGGTAGGTTTTCACGTCCAGATAACTATGTTAACTCCATAACTTTGAATGTCTAGCACCAAAGTATAAATATGAAGTTAGGTTTGCGCTGAATTAGCATAAAAAGAAAATGACGCTAATTCAGTGCAAACTGAGTATAAATATGGACCTAGGTGTCTGGTGATGAGAGGAGCCAGGATGACACAGAACCATGGTCTTCTAAAGCACTCTGTTGGCACCATTTCTGAGAGTTCTCCATCCACAATTGCATTCAATCATAATAATGCATGTGTGTTTTGTTGTTGTTCTTCCTTTGTGCATATTTGTGTGTCTCCACCCCTAAGTTACCCTAAAATGGGGACTCAATAATTCAAAGGGGGTAGAAATAATTGGAATTACATTTTTGTGGGGCATAACATAGAGAAATTGTTATTTCTGTGTAGATTTCCTCCTGTTTTCCTCAGTCTTTCACTTTCAGAAGCCAAAATCTCCTTCTAAAAAACACAGGACATGACATCTCATGAATTTTGGCTGAAAGATGGCACCAATATCATCACATGACATCTGAGACAGATAAAATGGTATGAAATGTTATGTTATCTTATCTTATCCAGATTTATAGTGCTCATTATCATCCAGGACGGTATCCTGAGGCTGAGCAGGTGAGAGTTTAGCCAAACCTAGGGCCTAGTGGGACTACTTGAAAAGCCAGCTTCTTGTGGATTCAAGAAATTAGGAGGCTCATATGTGTAGTGGCAGGTCATCCCATGCTCTAGGTGTGATGTAAGAGAAGCCTTGATTGCCGGATCTGGTTTTCCATATGTGCGGCATGTGTGCAAACAGGAGTCATGTCAAGCAGAGGTGTCTGGAAGGTTTCTGAAAGCAGATGCAATTGTTGGAGTGTGTTGGTCCAGTCTTAAATCAGTATTTTGAAAGTGTGGGTGGGGAGTTTGAATAGTGCTCATTTGATTATGGGGCCCCAGTGGAGTTCTTTCAGATGGGTGTGGTGTGAGTGCAGTGTGGGAGGTTGAGAGTGGTCCTGGCTGCTGAATTCTGAATGGTCTGCAGCCTTCTGGTGAGTTTTTGTTGGTAGAGGGTGTTTTGGTAATCCAGCTTGCTTGTGCTGATTAAGAAGCATTTGAAAATCTTCCTAAGCATCTTCAACGTATGGAAGCGTGAGGTGGTACTAAATTGACTAGGGTGGTGAGGTTGAGTTTGCTGTTGATGATAATCCAGAGGTCACTGACAGTGGTGGTGATGATGGGTGTCCGTCCTAGGTCTGTTGACCAAAAGGGGGAGCCCCAAGATGAAGCGCTCTTCCCGAAGATCACGATTTTGAGCTTGTTGGTCTTCAGCTTCAGACAGTTGGTCTTCATCTAGTTGGCCCATTTCTGTCATGTCGGTATTGAACTTGATCAGGGTTGTGTGCCCGTCTTGCCTAATCTGGTCTTTTTATAAATTATTGATAAGGGGATGCGTTAGAGGTTCGATGGACCTTTTGTCTACCCTTAGAATGATTCTACCATAAACACAATCTTTACTCATTAACTAACCAGCAACAATTCAACACGTTCAACAAATCAATTATCAATGCTTTGAGTCAATAAATCTTCACACTCCATGACCCATGCGGCCATGAATAACCACATCTTTTAGTAAAGTTAAAACGTTTATTTCTCTAGATTAACAATGCTAATATCATGTAAATTAATCTCAAATTCAAATGATAAGCTTTTACAAACAACACAAGTTGACCAAAACAACGAAAGAATCTTGATCTAACTAAAGCATTTGTTATCAAATATTCAAGAGTGACAGTGCAGATTAATAACATCAATAACTGAACAATGGAGATAGCATACATTTAGAGTACAACAGGTGAACAAAACCAATTCTTAATTAATCACATTTGTCAACATGTGGCATACTAAATAACCCTCCAAATAGAATGGCATGTTTGGGCTTCATGCGAAAATATTTTAGTCAAAAGGTAATTTGGAAAACATCTAGCTAGGGTTCTGACAAAATAGCGGCTGGTATTTAAAAAACAAAAACAAATCTATAACAGAACTAATAGCATTTTGATATACCTCTCCTTAATGGATTCAGCAAGCTGTGAATTAATTGCCAGTTGGGAATCTGTCTGGTCAGCATTCGCAGTTAGAGTCAGTGAAAGGGACTGGCTCAGTCATCGGTTGGGCTTTAAGTTAACTGAACCAATAAAAGGACATTAAACTAAGGAAACAGCACCTAAAACTCTCTCTCTCATCTCTCTCAAACTTAACTAAAGAACTACTAACACAACTAACTCTCTCATACACTTCTAACACAACTGAACTCTCTTCTAACAATGAATGCAAATGACTTAACTGACACCTCTAATGCAACTAACTGCTCTTTTCAGGTGGAATCGGAGGTAAACCAAAATTACACAATGACGTCTCTCACTGCCATTGGGCAGAATATCATACGTTCAGCCTAGAACCAATAAATTTTAATTATTAAATAATTGATATAGTTAGACAGTCGTTCACACATGGATGATTGGCTCCACTTCTCTTGTCCTTTCACCAGTTTTCTTTGAGTAACATTTGTTGCCCTTCACATGTTTTCGTCAGTACAATCATTGTCAGCTCCTGGGAACCGTTGTGCTTCTCACGCATCAAAATTTCTCTGTATCAACATTTAGGACTGAACATTACAGCAAGCAGTTCTCATGAGAAAGTTAGGACATCAGCTAGTTTAACGCTGAAACATTACAACTAGTTTGGTCAACCTCATGTGAACAAGGAACAATGAAGAGTGAACTTCTCTCCTTGCATAAGGAAATCATTTTGAACATTTAATATGATGAAACTTAGCATGAGTCTTAGTCGGCTAGGCCTAAACCTCGAAATTAATCAATGGCCATATATTCTAGGCAAGTACATAATTATAATATGTTATTATGATCTAATTATACATTTTATTCTATATGTGCACATTATTTAAACTATAAGTGTGAATTCTTTATTAATTGTCGCACACGGTATGGTGGACACTCAAGTGGGTACATTTTCCGAGACACACCTTTTACTCTATGTCAGGCTAATTCATGTAAAACCTTAACCATTCATCAATGCAAATTTTTTAGTAATTCAGATTTCACAGGATACTGGACTTCTTGTCCATGACAGAAAGAAAGAGCTTTGTGCCATCAACGTAGGAGAGGACGTTGATGCTGTGAGAGTGAATGATGCTGGCTAGAGGGATCATGTATGCACTGAAGAGGATTGGGCTCAGGGAGGATCCTAGGGGACCCCACAGATGAGGTTACGGGAATCAGAGGTGTACATTGCCAGCAAACTGACGGGGTCCTTCCAGTCACAAAGGAGCAGATCCACCAAAGTGTGTGTCCTTGGATTCTTGGATTTTTAATGTTGTGTGGAAATTGGATGAGGATGGGGTGGCAGACCATGCCAAATGCAGGGAGAGGTCCAGGAGGTTGAGGGCCACCAGGTCTCTTCCATCCAGAATCATGCAGTTGTCATCCTTGGCAACCAGCAGTGTAGTTTCTCTGTTATAGTTGGGCCTGAAACCAAACTGAGTAGTGTCAACAAGTTGATGGTCATTGAAGTATTTGGTGAGGTGTCTGATAATGATTTTCTCTAAGATCTTGGCCAGGAATGGTAGCAGGTAGATAAGTCTGTATTTGGAGAGCATTGAAGCATCTGCAAAGGGTTTCTTCAGCAATGGGAGAACAGTTGTGTGTTTCCAAGCATCTGAGAAGGTTGCAAAAGAGGTGGAAGCATTCAGGATGGGTGTGAGCTTGACACTAATGGAGTGCAGTTCTCTGGAGTAAGTGTAGTGGGAGCACAGGTCCAATGAGACCCCTGAGTGGGTGGCTTACATGGTGGCAACAATTTCTTCTGAGGTTATGACGAGTGCGGTGATTAGCATTGGTTCCTTTGTTAAGATTGGGAGGCATTTGGATAGGTTTGTCAGATTGACTTGCTGTAAATGGCGGTGTTTTTGTTGCTGGAGAGTTGGGAGACATCATTGCAGAAGTCCTGTGAGGAGGTGATCGAGTTGATGGTTGCTGCTGGCGAGGTGATATCCTTCACAATGGCAAAGATAGAATTGTGTTTAGTGGTCCAGATCATTTGGTGTTAGCATCTCAGGGTGGATTACAATGTGCTCCTGTCTGCATTGTCCTGGCTTATTCCCCATTTGTATTCCAGTTATTTGTAGTAGGTTTTCATCAGTCTGAGTTCCTACATGTACCAACTGGAATGTGGTCTAGATCTTGTTCTATTTCTGTGTTTGAAGGCAGTGGGCACAAGAGTTGATCCAATTGTTGAAATTCTCGATGTCTTTGGGGAAGGTGTTGCTGAGTTTGGGTCAGTTGGTGTTGAGAATGGTGTCCCAGTCCTTGTCAGTGATGCTGCTCAAGTTTCCATAGGCTGAGCTGGCAGTGGTGAATGTGCGTTAGACTGGCATGTGGATGCTGAACTTGATAACCTGATAAATAACTGCTTGTCCTTTGAACCCAATGGCATTCTGGAAAAATATTGGAGCAGACCAAGAACCCTTTTTCTCAGCCAATATAGTATAGGGATTGCTAAAACATTGCTAATAGGTAGACAAATACTAATACTGCATCAGTGGCGGCCAGTAATTTTAGGAGGGAGGGGGTGGACGGGAAGCACACTCACATTCATTCACACAAGCACGCACACCCATTTACAACACTCATCGACATTCAAACATACACGCTGTAAGGAAATGCCTCCTGGCATGGTTAGCCCCTGACTTTTTCCCTTTTTGCTGATGCCAGTTATGATTGAAAGTGTGCTGGGACCCGGCTAACCAGGCCCCAGCACCAGTGTTCTTTCCCTAAACTATACCTTTGCTTCCACAATTGGCACAGCCCTGGGACTCAGATAAGTCCCTTGTAAATGGTACCCCTGGTACCAAGGGCCCTGATGCCAAGGAAGGTCTCTAAGGGCTGCAACATGTCTTATGCCACCCTAGGGACCCCTCACTCAGCACATGCACACTGCCTCACAGCTTGTGTGTGCTGGTGGGGAGAAAATGACTAAGTCGACCTGGCACTCCCCTGCCATGCCACCCTCACACTGCCTGTGGCATAGGTAAGTCACCCCTCTAGCAGGCCTTACAGCCCTAAGGCAGGGTTCACTATACCACAGGTGAGGGCATATGTGCATGAGCTCTATGCCCCTACAGTGTCGAAGCAAAACCTTAGATATTGTAAGTGCAGGGTAGCCATAAAGAGTATATGGTCTGGGAGTTTGTCAAACACGAACGCCACAGTTCCATAATGGCTACACTGAAATCTGGGAAGTTTGGTATCAAACTTTTCAGCACAATAAATGCACACTGATGCCAGTGTGGAATTTATTGTAAAATTCTCCAAGAGGGCATCTTAGAGATGCCCCATGAATACCAGTCCGACTCCTAGTGCTAGGCTGACCAGTTTCTGCCAGCCTGCCACAACCAGACGAGTTGCTGGCCACATGGGAAGAGTGCCTTTGTCACTCTATGGCCAGGAACAATGCCTGTACTGGGTGGAGGTGCTTCTCACCTCCGCCTGCAGGAACTGTAACTACTGGTGGTGAGCCTCAAAGGCTCATGCCTTTTGTTACAGCACCCCAGCTAGTGGAGATGCCCGCCCCTCCGGCCACTGCCCCCATTTTTGGCAGTAAGGCTGGAGGAGATAATGAGAAAAACAAGGAGGAGTCACCCACCAGTCAGGACAGCCCCTATGGTGTCCTGAGCTGAGGTGACCCCTGCCTTTAGAAATTCTCCATCTTGAGATTGGAGGATTCCCCCAATAGGATTAGGGTTCTGCCCCCCTCCCCTCAGGGAGTAGGCACAAAGGGGGTGTAGCCACCCTCCAGGACAGTAGCCATTGGCTACTGTCCCCCAGACCTAAACACCCCCCTAAATTTTGTATTTATGGGCACCCCAGAACCCAGGAAATCAGATTCCTGCAACCTGAAAGAAGAAGAAGGACTGCTGACCTGAAAGCCCTGCAGAGACAACGGAGACGACAACTGCTTTGGCCCCAGACCTACCGGCTGTCTCCTGACTCGAAGAAAACTGCAACAGTAACGCATCCGACAGGGACCAGCAACCGCTGAAGTCTCAGAGGACTGCCCTGAACCAAAGGACCAAGAAACTCCAGTGAACAGCGGCTCTGTTCAAATCCAGCAACAACTTTGCAAAATTACCTGCAACTTTTAAAGACCTCATTCTTCCCGCCGGAAGCGTGAGACTTCACCCTCTGCACCCGATGCCCCCGGCTCGAGCTCCAGAGAACCAACACTACAGGGAGGACTCCCAGGTGACTGTGACCTCGTGAGTAACCCGAGACGACCCCCCTGGATCCCCACAGCGACGCATGCAGAGAGAATCCAGAGGCTCCCCCTGACCGCGACTGCCTGTAACAAGGAACCCGACGCCTGGACCAAGCACTGCACCCGCAGCCCCCAGGACCAGAAGGAACCGAACCTCAGTGCAGAAGTGACTATCAGATGACCCTCTGCCTAGCCCAGTTGGTGGCTGGCCCGAGAAGCCCCCCAGTGCCCTGCCTGCACTGCTAGAGTGACCCCCAGGACCCTCCATTGATTCTAATACAAAACCCGACGCCTGCTTTGCACACTGCACCCGGCCGCCCCTGGGCAACTGGGGGTGTGTTTTGTGTGCCTACTTGTGTCCCCCCCAGTGCTATACAAAACCCCCCTGGTCTTCCCTCTGAGGACGCGGGTGCTCACGTGCTGGCAGACTGGAACCAGAGCACCCCTGTTCTTCATAGGCGCCTATGTGTTTTGGGCTCCTCTTTGACCTCTGCACCTGACCGGCCCTGTGCTGCTGGTGTGGTAACTTTGGGGTTGCCTTGAACCCCCAACGGTGGGCTGCCTATGCCCAGGAACTTAGACTTGTAAGTGTCTTACTTACCTGACAAACTAACCATTACTTACATCCCCAAGGAACTGTTGATTTTTGCACTGTGTCGACTTTTAAAATAGCTTATTGCCACTTTTACTAAAACTGTGTATGCTATTGCTCTAATTCAAAGTTCCTAACTTACCTTGCATTTTATGTATTTACTTCAAACCTTGAACTTGTGGTTCTAAAAATAAATTAAGAACATATATTTTTCTACATAAAAACTATTGGCCTGGAGTTAAGTCTTTGAGTGTGTGTTCCTCATTTATTGCCTGTGCGTGTACAACAAATGCTTAATACTACCCTCTGATAAGCCTACTGCTCGACCACACTTCCACAAAATAGAGCATTAGAATTATCTAATTTTTCTCACTATCTAACCTCTAGAGCAACCCTTGGACTCTGTGCACACTATCTCTTACTTTGAGATAGTATATACAGAGCCAATTTCCTACACACGCACTCACCAAACATTAATTTAAAACACACACACTTACCTTCAGCTTGGAGGTCCCAGGAATGTTGGGACTGCTGCCTTTCCTCTCTGGCTGACCTCCCAACTTAGTCACATAGTGCGATGGGGTCAGTGCGACTTCTGACCCCTCCCCACTCTGTGACAAGGTGTCACTGATTGACACTCGCCCTGGGCGCTTCAGGGCTTAAACCTGAAGTGTCCAGATCGACGTCAATTGGTGACGCGTCCCCTTGTCAGTAAGGGGAAGGCCTCAAGGCACCTTTGCTAAGCTGAGGAGGTCACGCCCATAGGAGCTGTGATCTCTTCAGCCCAGCAAAGTTCACCTCAGACAGCCATGAGTCTACGCAACTTGCGCATGTCTCGCTCCTGGCTGCCTGATATGAACATGAAGAGTGTCTGTCAGGCTGACCTTTGCTCAGACTGAAAGGCGCTCTTCAGGTGGGGCAAAAGGTGGGGGGTGTGTGGCCCCTCCGCCCTAAAGGACAGGCCTCGGCTGTACTGCATTGTCCTGATAACAGAGCAATCCAAAACAATGCATTAGTTCATCAGGAAAACCTTAGGGAGTAGTGTGTCCTTATCGACCACAATCAACTCCACATTCTTAGTCCCTGTGTGGTTTACGAAGTCTCTTTTAACTGGTTAATATTTAAGTCCTAGTGCAGGACGTTGGTGCTCAGAGCTCCTCCCCCAGTGGGGCCCTTCTTTACAGCACAGCAATGCCACAGTCTGCTCGTTCCAAGAGACGGCCAGTTAATTGATTCCCTTCTTTAATTCAGGTATTTATTTTATAAAGATCAGCTGACAGCGAATAACGCGACAGTACAGAGACAGGAAGAGAACTACAAGAGACAACTGAGTATGCTTTTCACGCAGCATGGTTGCGACAGATTATGAATAGGAATGATGTCCTGTTATTAGATACACCCCAAAAGGGATTCAGTCAAAGTTACGATGAATATATAATGTCACATTAACCTGCGATAAATCTGAATAAAACTACGGTGTTAATAATGTTAAAGGGCACTAGTGAGCCACCGAGAAAATAAACTCCCTAAGCAGTTGCAACACTTTACACCTATTTTGAAGTTTTTCAAATCCTTTTTCCGTCCACTAACACATTGATAACTGTAAGACAAAGTTGCCCTCTACTGCTTTTTCTCTCCACTGCTTTACTGCGACTCTGCACTGGGATGGGAAAAAGATGAAGAGGCTTATTTAGAAGACCATCTGCACCGTCAGAACATTTGATGATGGTTTGGGGGTGCACACTGCAGATCCATATCTACGAGACCACGTAAAGCCACCCTGTGTGGCTTTACATGTCCTTGTAGATATGAAGCGAGACAACACAGCACAAGGCACTCAATTGCCTCACCCTGAGACAGGGAGGCGTGCCACGAGCGTTATGGTGGGTGTTCCCACCTAGCAGCCATGCCATTTAACAACATTCCCAGATTTACAAGATTTTGTAAACCATGGTAATGCGTCAAAAGCCTACGCCTCCCCAGGGGGGACGTAACAAGGAGAAATAACTTTCTTTTTCCCCTTTTTTCCTCTTTCCACACAGAAAGCAGGAAAAGCCCCCATTGATCGTTTTTGTGCAGGAAGGTGTCCTTCCTGCACAAAAATAGTCATCCCTACTATACAGACACCCTTGCCTTAATTGGCTCATGGCTGCCCATTGTGTGCCAGTGCAGGAAGAAAGGGCAGGAATGTGTCATGTCTCACAGATATGGCTCATTCCTGCCCTTTCCTTTTGACGCAAGGCAGCGCAGCAAGATTCCTTGTGTCTCTGCCTTGTGCCAAAACCTCGTAAATGAGGCCTGAAAAGTGCAAGACCATTTCTATGTCTATTGAAAATTCCATCACCTGGTCTTTGTGGCTTAGAAGCGTATTTAAAACATTTATGTATTGTTGATAACGTGGAAGGACATCTTTGGAACGGGCACATTTTACCCAGGTAAAGTCTTTCTGTCGAAGCTTCAAGGTTGGAATTGGCTGGATAGATGGATGGGTAGGTGGATAATTTTATGGCATTGTTCATAAAAACTTTTGCAAGTAAGTAAACATAAGATACAACTACATGGTGCACAGTACAAGCAACCAAACAGATTAAAAACTATGAAGATTCATAGTACAGCAAAGTACGAAACAAAATGAGTGGTTTGAGCTATAAAGGGTGTACTCAGATAATACAATATATTTTTGCAGTAGAATGACCAGCACCGACTGCTATTTATGCTTTTAGCCTCTTGTAAATGGCAAAGTGATGCAAATGATTTGTTTTCCTTTAATAAGTTAAAGAAAATAGTATTGGCACATTAAGAAATTCATCTCAGTGACGTGTTATTTCATAAATCTATGACACTTTTAAGTTAAAAACTATATGAAGCATACTGTGAAACACCAGAGATTCTTACACTTCGTTGTAAAAAATATTGAGCTATTTATGTAACTAACTTAAAGACACAAATCAGACCTTTGTTTTAAACTCCAAATCTGGCGGTACTGGAATTGGCAATAGAATTTTGAAAACTCACTAGGAAGGTCCTGGCTGCAACATCTTTAAACATCCTATGCATGACTTGAATCATATATTCTTTTCTTGCATGTATGGGATCAGCTGGATTTCATTTTTAATTCTTTATATAATAAATCTAAAGCTCATACTGTTATGGAGTTTTTCCACCTTTTATACTAAGCATATATTGACTTTTTTAAATTTCATAATCTGCGTTAAAGCTTTTAATATCATGTCTGTAAGCACTGGTGTGAACTTGCCTATTGCACAAACTAAATATGAGACTGGCAGCATCGATCTTTGCTGCATAGCCTCTAAATGCTTTCGAATTTATATCCATCAAAGTGACAGCGCGTACTCTTGTGCTCCATGGCTGTGATAGACACCTTTCAGGCTTTTCTACGAAAGTAATGGATGCTCTGGCAAGGCAAGAAGGGCAATACGAGTGATATGGTACATTCCAGGAGATGATAGTAAGAAGTACCCTACTCATTACCTGGCCCAGTATGGCACTCACAAACATCAAGCAAGATCAAAAGGTGCTGGAGATAAAGTGATTGATATCCCTGTGTCCCAGTACTAGAATACCAAGGGTGGTGGGATGAGGTGTCCTTGAAGATCTCTGTCTTGATATCAGTACTGTAATAGCAGGGTCTTCCACCTACTTGAATATTAATCTCATGCAATGCTGCAGGATGAAACTGAGGTGTAAAAAAGAGAGCTGTGTTTGAACTTCAGTACTAAACTAGCAGGGATGCTACAAGTCAGATCAACAAGAGGCGCTATGGGCCAGGATGGGTGTGTGGTGGTAGAGATGTCTGTGCATTCCATTACTTTTGAATAGCTTTGATGGTAAGGTGAATGCTGAGCCAATTTACTCGGTGTTCTCCCAGATGTAACCAGCCTTGGATGTTTCTGATGTACATGAAGCCCATTTGGAAGTGAACTCAAACCGCCAGTAAAAGCTCACCAGATGCAACACAAGTGTATGCTGTGCAGCTATTAGCAGGAGTGCTGACAGCTCCATATGAAGATAAGTCTACCCACTCGCTCTGCAGATGCGGTGACGGGTAGCTGGGTGTAATCATCGCTGAGTGATATGCAGTGTCAGCAGGCATGGTGCGGGTGAAAACATCGGTGCATGCCTGTTTGTGAAACACAATAGTGATGCACAGTGTGCAGATGCTCAGCAGCCACACCCTTTACAGACACAACTATACCAGGCTATGGCAGGCCCAACATGCGAACCAATTGTCCAAACAATTGGTGTCTGTCACCTTACCCTGATTTTCTGTAGAGTACACTATACATGCACCAATTCAGAGCCCCGTTTACTTCAGCAAAGCCAATGTATTCAGATTAGTAGGCTTTGCAAAAAATCTGTAGGAATTAGGACTAAAATCCACAGGCAATAGCACTTGTTAAAATGTTGTGGTCTATAAGCTAAATAAGTGGGTTTGGGATACATGACAGGGGAAATTCACTTTCAGAGATTGGCCTGCAGACAGCTTCAGCTCTCTGTTTTGAGGACCTACTCTTTGCAATACAACCTATATCCAGGACCATATTTATGACCTGGTTTGCGTCGCTCCTGCGCCATGCAATGTGGTGCAAGAACAACACAAACCTTAAGTCAGATCTTTGAAGCTATTCAAAGCCACTTTGCGTGGCTTAGAGTGGCTTTAAAAATGTGGAGTAAGGCAATGCTGCTTCACATTTCCCTGCACTAAGGAGGCGTTCTATTGGCATTGCATGGGTGTTAACACGTAACTCCCATGGATTTCTTAAGCATTCTACGATTTACTCCACAGAGGAGGAATAATGTGGAGAAATATCTCTGTGTATACTCATTTCTTCTTCTTTCTATGTGTGCTGCATTCTGCAGTATGGTATTCCATATACCCAGGGCATGTAAATTAAATGCTGCCATTGGACCTGCAGCACTTATTGTGCCACCCATTTAAGTAGCACTTTAAAACATGTCCCAGGTCTGCCATTGCAGCCTGAAGGCACTGCCCCACTGCCATGTCTCCTTGGCTTTTAAAACCCTTTGCCAACCCTTCAAACACCTTTTATTACATGTCACCCCTATGGTAGGCCCTAGGTAGCCCAGAGGGCAGGGGGCTGTGTAATTACCAGGTAGGACATGTACTTTTAGTTTTACATGTCACAGTAATGAAAAACTCCCAAATTCATCTTCACTAGTTTGATGCTACCCCTCCCATAGCATAACATTGGGGATTCTGTATTATATTTAGTAAGCTGCAATTTTTAAACCAGAAGTGGTAAATATGTCGTGTTTGATGAACATGATAAACCCTCTTTAATGGCAAAGTCGGATTTAGCATTACAAGTTTCAAGATGGCACTTTTATTAAGTTGCCATTTTCCTGTCCTAAGCCGACTGTGCCTGCAGCCTGTCTTAGGTCACATGAGTGGGTATAATTGACAGTTGAGACTTAGACATTCCCTCCAGACATTCACACAATAGTGGGATTAGCTGAGCCTGCATGGCCCATTAAATGGCTTGATTGGGGGGGTGGAGCTAAGTAAAGCCCCACTTGCACGTGAGTAGGCTGTGTTCTGCTACCACACAGTAGGCTTAACGACCCTGTATTTTCAGTGCAGCCTGCTAAGACCTGGGGCAGGATAGGCAGGGAACTCCTGGAACTCTAAAGAACCTTTGTGGCCGGGCCGTGGGGGTTGGAGTCCTGAGGGTCAAGATCGGCCCTGAGGAGGGGGTCACGCGGCTCCCATCCCCAAAAAATAAATAATTAGGCAGGTCCCAGGGGCCAAGATCAGCCCTGTGGGGTGGAGAGCACGTGGTCCCCCAACCCCACAAAAATAAATAAACAATTAGGACACACCCTGGGGAATGGGAGTCCCCAGGCCCGAGATTGGCCTGGGGAGAGGCTACATGGCCTGCTTCCTCAAAAAAAAAATTATGTTTAGGCTGGGGGATGGGGTCCCTGGGGCCAAGATTGATCTGGGGAGAGGGGTAACGCCTCCCCAAAAAACAATTTAATATTTATGCTAGCCCGGGACGTTGGGTCCCTGGGGTTGAAATAGGCATTTGAAGGAGGGGTTGTGCAGGATTGGGTTGTTATCGGGGTTGGCCGCAGGGACAGGATGCAGGTCAGGCCATGTGGCCAACCCACCATCGTGTGCAGTGCAGCAGAGGGTTGGGTGGTTATAGGCATTGCCTGCACACAGTATAAGGCCATGCGCAGCTTGGGGTTGGGTTGTTATAGGGGTTGCAGCAGGGCCTGGTCAAAGGCCGTGTGTGGTGGTTGGATTAACGTATAGTATTGAAAATGACTTTACTTTTTAAAAAATGTAGGAATTCACTGGAAAAAAACAAGGGTTACAGGACGTTATAGTTAGGAAATAGAATTAAAAAAACCTTAGAAAGTGACTGAAAAAAACAAAGGTTACAGGGACATTATAGTTAGGTTCCGAATTTACTTATAAAAAACCATAGAAACTCAGCAGTTATAGCTAGAGTTCTTTCAAGTAACTATAACTTGTGCCATAAGGTAATTATAAATCATGCCCCCACCATGTATAGTTGTTTCATCAGAAATTGTACTGCAAATACTACATTGATATTATCAATGATGGTATTGAAGATGTCATGAGTGCCACAGTTTGAGGAGTATTTAGCAGTGTATGGCAAGGGCGTGAGTTATAGTTACTTGATATACCTCTAACTTTAACAGCTGAATTTCTATGATTTGATTTTGTACATATAAAATATGAGCCTAACTATTGTTGTGCAGCCATTTTAGTTATAGCTCCATGCATGTTATTTTAACATGATAGGCCTGGCGCTGTGCACTTTAACCTAGATATATTTTATTCTGCTTCATTTTATTATTGTTACAATAGCCACTTTTATGGTCTTGTTGCATTTATCTCCATCTAACTGTTTTTGCCTAGGTCAGCACTCTGTTCTAAGACAAGACATTCTTGCTCGCTCTGTGCTTCTTCCAAGGCTGCAGTAAGATAGGATGCTGGTGAACGTGATATAAGTTTTGTCTCTGACATTCATAGAAAAACACACATCCTTACGTAGGGACATTTTCTCAGAACATCAGCTGTTTTATTATAAAAACACTTCCCTATCCCTCACACGTTAGAGGGAGATTCCAGTCAGAGAACCATGACTGTATGCTGATTGGTGAACGCTTCGCTACAGCTGCTTATGCAGACTTCAGGCCTTTGCTCAGGTATGGGGAATGATGTCTTCCCAGGGGAACCTGAAGGGCAGAATTAGAGCTTAACATGCTGTGCTCTATTATAACCTAGGTAGGAATTAGTCTATTGACTCTAGTGACAATATGGTAGCGTGATTTCTATGCTTTACTCTCCTTGTCACAATTTTAATCTTGTCATGCTGTATCGTCCTGGTTATTGCAGCCCATGCTTTGCTATATAAGGTGCAGTCGCTTCATTAAAACATTACTGAAACATATACTGCCTCTGTTTGTCATTGTTTATGTGTAACTAATGTAACTGAGAAAAACGGATGAGACCTGAGTGACCACGGTTTCCCTGAGAAATCAATTATGTCATGTACTCTGCTGCCCAATCACCCCCCCCCTTGGGTGGAGGTGAGGCACTGCTAGTTAGCCGGAGCAAAACCTGGATTGGAGTGACAGGTGTCACCTGTAGTGTGTCAGACTCAGTCTCCCACACCGCAGGCAATTCTGCCACTCAAAATCCAGTCGTCTCATTAGAAGAATGAGAGCCTACGTGACACAGCGCCGCCAACGTTTGGTCAGGCTCTAATTTTCGGGTCCTCCTGAGTATCTCTGTCTCACGATATACAAAGACACCTCAGTATTATATAGACGTCCATGGTATTGAGGATTTCCTCCACAACTAAGTAGGGCACCCTATCTGACGCTGGAGGTTGTTCAAGCTTGAACTCTAAAAGGAAAATCCCCATTTGGTGTGCCATCTCTGAACAAATTTACCATCTACTATGGCGAGTCCGCAACAGGTAGCAATTGCAGTCAATATGAGACAACCCCTAACTGCACATTTATTGGCAAATGACCTAACAGCCCGGGGGGGGGTCCAGTCACATTTGTGGTGGATGCAGATGCAGCATACAAAACAGAACTTTTCTATTCTTGGGTCACTTTTCCAGCAGTTGATGGGAACACAAATGCATTTCATCACTATACACTTTCAAACATACCTCGACAATACAGAGCGTACGCATATTTAGAAATACCTTTATCTTATCAAGAACATAATAATTGGCTTGATGGCGCCCTACCACATATGATTTTACCAGTTAGGTTAGGTCCTCTAAGTAATGATGGTCCTACATGGCCTTTATTGGGCACTTATACACCTCACCCTGCAGTAGCAAACTTAGCAGTAGCTGAAGTCTGTTGCTTATATACTGAGCTGATGGCAATATATAGATGATTAGTACAGTTTGTAATGCAAACATTGAATACAAACCCAGCACGTTCTGCTCCAATGCAACCACATGCAGTGACGCCAGGTATTAACCCTGCAAATGTACATTTGATTATGGGTAAGGTACCCGATAAACGAGAAGAAATTCCGTTTTGGCTAGCTCAAAAAATAAATGCACTGGAAGCAGTATTTCCCCATACTGGACCTCAGGATAAACATAGAGTTCTAACAATGTGATTGCCATTTGGGATGGTTCCCATAGTGGATAACTGTAATACATGGGGCACGGTATACGCCACTCCATACTGCCACACAAGGTACTCCGACACTTGACAACTTGACTGAAGTGTTGAAACAAATTCAAGATGAATACAGGGCTGCCCCAGCTCTGGGCTTGGGGATGCAATTAATGGGCAACTTTGTCACAGTATCCTCAATTATTTAGAGTAACTTGAAAGGGGAAGCAGTTGCACTAGCAGTGCGCATGTGGCTCCAGGATGTTCCTCAACAGGATCAAGAACGCGAGCTGCCAAAGATTATCACAGAGACCTATTCTAGTATTGGTCGAGATAGTCTAGGGGCCAGACCAACTAAACCACAATTTCCGGGCAAATCTAATAAAGATTTTTCCAAGCAAGCTCCTGAGGGTAACAAGAAATGCTAGGATTAAAAAACAACAAACTCCTAAAAAAGAAAGGGGAGACTCCACAGAATAGATATAATCTCCGAAATAGAGATAATATAAAAATACCTGATAGATATCAACAACTGATACACGTCAATCTCATTCCTTTCAGGACTCATCGGAAAAACGCAGTGAGAGAGGTGGACGGTCAGAGCGAAGGACAGAGTACATGAAACCTAGACAGGAATCACAACGCTCAACAGAGGTTTCTGTTAAAAAGGAAGAGAAACCTCCCCAGCAAAAAAAACAATTTTAAAAGAAAAAAGTGGCAGCAGTTGCAGTTCGACATGCCACTCAAGAAGAGGGTCCTCTGAAGAACAGGAAGTGGGCACTAGCGCTACTAGACAGCGTGGCAGAGGTCACAATAGTTCACCGGAGTCTTCCAGAGCACCTGGAGGTGAAAGTAACTGATGACTTTCTACAAGTAGAAACTGCGGACATGCGTGTCTCCACACCTAATAGTGTTATAAATAAGCAATAGTTTGGGATTGTGTGATAAATATATATGATGTTTTGTTGGCCGAACAAGATTGGCCACCTGAATTTTTCTGTACCTGCCCATATGAGGAAGCTGTTATTAAACCTTCTTTCTCGCCCCTTGTTCCAGAGGAACTCGCTGAATCATACGCCATCGATTGGGCATTGACGCAGGCACCTGCATAATATCGCAACTACGTAGGATGGGATAAAGAATCCCCCTACCATGTAATTCCTATTAAAAATCAACCCCAACCTCAGTATCCAATAAAACATAATGCAAAAGCACCCGTGAGAAAAATCCTCACGCAACTAGAGTACCAGGGCGTAATTGAACTCTGTGTCTCCCCAATGAATAATCCTTTATTCTCAGTAGCTAAACCGGACCATTCATTTAGAATGGTCTTAGACTTCAGACACCTAAACAGCCATACACGCACATATGCTATACAAAACGCACATAGCACAGCACTGATGAACAACATAGTGCGCAGAAAATACAAAACAACACTGGACATTTCCAATGGTTTCTTCAGCCTGAGTATAGAGCCTGAGAGTAGAAACTTAACAAGCTTCATTTCACTAGGCTCCCAGAAAAAATTCTGTCGCTTACCCTAGCGGTACAAGAACAGTCCAAGACTGTTCGCAGCTCGTGTGACTGCAATTTTTCACGTCATTGACCCTGAAGCATTATCCTATGTAGATGATATTTATCTCATGGATGATGAATTGCAAAAACATTTAAGACGGGTAGCCTGCATTGTTGTGGGATTTGGCTACAAATTCAACATAAAAAACACAAAAATAGCCTTCCACAGCGTCCTGATATTGGGATATGAGCGATTGAGTGAAGGAATGAGCCTACCGTCACAATTCTTAGAAAAATGTGCACAATTACAACCTCCAAATAAGTTTAAAAAACTCCAGTCTCTGTTGGGATTCCTAAATTTTGGCGGAATTTACATTCCAGATTATGCAACATACATAAAACCATTATATGACTTAATACGTCCTAACATTTCAAGTAAATTAAGGACAGTCGAACACACACGCATTCTCAGAAACCTGCAGACAGACATGCTTGCAGAACAACATCTACACACAAGGGACAATAAAACACACTCGGTCATCAGAGTAATTGCTGGTGCCATTGGTTTCACCTATGTAACTTCAAATGAGGGTGAGACCGTCCCGATTCGATACAAATCACACTTGTACTCAGCAGCAGAACAACGCGTTGCTCCCACTGAGAAAATTCTCACTACTGTTCAGATGGCTGTCATTAAAGAAAGACCTCTAGCCCAGGGCAAATGCATTATTGTCGTTTCTCCCATTCCAGTCCTTGAGGCTGTCACAAAAGCCAGCATTCCTAACGCTAAAGCATTACATCCACATTGCATACAATGGGCCACATCTTTGACAGCCACTGATGTAGACTACATTTTTGACCCAAAAATACAAACTCAAGAATTTTTGCAATATGAACTAGAATATCCAGTCCCTGCAAATACATTGCCTATTGATCAGTATCAAAGAGTCATGTACACCGATGGCCCTGCATAACCTGCAATTGGTACAGAGCATCAATACTCCAATGCTTGCTCAGTCGTAAGTGGCTACATGGAGGATAATAAATTCTGTCCCCAACATACATACACGCAAACACTAGGTGATTGCACAGCACATCTAGCAGAGCTAAAGGCTCTGGTGATATCACTGGAACATACAGATCCTGCACAACTGACATTGATTGCTTGTGATTCGTATTACTGTGTCCAGTCCATCAACGAATACCTGCATTACTGGCGCCAGAATGTGTTCAGAGATTCTAAAGGTAACACCATTAAACACAGACTACTGTGGGGGAAAGTAGCAGATCTAAAGGAAACGCTACCAACTGTCCATGTTGTACATACACTTGTGCACCAGCGTGTTGGAATACACGTTGCTGGGAATACACTGGCTGATGAAGCCGTAAAGTTGGCAGTTGCTACGGCCACTGTTGCTGCAGTAACCCGCTTAAGTGTAAAACCGGACGAAGATATATGGGCTGCCGTGAAAGCTACTGCTGATGGTATGCCCCTATCCAAAAGCATTTCCTGCTAAATGTTCCTACCGAATGGGAGGCTGCCTAAACGCTGAGGTTAAGATACCAGGAGTAGGGGTTTGAGATGTTCCCAACAAAAATTTAAGACCACAGTTGATTAAAGCAAAGCATGAGGGGGTAGCATCTGCCCATGCTAGTGTGGCAGCTACAATATCTTTGCTACAAGCCCGTTATTGGTGGCCAGGCCTATACAAAGAGGCCAAGCAGTATGTCCTTTGTTGTGACATCTGCCAACTAATTAAAGTCTCCACTGCTAGATGCCCACCGCAGACACCCCTCCTAATCTCCAACAAACCTTTACAATGTGTGTACTTGGACCATTGCGGTCCTCTAACACCGGACAGTGCATACAAATACATCTTAGTCACTGTTGACTCCTGCTCCAGATTTCTATGGGTGTGGCCACAACGCTTGGCTAATGCTCTGACTGTTATTAAAGATTTGCGAGTCTTTATCGGTACAGAGGCAGTGGCGACTTTCCACTCAGACCAGGGCCCTGCTTTCGCCTCAAGGGCATTCAGGGATGCCATGGCTTTGTAGGGGTCCAACTCCAGTTCTCGTCTCCATTTCATCCGAAGGGAAATAGTGTTGTGGAGCGATTAAACCGTGATTTAAAGCAGTCCTTAACAGCCAGAGTCCTAGGTACGGGTCGTATTTGGCCTAACCACCTGTATGGAGTCCAGAGAGCACTTAACAATCTGCTTAGAAGGTCCTTAGGGGGTTGTACTTCATATGAGTGCCTGGTCGGAACTCAAATGTATGTTCCAGATCTTGATGGTCCTGGTGTGGAGACGGCAGAACCACCCTTTGTCATAAGGAATTGCTGCAGTTCCGTGACGACAACGCTTCTGCCAGTGCTGCCTCCACAGGAATTAAGGATGTACCTGTAATGCCTACAGGCTGGATTCCTAAAGTTGGGGATCCAGTAAGTGAAAAGGTTGCTGTGAAAAAGGAATTTGGTCCTTCTTATCATGCACCAGTCCCAATCTTGGGAATACACGGTACCAGAGTTGTCATTCTACCACCGTGTGCAGGTGCCAAAGAAAATAATTTTGTCTCCATCTATGATGTCAAACTACACCATGTGGCTGATCCTGCACAGCTGACCAAAAGGAACAGCCAGTAGTCCCTGAATCCCTCTCACTACTGGTCAAGAAGTTCCTCTACAAGTTGTAAGCAGCAACACTGATACCTCTCCGGGATTGGGGAGGGTGGAAAATGATCTTGCATTAGTTCCACTCACATCAAATAATATGGAGATAACTGATTGATTTGACACAACTTCAACACAGACGGATGATGCAATTTATTCTGTGCCAATGCGGGAAACACCAACACCACCTATAAACGCGGCTCCAGTTTTTGCACGAACTGCTTCTGGATATTTTGCCGACATCAACAATGACAGTTCTGACACATTTGCCGCTTCAACACCTGAACTGTCAAAAACACATAAGCTGACAAAATGGCTTAAAACTACTTATTTTATTCCTCAATGGAACTATTTGTGGCTTTCCTTGACTGTACTGGCTTTCCTGCTTTGGATTGGGTTTGTTATAACATTCTTTTTGTTAATACATGGTCATTTTCTTCCTGAAAAATCAACAGTTGAACTGGTGGATGAGGTCCTAAAACCACATTTTTCTTCTCACAAGGTATGCAGAGACTTGTCTTTTGTGAACATTTCCGCCATACCAATTCCTAATGGGATTGTTTGGGATAAAGTAACATTTGATATATACAGCCCTACAGAGGTCATTCAAATACCATATGTGTTTAAACTTTCTATGAACGATATAATAATACCTATAAATAGTTGTTTCTGATGATTGGGATGTGAAAACAGTTGATTCTATGATGACTGAAGTGCAGTATTACACTGTATTTAAAAATGAAGATGTTTACCAATGTAAAGAGAATTATGGTGATATGTTTTGCTATAATTATTATGGGCACCATTTCATCCCCAGAGTAAGTACCCCAAAGACTGTTTATAATTACACACAATGGGAACATTGTCCCCCTCCGCCACAAGGGAGTTCTAAAACATATTCTGAAAAGTTTACATATTTTTCTGGGCACGATGTTTAAAATGCTGAGTCACATTATTTTAAATTACCACCTACAGCAAATGTACGCATACTATTGACAAATACGAAATGTATTTATTCAGATTCCTTTGTTTTCCGGTTGACTATAGAGGGCTATGAATATTGGCTGAAGTCGATTGACTTAATAAGTGTGTGGGGAACTAGAAATTGGCAAATACGGGGGAAGGAAGCTTTATTTAGAGCATGCCTGATACCTATTGAAATGATATTTTTAAGTGAAACTGTACAACAAAGAGTTGTTTTGGCTTAGCAAAGATTAAGGAATTGAACACGTCCAGTATGCCTGCCCCTTCAAAATTTTATAAATGGCAAAAACATGTTAATGTAACTGAAGTCCAGCTTTATAAATGGGTCCAGAACAGCACGTTTAATGTTTCACTGTCACGTCCTGGCGGGTGGTTATTGTGGTCAATAGATACCAATGGGTGTCATAAATGTTTTATAAACTCCTCGGGGTGTTTTAGAACTAGCAGGTCGGACCCTCGCTATATATCATCCCATAATGCAGGTATAGTAACAACATACAGTGTAGGGAAACTATGCCAGCAACGGTTGAAGAGTTCCTCACTAAAAGCGGTTAGAGAACACCTCAGTCTCCTGTCTGATAACACCAACTTACAGGATTTCCTGTTAGGCCCCAGAAAACGACCCAGAAAACGCTTCCTATATGAAGTATATAATGAAATCTGGAAGCTTTCACAACAAGAAGCTGCTGCCCGGTTAAGGCAAATAGACCAGGAAAATTTACAGAAGGCAGTAGCTGTTGTAGATAATGGGATTAGTACCCTGTCCAACCGGATATGTTATGTTATGTTATGTACCTTAAATAACATCGTCTCTTCAGCAATAGACATTATACAAACAGATATGTCTTCCTTACATCACGGACAGAGTCAACTGCTGCATAATGATGCAGCTGGGTTGGACACTTCAAACACTGAAGGCAGGTTGCGTTCTCTGGCAACACATCAATGCAAGGGAAATATTTTCTACTTTTAATTTTACGTGGCAACAACAACTAACGGCTAAGAAAGAAACAACTTATGTCATGGTAAACATCGAAAAGTTAGAAAAGTTGCCTTTACTGTTGCTGAAATACCATCTGCTGAGAGTTTAATACACAAGGTCATTAATCTGCCTATTTCCACATTACAATTCTGTAGGAGGCTGGCCTGGCTTGTAGTGGGTACCAAGGGGTACTTACACTCTGTACCAGGTCCAGTTATCCCTTATTAGTGTAGAAGAGGTGTTTCTAGCAGATTAGGCTGGTAGAAGGTAGCTATAGCAGAGCAGCTTAGGCTGAACTAGGAGACATGCAAAGCTCCTACTATACCACTGGTGTCATATGTACAATATCATAAGAAAACACAATACACAGATATACTAAAAATAAAGGTACTTTATTTTTATGACAATATGCCAAAAGTATCTCAGTGAGTACCCTCAGTATGAGGATAGCAAATATACACAAGATATATGTACACAAAACCAAAAATATGCAGTAATAGCAAAAGGAAGTAATGCAAGCAATGTAAAGTTGCAGTAGATTGCAATAGGAGCACATAGGTATAGGGGAAACACAAACCATATACTCCAAAAGTGGAATGCGAACCACGAATGGACCCCAAACCTATGTGAGCTTGTAGAGGGTCACTGGGACTGTAAGAAAACAGTGAGGGTTAGAAAAATAGCCCACCACAAGACCCTGAAAAGTAGGTGTAAAGTGCACCTATATTCCCCAGAGAGCAAAGAAGTCGTGATAGGGGAATTCTGCAAGGAAGACCAACACCAGCAAAGCAACCAAAGTGGATTTCCGGACAAGAGTACCTGTGGAACAAGGGGACCAAGTCCAAGAGTCGCGACAAAGTCGAGATTGGGCAGATGCCCAGGAAATGCCAGCTGAGGGTGCAAAGAAGCTGCCACCAGATAGTAGAAGCTGTGGAATCTGCATGAACAAAGAGGGCTAGAAACTTCTCCTTTGGAGGATGGATGTCCCACGTCATGAAGAAGCTTGCAGAGGTGTTCCCACGCAGAAAGGCCGCAAACAAGCCTTGCTAACTGCAAGGGTCGTGGTTAGGGTTTTTGGATGCTGCTGTGGCCCAGGAGGGACCAGGATGTCGCCACTTTCGTGAGGAGACAGAGGGGGTGCCCAGCAAGATAGGGAGCCCTCACAGAAGCAGGCAGCACCCGCAGAAGTGCCAGAACAGGCACTACAAAGAAGAGTGAACCGGAGCTCACCCGAAGTCACAAAAGGAGATCCCACGATGCCGGAGGACAACTCAGGAGGTTGTGCACTGCAGGTTAGAGTGTCGGGGACCCAGGCTCGGCTGTGCACAAAGGAAATCCTGGAAGAGTGCACAGGAGCCGGAGCAGCTGTAAATCACGCGGTACCCAGCAATGCAGTCTAGCGTGGGGAGGCAAGGACTTACCTCCACCAAACTTGGACTGAAGGGTCACTGGACTGTGGAAGTCACTTGGACAGAGTTGCTGAGTTCCAGGGACCATGCTCGTCATGCTGAGAGGGGACCCAGAGGACCGGTGATGCAGTCTTTTGTTGTCTGCGGTTGCAGGGGGAAGATTCCGTCGACCCACAGGAGATTTCTTCTGAGCTTCTAGTGCAGAGAGGAGGCAGACTACCCCCACAGCATGCACCACCAGGAAAACAGTCGAGAAGGCGGCAGGATCAGCGATACAAGGTTGCAGTAGTCGTCTTTGCTACTTTGTTGCGGTTTTGCAGGCGTCCTGAGCAGTCAGCGGTCGATTCCATGCCCATCAAAGCATTTCCAGAGGCTGGGGGAGGCTACTCCTCCCCAGCCCTGACACCTTTTTCCAAAGGGAGAGGGTGTAACACCCTCTCTCTGAGGAAGTCCTTTGTTCTGCCTTCCTGGGCCAAGCCTGGCTGGACCCCAGGAGAGCTGAAACCTGTCTGAGGGGTTGGCAGCAGCAGCAGCTGCAGTGAAACCCCAGGAAAGGCAGTTTGGCAGTACCCGGGTCTGTGCTAGAGACTCTGGGGATCATGGAATTGTCTCCCCAATGCCAGAATGGCATTGGGGTGTCAATTCCATGATCTTAGACATGTTACATGGCCATGTTCGGAGTTACCATTGTGACGCTGTACATAGGTAGTGACCTATGTACAGTGCACGCGTGTAATGGTGTCCCCGCACTCACAAAGTCCGGGGAATTTGCCCTGAACGATGTGGGGGCACCTTGGCTAGTGCCAGGGTGCCCACACACTAAGTAACTTAGCATCCAACCTTTACCAGGTAAAGGTTAGACATATAGGTGACTTATAAGTTACTTAAGTGCAGTGGTAAATGGCTGTGAAATAACGTGGACGTTATTTCACTCAGGCTGCAGTGGCAAGCCTGTGTAAGAATTGTCAGAGCTCCCTATGGGTGGCAAAAGCAATGCTGCAGCCCATAGGGATCTCCTGGAACCCCAATACCCTGGGTACCTCAGTACCATATACTAGGGAATTATAAGGGTGTTCCAGTATGCCAATGTGAATTGGTGAAATTGGTCACTAGCATGTTAGTGACAATTTGGAAAGCAAAGAGAGAGCATAACCACTGAGGTTCTGGTTAGCAGAGCCTCAGTGAGACAGTTAGTCATCACACAGGGAACACATACAGGGCACACTTATGAGCACTGGGGCCCTGGCTGGCAGGGTCCCAGTGACACATACACTAAAACAACATATATACAATGAAATATGGGGGTAACATGCCAGGCAAGATGGTACTTTCCTACAAATTCACGTCCTGTTTAAAACACATTCCAATAGGCAGATATGAAAGGCTGGGAGATAGCTACATCCATGAGGTGTGGGAGCTACCCTTCTTTTTCAAATGTCTCAGTGGCATGAAAGAAGTCCTTCTTAGTGGTAGTGAATGCGAGACTTCTGCCAGCCATTCAATGGTTTGTAAACAGCTGTCCTTGCATGGGGCATGTAACACGTCTGCAGCAAACTTGGCTTGTTATCTGAAGGGAGTTCCAGTCCCCTTGATTAGACCTACGACCCAGGTGCTTTCAAATGGCAGCTATGTTCTCCTCAATGGCAAAGACTGTTGTGGGATGTGAGCCGGAATAGTTTATGCTGTTTCGGTCTCTAAGATTGTTACATGCTGCGGGAACGTACTTTTTCCTCCCACTAGAATAAAAGAGGTAGCTGACATTTGGCCTCATATTGCTACTTCCACTCAAGGCTTTATTGATTCAGAAATATGTGGCTCTCACATCTGCCAGTGAGACCTATGCACTTCAGGTGGCAAGGTCGTCATCAGAGATACAGTCCCTTTTAAGTACCAACTTTCCGAGACACTTTGGTGAACTCGTGGGACGGATATTTAATGAGTCCAGTGCTACTGGAATTGAAAATTTCTTTAAGGCTGTTGGTTCTGGTTTCATTCACACCTTCTTCTTCATATTCAGTTTAATACCTTCAGCCATCCATTCAATTTTCTCCAGTATTTTCAGGGGATTTCGAATAACTTTGGCTATAATAGTTGGTGTTTTGTAGTTGCTATTTTTTTGCGCAGTGGCTGTCCCGCCGCAACAATGAGGAATAAAAGCACTCCCATCTGCGCAGCTGGTTCGTGAACGCATGATGCAGTATTTTGGAGCAACACTCCTGGAGCAATTGGAGTGTGATTGGTCCCTGTCATTCAGACCGGTCTTGCATTGTGTGCAGCCCATTTTTCAGTGCTTCTACGCAGCGCTTGCTTTCATTGGACTCTGATCTGTTGATGTTCTCGCTGAGGGCTCATTACCAGATATGCGCGTTGAGGTTGCGTTTGCTACGGGAAGCTGCTTATGAGTTGCCCTTCCTGGAGGATGTGGGTCTTAACTTATTATTGGGCACACCACGGAATGCCACCTTGGCTGAGGCTATGGAACACGACTGCTCCTTGGTCCTTCTCGTCGATGCCTTTCCAACTTTAACACCTGCCAAAGATGAAGATTTCTTGTCCTCCATTGTCCCGGAATTGATTGGAAATTCTAAAAATAAGTCTGACTCTTGAAATTCGGTCTTTTTTATAGCACATGTTAACAGTTTTAAATTGTCCTTTTATACGCTCATATGTCCTTTTAACTTCTCATTATTGACATTTTTTACATATATATGTTAGGTTGAGTTTTAGTAGCTTTATGTATATTTAGGCTTTGAGCCACCTTCAACCGACAAGGGGAGGGTGTTGTGTAGCCATTTTAGTTATAGCTCCATGCACATTATTTTAACATGCTAGGCCTGCCACTGTGCAATTCAACCTATATATATTTTATTCGGTTTAATTTTATTATTGTTACACTAGCCACTTTTACAGTCTTGTGTTATTGCTCTCTATCTAACTGTTTTTGCCTAGGCCAGCACTCTGTTCTCAAACAAGACATTCTTGCTCGCTCTGTGCTTCTTCCAAGGCTGCAGTAAGATAGGTTGCCGGTGAACATGGTATAAGTTTTGTCTCTGACATTCATAGAAAAACACACATCATTACATAGGGACATTTTCTCAGAACATCAGCTGTTTTATTATAAAATCACGTCCCTGTCCCTTACACTTTAGAGGGAAATTCCAGCTAGAGAACCATGACTGTATGCTGATTGGTGAACACTTCGCAACAGCTGCTTATTCAGACTTCAGGCATTTGCTCAGGTATGGGGGATGATGTCTTCCCAGGGGAACCTGAAAGGCAGAATTAGAGCCTAACACGCTGTGCTCTATTATAACCTAGGTAGGAATTAATCTATTGACTCTAGTGACAATATGGTAGCGTTATTTCTATGCTTTACTCTCCTTGTCAAAAGTTTAATCTTGTCATGCTGTATCGTCCTGGTTATTGCAGCCCATGCTTTGCTATCTAAGATGCAGTCACTTCATTAAAACATTATTGAAACATATACTGCCTCTGTTTGTCATTGTGTATGTGTGACTAATGTAATCGAGAGAAACGGATGAGACCTGAGTGACCACGATTTCCCTGAGAAATCAATTATGTCATGCACTCGGATGCCCAATCATCCCGCCCTTGGGTAGAGATGAGGCACTGCTAGTTAGCCGGAGCAAAACCTGGATTGGAGTGACAGGAGTCACCTGTAGTGGGTCAGACTCAGTCTCCCACACCGCAGGCGATTCTGCTGCTCAAAATCCAGTAGTATCATTAGAATAATGAGGGCCAACGTGACACTATGTCACTGTAACCTTTGTTTTTTAAGTGAATTTCTATGTTTTTTTAATTCTATTTCCTTAAGGTAACTATAACTCATGCCCTCGACAACTTTCCCTTCTTTGAATAGGGAATGCTAAGTGAGGCCTGGCTTCATTTATCTCCACCAGTCTTTTCCCAGTAGGGAGGGGCAGCTTCCTAACTTCCCCCTATTATCAGTTTATTCTGTTTTCATTAGAAAAAAAAAAAACCCTGTTCATCTTAATATTTAACTATTATAACAATGTCTTTGAATCAGCTAAGGCCGTTAAAGCTCTTGAAACTGACCTGGACAATTTGCTCAAACAGACTAGAAAAGAATATTATATAATTTGAGCTAAGGACTTGAACATCACTTGTCCCGGGTAGGTTTGTGGCTTTAACCTTTCGGGTGCCTTGGACGAGGTCACCTCGTCTTACACCTGGGAACTGGTCCCCTGTGCTCCCCACCCACCCCCCCAAGGCAGGGATGGAAGGGGAAGCCCTTCCCCTTCCACCCCGACCCCCCACCCCCCTGTGATGTCAGGGCGCGAGCGTGGCCTGATTTGTCACAGGGCTTCCCCATCGCGCTGGAAGCTCAGCTTCCAGCGCAATCGAAAGAGAAATGCTTTGCTTGCAATCCGGCTTTTGAAACGCCCACTAGACACCAGGGATTTTTTTGTTGTTGTTGAAATTGCCATAAGGGAGCGACCCCTTGGGCAAGGGTCGCTCCCAACGGGGGGCATTTTTTTGAAAGGCCTTTCCTGCCCCACCTGGGGGCAGAAAACTCTAGGCACCAGGGATCCTTTTTTTTTTTTTTTTTTTTTGAGGCAAGGGTCGCTCCCCTAGGGGGCAAATTATATTTAGGCCATTTCTGCCCCACTTGGGGGCAGATTGGTCTATTTTGATGAGGCCGATCTGCCCCCAAGGGGGGCAGAAACCATTAGGCACCGGGGATTTCTTTTTTTTTTTTTTACAGATAGGGAGCGACCCCTTGGACAAGGGTCGCTCCCCTGGAGGGGAAAATTGTATTTAGGCCATTTCTGCCCCCTTTGGAGAAACCACTAGGCACTAGGGATTTTTTTTTTGGCGCCAATGTCACGCAGGGGGAGCGACCCCGTAGGCAAGGCTCGCTCCCGGGTGGGGTTGGGGGCGCGGGGGAGCAAATTTATTTTATGCCATTTCTGCCCCCCATGGCCAAATTTTGATGTTTGCAAAGGATTCTGGGTAACAGAACCTGGTCAGAGCCCCACAAGTCACCCCATCTTGGATTCCCCTGGGTTTCTAGTTTTCAAAAATGTGCTGGTTTGCTAGGTTTCCCCAGGTGCCGGCTGAGCTAGAGGCCAAAATCCACAGGTAGGCACTGTTTTCTATGAAAAAATGTGATGTGTTCATGTTGTGTTTTGGGCCATTTTCTTTCGTGGGCGCTAGGCCTACCCACACAAGTGAGGTACCATTTTTATCGGTATACTTGAGGGAACGCTGGGTGGAAGGAAATTTGTGGCTCCTCTCAGATTCCGCAACTTTCTGTCACCGAAATGAGTGGAAAACGTGTTTTTTTAGCTAAATTTTGAGGTTTGCAAAGGATTCTGGGTAACTGAACATGGTCAGAGCCCCACAAGTCACCCCATCTTGGATTCCCCCAGGTCTCTAGTTTAAAAAAATGCACAGGTTTGGTAGGTTTCGCTAGGTGCCGGCTGAGCTAGAGGCCAAAATCTACAGGTAGGCACTTTGCAAAAAACACCTCTGTTTTCTTTAAAAAAATGTGATGCGTCAACGTTGTGTTTTGGGGCATTTCCTGTCACGGGCGCTAGGCCTACCCACACAAGTGAGGTATCATTTTTATCGGGAGACTTGGGGGAATGCTGGGTGAATGGAAATTTGTTGCTCCTCTCAGATTCCAGAACTTTCTGTCACCGAAATGTGAGGAAAACGTGTTTTTTTAGCCAAATTTTGAGGTTTGCAAAGGATTCTGGGTAACTGAATCTGGTCAGAGCCCCATATGTCACCCCATCTTGGATTCCCCTAGGTCTCTAGTTTTCAAAAATGCACAGGTTCAGTAGGTTTCCCTAGGTGCCGGCTGAGCTAGGGGCCAAAATATACAGGTAGGCACTTAGCAAAAAACACCTTTGTTTTCTTTAAAAAAATTTGATGTGTCCACATTGTGTTTTGGGCCATTTCCTGTCACGGGTGCTAGGCCTACCCACACAAGTGAGGTATCATTTTTATCGGGAGACTTGGGGGAACGCTGGGTGGAAGGACATTTGTGGCTCCCCTCAGATTCCAGAACTTTCTGTCACCGAAATGTGAGGAAAATGTGTTTTTTTAGCCAAAGTTTGAGGTTTGCAAAGGATTCTGGGTAACTGAACCTGGTCAGAGCCCCACAAGTCACCCCATCTTGGATTCCCCTAGGTCTCTAGTTTTTAAAAATGCACACGTTTGGTAGGTTTCCCTAGGTGCCGGCTGAGCTAGAGGCCAAAATAAACAGGTAGGCACTTTGCAAAAAACACCTCTGTTTTCTTTAAAAAAATGTGATGTGTCCACGTTGTGTTTAGGGGCATTTCCTATCGCGGGCGCTAGGCCTACCCACACAAGTGAGGTATAATTTTTATTGGGAGACTTGGGAGAACACTGGGTGGAAGGAAATTTGTGGCTCCTCTCAGATTCCAGAACTTTCTGTCACCAAAATGTGAGGAAAATGTGTTTTTTTAGCAAAAGTTTTAGGTTTGCAAAGGATTCTGGGTAACAGAACCTGGTCAGAGCCCTACAAATCACCCCATCTTGGATTCTCCTAGGTCTCTAGTTTTCAAAAGTGCACAGGTTTGGTAGGTTTCCCTAGGTGCCGGCTGAGCTAGAGGCCAAAATCTACAGGTAGGCACTTTGCAAAAAACACCTCTGTTTTCTTTAAAAAAAATGTGATGTGTCCACGTTGTGTTTTGGGGCATTTCCTGTCGCGGGCGCTAGGCCTACCCACACAAGTGAGGTATCATTTTTATCGGGAGACTTGGGGGAACATAGAATAGCAAAACAAGTGTTATTGCCCCTTGTCTTTCCCTACATTTTTTCCTTCCAAATATAAGAGAGTGTGTAAAAAAGACGTCTATTTAAGAAATGCCCTGTAATTCACATGCTAGTATGGTCACCCCAGAATTCAGAGATGTGCAAATAACCACTGCTCCTCAACACCTTATCTTGTGCCCATTTTGGAAATACAAAGGTTTTCTTGATAGCTATTTTTCACTCTTTATATTTCAGCAAATTAATTGCTGTATACCCGGTATAGAATGAAAACGCACTGCAGGGTGCAGCTCATTTATTGGCTCTGGGTACCTAGGGTTCTTGATGAACCTACAAGCCCTATATATCCCCACAACCAGAAGAGTCCAGCAGACGTAACGGTATATTGCTTTAAAAAATCTGACATTGCAGGAAAAAGTGCTGCTTTTTTCACCTCAATTTCCATATTTTTCTTTTTCAGTTGTTATTTTCTGTAGGAAACCCTTGTAAGATCTACACAAATGACCCCTTGCTAAATTAGGAATTCTGTCTACTTTTCAGAAATGTTTAGGTTTCTGGGATCCAGCATTGGTTTCACGCCTATTTCTGTCACTGACAGGAAGGAGGCTGAAAGCACAATTTTTTTTAAAAATGGGGTATGTCCCAGTAAAATGCCAAATTTGTGTTGAAAAATTGTGTTTTATGATTCAAGTCTGCCTGTTCCTGAAAGCTGGGAAGCTGGTGATTTTAGCACCACAAACCCTTTGTTGATGCCATTTTCAGGGAAAAAACTACAAGCCTTCTGCAGCCACTTTTTCCCATTGTTTTTTAAAAAAACTAAATTTTCACTGTATTTTGGCTAATTTCTTGGCCTCCTTCAGGGGAACCCACAAAGTCTGGGTACCTCTAGAATCCCTAGGATGTTGGAAAAAAAGGACACAAATTTGGCTTGGATAGCTTATGTGGACAAAAAGTTATGAGGGCCTAAGCGCGAACTGCCCCAAATAGCCAAAAAAAGGCCTGGCACAGGAGGGGGAAAAGGCCTGGCAGCGAAGGGGTTAACGACATAAGGGGAAATGCCATAGCCCACTTCACACACAATCCACAAACTTGGGAATGCATCAAAAGCCTATGCCTCCCCAACGGAGGAGTAACAGGGAGAAATAACCTTATTCCTCTTTGTTTTTTCCTCTTTCTATGTGTGCTGCATTCTGCAGCACACATAGAAGGAGGAAAATGCATCCATTGATTGTTTTTGTGCAGGAAGGTGTCCCTTCCTGCACAAAAACAATCATTCTTACAACGCAGATTAACTTGCAGCAATATGCATGCTTGTCTGTAATGCTACATAGCAGCCAATTGTGCACCAATGCAGTGGAAGAGGACAGGAATTCGCCACGTCTCATAGATACAGCACATTCCTGCCCTTTTCTTTTAATACAGGTCAGCGTGACAAGCAGCCTTGCGGAGCTGCCCTGTGCCAAGATATTGTAAATAAGGCCTCTATTTTCAGAAAAGCTGGACTCTTTTAATAGTTTTGGCCCCTGAAGATAATCATGTAGAGACTGGGGAAGCCTATATACAAATCTCAGACCATATTAACAAACTGCTGAGTCGAAGACCAAAGGATCAAAAGAGTAAGGGCAGAGGGAACTCATTAAGCTAATACCCCAGCAGCCTAGGGAACCCTTGGTGGTACAGGAAGCAAGATTAAACTATATCACCACAATCAAAAACAGAAAGAAAGAATTACAAGGGGAAGCCTGAGAGAACTTACTACAGGTTTCAGAAAGCAGGGAAAGTACCCTGTTTTGGCGCACAGTTACTGCCTCATTGTTTCCAAAGGGATAGGACCGGACCTCGAATATACAATTGCCCACGCCCAAAGGGTGGCCCATTTTGGTTAGATTTTCTCATATAGTAATGAAAACGAGGGTAACCAACACGACTATATTGCTCACTTATCAACTGCCACGGTGTTTACACTAGACAAGGTGACAAGGGCGATAGAAAACAGCCCCACGGGAAGGGCCCTTGGGCCTAGATGGGGCCGCAATAGATATTTTTAAATCCGAACCGGTTCTCTGGGCTCCGCCAATAACTGAGGTCCTAAACCCTGATGGAGCAGGTTACATTCCCTCAGCCTGCTCACTCTCACCCATCATTCCTTTTTTTAAGAAGGGAGCAAGGAATAACACTAAGGGCCTCATTACGACCCTGGCGGCCATCAGCTTGGCGGTGTATCGCCTGCTATTATGACAGTGGTGCTATAGCCACAGCAATACCGCCGGCCCCTCCACTATACTGCCAGGCGTCATAATCCCCAGGGCAGCGGTGCAAGCACAGCTTGCCCTGGGGATTATGAGTCCCTGACCTCCAGCCTGGCCACAGCGGTAAACACCACCATGGAAAGGCTGGCGGTAAGGGGGACTTGGGGTGCCCCTGGGGGCCCCTGCACTGCCCATGCACTTGGCATGGGCAGAGCAGGGGCCCCCAGGCATAGCTTCATCGCGCATTTACTGGCCAAATTTCGGGCAGTAAAATATGCGACGGGTGCTACTGCACCCGCTGCACATCAGCATTGCCGCCGGCTCTATTACGAGCCAGCAGCAATGTTGATGTAACTTTTCCGCTGAGCCATCGGATGGTAACACTGTTACTGTCCCCTGGCCCAGCGGAAAAGTCGAAATAGGGAGCCAGAAATACAGCCAGCACTGGTGGTATTCTGGCGCCCGCAGCCTCGGCGGTCTTCTGTGAAGACCGCCGAGGTTGTAATGAGGGCCTAAGTATTATCATCCAATCTCTCTACTTGATTTTTCCTCCAAGCTGTTGTGGAGGATCTTACTAGAGAGATTGAAAACCTGGGCATAGGAGAATGCATCTTATCTAATGCCCAATATGAGTTTAAGAAAGGGCTGGGAACAGTTGAGCAGGTACTCAACCTTAATCTTTTATTGAGGTTGCATACAGTATCAGAAGATCACTCATTACATATGTGCTTCATCGACCTAAGCCATGCCTTTTATTTGATCAGCCACAGCAAACTTTGGGTATGCATGGACAAGTTGTGGGCCCCAAAGGAGATAATCTCACTCCTGACTTATCTGTATGCCAACCTCAGTGCCAAAGTCCGATACGGGAAAATGGGAGGGATGATCTTCTCCCTATATATAAAAGGTGTGGAATAAGTACTACAGTCAGCAGCTGCAGCTGCCCCTTGAGTAAGGAGGTAACATATTTCAATTTTTCTCTGTGCTGAGGATGAGCCCATTCTGGCCCTAATCCGAGAAGCCTGCAACAGTTAATTAACTGTTTTATCGACTATATGGAAGGGAGGGATTTGAAATTTATTACCTCAAAAACCTATACTATGAGCTTCGGAGATATTAGGGGGAGACACAACATTTTTCATATAAAGGGGAGTGTGATGCTATCCCTGAAAACCTTTAATTATCTATGGATACAGCTTTCCTCTAATTTGGACTGGAGACTACATAGGACATTTTCTTCTTCCAATATGACCAGGAATAATGAAAGTATTTTTAGCATTAGTGTTAAAACCATCTCAACAGTTACATATGGAGCAGGCGTTTGTGGGTGGTGGACATTGAAACTATTCAGAAACAAGAGAACATTTTTCTCAGAAGGCTCCTTGCTGTTCTTCAGTCCACGCCAAACTCCATCATTTCTAAAAGATACCTTGGAATCTCATTTGCTTTTATTATGGAGCTCCGTATGGTTTAAGGAAAAGACTCACTTCACTAGACTCATTATCATAGACTGTATGGGTCTTGAGCATGCCTTCAAAATTCATTGGGTACAGCATATTAAGCTCAAGTTTATTGGCCTAGGACAAAAAGAGAAGGACCCCTGGGTGCACCTGGAGACTATTACTGGGTATTCTAAAAAAGATTTAAGGGATTATGGGCCATATGTACGAACACATTTTCCCATAGACACAGAATGGGTAAAACCCTTTGCTACATCTGGCCCTATATTCTTAAAACATGTCATGAGAATAGTACCCAGACAGAAGCCCATAAGACGTCTGTAGGAAGATATATTGCTTTGAATGAGCAGTAGGGATGTAAACTGTATATTAAATTAACAAACCGTACTCATTTCAGATATCTCCATCTTCCACCATATGGTCTCATTCCCTAGGAAGGATGGGTGGGGCACTCTCACCCAGAAATGCCCTTGTGATAATAAATCAGAGCTGTCTACTATGCGCATCACACTTTTGTGTGGATTTTATTCTGCACACAGAACAAATTAACGTTAAGCCACTCTTTTTAAAAGAATTTTTTTTTTTCACCAGGTGGCCTTCCAGTATTTACATGAGTTGAAAGATGTAACAGTGGGCCATCAGGTTGCCCCGTTCTTATCTAATATACTTCACATCAGAGATCATCTAAATGTGTTGGAAAGTGCACTTATCTAATCTTTGACCCCTGACTGATAAGCACCCATCATGCTCCATTTTAGTTTTACTGTTGTGATATGGGTTCGGTAATGTACTTGTAAGAAAAGTGTTTGAGCAGTGTATTTTAGCTTTAAATTTAAACATGTCGCCTTGGCTTTTTTTGTTCTTCTTACCAATGTGATTATGGTTGTTAAATGTTTTTATGCAATTTACTTGTGTATTGATGTTATGCTTTTATGGTTTATTGGCATAAAATTAATAAAGTTATAGTTGAGTTGAGTTTAAATCCCTATGAATAAGGGCCTGGGTACTTCATAACAAATGTGATGGATATCCTCTCCGCCATATTACTAGTGCATTATATCTAGTGGCACTTGTAATACGGAAGACGGGAGATTTGTCACAATTGTGATGAAGCAAACCATCAATCAAACTCAAAATCAGGCTCTAAATGTCTAAAAATCAGTGTGTTGTGTGCTACACATGTGATTAATGCTAATGTATTTACACAAGTAGAACAGCAGACCTCGGGCCCTATTATACGTTGTGCCTCAGGGGTGCAACTGGCATGTGTGCCTGCTTTGTGCACCACCAGGGCCCTTTCGTATTAGAGAAGGGGCCAGAAACACTTGTGAATCCCCTTCTGTAATACTGATAGCACTGGTGCACATGCTGACCCAGCACTATCACAATAGGGTGTCCCCTCATTTGCACAGGGGCTTGGCCCCATGCACATGAGGTAATCAGTTTGCCTCGGTTCCCGCACCCTATTATGGACGTGGGCATAGGGGCAAACATGCCTTTGCGAGCCTCACTAAAAGTGCACCACTAAAAGGTGGTGCACTTTCAGTGTGTTTCTTAAAAGCAGCTGTCTGGAGGGGAGATAAGAGGTCTCATGGACCGCCCCAGACATACCCCTGCAGGCGGGTTCAGTCACTCACTACACCTGCCTGCAAGGGGATCTCTCTCTGGGTGTCGCCTGTGCTGTGAAAAACACAGAAGCGTTTAAACAGCTGGTCAATATTCCACTTGAATGTGCTTCCCCCCAGGGCATCACACGTTTGCAGCTGCCCAGAAGGCAGTGCATTCTTGGTAATACAGCGCACTGCCCCTATTTGCACCAGGCGCCCCTTTTGAAAGGAAGTAAAGTGTGCTGTATTCATAAAACGGCCCGTGGTATTGCTATACAGCAGTCATACATCTGCATGTCATATAGAGACAGAGCCTGAAAAATGATCTTTCCAGCATTTGGAAGGGACCATGTCACAAATGAGGCAGTCGGATACACCCAGAGCTTGGTATACCATGACAGCCTCCACAAGCCCAGGGTCTCGACTTTTTATTATTATCATAACTTGGCGACCATCAAAGAGTGGGAAACACAGAGGCCCACTAGGTCATACTCCCAAGAGGCTTATGAAAGAGCTGACTCTTGAACATGTTTTTTTCCCAAAACATGGACTTGAGAAACCATGACACACAGTCAACCAGAATGGAAACAGAATCTTGTCTTTCAAGAAAACAGGGAATAGACATTTACTACAAGTACCTGAAGTAGTAAAATGTCAGTACTTCTTTCTATGCTTCGGAATGGCTGTAATGACTACTATCACTGGGTGTTCCTGCTCTGCGTGCACCAGAGGTTGTTCACTACCCTACAACTGATGCCAGGCATTTAGCTGAATCATTTTCAAGAGTTGTCTAGCATGTAGGTATTTAGCTTCCACTCTCAGGGTGGGATTCAAAGAGTTCATGAGTTTGTGGTATGTTCTCCCAAAGACATGCTCCCATGTTACTGTTGTTTGACGGTGTATTGTTGCCGAAGGTGCAGGTTAGGTGTATGTTCAGAGCTGGTATGCAAGGGGGTCCATATTTGCAGATATATGGGCCTTTTTCAATAAGCTTTATGTATAATACAAGTATCTTAAATTTCATGTTTGGTTCTACCTGAAGCCAGTGGGGTCCATTTATTTGGCATGATTGTGTTTTTGCAAATTGGGGCATACGTTGGCTGCCTGATTGGAGTCTACCAGTGAGGTTTCTAGGAAGTCCTTTGTATGGCGCCCTGGGTAGATGACATTGGAATGGTTCTGACATCCCATAATTAAGGATCTAGATCTCTTCAGCTCTATTCAGTGATTGAATTACAGTGTGGAAATATTTTTCTGAGTAAGGAAATTTGTAAATCCGTGCCTTTGACAGCTGTATTAATTTGTGCAGAACATGCGTTGAACATGATTTACATGTTTCCTACTTTTTGTGACGTGTTGGGGGTAGTGCTAAGGTCTGTGGATTATTCGAGGGGACATTCATGGAATTAATGCCTCCCAGTACTAGGATCACTGTTTTCCTCCAGACAGAGAAAGTTTTCTTTCATCCAGGGCGAGTTGTGATGAATGCATTCAGTGTTTTGTCTGATTTCCTGGCATGTTGTTTGGAGTCATTTGAATTTGTGTGTCTTAGGAAACTGGAACCCTTTCCTCATTGACTTCTTGTTGCCGAAGCACAGCTACTAAGACAGTTAGGTTTGCATCTACAACCAGTTGATTACTTTTGTGGGGTCGAAGAATGTCATGGCTATGTTTTCCCATCCCACAATGTGTCTGCCTTCAGGATGCCCCTTATTAGGCTTTATCAGGGAAATTAGGTTTTTGATGAATCATCTGTAATATATCACCATCCCTAGAGTACTATGCACCTCTGAGACCAGTTGGGAGGGGTAGTCATCTTGCTGTCACAGACCTTTTGGGAAAGGTGCTTCTCCATCTGTCAAGACGTGGTATGCAAACAACTGTATGTTTCAACCGAGAACCTCATAGTTGCACTTGTGTCAAGCCTGTGTGCCTCATGTAGGTAGGACTGCGCACGGGTGGCATTGGTCCTTTTCCTCAGGTGTTTATTTGGACAAGGA
This sequence comes from Pleurodeles waltl, assembly GCF_031143425.1. Classification (NCBI taxonomy): domain Eukaryota; kingdom Metazoa; phylum Chordata; class Amphibia; order Caudata; family Salamandridae; genus Pleurodeles; species Pleurodeles waltl. The sequence continues at coordinate 1,031,277,441 of NC_090439.1, read as the reverse complement.
TATCGTCTCAAACATTTATGACTCTAGTTAGCCCTGATGAAACCTCCCTTATGCACTTCTGGAAACCTCCAGCAATACTTCAATGAGAAGTAGTTGGTGACAGACAACATTGATGTCAATTTCTGAGAATCAACTAGAGGAATTCATTAGGGCCACAATATTATGAACTGTAGAAGTGATGTGATGCTCCTCACTGGCATGTGCACACATACATTGAAGTATGCTGCTTTCTTAGGCAGGTGTGTGACTAGAAAGGGACAGACCTATGTGGTGGGTTCATCCGCTCTTTCAAAAAGTGGCTGAAATTAATTCATGCATTTCATGTGTCATTGTTTTATTTTTCATTTGATTTAACTAGGTAACATAGAACCATGCACAGATCACATACTAGCCATGCAACACATTTGCGATAAAGACGTTTAGTAGAGGATGGTGGTGGGCAATAAAAGAGGCAGCATATGATAGATTTATAATCTTCCTGGACTTGAACATATCCTGATATGCTTGTATCTACCAGGCAAGCCGTTATCTGATTTTGAATTGTCATCTAGGATTTAAGATGTGCATGTCGCCTCACCTTGGCACTGCTAAGTGCAGATATCACATGCATGTGTTCTATGTCCATCGACTCGGCTTACGTTTCACCCATGGCATACATCTGTGTGCTCACGCATGGCACTGATGTCCTGTTCTGGTTGGTGATACTAGTAAATGAAGTTGATCTACATAGCCTCGGAAAGTGATTACTTTGTATTACGTTGAGCAAATGCTTAATTTCACAGGACACATTGCTGTGTGTAAAAATGTGGCTCAGCACACCTCACAGAATGGGTGTCAGAAAGCTCATGTATTCGCTGCACTGCTAGCATCCTGGGTTTTCGGAAGATCAGTCTTCACATTTGGGTGGATTTTCAGCCTCGGGTGATTTGGGTCAATTGTTCTTGACTTAGACATGTAAATTAATAGCTATCTCACACAACAGTACATACAGGAGATCTGTAGTTTTCTTTACACTCTGATTGTCCAGTCTGAATATACATTGTGCATTAACAGGATTAAAAGCATCTCAAATTGCTGATTGAGTAGTGTTAGAGTTGTATCTTAGTAATCAGCTCTTCCAATGTATGGGAGTATGAAGTCATTTTTGAACCACCTTCACCAGGCAATAGTGGATGTACTGACACTATGGCAAATGGTTGAAGTGATAACTGATGTGGGTAGCATTTTAGCGTTGCTGTTGATGAATTTGAGTGTTATATTTAGATTGGACTTGAAAACACTGAGAGGAATATTTATAATCTTTTGATGCAGAGCAGCGCTGCAAACCTTCTTCCTGCACTGCGTCAAGGGAAAGGGCAGGAATGCGTAGTATCTATGAGATGCATCTCTTTCTAGATATGCTGCACAAAGCAGCACACATAGAAGAAGGAAAAATGGGGAGAAATAGAGGTACTTCTCCTCGTTGCACCTCCCTTACACCTCCCCTGGGGAGGCGTGGGCTTTTGAAGCATTTCCCAAATTTACAAAATCTCGTAAATCTGGGAATGTGTCAAATGTCACTGGTGTTATGTGGGAATACCCACCATATTGCCAATGGCATGCCACCCTGTCGTAGGGTGGTGCAGCGTAATGATTTGCACTGTGTTAACTCAATCCATGTTTATAAGGCCATGAAAAGTCATGCAGGGTGGCTTTGCGTGGCATTGTAAATATGGCCCTGCAGTGTGTGCTCCTGGACCGTCACTAAAAGTGATTTTCCAGTGGAATAAAGGGGCTTGTAAATATGCGCCTGATTCTGGCATTTGTGTATTCTGTTAAGTCATACGTCTGCTTTACTGAGCACAGATAGAGCTGAAAGGACCCAGATCATGGCAGGTGAGATCCCATCACTTGTTGCCATAGTGGAATATCACATTTGGTGTAGCCCGTGCTCGACATGTGGTTGACCAAAACCCAGAAACATGTTGGTGGTGTACCACAAGAGTCAGAACAAACTCAGGGTCTCAATCTTTTATTAATCTGATGTAATGCTGTCCTTATACAACACTGCATTAGTATGTGTGCAATGTTTGTAAGACATATATTGTTATCTGTTCAGAATGTGAGTTGCAGAATATGTTCATTATGACATTGTATAATTGGATTTGTTGCCCGGCAGTTACTAAGAGACTTCTCCATGGCAGGCTTCTGTATACAAATTAAGTTACTTCTCTTTATTATATATTGCCTGTTACTTACCACATACTGGTAAAAAGTGTTTGAAATAAACAACTCACGAAGAAGTAGTGCATATAGGAGGAGTAGTTTGTGGTGCTGAAATGTGGGACCAAGAGGTATTTTCTACACAGCGAGCTGAAGGAGCAGGTCCAGGGAGATCCTCATCTACACGCGAAACAACGAGCACTGAAGTGGGCTGAGGTTTGGGTAAGGCCGTTGCTGAGTTTGCAAGGAAGCGTTGAAAGGGTGACAAACCAGTACCTGTTGCAAGGCAAAACAGCGCTATCCCTGCACAATGTTATGTAGTGTCATCATTACCTGTGCAAGAATGTATACACTGACAAGGAAGCAGAGGACTCAGGGAGATTCTAAGGCCCATACTTATACTTTTTTAGCGCCACATTTGCGTGATTTTTTGACGCAAAAGCTGCGCAAACTTGCAAAATGTGACCCATATTTATACTTTTTTAGCACCACATTTGTGTCATTTTTTGATGCAAAAGTGGCGCAAACTTACAAAATACCATTGTATTTTGTAAGTTTGCGCCGCTTTTGCGTCAAAAAATGACATAAATGCGGCACTAAAAAAGTATAAATATGGGCCTTTGTATTTTGTAAGTTAGCTACGTTTTTGCGTCGGAAAGCGACGCAAATGCGGCTCTCAAAAAGTATAAATATTGGCCTAAGTATGAATGTATAATGTCACAAACCGTGCAACATATGTGTGCATGGAAGCAATTTTTTTTGGTTAAAGAGAGTTTGTTTACCAACATTACGACAATCAGTGAAACGTTTATTGGGAAAAGGGTTTCAAGTAAATGGCTCCTTTGTTTCTTTGCGATTTCACAGCTGGTCTTTCCTACACCGCTGTGCCTTGAACACTTGGCTTCTCATTGTGAGGTGGTCGGATGTAAAACTTGCATTACATTTTTCAAAAATTGTGTGACTGGAAATACTCGAATATTCTGGAACAACTGTTTTAATCAGTACTTGTTGTGGGCTTTCCTGGTCTCTGACATCATTGGAGCTAGTGATGTCAGAGAACGGAATGAGAGGACTGGGGGTTCTGAAGGAGTTGTGAGGAAGGTGGCAGGAAGCAGGAATGAAGAGTTGGCACAGACGTGGATGCTGAATAAATAAGGATCTTGACATACAAATCTTGACCCTGTGGATATTGAATTATAACAGTGGCGACAAAGGTCTTCAGCATCCATTGAACCTGGCGTGCAATGGACCAATGATTGAACGGATCTTATACTTGTAAGAAGAACCGCTGTGTCTGGACACTTTGATTTTACAAGTATCTTAAATACTAATGACTTGGATCTACAATTCTGAGTTTTCCTGCAATGATGGCATGATACCGACATGATACCGACTATTGAACTGATGAGCAGCGTTATTATTCAGTGTGCTTAGAAGAAACAAAGGAGTATTTCGTTGTACTTATCATTTTTACTTTACGGAAAACGCCTGGTAATACTTTTTGAACTGTTTTTATATTTGTTTATATTCTTATATTATTAGCGGCAACAACGACAGAAATACACAGCTGGGCGGTTTGTAGATTTAAACTGTAACATTCTTAGCGTGCGACTGGAACTGCCTGGTGTTCCTTAAGCCGCAGTTGATCGCGTGAAGCCCTGAATCCCTAGGATGTTGGAAAAAAAGGACACAAATTTGGCTTGGATAGCTTATGTGGACAAAAAGTTATGAGGGCCTAAGCGCGAACTGCCCCAAATAGCCAAAAAAAGGCCTGGCACAGGAGGGGGAAAAGGCCTGGCAGCGAAGGGGTTAACGACATAAGGGGAAATGCCATAGCCCACTTCACACACAATCCACAAACTTGGGAATGCATCAAAAGCCTATGCCTCCCCAACGGAGGAGTAACAGGGAGAAATAACCTTATTCCTCTTTGTTTTTTCCTCTTTCTATGTGTGCTGCATTCTGCAGCACACATAGAAGGAGGAAAATGCATCCATTGATTGTTTTTGTGCAGGAAGGTGTCCCTTCCTGCACAAAAACAATCATTCTTACAACGCAGATTAACTTGCAGCAATATGCATGCTTGTCTGTAATGCTACATAGCAGCCAATTGTGCACCAATGCAGTGGAAGAGGACAGGAATTCGCCACGTCTCATAGATACAGCACATTCCTGCCCTTTTCTTTTAATACAGGTCAGCGTGACAAGCAGCCTTGCGGAGCTGCCCTGTGCCAAGATATTGTAAATAAGGCCTCTATTTTCAGAAAAGCTGGACTCTTTTAATAGTTTTGGCCCCTGAAGATAATCATGTAGAGACTGGGGAAGCCTATATACAAATCTCAGACCATATTAACAAACTGCTGAGTCGAAGACCAAAGGATCAAAAGAGTAAGGGCAGAGGGAACTCATTAAGCTAATACCCCAGCAGCCTAGGGAACCCTTGGTGGTACAGGAAGCAAGATTAAACTATATCACCACAATCAAAAACAGAAAGAAAGAATTACAAGGGGAAGCCTGAGAGAACTTACTACAGGTTTCAGAAAGCAGGGAAAGTACCCTGTTTTGGCGCACAGTTACTGCCTCATTGTTTCCAAAGGGATAGGACCGGACCTCGAATATACAATTGCCCACGCCCAAAGGGTGGCCCATTTTGGTTAGATTTTCTCATATAGTAATGAAAACGAGGGTAACCAACACGACTATATTGCTCACTTATCAACTGCCACGGTGTTTACACTAGACAAGGTGACAAGGGCGATAGAAAACAGCCCCACGGGAAGGGCCCTTGGGCCTAGATGGGGCCGCAATAGATATTTTTAAATCCGAACCGGTTCTCTGGGCTCCGCCAATAACTGAGGTCCTAAACCCTGATGGAGCAGGTTACATTCCCTCAGCCTGCTCACTCTCACCCATCATTCCTTTTTTTAAGAAGGGAGCAAGGAATAACACTAAGGGCCTCATTACGACCCTGGCGGCCATCAGCTTGGCGGTGTATCGCCTGCTATTATGACAGTGGTGCTATAGCCACAGCAATACCGCCGGCCCCTCCACTATACTGCCAGGCGTCATAATCCCCAGGGCAGCGGTGCAAGCACAGCTTGCCCTGGGGATTATGAGTCCCTGACCTCCAGCCTGGCCACAGCGGTAAACACCACCATGGAAAGGCTGGCGGTAAGGGGGACTTGGGGTGCCCCTGGGGGCCCCTGCACTGCCCATGCACTTGGCATGGGCAGAGCAGGGGCCCCCAGGCATAGCTTCATCGCGCATTTACTGGCCAAATTTCGGGCAGTAAAATATGCGACGGGTGCTACTGCACCCGCTGCACATCAGCATTGCCGCCGGCTCTATTACGAGCCAGCAGCAATGTTGATGTAACTTTTCCGCTGAGCCATCGGATGGTAACACTCTTACTGTCCCCTGGCCCAGCGGAAAAGTCGAAATAGGGAGCCAGAAATACAGCCAGCACTGGTGGTATTCTGGCGCCCGCAGCCTCGGCGGTCTTCTGTGAAGACCGCCGAGGTTGTAATGAGGGCCTAAGTATTATCATCCAATCTCTCTACTTGATTTTTCCTCCAAGCTGTTGTGGAGGATCTTACTAGAGAGATTGAAAACCTGGGCATAGGAGAATGCATCTTATCTAATGCCCAATATGAGTTTAAGAAAGGGCTGGGAACAGTTGAGCAGGTACTCAACCTTAATCTTTTATTGAGGTTGCATACAGTATCAGAAGATCACTCATTACATATGTGCTTCATCGACCTAAGCCATGCCTTTTATTTGATCAGCCACAGCAAACTTTGGGTATGCATGGACAAGTTGTGGGCCCCAAAGGAGATAATCTCACTCCTGACTTATCTGTATGCCAACCTCAGTGCCAAAGTCCGATACGGGAAAATGGGAGGGATGATCTTCTCCCTATATATAAAAGGTGTGGAATAAGTACTACAGTCAGCAGCTGCAGCTGCCCCTTGAGTAAGGAGGTAACATATTTCAATTTTTCTCTGTGCTGAGGATGAGCCCATTCTGGCCCTAATCCGAGAAGCCTGCAACAGTTAATTAACTGTTTTATCGACTATATGGAAGGGAGGGATTTGAAATTTATTACCTCAAAAACCTATACTATGAGCTTCGGAGATATTAGGGGGAGACACAACATTTTTCATATAAAGGGGAGTGTGATGCTATCCCTGAAAACCTTTAATTATCTATGGATACAGCTTTCCTCTAATTTGGACTGGAGACTACATAGGACATTTTCTTCTTCCAATATGACCAGGAATAATGAAAGTATTTTTAGCATTAGTGTTAAAACCATCTCAACAGTTACATATGGAGCAGGCGTTTGTGGGTGGTGGACATTGAAACTATTCAGAAACAAGAGAACATTTTTCTCAGAAGGCTCCTTGCTGTTCTTCAGTCCACGCCAAACTCCATCATTTCTAAAAGATACCTTGGAATCTCATTTGCTTTTATTATGGAGCTCCGTATGGTTTAAGGAAAAGACTCACTTCACTAGACTCATTATCATAGACTGTATGGGTCTTGAGCATGCCTTCAAAATTCATTGGGTACAGCATATTAAGCTCAAGTTTATTGGCCTAGGACAAAAAGAGAAGGACCCCTGGGTGCACCTGGAGACTATTACTGGGTATTCTAAAAAAGATTTAAGGGATTATGGGCCATATGTACGAACACATTTTCCCATAGACACAGAATGGGTAAAACCCTTTGCTACATCTGGCCCTATATTCTTAAAACATGTCATGAGAATAGTACCCAGACAGAAGCCCATAAGACGTCTGTAGGAAGATATATTGCTTTGAATGAGCAGTAGGGATGTAAACTGTATATTAAATTAACAAACCGTACTCATTTCAGATATCTCCATCTTCCACCATATGGTCTCATTCCCTAGGAAGGATGGGTGGGGCACTCTCACCCAGAAATTCCCTTGTGATAATAAATCAGAGCTGTCTACTATGCGCATCACACTTTTGTGTGGATTTTATTCTGCACACAGAACAAATTAACGTTAAGCCACTCTTTTTAAAAGAATTTTTTTTTTTCACCAGGTGGCCTTCCAGTATTTACATGAGTTGAAAGATGTAACAGTGGGCCATCAGGTTGCCCCGTTCTTATCTAATATACTTCACATCAGAGATCATCTAAATGTGTTGGAAAGTGCACTTATCTAATCTTTGACCCCTGACTGATAAGCACCCATCATGCTCCATTTTAGTTTTACTGTTGTGATATGGGTTCGGTAATGTACTTGTAAGAAAAGTGTTTGAGCAGTGTATTTTAGCTTTAAATTTAAACATGTCGCCTTGGCTTTTTTTGTTCTTCTTACCAATGTGATTATGGTTGTTAAATGTTTTTATGCAATTTACTTGTGTATTGATGTTATGCTTTTATGGTTTATTGGCATAAAATTAATAAAGTTATAGTTGAGTTGAGTTTAAATCCCTATGAATAAGGGCCTGGGTACTTCATAACAAATGTGATGGATATCCTCTCCGCCATATTACTAGTGCATTATATCTAGTGGCACTTGTAATACGGAAGACGGGAGATTTGTCACAATTGTGATGAAGCAAACCATCAATCAAACTCAAAATCAGGCTCTAAATGTCTAAAAATCAGTGTGTTGTGTGCTACACATGTGATTAATGCTAATGTATTTACACAAGTAGAACAGCAGACCTCGGGCCCTATTATACGTTGTGCCTCAGGGGTGCAACTGGCATGTGTGCCTGCTTTGTGCACCACCAGGGCCCTTTCGTATTAGAGAAGGGGCCAGAAACACTTGTGAATCCCCTTCTGTAATACTGATAGCACTGGTGCACATGCTGACCCAGCACTATCACAATAGGGTGTCCCCTCATTTGCACAGGGGCTTGGCCCCATGCACATGAGGTAATCAGTTTGCCTCGGTTCCCGCACCCTATTATGGACGTGGGCATAGGGGCAAACATGCCTTTGCGAGCCTCACTAAAAGTGCACCACTAAAAGGTGGTGCACTTTCAGTGTGTTTCTTAAAAGCAGCTGTCTGGAGGGGAGATAAGAGGTCTCATGGACCGCCCCAGACATACCCCTGCAGGCGGGTTCAGTCACTCACTACACCTGCCTGCAAGGGGATCTCTCTCTGGGTGTCGCCTGTGCTGTGAAAAACACAGAAGCGTTTAAACAGCTGGTCAATATTCCACTTGAATGTGCTTCCCCCCAGGGCATCACACGTTTGCAGCTGCCCAGAAGGCAGTGCATTCTTGGTAATACAGCGCACTGCCCCTATTTGCACCAGGCGCCCCTTTTGAAAGGAAGTAAAGTGTGCTGTATTCATAAAACGGCCCGTGGTATTGCTATACAGCAGTCATACATCTGCATGTCATATAGAGACAGAGCCTGAAAAATGATCTTTCCAGCATTTGGAAGGGACCATGTCACAAATGAGGCAGTCGGATACACCCAGAGCTTGGTATACCATGACAGCCTCCACAAGCCCAGGGTCTCGACTTTTTATTATTATCATAACTTGGCGACCATCAAAGAGTGGGAAACACAGAGGCCCACTAGGTCATACTCCCAAGAGGCTTATGAAAGAGCTGACTCTTGAACATGTTTTTTTCCCAAAACATGGACTTGAGAAACCATGACACACAGTCAACCAGAATGGAAACAGAATCTTGTCTTTCAAGAAAACAGGGAATAGACATTTACTACAAGTACCTGAAGTAGTAAAATGTCAGTACTTCTTTCTATGCTTCGGAATGGCTGTAATGACTACTATCACTGGGTGTTCCTGCTCTGCGTGCACCAGAGGTTGTTCACTACCCTACAACTGATGCCAGGCATTTAGCTGAATCATTTTCAAGAGTTGTCTAGCATGTAGGTATTTAGCTTCCACTCTCAGGGTGGGATTCAAAGAGTTCATGAGTTTGTGGTATGTTCTCCCAAAGACATGCTCCCATGTTACTGTTGTTTGACGGTGTATTGTTGCCGAAGGTGCAGGTTAGGTGTATGTTCAGAGCTGGTATGCAAGGGGGTCCATATTTGCAGATATATGGGCCTTTTTCAATAAGCTTTATGTATAATACAAGTATCTTAAATTTCATGTTTGGTTCTACCTGAAGCCAGTGGGGTCCATTTATTTGGCATGATTGTGTTTTTGCAAATTGGGGCATACGTTGGCTGCCTGATTGGAGTCTACCAGTGAGGTTTCTAGGAAGTCCTTTGTATGGCGCCCTGGGTAGATGACATTGGAATGGTTCTGACATCCCATAATTAAGGATCTAGATCTCTTCAGCTCTATTCAGTGATTGAATTACAGTGTGGAAATATTTTTCTGAGTAAGGAAATTTGTAAATCCGTGCCTTTGACAGCTGTATTAATTTGTGCAGAGAACAACAGCTCTGCGTTGAACATGATTTACATGTTTCCTACTTTTTGTGACGTGTTGGGGGTAGTGCTAAGGTCTGTGGATTATTCGAGGGGACATTCATGGAATTAATGCCTCCCAGTACTAGGATCACTGTTTTCCTCCAGACAGAGAAAGTTTTCTTTCATCCAGGGCGAGTTGTGATGAATGCATTCAGTGTTTTGTCTGATTTCCTGGCATGTTGTTTGGAGTCATTTGAATTTGTGTGTCTTAGGAAACTGGAACCCTTTCCTCATTGACTTCTTGTTGCCGAAGCACAGCTACTAAGACAGTTAGGTTTGCATCTACAACCAGTTGATTACTTTTGTGGGGTCGAAGAATGTCATGGCTATGTTTTCCCATCCCACAATGTGTCTGCCTTCAGGATGCCCCTTATTAGGCTTTATCAGGGAAATTAGGTTTTTGATGAATCATCTGTAATATATCACCATCCCTAGAGTACTATGCACCTCTGAGACCAGTTGGGAGGGGTAGTCATCTTGCTGTCACAGACCTTTTGGGAAAGGTGCTTCTCCATCTGTCAAGACGTGGTATGCAAACAACTGTATGTTTCAACCGAGAAGCTCATAGTTGCACTTGTGTCAAGCCTGTGTGCCTCATGTAGGTAGGACTGCGCACGGGTGGCATTGGTCCTTTTCCTCAGGTGTTTATTTGGACAAGGATATCGTCTCAAACATTTATGACTCTAGTTAGCCCTGATGAAACCTCCCTTATGCACTTCTGGAAACCTCCAGCAATACTTCAATGAGAAGTAGTTGGTGACAGACAACATTGATGTCAATTTCTGAGAATCAACTAGAGGAATTCATTAGGGCCACAATATTATGAACTGTAGAAGTGATGTGATGCTCCTCACTGGCATGTGCACACATACATTGAAGTATGCTGCTTTCTTAGGCAGGTGTGTGACTAGAAAGGGACAGACCTATGTGGTGGGTTCATCCGCTCTTTCAAAAAGTGGCTGAAATTAATTCATGCATTTCATGTGTCATTGTTTTATTTTTCATTTGATTTAACTAGGTAACATAGAACCATGCACAGATCACATACTAGCCATGCAACACATTTGCGATAAAGACGTTTAGTAGAGGATGGTGGTGGGCAATAAAAGAGGCAGCATATGATAGATTTATAATCTTCCTGGACTTGAACATATCCTGATATGCTTGTATCTACCAGGCAAGCCGTTATCTGATTTTGAATTGTCATCTAGGATTTAAGATGTGCATGTCGCCTCACCTTGGCACTGCTAAGTGCAGATATCACATGCATGTGTTCTATGTCCATCGACTCGGCTTACGTTTCACCCATGGCATACATCTGTGTGCTCACGCATGGCACTGATGTCCTGTTCTGGTTGGTGATACTAGTAAATGAAGTTGATCTACATAGCCTCGGAAAGTGATTACTTTGTATTACGTTGAGCAAATGCTTAATTTCACAGGACACATTGCTGTGTGTAAAAATGTGGCTCAGCACACCTCACAGAATGGGTGTCAGAAAGCTCATGTATTCGCTGCACTGCTAGCATCCTGGGTTTTCGGAAGATCAGTCTTCACATTTGGGTGGATTTTCAGCCTCGGGTGATTTGGGTCAATTGTTCTTGACTTAGACATGTAAATTAATAGCTATCTCACACAACAGTACATACAGGAGATCTGTAGTTTTCTTTACACTCTGATTGTCCAGTCTGAATATACATTGTGCATTAACAGGATTAAAAGCATCTCAAATTGCTGATTGAGTAGTGTTAGAGTTGTATCTTAGTAATCAGCTCTTCCAATGTATGGGAGTATGAAGTCATTTTTGAACCACCTTCACCAGGCAATAGTGGATGTACTGACACTATGGCAAATGGTTGAAGTGATAACTGATGTGGGTAGCATTTTAGCGTTGCTGTTGATGAATTTGAGTGTTATATTTAGATTGGACTTGAAAACACTGAGAGGAATATTTATAATCTTTTGATGCAGAGCAGCGCTGCAAACCTTCTTCCTGCACTGCGTCAAGGGAAAGGGCAGGAATGCGTAGTATCTATGAGATGCATCTCTTTCTAGATATGCTGCACAAAGCAGCACACATAGAAGAAGGAAAAATGGGGAGAAATAGAGGTACTTCTCCTCGTTGCACCTCCCTTACACCTCCCCTGGGGAGGCGTGGGCTTTTGAAGCATTTCCCAAATTTACAAAATCTCGTAAATCTGGGAATGTGTCAAATGTCACTGGTGTTATGTGGGAATACCCACCATATTGCCAATGGCATGCCACCCTGTCGTAGGGTGGTGCAGCGTAATGATTTGCACTGTGTTAACTCAATCCATGTTTATAAGGCCATGAAAAGTCATGCAGGGTGGCTTTGCGTGGCATTGTAAATATGGCCCTGCAGTGTGTGCTCCTGGACCGTCACTAAAAGTGATTTTCCAGTGGAATAAAGGGGCTTGTAAATATGCGCCTGATTCTGGCATTTGTGTATTCTGTTAAGTCATACGTCTGCTTTACTGAGCACAGATAGAGCTGAAAGGACCCAGATCATGGCAGGTGAGATCCCATCACTTGTTGCCATAGTGGAATATCACATTTGGTGTAGCCCGTGCTCGACATGTGGTTGACCAAAACCCAGAAACATGTTGGTGGTGTACCACAAGAGTCAGAACAAACTCAGGGTCTCAATCTTTTATTAATCTGATGTAATGCTGTCCTTATACAACACTGCATTAGTATGTGTGCAATGTTTGTAAGACATATATTGTTATCTGTTCAGAATGTGAGTTGCAGAATATGTTCATTATGACATTGTATAATTGGATTTGTTGCCCGGCAGTTACTAAGAGACTTCTCCATGGCAGGCTTCTGTATACAAATTAAGTTACTTCTCTTTATTATATATTGCCTGTTACTTACCACATACTGGTAAAAAGTGTTTGAAATAAACAACTCACGAAGAAGTAGTGCATATAGGAGGAGTAGTTTGTGGTGCTGAAATGTGGGACCAAGAGGTATTTTCTACACAGCGAGCTGAAGGAGCAGGTCCAGGGAGATCCTCATCTACACGCGAAACAACGAGCACTGAAGTGGGCTGAGGTTTGGGTAAGGCCGTTGCTGAGTTTGCAAGGAAGCGTTGAAAGGGTGACAAACCAGTACCTGTTGCAAGGCAAAACAGCGCTATCCCTGCACAATGTTATGTAGTGTCATCATTACCTGTGCAAGAATGTATACACTGACAAGGAAGCAGAGGACTCAGGGAGATTCTAAGGCCCATACTTATACTTTTTTAGCGCCACATTTGCGTGATTTTTTGACGCAAAAGCTGCGCAAACTTGCAAAATGTGACCCATATTTATACTTTTTTAGCACCACATTTGTGTCATTTTTTGATGCAAAAGTGGCGCAAACTTACAAAATACCATTGTATTTTGTAAGTTTGCGCCGCTTTTGAGTCAAAAAATGACATAAATGCGGCACTAAAAAAGTATAAATATGGGCCTTTGTATTTTGTAAGTTAGCTACGTTTTTGCGTCGGAAAGCGACGCAAATGCGGCTCTCAAAAAGTATAAATATTGGCCTAAGTATGAATGTATAATGTCACAAACCGTGCAACATATGTGTGCATGGAAGCAATTTTTTTTGGTTAAAGAGAGTTTGTTTACCAACATTACGACAATCAGTGAAACGTTTATTGGGAAAAGGGTTTCAAGTAAATGGCTCCTTTGTTTCTTTGCGATTTCACAGCTGGTCTTTCCTACACCGCTGTGCCTTGAACACTTGGCTTCTCATTGTGAGGTGGTCGGATGTAAAACTTGCATTACATTTTTCAAAAATTGTGTGACTGGAAATACTCGAATATTCTGGAACAACTGTTTTAATCAGTACTTGTTGTGGGCTTTCCTGGTCTCTGACATCATTGGAGCTAGTGATGTCAGAGAACGGAATGAGAGGACTGGGGGTTCTGAAGGAGTTGTGAGGAAGGTGGCAGGAAGCAGGAATGAAGAGTTGGCACAGACGTGGATGCTGAATAAATAAGGATCTTGACATACAAATCTTGACCCTGTGGATATTGAATTATAACAGTGGCGACAAAGGTCTTCAGCATCCATTGAACCTGGCGTGCAATGGACCAATGATTGAACGGATCTTATACTTGTAAGAAGAACCGCTGTGTCTGGACACTTTGATTTTACAAGTATCTTAAATACTAATGACTTGGATCTACAATTCTGAGTTTTCCTGCAATGATGGCATGATACCGACATGATACCGACTATTGAACTGATGAGCAGCGTTATTATTCAGTGTGCTTAGAAGAAACAAAGGAGTATTTCGTTGTACTTATCATTTTTACTTTACGGAAAACGCCTGGTAATACTTTTTGAACTGTTTTTATATTTGTTTATATTCTTATATTATTAGCGGCAACGACGACAGAAATACACAGCTGGGCGGTTTGTAGATTTAAACTGTAACATTCTTAGCGTGCGACTGGAACTGCCTGGTGTTCCTTAAGCCACAGCTGATCGCGTGAAGCCGTCGCGCACTGTGTTGTTGCCGCCGCTCATTGCGGTAAACCGCGGCAGCTGATCTTGAAGTCGCAGGACTGCGCGTGAAACCCTAGTGAAGAAAAACATTTGAAATAATAACAATCTGGCAGTCAGCAACTCACCTTGAAGTCGCTTGATGGCGCGTTCAATTTCTGGAAGAAAATCATATTTATCTCCTCTTCAATCTCGAGTGAAATGCCTCATACCCACTGGAGTTTCGTTTTAAACACTGTGAAGTTGCTATTTGCATCAAATCTCGCGTGTGTTGAATACTCAAACGACTAGACTGCTAACTTCATTTACTTATAATTTATAACTTAGATGGAAGGTAATTAATGTTTAGTGCTCAATTTTCAGTATTTTGACTGCATTTTAGTGTTATAAATATTGTTATTACTTTTACTACTTTATATATATATATATATATTTTTTCCTGTTTGTTGTTTTGTATAAGTTTTTACGCAATATCTCAATTAGCTACGCTTAGTTTGGCTCAACCACCGCAATTCTTATCTGAACGTGGAGAACCCATTCTACCTTGGAAGAAGTGGATTAATCTTTTTGAATCTTATTTAATTGGGATAGGTGGAGAAAATTTTTCGCCTGCAAGGAAGCAAGGTATTCTTCTTCATAATTTGGGTGTTGAAGGCAGAAATATTTATGACAGTCTTGATTTAATTGCGCTTGGCACAGCGGATGGAGATCCTAGAGATGTTTATGACATGTCTGTCATGATGTTAAAAAAACATTTTGATATGCCTATAAACATAGTCATGGAACAACATAAATTTTTTATGAGAACACAAGCCAAAAATGAAAGAGTGGGTAATTATATTGCTGCTTTGAAAACTTTAGCACAGACTTGTGAGTTTGCTGGTTTAACTGATTCTCTCATCAGAGATCAACTAGTGAGATGCACAAATAATCCAAGGGTTCAGGAAAAATTATTAGCTAAGAATCCCTCTTTGGAAGAAGCTGTTGCCATTGTGGAAAGTTTAGAACATGCTACTCCTTGGGTTCAGGAAATGAAGAACACCACTTCAGGTTGCTTAACTGAACCGTTGGTTAATCCAACAGTAGCTAAAGTGTCGACTCAAGTTGACAGGAATGTCATACAGAAACCGCTAACGTATCGTTTGAAAGGTGGCCATGAGATGACCAAAGATTCCAGACCAAGATGTTACAAATGTGGTAGTCCTGGACATTTGGCGAATAATCCAAGATGTTTTGCTAGGAATGTCAACTGTAGAAATTGTGGGATGAAGGGACATTTGGCAAAAGTCTGTAAGAACCAAAAGGTCAATGCAGTAGATGAAACTGTGTTACCTCAAAATGTAATCTTAAATGTGAAGTGTCCTATCATTCATAATTCTCTTATAAATAGTGATACTAAGTTAATTATGCCAAAATGTGATATAGAAATTGATGGTAAAATTGTTCAAGTTCTTGCGGATTCGGGTTCTCCTTTCACATTAATAGGAGATAAAAATTGGGAAACAATCTTTGGCAATGATCATATTGATCTTCTTCCTCCAGACATTGATCCCATAGGCTTTGGGGGACAGAAAATTTATTTATTTGGCTATTCTCTAATGACAATCAAATTTAAAGGTCGTGAAACGGTTGGGAAGATTTATGTAGCCAAACGAGGTGATAACTTGCTAGGGTGGAGACATTAGAGGGATCTTGGCATTATTCTCAACCCAAACTCTCTGGAACAAGTTCTGTCTATATCTAATTTAGGGAGTGATACTTCAATTGTGAATGAATTTTCTGATGTGTTTAGTGACAAATTGGGTTTGTTAGCTGGTTTCAAACATAAGATCATTCTAAAGGATTCAGCTAAACCAGTAGTATATAAGGTAAGAAAAATTCCTCATTTGATGTTGTCTCTGTTGCAGGATGAGCTCAACAGACTGTCAAATTTCGGTGTTATTGAGGAAATTGAGGATTCTGAATGGTTGGCCCCTGTTGTTTTGGTTCCCAAGGATAATGGTTCAAAAATTAGGATGTGTGTAGACTTGAGAGGCCTCAACCAGTGCATATGGGTTGATCGCCAACCATTACCTAACATTAATGAGACTCTGACCATGCTCTCGGAGGCTAAAGTATTTAGCGTATTGGATCTATCGGCAGCCTATCATCAAGTTTTACTTCATGAAGACTCGAGACATCTAACTTCTTTTGTCACGCCTTTGGGGGCTTTCCGGTTTATTAGAATGCCGTTTGGTTTGGCATCGGCTGCTGCATGTTTTCAAAGGGTAATGAAGGAGGTTCTTAAAGGTTTAAGTTCAGTGTTATTTTTCCAAGATGATATGCTAATATATGGGAAGGATGTAGTGGAACATGATATTGCTCTACGAGCAGTTTTGAGAAGACTAAAAGAAAAGGGTTTAACCCTAAAAAAAGAAAAGTGTAAATTTGGAGTTGGTTCAGTCTCTTACCTGGGGCACACCATTTCTGGAGACGTATCAAGCCTAAGGTGACATTGGCTAAGTCCATTATATCTATGCCTATTCCTTCTGACAGAGATCAAGTGCGATCATTTCTTGGTTTAGCTGAATACTACTCGAAATGTATTAAAAATTTTGCAAGTGTAGTACAGCCTTTGAGAGCTATGTTAAAGAAGGGTGTTGATTTTTTGTGGTCTTCGGAGTGTGATGAGGCTTTTGATGTTGTCAAATCCAGAATTGCTGAGATGCCTACATTGGGGCATTTTGATACTTGAAGGAAGACTTTGTTGTCCACAGATGCAAGCCTTAAAGGTCTGGGTGCAGTTCTTTCACAGTTGGTTGATAGTGAGGAGAGAGTGGTAGCTTTTGCCTCTTGTTCCTTAAGAGAGGCAGAAACACGTTATTCAATAATAGAGCGTGAAGCTTTAGCATGTAATTGGGCTGTCAACCATTTTAGATACTATCTTTGGGGGTTACCATTTGTTATTAGGAGCGATCATAGGCCTTTAGTACAAATGTTTTCATGTCGCAACATAGAGAATATGACTCCTCGCATCAAACGTTGGGTGGAGAATCGAATTGAGTACAATTTTCATGTAGAATATTTTCCAGGAAAGGAGAATAATCTTGCCGATTCTCTTTCTAGATTACCTTTGTCAGACAATGCCACAAATGTTCAGGTTCCAGTTCTGTGGGTAAAGGAGCCAGCTGTTGATAAAGAAGAATGGAAACTGGAATGTGAACATGACACTGATCGTGCACTTATTTTAGATTATGTTGTGAAAGGTTGGCCTGATTTACACACTTGTCCGGACAGTATTAAAGCGTTTTGGAATGTTAGGGATGAATTGAGCATTGTGGGGATGGATGTATACAGAGGTGATAGATTGATTCCTCCACTTGGTTTGCATGAGAAGCTGGTTAATTTAGCTCATGAGGGACATTTAGGGAGGAATTTGACCAAGTCCAGGATCAGAGAATGTATTGGTGGCCGGGCTTGGACAGACAGGTTGAAGAGATAGTAAAGGATTGTATGTACTGTGCAAGGAGTGATAAATCCAGGAATGTAAGAACTGCTCCTTTATCTCCAATTGGTGTCCCTGATGAGCCATGGTGCAAACTAGGTTTAGATCTTGTGGGGCCATTTGAAAATCTATCTCACAATGAGAGATTTGTAATTGTATTGGTTGATTATATGTCTAAGTGGGTCTCTGCTTGTTGTGTAAGTGCTATTACCACTAAGGTGGTGATAGAATTTTTGACTGACGTTTTTGCATGTGAAGGCATTCCGAAAGTGATAATTACCGATAATGGAGTGCAATTTACGTCACTGGAAATGAAGAATTTCCTCAACAATTTGGCCATCACTCATTTTCGCACGGCTTTATATTCACCTCAAGCCAATGGGTTGGTTGAGAAAATGAACCAATTGGTGGTGGCCAGTGCTCAAACTGCCATGAACAATAATGTTCCTTTAAAAACCGTTCTCAGGGAGAAATTATGGGCTCACAGGAATACCCCCAATGCTGTTACTGGTATGTCTCCTTTTAGACTATTGAAGGGTAGATTGGCCGGTTCTAAACTCAATCCCATGTGGTTATTGGCTGACAAGGGTTTTGGGGAGTCATCTGCGGACAAGGGTTCTGTCCAACGCAAAGTTATTGATAATCAGGCGAAGTATAAGGACGCATTTGATAGGAGACATGGTACCCATCAAAGGTCATGGCATGAAGGTGATTTGGTGTACATTAAAAAACCTTTTTGGTCAAGAAAGGGAACCTCCAAGTTTATGGATCCGAAGAAAATTGTACAAGTAAAAAGAAATGTTGTTGTTGTTGAAGGAAGTGATGTATGGAGCATGTCGCGTCTAGCTAAGTTTATGAATGGAAAACCAGTATCAGATGAATCACCTAAAGAAGAAAATCTTCGTGAAGGAAAACCAGTATCAGATGAATCACCTAAAGAAGGAAATCTTAGTGGGTCTGATCTGGATTCCAATGAGAAGTTTAATAAAGGTGTAAGGAATAGAACAATTCCAAAATACTTAGAAGACTTCATACGTTGAGGATGTCATCACATGATTGGACAATACTTGATTATATGTTGATTGGTTATCTAATACTCATGATTTTGTCATTTTATTGTTTCTGTTTGCATTCTTATGAACTGTAGCTGTAATTTCTGTTGACGTTTCTTTTTATTCTTATGTTGTTGAGTTTACAATGTTCCATGTAATGTTCAAACTAAGGGGGTCATTCCGACCTCGGCGGTCTTTTCAATAGACTGCTGAGGGACCTCCGTACGGAATACCGCCAGTGCTGGCGGTCTTCCTCATGGGCCATTCTGACTGTTGACAGCGCTCCGCCCGTTTCCGGACGAAGAGCCGCCAACAGCCATACTGGCGGCAGGCGGGGAAGTGGAGGTAGCTCCACCTCCACCGCCACGCCGACAGAACACCGCCCAGCGAATCACGACCTGTGATTCGCTGTGGCGGTGTTCTGTTGGCGTCGCGGTGTCGGCGGAGCTGCCCGTTCCCTCCCGGAGGATCACCAGGAACAGGTAAGGTGATCGTCCGCTAGGGAAGGGGGGTGGTGGGGTGTTGTGAGTTGTGTGCGTGCATGGGGGTGTGCGTGTGTGTATATTGAGGGGGCGTGTGAATGCGTGCATGAATGCGGGGGGGTGTGTATGTGCATGAATGCGTGCATGAATGCGGGGGGTGTGTGTATGTGCATGAATGCGTGCGTGCGTGCATGAATGCGGGGGGTGTGTGTATGTGCATGAATGCGTGCATGAATGCGGGGGGGGTGTGTATGTGCATGAATGCGTGCCTGTATGTGTGTATGTGTGTGTATATGTTGGGGATCGGGGTGGGGGACGGGGGTCCTGCAACCTTTTGGGGGTGGCAGGGGTGGCGGGGGGGGGGTAGGGGAGGGAGTTGGGGTGGGGGTTGGGGGTGGGGGAGATCCCTATCAGTGCCAGGGAAGGGATTCCCTGGCACTGATAGTGCTTACCGCCATGGATTGAATGGCGGTCCCCAACCGCATGAAATCCATGGCGGTAAGCACTATCAGTGCCAGGGAAGGGATTCCCTGGCACTGATAGTGCTTACCGCCATGGATTGAATGGCGGTCCCCAACCGCATGAAATCCATGGCGGTAAGCCGGGGACAGGCGGGTTGGAATACCGCCGGCGGTATGTGACGGCCGCCGGGCTGGAGACCCAGGTCTCCAGCCCGGTGGTCGTTACCGCCGTGTCGGTCGGAACGGTGAATCAGCGGCTGACCATGGCGGTAACCGCCATGGTCAGAATACATGGAAAAAGACCGCCAGCCTGTTGGCGGTCTTAGCGCCACTTCACCGCCGACCGCCAGGGTCAGAATGACCCCCAAAATTTGTTATTATTTCTATAGAAGGGAGATGTGTTGTGGGCTTTCCTGGTCTCTGACATCATTGGAGCTAGTGATGTCAGAGAACGGAATGAGAGAACTGGGGGTTCTGAAGGAGTTGTGAGGAAGGTGGCAGGAAGCAGGAATGAAGAGTTGGCACAGACGTGGATGCTGAATAAATAAGGATCTTGACATACAAATCTTGACTCTGTGGATATTGAATTATAACAGTACTATCCAAACTTTTTGGTAACTTGTGAGCACGAGAGCACTCATTTTCACACATCCTAGCCTGTTTTTGCAATCGTCTGAAAAGACACTAGTAAAGTTGAAATCTTGGTATAGAACTTTTGCAAACAATCTGGTGACTGTTGATGTGAAAATATCGAAACTGAAAGGGGGAAGGCACTAATATTTAGTTGTTTGGAGGCAGCTAGTCAAGACACTTTTGATCATTTACCTGAGGTGAAATCCCCACAGAGCAGTTTTGGCACAAGGGGTGAGTATATACATGTAATTAGAGTTACCCTTTAGAGCCGAACAAAATATTGTAAAGAAAGATTCAATTTTTTCAAAAAAAACAAGGGAGTGACACATCTGTTGAAGAGTATATAGCAAGCCTAAGGATCTTGGCAGATGCACGCAATTTTGACAATGCCACAGATATGCACTTAATATGTACATAATAAACCAATTGTTTTTGGGATGTTTGCGAAAAATGTTCAAGAAAAAATTGTATATGGATGATCTCTTGCCAAAAGCATGTAGTGCTCAATGTTATCTTCCAAAGCACTCGTTCTTGGTAACAATATGTGAAAGATGAGGGTCTAAAACACACATGGGAAAACTTTCCAACTGCCCTGCCCTGAATAAAAGTTGTAACAAGTGCCATTAAACTGGACAATTTGCTAAACAATGCAAAGCTACTGAAAACAATTATAGAAGTTCAAATGCTGATAGGAAAAATGTGAATTTCTCCAGTGTGTCTCTGGATACAGAGGGCCAGCTTTACAAGAAACTGGCGCAACATGGTGCTGCGCCAAAATCAGTAGCGCCACACTGCACCAGTTTTGAAATGCAGATCTGTGCCATATTTACAAGAATACGGTGCAGCCTGTGTTTCCCGAGCACTAGCGCTAAATTAAGCTGCCTGTGCCAACGTACGTATCACTGCACCATAGTGCAAGGCTGTCTGCGTTGAGGGGAGTGATTGTTTATGTGCAAGAAGGTGTCCCTCCCTGCACATAAACAATCTACAAAGGCGACACTTTGGCACTTCTATGTGTGCTGCAGAATGCAGCACACATAGAAGTACCAAAGTGCCATTTTTGAAAGATTGTTTATGCGCTGCAAGCGACACCTTCCTGCACATAAACAATCAACCATGGCATTTTGCTTCTTCTATGTGTGCTGCACAATGCAGCACACATAGAAAAAGCAAAAAGAAAGGAGGAATAAAAGCATTCCTTCTCATTTTGCCATGCTAATGACACCCTTGGAGTGGCGTTAGTTTTTGGTGCTGTCACAGATTTACGATTTCTCATAAATCTGGGGCAGCATCTAAAGCAATGGGTGTTGTGATGGAACACCCACTCCAAAACTCACTGCACGCTCCTCTGACTCAAAAAACTGCATCGGAGGGACCCATATTTACGAGGAGTCGTAATGTGACAAAAAGTGGCATTACACCTCCTTGTAAATATGGGCAGTGGTCAGTGCCACCAGAGCATTGCAAAAAGTGACGCTCCAGTGGCGATAGGGCCTTGTAAATATGGCCAACAGTCTTGTATAACAAAATTAAGAAATGTTATTTGATATTACTGCTGGACCTCGGGGGGAGCCTGAGTCTGGGGACTGCCTAGAGGGCCCAGACTGCACCGCAGCCAGGAGGCCCGCCCTCTGCATCAGGCCACACACCCAGAGGCACTTTAAATCACTGCGACTCCTGCTGCATGGGATATTACTGCTGGACCTCGAGGGGAGCCGGAGACTGGGGATCGCCTACGGTACCTAGACATCTCATCGGCCATGAGCATTACCCCTGCATTATGCCACACATGCCCAGAGGTGCTTTAAATCATCCTAACTCTCTCTGCGTTGGACGCACGCGGGATGCACCGGTGCGCATCCGGGGCCAAGACTGGTCCCTTCTGCACCCGTCCCCGTCCGGAGGTGTCTGGGTGGGGCCACCCCTTTTGATTGTGTTGGCAGCTGCATGTAAACTTTGTTCTTCAGCTGCTACTGATTTGATGCCACGCCCATGTTCTATATCTTCCCTGCTATAATTGTTTTTTATCAAATATGCCTAAACTGCAGTAAAGTAAGCGCAAGATAGCTTCAAGCACTCCACCACCCCTTCATAGAACTAGTATATACAATTTTCTAACACATGTGGTGGGCATAATAGATATGGAAATGGAGTTGGCTGAAAGCAGCCTCTCAACCCAGCTCCATTATGCCCGTAGATTAACAGCTGATATATCAGACAGTCCTCATAAGGTCATACGTGCCCCATCCATCCCCTTGCTTCCATCTTACCCCCTAGGAATGCAGAGCCAACAACAAACCAATTGAAAGATCTCTAGCCCCCCACAAGTCTGTCAGTGTTCTATTCCTTTGGTCCCAGAGATGATGAAAGTTCGCTCTGGGAGTGGAGAAAACTCTGTGGGAGGAAAGAGAAAGAGATAGGAGCTGGTCAAGTCCTCCAAGCTCTCAAGGGCTAATATCACTCAAACTCCAAAGCAGAAAAACTCCCACAAGGGATACGGCCAACAGTTGGTCTCATTGGACATATTGCAAGGAAGCATGAGGGACATGTTAAAAGAGGTGGTGAACGCTGCCCTGGACTTGAAACTAAAACCTTTAGTAGAGTGTTTGAACACAATAGAATTAGAGCTTAAGAAGTTGCTTGATTGTAAGAGGGATCGGGAGGGTCTTACACAAACACTACTTAAGCCCCTCTATTTTAATTACTGATCCTAATCACACACACATAACTCAGTCCTTAGTGGGTGGGACCCCTGCTGATTCTCAAGGCAAGTCACCTAATTTGATGGGTGGAAGTACTTTTATGGACACAGCTAGTAGCACCCCAAGTGCTGGCATAATTGTCAGCAGTGAGGGGTGCCTGACTGCGGGCCATACCCCCTCTGGGGCTCTGGTGCCAGTTTCTAGGTTGGGAGGCCCAAGGCACTTAAAGTAGTCCACACTGGCTGATGGGTTGTGGCATAGCAGGTGCCCTGTGTTCTCCAGCGGTCAGATGAGAGGCCACACATCCCTCCGGAGTGCACTCTCTACATTATTATTTTACAGAACGTTCCTCCTCTGGCTACACCCGAATCTCATGTATCCCTCTTAAATAAGGTTCACTACTGGCTGCAGAAGCAATCCGGTTGGGGATAAGATCTTTTCAAAGAAATTATCTCCATCCGTAGGATATCCTGGATTGGCCCAGCACCAAAAACTTCTTGGGGGGATTGCATAATTGTGAATTTTAAAATGCCTTGTCTAGTTCAAACCCTTTTACATATCCTAATCCTAGAGTGCTCTTCTTGGTTTTTTTTATCCCCCTGCTGTCTTGAGTCATGCCTTGGGCGTATCCAAGTCCACCAGGAGCAAGCCCAGCCAGGTTACAAAAGGCAATTGTCTGACAGCGGCAGTCCCTACCTCTAATAGGTTTTTAGCTCTGGCCCTCTTGGAGGAACTAGACTGACTACCTTATGTAGGTGATCAACAGGGGCCAATTATAGTCATCCCTCCATACACCTCAATTAAAGGCCCCGCCTTTGTGAAGTGCTACCCAGTTAACCCCAGATAGGAGACTCACAGGATGGAGGTGTTTTTTTAAAATTAATTTTGTGGAATGTAGCTAGATTGCGCACTCAGGGCCATATTTATACTTTTTGACCCAAAATTGAGTGAACGCGTCAAAAAGTGGCGCAAACATAGCAAATAGTGCTAAGGAGCCCCAAAATGGAACCCACAAGCCAGGAGAGACCCCAGGGAGACCCCAATCTACCAGGATCTAGCCAGGAGGGCGCAGACAAGACCCACGGGAGAGACAAGAGGAAAAGGAAGTGTTGTTTAAGTGCAGAGGAGCATGAAATACTGGTCAGAGAGGTGACGGAGCACCAGCATCAACTTTTCATCACCTCAAAATTGCCAGTTGGGAGGAGAGAGACAATTTGGCAACTATTTGTCGACAAGATGAACAGTGTGGCAGAGGTCCAGAGAACTGTCACGGAGTGCGGGAAACGCTGGAATGACTACAAGCGCAGGACAAAGGAAAACATGGCAAGGAACAGGAAGACAGCACTGCAGACTGAGGTGGGAGTCCAGCACCACAGGAGGCTCTGGACGAGATGGAGGAGATGGTGGCAGCCGTCATCCCAGAGGAGATCGTCACAGGAATTGCAGGACAGCGCAGACTACCAGGAAACAACACATATGCAGGGTAAGTTGCATGGGGGAACAAAATGCCTAAATGTTAGCTGCAAGCAGGGGGAGGTACATACCTACTACACAATGCATGTCAGCCATGGAAATCAGGCAGTGGAAAGGGCAAAGGGGCATGGCTGGGCTGTGCAGGGGAATCCATGGGCACAGCACAACACCAACAACCTTTGCATGGGGGTACTCCGCCATGCCAAGGCTGTTGGAAAGGCAGGGCCAGTCCAGAAGAGTATGGTAGAACATAAAACTGGGCTGCTGTCACAGGACAGCTGGTATTGTCAGAACGTAATCTAGGGGACAATGTCCAGTCTCAGGCCATTTCCGCAAGTGGCCTTTACCATTGACAACAGTTGCCACTACCACCTGTGCTGTGTGTTCTGGTCAAGTAGCAAATGGCAGTTAGGTGCCCATAGAACAAACACACCCAAAATAGATGGTTCAGGATGACGACGTGATCAATCCTCTTAAATTCCTAACAAAGTGTAAATCCTGTCAAATGCTCATGTCTATAGGCGCAATAAACATCATGTATTGTTACTTACATTATGAAGTACAGCAGTAATGTCATACCCATGCTGCCCATTCCAGGGTCTACCCTGTGCCTGTGTTACAATAGCTGCAATGTCACCTTGCAACACCTCAAATGTCATACTGCTAAGACAACAGCATTGAGGGGGAGGACATATGTGTCTAGATAGTGAAACACACCCGCACAGTCATCAGAGGAAATGGAACACTGCCAGGCCCATCAGTGCAATCCAATGTAGCACACATTGACAAACATCAACATGACACACTACCAATGCTGACACCTGCAAAACTGACTCCAAACGGTGGAGAGGGTCCAGTGGCACTATCTTCCTGTGTAAATGCCTGGTTCATAGGGTAGGTGTGGGAACTTTGCCGGGGGACAAGGACCCACGTCCTCCAGAGAGAGAATACAGTGTAAAAAAGGTAAAGTCCCACTGAAGTAGTCCTATTTTAGGTCATGATTCAAGGTCCAAACACCATGAATTCAGTAAATGCAATTTAACAAGAGGTACAGAGAGCGTCCTGGTTGAACAAATTAAGCTAATTTATTGTTGAGAAAACGTTATAGTTCCAAGGCAAAAGGCATGAATAATAAATCCAAAGTGGTAAGTGTTCTTGAGAAGTAGTATCCATAGGTGGGAAAATCAAAATCCGAAGTCCTCGAGGGATACGGTCATTTTCCAGATATTTTTTAAGGGAAGCAATTTCCCAACATTTAGATGTTTCTTTCTTCAGAGATCTTTCTAGAGCCAGGAACGTGCTTTTGGCGGATAATAAGTTAGTAGTAGTGAGATTGGGGATACCCGCCCCAGTCGGGTTGAAGACTTGTTGGAGCTTACGATCGCGTAACTCACGTCTATTTATGTGAGAAGACATTCTTCTTGAAATAAGGCTTGGTAAAAACAAATAACTTACAAAACTGACTCCAAACGGTGGAGAGGGTCCAGTGGCACTATCTTCCTGTGTAAATGCCAGGTTCATAGGGTAGGTGTGGGAACTTTGCCGGGGGACAAGGACCCACGTCCTCCAGAGAGAGAATACAGTGTAAAAAAGGTAAAGTCCCACTGAAGTAGTCCTATTTTAGGTCATGATTCAAGGTCCAAACACCATGAATTCAGTAAATGCAATTTAACAAGAGGTACAGAGAGCGTCATGGTTGAACAAATTAAGCTAATTTATTGTTGAGAAAACGTTATAGTTCCAAGGCAAAAGGCATCAATAATAAATCCAAAGTGGTAACATGAAGGGTCAGCCAACACGTGTTTCGCCCCCCTCAGGCGCATAAGCCGGGGCTTTCTCAAGGCTGAAAAAGAAGAAGAATCCAATTCTAAAAAAATGCTATAGTGTAGAAAAGAAGGATTATATTAGATACAGCAACACCGAGAGGTGAATAAGTGCGAATTACGTGCAAAGTATTTGTTTCTCAAATGCACTTGGTCCCTAGAATAAGAGATCCTTGAGCCCAATAGTAAGGAAAGACGAGAGAAAAATATACGATAAGAATTGGAGACCAAAACAAGACTTAACATGCACTATAGCTTCTGAAACTTGTAGGGAAGTGATTAAAGAGAGAATATAAGTCCGTCAGTAGGTCAGATGAAGTCTTGAGAAAATGTAAGAGGCTTGGCCTTCAAAATTTAGGAAAATTTAAAAGGCAAGCAAATCAAACCATAAAACCGGTAGGTAGTGCCTGTGAATGCAAAATTGGAATAAGATTGAGAAACGGGAGAGTTGTCCGAAATGTGCATGGAATAGTAGTGAATAGTTGAACTAACGATATTTAAAGTGAAAAGTATAATTATGAAACAGACATACCCTGCAGAAAAAATTCAGCATTGTGATGAGGCGGTAACATCTTGCCTCTTCTAAAAAATGTACTTGCGGTCTAGTCGATGGACAGATTTCGGAGTCATCAGAGGATTCAATTTCAGATGAAGGAAGGGTATCAGGACAGCTTTGTGCATCCAAGGAAAGATTAGAGTCCTTAATATTATCATATTTTTTACTGAAAGTGTAAACTCTCCCGTGTTGATAGTTATACAAATCTCTTCTAAATTTGCAATTCTTTCTCTGTATTAGATCCTCCTCATACCGGTCAATTACACTATTCAGAATCGCATAATTTTTGGTGGTGATTTCTCCCCAATTGGCTTCCTCGATTCGTTGAGTCAGATTGTCAACTTCTTTACGATGTTTTTCATATTCTTCTTCAGAGATTTCAATCAGTTGTTTGATCATATTAATTGATGCCATTTTCAAATTTACTTCCCATTTTTGTAAGTGTTCTTGAGAAGTAGTATCCATATGTGGGAAAATCAAAATCCGAAGTCCTCGAAGGATACAGTCATTTTCCAGATATTTTTTAAGGGAAGCAATTTCCCACCATTTAGATGTTTCTTTCTTCAGAGATCTTTCTAGAGCCAAGAACGTGCTTTTGGCGGATAATAAGTTAGTAGTAGTGAGATTGGGGATACCCGCTCCAGTCGGGTTGAAGACTTGTTGGAGTTTACGATCGCGTAACTCACGTCTATTTATGTGAGAAGACATCCTTCTTGAAATAAGGCTTGGTACAGGAAGACTAATTGAAACAAATAACTTACAAAACTGACTCCAAACGGTGGAGAGGGTCCAGTGGCACTATCTTGCTGTGTAAATGCCTGGTTCATAGGGTAGGTGTGGGAACTTTGCCGGGGGACAAGGACCCACGTCCTCCAGAGAGAGAATACAGTGTAAAAAAGGTAAAGTCCCACTGAAGTAGTCCTATTTTAGGTCATGATTGAAGGTCCAAACACCATGAATTCAGTAAATGCAATTTAACAAGAGGCACAGAGAGCGTCATGGTTGAACAAATTAAGCTAATTTATTGTTGAGAAAACGTTATAGTTCCAAGGCAAAAGGCATCAATAATAAATCCAAAGTGGTAACATGAAGGGTCAGCCAACACGTGTTTCGCCCCCTCAGGCGCATACTCCGGGGCTTTCTCAAGGCTGAAAAAGAAGAAGAATCCAATTCTAAAAAAATGCTATAGTGTAGAAAAGAAGGATTATATTAGATACAGCAACACCGAGAGGTGAATAAGTGCGAATTACATGCAAAGTATTTGTTTCTCAAATGCACTTGGTCCCTAGAATAAGAGATCCGTGAGCCCAATAGTAAGGAAAGACAAGAGAAAAATATACGATAAGAATTGGAGACCAAAACAAGACTTAACATGCACTATAGCTTCTGAAACTTGTAGGGAAGTGATTAAAGAGAGAATATAAGTCCGTCAGTAGGCCAGATGAAGTCTTGAGAAAATGTAATAGGCTTGGCCTTCAAAATTGAGGAAAATTAAAAAGGCAAGCAAATCAAACCATAAAACCGGTAGGTAGTGCCCGTGAATGCAAAATTGGAATAAGATTGAGAAACGGGAGAGTTGTCCGAAATGTGCATGGAATAGTAGTGAATAGTTGAACTAACGATATTTAAAGTGAAAAGTATAATTATGAAACAGACATACCGTGCAGAAAAAATTCAGCATTGTGATGAGGCGGTAACGTCTTGCCTCTTCTAAAAAATGTACTTGCGGTCTAGTCGATGGACAGATTTCGGAGTCATCAGAGGATTCAATTTCAGATGAAGGAAGGGTATCAGGACAGCTTTGTGCATCCAAGGAAAGATTAGAGTCCTTAATATTATCATATTTTTTACTGAAAGTGTAAACTCTCCCGTGTTGATAGTCATACAAATCTCTTCTAAATTTGTGATTCTTTATCTGTATTAGATCCTCCTCATACCGGTCAATTACACTATTAAGAATCGCATAATTTTTGGTGGTGATTTCTCCCCAATTGGCTTCCTCGATTCGTTGAGTCAGATTGTCAACTTCTTTACGATGTTTTTCATATTCTTCTTCAGAGATTTCAATCAGTTGTTTGATCATATTAATTGATGCCATTTTCAAATTTACTTCCCATTTTTGTAAGTGTTCTTGAGAAGTAGTATCCATATGTGGGAAAATCAAAATCCGAAGTCCTCGAAGGATACAGTCATTTTCCAGATATTTTTAAAGGAAGCAATTTCCCACCATTTAGATGTTTCTTTCTTCAGAGATTTTCTAGAGCCAGGAACGTGCTTTTGGCGGATAATAAGTTAGTAGTAGTGAGATTGGGGATACCCGCTCCAGTCGGGTTGAAGACTTGTTGGAGTTTACGATCGGGAACTCACGTCTATTTATGTGAGAAGACATCCTTCTTGAAATAAGGCTTGGTACAGGAAGACTAATTGAAACAAATAACTTACAAAACTGACTCCAAACGGTGGAGAGGGTCCAGTGGCACTATCTTCCTGTGTAAATGCCTGGTTCATAGGGTAGGTGTGGGAACTTTGCTGGGGGACAAGGACCCACGTCCTCCAGAGAGAGAATACAGTGTAAAAAAGGTAAAGTCCCACTGAAGTAGTCCTATTTTAGGTCATGATTGAAGGTCCAAACACCATGAATTCAGTAAATGCAATTTAACAAGAGGTACAGAGAGCGTCATGGTTGAACAAATTAAGCTAATTTATTGTTGAGAAAACATTATAGTTCCAAGGCAAAAGGCATCAATAATAAATCCAAAGTGGTAACATGAAGGGTCAGACAACACGTGTTTCGCCCCCTCAGGCGCATAAGCCGGGGCTTTCTCAAGGCTGAAAAAGAATCAATTCTAAAAAAATGCTATAGTGTAGAAAAGAAGGATTATATTAGATACAGCAACACCGAGAGGTGAATAAGTGCGAATTACGTGCAAAGTATTTGTTTCTCAAATGCACTTGGTCCCTAGAATAAGAGATCCGTGAGCCCAATAGTAAGGAAAGACGAGAGAAAACTATACGATAAGAATTGGAGACCAAAACAAGACTTAACATGCACTATAGCTTCTGAAACTTGTAGGGAAGTGATTAAAGAGAGAATATAAGTCCTTCAGTAGGCCAGATGAAGTCTTGAGAAAATGTAATAGGCTTGGCCTTCAAAATTGAGGAAAATTTAAAAGGCAAGCAAATCAAACCATAAAACCGGTAGGTAGTGCCTGTGAATGCAAAATTGGAATAAGATTGAGAAACGGGAGAGTTGTCCGAAATGTGCATGGAATAGTAGTGAATAGTTGAACTAACGATATTTAAAGTGAAAAGTATAATTATGAAACAGACATACCCTGCAGAAAAAATTCAGCATTGTGATGAGGCGGTAACGTCTTGCCTCTTCTAAAAAATGTACTTGCGGTCTAGTCGATGGACAGATTTCGGAGTCATCAGAGGATTCAATTTCAGATGAAGGAAGGGTATCAGGACAGGTTTGTGCATCCAAGGAAAGAATAGAGTCCTTAATATTATCATATTTTTTACTGAAAGCGTAAACTCTCCCGTGTTGATAGTCATACAAATCTCTTCTAAATTTGCAATTCTTTCTCTGTATTAGATCCTCCTCATACCGGTCAATTACACTATTAAGAATCGCATAATTTTTGGTGGTGATTTCTCCCCAATTGGCTTCCTCGATTCGTTGAGTCAGATTGTCAACTTCTTTATGATGTTTTTCATATTCTTCTTCAGAGATTTCAATCAGTTGTTTGATCATATTAATTGATGCAATTTTCAAATTTACTTCCCATTTTTGTAAGTGTTCTTGAGAAGTAGTATCCATATGTGGGAAAATCAAAATCCGAAGTCCTCGAAGGATACGGTCATTTTCAAGATATTTTTTAAGGGAAGCAATTTCCCACCATTTAGATGTTTCTTTCTTCAGAGATCTTTCTAGAGCCAGGAACGTGCTTTTGGCGGATAATAAGTTAGTAGTAGTGAGATTGGGGATACCCGCTCCAGTCGGGTTGAAGACTTATTGGAGTTTACAATCGCGTAACTCACGTCTATTTATGTGAAAAGACATCCTTCTTGAAATAAGGCTTGGTACAGGAAGACTAATTGAAACAAATAACTTACAAAACTGACTCCAAATGGTGGAGAGGGTCCAGTGGCACTATCTTCCTGTGTAAATGCCTGGTTCATAGGGTAGGTGTGGGAACTTTGCCGGGGGACAAGGACCCACGTCCTCCAGAGAGAGAATACAGTGTAAAAAAGGTAAAGTCCCACTGAAGTAGTCCTATTTTAGGTCATGATTGAAGGTCCAAACACCATGAATTCAGTAAATGCAATTTAACAAGAGGTACAGAGAGCGTCATGGTTGAACAAATTAAGCTAATTTATTGTTGAGAAAACGTTATAGTTCCAAGGCAAAAGGCATCAATAATAAATCCAAAGTGGTAACATGAAGGGTCAGCCAACACGTGTTTCGCCCCCTCAGTCGCATAAGCTGGGGCTTTCTCAAGGCTGAAAAAGAAGAAGAATCCAATTCTAAAAAAATTCTATAGTGTAGAAAAGAAGGATTATATTAGATACAGCAACACCGAGGGGTGAATAAGTGCGAATTACGAGCAAAGTATTTGTTTCTCAAATGTACTTGGTCCCTAGAATAAGAGATCCGTGAGCCCAATATTGAGGAAAGACGAGAGAAAAATATACAATAAGAATTGGAGACCAAAACAAGACTTAACATGCACTACGGCTTCTGAAACTTGTAGGGAAGTGATTAAAGAGAGAATATAAGTCCTTCAGTAGGCCAGATGAAGTCTTGAGAAAATGTAATAGGCTTGGCCTTCAAAATTGAGGAAAATTTAAAAGGCAAGCAAATCAAACCATAAAACCGGTAGGTAGTGCCCTTGAGTGCAAAATTGGAATAAGATTGAGAAACGGGAGAGTTGTCCGAAATGTGCATGGAATAGTAGTGAATAGTTGAACTAACAATATTTAAAGTGAAAAGTATAATTATGAAACTGACATACCCTGCAGAAAAAAATCAGCATTGTGATGAGGCGGTAACGTCTTGCCTCTTCTAAAAAATGTACTTGCGGTCTAGTCGATGGACAGATTTCGGAGTCATCAGAGGATTCTATTTCAGATGAAGGAAGGGTATCAGGACAGGTTTGTGCATCCAAGGAAATATTAGAGTCCTTAATATTATCATATTTTTTACTGAAAGTGTAAACTCTCCCGTGTTGATAGTCATACAAATCTCTTCTAAATTTGTGATTCTTTCTCTGTATTAGATCCTCCTCATACCGGTCAATTACACTATTAAGAATTGCATAATTACTGGTGGTGATTTCTCCCCAGTTGGCTTCCTCAATTCATTGTGTCAGTCCCATATTGTTATGTGTGGTGTAAGTGGCATAAGAACACCCACAGGCATTGCAAGGCCTCACCATGCTAATGGAACTAGAGGGAGGGTTGAGTAGGACAAGAAGGTGGCAACACACAATTTGGACAGAACCTACACCTAGAGGATGTTATGTAGACAGTTCCCCAAACTGCCCACACTACGTGTGACATGCAGGTGAGCATAGGCCTGTGAGAATGCTAATATTAATGACAGGAACAATGAACAGGAATCAAGATTACAATGTTCCACTAATAGGAAGTCAGTGATGTCACATTACAACTACCACAACACAGACACACTAATTGTACAATATCTCATTGCAGAGGACTATGGCTCTCTTGTGGATACTAATAATGTAATACACTGTTCCTAAAGAGCAAGAGGAAGACAGGGTGAGTACTAGGGGGTCCTATTTAGTAGGAGCAAGAGTCCTCACACACCCAAATGGGTGTCATGCTTCATCATCGGACCAGCTCCTCATCAGACTGGCGCTGCAATGTCTGACGGGCACCACCCTTTCGGGGGGCTCTCTGCCGGAGTTCTTTTTGATGATGCCACCCTTTCCCGCAGGTAAGTAGGGAGAGAGGGAGAAAGGAGAGAAAAAAAAGAAATAGAGAGATAAAATTGGCTCAGCGACCCTTGCTAAGAGCTATCTTTATTAATGCGGTGTCCAGGCCAAGATTAAAACTGTAACCAGGAGAGTGGGATCGAAGTAATGTTCGACCACTCTCAAACTGTATTGCACGTAGCAGGGTGGTCAAGAAACTACAAGACCCACCTCAAAAATGGGTCGACATGTTTCGCGTCTATATGGTCCAAAAGGATCCAACGACGCTTCTTCAGGACCTAATGAAATAGCGCTTCTCCAAATACAAACTTAAATGGCTCTTGCCTATACCAACTGACAATCAACAGAAAGGGAGTTTAGTGTCGTCAGTCACTTACATGAGTCCTTTACGACCCAGTATGTCGTTCCTATTCGTCGCCCTGGAAATGTATGAAAATCACAACATTGTTTAATGCTCTAGTCAATGTATCTTGAATTTTATTTAAATGAATGTGCATTCAATATGTGTGGCACACGGTGATCGTGATAAAGGTAACACACCCATGCCAGTATAACAAACAAAATGTGCTTACCCTCCCACTTTGAGATAGGGCTTCATGGGATCACGCGGACTATAGACCTGGTCCCCATAACACACTAATTGTCATATGAGAAAACACAAAATAACAGAATAAACATGAGAGTCATCATAACACACTTCAACACCCTAAAGTTGGTGCAGATAAGTCAGGTTCCCAGCATATATAGGTAAACAAACAAACAAAGAGAGCTGCTCCACATTCTTGAGTACTCTCTCATCATTCTGTAGTGAGTGTCTCAATTGAAATGGATGATAACAGACTAAGGGGCAATAGTCATAAGCGTAACTGATGTCGGTCTATTACTAGTAGTTTACGTCCCTAATAGTCAAGTAAAACCTCCACCTTATTAGAGGAGACAAAAAGAAAAAAGAAATAAAGAGAACTGTCTGGTTGGTGAATTAATTGGCTTATACAATCCCAGTGGCTACCCTAAGTTGCCTCGTAATTAGCCAAAGGTCAAAGTTATTGTGCGGTAGTCCAAATAATGCCCATTCAGCCAAGGAAAAAAAACGGCCTTGCAGTACAGGCGATACTCGAAAATCTATTCCCCTGTCAAACAATGGTAAAAACAGGCATTCAGAGCACTTACATAATCAGGACCGGCAGACGGTACTTCCACCTACCCAGGGTCGCGCTCACCCTGTCTTCCTCTTGCTCTTTAGGAACAGTGTATTACATTATTAGTAACTGTTATTGGAGGGTATACACTGAACCTTTAAATCCTCCGAATCCCCTTAGTTTTTGATGTCTCTTGTGGATACACCTGACCTGGACTACTCTGATGACATGGATGACGAGCTGACAACCGTTAGCCAGGAAACCCTCCAAGATGTCCTTGGAACCCTCCAGACCCCACCTTCAGACCCAAGACGGAGCACAGATGTAGAAGCCATCACAAAAGAACCACCCACCACCCAAATAGTACAACCTGCCAGCTCTAACACAGCTGAGGACTCTGATGACACTGTTACCACCTTTGAGAGGACAGTAGTGGTAGTACAGCGGGAGCTGGCCAAGAAGGTGTGGGTGGGGATGCAAAATATGGCAGCCAGCCTTGAGGGGAGGCGCATGTGCATGATGACATCTGCAAAAAAGTCAGCAGCCATGCAAGTCCAACAATCCCTACTGCAAGGACTACAACAGTGTGTGAGGGATTTCACCACAGCAGTTTGGTAGTTACCACAACATCTGGCATCCCAAACATTTCACTGCGTGCACAACTACAATCATGACCCCCTCAGGGCGAACCTGGCTGCTTACCACAGCGATGTAGCTCCTATACTCAATAACCAGCAGCTCATCCTAGCTAAACTTATTTACCACATGTAACTAAACACTCTAAACATCAACACCCCTCCCCCCTTATATGATGGGACATTTGTAGGACAATATATACTAACCTAAACACATCCTAACTAATCCTAAACAAATATATATTTTTTGGTATTTTTTATGGTATTTTTTTTTTTAATACACATAAACCCCAACGTCAACCCCCACCTACCCACAAACAAACATGTAATAATATAACTCCCCCCACCCCCAACCCATTTATCCTAACTAAACTAACAGCCTACTCTAACCTATCACTAAGACCCCTAAACCCACAAAAATAAGTATGAGGAAAGAGGAGGGAGGCGACGGAATTAGGGGTGAGGAACAATAAATTCATAGATTGGCCCTCCTCAGGATTTTCTTTACCGCTCGCAGTCTCCTTCTGTTGCGGGCCACCTCCGGCTGTAGAATCAATGCGGCGCAACATACATTGCATGTCACGTTGGAGGTTGGAGAAATCTGCCATGTCCATTACTCCAGCTGTGGTGGTCTGAGTAGCACTTGATGTTGCAGGTGCTGGTGCCATGGTTGGAGGTGGTGGTGCGGATTGTGCTGCTGTTGGGCCTTGTGCTGACGAGGTTGAGGGACCAGCTGGAGTGGCTGTCATCCCAGTGTCCGCTGTGCTTGGAGTTGGTGTGGAGGGGGCTGTTGTGGCCAATGCTGTCCCCCCTTGGCTAAGTCCCCTCCATGCCCCTGTGGCTCTCTCGTGACGATACCGCCTAGCCATAATACGGTACCCAACCTCCACATCGAGGATGTGTTGGTACCGCACTGCCTGCCCCTGAAATTCACCTGTGCATTCATGTGGGCAGCTGTAAACATAGAGACAGGCAAACATTAGTAACATCATTGTGTGATACATGTACAGATGATAATCTAACGCTACCTCAGAAATAGCATATGCAGTCCAAATCACAGTACAGATAATAGAATGTCCCTGAGGAATGACATGCCAATGCAGCCTACCCATCAACTATCTAACAGCACAGCAATACACACCAAGGTATGTACTTAATTAAATGATCTGTGCATATATGTAGTGCTATTCGTCACATAACAAATACTGCAAGTACTCAACATGTGACAGGCCAACTAATCCCTATCTTCTGGATCAAATTCAAGGCACACAAGACCTGTGATTTGTATATGGATCTGGCAGGATGGTATCCAGTTGGTAATCATAAGGGGGCATTGTAGTTTGGCACACATGAATGCTTGAATTACATGTCTGTCATCTACACTGTGACCATAACACCTAGCTACATATATTTTCTCCCCCTAGCCCTGTGCCTCAAGAAGGGATGGGCATGCAATACATTTTTTGAACCATCAAGGACAACCATGAAGCTTTGTCCAGCTGTACATGGAATTAGTCAGTCTACCACAGGTAAGGAGGCCTGCCAATTAGGATTGAGTCAACCATTGGACAATCACATCCACATTCATGTTTCTATTTGTGGACAAACATCAACATCGGATCTCACTGACACATTTCCTAGATAGACACACATATGCACACATGCACTGGCCCTAACAATCGTGTAGTGCCAAACATGATTACTCAATTTTGTGCTATACATATTCCAGATGGTACTCCATTTCATCTTTTGTAATTGGGAGATAGATGCAATGCCACATTCCTGATGCACTGCAATACCAGTGACTCAGGTATTGTGGCTTGTGCATCAAGGGACAATGAGTAACTATGTGATGGCCATGTGGGTTGATTTGCTTTCAGGAATTATTGTGCTTTCAGTGGTCCTTAATAGGTGTGCCAGTGTTGTATGTAGGTTACATATGCCAAATTGGAAGTGTACCCTAAGCCGTATATGCCCCCTATGACAACATGATGGCAGGGATCCTGTGTGTTACTTGATGACAATGTTACGATAAGCATGGATTGGCCACTTTTCTGATTCAAAACTGCAAAATGATGTATGCTAACAGTGTCTTAGTTGATCATTGTTGACAGAATGCATGGGCACAGGTGTATTAGTTGCACCTGAAATGTGTTACTCTGGGCCATGTGCACCTATATCAGGTATTGTAAATAACACATTGCCAGAATCAGCAACTTACAATTGGCAAGTTGGGTGATCAGTGGTAGTACACCCGAACTGATACTGTCCGCTAATAAAAAAAGAGGTAGCAAATGTCCTACTTCTGCAGTCATGATGAGGTAGGTCTCTATTTGAAAACACCCTGGGAATGGCAGAATTCACAGGAATGCTGGCCTGCTGAGCTCAGCGAACCACCATGTCTGTGACTGCCGTCATACTGAAAAGTTTATATTTGTAGAAATGCTGCAATATTTCAGCAGGGGTGTACCGAAAGTAATTTAACAACCTATTTCTTCACTAAAATATTATCATGGAAATAGTCAGTGGTCCCTTGCATGACATCATGCTCAAAAATAGTTTGTGACCATGCATTCACAAAGAGCAGGGATCCCATGCTGACCCTTTCACTCTAGAAAATGGGTTGGCACCAAAGTGACACAGATGGTAACTGCACCAGCTCAGTCCCAGCAATTGTGCCCAAGCAAAAAATGTTGTTGGGTCCTGCTACTCAATGATAGGATTTCAACGCCTACACTGAAATGCCACGAGATGACCCTGTTTTGTGATAATGCAATCTAGTAGCATAATGGCCCATTTGGGTTTGGCCATGTGAATGATTATTTGTCCAGACGTAAACACACAGAAACAGTGATCTTAGGCCCAGATGTGTAATTTATTTTGTGTTGCATTTGCTTTATTTGTTGACGCAACAGCTGTGCAAATTATATTTAAATGTAGCAAGTGTGCACTACTTTTGCATCTAGAAATTGCGCAAATGCAGCGCAAACAAAGTAGAAATATGACCCTAAGATGATAGTGAATGTTATAAAGAGCTTGGTACGTATGGCCCTAAATACTGTTCGGACATGGTTCCACAAATCTGTGGACTACATTGTTTCCAAGTTTTACCATGTGAAATACATCCCATTCCTGGCACACTCACAGTTTGTTCAACTTGCATTCCACATGCCCACAAACATTGCATGCAGCATGTCACAACATCTGTGTTAGAAATGTGGTGTTTGGTTGGCAGTCAGGTTACCCCCTGTCCAAGCAAGGACCCTCACTCTAGTCAGGGTAAGTCACACACAATCCAAATTATCCTGTGCCTACCCTCTGTTAGCTTGGCACTGAGCAGTCAGGCTTAACTTAGAAGGCAATGTGTAAAGTATTTGTGCAATAAATCATACAATGACACAATATAGCACCACAAAAATACACCACACAGTGTTTAGAAAAATATTTAATATTTATCTGAATAAATGCCGTTCAAAACAATGAAAGTTGAAATAAGCAAATGTAGGGATATTACTGAAAGTGATATCAAGGGTCTTTAGAGTTCAAAGATTACTGTAAAAGCAATAAAAAGTGTCTTAAGTTCTCTGAGAAACAACAAGTGTCTCTTGCAGGGCAAAGTACCTGGTTCACTTTGAAAAATCCTCACAACAGACCTCAGAGGAGGCGATGAGTGGAAAACTGTGAGTGTGCGTCAGTTTCGCAACCTTCGCGCACAGACTTGCGTCATTATTTTCCACACAGGGGAAGACGTTGCATCGATTTCTGGCGCGCGGACTTGGATCCTCTTCGGGTTGCGGGGTTTTCAGGCGCCCCAGGGATGACTGCAGAGCGAAGTCCCAGCGGTTGCGTCGATTTGGGTAGGCGATGTGTGGAATTCTCTTCCACACGGCAGGCGCTGCATCGATTCCGTCGAGCGGCATCATTCAGAGTCGGCTTGCATCGATCCAGTAGGGCTGTGCATTGAAGTTCCGGTCACGTCGCTGGTGCTGCGTCGATCTTCTGTTGCGAAGTCGGGCTGTGTCGTTCCAGACTCGGTGTGCGGTGAAATTTTCACCACGAGCAGGCTGTGCATCGTTCTTGGCAGGCGGGGCGTCAAATTTTTGCCACACGGGGATTTCAGCTGCAGGAGAGCAGTCTTTTTGGTCCTGAGACTTCAGGGAACAGGAGGCAAGCTCTATCCAAGCCCTTGGAGAGCACTTCGGCAGCAAAGCAAGAGAACAGCAAGACAGCAGGGCAACAGCAAGGCAGAAGTCCTCTTCAGAAAGAAGTCAGGCAAGTCCGTAAGGCAGCCAGGCAGTTCTTCTTGTCAGGGTTCAGGTTCTGGTTCAGGATTCTTCTCCAATAAGTGTCTGAGGTGATAGGGCAGAGGCCCTGGTTTTATACCCAAATGTGCCTTTGAAATGGGGGAGACTTCAAAGAGTGGCTTAGAAGTGCACCAGGTCCCCTTTCAGTTCAATCCTGTCTGCCAGGGTCCCAGTAGGGGGTATGGCAGTCCTTTGTGTGAGAGCAGGCCCTCCACCCTTCCAGCCCAGGAAGACCCATTCAAAATGCAGATGTATGCAAGTGAGGCTAAGTGTCCTGTGTTCGGGGTGTGTCTGATTGAATGCACAAGGAGCTGTCAACTAAACCCAGCCAGACTTGGATTGTAAGGCACAGAGAAATGCTCACTCTCTAAAAGTGGCATTTCTAAAATAGTAATATTAAATCCAACTTCACCAGTCAGCAGGATTTTGTATTACCATTCTGGCCATACTAAATATGACCTTCCTACTCCTTTTCAGATCAGCAGCTACCACTCAAAACAACCCAACAGCAGCCCCAATGTTATCCTATGAAGTGAGCAGGCCTCACAGTAGTGTAAAAATGAACTTTAGGAGTTTTACATTACCAGGAAATGTAAACTACACAGGTACATGTCCTGCCTTTTACTCACACTGTACCCTGCCCTAGGGGTTACGTAGGGCACACCTTAGGGGTGACCTATATGTAGAAAAGGGGGAGTTTTAGGCTTGGCAAGTACTTTTAAATGCCAAGTCGAATTGGCAGTGAAACTGCACACACAGGCCTTGCAATGGCAGGCCTGAGACAAGGTTAAGGGGCTACTTAAGTGGGTGGCACAACCAGTGCTGCAGGCCCACTAGTAGCATTTAATCTACAGGCCCTGGGCACATATAGTGCGCACTATTAGGGCCTTATAAGTAAATTAAATAGTCCAATTGGGTATGATCCAATGTTACCATGTTTAAAGGAAGAGAGCATCTGCACTTTAGCACTGGTTAGCAGTGGTAAAGTGCGCAGAGTCTCAAAACCAGCAAAAACAGTGTCCAAAAAGTGGAGGGAGGCAGGCAAAAAGTTAGGGGTGACCACCCTAAGGCTGTCAGGTCTAACAATCTGCTACTGTCACTCCAGAGAATTGTACTGTACACATTAGTCACTTTGTTACTCACCAACAGGGCCACCAATCACCACACCCAGGTGGTCCAGCAGGTCCTGCTCTCGGGCCACCAGGTCAGCCCAGTGATGCTTCAGCTGGTGATCATTGCGTTGGGTGTTGAAAGTTTGCCTCAGGTGGAACAGCACCTTTGCCCACCTCAAGCGTCTTGCATCCGTGTGATACCCCTGTATCACACGGCCCCCAGCCTCCAACATCAGAGGGAGGAAGTGGCACACAAGCCACACAAATGCCCCTA
Source organism: Pleurodeles waltl (assembly GCF_031143425.1). Taxonomy (NCBI): domain Eukaryota; kingdom Metazoa; phylum Chordata; class Amphibia; order Caudata; family Salamandridae; genus Pleurodeles; species Pleurodeles waltl. Next base: position 1,031,237,183 of record NC_090439.1, on the reverse strand, counting down.
GCTCCTCCTCACCCATGCGCCCCAGCCATGACCTTCCCGGCATCACACCAAAACAATAAATCAAAAGTAAAGAGGGAAAAACAGGGAAAGGAGGTAGAAAAGGGAAACTTATCTGACCCAAAGACATCCCAAAACTACTCCAACTAATACTATACATAAACAGACTCACAACATTACAAAGACAAATCTTAATACAAATAATGACACAAATACACTTACACAGGATACAAAAGACACTTACCAAACACCGAAAGACAATATAAAGAGCACACAGGAGACAAAATCACAATATTTCCAGAGAGACAATCCAAAACACAGCCACTCAGTCAAGAATAATCACAGACTGCAAAGTGAAAGTGAAAATACACCCACTGTACCACTTCTGCAAACAGGATATCCTATTACATAACTTCCTGTCTCATTTGCGGCCCGTTTTTTGTCTTGTGTGTACATTTTTGACGCTTAGGGGTTTGCATCAATATTTTTTTACGCATATACATTAAAATCCTACGCATTCATGGATTAATACATTTTCAATGGATATCAGCATGCCTGGGGTGTGCTGGTGGAATTAACGCTAGGGACCAATTGATGTATAATGTGTGTGAGCGTAATTTCTGAATGCATATGTGTCATTTCTTGACACATATGCGTCATTTTTGACACGTTTAAACTGTGTTTGCATCATTTTTCTAATTTTAACATGCATGCAGCCTATAACTAGACAAAGATAGGATGGTATGACCTGCAGTGTGTGTTCTAGTATTTGGGCACATGTGGCAGACCATATTGGTGCGGCCCATAATACTCATGTTGTTGTGCAGGATTAGCTCTCTTAACTGATGCAACAGCAGCACACATTTTGGAAATTAAATTAGATTTTCAAGTTTGCGCAGGTGTTGCATCAATAGAGGACAGCCAGGCTACTAAAAAATTCATCATGGCCTGTGTGTTTTGTGTGTGAATTATTTGTGTGCCTCTGTGGGAACAGCGTGCAAAACATTTGGCGTAATGTTCATGTATGAATGTGTAACAAATGGGTATAACCATCAGATGCCAATCAATGAGGTACATCAATCATGATATGTGTTTGTAATATCTGTTGCCTCTTATGCTGTGTGTACTTGCTTGATATTGGGGACAATACATTTCCTATGACTAACTATACACAGGAAAGATCGAGGATGGCTGATGAGGGCTATGACAGATATGTTATCCCTCACATCTCATGACATGTTGGCTACCACTTCATGGTCACTTGTGTTTATGAGCTAGGCATTTGAACATGCTAGGTAGGTACAGTGTTTGTGACACAGAGTCTCAAATCCACTCATAACATTGTTATGTACACCACAGTTTGATTAATGTAAATGACCTATGTTTCTTCTGTGGCTGTGGTGGACCAGCAGGCCATGCTGCATGTGTTCACATATTTCCAGTGGTTCATTGCACAAAAGTGTCCAGTTCAAGTGTGTGGCCATGTGTAACCTATGTCAGTATTGGCCTCCATGGTGTAACAGTTACGTGCAGGTCTAGTCAGGAGTCTGTGGAGCCAACCCTTGAATTAACTGAGTATCCTTCGAAGCAAATTTGACCTAAAGCCAAAGATCAGGTAATGGCATACAAGGGGATAGGTCAGCTATGATACAGCAGACATTTCAGAAGGCTGACAACAGAGCAACCTTGGTGGGGTCAAATACGTTATGGATCAGTAATAGAAAAACAGGCAGGTTTCATCACTATATTTGTACACAGGGTAGGGCTCTAAAATTCCTAACGCAACAGGGAACATCAGTGCCTCTGTGCTGATTAATCTCACAGCTAATCACCATGCAAGCCCCATCAAAAGGTGGCGGCAGAAGTGAATCTGTGTCTGGACCGTCAGGGCACAAACATGTATTGTCCTTACATACACATTAGCAGCCCTTGTTTGTTGGGCTGGAGGCACAGTACCAAATCCAGGCATGGCACACTGTCACTGTTTGGCACTAATGAATACATGCAAAACCAGACAAGGGATGGGGGCTGGATTCGCCCCTTTGAAAACATGTCCTAGAATAAAATAAGATAAGAAAACAAATTAAACTATTCTATACATTTGAGGACTGATCATAGACGTACCAGACATAATACCCAAAGAGGAAACGGAGGGCATGGAAACCAACTATAATGTAGCCACAGGGAACGTCTCTGGTTAACGCAAAGACTGGAGCCAGTCTGGATAACAGGATGCAGCCTCTGTCAGGAACAAACTTGAACAAGGCAAATACACAGTGAGCAGAGTCTGACTGGAACAAGCAGGAACAACACTGTGGAAACAAAGAGCAGTTTCTGGCTTACTCTGCACTGTTACACAATCCCACAAGGGCTCTGGTATACAAATGAATTGTACTCCAAGTCACAACAAGGAGATTCAGGAAATGGCAGCTTCTAAGCAGTTCCTGGCAGCAGCAAGGGCACAGCAGAGTCAAATGGCTGGGCTGCATGAGAGTGCTCACAGGTGTGTGCACCTTCAGTCTCTCACAAGTCCTGGGTTTGAGAATCCAGTATAAGGGGCCAACAGGACCTTTCACATGGGAAGCAATGTACAGCAGATTACAGGTCTTACCGACTACCAGGCAGTGCATTATGAGACCTAAAGTCCATGCAGACTGTGGAACTAGAACTATGGCATGCCATACTGAAGAGGGAAGCACACAGGAGTCAGAATGGGAGTCTGAGTCTGGGTGAGTGTAGATGATGATTCCCAGGGTACAGATAGTCCATTTACAGCGTCCCCCTAGAGAAGGGTGGGCAAAGACTTAAAACATGGCAGTGGCAGGACTTATTACCTGCGCAGAGTATGTCTTGTGAGCAATGCTTGTCATACCTGGGGCACGTGCTATCCATTTTCAGGTTTTATGCAGTTCTTGTCACACATGCTCCTTGCAGAGATAGCTGATGTCACACTTACTGCTGTCAAGGGTCTGGTCATACATTCTTGTTACCAATGCAATTGCACATCCACTGCCTCATATATGATGCACTTTTTTACCTTATGATTGATGATGTCTTAATTGGGTGTCATATGCTGCAATGGGCCATGTTGGCAACATGGATGTGTCTCATAGCTGTGGTCCTATGAAATTGCCCTTCAAATGTGAAATAGACAGGATGTATTTCATAAAAACTGTGTGTGATGTTTGCTGTATATTCATATCCATCAAATGTGATGTGGCATCTGAAGTATGCAAATTTGTCTTTCTGCAATGCTTTGTGAGGCAATACTCTGATTAGGATTCCTAGAGATCATATGATGCATAAATAATTACCCCAAGCATGATTGAGTGATGACGTAAGGTGTTTAATTCCATATCATAACAAAGTGGTGATAGTGACTATAGTTGGAAAACATTTTGTACTATCTGTTGTCTGCGATGCATTCCTGCAGCTGTGTTAGGATGTTCCCCCTCATTTTCCCGGACAGCATCCTCCTCCTCCTCCTCCTCTTCAGGCAGTTGTTGTTCAGGTTCATATAGGGGAATGTTCCTCCTAACACAAATGTTGTGCAGGATGGCACAGGTCAAAATGATCTTGCAGACCATTTCTGGGTAATATAGGAGGCTGCCTACGGTGATGTCCAGGCACCTGAATCTGGACTTCAGGATGCTAAAAGTCTATTCAACTATGGTGCGTGTCCTATGATGTGCCTCATTATAGGCACACTCAGCTGCTGTGCTTGAGTTGGCAAATGGGGTCATGATCCATGGCTGGATCTGGTAACCCTGATCAGCTGAAAGAGAAAAAGGGGGTATGTATTTTGTTGTTGGTTGCACCAGGAATGTCACTTTGCATGGCAGTTGTTATCTTGTGTCGTCTGTGACTCATATGTGTTTGTGGTATTGCGTGGGATCCTAGGCTTCTGTGAGGTTGTTTCTGCATAGGGTTGTTTGACTAGCAAAACTGGTGCTTGGCTAATTTACCTGATATCTCTGGTATATTTAGAAACTTGCAGTTCAGTGTGTGTCTCCCATGCGTCGTGTAGTGAGAAAGATGTATCCGTGTGCATTCACTAGAGGCGACATGATACTTCCACACACACAATAGATTCCACGGTGGTAGTAACATGGTTGCACTACATGGCCTGGACAACCCATCCAATTAGACATATGTAATTGCAGGTGAAATGCAACACTGAGGCCCTTTGATTTGCCTAGGTGACAATGCACAACACATCTCCATAAGTTGGCAGCACTGAAGTGTTCAGTATTGACAATGAACAATTATCCCATGTGTGACTAGTTCTTTGCAAACCTGTTTTTGTTCCCTCACCCAGTTGGCTCCTTTGCAATCGTGCATCTACACTACTGAACTTGCTTCAGGTGAGCTTGCTAACTTGGTTGTGGGGGTGAAAGTTTTAGTGTAGGAAGGTACATCTCCCTGTACATCTGTTATGTATGTGGGGAATAGTCTAATTCACTATGTGTAGCAGTGTGCACTTTGCATTAGTGTCACATCAACAATTTCTCATTGCACAGTCCACTTCCTTATTGTTAGCTGGCAATGTCACCCCAGGGGTGATGTGTGATGTTGGTACTGCCTCAATAATTCCATGCACCTTCATTTGAGTCAGTGTCATCATGCTATGTGACCTGCAGCAACACACATTACACACCCCTTTCCCCTTTCACAGGACGTATTGCTTGGAAGGGTGTGGGATTGACTGTGGCCTTATGTGATATTGAATGGTTCATCTTCCAAGTTGTACTGCCAGTTAAGGCCATGTCATTGTTACTGTGTGGTTTTAAATTGGTCCCTTGTGGCTCTAGAGTGGCATCTATTGTTATTTGCAGCCGTCATTTGTCCATAGGTGTGGATCCCATTGGGTCAAGATATCAAACATGACTACCAGTGTCACACCTCAGTGTCTTCCTGGCCACGTGTCAATGTAGTGGTGTATGTCTTGTGTGTTATCTGTGTGTAAATTACTAGGTTTCTGGACTTACCGACAAGAAGGCCATTGCCACATCTTCCATCCTGGAAGTGCCAATTGATAGTGCTGTGGCAGCAGATGAAGGAATCATGTACACTCCCAGGATACTTTGCCATGATGTTGGTGAACAATCCCTGGTGATCAACAATAGCCTGCACATTGATGGAGTATGTGTGCTTTCTGTTGCGGTATAGGTGCTCGGTTGCAGCAGGTGGCACAATCAGGACATGTGTGCAGTCAATGGCCCCAAGCACGTGCGGGAAGCCATTAATTTGATAAAAGCCCTGTTCGGTCTCCTGCTGCTTCTGCTGTGTGTTGGGGAAGCTGATGTGGCAGGGTGTGAGGGAGATGATGGCATCAAGTACCTTGGGTAGGAAGGCGGAAAATGAGGGCTGTGAGACCCCGACAACCAGGGCACCAGTAGTTTGAAATGAGCCACTTGCCATCATGTGCAGGACAGCTAACAGCTTGGCCTCCATTGGAAAATTGTGGGGTGTCTGCAAGCTGGCTGCTAACTGTGGCTCAATTTGGCGCAGTAGCTGCTGTATGGCTTGCCAGTTGAATCTGTACATCTGGATGATATCATGTTCCCTGAGGCCCAGGAGGGTTGTCCTGGTCCTGAATTGCCTCTCCTGCCTTCTGCGTTGCCTTTGGGGGTCCACGTTGGTGTAGTGGTAGCTGCTGCTGTTGGCCCTGTGATCTGTGTCTTCTGGCATGCTGCATGAGTAGCACCTCCATGTCATCCTTCTTGAACAATGATATTGCTTGTGTGAGTTTTCCTTAAGTAGTGGTGTGTTTGCCCCATTTTAACACCTGCCCTGACCCAGGCGTTAAAATTTGACGTGAATTGGGATTTGCGTCTTTTTCCATCTCCGTCTCCCATCTGTGCGTCATTTTTGCCCGGTTGGAAAAAATAGCGCATGTTTGAGTCATTTTTTGGACCGGAGTGCCACCCACGCATCTTATTGAAGCAAGGCGGTTTCCCGCATCCAGAAAATGACGTACACTCTGATATTTTGACCCTAGACATGTCTAGGGTCAAAATATAAATATAGTTTTAAATTTGCGCCGGATTATCATTAAAAAAAATGACGCTAATCAGACGCAAAGGGAGTATAAGTATGGGCCTTGGTTGTCTGAGCCCCAATTTCTGGATGGATTTATTACCTATCATGTGGCAGCATTTCCATCTACCTCATGGCGTGCTAGAGGGGGTCTGGTGACATTTATTCCTGTTGGTTTGGGAGAATGCAAAGTTACTGAATTGGCAATTTCTCTTTATTGCCAGAATTTGCAGCTGTCATTTAATAAGTCCTTTGACCTTTTGGTGGTCAATTTTTATCACATCTTTGATCCTGCAGTTACAAATATAGTAGAGGGGCTGGAGGATGCCCTGTGCATGATTGTGACCTATTTAAGGAGGGAGGTATTGCTTATGTGGGTGGGGAACTTTCAAATTAAACCCTATGAGAAGTACTCCAATACCATTTGTGGTATTTGTGATGAGCTGGACAATCCGCTCACACAGTTCAAGCACATCCCCTACGGAGAGGCTTTAAATTGATTCCTCTGCTCAAGTGATCTGGTATTTATTGCAATACCAGGGGCAGAGAGAAGGGTAATTGATCCCCTCCTTTACTTGCTCAGGTACATTCTCCTTTATAGATCAGATATTGATTTCAAGAGGCCTGGTACCAGCTCTGTTGGAATGTAAAATGCTTACTTCCTGTATAAACAACCATAATCCCCTAATTTTGGGGTGTTGCAACTTCACCCCAGTCAAAGCTGTAGGAAAGTACCCTCTTTTTTGGCATGGTTACCCACACGTTTTGCCTGCTGTTGGTGTGTGTTTGACTGTGTTCACTGAGATCCTGATAACCAGGACCCCAGGGACTGTGCTCTCTACCTCTAAATCTAGTTGTTCCTGACTTTGTGCACCCCACAATTGGCATACTGGAGCCCTCATATAAGTCCCTAGTATATGGTACCTAGTTACCCAGGGCATTGAGACACCAGGGGTTCCCCATGGGCTGCAGCATGTATTATGCCACCCAGGGAAGCCCATGCAAAATGTGTCTGCAGGCCTGCCATTGCAGCCTGCATGAAAAGGTGCATGCACCCTTTCACTACAGGTCACTGCAAGCCGATCCTATGGCAGCCCCTCCCAACCCGGAGTGCAGGATGAAAGTACATAGTTGTGAGGGTACCCCTGCATGAGCAGCAGTGCTCCCACAAACTCCAGCTCCATTTTCTTGGACTTCGTGAGTGCGGGGAAGCCATTTTATCCGTGTAATGGACGTAGGTCACTATCTGTCCCCAGCTACATAATGGTAACTCCGAGCCTGGGCATGTTTGGTATCATACCCCAATACTGTTGTCAGTATTAATTGTATGATTCCATGCAGTCTGGTGGCTCCCTAGAGGACTCCCAGCTTTGCTCCTACCAGTTTGCCGGGTTTTCCCGGGCAGCCCATGCTGTTACCATCCTGTAGACAGGTTTCTGCCCTCCTGATGCTCGAGCAGCTTAAGACTAGGAAGGCAGAACAAAGGATTTCCTTTGGGAGGGGGAAACAGCAGCCTCTTCCTTTGGAAATGGGTGTTACATGGCTTGGGAGGGGTAGCCTCCCCAGGCCACTAGTATGCTTTGAAGGGCACATTTGGTGCCCTACCTGCATAAATGGGTTTACACCAGTCCAGGGACCCCCAGTCCCTGATCTGGCATGAAACTGGACAATGGAAAGGGGAGTTACCACTCCCCTGTCCATCACCACCCCAGGGGTGGTGCCCAGAGCTCCTTCAGTTGGCCACTTTTTTCCACCATCTTGAATCCAAGGTGGGCAGAGGTCTCTGGGAGCATCTGAGTGGCCAGGTCAGGCAGGTGACGTCACAATCCCCTCCTGATAGGTGGTCACCCTGCTAGGTGAGCAATCCCTCTTTGAGGCCTATTTAGGGTCTCCCTCTTGGATGGGTTCTCAGATTCGACATGCAAGATTCCAGGAGGACTCCTCTGCAATGTTTACCTCGACTTCTGGTCACAGGAACCGCAACTGGACTTCACAGGAACCGACAATCTGCAGCTCCAGCGACATCTTCACTCTGCAACATTGTTTCTCCCGCTCCTTCCAGCAACTGCAACATTTTCTCAGCTGTGCATCTTCTGATGGTGGCAAGTCTTCAGTCTGCACCAAGAAGCAAGAAGGAATCTCCCTTGGAGTGACGGAGTAGAGGCACCAACTGCAACGATGACCGGCCACATGGATCCTCTCTCCAACAACTCTGCGCGGATCCGTCAACACAGGTGGTGGTCTTGATCCCCTCTACCAGCTGTCCAACTTTGGAGGTGTTCAGTCTTTGCCTCTCCTTGCAGGCCAGTACTCCTGTGCACCCCAGCTCTTGCAGCTAACAATTCCTGTTGGCTCTGCAGCACTCTTCTCTGCAACGTGTACTCTCCTGCCTGCTGCTCCAGTGACGGTGGACTCTTTTCCAGGTGTGCTGAGTGGGCCTCACTGTGACTCCTGTGACTGCTGCCTGTGAGTTGCTGGGGGGGCTGCATCCTCGACTTCTGGCTCTCCTCACTGCTGAGAGGTGCCTGGGAATCCCCTTCTTAGGTTGAGTCCCCTCAGACCTTCCTGGTCCCCAGCAGCTCTGCAACTCTTCTTCTGAAACTCTTGCCTTTGCCAAGGCTTGTTGGTGGTTTTTCCACACCACTGATAGACTGCAACTTCTCTGACATGGGACATCGACTGCATCACTTCTGGAACTCCTCCTCTGCTCCTGTGCTGCTTAGCCGACTCCTGGTCCACCATCAACCTAGTCCTGCATCTCCAGAAGGGTGGGAAGTGGCTCCTACTCCAACCGGACCCTCCAACTGGAACTGGACTTGGTCCCCTTCATTTGCAGGTCCTCCTCTGTCAGGATCTGCCTTCTGTTTCTTCCAGTCTTGCTTGGGTCTTGCACGCTTACAAAGTTTATCTGTTGGTTTGGGAGAAACCAGGTACTTACCTCTTCTCTCCTGGTCACTGGGTACTCTGGTACTTACCTTTTGGGGTTCCTAGTTCTTCCATCTCCCCTCTACAGATTCCAATTACCTGGGTGGGGGTCTGGCTTTCGCATTTCTTTCTTTTAGTATATGGTTTTGTCTCCCCCTAGGGTCTCTAGTATTTACTATTTCACTGGTTTCTATTGCTTTCTATGCCCGTTCCTGATTACTAAGGTGTAGATAATAGTGTGTTTACTCACCCGCTAGTAGAGTATTCCCTTTACAGTGTTATAGTATTGTGTTTCCTTAATAAAGTGTCTTTATTTTTGTAACACTGTGTGGTTATTTCATGTGTGTAAGTGCTGTGTGGTTACAGTGGTATTGCATAAGCTTTGCATGTCTCCTAGATAAGTCTTGGCTGCTCATTCACAGCTACCTATAGAGATCCTGGCTTCCTAGACACTGACTACACCTCACTAATAGGGGATAACTGGACCTGGTATAAGGTGATAAAACCATAGGTGCTCACCACACACCAGGCCAGCTTCCTACAAAGGCCACTGGGGAAATGCAGCAACTCCCCATCTCTCTCAATAAGAATAAGGGGCTATGTATCTGTTGGGATAAAATAGATAATGAAGCTTTCTGTCCAAAAACCGGCTGATATCAACTGTATCCTCCAAGAGGATACCAGTCCCCATGATGTAATCCTGGCTTTTACCTCTCTAAAAGAGTATATGGCAAGCACTTTAACTATAACACCTAGGAACTGGAGGACTAGCTGAGGTGGTTTGATGGAGCTTTCACAAAAGCCCATAATGTGCTAAAGAAGGACCTAAAGAACACCTTCAAGACTGGGTGGACATTGAGCATGCCAGGAAATTGTACAAGGAAGTGATATTGAGAAGGAAGGTAGAGATAATAGAAAACGCCAGGGAGGACCTAAGACATGCTAGTAAGTGTAAAGACGCAGGGGCATTCTGGCAAATCGTGAACTTCCATGTCTTTTTAGATGATTTGATTCGTAAGGTTGAGTGCCTTGTTTCCAAGGAGGGCTGGGTCAGCCACTTCTCATTAATTTTTTAGCCAAAGGCATTTTCGGATGACCTAAATAATAAAATTGTACTCACTTCAGATGCCTTAGTGCCTACAAGCCTAAGTTCCTCAATTAGTTTAATTGATATTATAACAGCAATTGAGAGCTGCCCCGCTGGGAAAGCACCAGGTCCGGATTAAATCCCGGCTGATATCTATAAATTGAGCCTGGAATTCTGGGGCCCAATGGTTACTAAAGTGCTGAGATGTGCAGTTTGTGGGCCCTTAGTACAAAAATGGGAGGAGGCCATAATAGTCCCAATCTTTAAAAAGGGGAATAAAAGGCAACCTAAATGCTATCAACCAATTTCGCTTTTGGATCGCACAGTAAAGATCTTGGGAAGAGTGTTCTTGGCAAAACTGGAAAGTTGGGCTCTTGAGACCCATGTGTTATCTGATGTACAGTTTAGTTTGTATCCAGGTTTTGGCACAGGAACAGGCTCCAAATCTGTCCTACACTTGGTGTTTATGGGTTTGACTTGTGCGTTTAAATCAGTTGATCGTGCTAAACTCTGGGGGATAATGTCACAGATAGGCATCAATAGTGCTATCATTGCGCTACTCCAAAGACTACATGCACATACCTCAGCTAGACTATGGTATACCAAACAGGGAGACCTTACGAGAAGTTTTCATCATTCACGGGAGTGAGACAGGGTTGTGTTCTGGTTCTTTTTCTGCTCTATATCAATGGACTGGAGGGTCTTTTGGTTCGGACTGGAGCAGATGTTCCCAAACTTAGTGACTGGGAAATACCAGTTTTACTCTATGCAGATGACATTGTCTTGCTGGTGGGCACAGCTAATTGTCTACATGCCCTGTTAAATGCCTTTCACTCCTTTATGGAGAATATCGGTCTTGCAGTCAACCGTACCAAGATGTTTATCATGAAATGCAGTCCCAGTCAGACTGAGACAAAAAAGTTTCTGATCGCAGGGAAAGAAGTTAAGAAAGTCCCTTACTTCACTTACCTAGGGAATCCGTTCGATAATGGTCTTAACTGGAGGTTTCTTATGAATATTAGGATTTTCCAACTCCAGAGGCCCATTGACGCTGCGTTTAGGTTCTCAAAAAGATTGAAACACAAGCCTGTAACAGAGTTACTGTCTGTACGTAAAAGCAAATGCGTGTACATTGGTTAATTTGGAGCTGGTATATGGGGATACACCAATTGCACTGCTCTGCAGACTACACAAAATATGTTTATACGTAGGCTGCTGTCAATCCCCTAGTCTACTGCTGTTTCTTTTTGCCATCAGTAGGTGGGCCTGTTATGATTAGACAAGTTCATTCAAATGTAACCCCTCCTGCTATGGGCACTTGTCTGGAAGAACTTAGAAGAACACTTGACTAGGCTTATTTTGGCAGATTGTATGAAGCTGGATAATGTGTCCAGAGTCCCTTGGCTGGTTTATGTCCGGAAATGTTTCGGGAGAATGGGCATCCCTGAATTGTATCATAGCTGGGATAGCCTCCTGAATGTTTCCACTAGTAAATTGAAAGGGCTTCTGCTAGAATTAATGTGTAGTAACCAAAGCCATACTAGCAGCAAGGGATGGGTGATTTAGTGAGAACTGGGACAGCATGACCAGCTCTTCATCTACAAGTAAATGACAGAGAATGGCACAAGTTTTTTTTTAACTAGGTTCTGTCTCGACACACTACATTTCTTAGTGGCGTTTCCGAGCAGGGGGCTACGGTGTTCAGACTTGCCACCTTGACACTGTGAAGCCCCATCAGTTCAATCTACCCTTCATACAACCTTGTTTTGTACATTTTGCTTACAAGAAAAGAAACGCTTTTTGCTCCCTCACTAGAGGGAAACTGGCCTCAGATCTCATACTGCTGCATGTGATTACGTACAAGAAATGTAACTGTAATTGATACAGTATTGAATTTCGTTTTAACAATTTTAAAAACTCAATCTATTATCTGTAACTTAAAGTAATCTCTTCTTTTAAAATGGCAAATTGTATTGGTTGATATTTATATCTGGTCTAAGTTTCGTGGTTTGGAGGGAAGCTGGTTATAGGCTTAATTTTGTGGGATTTGAGTATTAATAGGGTCTGGATTGTGTAAACGTAAGTGAGTCAAAATCAACCATCCCAAGCACTTTAAAAAGCCAATTTTATCTATTTGTTAATTTAATGTAACATTTTATTTTTCTATATATAATTTAAATGTGTGATATATATATGTATTGTATGTTACTTTTAAAGTCTCGTTAAAACATAATGACAGTAGGGTGTTGGTGTCACATGCATATAATACGTTAATATCACAAACTAATTGGTCGTTGAACACATTAAAAAGTATCTGAGAGGAGGACATGGTGGTTGCAAATCTTGACAAGGAATGGCTGTGAATCATAGGGCATTCTATGACAGTGCCTAAACACGTCTGATTTCAATTGATCCAATATCACATTTTTCATAGCTCCTAAGTAACACCCAGTAGGATTCATGGAATATTTCCGATATCGTCTCAGGTCTGCTACATATGTTCTGGGAGTGCCAAAATCTAGCCCAGTATTAGTCAGAAATGCTATGCCTCCCCTTGCCTCTCTGTCACATCTGTAGATTTTTTGGTCTCCCCTCCCTCTTTCACAATTGTTGTTTGTTATGAGTGTAGCGCAGTTGCTGGCTGTTGGTTCTGCAACCACATCACGAACCTGAAAACTCATGAAAAGAACGAATAATTAATGCTCACACAAATCAATCACGCTGTTAGCCACCAATGCCAGTAATGAAAGATCGCTCTCATGTTTTTCTTAGTAGTAATATTGTTATATCTTGCACTGTTGGACCTGGCCCTTTTTGCAGGGTTATCCCCAAGCTTTTTGCCTTCTTCCTCCTATTTTTTCTGACCTGTTTTTGTTGGCTTTAGGACTCTGGGCACTTTACAAATGCTATCAGTGCTAAGGTGCATATGCTCTCTGTCTAAAATGTATCAGTGATTGGCACCCACTTGCCAGACCCAAACCTTCCCTTTTACTAGTCACCCCTAAAGTAAGCCCAAGGCAGTCCCATGGGCAGGGTGCAGTGTATGGTGTGTTTTACATCTCCTAATAGTAAAATACTTCTAAATTTAGTTTTCACTATGGCAAGATCTGTCTCTCCCACAAGGTAGCATGGGGATTTCCTTGAAATACCTTTTAAGTGGAATTTCTCATTGGGCACATATAGAGACGTGGAGTTTGGGGTCTCTGAACTCACAATTTAAAAACACGTATTTTGGTGAAGTTGTCTTTCAAATTGTAAGTTTGAAAATGCCACTTTTGGAAAGTAGGCATTTTCTTGCTTAACCATGCTGTGCCTCTGCCTGTCTGTGGAATGCAAGTCTGGCTGAGGATGACATTTGGACTGTTTGTGAATTCACTCTAGGCAGTCACATAAAGGTAGCTGAGGTGTGCCTTGCACATCCTGATGGGTCTTCCTGACCTAGAGTAGTGGGAGGAGCTGACACTTGCACCTGAATAGGGCTGTGTCCTTCCTTACACAAAGAAGTCTCCAACCCCCTGGAGTGTGTCGGGGGGTCAGGTCAGGAAAGGCAGGGCCTTGTGCACTAGACAAACTTTTCTTTGAATTTTGCCTACTTCAAAGGCAGAAATTAGTATATGTACTGGACCTCTGACCCCACAAAATTAGAACCCTTCTGGTCTGAGGACATTCTGCCAAGAATAAGAGCTATATGCTGTAGGAGAGACAGTTACTCTGCCTGGTGCTTTACTGTATGGCCCTGCTGCTCGCTGCTTCTGTCTGGGAGGGAAAGGACTTTACTTTGCATTCTACATCCTGCTTCTAAAGGTTCTCCAAGGGCTGGGACTGAGATTGCTTACTGTTAAGAAGTGTTATGGACATCAAAGACTTCATCTACCAGCACCTGGGCTCCCTTGCTGAGAGTCCTGACTTGCCAAGGGGTGCCACATCCAGTTCCTGGGCCCTGGGAGTGAGTTCTGGTGTAACCAAGAAGAACCAAGCACATCAACTCTATAGCAACTTTGGAACTGGAGCCGCTGTCCGAATCCATGTCGCTGCATGCACCAGAGCTGTGGTTTCCGCTGAGTGCAAGGACTGATGCTACAGGCCCAATGCCGCCTCAGTGCCTCCGATGTCCCACCACAGCATGAGTCCTGAGTGCAGTGTCATGGATGTCTTTGACACCCGACTCCAACTTAGCCACAGCACCTGTGGCCCCACGGTGTGATCACAACACTACAAAGTCGACACACGTCTTGACCTGCTGGATTCATCGACCCCACTGGATCATAATGAACCGACTCCTCACTACTGACACCTCATCACCTCCCCTGCAATCGTAAGGAACCAGCCCATCACCTCCCCTGCCTAGCAGTAAAGATCCAATGCCTCACCTCCACAGTACATTAAGGAACTGACGCCGCACCAGCTCTTGTGATGCCTCACCTGCCCAAGCCCATGCAACGATTTGTTTCCTCGTAGGTACTGTACCTGGGGTCCATGTGACTCCGTGACTGGCCCACACTCCCTTGCAAGTGACTTCGGACTGTTGGGAATGCCTGTCAAGACCTTGTGATTGCCCCAGTTGAAGCTATTGTGTTTCTAAGCGTTACACTAAGATTTAGGGCCTCATTACAACCCTGGCTTCGCTGATTGTACCGCCATCAGGCAGTACAATTTTGCCGATTACGACCGCAGCGGAAGCGCCGAGGTTGCGCCGCCACGACCGGCGGTTTCCCGCCGCGGTCGTTCTGGCGGTTTCCCGCCAAGATCATCCCAGCAGTTTCCCGCCACGGTCGTCCCGGTGGTTTTAATCCACCATGCCAGCGCTGCTTGCAGCACCGCCCAGGGGATTACGAGTCCCCTTCCCGCCAGCCAGCCATGGCAGTAGGAACCGCCAAGGAAAGGCTGGCGGGAAGGGAAGTCGTGGGGCCCCAAACAGCCCATGCACTTGGCATGGGCAGTGCAGGGGCCCCCAGACACAGCCCCAAACTGCTTTTCACTTTCTGCACAGCAGACAGTGAAAAGCGTGACGGGTGCAGCTGCATCCATCGCACGGCCGCAACACCGCCGGCTCCATTAGGAGCCAGCGCCCATGTTGGGGCCGACATCCCTGCTGGGCTGGCGGGCGGAAACTCGGTTTCTGCCCGTCGGCCCAGCGGGGATGTCAAATTGGGCACGCCGGTTACACCTTGGCGGGCAGTGGTTGCCGCCTGCCAAGGTTGTAATGAGGCCCTTAATCTTTTAAAATTTGCATCTTTGCTTGTGTAGGCTGGATTATTGTTGTTTTGGTCTAGTTTCACTCAGATAAATACTGGCTATTTTTCTAAGCTAGTGTGGAGTACTTTTGTGGTGTTTTCACTGTGTTACTGTGTGTGTGTGTGTGTGTGTGTACACATACTTTACACATTGCCTCTGAGATAAGCCTGACTGCTTGAGCTAAGCTACCAAGGTGTAAGCAGGGGTTACCTTAGCTGTGTGATTCCCTTAGCTTGAATAGAGTTAGGGTCCCTAATTGGACAGGGTGCATACCACTGCCAGCTAGAGACCCAATTTTTAACATTGGTGATCAGCGGTGAGGATAGGACTTGTATTTGTACTTTACATATAGTGATTAGTGTACACTACCTCCATATCGCAGACCATTACATACCAATGTACTGTTTCTCTTTTTTCTCTCAATTGGTCATTTTTCTAAAGTTATCTTGATCAGCTGGGAACTCTGTGTGGTTGTTGCACCTATGAAGCTTTGACAGAATTTCTGGCACCTAAACATCTATACTACGAAGGAGCTGAGAGTTTTCTGCAAGGAGAGGGGGCTGGCGGTGAAGAGGAGATCCACAAGGCGGGATCTTGAGACATCCCTGTATTGTTATGAGGAAATAAGCTGGTTAGCCACTCTATCAGATGCCTCTGGGGAGAACTCTGAGGGGGAAGAGCCATATGGAAGTGTAAAGGATTTAAAGCTTTGGAACCTCCTAGAGAATCCCAAACCAGAACTCCAAGAGGGAAATGGCCCTGAGGAAAAATCAGAGGAGGGGAAAAATTATTTTGCAGAGGCTCCCGAGGAGAGATGGGAGCCCACAGAGAGGGAGTCCCCTGCTAGATCTACTGCTGGAAGCAGTGACTCCTCCCACACCCTGTCCCCTGAGGAGTTAAGGACAGGCAGGCTTAGAGGGACCTGCAGTCAGAAAATGCCACATCTAAAACAAAACCTAACAGGGGATACTGCAGAAGCAGATATGGAGACCCCTGGAGACTAGAGACCCCAGGACATCCACAACAATACAGGTACCAGCCAGGATATCCAGGCAGACTTCCAGGAGAAGGTGGAGAAGAAGAGGAAGTGCAGGTTTAGAGAGGAAGAGAACAATATACTGATCACTGAGGTGACGGAGTACCAACAACAGCTCTTCATCACCTCAAAGTTGCCGTTAGGGAAGAAAGAGGCAATTTGGCAGCCCATTGTGGACAAAGTCAACAGTGGCCGATGTCGAGAGGACAGTTATTGACTGTAAGAAGGGCTGGCACGATTGAAGTGTGGAGAAACAGGCCAGCAACCGCCAGGCAGCATTGAAGACCTGAGGTGGAAGGCCAGCACCCCAGGAGGAGCTGGATGAGTTGGAGGAGATGGTGGCAGCTTTCATCCCTGAGCAGTATAAGTTGAACTACAATAACCACAGGGTAAGTTGCAGTGGAGGGCAATGTGGTAACTATGCAATGTCAAAAGGGGGAGGCACCCATGTCCCAGCACTAAAATGCATTGTCTGCAGGCTAAAGGGTAGTATGCTGGCACACATATGGTTAAACAGCAAATATATGTAATGCACACTGACCTCCCACAATTAGCACATCCCAATCCAGAACCATCACCTCACTTTCTCCATTGTGTTAAGTGCAGCCTCATTCCCCGTTTACCTCAGTTTGTGCCTCATGTTCGAGGAAATGAAACAGTGCAGTGCAGCCAGCCAGCTCGCTGCACTGCGTTGTGTCATTTAGAAAGTGCAGGGATGTGTCGTATTTATTGAAGTTCAATGCATCCCTGAACTGTCATCAACGATGGCGCCCATACTGCTACCTAGCAACAATGCAGGCATCCTTGCACCATGTAGCTACTCAGCCTCACTTAAGCCTATGCACACTAATCTAGGATGTAAATCTTCAGAATAGAATGGCTGTGTCACAGGATAAACAACTGATCTGAGAGGGGGCCAGGTGTGGGCAATTGAGGCATCCACACATAGGGACATAGCAAGAGACATGTCTATTGTACCCTGCATGAAACTAAATTGCACCTAGCTGCCATGGCTGGCAGGGGAGGGTACACAGGTGTCAGCTGCCAGCCATGGAAGGGACCACAGGAACTTATCCAAAATAATCAATTGGAGGGTGGCTGAGCTATGAAATGCACAACACTGGACCATGTGTTTACAAACTAATGATTATGTGTGGGCATGGTAGGACACTGCTCTGCATGGTGGGTGCTGAGCCTTCATGGCAAAATGCCGTTTAGGGCCAGATTTATACTGTTCTTGTGGTCCCCTTGCGTCCCTCATTGCAACCATGGTAGCGGTGTATTTACAATACGGTACAACATGGTGCATGTTAGGGGCAATAGCGTCATTTTTTTAATGCTATTGTAAAGCTATACTGCATTAGTGTAAAAAAAAAAAACACTAATCCAGTATAGTATTAAAAGGCCCATTGAAATCAATGGGAGCTTCATTTCAATGCCTGCTTTAAGCAGCCATTAAAAATGACACTAGAAATGGTGCAATGGAATCCAGTAGATTCATTGTGCCATTTTTAGCGACCCTCTAATGAGGGAACACCCCCTTTGCATACGTCATGCATATATTATGCATGATGTGTCGCAAAGGGTTTACAAGGAGGCGCAAACCTAGTTTGTGCCACCTTGTAAATAGGGCTCTATCTATGGTAGTGGGCCATTAGCGTCACATCTGCGGCAAACAATTTGCCGCAAATATGGCGCTAAGGGGCGCAAGGGCCTTGTAAATCTGGCCCTTAGTTTGAACGGGGAGTCTGTGCCTACTAGGGGAGGTGGGAATAGCCATGTGTACTGCATGGTACTGCACAAATACACATGCACCACTGGGTCTGACTGTGCAACACTTGTGGCACACTTGGGAAGGGATGGCAGAAAAAAAGCCCATTGGGGGGCTGCAACCTACATGTCATGGGAGCAGGGGGAGCAGGTGGCACATGGCAGGAAGGAGTATGATGCAACAAAATCTCACGATGCCACATACAATTTGGAGGATGTCAAATAGAGATTTGACAAGGGATACCGAGAAGCACCTGGCCATCACAAAAGATAGGACCCATGGAGGAACTTAAGCTGAAGTGGGTGGGCCAGGACCTAGTACTTAGATTCCAAAAACCTGCGGTAGAAGTCCAGCGGGAGCTGTCAGATCAGGTGCAGATGGAGATGGAGACTGTGGCGGGTACCCTAGAGGAAGTCCGTAGTTGCCTCAGTCAGAATAAGGACAACTCGGCTTCCATACGAGGCACTTACTCTCTGCTTCGTGGCCTTCAATAGTCCCTGGCTGACATCGCTGGTGTCATGAGGCAGAGGCACGAGCAAATGTTCAGTCAAAGGGGCACCAGCAAGGTTGCCAACAGGCTGGGGGGAATGCAAAATGTTTTTGAGTCCATGGAGTGGAAGCAGGACTTCCTGATTGCCACATTGGGTGCCTACCACCGTGACATTGCTGCAGTGTTGCACAGCCTGCAGATCCTTCTTGCTCTGTGCTGCCTCATGGGTTGCTACAGAGGAGAGCTGCCATGGACCGGGATCCACATCTTCAGCCCCTGATGTGTGTGTGTGCCTCCCTCTACTTCATCACCTACAACACCCCTGTCACAGGAGGCACAACATACATCAGAGGATGAAGAATTGGAAGGAACATCTTTCACCAGGAAAACTGCCCAGTAGCATTTCTCTGTGGCATATGCCCCCTTTCTCCTTTGCTCTGTGCTTAGGATCGTGCCAGTGTCAAAACAACTGACACCATCCTCAATTTGACCCTCCCATTGTTGACCTCTCACAAATGTGGGCTGTCATTGTGGCCAATCTTCCGTAAGGGCAATGTGGTCCTCCTCACTAAAACACTCCTCTCTTACACATGTCCCATGACATGTTATCCCCCATGGACTCTGTCTGGACATCCAATCGTTTCATACATCTGTTGGGATTAGTGTTTCATTAAATATACATCAGTACATCACAAAAAAATTGCATATGTAAATAAAATCACTTACTACAACCTTTGTGTAGTATGTGTGGCTAGAGCTGGACCAAAATGAGCATGTTGCATTGTGTGAAGCAAATACACTGACTACTTACCAAATGGATATGTGTGGATTAGAGTGT
Source organism: Pleurodeles waltl (assembly GCF_031143425.1). Classification (NCBI taxonomy): domain Eukaryota; kingdom Metazoa; phylum Chordata; class Amphibia; order Caudata; family Salamandridae; genus Pleurodeles; species Pleurodeles waltl. Next base: position 1,031,217,765 of record NC_090439.1, on the reverse strand, counting down.
GAGACAAAGCCATACAAACTGAGCGTACATAAGTGATGAATATGACATGTAGGTTGACTATCAAGCAGTTCCTGACTCTCCCAAGTATGTAATGAAACAGGTAACATGCAGTCATTGTGCCAGATAATTTAACACACACCACAGGTGGCTGGTCTAAGCAGGGATAGTAGCAACAATTCTAAATTGACGTCACAACAAAATGACACAAGTGTGAGTCTGTGAGTGTCAGGCATGAGTGTGTGAGTAACAAATACTAGAATTAGGGTGAGTTCAATAACAACATTCCACCAATGTGTGTACCATAACTTACCTAAACAGAGCAACTACATATGAATACTTGTTTTGGGATGTGTATCCAATCACATCCAGTTTGTCATGTGCATTGCTCAACAATGGTTGTAGATAACTGACATGATCCCATTGCCAACATGACAGGTACTTGCCCATTGGGATTTCACCCAGTCACACATGTTGCCAAATACTGTTTGCAAAGCCAAAGGCGTGTACCTAACATAACCTGTGCAGACATGCTAACTTTTAGGCATAAATTATGATGGAGACCATAATGTAGGAAACAACAGAATTGAATAATATTATAAATATTTCACTAAAACTACCTAAACTACCTAACCTAACTATCCTAACCTACACTACCTTATACTAATTTATACCCACAATTATCTCAACCTAACTTATCCTACACATTTAATGCCACATGATAAATATCAACTCCTTTTAAAACACATCTGTAGACTAGGACAGCAGTAACTACAGCTATACATTAACCAACTAAACACCTAGGCCTAAACAAAGATACATTCCTTTGTAATTCTTTAACACATTTAGGTTTTTCTTATTTTTTTTATGAGCACATTCCTAAAACATCACCCCCACTAAAAACACCTAATAGAAACAAACCACTAAAAAAGAACCCACCCATAATAAAAACTAACATGTACTATAACTAGCCTTCACTATACTAACTTATCGCAAATTAACTAGCTAAAAACCCCAACAATAAAACAACTATATATACATGGGGAAGAGATGTAAGGGTTCATTTAACTCATCCTGCTCCCCAGGGTTTGGTGACCGCTTGCTTGATTTCATGGAGCAGGATTAGCAATCATGTTCGACTTGTGCTCCAGGCTGGATACGCTTTGTTTTAGGTCTGCCACTTCCTGCTGTATGTCCTTCTAAAGTCTACTCACAGTACATGTGCTGTGCAATGGGACTTAGATGGGGCAGTCGTAGTGGTGAGGGAGGTGGATGGTCCTGCCCCTGCAGACCCATCCTGTCTGTTGCCTGAGCCTTGCTACTGGGTGCTCTCTCCAATGTGGGAGCCCCAGGGGGAAAGACACTCCGGGACCCCAATGCTTTTTCTCTTTCCCTCCTCTTGAAGGCCTTCCGCACTTGGTGTATGTGCTGACACCTATCTGACCTCCGTTTGTACTTCCTCTTCTGTGATGGGCTCATGTTCACTGTGTAAACATAAACAATGCATGTCATACAAAAGTTTATTTTGCAAATGAGCATCAAGCATGCCATGAAATTACTATCTGCAGTCATCACATGCTGCACATCACACATCAAAATAACATCTTGAAGGTCAAAGTGAACATACATCTGCACAATAACCATAATCTCCGTAGTGATTGAGATCAATGTCCCAAGGCTAGGCTAATGTTGCACAACAGCAGTGCACCTTCTTGGGACTTCATTGCAAGACTATGGGGGTTATTACAGCTTTGGAGGAGGTGTTAATCCGTCCCAAATGTGACGGATATACCACCAGCCGTATTACGAGTTCCATAGGATATAATGGACTCGTAATACGGCTGGTGGTATATCCGTCACTTTACCGTCACTTTTGGGACGGATTAACACCTCCTCCAAAGTTGTAATAACCCCCTATGTCATCATTGAGTATGGTGATGACAAATACTGTTCTGTGGCCATGGTATGGCACACTTATCATGTTGCATTGATCATCAATGTCTCTTCTGCATACTCCAATGCCCTTGGATCCATTGGCATTAGCCAAAGTAATTTGAGCACTGACTGCAAGTTAGACGACTTATGTGCCTGATTGGCAAGGACACATATCTGTAAACATTGCTATGTAGAATTTACATGTGACATGTATCATATGTGAGACTAGAGGGTGGATACCTCACTCACATCACACAGAGATGCATTAAACTACTCACATATCAACTCCTGTCAGTACATGGAGTGCTATGCCATGACATCTTGCATACTTCCAGAGTATTTGGATGTGTCCCACAATGCAGCCCATTGCCTGTACATATGTGTCCAAAATTCATGTCACCTTGCTTCACACCAGCACTCAGCACAGCCATTTCCAACATACACTGCCAGATCTGTGAAGATGACAGGGGATAGCAATGTTGATCCTTACAACATAGAGTATGGGGTATCACACCACATGAGTGGGCAATTCAACTGCAATTCCCAGTGTGGTATGTTGACCACTGTCTTGTTAGTTTTAGGGCCATATTCACATGGTCCTCAGTCCTGGAAGAACACAATTTACTACGATATTCCTGTGGCACACACAGCAGGAACATGTTCTGTGAACCACATATTGCCACCCTGCATAGATCTATAGGACCCTGTACTTCTGGCACATGTCCTTATTGTCATCACTGTGTGTTGACTCATACACCATGTGTGGGCTAGCCATACACATCAGACATAGATTGCATGTGAGTAACAATATCAGATCTGGACACATAAAATGCTTTTATCAGGTATACTGTGCCCGGTCATGTTCACTTATGAATCCACTACCACATATATTCTGAGATTGGGGCACTGTGGTTATTGCTCTTTGGTCATACCAGCAAACCAGAACCTCCTTTATATTAGTCAGATGCAAATGCACATCCTAGACTCAACCTCTAACTTGCTGTCCATATACATATATAGCATATGGAGTTTGATTTTGTATACATGCACTTTGTACAAGGCATTGCACACAGCATACAGCATCACACACAATGCTTTCACTAGACATTACACATACAGGATGAAACTCTCTGCTAGCATTGGTGCCGTGGAAGCTTTCTACCTTTCCAGTGATGAAAGGCTCGGGTCCACCTGCAAGACAGAACATGAGACATAGGACGGTGAATGTTGAACAATGAACATTGTGTTCAAATATTGCACATTGCACATGACTTGCAAATGCCCGTAGAAGTCTTATGGTTGTAACAACTCAAGGAGGCCATTGGACCTGTCTCAATGACATATATTGGGAGGCCAGCCTGTCATGTACACATATGTGATGGCACCATGCATACATGTCTCAGTTACATTGTTGAAGGCTTTCAAATGACTCACTACCCCAAGATTTTGCAAGGCTAGGTGAGTGTAATGGCACTCTGCACCTAGATGACTCACAGAACACACTCAGCCATGATTACAAATACTCCTGCCTTACCCTTTTCATCACATGTACATGACTATGCTACAAACAGCAATAGTTAGACATCCATGTCCCCTCATTTAACGCACATCAGTAGATGTCATTGCTGCATGGTCATAGACATCAAACATTATGGCCCTCATTATAACTCTAGCGGTAAAAACTGCCTACTGCCACGGCGACAGCTGCCAAAAGACTGTCCAACAGGTATACTAGGGACACTGCTCGGGATATGACAGCCCAGAATATGGAATCCTTTGTATCATGCTTTGTCTATGAAACAACTGTTTTGGGGTGTGATGGCATCTGGGATCTGACATATGTGAACCACTGATAGTATGAGCCACATTTACAAGCCCAAGTGTCACCCTGCACCACCAGAGCAACATTTCTGTTGGGTTTCTGTGGCACAATGTGCCAAGCCATGATCCCAAGGATGGTTATTCATCAGATTCAAATGCCACCTCAGGGGTAGTGTAACAGTAGCCCAATGAGAATGAAATATATGATTTCTCCATGTTTTTCCTCTTATTATGTGTGATGTTTTCTACAGCACACGTAGATGAAGAAAAATGCCATTGATGACTGTGTATGAGCAGGAAGGTGTCCCTTCCTGCACATAAACACTTGTTGCACTTGTTGGGGATGCATGTTGGTGCAGCAACATGACTTGCAGCCCTGCCCTATGTGCTAACTTAGTAAAGGAGGCCCTATGGCGAGCAGACATCTAATGACAAGTGCAATATAAGGAATCAGCCAGAAAGAACGTGTACTTACCAACAGTTCCACCAACCTCTATTCTAAGGTAGTCAAGGAGATCACGCTCCCTCCTTATGAGGTCTGCCCATCGATTTTTCAGCTGGTGTGTCATCCACTCCACCTCAAAGATCCACTGTATGTGTAAGCGGACCTTCTCCCACCACAGCTTGTGTGCCTGCGTCCTATGCCCTTGGATCACACAACCGCCCATGGCCACCATATTAGGAAGGTAGTGGGTCACCAGCCAGATGAACCCTCCAAAATCATCTTCACTCATGTTCCTGGCCCTTCCCTTCCCCAACATGTCCCAACCCAGACGCACGACTGATGGAAAAAAAAATACCCCCAACTACCCCAACGAATTAATCTATTCCAAGGACAAACACCTGACAATACACAGTAAATTACAATACAATACACAAATACAAAAGACAAAGCGGATGTCAGGTACACAATAGGGACAGCAAACAGTACATAGACTCAAGAAACAGCACTCTTCACTCAATGCATAATTTTAATTGACGCGTCATGCAAATGTGTGGGTTTTGAAGGATACATGACGAAGCACCATGAGGAAGTTCTGACACATTGCACTGGAAGCATCATTTTTGGCATACACAAAGAGTGAAAAAAGAACGCATTGGGAAAAGTTGTAATTTTTTTAGATGCAATGACTGAAATATGTGGTTTTTCTCATGTTGTCATACGGAATACATGTACACAGTGATATGACTTGGTGTGTTGCCTGTGAATAGTTGTGTTTACCACCCATGTGTCTTTCCATGTGTCCAATGTATGTCCAATGTATGTTTTGTGGGTGTACATGGGTGTAAGTACGTGCATTACTAGGATCAGACTACGCAGAGGGCACATTTCCAGTGTTTGGTTGACAGTAAACCTTATGATTTTTGGCCCATGTGCCAACTATGTATTGGCACCTGAGTCCATTGCTTAGTTTACCCCCAGGGATGCCATGGACTTGCCCTGGAATGTGGTCTGTGCACCCACTTCTATGACAATGGAGGTGTATGCCAATCTGTGCTGTGTCGAAAGGTGCAGGCAGCAGGCTGTCAGGCAACATGGGGGGGTTACAATCTCCGATGCAGGCAAGTTCTGGGATAGTCTGGACACACATGTGAAGGGATATATGAAGGGTGCAATTTGATAATGTTCCCACCTTCAGGGGCATAACATCAGGGGACACGCTGCCAGTTCATCTCCTGAGATTGTCTCTGCACCTGGCCCCACATCTTACAGACAGCATACACTCCAAATCAGAGGGCCTTATTCGGTAGGCATTTGCCCCACCGTTGCATCATTTGTTTTATGCAGCGGTGGCACTAGCAGTACTCTACACTGCTCCAGATTTACAAACTGACACATTGTGCTCAATGCATCAGTTTGTAACCCCCTGCGGCAGGTATGATGTATGCAGGGTAGGTGTTCCCACGGGACAAGCCATGAAGAACTGACGCATTGAAATTTACAACATTTCACTGCGTCATTCTCCAACTTCATGCATCAGAATTTTTCCACCTGCACAGAGTAGTGCAGGGCTTTTCTCAATGGCGCTCTCCTCACATTGCTGGAGTAGCATAATTTTTTTAATGCTAGTCCAGCAAGGCGTGTGTTTCATGGCAACAGGTGCATCAGAATTTCTGACTCATCTGTGAATGCGTGCACCATGGGGCTCTATATTGTAAGTACAGCGCATCCATCGTGTGATTATGGAATCGTAGGGCAAGGCTAGAAATCTGACACATCAGTGCTGATGTGTCAGATTCCTGTACAGGAGACTCTGAGTTGTGATCACAAGAGCATGGGCCCTCGCTTTCCTGCACAAGAGGGTGCACCTTCTGTTGCTGCCACAGCCATTATGTGTGTCTGTAAAGTACAGCTTTGTTATGAATGTCAGCACATACATGTGCAGCAACTTCAAGCATTTGCAGGGACACCAGGAGACAAGTCAGTGTGTACAAATGCCAATGTGCACATGCACCACTTTTACCATGCAGAACTTGGTGAGGATACTTTTGAACTGAAGATGCCATTTCCAAATTGGGTAGCATGTGAAGGTGCCCTGACTACTCCAGTTCACATGATTTGTGGTGCCCATGATTTACACGCATGCTGAGGGTGCAATGTTGACACAAAATGTATGCCTTTGCGTGACCTCTGATATACTAAGGACAGCAAGGAAACATACCGCAAACTGTTATTACACTCTGCATCAAGGTGGCGCTGCTTGTGCATAGCAGTGTGTGTACACCTACAATCCTATGTATTTTAACTTTGTGACAGGTAATGTGATTCATGTGGCCCAGGCTGAGTGGCAAACTTGTCAGATATCCCCAGAGAGAATTATCATTGATGAATGAATTGATGTGACCTTGGCTCCTCTGCTGCAATGTGTCTTGCATTATGTAACTCACATTGACCGTTTTAGACTGGGCCATGGATGGTACACATGCATGACATTGTGGAATAAACTGCTATGCCAAATGACAGCAGGTTGTATGGATATGTGAGCCTCTTCAACAGCCACATGTTGACATCCACATTTATACTTTGGTCATCTAGGTGACCCATGTGGGCTGTCACGCACTGTTACACCAAAAATGTACCTCCAATATACCCATTACACTGAGTGACATTTATGAGCTTCTTAGGATGAATTATGTTACTCCATAGCTATGAGTCCATGATGTGTCATACAGCTGGACTTTGCATGGCCACATTGATGTTGGTGAAAGGCTTGTGCCACCAGATGATCCATGTGAGAGGTGACACCAGCGTCATTGGCCTGTTGTACCTAGGATCATATCTGTATGACTTACACTCCTGGGGAGCCCACTAGCAGCTTGGACTTTGCTTACAGGACAGAAAGTCTTATTACTTCTTTCTGGTTTTATGTTGAAGTCAATAGTGGCAAGTTGTTGCATTTCACATTGCAGATCTTTGGAGTACTGACATGAGACATTTACTTTCTACCTTGCAATATTTGGACTTAAGTCCTATCTTACCATGTTGGTCTATGGTGCTAAGTTTCAACAATGTGCATAGGCTTTGATGTGCAGTGTTCCCCTCATATCTTTGGGATGTCGCTGCTTATACGTACATGGCACCCCATCCCTGGGGCACTTAGAGAAGACCTTATATGTGAATTGTCTGTAAGATGTAGGCATTTTGGGACCTTGAAAGTACCTTTTCTTCAAAAGTTGATTCAGCACACATTAAACGTTTTGATTACAGTCTGCATTGCAGGGCTGACTTCGGCAATGACAGTAGGCAACATTGCATTGCACACGCCAGTGCAGAAAATCTACTGGGCCTCTAAACGTCCCTGCCCTATTATACACTAGCGACTTATAGGTAGTTTGACTTCCCCTTTCTGTATTATATACTTGTGACTTACAGGAGTTTGTCATTGGCAATTGTACTTGTACTGCTTCACCCTATTCTTTTCATGGCCCTGGACCAGTTTTGCAGACCCAGGGTACAGCCAGGGTCAGTCACCTCTGGTATTAGTCATGCAAATTTGGGTGAGCATGCTAAAAGGATGATTTTCTCACACAGTGACAGTGCAAGTATATTGCATATATGCATGATTAGATGTGTTGCTTTACATAGGTACAATGTTTCTATTATCACACTCTTCTGACATTGTTAGAGTCAGTCACGCATGTATTACTCACATGACTAGAATCTGGTACATCAGCAATGCTGCTGCAATTGATGGTACATTTTTTGCTTGCTCCTCATCTTTCCCCATACTCAACATCCAGTTCTTTCCGCTCCTTGTTGTCATTGGCCCATAGGAGATTATGCCCTGCACATGTATTCAGCACGCTAGTATTAGTTTACTTGCCATTGTTGGCAAGTAGGGTAATTGGCCATCAAACATATCCAGACTCCTGAAGTAGCACTTGTGTACTCTGAAAACACCCTCCACAATGTAGCAGGTCCTCTTAAGGACATGGGTATTACTCTTCTGGGCTTCCGTATGGGTGTGTTTGTGAGGAGTAGTCACACACAGCTACAGGCCATATCCTTTGTCAGCTGCACAGTGATTAGGGGTGGATTGAGGATATAGGGGGTCATTACAACATTGGTGGTAAAAGCCGCTTACCGCCGTGCAGAAGACCGCCAATACACCGCCGCGGCCGTGGAATTCCGCCACAGCTATTATGACCCACATCTCGGAATCCGCCGAAATTCAGACACCCACACAAGTCCGCCACACCAAAGGTCAGTGATAAACTGTTGAAAACAAAACCTCCACCGTCACGCCAACAGAAACACGCCCATGCTATCACGACCCACGAATCCACGTGGCGGTCTTTCAACCGCGGTATTCCATTGGCGGTACACACCGCCGCACTCAAAATACACACACATCTCCAAAACACCGCCACATTGGACAATTCCAAACACACACACCTGATACACATACAAACACCACTCCCACACAATCAATACAATATAAAACACACACCCACATCACCCACAAACCCCAACGACCAAAAATTATAGACGAAGGCGAGAGAGAGAGCACAGCATGTACAACCCCACCAGACAGAGGCACACAACACCATCACCCACACAACATCCACGCACAAAACACCCCACACCACTACACATCACCACACTCATCACCACATACACCACCCCACACATCACCTACACCACCCCATGGCACGGCAAAGACACCCCAGGTTTTCGGAGGAGGAGCTCAGGGTCATGGTGGAGGAAATCGTACGGGTAGAGCCACAGCTATTTGGATCACAGGTGCAGCACACCTCCATAGCTAGGAAGATGGAGCTATGGCGAAGAATTGTGGACAGGGTCAACGCAGTGGGACAGCACCCAAGAAATCAGGAGGTCATCAGGAGGAGGTGGAACGACCTACGGGGAAGGTGCGTTCCGTGGTCTCCAGGCACAACATCGCGGTTCAGCGGACTGGCGGCTGACCCCCACCTCCTCCCCCACAACTAACAACATGGGAGGACCAGGTCTTGACCATTATGCATCCTGAGGGCCTTGGAGGAGTCGGTGGAGGAATGGACACTGGTAAGTCAAATCTTAACTATCATATCCCCCACCCTACCAGCATGCTATCACACACCCCCACCCTCACCCCCTCCCCTATCACTCCAACTCCTCACTAATGTACTAATAACACAAACCACCCATCCCAACACCAAGCCCTGCATGACACAACAAAGCATGGTCACCCCTCAGTAAAGCATGGCCACTGCACATACCCATAACACCCCCTAACCATCATCACACAAGCCCCCACACAGGAATGCTAGCACTGGGGTACACGCTCACCCACCCATTGCACACCATGACACACACAGATGCAATAATCATGCTTTTACACCCCTGCAGGACCACTACCTAACGTCATCAGACAGGAGGGTCCAGACATCTCTACCCCACCCACAGAAGAGGCCCACAGTGATGACAGCAGCTCTGGCCAACTGGATCCAGATGACCAGCCCGGACCATCGTGGGCCTCGGGACAGTCGGTTCCCCTCGCACAGGCACAGCCCAACACTGACCTTCCACCCTCTGGAAACACCAGGACAGCACCCACCCAGCGGGCCCATACCTCCGTCCCCAGGACGCGTCAATCAGCTGTGTGTCCACCACTACAGGGAACCCAGGACAACCCACCACCCCAACAACAACAGGGACCTGGGGGCAGTGGTAGTGGGCACACGGTCCAGGGGACGGAGGCACAGGAACACAGGGGAACTGGGAGGGCTGCTGTGCGACAGGGGGCGGACAGGCCAAGGGAACCCACTCTCCACGAGGCCCTCTCCTCCATCATGGGAGCATACCACCACTCCCAGGAGACGATGGCTACGGTCCTGGACAAGTTTCAGGAGACCCAGCGCCTGCAGGAGGAACAGTATTTGGGGTTCAGGGAGGAACTCAGAACCATCAGCTCTGCCCTGGGCACCATCATAGGGGTGCTGAAGGACTTACAGAACACCATGAGGGACACCGTGACACTGCAAGGGGCCACTGACACTAGCGTGGACGATGAACTGCCCACCACCTCCGCCGGCGCTAGTGGATAGGACTCCCTGCCACAGGACCACCAGCACCCCACCCCCTGCAGACGGAGAACCACCCAGCCAGTGGTCCCTTAGATCCAGGAACAGGACTGGGCACGATGGCAAGACCCCCGCCAAGAAATGAGACCACCCTGATTGTCATCCCACTGTCCCACTTTGTAACCCTGTCCATATTGGAACTGCCCCAGCTCCACTTCCTATGCCCATATGGGCAATGCACCTGTGAGACTAATAGACTGGACTCTGCCATGGACATTCCTCCACCATCACCCATCACCATTTTACCACCCCCTCCAATAATTAGCACTTCAATAAACACCCTTGAAGCATAAAACAATCTGGAGTCAGTCTGTGATTTTGAAAAAGTGTATTAGCTATGACAGTGACAAAAGGCGTTTTCAAATGTAATGTCAACATACCTATGTCACACATCACAAGTCCATGAAGGATGCAAGCAGATGACACACGTTGGTAACCACACCTGTGAAACCGTAATGGAAATGTACAACTCAGTTACCAAATACTGCTTGAAATTGACAGACAGGATAAAGGTAGAAGTGTGAAAGTACTTGTAGTAGTCAAGAAAGTGTTCTCACCTGTGTGTCACTGGAAATATTGCTGTATGACTGAGTCCCTGTTGTCAATGTCTTCTTCCTCTGCTTCCTCCTCATCACTGTCCACAGGCTCCACATCTGGACCATCCTCCTGCAGAAAAGGCACCTGGCGTCGCAATGCAAGATTGTGAAGCGTACAGCAGGCAATGATGATCTGGCAGACCTTCCTTGGTGAGTAGAATAGGGAACCACCTGTCATACGGAGGCACCTGAACCTGGCCTTCAGGAGGCCAAAGGTGCATTCGATCACCCTCCTAGTCTGCCCATGGGCCTCATTGTAGCGTTCCTCTGCCCTTGTCCTTGGATTCCTCACTGGGGTCAATAGCCATGACAGGTTGGGGTAACCAGAGTCCCCTAATAGCTACTCCCGGTGCCTCTGGAGTTGACCCATCACATAAGGGATGCTGCTATTCCGCAGGATGTAGGCGTCATGCACAGAGCCAGGGAACATAGCATTTACCTGGGAGCTGTACTGGTCTGCCAAACATACCATCTGTATATTCATGGAATGATAACTCTTCTGGTTCCTGTACTCCTGTTCACTTCTGTGGGGGGGGACCACAGCTACATGGGTCCCATCAATGGCACCTATGATGTTAGGGATATGTCCAAGGGCATAGAAGTAACCTTTAACAGTAGCCAAATCCTCCACCTGAGGGAAAACAATGTAGCTCCTCATGTGTTTCAGCAGGGCAGACAACACTCTGGACAACACGTTCGAAAACATAGGCTGGGACATCCCTGATGCCATGGCCACTGTTGTTTGAAAAGACCCACTTGCTAGGAAATGGAGCACTGATAGCACCTGCACTTGAGGGGGGATTCCTGTGGGATGGCGGATTGCTGACATCAGGTCTGACTCCAACTGGGTACACAGTTCCTGGATTGTGGCACTGTCAAACCTGTAGGTGATGATTAAATGTCGCTCCTCCATTGTCAACAGGTCCACCAGCGGTCGGTACACCAGAGGATTCTGCCATCTCCTCATATGTCCCAGCTGACGGTGCCTAGGAAGGACAATAGTGACCACAGAGTCAAGCAACTCAGAGGTATGTACCCACAGCTACACAGAACACGAAACATAATCCAAAAAGTTGTCTGTATGTGTGTTGAGTCCAGGCCTAGGTATGTGTGACGCAGTTGAAAATGAAGCCATGTGGGCCCCTGAAATGGCGGCTGTCTGACCTCTAATGTGGGACAATGGGATGTGAGGTAACTGCGCTGGCGTTGTACACCGTCGCGGTAGGAGGTCGAAGACCGCTGCGCAATGCTGCATTGGTTAACATTGGACCTTATGGGTCCCAGGAGCCAATGACGAAGTGCGCCGGCAGTGATGATACGCACCGCCGCGGACGTCACCGCCGCGGACGTCACCGCCGCGGACGTGACCGCCATATTCTATCTGTTGAATCACTCGATACCTGATCTTCGACAGGAGAGGACCTATACTGCAAGTGCTGCTGTGACCTCGGTCTGGAAGAGACAATGGCACTTGCGTCTGGGGAAAGGGCCCCTGCCTTCACTGCACAGGAGTTGGAGAAGCTCGTGGACGGGGTCCTCCCCCAGTACACGCTACTCTACGGTCCTCCAGACCAACAGGTGAGTACATAGGGTGCAAGTTGTATGGGCTATGCCTGGGTGGAGATGGCTGGTTGTAAGAAGGAAGGGGGCAGAGTTCTGCGAGCATGAAGGACTGTGAATGCATGTGCCACATGGCAAGGGTAGGGATGTGGGCCACTCACTTCGACGGTGCAGTTGGTAATGACTTCTCTTCTTCCCCTGTACATGTCATGTAGGTCAGCGCCCACCAGGAGAAGGATATTAGGCGTGCCATCGCCAAGGATGTCCGGACACTGGGGGTCCACCAGAGACGGAGCACACACTGCCGTAAAAGATGGGAGGACATTCGCCGCTGGAGCAAGAAGACGGCGGAGGCTCAGCTGGGGACGTCGGAGGGGTGCCCGTCGCACCATGACCCCCCTGATGTTCCGGATCCTGGCGGTGGCCTACCCTGAGTTGGATGGGCGCTTGAGGGCATCACAGCAGACACAATGGGGTGAGTACACTCTCATTCAGCTGACTTTGCGTGCAGTGGAGGCGTCTGGGTGGGGGAGGAGGGTTGTGGGTTTCTCTAGGCCAGGGTGATTTCCGTAGGCTAGGCCCCTCCGTAATGCAGGCCATGTGCCACTCCACCCCACCTCTGTAGAGTGCCAAGTACAGGTATACATGCCCCTGTATCATCTATGTGTGCAGATGTCCACCATAGCCATGTAGGCCATATTCCAGGAACTGCATCAGTAGAGCCCAACAGCGCGGCGTAGTGCAGGGTGCTGCTGTGTCTGTATTGTCCGCCAACGGTAGCGGTAAGCCATGCACTCAACCTGTCTTTCTTCTGTCGTTCCCCCCCCCCCTTTTTGTGCTCTCCCTGTTCTTTTGTGCATCAGCATCATCAGGCCGAGGTACAGTGGCACCGGAGCACGAGGGGGCTGCATCCCACATAGCCATGGAGGGCCACACTACGGACCCAGAATACACCAGTGGGACGGAGGGCGAGGGGAGCTTCACGGCGGTCACCGGATCAGCAACCAGCGACACGGACTCGTCCTCTGATGGGAGCTCCCTTGTGGTGGTGGCAACATCTGTGCCCCCCACTTCTACAGGTACAGCCGCCACCCCCCCTACCAGCTTGGCCCTCCCAGCAGCCCCTCAGCCTTCGCCCCGTGCCCGCTCACCCAGGAGGGTGGGCATCCCCTTCGCCCCAGGCACCTCAGCCCCTGCCCCAGTCACCTCTGCTGCCCTCAGTGAGGAGGCCATTGACCTCCTCAGGTCACTCACTGTTGGGCAGTCTACCATTGTGAATGCCATCCAGGGTGTAGAAAGGGAGTTGCAACACACTAATGCATTCCTGGAGGGCATTCATTCTGGTCAGGCTGCCCATCATTGAACCCTGCAATCTCTGGCCTCAGCACTGATGGCAGCCATTGTCCCTGTGTCTAGCCTCCCCCCTCCAACTTCCTCCACCCAGACCCAATCCCCTGTACCTCTGCCTATCCCAAGCACACCATCAGACCAGCCTGCACACACGTCAACACACAAGGGAAGCTCAGGCAAACATAGGCACCACACATCCCACAGGCACTCACACAAGCATCACCCACATACAGACACAGCAACATCCACTGCCTCCACTGTGTCCCCCTCCTCGTCGTCTCCCTCCTCCCTCCCAGTGTCGTCTACACTCTCACCTGCATGCACGACCACTACAGCCACTAGGACTCGCACCAGCACACCCACCACCACACCCCGCTCACCTGCACTCACCACCCCCACTACCATTTACACTTCCCCTGTGTTCTCTCCCAGTGTGTTTGTGACGCCCCCTCCCAAAGTACACAAACGCGGGCACACACACACCCAACATCCATCCACCTCACGACAGCCTCCAGAACATGCACCTGCACCCAAATCATCAAAAGTTACACCTCCTACAACCACCTCCTCTTCCTCCACTCCCAGACCCCCTCCAGCTACCCGTCCCAGTGTTCGTCAGAAACCTTTCCTAAGCAACGTTGACCTCTTTCCCACCACCCCCCCCTCCAATTCATAGGTCCTGTACTAGCACCTCAGCCAAAAAATCTCCGGTACCAGTGGTGCCTGTTAGAGGTATGTGGAGTGCACCGGGCACCAGGGCAGCCAGTGTGACACAGAGCCAAAGCACAGCCAGTCCCCCCCGTGAAGCACCAGAAGTTGGACAGTGCCCGACGGGATAGGGGGAAGACTCCAGCTGGCAAAGCCGCTCACAATGGTCCCGGGGGGAGTGTCGACTCAGCTGTGACTCCTCCCAAGGTGGGGAAGGGGCAGAAGAAAGCACCAAAGTCTGGGAAGAGCAGCACGGCGGAGAAGGCCGCCATCATCCCCGCTGCCCAGGAGGCCACAGCTGGGCAATGAGGGACCACCATGGCAAACACCGCTGCACAGGTCAGAGACAGCAAAGTCAAGCACCGCTGAACAGTGCACGCACCGCTGAACAGGGCAAAGACCGCCATGGCAAGCACCGCTGAACAGGTCAGAAACTGCAAAGTCAAGCACCGCTGAACAGGGAAAGCACCACTGAACAGGGCAAAGACCGCCATGGCAAGCACCGCTGAACAGGTCAGAAACTGCAAAGTCAAGCACTGCTGAACTGGGCAAAGACCGCCATGTCAAGCACCGCTGAACAGGGCAAGCACCGCTGAACAGGGCAAAAACCGCCATGGCAAGCACCGCTGAACAGGGCAAGCACCGCCAAGTCAAGCACCAATAGCCCATGTGCGGCAGGGGCAGTGACGGAACTGGGACCGCCACGGGCGGAGTGATGCACTCTGGGCACCAGTCCCCCTCCAGAACCAGTGGAGAACAGCATCCACTACCTCAGTCCTTAACAGGATAAAGCACTCTGGGCACCAGTCCCCCTCCAGAACCAGTGGAGACTGTCATCCACTTGAGAGATTGTGGCTTTGCACTCCCCAGAATGGTACAGTGGGCAAACCACCCACTGAAAAGACTTGTGAGTCTTGGCTTTGCACTCCCCAGGATGGTACAGTGGGCAAACCACCCACTGTAGAGACTTGAGAGACTCTGGCTTTGCACTCCCCAGGATGGTACAGTGGGCAAACCACCCACTGTAGAGACTTGAGAGACTGTGGCTTTGCACTCCCCAGGATACATCAATGGGCATGGAGCCCCGTCGTGGATCTGGCGTGGTGCTGTCATCCGGCTGAGGTGCCCCCCCTTCCCTTACCCCTGAGGTGCCTGTTGTATTTTGATATGATGCCCCAGCAGTGTTCTCTCCGTTTCTGGTCAGGTATTTGATGTGGGCCTCGCCCATGCATTTTGGGCCCAGTGGTCCACGGACATTGAATGGTACATTCCTGCACTACTAATCGTGATGTATATTTTGTTGAATGTGCATATATATCTGTATATATTAGCTTACTGTATGTTGATACATTACAATGGTTGAACTCATTTCCTTTTGTCTTTGCATTCTTCCTGGGGGGTTGGGGGTTGTTACTGTGATGTTTGGATATGCATTGGTGTGTGTGTTGTAGTGGGTGAGGTTCGGGGTGAGGGTGTTGCGTGTGTGTGTCCCTGACTTTTGCCTCCCCACTCCCCTATGTCGTAGGTGCAGTACTCACCGTTGTCTTCGGCACCGGCGTTGCTGATGATCGTAGAGGAGCAGGAAGATTATCGCAGGGAGTATTTGGAGTTCCGGCTCCATGGTGCCCTCGTTCCTCGTGGAGTGTGTAGAGGTGAGCCTTTTCCCATTGAAATGGCTGTTTCTGCCGTGTTTTTATCCACGATGAATCCGCCCTGGAAAAGGTGGCGGATTGGTAGGTTGTGATACTATGGGAGGTACTTTGTCTCCCGCCTGTCTGTTGGCGGTGACCGCCGCGCTGCTTGTCTGTACCGCCGTGGCGGTCGGAGTGTTAAAGTGGCTGTCTTTGTTGGCGGTTTCCGCCACGGTCATAATTCCCTTTTTTTTTCGCCGGCCTGTTTGCGGTCTTACCGCAGCTTTAACACCGTCCGCCAGGGTTGTAATGACCCCCAAGGTCATTATGGCTAATGGCACCACATCTACATACAAGTTATTCAGGATCCTGATTGACTCATATACACTGCCAGCAGTATGAGACATGCTATGAAATTGACTGGCAGACAAGCAAGATAATCACTGATTTGACAGACACAGTGATGCACATACAGGTGTACTGTCCTCTGTGACACACTTACTATTTCTCACACATGTGAGTACAACTGAAGTGGATGTAGTGAGTGCTCACCAGTTAAGAACCGTTTAGCCATTGAGTTACCACATATTTCACACTGATTAATTGTTGCATTTTATGACTACTATTTACACACATGAGCATCCACTTAGGGCCTAATGCCTCACGTTGTGATTTAGGTCTGTCTGTTATTCTTTTGTCCCAACAGTCAATGAGTATTTGTGTGCATGTCTCCATGCAACTGCAGTGTTCTGTATATTCCAATGATGTGGCCTCCTGTCCGAGGGGACATTTGTCCAGACACATATATTGTGCAGTATTGTACAGGCCAATATGAGTTTGCAGACCAAGTGGGGAGAATACAACAGTCTCCACTCAGAAATGTCCAGGCAGTGAAACTGGGCCTTGAGCAGGCCAAAGGTCCGCTAAACTATATTTCTTGTGGGGATGTGCCTGGTTATAGGCCTTTTCCAGCTCAAACTGTGGGTTGGCAAATGGTGTCATCACCCACTGCTGGTGCCATATCATTGGTCAGCTGAAATGCAAAAAAGAAAAAACTGTGTCATTCTTTTAGATTACTGTATTTGCAAATGTCCTGCCCATGTGTGTTATTTGTATTGGTATTGCCATGCACTTCTCCCAATTATGACCACATGATATGTCAATCATGCCAGTGTACCGCAGTTTCCAGGGGCCTGTTCACTCACTGTATGTGATGTCAAATACAATGCATAAGCAGATACATCAAACAATTCAACATCATGACTGGTATATTTTTACAGCAGATTTTGGTAGTAGCTGATTCCCATCTCTCCAGTCCACTCAATGTTTTATGTTACACTACATGTGTGGTGAGACAGATTGTGAATGTGAATCTTTTATGGAGGTCCAGTCTAGGTTGTTGGTAACATACCAGACATGGCTGACACAGACACATGTATGGGTCCGTGCTCATCCCCAGATGTTGGTGTTGGCCTACATTACATTTGCCCATGCCTTTGACTGTTCTATATTGTCCATTGCAGTTGACATGATGCCATCCATGCAGTATGCACTCACGCATCCCAACTGAGTGACATGATGTGACAACTGCCATTTCCCAATCCATGGTTGCATGTCATGGTCGGAGGACATTGTATATATGACTGACAGCATTGTGCCCAATTTGTACACACAACACATGTATCCTGCAGCTTTGTAAGTGTTCATCTGTAATGCAGTCCAGCTACATGACTTCCTGCACTGGTACACAATACTTGGGACCGCCTGCACTTTTGAATTCCGTACAACTAGACTTGCACATTCACACTTGCATGAGGGGTTGCAGGTGTTCCTCTTTGTTTTCAGGATGGTATTTGTATGTGTGGGAGCACCTTCCAGCCAAGGCTGCAGAGTCAGAGGCACGGTGAGTGATGTCTGTTAGTAGAATTACTCATCACACGTGTGAGATGGGAGTTATTTTGCATTCTATAATACATTTGTACAGTTACATGTCACCTGCCCAATGGCATGGTTTGTCATCTTACACCTAGGGCCTCATTTACGAGGCTCATAGCACAGGTTGGTGCAACAAAGTGCCTTGCTCCGCTGCCCTGTGCCACCGGGAAAGGGCAGCACTGTGCTGTATCTATAAGCCACAGTGCATTTCTGCCCTCTTTGCTTGTGCCGGTGCACCAATTGCTGACTCGTGCCAATGAAGGCACCCTCGCACCATGGTGCAAGGGTGCCTGCATTGTGTGGATGGTTGTAGTTGTGCAGTAAGAAACACCTTCCTGCCACAGAAACAATCATGAAAGGTGTTTTCCTCTTTCTATGTGTGCTGCAGTATGCAACACACATAGACACAGGACAAAACGGCGAGAAATACAGATATTTCTCCCCATTAGGTCACTCTTACGCCACCATTGAGGTGTTATAGGAATCTGACACATTCCCAGCCTTGTAAATCTGGAAATGCGTCATATTTCTTCTGGTTCTATAGGTGTTGTGTGGGAACACTCCAAGCAACACCCATAGAATGCCCCTTTCATGCAGTGTTATGCTTGAAAGGGGTCCTTATTTACAAAGCTATGAAAAGCCACACAAGGTGGCTTTGCATGGTCTTGTAAATATGGACTGGCCACCGAAGCGTCACAAAAATGGTGCAGTGTGCCACTAGGGCCTCGTTAATGAGGCCCCTAGTCCCTGATGTGTGAGCCATGCCATGCCTGATGGCCCATGTGTGTTGCATGCGAACACACCCCAGTGTACATAGTACACCTCCATTGCACACAGAGATGTTGGGCAGATTTCCTAAATGCCATGCATAGCTGTGTGCCTTTACGTCATGCAATGTGTGTAAACCTCACTTGAGCTGTCTTCATCTGCATGGCAGGGTGATTTGCAGTGCATATGTGAACTGAACCATGGTGCATGTATGTGTAACAGCCCTCATCCTGCAGTCCCTATCTGTGCTGGCAGACAGTTATCTGTGTATTGTGTTCTCTCATATCTGTTTGCTATTGTGTCTGTTAGACACTTGCTGTTTGCTTACCTACAAGTAGGTCATTTAGATATTGTCTATCTTGGAATTGCTGGTTGATGATAGACTGGCGGAATATGATGGCATCATGTACACCGCCAGAGTATTTGGCCACCACATTTATGATCAACCCACAATGGTCAACTATGGCCTGTACATTCATGGAGTGGGTGTGTTTGGGTATGTTTCCTGTTCTGGTATATGTAGCCAGTTGCAGAAGGCGGAACAAGTTGCACATAGAAAGCTTGTTTAATTTCCGGCTACAGTTGCTGGATATTAGGGAAGAGGATGTGGCGGGATGTGAGCTGGATGATGGCACCCAGGACAGAGGGGAGGAATGCTGAGGATGGCTGCGAAACTCGTGCCACACATGCTGCAGTGATCTGGAAGGACCTGAAGCCAGCATGTGTAGCATGGCCAGTAGCTTGGTCAGTGGTGTTAAATTGGTGACCCTGTCAAACGTTGCCTGTAGTCTGGGTGTAATGAAGTGGAGCAGCTGGATGATGGACTCCGTGAGTAGACGGTAATAGGTGATGACCTCTTTCTCACTGAGGCCAATCAGTGAGGTCTGATGCTGATATTTGCACTCCCTTCTCCTGCACTGCCTCTGTGGTGCATTTGGCAGTCATTGTGATGGTGATGGTAGAGGTGGTGATGATGATGGGGGTTGTGGTGATCCTCTTGGTGCTCCAAACAGAAATGGGAGTAGCTCCATGGTGTCCTGGAGCTTGCCAGAGTATTTTGGGTCTGTTCTCTCTATGTACCTGTGCCAATGCATCATGTTCATACCTGGTCTGATCAGGCGTTATTTTTTTACTGCAGACTTGGCATGACTTTTCTAAATGGCGCGTCGTTTTTTGAAAAGCTTGTAAATACGGCTGAATCGATCCTGCATAATCTTTAAAGGGGGACGATCTTCCTTGCACATCATTGTTGGTATCTGACGCAGCCAGATCTGATGCTGATGAAAAATGACACAGTGGGTATAAAAGTGAGGCTAGAGGCCTCTAGTGTCACTTTGTAAATATAGAGTTATTATTGCGCTGCAGCTGCATAAAAAAAATCAGCCTTGGCACAAAATTCTTGTAAATGAGGCCCCTGGCTTCTAAGGAGAGGAGTGACGTACACTAGTGGGCTCAAGCATATGAGGGAACCCAGAGGTGTATAGGGTCCCTGAAGTGGATTGGGGAACTAACACGGGGAGTCATATTCTTGGTGGTGGGTGGAACACTCTACTGCTGTAGAAGGGAGTGACAGGGAGAGTTGTACACCCACGGAGAAAGCCCTGGTTAGGGAGTTTAACATCACCCAAGAGGAGAGTAGGTTGAGTTTGAAGGGAAGTCAGATGCTGTCCTACCAGATGGGGATGATGTGGGGTACTTTTTCATGGCACTCGATGGTTTGGTGAAGGGTAGTATGGTTAACACATGTGAGGGGCTGTACAATTTGATTGCTGGAGAACATATGTTCAGTCACATTTTTCCAGAGCTACATCAACTCCTGTTAGAGTGTGAGTTCTCTGACCCCAGGGCGCGGGCACTGGAGGCAGACCTCTTGGTGAGTACCAGAGTGTCTATGATGGTTTTCCCCACCAGAGTATGGGGGGTTGCAGTGACCCAGACAGGTCCCAGTGTAGAAAGAGGAATGAAGGGTCCCACATCCTCTCCAGGAGTAGGAGAAGGGGTAGGAATGGGCAGAGGCCCCGGGTGCCCTATCTTCATCCCCAGTGCTTGGATTGCTCTCAGATGGGCGCAGGCAGGGGGACCTGTTCTGTACCAGATGACCATCCACTATTGGGAGTCTCCTAGTGTTAGACAAACTTAGGGGAGCAGCTGTCACAAGCATCCCACCAGTTCTGTGTCTGGCAGCACCACTTCAGAAAGGAGGGTGCAGAAGTCCAGATGGGGGGTTGAGGGGGTAGACCATCTCCAGTAGGAGGAACAATGGATCAGGGGTTGCCTGCTATGAGGTCAGACCCCCCCCCCCACAAATGACCCTTGTGACGCCACTTTTGGCCTGGGTGGGCTTGATACTCTGTTAGATTGACATGGGTCTTGAGACCTGTACCAGGCAGACTCTCACACAACACATTAGGAATGTGTTTCCCTTAGGAGAGTGGTTTTACACTCTCAGAAGTCTTGGCTTGTCAGGTACATGCTCAGTGTGAAGGTTCAGACCCTGGGTTGGGGGACCAGTTGCAGATTAGCACCCCTGAACTGGTGGGAGAGTTGTGCAGGTTGGCTGCCACAGGTGCCCTGGCAGTTCTGGAGTCGAGGGTAGAATTCCCTAAAGGAGGGTACAGAGCCCTGGAAAGGAGGACAGGTGGGGGAAGGTCTCGACCCTAACTCCACTCCAGGCTAAGGGTACAGACCCTGGGTTGGAGTACCAGTCTCAGGACATCATCCCTTAACTGGTAGTAGGGAGGGAGGACAAAGGGTGCCAGTCACCTGGGCTACCACCCCTCAATCTGTGAAACCATAGAGGTTAGAGAGCTCTAGAAGGGCTGACAACTGTCTCTCATCACTGACAGCTCTCAGTGGCCACTGTGGGCTGCTGTTGCCCTTGAGTTGGAGACAGGAGTAACACTGCAAGGGTAGAATGGGCCACACCCCTACGTTGGCCGTAGTGGTACTGTCTACCTACTGGGATACATCTGTAAGCAAAGTAAGGTTAGGTGCTGCAAGATGGGGTCCACAGGCGAGGAGAGGATTCCCCATGGGGTAGCTGAAAGGGCCCTGAGATTATGGATAGAGGAATCCAACTAGCTCAGAAAGGCATAGAGCCGGAATGTGCCCCTGCTGCTGCAGGCCAGGGTCCATGTTCTATCATCCTAAGCAGGGAAGTCCATCAGTATTGCTTGATTGTTAGACCTGACAGCCTTAGGGTGGTCACCCCTAACTTTTTGCCTGCCTCCCTCCACTTTTTTTACACTGTTTTTGCTGGTTTTTAGACTCTGCGCACTTTACCACTGCTAACCAGTGCTAAAGTGCATATGCTCTCTCCCTTTGAACATGGTAACCTTGGATCACACCAAATTGGGCTATTTGATTTACTTATAAGTCCCTAGTAGAGTGCCATATATGTGCCCAGGGCCTGTAGATTAAATGCTACTAGTGGGCCTGCAGCACTGGTTGTGCCACCCACTTTAGTAGCCCCTTTACCTTGTCTCAGGCCTGCCATTGCAAGACCTGTGTGTGCAGTTTCACTGTCACTTCGACTTGGAATTTAAAAAGTACTTGCCAAGGCTAAAACTCCCCCTTTTCTACATATGTCACCCCTAATGTGTTCCCTAGGTAACCCCTAGAGCACGTTGCTGTGTGGGTAAAAGGCAGGACATGTACCTGTGTAGTTTACATGTCCTGGTAGTGTAAAACTCCTAAATTCGTTTTTACACTACTGTGAGGCCTTCTGCCTTCATAGGCTAGCATTGGGGTTGCCCTCATACATTGCGGAAGTGGTAGCTACTGATCTGAAAGGAGTAGGAAGGTCATATTAGGTATGGCCAGAATGGTAATACAAAATTCTGCTGATTGGTGAAGCTGGATTTAATATTACTATTTTAGAAATGCCACTTTTAGAAAGTGAGCATTTCTCTGCACTTAAATCCTTCTGTGCCTTACAATCCACGTCTGGCTGGGTTTAGTTGACAGCTCCTTGTGACTTCACTCAGACACACCCCAAACACAGGGTAGTCAGCCTCACTTGCATACATCTGCATTTTAAATAGGTCTTCCTCGGCTGGGAGGGTGGAGGGCCTGCTCTCACACAAAGGACTGCTACACCCCCTACTGGGACTACTGGGACCCTGGCAGACAGGATTGAACTGAAAGAAGACCTGGTGCACTTCTAAGCCACTCTTTGAAGTCTCCCCCACTTCAAAGGCACATTTGGGTATAAAACAGGGCCTCTCCCCTACCACCTCAGACACTTCCTGGAGAAGAAACCCAAACCAGAACCTGCACCCTGACAAGAAGAACTGCCTGGCTGCGTAAAGGACTCACCTGACTGTTTTCTACAGAGGACTGCTGCCTTGCTGTTGCCCTGCTGTATTGCTGCTCTCTTGCTTTGCTGCAGAAGTGCTCTCCAAGGGCTTGGATAGAGCTTGCCTCCTGTTCTCTGAAGTCTCAGGACCAAAAAGACTTCTCTCTTGCAACTGGACTCCTTGTGCGGTGAAACATTTGACGCACAGCTTGTGGCGCGGTGAAAAATTCACCGCTCGCCGAACCGGAATGACGCCGCTCGACTTCGCGAGGAAAAGATCGATGCAGCGCCTGTGGTGTGACCGGAACTTCGACGCACGACCCACCTGGGACAACGCCGCCCGACTTCCAGAGGGGAAATCAACGCAGAGCCTGCCGTGAGGGAGAAATTTCCCTGCATCGCCCACCGGAACGACGCAGAGTTGGTCAACAAGCCCAGGATTCCATGCACAGACCCCAGGGTGTCTGAAAACCCCACAACCCGAAGAGGAGACCCGTTCGCGCGCCAGAAATCGAGGCAACGTCTTCCCCGCGTGGAAAATAACGACGCAAGTCTGTGTGTGAAGGGCCGAAACCGACGCACACACCATTTTCCACGCATCTCCTCCTCTGCGGCCCTTTGCGGAGATTTTTCACTTAAACCAGGTACTTTGTGCTTGAGAGACTTTGTTTGCTCTTAAAAGACTTAAGACACTTTATATCACTTTCCAGTGATATCTTTACATTTTCGTATTGCATCTTTTATCATTTTGACCTGCAAATATCCAGATAAATATTATATATTTTTCTAAACACCGTGTGGTGTGTTTTTTGTGGTGCTAGATTGTGTTAGTGTATGATTTATTGCACAAATACTTACACATTGCCTTCGAAGTTAAGCCTGACTGCTCAGTGCCAAGCTACCAAAGGGTGGGCACAGGATAATTTGGATTGTGTGTGACTTACGCTGACTGAGTGAGGGTCCTTGCTTGGACAGGGGGTAACCTGACTGCCAACCAAAGACCCCATTTCTAACACTGGTGATCAGCGGTGCGGATAGGACTAGTATTTGTGCAGTGACATACAGTAGCTAAGTATGTCACTACCTACCCACAGTTGAAGGTCAACTTGATTTTTATCTCTTTTTGCAAATTTGTTTTTCCTGACAATTTTCTAAACCTAAATCCTCACTCAACATGTCTCAGGCTGGGTCTCAAGCAGGAGATTTTGACCTAGCCCTGTTGGACACATATACTGTCAAACAGCTAAAAGGGTTCTGCAAGGAGATGAGTGTACCCACCCAAGGTGCCTCCAGAAAGGAGGACTTTCAAGTGGCGCTGAGGGCCTGGGCAGAAGCCCATTTAGAGGAGGATGCTGAGGAGGAGGAGCCAGAAGATGGCCCCCAAGAGGATTTTTTGCCATCAGTGGGTGATGTTACCACTGCAATTGTGCCCCCTTCCAGACCAGGGAGCAGTGTCTCTGATCAAGGCCTGACCGCAGAGGAAAGGAGAGAGGAGAGGGAGTTCCAATTGGAAATGGCAAGACTGAAAATTGAGGCTAAACAGGAGGAAAGAAGGGCAGAGAGAGAAGCACAAGCAGCTGAGAGAGCCTTGGCTGAAAAGAAACTTTTGTTGGCTCATGAACTGAGTCTCAAGGAGATGGATCTTAAGGCAAAACAGTCTGAATCCAGCAGTAATGGTGGCAGCATACAGACAGGACCTGCTGGAGAAAAGAAGGTTCGTATACCCAAAAATGTGGTGCCCAGTTTTGTGGTGGGAGATGACATAGATAAATGGCTAGCTGCTTATGAATTTGCAATAAAGGCTCATGAGGTTCCTGAAGGGCAATGGGGTACAGCTATGTGGAGTTATGTGCCACCATTGGGGAGGGACACACTTCTCAAATTGGACATAAAGGATCAAAACACATACCCACTTCAGAAAGCCATTTTACTTGCCAAGTTTGGGCTGACCCCTGAGAAATACCATCAGAGGTTCAGGGACAGCACCAAACTGTCCACACAAACATGGGTAGATTTCTTTGACTTTTCCAGTACGGCACTGAATGGATGGGTGCGGGGCTGCAAAGTAGATGATTACACAGGATTGTATAATTTGACTCTGAGAGAGCATATGCTCAGTATTTGTTTTACAGAGTTGCAACAGCACCTAGTAGACAGTAAGCTGACTGATCCCAGGAAGCTTGCTGAGGAGGCAGACCTCTGGACTAGTACCAGAGTGTCCAGAAAGGTATCTGGGGGGGGACACCCACAAAGGTGGTCAGGGTTCCCATCAGAGGAAAGAGGGGGGAGAAAAACTTAAAAACAAGGAGTTCTCAAAAGGCCCCCAAAATAGTTCCCAAGGGAGTAGTGGTAACCAATCCCGGTCTGATTCCCAAAAGAGAGGTTTTACTGACCATAAGACAGGGAGGTTTGTACCCCAATGTGCAAAGTGCAATAAGTATGGGCACTCTGGGAGCGACTCCAAGTGACCCAAGAGGGCACAGCCCCCCAAAGGAGGGAAGACACCTGGGTTGGCTAGCGTAGCGCTCGGGGAGGAGATGGTCCCTGTCAGTTTTGGGGAGCAGACAGAGGTAACCCTAGTGTCCCTGGGAGATGCAGAGATGGTGCCAAAAACCCACATGCCTGCCAATACTTCCAAATATAGGCAGTGGGTCACCATCAATGGGCAAAGGGTGGAGGCTCTGCGTGGCACAGGAGAGAGCATGACTACTGTCAAGGGTCAGCTGGTGTCAGCAGAGCAGGTCATCCCAAATACATTCCACCAAGTCATAGTCACCGACAAACGTGAGAGCCACCTACCGGTAGCTCTGGTTCCCTTTGAGTGAGGGGGGGTCTCTGGTACTCTAAACGTAGCTGTGAGTCCTGCCATGCCTGTAGATTGTCTGTTAGGCAACAACCTTGAGCACACTACCTGGAAGGAGGTAGAGCTAAGGTCTCACTTGGAGATGTTAGGATTGCCTGAGTGGGTCTGCATGACCACACAGTCCATGGCTGCCTGAGAGGGAAGTCAAGGGCGTCTGGAGCCTGGAACAATGGCCCAGACAACTGCCAAGAGGAGAGGCAAGGGGTGTGGGAAACCGGTCCCAGAAGTTCCCGCAGTGGTTGACAGGGTTCCTGAGGAGGAGGCCCCTGAGCCAACTGGGGAAGACATTGCCGCCCTAGGTGACCTACCTGAGCTTGCTGGCTGGCAAGTTGAGGGTGGGCCCACCAGAGAGGAATTCTGCAAGGCGTAGAAAGAATGTCCCACTCTAGAGGGCATGAGGAAGCAAGCCTCAGCCCAGGCAGCAGGTGAAGCCTCTGGCGATCACCACATATATTGGGAAAATGATGTCTCCTCTACAGTGAGCCTAAGGTTCCGGCCATTGGGGCAGCGCGTGTGCTGGTGGTCCCCCAGTGTTACCGGACCTTCCTACTGGGACTGGCTCATGACATTCCCCTGGCAGGACATTTGGGGCAAGACAAGACCTTTGCCAGGCTTGTCACCCACTTCTATTGGCCCAGAATGAGGACAAACTCAGAGACGTCCTGTAGGTTCTGTCCTACCTGCCAGCCCAGTGGTAAAACAGGAAAAAGGGTTAAGGCCCCCTCTGATTCCACTTCCTGTCGTTTGCACCCCCTTTGAAAGGGTGGGCATCGACATTGTTGGTCCATTGGACCCCAAAACTGCCCTAGGCAACAGGTTCATCCTGGTTTTGGTGGACCATGCCACCCGTTACCCAGAGGCAATCCCTCTGAGGACCGTAACTGCACCGGTGGTGGCCAGAACTCTGATGGGGATATTTACCCGTGTGGGATTCCCAAAGGAGATTGTGTCTGACAGAGGCACTAACTTCATGTCTGCATACATGAAGTCTATGTGGGATGCGTGTGGTGTAACCTACAAGTTCACCACACCCTATCACCCCCAATCTAATGGTCTTGTGGAGAGATTCAACAAGACCTTGAAAGGCATGATCACAGGCCTCCCTGAGGCCCTGAGGCGTAAGTGAGACGTCATGTTACCATGCCTTCACTTTGCTTACAGAGAGGTACCCCAGAAGGGGGAAGTGTTCAGTACCTTTGAGCTCCTCTATGGGTACCCTGTCAGGGGACCCTTAAGCGTTGTCAAGGAGGGGTTGGAAAAAGCTCCAAAGGCACCCCCTAAGGATGTGGTCAGCTACATGCTGGCCCTCCACAACCAGATGCACTGCTTCTGGAAAGTGGCCAAAAGTAACCATGAGGCCAGTCAAGAGGTAATGAAACGCTGGTATGAGCAGAAGGCCACCCTGTTAGAGTTTCAACCTGGAGACAAAGTGTGGGTAATGGAGCCAGTAGAGCCTAGAGCTCTCCAGGACCGTTGGTCTGGCCCATTTGGAGCCCAGGAAGCCCACGCATCTTTTATCGTTTTGACTTGCAAATATCCAGATAAATATTATATATTTTTCTAAACACTGTGTGGTGTATGTTTGTGGTGCTATATTGTGTTAGTATATGATTTATTGCACAAATACTTTACACATTGCCTTCTAAGTTAAGCCTGGCTGCTCAGTGCCAAGCTACCAGAGGGTGGGCACAGGATAATGTGGATTGTGTGTGACTTACCCTGACTAGAGTGAGGGTCCTTGCTTGGACAGGGGGTAACCTGACTGCCAACCAAAGACCCCATTTCTAACATTGGTCTACTCTGGCTTTAGGCTGGAAGTGGGTTGTGTTGGACCTGGCTCTTTTTTCAGGGCTATTCCAAGCTTCTTGTCTTCTCCCTCCTTTTTTTCTGACTTGATTTTGTTGGCTTTAGGACTCTAGCCACTTTACCACTGCTAACCAGTGCTAAAGTGCATATGCTCTATTTCTAAAATGTACTGGTGATTGGTTCCTCCATAATTGGCATATTTGATCTACTTATAAGTCCCTAGTGAAGTGCACCAGTAAAGGGCCTGTAAATCAAATGCTACTAGTGGCCCTGTGGCACTGATTGTGCCACCCACATGACTAGCCCTGTAAACATGTCTCAGACCTGCCACTGAGGTGTCTGTGTGTGCAGTTTGAAACTGCCATTTCTACCTGGCAAGTGCACCCACTTGCCAGGCCCAAACCTTCCCTTTTACTAAATGTAAGTCAGCTCGCAAGTAGGCTCAAGGCAACTACGTGGGCAGGGTGCAGTGTATTTAAAAGGTAGCATACGTAGTGGTGTGTTTTACATGTTGTGATAGTGAAATACTGCTAAATTTGGTTTTCACTATTGCAATACCTATCTCTCCTATATGGTAACATGGTGATTGCTTTGAAATACCTTTTAAGCATAATTTCCCATTGTGAGCAGATGATGATATGGAGTTTGGGGTCTCTGAACTCACAATTAAAAAAAAAATAACTTTGGTGAAGTTGGTGTTTAAATTGTACGTTTGAAAACAGTACTTTTAAAAAGTCGGTGAGCACTATTAAAGAAGATTAGGCTTTCAGAGACAATCCAAAGTAATGCACATCATTACTGTTTGAGCTACCACAAAGACTTATAATTAGTGCCTCTGCTCTATTCTGCTCTTTGAGGAGGAGCCTTAAAATTTTGTAAATGAAGTAGGCTCCGAGTTCCCTCATTTTCAAATTGGTGCAGAACCTACATTTGAATTTGGTTTTTCAATGTGATGTGTTATTGTTTGTTTTTCAATTTGTATTATTGTCATGTTTTTGATGTAAGTAATGTTAGTACATTGCCAATTTTTGATATGAGGTAATTGTTCACTTCTGAATTTGTTTTTCTGTGTGCAATAAATGATTTTCAATTAAAATTGTTTTTTCTTGCTTAACCATTCTGTGCCTCTGCCTGGCTGTGGAACACACGTCTGGGTCAGAATGACAGTTTGGCTATTTGTGAATTCACTCTAGACAGTCAAACAAAAGAAGCTGAGGTGTGCCCTGCATATCCTGATGGGTCTTCCTGAGCTAGAGTCATGGGAGGAGCTGACACTTGCACCTGAATAGGGCTGTGCTTGTCCTTCCACAAAGCAGTCTCCAACCCACTGGCGTGTGTCTGGGGCCAGGGCAGGAAAGGCAGGGTCTTATGCACTACGAAGACCTTTTCTTGGAAGTTTGCATACTTCAAAGGCAGAAATGGTACTGGACCTCTGACCCCACAAAGTTAGAATCTTTCTGGACTGAGGACATTCTGCTAGGAACGAGAGCTGGTTGCTGTAAGAGGGACTACCACTCTTCCTGTTGCTTTGCTGTGCTGGCCTGCTCCTTGCTACTTCCGTCCTGGGAGTGAAAGGACTGGGCTTTGCTTTCTAAATCCTGCTTCCAAAGGTTCTCCAAGGGCTTGGACTAAGCTTGCCTCCAGTTAGGAAGTCTCAGGGACATCAAAGACTTCATCTGCCAGCACCTGGGCTCCCTTATTGAGAGTCTTGACTTGCCAATTGGTGCTGAATCCAGTTCCTGGGCCTTGGGAGTGAGTTCTGGTGCAACCAAGAAGAAACAAGCACATCTACTCCAGAGCAGCTTCGGAACCAGGGCTGCTGTCTGATACCATGCCTCTGCTTGCACCAGAGCTGTGTTCCTTGCTGAGTGCAATGACCACAACCGACACTGCAGGCTAGACACCGCCGTAGTGCTTCCAAAGGCCTGCCATAGCGTGAGCCCGAGTGCCATGTCACTGACATCTGTGACACTGAACTCCGCCGCAGCACCTGTAGCCCTGTGGTATGATCGTCACACCCCGAAGTCGATGCCAAAATACCTGTTGGATTCATCGACCCGGTTGGATCATAAGGAAGCAAAACCTTGCCATCAACACCGCATCACCTCCTCTGCAACGGTAAGGAACCGATGCCTCACCTCCCCAGTAATATTAAGGAACTGATGGCGCACCGGGCTCCAGCAACACCTCACCCCCCTGACTCCGTGCAACATCTTTGTTCTTTGATTTCCAAGGTACTCTACCTGGAGGTCCGTGCGATTCCGTGACCAGCCTACACTCCCTCATGGGTGACGTCGGACTATTGGGAACGACTCCATCAAGATGTTGTGATAGCCCCAGTTGGAGCTATTGTGTATCTAAGTGCTATACTAAGGTTTAGGCCTACATTATGACATTGGTGGTAAGTACTGCCTACCGCCGATGTGCCACCACCAAAAGACCGTTGCCACGGCTAACAGCCCTCCTCCAAATTGTGACCACAGCCGGATTTCTTCTACAAGAAGGGCAGAAATCCGGCTGTGGCCATGCTGGCGGATGGCGTTAAGGGCTCTGCTACCACCAGCAGCGCCACGCAGTAGACCGTATTATGAAAAATAATTTGGCCTAGCGGTGTTCTGCTGGTGGGTGCTGCTGGCAGTAGCAGCGCCCTGTCCCATCCCCTGCCGGAAGACCCCCTGGATTCAGTCGGGTTTCCAACAGGGGAGGGGGGTGGGGGGTGTTGTGTGTGTGGGGGGTGAGCGTGCATGAGTGTGTGTGTGAATGTGAATGTATGTGCAGTGTTGTTTGCGTGCGTGTATGCATGTGTGAGTATGCGTGTTAGTATGTGTTAGAAATGGGGTCTTTGGTTAGCAGTCAGGTTACCCCCTGTCCAAGCAAGGATCCTCACTCTAGTCAGGGTCAGTCACACACAATCCAAATTATCCTGTGCCCACCCTCTGGTAGCTTGGCACTGAGCAGTCAGGCTTAACTTAGAAGGCAATGTGTAAAGTATTTGTGCAATAAATCATACAATACCACCAAATAGCATCACAAAAATACACCAGACAGTGTTTAGAAAAATATATAATATTCTGCATTTATGGATAAATGCAGGTCAAAACGATCAAAGATGCAATAAGTAAATGTAGAGATATCACTGAAAAGTGATAATAAGTGTCTTAAGTCTTTTAAAAGCAAACAAAGTCTCTTTCACGCTCAAAGTACCTGGTTAGCATGAAAAATCTCCACATAGGGCCGCAGAGGAGGAGATGCGTGGAAACAAAAGGGTGTGCGTCGATTTCTTGGGCTGCACACGGCGTTGCATCATTTTGTTTTCATGCAGGGACGGCTGTGGGTTGATTTCCGGTGCTCGGTTGTGGTTCCTCTTCGGGTTCCTCGGTTTTCAGACGCCCCGGGGATGATGCGTTGGTTTCCGGTGCTTCTAGGACGAAGTCACAGGAGCTGCGTTGGTACAGTATGTGTTGCGTCAAATTTTCTACTGCATAGCAGGCGCTGCGTCGACTCCTCTCTGGAAGTCGGCCTGTGTAGTTCTGGCTTGGCTGTGCGTCGATCCAGTGAGGCCGTGCGTCAAATTTCCAGTCGCTATGCTGGCGGTTGCGTCGATCTTCTCATTGCAAAGTCGGGCTGTGTTGTTCCGGTTCGGCGTGCAGTGAAACTTTCACCGCAGTGCAGGCTGTTTGTCGTTTCTGGCAGGCTGTGCGTTGATTTTTGTCGCACAAAGAGTCCTTCTTGCAGAGATGAAGTCTTTTTGGTCCTCAGACTTCGAGGAACAGGAGGCAAGCTCTATCCAAGCCCTTGGAGAGCACTTCTTCACCAGAGCCAGCGAGCAGCAAGGCAGCAGGGCAAAAGCAAGGCAGCAGTCTTTCACAGAAAGCAGACAGGTGAGTCCTTTGATCAGCAAGGCAAGTCTTCTTGACAGGATGCAGGTTCTGGTTCAGGTTCTCTTCTCCAGGAAGTGTGTGAGTTGGTAGGGGCAGAGGCCCTGTTTTTATACTCAACTGTTACTTTGAAGTGGAGGAGACTTCAAAGAGTGGCTGCCAGGGTCCCAGTAAGGGGTGTGGCAGTCCTTTATGTCAGAGCAGGCCCTCCACCCTCCCAGCCCAGGAAGACCCATTCAAAATGCAGGTGTATGCAAGGGAGGCTGAGTATCCTGTGTTTGGGGTGTGTCTGAGTGAATGCACAAGGAGCTGCCAACTAAACCCAGCCAGATGTGGATTGTAAGGCACAGAAAGATTTAGTGCAGAGGAATGCTCACTTCCTGAAAGTGCCATTTATAAAATAGTAATATTAAATCCAACTTCACCAGTCAGCAGGATTTTGTATTACCATTGTGGCCATACTAAATATGACCTTCCTACTCCTTTCATATCAGCAGCTACCACTCAAACAATGTATGAGGGCAGCCCCAATGTTAGCCTATGAAGGGAGCAGGCCTCACAGCAGTGAAAAATGAATTTAGGAGTTTCACACTACCAGGACATGTAAACTACATAGGTACATGTCCTGCCTTTTGCCTACACAGCACCCTGCCCTAGGGGTTACCCAGGGCACACCTTAGGGGTTACCCAGGGCACACCTTAGGGGTGACTTATATGTAGAAAAAGGGGAGTTTTAGGCTTGTCAAGTACTTTTAAATACCAAGTCGAATTGGCAGTGAATCTGCACACACAGGCCTTGCAATGGAACTCCCGAGACAAGGGTAAGAGGCTACTGAAGTGGGTCGCACAATCAGTGCTGCAGGCCCACCAGTAGCATTTAATCTACAGGCCCTTGGCACATATAGTGCACTCTATTAGGAACTTATAAGTAAATCAAATAGCCCAACTGGGTATGATCCAATGTAACCATGTTTAAAGGGAGAGATCGTATGCACTTTAGCACTGGCTAGCAGTAGTAAAGTGTGCAGAGTCTAAAAACCAGCAAAAACAGTATCTCAAAAGTGGAGGGAGGCAGGCAAAAAATTAGAGGTGACCAACCTAAGGCTGTCAGGTCTAACAGTATGGATATGTGAATGCGTGTCTGCATGTCAGTGTGAATGTGATGCGGATGTGTGCATGAATGAATGAATGCATGCGTGTATGAATGGGTGTATGCCTGTGTGAGTGGGTGTGTGTGTATGCGTGGTGCGTACCTGCGTGTGTGTGTGTGTAGGGAAGGTGGGGGATTGGAAGGGAGGAGAATGGATGGAGGTGGGGTTGGGGTCATCTGGGGAGTTGTTGGGGGGGGAGAGGGCCTCCTATAAGTGACAGGGTAAGGAATTCCCTGTCACTGATAAGACCTACTGTCATGGTTTTCGTGGCATTACGAACGCCATGAAAACCATGGCGGTAGGCAGGGTCAAAATGCCTGAGGCGGTACTATAGGGGCCGCCGGGCCAGAGTTTCCTTATCTCCAGCCCGGCGGCTGCTACCACCATGGCGGTCGAGGTGGAACATTGGCGGGATAGCTCCAGCCAACCCGCCAATGTCATAATGTGGCCGTATGTACCGCCATCCTCTTGGTGGGACTACCGTCACATTACCACTGACCACCAGATTCATAATGACCCCCTTAATCTTTGAAAATTCGTGTCTTTGCTTGTGTATGTTGGATTTTTGTTGCTTTGGTCTTGTTTTACTCTAATAAATATTGGCTATTTTTCTGAAGTGCTGTGGAGTACTTTTGTGGTGTTTTCACTGTTCTACTGAATGTGTGTGTGTGTGTACAAATAAGTTGCACATTACATATGAGATAAGCCTGACTGCTTGAGCCAAGCTGCCAAGGGGGTGAGCAAGGGTTATCTTAGCTGTGTGACTCCTTACCCTGAATAGAGTGAGGGTCCCTACTTGGACAGGGTGCAAACCACTACCAACTAGAGACCCCATTTCTAACATGCACAAACTGTATGCATGGAATGGTATCCTACACCAAAGAAAGGAAAATATGTACTATGCAACATTTAAGCATACATAAGCTGTTATTTTATTACATTTTAGTGAAAATAGTAAAATTATAAAAAAAATTAAAAAGTAAGCATTATGTATTCAGGAGCACCTATTGCTATAATATTGGTTACAGTATTTATTGAGCACTAGAAAAGTATAACATTGCTTCCATCCAATGTTAATCCTAATTATTCAGTTTCAGGGATTTTGACATAGTAGTGTTAGGATATTTTAAAGAAGACTTAGAGGGTCATTCTGACCCTGGCGGCCGGTGGCCGCCAGGGCCACCGACCACGGGAGCACCGCCAACAGGCTGGCGGTGCTCCAACGAGCATTCTGACCGCGGCGGTTCAGCCGCGGTCAGAAGCGGAAAGTCAGCGGTCTCCCGCTGACTTTCCGCTGCTCGTGTGAATCCTCCATGGCTGCGGAGCGCGCTCCGCAGCCATGAGGATTCCGACCCCCCCTACCGCCATCCTGTTCATGGCGGGAAAGCCGCCATGAACAGGATGGCGGTAGGGGGGGTCGCGGGGCCCCTGGGGGCCCCTGCCGTGCCCATGCCAATGGCATGGGCACGGCAGGGGCCCCCGTAGGAGGGCCCCGCAAAGTATTTCAGTGTCTGCCTTGCAGACACTGAAATACGCGACGGGTGCCACTGCACCCGTCGCACCTTCCCACTCCGCCGGCTCGATTACGAGCCGGCATCCTCGTGGGAAGGTCATTTTCCCCTGGGCTGGCGGGCGGTTTTTCAGCAACCGCCCGCCAGCCCAGGGGAAAACTTGTAATACCCGCCGCGGTCTTTTGACCGCGGCGCGGTATTTTGGAGGGCGGCATCCTGGCGGGCGGCCTCCGCCGCCCGCCAGGGTCATAATGAGGCCCTTAGTCCCTCATTACGACTTTGGTGGTCTTACAAAAAGACCGCTGAAGCCACAGGTGCCACAATACCGCAAGTGCTCGCGGTATTTCTGGCTTCCTATTTTGACATTTCCTCTGGGCCAGCAGACGGAAAAGTCTCTAATATGAGCCGGCGGCAATGTTGATGTGCAGCGGGTGCAATAGCACCTATCCCGCATTTCACTGCCGATGGGGCTGTGCCTGGGGGCCCCTGCACTGCCCATGCCAAGTGCATGGGCAGTGCAGGGGCCCCCAGGGTCATCTCAAGTCCCCCTTCCCGCCAGCCTTTCCATGGCGGTGTTGACTGCCATCTACAGGCTGGCGGTTGGGGACTCATAATCTCCAGGGCAGCACTGCTTGCAGAGCTGTCCTGGGGATTATGACCACCTTACGGAAGCCTGGTGGTCAAGTAGAGGGGCCGGCGGTATGGCGGTGGCTAATGTGCCACGGTCATAATACACTGGCGGTACACCACCAGCCTGTTGGTGGTGTTACCACCAGTGTACCGCCGGCCACCAGGGTCGTAATGAGGCCCTTAATATTCAATGGTAGATCTATTTCTACAAACCTATTTGGCAGAAAAAAGACACAATGTGCTATGGTGGTGGGATCAACATAGATTAGGTGTAATTCTTAAACCTGCCATTATTACCTCTATTACATTGAGTGAACAGTGGAGGAACTGTGTCATGAGAATGAGTTAAGACCCAAATGTAGAGTCAATATTAAACAGATGTCCTTGGGTGTTTGAAGAAAAACTGGATGCATTAAAGGTTTTTGTCATAAAATGTGTTTGAAAAAAGAAGTAAAACAGGTGGTGCATAAGGTACACAATATACCTATCAGGGCACATCACAGTTTAAAGTCAGGTTGGATGGTATAGGCAAATATTGTATAATTTCCTCAACAAATGTGTCACAATGGATTTAATGGGTTGTAATAGAAAGAATAAAACAGGTGATGTAAGAATGTGGGAGGCCCCTTGATCTTCGTTCTTTGAACAAGCAGATAATAGTGTCACCCCTTTGTCAAAATATATGAGATGTTATTGGTGAAGCCACTTTTTTCATTAGTAGCTGAGTATCATCAGATGTGCCCTACTGAGGAACCACAGCTTCTTACTACTTTTAGAACAACTTTTGAAGTTCATATTTCGTGAGACTACATTTTGGACTTCCTTTAGTGTTTTTCAGAAATTAATGGATTTATTATTTCAAGATGCACCAAATGGTCAAGCTTTTCAAGATGATATATTGATATTTTCGGAAAATCAAGAACACGATGCAACATTGGACAAGGTACTGGACAATTTGTAGAACACAGATCAAGTTAGACAAATGTAAATTTGGTGTTCAAGAGGTTGAAAATTTAGGCCACCGCATTTCAAAGAATGGTATCTATTCAAAGTTGAATATTGTCAAGGCTGTTGTTGATGGTCCTTATCCAATAGACAATGATGCTTTGAAATAATGTATTGGCTTAATGGAATACCATGCACTGTTTGCATGTGAGGTTTTTATGAAGTTAACAAGCTCATAATCGAAACTGATGCACCCAACCTTATGTAGATGTGTTTAGTCACAGTTGACACAAGGTCAGTTGGTCTGGGTGCTGTGCCATGTCAGAAGGTTGAAGGAGAGGAGATGATGAGAGCTTTTCTGTCACATACACTTAAAAGTGTTGTGCGAAATTGGGTTGTTGGTTGACTGGGGTGTGAGTCCTAGTCAAGCAATAGCCATGATCCCTTGCGTGGCGAACCACAAAAAGTGACTATATTAACCTGTGCTTAAACGTGGGTAGCTTGGCAAAAAAACAGTCAGACGTAATTTAGAGGCAAAGTGTAAAGTATATATGCAGGACACAAACAGTAATAAAGTCAAAACACAACACAAGAAAAATCCCAAACCAATTTAGAAAAATAGAGTAAATTTTAATAAATTATTTGACACCAAAACAATAAAATACAATCAGTAAGTTTAAGGTTTGAATTAGCACCTAAAAGATAAAAGCACCAACTGCAGACATCTGGTTGAGCTAGACAAAGGCAAAATCAAAAGTGAAGGCCGACTGCAATAGAGCACAGATCGGAAATAAGAAGTGGATTGGGCACGGTCAGCGTTTTCCTTTGGACTTTGAAATATTTTAAAGAGAAACTGTGAGAAGGTAGAAGTTCAGTAGGCAAGGCTGCAGGAGTGTCCTAGGAGTGAGCATCATTTTCAGTTAGCTGTGGAGAGGAGCCACAGTGAAGATTTTACTTTCAGACTTATTCACCAAAATGGAAATTGAAAATCTCCAGGGGAACGAAGCATAAGGCTGTAACCAAGGACAATTCCATAAGGTCGGAAACCCCTTTGGATAGGACCACTGAAACAGATTTGCTGCTTTGGAGAAGAACGTAGTGGGAGAAGACACAAAATCCATCTGACCTGTGATGCACCTCGAGTGGATAGGCGAGCAGGTTGATCTCAGTCTCCTTTTGGTTCTCAGAGCACTTTTTGGCCATATTTTGTCAATGTCCTCAGTTTTAAAATGGCCATCTGAGCACCTTCAGCACTGCAACCAAGGGCCCAGGAGTGGATAGAGACCTCTTGGTGGTTCAGGACTCACTCAGGCTGGATCTCAGTGTTGGTTCAAGATGGTGGGGGCCTGTTACAGCCTGTAGCCCTGAGCAGGAGGCCAGCAAACTAGCCCTTGTAGTCACTTCTAGCGGTTCCAGATGCAGTTGTAGATGCAGGACTCAACAGAGGGGCTGGGTTGCTTCTTAGGGTTCAAGGCAGACTCTAGGCATAAAGAAAGTCCTTCCTGGTACAGCAGCAGTCTGACTGAGTGCACAGCAGGTCACAGCAGCAGACCTCTGAGAATCCTTCCACAGGTCCAGTAGTAAACTCAATTGTGGGTCTGAGAATCCTAGTTTTATACCCTGGTGTCCTGCTCCTAGAACGTAGGAGAAGTTTCTGGAAAGGTTCATTGACGTTATGGGAGTTTCCTCACTCTCCTGCCCTGGCTCCAAGCTGGATGCACTGACAATTCCAAGTTGTTAGGCCTTTTGTGAGGAAACAGACACAACTTATTCAGGTGCAAGTCGGGCTGTGCTCAGGTCCATCACTCATCATACCAGTTCATGGCCCACTGAGGCTCAGCTAATCCCACTATTGTGTGACTGTCTGGGAGGAAGTCACAAAGTCTTACTGTCAGGTATACCCAGTCATGTAACTCAAGGGTGGCTGCAGGTACAAAGAATGAAGGGGAGGAAAATGCCAACTTTCTAAAAGTGGCATTTTCAAAATAGTAATGATGGATTCAACTTTACAATTAAAGAGGGTTTACAATTACAAATTCATAGGTACCAAACATTGTTGTGTAGCCATTTTAGTTATAGCTTCATGAACGTAATTTTAGCATACTGGGCCTGCCGCTGTGCGATTTAACCTAGATATATTTTATTCAGCTTTGTTTATTATTCTTACAATAGCCACTTTTGCAGTATTGTTTTATGTCTCTCTATCTAGCTGTTTTTGCCTAGGCCAGCACTACATTCTCAAACAAGACAGTCTTGCACACTATGTGCTTCCTTCAAGGCTACAGTAAGATAGGTTGCCGGTGAATGTGGTACAAGTTTTGTCTCTGACATTCACAGAAAAACACACATGTTTATGTAGGGACATTTTCTCAGAACATCAGCTGTTTTATTATATAAACACTTCCCTGTCCCGTGGACATTAGAGGGAGATTCCAGCCAGAGAACCACGACTGTATGCTGATTGCTGAATGCTGCGCTACAGCTGCTTATGCAGACTTCAGGCATTTGCTCAGGTATGGGGGATGATGTCTCTTCCCAGGGGAACCTGAAGGGCAGAATTAGAGCTTAACATGCTGTGCTCTATTAGAAACCTAGGTAGGAATCATTCTATTGACTCTAGTGACAATATGGTAGCGTTATTTCTATGCTTTACTCCCCTTGTCACAATTTTAACCTTGTCATGCTGTATCATCCTGGTTATTGCAGCCCATGCTTTGCTATCTAAGATGCAGTCACTTCATTAAAATCCTATTGTAACATATACTGTCTCTGTTTGTCATTGTGCATGTGAGACTAATGCAATTGAGAGAAACGGATGAGACCTGAGTGACCATGGTTTCCCTAAGAAATCAATTATGTAATTCGCTCAGCTACCCAATCATCCTTGCCCTTGGGTAGAGATGAGGCACTACTAGTTAGCTGTAGCAAAACCTGAATTAGGGCGACATGGCACTTGTAGCGGGTAAGACTCAGTCTTCTACCTTGTAGACGATGCTGCAGCTCAAAATCCAGTAGTCTTATTAGAATAATGAGAGCCTACGGGACAACATGACATATCAACATCCTCTCGATTAGGAATTACAGCTTATTGAATGTAATAATTAATCCCCAATGTTATCCCATGAGAGGGGTAGGCCTCACAGTAGTCAAAAACTAATCTGGGAAGTTTTCACTACCATGACATGTAAAACATAAAAGTACATGTCCTACCTTTTAATTATACAGTACCCTGCCCTATTGACTACCTAGAGCATACCTTAGGAGTGATTTATATGTTTTAATAGGAGATTTTAAGGCTTGACAAGGAATTTTAAGTGGCAAGTTGACATGGCAATGGGCCTGAGCCTGGGACACATTTTAGAGGGCTACTCAGGTGGGTGGCACAGAACCACTGGTAGCATTTACTTTACAGACAGTGGTTATATGGTATACCACTTTAAAAGAGACTTACAAGTAAACTAAACATGTCAATCAGGTATATGTCAATCAAACCATGTTTAGGAGAGTGAACACAGGCACTTTAGCACTAGCCAGCAGTGGTAAAGTGCACAAAGTCCTAAAGCCAACAGATGCAAAACTCCAGAAAAATGGAGGCAGGCAGGCAAAAGGTTTGGGGGAAGACCTTCTCTAAGGCTGACATGTCTTTTGGGTGTCAATTTCCTTTATAGTACAATTGAAAGAGTAGCATTAGCATGTGCATGGGCAGTTCAGAAATTGAAAAAGTTATTGTGGGGTGTAAAGTTTCCAATGTTCTTTGTTATAGGAGAATACATTGCTT
This sequence comes from Pleurodeles waltl, assembly GCF_031143425.1. Taxonomy (NCBI): domain Eukaryota; kingdom Metazoa; phylum Chordata; class Amphibia; order Caudata; family Salamandridae; genus Pleurodeles; species Pleurodeles waltl. Next base: position 1,031,178,020 of record NC_090439.1, on the reverse strand, counting down.
TGTAGATTGTACTACTGGCACAATTATTATGTTCCTTAAGAATCTGTTTATAATTTGCTCAATAATGGTACTCCATTTGTATCAGAGTAGGTGTTATGTTATATTGCTATGTAGATTTGTATAGTGCACTATCAATCGGGAGGAGGTATAAGTCAAGCCAGACCTAGGGCGCTGAAAAGGTAGAAGTCCATCCAAACCTAGGGCACAGTGAGTAGCAGTCCGGACAAGTGGACATGTCTAGAAAGTTTGTGAAACCAAATGCAATTGTTGAGGTATACCTGCCCAGTGCTAAGTAGTGCTTTGAAAGAGCCTTGAAAGTGGGTGAGGAGCTTGACTGGTGCCCATTTGTGCATGGGAAGCCAGTGGAGGTCCTTCAGCTGTGGTTTGATGTGAGTGAGGCATAGGAGGTTGGGTGTGATTCTGGCTGCTGAGTTCTGAAGGGTCGTTAACCTTCTTGTGAGTTTTTTGCTGATCTCGGCATAGAGAATTTTCCTGTGGTCTAGCTTACTTTTGATAAAGGCATGCATGATGGTTTTCCGGCTGCTGATTGAGAGACATTTAAAAATCTTCCTCAGCATCTTCTGGGGATGGAAGCATGAGGCAGTGACATTGTTGACTTGGGCGGTCTTGTCGATTGACAATCCCATGATTCTTGATGGTTGTCAGTCCTAGCTCTGTTGGCAACCAGGTGGAGTCCCACTGTGAAGTGCTCTTTCCAAAGATCCCAATTTCAGTCTGTGAAGATCACGATTTCAGTCTTGTCAGCGTTCATCTTCAGAGAGCTGCCCTACATCCAGTGAATGATTTTTATCATGTAAGCATTACACTTGATCTGGGTACAGGTGTCTTGTCCCTGGGGGAAAGGATGAGCTGCGTCACATCAGAATAAGAGACAACGATGATGTCATCATATAGAGGATGATGCTAGCTAGAGGGGTCATATATGCATTTAAGAGGGTCAGGCTCAGGGAGGATCCTTGCAGATCTCCACAGATGAAGTTGCGGTGTTCCAAGGTGTTTAGTTGCAGGCTGACTGACATGGTCCTTTCAGTCAGGAAGGAGCAGATCTATCGAAGTGTGTTTCCTTGGACTTCATACTCGTGTAGGCACTGGATGAGAATTGGGTGGAAGACCATGTGAAACATATGGAGAGGTCCAGGAGGATGAGGGTCACCATGTCTCCTCCATCCAGAGTCATGCGCATGTCATCCAAAGCAGTGAGGGGAGCAGTTTCCGTGGTGTGAGTGGGTCTAACAGCAGAACGAGTGAAGTGAGGTGAGAGAGCGTAGTTTAAATATTACCTATTCTAGATGTGAAATGCTTATATTTAACAATGCTGCATTAATAATATTATTCATTGAAACGTATTTTAAACGTGGAGAATTTTTCACATGCGTAAACTAATGTCGACTGTAAGAAATAATTGCTTGTACTGTGATTAATTGAATATATTAACACGTACGAAGACTGCATTTATTAGAATCCATAAGCCTTAAGTTAACGTGAGTCGAAAACTAGCTGTGTAACTCTCATATTAAAGGGTATTTTTCTGTTTCTCCAATGTGCTGATTTGCAAAAGGCCATGAACCAGCAATTGTTCTTTTTCTTCACTTATTTGCAACAATGCTAGATTTTCTCATCCGCATGCTAGCAGCTTTAGTATAAAAATTATGGACTTCGCAACAAACATGGACACTTTCAAGGACATTAAATCGCGGAGAAGAGAACTTTTGACCCAAAGTGTGTGCCAGAAAATGAAGTAACCCCGGATATGCCACCTACGAAAAACGTCAATTATAAAGACCAATTAGAAGCACAAGAAATATCATAAGATGACAAATGCATTACTTAATGTATAATTTGATAGGTTACAGATAGTGGGGTGTAGTGACTGACCAATAGAATTTTTGGGGAATGTATTACGAAAAAGGGATAAAAACTCATGACACAAGGAACAAAGGGCATTAGGTAGGGAATGATATCGATTGCATACAGAAACTCTGTCACTCTATTTGGTGATTTGAGACTTAGACAAAACCATCCTCATCCATAGACTGCCCCATTACACTTTCTTCCTTATGAGGGCAGTGTCCCCTGCCCTTAGCTTAGATAGACTGACGGCGATCTAACTGATGTCCTGAAGACTGACCCTGTATGCTGACCTATTCCGAGGAGGGTAATTATATACCGTTGCTAATGAAAATTCATTTATTTTGCCTTTCCTTTCTAGGTACCAACTGCTGTGTGTTTTGATTAGAGACCTTAGTTAGACGTTTTTTCCAAATTGATGTTCTAAATTGTTTTGCATGAAGCCCAACATGCTAATGCTAATTAGTGGTTAGATGAGGTGTTCATCTTGACTGACGTTACTGACGTGACTGACATGGTGCTATGCTGAACTAACCTTTAGGAGGTTCTATGTATTTTGATTTGTTATCTTCATATGATTATCTTATATTTGTGATCTTTGCATTGATGAAAACCAGATTGTAATCAATAGGGAATAAAATTCACAAAACTTCAATAAGGTGTGGTTATTCATGACTGAAAGGTCATGGTTGCGTCGAAGATTTATTAATGTCTAGAGTGAAATATATTGTGGTGATATATGTTAACGATATTATTGACATATGGTTTGATGTATTGATCAGTTGTCTCGTCTTACGGTGTCTCACCACTGGGTCCAAAGATTCATCGGCCTAAAACGAGTCCCGATGTGTATAAAATTAACATAGATGGACGCGTTAACAGTTCTGGTAGCAGAGCGACGGTTTGGCCCTTGGGGGCCCTAGGACGAAGTTTCATTGTTTAATTTGTTTTTCTGTGACAATGCAATTTGGAGATATGATGGGTTGCTAGGTTTGCCATGGCTTTCCCGGGATCTCGGAGCCTGCCTAAATGAGTTGGGAATGTTCTTGGCGCCATAGTATGTGTGGTTAGGGTCCTTGCGCTTACCTAAGCTTATGCATCTTGCAGGTGGTTGTGAAAAATGTGCGTGTATTTAGGCCAAATTAAGTGTTGTTTAGCAGGAGTGGGCGTACTCCACAGTATGAGAGTAGGGAAGTCGGCGTACTTCATGTGAATGTTGCGCTTATTGCTCAAAATTATCCACGTGGTTGGTTGTTGTGTACGGACCTGTTGAGGTCTAAGACTCCGGAGTATGATGATAAATGTGGTTTATGTTGTGATCTGTGCGGTTTAATAGGTCAATCGGGCGTGGTTGACAAGTCGAGTTTGAGTTATGACGTATGTGTGAAACCTTCGATGGAGATTTGACAAATTCTAAAGTGCACTAGAAGGAGTCATTGACAAGTCGAGAGTAGGATTTGCAGGTCAAATTCTGCTTGCGTATGTGGGAACTGAGAAGGAGAGAGTAGCGGCCGAGGCTTCAAGTGAAATCTCTGTAAAGTTCTGAAGCGAATGTGTTACCCTTCCTGTAGTAAACCGACAGATTTGTGTTGTCATTTTAAGGTGCTCGCAATAATTCGCATTAGTTTGTATGAGTTGTAAGGGTTCAGTGAAGAGTGGACGAGCCGCAAGACTTTGTCAGCTGCAGTACGTGTGAGTGTGACGTCAGTGGTGCTGCGCTGAGATAGGTCAGATTTCGAGAGGGTTCGCGCACGGATTGGCTGCTGTCCGTGAGAGGCAATAGGTTGAGAAAGGGCAGGTGAAGAGCGTCCTGGGAACTAAGCCATTTCTGATTAAATACGAAATAAAGAATTGGAAAAATTAATTTTGTCAAGGCATTCAAAAGCGCTTTAAAAGGAGATGTATATATTGTTGCAACCGATGGGGAACCTACACCACCTGAGGGTACTCCAGCTTATACAGTTATGGAAGAAATGGGACGTTTAATCCAAAGGTGTTAGAAAATTTGAGGTGGATGTTAAGTACGCAGAAACCACCTCTGAGACCGGCACAATACGAAGCTTTGGCGATCTGGGACTTGATGGCTATTAAACATAGACAAGAAAGGTTTCAGAGAAGACTAAAAAGGGCGGAAAATTCCTATGCAGAAGCTAGATGGGACAATGAGAGCAAAATGTGGAGAAGGGGAATTGTAGATGGGTTGAAGTTATTTCCGGCAATAACACAGGGAGAAGAGACACAGGGAAAGAAAGCCTCCTGCAAAACCGACAAAGATTCAGGCAAAACTAAAGAGAATAAAAGGTCCTGGGAAGAGGAAGATGATTCAGATGATTAGGAATTCATGGATAGATTGTTACATGATCGTCCGCCACCGTATGCGGTGAGTGACAGTGCTCCAAGTACTAGCTTGGATCCTGGGAACCAGACGCAGGAGAAGGGAGTTACTGATACGGTACAGACTAGCGATACAACCTCAATACAGAATGGTGTCAGTGTACCCACTGCACCAGACTTGCCGATACAGTTGCAGCCTCCACCACAGATAAAAAGAATTTACCCTGATGTCCCAGTGCTTGAGACTACTACAAACTTGGTAGTGCCGCCAGACCCGATATATACAAAGCCAAGGCTAATACAGATTGAGTCGACTCCGAAGCTAGTGTCTCAATCACCACAGCTGATACTTGGGTATAACCCTGTAGCAGGACCACCGTTAGTACCTGTACCGGGTACACTGGAGCAGACCTATGGTGTTGCAGCTCCAAGAAGCTTAGGACCAGGTCAGACACCTGCCGCTATATCGCTACCTATTACTGTTGGTCCCCCGGTGCCGTTGTATGCACAGGATAAAACAGGGACATGTGAACAGGGAGTTATGACTCAGGAAGCGATAAGAGGAGGGCCTATGAGAACTTGTGTTTAGGTTCGTCGAAGGGCTGAGGCCGGAAGTCAGCCAGATGATTAAGAATCATTTGATTTGTTGGCAAGCTAAACCGATTGATGAGGTGTTACAGTATGCAAAATACTGTAGTGATGAGATTGAGTTGAAGCAGAAAAAGTTGAAGGAGAAAGTGATGGTGATGCAGATAAGGGCTGCACAAGCTGGAATACAGGGGAATGGAGTTCAGCAAATGATACAGCAACAACCGCAAATGAATGGTGTGTTTCAGGCACAGCCGAGAGGCAGAGGTCGAGGGTTTGTGAACCGTAGTTCGGACATTAATAATGTTGTTATTCAAAACGACGGTCAGGGAGTGAAAAAGATGTCGCCATGTCATGCGTGCGGGGGCATGGGGCATTGGAAACAGGATTGTCCGAATATGGTGCAGGATGGTGCAGTTCAGCAAAGCATTAATGTCGGTACATTACAAAATCCACGAGGTCCAAAAATGAGACATCAAAACCCGAATTTTCAGCATAATTTGGTACAAATGCCAGGGGTACAACCCATGCAGCAGATGCAAATGCCGCATTTCCAGTCGGTATCAGTGCAACCAATGCAGCAGCAGATTCCTATGGTGCCTAGACAGCAAATGCAATTACCCATGGCTCCGATGGGACAGCAACAGGTGATGCTTCCTCAGCAGGTCACAGGCCAGGTAACCAACCAAAACAACACTGTGCAACAATTCCCATTACGAAGTGAAAGTGGCATGAATGGGGATTGGTCAGATGATAGCTCAGACAGTGAAGAGTGCAGGCTTGCAGCATCTTTAGAGGTGGATCAGAGAGGCCCATATGTAGAGGGAAAAGTAATGGGCTATAAGGTTTCATTTTTGGTCGACACAGGAGCTACACGCTCTACAGTTCGAAGTGCAGAAGTCCCGAGATTACCTCTTTCAGGGCGTACCATACGAGTGGTCGGTGTGGCAAACCAATATCTGACTAATCCGATTACTGATCCAGTGCAGGTTGAAATTGGTAGTTTCCAAGGCCTGCATAGATTCGTTGTATGCGATTCAAGCCCAGTATCTTTACTAGGGAGAGACTTCCTATGTAAGACAAAATGTTCGATTACCTGTTCCAATGATGGAATAGAAGTACAAGCAAACAGTGACGATGAGGGAGATGAGAGTCAATTCATGGAGGAAGGAGGAGAGACTAATGAAGATTACCCTTTGATTACTTTATTCCCAATGCATACTTTGATCGATCTACCTGTTGATTTACAAGGAACCGTAACAGAGAAAGTGTGGGATTTGACTGGGAAAGAGGTAGGGTTAATCAAGGGAGTAGAACCAATCAAGGTACAGATAAAGCCGAATGCAGCGTTTCCGTAAGTGCCACAATACCACATGACCCAAGATGTCCTCATTGAGGTATCACAGATAATTGCAGATTTTCTCAGACAGGGAGTCCTGAAAGAAGTTTTGAGCAGTCCGTGCAACTCTCCCATTATGGGTTTGAAAAAGCCCTGTGGAAAGGTTCGAATTGTGCAGGATTTGAGAAAAATAAACGAAATTGTGATAAAATACTGCCCTGTGGTACCTAACCCAGCAGTAATAATGTTCCAGGTTCCATGTGATGCTGAATGGTTTACTGTGGTAGACCTATCACAAGCATTCTTCTCGATACCTCTTCATGAAGACAGTCAATTTTTGTTCAGTTTCAAATTTCTGGATAAGGTATACAGTTGGTGCAGAATTCCTCAGGGGTTTTCTGAGTCACCGTCCATTTTCAATCAGATATTGAAAAAGGATTTGGACCCCCTTGTGCTGCCTTTTAATTCGACTCTTGTGCAGTACATTGACGATTTGCTGATTGCATCTAAAACCAGAGACAGTTGTAAATATGATACCATTGCACTGTTGAATCATCTGGGAAAGAATGGGCACTAGGTGTCACCCAGAAAGTTACAATACTGTCAAAAAGAAGTGAAATACTTGGGACATCTGATTGAGAAAGGGTCCCGAAGAATATCAAAGGAAAGAATAACAGCTGTTTTGCAGATGAATCCCCCAACAACAAAAAGAGATGTCAGGATGTTTTTGGGAATGGTGGGCTACTGTCGCCAGTGGATATCAAACTTCTCGATCATCTCAAAACCTTTAATAAAATTGACAGGAAAAGAAATCCAGGACGAACCATACACAATCACTTTGACAAAAGAGGAGCTTGAATCATTTCTAGAAATGAAGGAATGCATGTGCAGGGCTCCAGCATTAGGAATGCCTGATTATGAAAAACCTTTTCTGTTGTTCTGTCATGAACGTGATGCTTGTTCTTTGTCTGTTTTAACACAGGTCCACGGAGATGCAAATCGCCCTGTAGCATATTTTTCAGCTACTTTGGACCCCGTCGCAGCAGCCTTACCGGGTTGTTTGCGAGCAGTTGCAGCAGTTGGTCAAAGCCTTTCACAATGTGAAGGCATAGTCATGGGATACCCCCTGACAGTAATGGTTCCACATTCAGTTGAGATTCTGTTGACACGAACTAAGACACAACACATGACAAATGCACGACTCACTAAATATGAGACGATTATACTGGGGTCACCAAATGTCACACTAAAGAGATGCACTGTGCTGAACCCGGCAACTTTACTTCCCAATGAAAATACAGAAATCAAAGATGGGGAAGAATTTGAGCATGATTGTCTTGAGGTGACTGAGCTCTGTACCAAACCTCGCCCAGACATACAGGATACCCAGTTAAAAGAAAATGATTGCATTATGTTTGTTGATGGGTCCTGTCTAAGAGATTCAGCAGGAACATTGAGAGCCGGTTACGCAGTATGTACCATAACTGGCATTGTCGAAGCCTCCTGGCTCGAGAAAGTGTTTTCTGCACAGGTGGCAGAATTAATAGCTCTTACAAAAGCATGCCACGCAGCTGTAAATTTGAAAGTCACTATCTATACTGACAGCAGATATGGATTTGGAATCGTACATGATTTTGGCCAACTCTGGTCACAGAGGGGTTTCATGACCTCCTCTGGTTCTCCTGTGAAAAACAGTGAACAAATAAGAGATTTGTTACATGCGATTCAGTTACCTCTTGAAATTGCTGTGGTAAAGTGCAGTGCTCACACCAGATCACAAGACTTTGGGGGTCATTCTGACCCTGGCGGTCTTTGACCGCCAGGGCGGAGGACCGCGGGAGCACCGCCGACAGGCCGGCGGTGCTCCAATGGGGATTCCGACCGCGGCGGTAAAGCCGCGGTCGGACCGGCACCACTGGCGGGGTCCCGCCAGTGTACCGCGGCCCCATTGAATCCTCCGCGGCGGCGCAGCTTGCTGCACCGCCGCGGGGATTCCGACCCCCCCTACCGCCATCCAGATCCCGGAGGTCGGACCGCCGAGATCCGGATGGCGGTAGGGGGGGTCGCGGGGCCCCTGGGGGCCCCTGCAGTGCCCATGCCACTGGCATGGGCATTGCAGGGGCCCCCGTAAGAGGGCCCCTACATGTATTTCACTGTCTGCGAAATACGCGACGGGTGCAACTGCACCCGTCGCACGGCTTCCACTCCGCCGGCTCGATTCCGAGCCGGCTTCATCGTGGAAGCCTCTTTCCCGCTGGGCTGGCTGGCGGTCTGAAGGCGACCGCCCGCCAGCCCAGCGGGAAAGTCAGAATTACCGCCGCGGTCTTTCGACCGCGGAACGGTAACCTGACGGCGGGACTTTGGCGGGCGGCCTCCGCCGCCCGCCAAGGTCAGAATGAGGGCCTTTGTGTCAATGGGAAACGGCTATGCAGATCAAGTTGCAAGATTTTGTGCATTAAACTGTATATCATTTAAGGAGCAGTGGGAATTGTTACCACAACCCGAAAACGACACAAGTTTAAGTCTAGCATTACGAGTGGTTGATACCTTAGATGAACTAAAGACATTACAAATTCGTGCTAGCAAAGAAGAAAAACGTTCCTGGCAGAAAATGCAGTGTGTACAAAGAGCAGATGATCTGTGGGTTTCAGAAGAGGGAAAACTGGTCCTGCCAAATAGTCTTTTGTCACAGTTTGCATGTTATACCATGGGCAGGCCCATCTAGGAAGAGATGCCATGATCAGATCCTTTAAGATTGATTGGTTTAATCCAAAATTCAGACATGCCGCAGAAATTACTTGCCACAGGTGCGTCATCTGTCAACAGATGAATGCTGGAAAAGGAACTGTGGTAACTTTGAGCCACATTGGGAGAGCTGGAGGTCCATTCAACAAAATGCAAATGGATTTTATTGAAATGCCTGTTTGTGGAGGATTGAAGTACGTGTTGGTGATTGTGTGTGTTTTCAGTCATTTGATTGAGGCATATCCCACACGTAGGAATGACAGTCTTACAGTTGCAAAACTATTACTCAGAGAATTAATACCAAGGTTCGGGTTTCCGGTTTCTATAGAATCAGATAGGGGGAGACACTTCGACAATGAGGTGATTAAACTTCTGTGTGCCGCACTCAACATTGAACAAAAGCTGCATTGTAGCTTTCGCCCTGAAGCATCAGGACTAGTTGAACAGATGAATGGTACCTTAAAATCAGGAATAGCAAAAATGTGTGCTGCAAAAAACATGAAGAGGCCAGATGCTTTACCTCTAGTACTGATGTCTATGAGAAACACCCCAGATAAGAAAACTGGACTGTCCCTCCATGAAATCCTCATGGGCAGAGCAATGAGATTACCAGCGGTACCTGCAAATGCGCTAGTGAATATTACAGATGATATGGTGTTGGATTACTGCAAAGGTTTGGCTGACGTGATTCGCTCTTTCTCTCACCAGGTGGAAGCTAACACGTTGCCACCAATTGGCGAACCAGGACACTCTCTGCAAGCTGGAGATTGGGTGGTTGTCAAGAAGCACGTGAGAAAGTCGTGTCTTGAGCCGCGCTGGAGGGGGCCGTATCAAGTAATATTGACGACCACCACTGCTGTGAAGTGTGCCAGGGTTCCCAACTGGATTCATGCCAGTCACACAAAAAAGGTAACGAGTCCTGTTGAAGAGGAACTTGAAGTTTCCGGTACACCAACTTCAGGAAGAGAACTCTCAGAGTCAGAGGTCAGTCAAGAAGGGACCGAGACTACCAGAGAGCCCACTGAGAACAGCCTTGTCCCTCAAACTGTCAATGAGTTCGAGAGAGGTGACAGAGTGCCTATCTCAGTTGAGGCAGCAGAAGAACTAAGTCAAGGAGAGGTTCTCCCAGAAGTAGACGAATACGATTTAGAGCCCGAACTCAGCATAGAACAGGAAGTCGAAAGAGACTGAGAAATTGTAGATACAAATCAAGACGAGTCAGAGTCTCCTGAACCAGTTGCAGGTCCGTCAAGAGAAAACACCATATCACAGGAGGAGGGTGCTGTCCAACATCCTGAAGGGAAACATCAAACCAAGACACACACAGGCGATAATTGGCCAGACAAATCACATCCTAAAATAAGAGAGGTATCAAACGAGACAATAATAGAAGAAAGTGATACTTCACAAGCAGATGATCTGAGTGAAGGAGAACAACAAGGTGAACGAAGGCTGAAAAGGACGAGAATAGCAAACAGAAGATATACAGGTCCTGAATGGGCATATGCTACAACCTCTGAATGGCAACAAGAATTTTTAGCATTCTGCTTTGATCGAGAAATACCAGGCCAATACTACGGTACCTGAAGATATTCAATGGAGAAATTTGGATAAAATGGAATTCGTGAAAGCTGAAAAGAGAAAGAGTCTTTAGAAACTACCGGAAAGTGACACTAAACCTGGATTTGACTTTAAAGAAACCTGATTACGATGATTATATGACGGAACACCGAATTAAAAACAACTTCTAACCTTAAAAACGAGGTCGGAAGACCGACCTCGTCCTTACTACTAATGATTTTACCACGAATGCCTTAACAACGATATTTCGTTGTAAAGGCATTCCTGATAAAATCATTAGCAATAGGCACCATTCACCCTACATCCCTCACCCCACCCCCCCAACCCCACCCCAAAACCTAAAACCCCCTGACCCCCCACCCACTCCCCAAAACCAAAAACGCCCCACCCCCCCAACCCCACCCCAAAACCTAAAACCCTCTGACCCCCACCCACTCCCCAAAACCAAAAACGCCCCACCCCCCCAACCCCACCCTAAAACCTAAAACCCCCTGACCCCCACCCACTCTCCAAAACCAAAAACGCCCCACCCCCCAACCCCACCCCAAAACCTAAAACCCCCTGACCCCCCACCCACTCCCCAAAACCAAAAACGCCCACCCCCCAACCCCACCCCAAAACCTAAAACCCCCTAACCCCCAACCCCCTCCCCAAAACCAAAAACGCCCCACCCCCCCAACCCCACCCCAAAACCTAAACCCACCACTTACCTTCGCCAACTCCCTTCTTTGTACCTTAACCACGCATGTTCGTTGTTCAGAACATACGTAGTTAAGGCACAAAAATACGAAGTCGTGGTTAAAAAAAGCGTTGTTACACTTTCGTTAACCACGACTTTCGTAATAAAAAAGTCGTAAAAAAGGATGTTTACCGATTACGACAAGCTGCTAACCTGAACTGACGAAAAGGGTCCTGGAGTGAGTGAAGACGCTGTAATATACGCAAAAAGAGTTTTTCTTCTCAAGTTGATTGTTGATATGCTATTCTGATTCTATACAAACATGGCTCACAGTAGTAAAGGAAGTAAGGTGTGTGGTTGGTTAGGTCTTATAATAGGTGTTGTATGTGCAGTAATGATTGTGGGAGTGATTGTGGGAATGCCATGGAGAGAGAAAGAAACTATCAATGCAACTTCGAAACCTGAAACTACCACTACTAAACTATCACCGTGGGAGAGATTTGAGCAAGACGCAAGACATATGCATGAGGGAACTAATGCAAAAGGGGAACTTTCTACTAATGTCTTCTATCGCTTATTAAATGAGTATGTGGAAACTATGGATGCGAAAGATTGTTATGTATGTACTAAAATTCCTTTATCTGTGCAGGAGGGAGTCACTTATCATAGCCTCCCTCTTACTTATGGAATTAGTTGCAGCTTGCTATTAACAAGATTCTATAATCAAGAGCATGTGCAATATTTTTATTCGAATTTGGATGTTGTGTTTTCTTTTGTGCCTGTGATTGAATTCCTAAATGAATTAGCTAAAGAGCATAATATTAAAATAGTTAGAGGTTTCTTTGAGCCAACACTTACATTTGGAACTGCTTATGCACATCGCAATAATTTGACTTGCTTATTGTCTCCTGTAGAGAAAAGCTTTTTAGATCACACAGATGATAGACGCAAAGCACTGAAAGAAAGGTTAGAAAAAGGCCTAGAAAAACCTACTTATGCAAATGATTATGCTTATACTGCAATTAAATCACAAGGCAAATTAGCTATAGATGCATTACACGTAGGTAGACTCTGTATATACAGACCAAAATCCGATCAACACAATTTGTTTGTGGGTACGAGTGAATGTAGGCATGTGTTTTTGTTTCAGAGTAAATGGACCTTTATGCTGAATGGACAAGACCCAGCGATTCCTGGAATCTATTACATCTGTGGGTTAAATGCTTATTACCGTCTTCCTAAGGGATGGTATGGGACATGTTATTTGGGAATAGTATTTCCCAAGATAGACCAGATTGATGACTTAAAGCAAATACCTAAAACGTCTGAATTACAACATCCTAGACAAAAACGAGAATCAGTGGCGGCTGTCATTGGTGATATATTTGGAGCCATAATCCCATCAGTAGGGGTTATCTTGAATTCTATGAAAATTCAAAAGTTGTCTACTATTGTGGATAACATGCTGACAATTTTTACAGGAGCTATACTCCTGATGGATACTGAACTTGCTGCAGAAAGAGCTATGACTCTTCAAAATCGGCTTGCTTTAGACATTCTTTTAGCAAAGAGTGGAGGTGTTTGCAAAATGCTTAATGAACGTCATTGTTGTTCATTTATACCAGATAACAGTAAGAAAATTAGAAACATGCTTACTAACGTTACCAGAGATAGTACAGATTTGAAGGATCTCAAAGAACTTGGTGTTTGGGAAAAATTTGGAAAAGGATTTGCCCGAGTGGGAAGCTGGTTTACCAACATTTGGAATGGGGTACTTGCAAAAATTATGATGGGTCTATTAATTGTTTTAATTTGTTTATTAGGATTATGGGGAGCATGTAAAATCAATGACAAAGTAAGAAGAAATTGGACTAAAAGAACCAGAAGAAATGAAGAAAGTGAAAGAGAGAAAATGTTCAATGAAATATGGGAAAGCTCACATAAAGGGCAAGATGTTGAAATGCGTATTATGCGCAAGGTGAAAAATTAAGATCAAAAGATTGTGTGATGACGAGCGTCATCAGAGGAGGGACTGAGAGAGCGTAGTTTAAATATTACCTATTCTAGATGTGAAATGCTTATATTTAACAATGCTGCATTAATAATATTATTCATTGAAACGTATTTTAAACGTGGAGAATTTTTCACATGCGTAAACTAATGTCGACTGTAAGAAATAATTGCTTGTACTATGATTAATTGAATATATTAACACGTACGAAGACTGCATTTATTAGAATCCATAAGCCTTAAGTTGGCATGAGTTGAAAACTAGCTGTGTAACTCTCATATTAAAGCGTATTTTTCTGTTTCTCCAGTGTGCTGATTTGCAACAAGCCATGAACCAGCAATTGTTCTTTTTCTTCACTTATTTGCAACAATGCTAGATTTTCTCATACGCATGCTAGCAGCTTTAGTATAAAAATTATGGACTTCGCAACAAACATGGACACTTTCAAGGACATTAAATCGCGGAGAAGAGAACAAAGTGTGTGCCAGAAAATGAAGTAACCCCGGATATGCCACCTACGAAAAACGTCAATTATAAAGGCCAATTAGAAGCACAAGAAATATCATAAGATGACAAATGCATTACTTAATGTATAATTTGATAGGTTACAGATAGTGGGGTGTAGTGACTGACCAATAGAATTTTTGGGGAATGTATTACGAAAAAGGAATAAAAACTCATGACACCAGGAACAAAGGGCATTAGGTAGGGAATGATATCGATTGCATCCAGAAACCCTGTCACTCTATTTGGTGATTTGAGACTTAGACAAAACCATCCTCATCCATAGACTGCCCCATTACACTTTCTTCCTTATGAGGGCAGTGTCCCCTGCCCTTAGCTTAGATAGACTGACGGCGATCTAACTGATGTCCTGAAGATGAAGACTGACCCTGTATGCTGACCTATTCCGAGAAGGGTAATTATATACCGTTGCTTTTGAAAATTCATTTATTTTGCCTTTCCTTTCTAGGTACCAACTGCTGTGTGTTTTGATTAGAGACCTTAGTTAGAAGTTTTTTCCAAATTGATGTTCTAAATTGTTTTGCATGAAGCCCAACATGCTAATGCTAATTAGTGGTTAGATGAGGTGTTCCTCTTGACTGACGTTACTGACAGACTGACATGGTGCTATGCTGAACTAACCTTTAGGAGGTTCTATGTATTTTGATTTGTTATCTTCATATGATTATCTTATATTTGTGATCTTTGCATTGATGAAAACTTATCATAGTCGCAGCTTTGTGATAATGTTCTTTGCTTCTTGGTTTTGAGATTAATACATTTGCTATTAGATTGTAATCAATAGGGAATAAAATTCACAAAACTTCAATAAGGTGTGGTTATTCATGACTGAAAGGTCATGGTTGCGTCGAAGATTTATTAATGTCTAGAGTGAAATATATTGTGGTGATATATGTTAACGATATTATTGACATATGGTTTGATGTATTGATCAGTTGTCTCGTCTTACGGTGTCTCACCACTGGGTCCAAAGATTCATCGGCCTAAAACGAGTCCCGATGTGTATAAAATTAACATAGACGGACGCGTTAACAGAGGTGAAGAGGTTTTTTTACAAACTTACGTATTGAACAATATTGTGTACCACTTGAATGGTTTTGTGATGAGAGTCAATACGTTTTTAAAAGAAGTTATTCCAATAGCGATAGCTTCTGATATAGATGTGAATGTATATTTACAAAGTACGATTTGGAAATATGTGAAGGCATCACATTCTACTAAAAGATTTTCACCTTTTGTCTTTTGAAAAATTTAGCTGCTGTTGCAAACCTTTTTCCTTCTTTTTCCTTCTTGGAAGTGTGATTTGCAGATGTGCACTCAGCTAAAATATATCACAGCTCTAAGTGAAGGTACAACAAAAGGATGTACATATGAGAGAGTGTTTAATATTTAAAAGACTGGGACACGTCATGAAAGGTGAATGGAAGTTTTCCAAACCTTTAAAAGAGGTGAAGATGGGAAAAAGCCCAGGGTCTCATTTTAGATATTGGCGGACGGATTAATCCTCACAACGGTGACGTATATCCTGTCTGCCAAAATCTAAATCGCATTATGTGCTACGGGATTTAGATTTCGGGGTTGGACTATCCGTCACAGATGTGACGGACTAGTCTATCTGCCAATATCTAAATCAGGCACTCAGTCTTGTTGAAATACAAGGGATAGTGGAGTCGTAATCATATTGTATGTTTGACACAAAATCAAGGTGATATGTTATTGACTTGACATGCGATGCCATGTAGAGTCCATTTGTATTCAGGTAAATGAGCTGGATTGCTCTCAATGAGTTACAACTTTCAAACGACAATTAAAGATAATGCTAGTTCAGTGAGTAGGTCTTGTGTGTTGTGGTAAGATGTGAGAATGGTACACCAAAAAGAAAGGTTAATTTGTTACTTTGTTTCAAAGACATGTTTTTAAGAAAAGGGAGTGTGTTGTTTTGTCCCTATATAACATTGCACTAGTATGTATAAAATATATGTCATATATGTTTATATGTTTAGAATATAGGTTTTAGAATCTGGTTAAAAAGTATTGTATCACTGGAGTTCCGGACATATGTTAGGAGGCTCCTCCGAGTGCAAGTTTCCTTACCCAAATAAATTTACCTATCTTTATTATATGTGGTATTATACTTATCACATCTAATTATCCCATGAATTGGCAAGTACCAATAAGTGGCAAGATACCTGGCTCCTGCGATGCACTCCAAAGGGTTGACTTTTGGACTTAACAAGACTTTCAAATATTTTTCTCTTAGCAACTTCTGAAGTTAGAACATAGAAGGGTTGTTTCAGTGCTTACTTTAAGTCTGTGGTAGCCAGTAAGTCCCACCGACACTCATTTTTCGGGACTGACACTTTTTTTCCTTACCAGACTTTCACCCAGAGTAAGAGAGAGAAAACCAGAAAAGGCAAAAAGAAGGAGGAAGACAAGGATGTGAAAAACAGTGACAACTGGATAAAGCAGGGATGAAAAAGAACCTACAGGAGTGTTTTAAAAGTGGCAGTGATTAACTGGTGGTGGATTTAACAAGGCATGAGGGGAAATCATGAAGATGCAACCTTGGTATTCACTTCCCCAAACCAGACATCTTGGGCTGCTCAGGTTCTGATAAAAACTTTGGGTCTCACCACTTATTCTTTCACAAATTAAACACTGTTTGTTTTTCTTGATGCACTCTAGGACACAGTGACCAGGTGTGCTGTTTGTTTAAACTCCATGGATTCCCAGGTAGGACACTATAGTGATAAAGATGCAGACCCTTCCTAGGGGCAGTGCCAGCACCCACCGCACACCCATCCAACAAGGCAACACCAGTTAGGTGACCCTGCTAATTAAATGGGGCCAGGGACACGTGACCTGTTCCAATTATGCACCATGTAACCAGTGTCCATGTGATCCTTTATCACAGCATGCAGGCTCAGGGACCACAGCTTTACAATGGTGATGAGAAAGGTTGGAAAACTGTATCTCACCACCATTCTGTACTGTCTGCAAAGGGTGTGCCAAGTGATGTTCTTCTTGACGGAGGCAGTGCCTTGGGTCACATCCGTGCTGCCAAGAGGAAGCAGTGCTGTCAATGGGATGCAGGAGATGGGTGCGCCCTCATCTCACAAGGTGAAATGGGGCCATCTGTAAGGCCACAGTGGAGTGCTAATACTGAAGCATGTGGACCCCTCTGGCATTAGCAGGAACCAACGGAGCTACACGCACCTAAGGCCGCACAGGTGGTAGAGTTTAGGGAGCCAGCAGGGTGCTGCAGGTAGCACAGTGTGCCCTCAAGGCATGAGGCTCCTGGACACGGCTAGCCCCTACTGAAAAAGATGGCCCTGATGGAGCACCAAGGGGCCAATTTAGAACTTGGCTGATAGGTTACTTCAGCACAACGGTGACAGATATCCCATCCACAAAAATCTATATCCAATTCAATATAATGGCATTTAGATTTTGCCAGATGGGACATCACCATTGTGACAGAGTAACCCGTCCACCAAGTACTAAATCAGGTCCCAAGTCTGCAAAGAACAAGCAGCCCTCCCATCCAGCTTTTCTTTAGGGCCACCGTGAGCGATGCCCACATACTATGTTGCTACAGCGGCGAGCAAACAAATCGGTCATGGGCACATGAGCTGTGGACACCAAGAAAGGAGAGCCAACAGATTAAGATGCCCCTGCCAGAACCAGCTAATGATAGGCAAGGGTTCTGCTGAGCCAGCCTTGAGATGATAGCGCAAGCCCTATTCACAAAATAGGCCATGAGCCAGGACCCCAAATTTAAGCCATTTGTACCACTTGGGGGTGGGTTCTAGCATGATATTTTTGCGAGGTATAGATGCCTATAGATGAAAAATATGTGATAGCAAGTCATCACTCTTTGCCTTTTGTCTGATATTATTGGATTAGCAACCTGTCGAAAAAAATAATGTTTTTGAGAAATAGCATACAAATTCATCATAATATGGGGAAAAATAAATCTAATTCCACCAGATTGGTTAAATTCAATTTAATTTGAAAATAATTATGATTATTAATTATAATAATAACAATATAGTCCTTAAAATAATAAGAATAAAACTTCATTGTATTCCTCATATATTGTTATAGTTTTATATGCATAATTTTCACTTACAATTTCAATTAATAATAGTTTTACATAGGCGATGTATGTCATGAGTGAACATAAACACAGTATTATTGTTCACATTCGTCGTCATCATCTTCTTCTTCTGAATAGGTGTCATCATTCTCTGCATCTGTTTGATTTTCACAGGTGGGAAGTCTTCACGTCAGTGCACTTGAGGTCATTTGGACAGCAGACACATGTTGGCAGTTCGCAGTTTGCAGTTCCTAATGCAGTTGCATGTTAGTAGATCTAACACAGCCTCATGTGCTGGCTATCCCTGCATCTAGTCCACTACCAGTTGCTCTGCTCCCTCGTGTTTTTCCAACTTCCAACCTCTACCAATTGGACTAGGTGTCTGTGGATCATTCAGGAGACATCTCTTGCGTGTAGTGGCTTGATAATTCACACGTTAGTCATGTTTCTTCAAACAGTCCCTGCAAGGTGAAAGTTAATGAATGTCTACCTCACTCTTCTTTGCACAGAATAGTTGATATCTCAAGTCATTCATGTGATGAACTGACGATTTTGGTGCATACATCAAGCATGAGAATTGGTGCAATTTGTCCATTAGTTTTTCAGAGAGATCCCATTTGTTTCCAAGCTGCGAAAATGTCTCCTGCGTATTTCTGTTGGCTGATAGGATTTTGAATGCACTTACTTTTCCTTTTCCTGCAAAGGCACTAATGTGTCACATCTGGTAAACATATGGAGACCTATCGTAGCTCGACAAATATTTTCACCAAACACGTTGAAGCTATTTCCCCAATGTCAAGGAAGAGCATGCGTATTAAAGTACCACATTTCAGAAATAATTTAGCAATGATTCTGTCATGGAATCCCAAACACATAACATCAGTTTCATCTGAGCTTATCATTACTTCTTCATAGCCCTCATTATCAGCGTGTGCAGCATGCAGCAACAAACTACCATCTGCTGTTGAGATCGGGCACTTCGTGGCTCCCTTCAGATGTGATTTTGTAGCATGCATCATCAGAGTTCTCAAACAGTGATCAAGTCTGTTTAGAGTGCGAAAGATTTCAACATTGCCTGTCAGCATTTTTACAGTGTACAGGAGCAACAATTGCTAGTGGGGGGGGGGTTCTACTGGCCATTTGTGTCTACATATATAATGTCCTGACTAAATGATTGCATAAGTAAGGCGATCCTTTCGGATGGCTTTGTGTTTTCTGGATCTCCAGTCAAAAGTCCTAATAGGAACCGTTTAAGGTAATCAGGCACTGAAAATGAATCTTTATCAATGTGTCATGGATGAGATGGCTATGGTATTGATGTCAAGTTTGCTTTAATCATTGTTCTTATGTGCAATGATATTTGATCAATGATCTGGTTCATGTATGTTGCCTTAACCTGATAACTCTGTGTTCAAACTCTGGTTTTCTCTTACAACGTCCTCGAGCATGACACTATTGGGTTAGGCAATAATTTTCCTGTGTTGTCTGGGAATATTTGGAGGCTGTCACTGAACTCGGAGTCCAGTTTTCTTCGAATATGCTTCATGGTTGATTAATCTATTCCCCGTATTACGATGTTTGTCATGAGGGTTTAAAGCTTTTCAGTGAGAGTTGTTACACATATTACCTCCATGTTAGGAACAGTCACAGTTCTAATGTATTAAAATAGTTCATCTTATGCTCCATCTCTCATAATTTAGTAGCGATCATCGGTTTGAATGCTAGATGCATAATCTTCCTTCTTCGCTTTAACCCTTGTACAGTTCTTATAACAAGATGCATGATAATGGGCTTCTGCAGCCTCTATGTCCCTACTACAAACTGGTAAGATCTTTGAATCACAATTAATGGTTACACACTCTTGAATCTTTTTGTCAACTCTAAGCTCAATGGCCTTGATTAATTTCTCATGTGTTGATGTTCCCTTCCCGCATTTTATCTTTCCACAAAATATACATTCTTCAGCATACATGTTTGGCTTTAGTGATGTTCTTCTGTTTAAGTATTTACTCATGCACTCACTTTTTCCAGCATCATCACTGACAGTTGCTTCAGCTTCGGTTAATAGTCTGTCAAATCTAATCAAATCAGATTAATAGAGTGCAACTACTCATCCGTAAGGTTCTCAAGGCGCTGAGCTTCAGTTGAAGAGCCAGGTTTTAAGGTCCTTCTTGAATTGGGATAGCGATGGTGACTGCATAAGGTGCAGGGTGTTCCAGCTCTTTGTTGTGAGGTAGGCGAAGGATCTTCTACCAGCTGAGGTCTTTCGGATATGGGGTACGATAGCTAGTGCTTGTTGAACGGAGAGGTCTGGTGGGGGAGTAGAAGGTGATGCAGTGGTTGAGGTAGCCAGGTCCTAGGTCGTGGAGGGCCTTGTATGCGGGGCATGGAGTTTGAATTTAATTCAGGCCAGTGGAGGTCTCTTAGGTGATTGTACATGTGTTTGCGGCCGGGAATGTCCAGGATGAGTCTGGTGGAGGTGTTTTGGATGTGCTGTAGTTTATTCAGGTTCTGCTGGGTGGTGACGGCGTAAAGGGTGTTGACATAGTCGAGTGTGCTAGTAACCAGGACATGGGTGATGATTCTGCAGCAGTCCTTTGGGATCCATTAGTAGATCTTCCGGAGAAGTCAGAGTGTGTGGAAATAGGAGGATGCAACTGAGTTGACTTGGTGGTTCATGGTGAGCGATGAGTCCAGGATGAAGCCAAGGTTACATGCGTTGTGTGTTAGGGGAGTGCCGAGGGTGGATGGCCACCAGGAGGTATCCCAGACTGATGTGGAAGGGTCCCAGGATGAGGATCTCGGTCTTGTCAGAGTTGAGCTTGAGGCAGCTGTCCTTCACCAAGGCAGTGACAGCTTCCATCCCCTTGTGGAAATTCTTCTTGGCTGTTGTGGATTTTTTGGTCATTGAGGTGATTAGCTGGGTATTGGCGGTTTGGGAGACGATGTTCAGCCCATGGTTCCTGACGTTGGATGTGAGCGGGCCATGTAGATGTTGAAGAGTGTGGGGCTCAAGGAGGTACCTTGTGGAACTCCGCAGCTGATCTCCATAGGATTTGACAGGTAAAGCAGGAGTTTGACTCTCTGCGTTCTGCCATATAGGAAGGAGCGTATGCATTGTAGGGACTTTCCACAGATGCCAGCTGCATGGACTCTGGAGCAGAGGGTGAGATGCAAGACCATGTTAAAACCAGCTGATAGGTCCAGGAGGAAGAGGGCTGCTGTATGGCTGCGGTTCAGGAGCGAGCAGATGTCATCTGTGACAGCAAGGAGGGCGGTCTCCGTGCTGTGGTTGCTCCTGAAACCTAACTGGGAGATGTTCAGGATGTTGTTGTCTTCGATGTGCTTCTGGAGGTGAGCATTGATGGCCTTTTCAATGACCTTGGCTGGGAAAGGCAGCAGAGAGATGGGGCGGTAAGTCTTGAAGTCCAGGGGGTCGGCGTGAGTTTCTTCAGGAGCAGGCAATCTCAGCGTGCTTCTAGTCCTCTGGGAAGGCTATCTCTATGGAATAGTTGAGGGTATGGCAGAGCTCAGGTGCGGGCTCTGGAGTGGATGTTGCTCATGATGGTGCAGGTCTCGTACGTGGTGAGGGTGGTCCAGTGGTGCAGGATCTGTGGTGGTTCGCTGGGTCAGAGATGGAGGGTTGTTTGTGGGTTCAGAGGTTCTTGGGATCCAAAGCTGTCATATATGCCTTTGATTTTTCGGTGGAAGAAGTTGGCTTGTCCGTTGCAGAGGTCTTGAGATGGAGGATTGCTTGCCATTTCCATTGGGGTTTAGCAAACTCTTTGACCATGGCAAAGAGCTATTTGGTGTTTTGAGCAGTGGTGCTGATACAGTCCTGCAGAGCGGCTTTCCTGGTAACTCTGATGAGGTGGTGGTGAGATTGGGTGGCAGCTTTGAATGCCTCGAAGTCTTCCAGTGATTTGCTATTTCTCTAAATTTTATCTAGCCATCTGCAGGTGTGCTTGGAGTCCTGGAGTGCAGGGAGAACCAGCTGGCCTTCTTGAGGTGGTGTTTAGCTGAGGTCTTAGTGAGAGGTGCTAGGGTGTTGGCACATTCGGAGATCCATTGGTGGAAGTTCCATGCTGAGATGTTAGTGTCTGCGGTGAGGGGTGGGGGAGACTCGCTGAGGGTGCTGGTGAGCTGTTCCTTGGTGATCTGGTTCCTTTTTCTGCTTGGGGCTTGGAGTATGCGGAGGTGGATGGTTGGTGAGGTGATGCTCAAATGGATGCAGTGATGGTCCATCGAGTGTAGAGTGGAGGTGTTGTCGATGGTGATGTTGTTGCTGGTGGAAAAGATGGCATCAAGTGTATGTCCAGCGATGTGTGTTGACGAGGTGACCAGCTGCTTTGGTCCTATTGTGGCAAAGTTATTGAGCAGGGAATCGGTCTTGGTGTTGTTACGGTTGTCAATGTGGTAGCTGAGGTCGCTGAGGAGGAAGTAGTTCGAGGAGGCGAGAGCTTGAGCGGAAATTATGTCAACAATGGACTCGCTGAAGGCAGTTCGGGGGCTGGGTGGCCTGTAGATGAGGGTGCAGTGGAAGGTTGACTTGGGGGTGGTGTGTATCTAAAAATCGAGGTGCTCCATGAGGGGGTGCGTTCTTCTGCATTGGTTGTCAGGCAAAGGGTGGATTTGTGTACAATGGGCAGGACTTTGCCTGGGTGAGAAGGTCGTTCTTTACGGAGCAGTTTGTAGCTGCTGGAGATGGCGATGTCTGGTGCAAACGCTGGGTTTGTCCATGTTTCGGTGAGAAAGGAAATGTCCGGGGAGGTGGAGTCTAGTAGGTCCCAGAGTTCTACAGAGTTTTTGTGGAGGGAGCGGATATTGAGGAGGATGCAGCTGAGGCCCTCCAGGTTGGTGTTTGATGGCTCATTGGTGGGAGGGTCTGGTGCTTGGTGTAGGGTGAGGGTGTGGTGGCAGTACAGGTATGAGAATGGTCCATGGGTTACTCTGGGTGATGCAAGATAGCAGGCGGCGGAGCATCCGCGTTGTAGCGATGGAAAGTCGGAGGACCAGGGTTTACGGCGCTGGGTGTCTTCGAGGCACGGATGGGCACAAATGGGCTTGCCTTCGGTGTGCCAGAGGCTGCCATTGAGAAGGGGAGGGAGGCAGGGGTTCCGGTCAGCTGGGAGGCGGGAAGGCTGGAAAGCGCTTTGCCTACGAGGGATGTGCTGGGGCCACAGGGGAAGCAGCGGCAGGGAATGGAACGCGATTGATGTAGGAAGAGTGAAAGACTGAAGGAGAGAGAGACAAGAGAGAAAAAGAAACAATAAAGATGACAGAAAAATAAGCAAAAGTAAAAAATGACAACAAGATACTTACATACAGATGGCCACTAACCCACCAGGGATGAGGAGCAGGCAGGAGCCTGCAGGTGGAGGTGGTCCTTGAACTGAGAGTCAAGCAGGCTCTCAGTTCGAATGCAGCAGAGGCAGCAGCAGCAACAGGTAAAGATCAGCAGAGGAGAGCGTGTAGATGCTGACCAGGAGATTAGAGGAGTCGCCCTCTCAGTGTGCAGAGGCCTCCATTAAGAAGGGGAAGGAGGCTGGGGGTCTGACCAGTTATTAGGCGGGAGGGCAAGAAAGCGCTTCGCAGGGAGGGAGGGGGCTGGGGCACAGGGGCAGCAGCGGTGGGGAATGAAACAAGGGAAACGCAGGGAGAGTGAAAGGCTGATGTAGAGAGAAAGAGACAAGAAAGAGAGAAAAAGAAAAACAATGACAGAAATTAATCAAAATTGAAAAGTGACAGCAAGATACTTACGTACAGATGGCCACTAGGCCACCAGGGATGAAGAGGAGGAGGGAGCCTGTGGGTGGATGAGGGCCTTGAACTGAGAGTCAGACAGGCTCTCAGTTTGAACACAGCAGAGGTAGCACATAGTCTGTAAATCTCACTTCATAGTAAACACTTACTGTGGTAAAATACTTGGGGAACCGTGTTGCTTTCCACATTTCTCGCAATGTCTAACAGTGAAATGTGATTCCTTACTTGAGTTGCCTCTAACAAAGTTTTCCATGATGAGTAGTCCAGCTGGCTTGTCAGCGTAGCTACATGTTGGGCATTTGACCATAAATGAGTTATACACTGGGGATCAGAGGGACAGGACGTACTTGTTTCAGTCTTCTTCATGATGCTGCGCAGTCATTCACCACCAGCTCTGGAAAAAGAAATTAATTTTAAAATTGTCTAAATTACATTTGGTGTACGTAATATAATCATACTTACTATTATAATTATTATCAATGTATATAATCACATTTACTGTAATTGTACATTTTTATAATAAAAATTCATAATAATCAAAGTTATGAAAACAGTTCCCTTTACATCAAGGTATCTTGGGAGTGGAATAGTAACTCACCAAATGCAAAGAGTTATGACTTGCTATCACATATTTTCCATCTATAGGCGTCCATACCTTGCCAATAAATCATATCAAAACCCATCCCCCCATGTGGTACTGATAACATTGTTGGCCCAAGGCCTAAAACAAATTAACCACAGAAAGATGAAAGAGCTCTGATTCTCCCAGGAGAAGAGGGAATCCACGCTGCCAATGCAAGCCCCCCGCTGCACCTAGTTATGTTCACTGTCAGCCACACTCCTTTACAGATTTCAAAGGGGCAGCGCGGTGGCAAGCAATACCCACTAGAGGGCACTGAATCATAAGAAACACCAACTAAAAGGTCAAGTATAGCAGACAGTCCTCATACAGAACCACCATGTCTGAAGCACAGAAAGAATAGTGAGCGACCCCTCTGGAACACAGAGAAATCCAAAACAAACTCATTTGGGACACCTTATCACTGGGTCACCTACAGAAAGAAAACTACAGAAACCGGGTGCATCAACTCATTGAGCACAGTCCTCATACAGAACCACCATGTCTGAAGCACAGAAAGAATAGTGAGCGACCCCCCTGGAACACAGAGAAATCCAAAACAAACACATTTGGGGCACCTTATTACTGGGTCACCTACAGAAAGAAAACTACAGAAACCGGGTGCATCAACTCATTGAGCACCAATAAGTTAAACAAAAAGTCTCTGGGTACCAACAGCAGCCCACTGGCAAAGGAGAACAGGCAATAGAAGGTTGATGTCATTACCCAGCATCCCCAAAACCCACCAGCTCTCAACACTTCATCTGTTTTGCTCATTTGTTTGAAAGAGAGGAGCACAATCAGGCATTGTACACCGAAAGCAGGCAAGCCTCGCTGAGGTAAGCACTCTGTAAAGCACCTCTGTGAGACACTGCCAAAGGTGACAGCTCAGCCCAAGCAGGCAAGTCCGGAAGGGAGATGTGGCACCAAGAAAGAAGAGTTGCCGCCTGACCAGTGCCTGAAGCCCAGACCCTGCTGCAGCTACCCACTGGTGGTGGAGGGACAGAGTGAGATTCAGCAGGACAGCCTCAAACACAGCAGGCTTGCGTGCCCTAAAACAATAAGTTGAAGCCACTACTTGTGCTCTACAACTACCCAAGTGGAAGTCTGCTGCAGCCACAGGGAGGAGAAGAGACTGTGTGAATCATTCGGCAAACTGGCAGCACCAACAAGCAAGAACAGGGAAGTACAGCACTGCAATTGGGGCTGCTGCTTGGGCACAGCCCGTCAAGGAAGTAAGAAGCCATGTTAACTCCAACCAAACAAGCCCCAGTACCCAAGATTTCAGGAGCAGCCCTCTGTCCTCTCAGTGTCAATGATACTAACGGAAGCCATGGCGGGAGTGAAGAGCGTTGTGCATCCCTCATGGGCTACCTGGGAGTACCACAGGCACAGCAGAGACAAACTGTCGCGTAGGCTCTCATTATCCTAATGAGACTACTGGATTTTGAGCGGCAAGATCGTTCACAGTGTGGGGGACTGAGTCTGACCCACAGTGGATGACACTTGTCACTCTAAATCCGTGTTTTGCTCCGGCTAACTAGCAGTGCCTCATCTATCCCAAATGGAAGAGACAATTGGTCAGCCGAGCGCATGACATCTTAGTACTTCCCAGGGAAGCCGTGGTCACTCAGGTCACAACCGGTTCTCTCATTTATAAATGACAAAGGCAGTGTAAGTTTTAAAGATTGGTTTAATAAAACTACTGCATTTTGGATAGCAAAGCATGAGCTGCAATAACCAGAACTACACAACACAGTAAGATTAAAATAGTAACGATGAGAGTGAAGCACAAGAATAAGGCTATCATAGTGCCACTAGATTATTTTCTCTCTAAGTTATATTTAGAGCACAGCATGTTAAGCTCTAAGCCTGCCTTTCAGGTTCCCCCGGGAGGACATCAACCCTCATACCTGAGCAAAGGCCTGTAATCTGCATCAGCATCTGCAACGGGGCATTCAGTATCTAGGTGTAGGTTCCTGGCTGGAATCTCCCTCTTGACGTATACTAGGACTAGACAGTGTTTTTATAACTAACACGCAGATTTTCTAAGAAAATATCCCTACGTAAGGATGTGTATTTTCTACGAATACTGGAGACTAAACCTCTACCACGTTTACCGGCAATGTACCAGACTGTAGCCTTGACTGAAGCACAGAGCGATCAAGAATGCATTATTTGAGAACACAGTGCTGAACTAAGCTAAACAGTGTGATAGAAGAAATTAAAACCGTAAAACTGATTATTGTAAAATAACAGTGTGAAGGTGAATAAAAAATATCTAGGGCAAAGTGCACAGCAGCCTAGTGTGTTAAACTAACGTGCATGAAGCTATATTAAAAATGGCTACACTACAAAACACTCAACACAAAGGGCACAAGGCCACCCCACAGAACTGTGCAAGTCACGCCTAGAAGAAGAAGGACAGCCAACAGCCCAAAGTCAACAAAGAGCAAGGCAAACAGCGGCAGCATCCAAGGCTATTCCTAATAGTAAACTGTGGCATTGCATGAAGCCACCACCTGAGAACACTGCCAAAAAGAGACAGCAAAAGAGAATCGGTGGCAGAGCCAACCACCTGTGAAAACTACCAAAAAGAGGCAGCAAAAGAGAATTGGCGGCAGAGCCAAAAAGTCACCCCAGCTAAGGTGAGGTCCAACAGCACCAGCTGGCCCCAGCATCACACAGATACAGTCTGATGAGCGAGAAAAAGAAACCGCTACTGCCTTGTGGCACCACCAGAGAACTAGCTACAGAGGTAAAGCAGAGAGGAGCTGTCTCTCCAAAGAGGTGAAGAGTGGAGTAGATGATCCAAGCAGCAAAATGGAGACAAACTCTCTGACTCTGGCCTCCATCTGAGAAAGGGGTGGAGGCCTCACAAGGGGACACCCAGAGCACAAAGTGCAACCTACTCTGTTCCACCCAGTAAAGAAGCTGAGTTTACATACCCCAGAACCACCAGCCTGACTGTCCATGCCTGCCAGAGGACATGATCAACAGGATGTGGGAAGCCCAAGGGAAACAAGGCCAAACCAAAAAGTGGACATAAATAGGCAATGCCACAAATGTGGTCCAGACACCAGGACCCCATCCATGCCTGATGTCAGCAGAGCTTAAAGGCTCTAGTTCTGCAACACCCAGAGAAAAGAAGCAGAACCACAGCTACTTCCTGCCAATGGAGGAAGGTCCTAGAATGAGAACACCATGGAGTAGTAAAGTCTAAGAAGGTCCCGAAGAGAGAACAAGCAACACGTGGCCGGACACCACACAGCTCTCGATAAGAAAATGAGAATTGGATCAGCAACCGCTTGATCATCACCAATCCGGAGTTCAACACCTGAGGGAGGTGGTCAGACCACTTAAGCTGCCGGATGCTGAGAGGCCCTGTTGGCTGGTCCTGAAGAAAGTGCATGCCTCTGGGCACATTATTCTAGCAACTAGGCCTGCTTGTGCCCTTTAGCCCAGTTACATTTTATTCTGCTTCATTTTTATTATTTCAGAATAGGCCACCTTTGTAGTGTTGTTTTATTTTCTTTATCTAGTTGTTCTTTTGCCTAGGAAAGCATTGCTTTTCTCGGCAAGTCATTCTTTCACTTTGTGCTTTCCTCAAGGCTGCAGCGAGATAGGGTTGCCGGCACAAGTGGTATATTGCGTCTCCAGTGTTCCAGTGCAAACATTAAATACTAACCCAGCACGAGCTGCCCCAGCGCAACCACATGCAGTCACAACAAGCATTAACCCTGCAGCTGTAGATTCGATCATGGGTAAAGTACAGGCCAAACGGGAGGAGATTCCATTTTGGTTAGCTCAAAAAATAAATGCACTGGAAGCAGTTTTCCCCCATACGAGACCTCAGGATAAACATAGAATACTCACTATGTGCTTGCCGTTTGAGATAGCTCCCACAATAGATAACTGCAATACTTTGGGCATGGTATTTGCCACGCTCTATACTACCTCACACCGTATACCAACACTTTCCAATGTTCCGGAAGTGTTAAAACAAATCCATGATGAGGGGCAGCCTCAGCCCTGGACTTGGGGATGCAACTAATGGGCAATTTTGCCAGAGTATCTTCAATAATAAAATTAGCAAACTTAGAGGGAAATCCATTGCACAGCCCATACAGGATCAAGAACGCGAGCTGCAGAAGATTATCGCTGAGACCTACTCTAGTATTAGTCGAGATAGTCTGGGAGCAAGACCTATTAAAACCACAATTACAGGGTAAATTCAATAAGGATTCTACTAAGCAAGCACCTGAGGGTTCTAAAAAAACACTGGGATAAACAAAAACAAACACCTAAAAAAGAAAGGGGAGACTCTCCGCATTCGTAGACCCTCAAAATTGCTATAATCTTAAATATAGAGATAATATAAAAAACCCTAATAGATATCAATCTAAGGATACATGCCAATCTTGCTCCTTTCAGGACTCACTGGATAAGCACAGTGAGAGAGGTGGGCAGTCAGAATAGTGAACTGAGTATGTGAAACTGAGAAAGGACTCACAATGCTCGTCAGAAGTTTCTGTTAGGCAAGAAGAGAAACTTCCCCAACAAAAACCCCAATTCAAAAAGAAAAAAGTGGCAGCGATTTCAATATGAAATGCCACTCATTATGAGAGCTTTACTGAAGAACTGGAAGTGGACACTGGCACTGCTAGACAGTGCGGCAGAGGACACAATAGTTCACCGGAATCTTCAAGAGCATCTGGAGGTGAAAGCAACTGATGACTTTTTACAAGTCGAGACTGTGGACATGCGCATCTCCACACCCGATAGGCTGTATAAACTACAAGTACAATTAGAAGGAGACATTGAGCGCACAATGGACGCCATCTTTTGGGATCACGTTGTTACCAATCATGATATTTTACTGGCCAAAAATGATTAGCCACCATAATTTGTTCGTAATCTCCCATATGGGGAAGAGGTAATTGAAATCTCTTTCTCGCCCCTTGTTTTCAGAGAGCTCAGGGAGGCTTACATCAATGATTGGACGAAGGCGCAGGTACCCGCATTATATCGCAACCATGATGAGTGGTATATAAAGATGCGCCCTACCATATAATACCTATTAGATCTCAACCCCAACCACAGCCCCAATACCCAAAAAAGCATGAAGCTAGTGCACCGTGAGGGAAATCCTCACACAGCTAGAGTTCCAGGGCGTAATTGTACCCTGTGCCTCTACAGTGAACAATCCTTTGTTCCTCGTAGCCAAACTGGACCATTCATATAGAATAGTCTTAGACTATAGACATTTAAATAGTCGTATAATGCACATTTGCCATTCAAAATGCACACAGTACAGCACTTAATAACAATATAGGCCCTCATTACCACCCTTGTGGTCGGTGATAAAGTGGTGGTAATACCGCCAACAAGCTGGCGGTAACTACTGGCAAATTATGACCATGGCAGAAAGATCTCCGAAAGACAGCCAATGTACCACAATGACTGCCAGGGCAGAAACAACAGCCACCACAGCGGTGGCCGCCTACAGCCAGTCAGAAGTCAATGTTCCCCCCACCATACTAAGACCCTGCAAACCACCACCTTTTCCGGGGAGGTACCAATGACATCAAAAGCCTGGTGGAAACTGAGCTCAGAAGTGAAAGGACTCACCATTGGAGACACAGGGAAGAACCACACCGCCATGGAATCTGAACTGAACGTTTTTCCGATGATATTCTACGTTCTGCTCCACCACGAACACCAACACCAGAGAAGACGACGACCGTGAGGACAGCCACCTAGCACACAAGGGAAGGGGGGAGGAAAAAAGAGTGACACACACACGCACAACACACCTCCGACACACACACACCATACACACAACCATATGCATTACAAAACAATTTGACCCTGTAACTCGGCTGAACAATGCAAGGACAAAATTATTTCGCCAAAGTGTTTGTAAGAAGATCAACACAGTATAAATAATAATTTAGGCAAGACAATAGATATATACATATTTACAGAAAAAAGGGACACAGCCCAGTCCTCAATTTGCGTGGGCCACATGGCCACAGGCCAAAGTCCAAGGCCAAACAGGCCACCTGCTCCAACACGGAGAGAACACTGCAGGGGCATCAGTTGGTAAATAGGCAGGCACCTCAGGGGGAAGGGGATGGTGGGGTCACCTCAGCTGGGAGATGTAACAAGACCACTGGTTCTGGAGTGGGCAACGTGCCCTGTGCTTGATTCTGGGAAGTGAGGGGCCACAGTCTCACAAGTTGGTGTCTTACCCACTCATTCTGGAGGGGGCAACGTGCCCTGTGCTTGATCCTGGGGAGTGATGGGCCACAGTCTCTCAGGTGGGTGTCTTACCCACTGGTTCTGGAGGGGACAACGTGCCCTGTGCTTTATCCTGGGGAGTGATGGGCCACAGTCTCTCAGGTGGGTAGCTCACCCACTGGTTCTGGAGGGGGGGCAACATACCCTGTGCTTGATCCTGGGGAGTGATGGGCCACAGTCTCTCAGGTGGGTGTCTTACCCACTGGTTCTGGAGTGGACAGGCCACACAGCAGCCCATGGGGCAGGATTACATACTGTCCGCCGGCGGTGATGGCTGCACAGTGGTGGTGCTGCTGGTGAGGGGAGGCTCCTGCTCATCCCCTGCAACCTCAGACGGCTGCACAGTGATGGTGCTGCTGGAGTAGGGAGGCTCCTGCCCATCCCCTGCAACCTCGGATGGCTGCCCAGTGTTGGTGCTGCTGGTGGGGGGAGGCTCCTGCCCATCCCCTGCAACCTCAGACGGCTGCACAGTGGTGGTGCTGCTGGAGGGGGAGGCTTCTGGGCATCCCCTGCATCCTCGGGCGGCTGCACAGTGGTGGTGCTGCTGGAGGGGGGAGGCTCCTGCCCGTCCCCTACACCCCCAGGCACATGCACAACCATGGTTGCTGGTGGGGGCTCCGTCACAGTTCCTGGTCCATGCTCCTTATCCTTCCTGCCTGCTGGTGCAGACTTCTTGCTCTTCCTGCCTGCTAGTGCAGGCTCCTTGTTCTTCCTGCCTCCTGGTGCAGGCTCCTTGCTCTTCCTGCCTTCTGGGGCAGGCTCCTTTTTCTTCCAGCCTGCTGGGGCAGACTCCTTGGCCTTTCAGAAGGCAGTTGCAGGCCCTTTGCCCTTCTTGCCGGCTGGGGCAGTCCCCCTCCCCTTAAGGCTGGCTGGTGCAGGCTCCTTCCTCTTCAATACATGTGGCCTGGATCCGTTTCCACCATGAGTGGGTGCAGTTAGGACTGGGCCCGTGGACTGTGTGGCTGAGGTGTTTGGCTGGGTTTGTGATACCCTGCCCATACATGCAGGACAGGGGAAGGGGTAGGGAAGAGATCAATGGTGGATAGGAACAGTTTTTTCTGGGAATTGTGGTGTGAAGAGGGAGAAGGAATGGGAGTGGAGGGTGAGGGAGTGGTTTTTGGAGGTGTCTGTCTGCTGCTTTTAGGTGCAGGTGCATGGGCTGTATGCTGTTGTGAGGTGGATGGCTGTTGGGTGTCTGAGTGCTTGAGTTGGGGGAACAGACACAGTCGGAGAGGACACAGACAGGGGATGTGAGCATGGCTGTTGTGGAGGTGTCTGCCAGTGAGGTGTGTGTTCTGCTTGGTGTGGTGATGATGCTGGTATTGGATGATAATGTAGTGCATGCAGTTGTGAGTGTATACGTGGCTGGGAGGGAGGAGGAGGAGGGGGAGGAGGGGAAGACAGTGGAAATAGCGGATGTTACTGTGTCTGCAACTGGATGGTGTTTGTGTGAGTGCCTGTGGGATGAAGTGTGGTGCCTGAGTTTTCCTGTGACACTCTTGGGTGTTGTCTTGTGTGCATGCTCACAGAAGTGTCCGCCACCACCAGGGAGCTTCCACCGGAAGAGGTATCTGTGCCTGAAGTGTCCTCTCCAGTCTCCGCTGTGGTGCTCCCCTCGCCCTCTGTCCCACTGGTGCCCTCACCATCGGTGGACTGTGCCTCCTGGGTCCTGTGGGATGCAACTCCCTCCATCGCCGGTGCCTATGGTCCTCTGCTAGATGATGCTAATGCACATAAGGCAGGATGACAAAACAAGAAATGGGGGAAGAGACAAAGGATACACTGGGTCAATGGGTGCACCAACACCACCATTGGTGTACACACTACCCTCACACACACGGAACAGGCCTATGCAATATACATTGCACTACCAGAGAAATAGTTAGCCACCAAGGCATGGGGAGGGGCACACATGGCCAATTGCAGCACACCTGAGACCCATGCAGCCCTGACCAGTAGTGGATGCATATGAGCTAGGTAGCAAGATGTTCCCTTCTAAACCCTAGCCACCAGGGGACCTATGCTGCAATGTCAGGCCTGGCCTAGGGGCACCCACTGACACACATCCCCCACACGGATACCACCCTACCATGCGTAAGTTGTAATGATGGGCACTGTACTAACCCCCTTCTGGCTGCTGTGATTCCCCAAGCGCCCATCCAGCTCAGGATAGACCACCGCCAGTATGCGGGCCATCAGGGGGGTCAGGGTTCGACAGGCACCCCTTCCTCATTGGGAAGCCATCCCCAGCTGGGCCTCTGCTGTCTTCCGTGCCCAGCGTCTCAGGTCCGCCCATCGTTTGCGACAGTGGGTGCTCCACCTGCCATAGACCCCCAGGGTCCACACCTCCTTGGCAATGGCATGCCATATACCCTTTTTTGATGGCCGCTGACCTGCAGAGGCAATACACACAGGAAAATAACATTAGTCAAACAGTCCTGCTTGTTACACATATGGCCACCATACCCCTTCACATCACCATTTACACACACATGGCCCACCATGAAACCTGTACGCCGCCAAGAGGACTTCCATCCACCCCCTTACACGAGGCCTTCACACACACAACTCCATGCATTCATGCCACATTCATGCCACATGCACAGTGTACTCACCTGTTGGTCTGGAGGCCCATACAGCAGTCCGTACTGGGGTAGGACCCCATCCACCAGTTTCTCCAACTCCTCCGAAATGAAGGCTGGGGCCCTTTCCCCTGTCACACAGGCCCTGGTAGGTTCCAGACACAAGTCACAGTAGCACATGCAGTATAGGTACTCTCCTATGGAAGGTCAGGTAACAAGTGAGGAATCAGATAGTAAAATGGGGGTTACGTCCGCTGCGGTGCATACCGTCACCACCGGCGTAGATCACCATTGGCCACTGTAACCCATAGGGCCGAATGTTAGCCAATGAGGAGTCGCACGGTGGTTCCCGACCGCCTCCCGCAACGGCGTACAACGTCAGCAGAATTACCTCACTTCCACCTGTCCATCCACACAGGACAGGTGGACGCCATTTCAGGGTGAGAGGGGCAGGCCCTACAATAATTCTGCATCACAAGGGATACTAGCACATACTGGACAAATCACAATGACCCATGACATGTGTACAGGAGTGAGGAGCCTGTCCCAAACTGAACAATGGAACTACAACATTATGACCCACGAATCACCACGGCGGACATTCAATGGCCGCAAAACCATTGGCGGTAAATACCGCCACACTCACAATGAACACCCATAAACAAAACAACACCACATTGGACAATTCTGACACCCATACACACACCACACCCACACTCCCATATCCCTATAAAACACCCACCCACATTACCCACAACCCTTTAACAACAACAATTACTGACAGGAGATTGACACCAAGACCTACTACCAACTAGAGCTACACACTACTCACACCTATACACCACTCACGCATTACACATCACACACACCAACACATTACCCAACACACCCTCACCAACACCTCACACAACACCCATCACATCACAAAAACACCCCTGTTTCACAGAGAAGGAGCTAAGGGTCATGGTGGAGGAAATCGTCAGGGTAAAGCCACAGCTATTTGGAGCACAGGTGCAGCAGATATCTATAGCTAGGAAGATGGAGCCATGGCAGAGAATCGTGGACAGGGTCAACGCCGTGGGACAGCACTCAAGAACCAGGGATGACATCAGGAAGAGGTGGAACAACCTACGGGGGAAGGTATGTTCCATAGCAGGAAGACACCAGCTCGCTGTACAGAGGGCTGGTGGTAGATCTCCACCTCGTCCCCCACAACTCACAACATGAGAGGAGCAAGTCTTGGCAAAACTGCATCCTGACGGCCTGGCTGGAGTCAGAGAAGGACTGGACTCTGGTAAGTCAACTCTCTGCTATTTTCATCCCCCTACCAGCATGCCATCACATTCCCTCACCCTCACTCCCATCACTCCACTACATCCCACACACCCCACCATCACATCTCACTCATCCCAATGCCAAGCCCTGCATGCTGCACCAATGCATGGACACCCCTCACAGCCCTGCATGGACAATCATCACTAAAGCATGCATAGCAGAGAGAACAAACAATCCCACCATATACTAACATACACAAGTGAAAGCTAGCAGGGCAAATCCAACCGTAGAGGGGAAGCCACGGATGTACAATATGTCAGACACAGAAACCATAACACATGATTTACATCCCCACAAGTACCCCAGCCAATGTCACCAGAGAGAAGGTGCCAGAACTATCCAGTCCCCCAACAGAAGAGGCCCACAGTGATGACAGCAACTGTGGTCTTCAGGATCTGGATGACCTACCTGGCCCTCAGGGACCACTGGACAGCCAGTTACTCAGGCTCAGTCACACACCACCACAGAGCCTCCCCCATTAGGAAACACCACCACAGCACCCACCCAGCATACCTATACCTCTGTCCCCAGGACACTTCAATCAGCAGTGTGTCCACCTCTATAGGGTGCCCAGGCAACACCTCGCCCCCAAGACAGTAAGGGACCTGGAGTCAGTGGCAATGGGCACACGGTGCAGGGGACAGAGGTACAGGCCAACAGGGACACTGGGAGGAGTGCTGTGCACCAGGGGAAGGACAGGCCCAGGGAACTGACTCTCCAGGAGGCACTCTCCGAGATCCTGGGAGCTTACCAACATTCCCAGGACACAGTGGGTCAGATCCGGGACAGCATGCAGGAGAACAGGCAGCAGCAGGATGGACAGTACCAGGGGATCAGGGAGGACTTGCAGGCCATCAATAACACCCTGATCTCCTTAGCAGGGGTGTTGGCAGACATGGCCAACATCATGAGGGAGGCAGTCTCACATCAGCGGGCCCCTGCCACTAGCCAGACAACTGAACAGCCTTCCACTTCCGCTAGTGGCCAGGAGTCCCTGCCACAGGACTCACACGCCAACAGCCCTCCTCCCCCTGCAGAAGGAGAACCATCCTACAAATGATGCCTGCGATCCAGACAGAAGCCAGAGATTGTCACCCTTGTGTCCCACTCAGTTACCCTGTCCACCTTGAACTGTCATTGCTCCCGTTCCTATGTGCCCTTGTACAATGCACCTGTGCTACAAACAGACTGGAACAATACCCTAGACTTTCCTCCATCATCACCCCATCCCATTGCACTTGCCCCTCCATATATTAGCACTTAAATAAACACCCTTTAAAAAAAACAATTATGTAGTATGTCATGTATATCAAATATGTATTGATTGAACCAGGTGCAAAATTGCAAATGAACTGTACATAAAATGAGCATAGATTAATGACCTGTAGCTGTATATAGTGATCACACCAGGAGTACATGTCAGGTCACCAACATCTGCAAAATGAATTGCCAGAGGGAACAGTAAGTGGGCATAGAAGTGGGAAATATCAGCATGCCATTGCCACACAAATTAAAACAAATGTCATTGAAATGTGAACTAACACTGTCCTACCTGTGTGTCATTGGAAGTATTGTCTGATCACATATGTTCTGTTGTCCTCATCCTCATTCTCTGTCTTCTCCTCCTCGCTGTCCACATGGTCCACTGCTGGCACACAGACATTTCCAGCCTCCTCCTCCGGCAGAAAGGGGATATGGCGTCTGAGGGCCAGGTCATGCAACATGCAACATGCAGCATGCAATCACTATCTGGCAGACCTTCTTTGGTGAGTAGCACCGGGATCCACTTGTGTGATGGAGGCACCGAAACTTGACCTTCAGGAGGCCAAAGGTCCTTTCAATTATCCTTCTGGTTTGCCCATGTGCCTCATTATAACATTCTTCTGCCCTTGGCCTGGCATTCCTCACAGAGGTCAGCAGCCATGATAGGTTTGGGTAACCAGAGTCACCTGCAAATACTGGGGGACAACATTTAGCCACAGACTATCCTTTTAGCCAACACCATACCCATACACCAACATATACTGGGTGGGAACCAGAGCTCACCTATTAGCCACACCCTGTGCCTCTGTAGTTGGGCCATCACATTTGGGATGCTGCTATTCCTCAGGATAAAGACATCATGCACGGAACCAGGATACTTAGCATTGACGTGGGAGATGTACTGGTCCGCCAAGCACACCATCTGAACATTCATCAATTGAAAACTCTTACGATTCCTGAACACCTGTTCATTGTGCCGGGGGGTTGGGGGGGGGGGAAATGCAAAATGTGTTTCATCAATTGCCCCAATTATGTTTGGGATATGTCCCATTGCATAAAACTCCACCTTCACTGTGGTTAGATCTTCAACCTGGGGGAAAATGATGTAGCTGCACATTTGTTTTATCAGGGCAGACAACACTCTTGTCAGAACTATTGAGAACATTGGCTGTGACATTCCTGCTGCCAAGCCCACTGTCACTTGGAAAGAACCAGTTGCCAGGAAATGGAGTACTGATAGCACTTGCACAAGAGGGGGGATCCCAGTGGGGTGACGGATAGCAGATATCAGGTCAGGCTCCAATTGGGCACATAGCTCTCTGATTGTGCCCCTGTCAAGTCTATAAGTGAGGATAATGTGCCTGTCCTCCAGTGTTGCCAAGTCCACCAGGGGTCTGTACATGGGGGTATGTCTCCATCTCCTATTCATCCGCAGCGGTAGGAATCTAAGGGACACAAGAGTGAGGAGCTGGTCACAACCTCAACAATGGAGCTACAACATTAGTTTGCATTCTGTAAGCATGTAATGTGTCAGTGTGATTTGTCCAATATGTGCCAATACCTCTTGTGACACAGCATTATTCCAGAGGCCTGCTTTCCCCCTGAAATGGCGTCCGTCTGTCCTTTGTGGAGGGACAGGTGGAAGTGAGGTAATTTTGCTGACGTTGTGCGCCATTCCGGAAGGTGGTCAGGAACCGCCGTGCAACTCCTCATTGGTTAACGTTGGGCCCTATGGGGTACAGTGGCTAATGGTAATCTACGCAGGCAGTGACAGTATGCACCGCCGCAGAAGTGACCACCATTTTCTATCATATTCGTCACTTGCTACCTGACCTTCCATAGGAGAGGACCTACATTGCATGTGCTGCTGTGACCTGTGTCTGGAACCTACCATGGCCCGTGTGACAGGTGAAAGGACCCCAGCCTTCCCTTCGGAGGAGTTGGAGAGACTGGTGGATGGAGTTCTACCCCAGTATGGACTGCTGTATGGGCCTCCAGACCAACAGGTGAGTACACTGTGGGCACGATGCATGCAGCATGAATGCATGGAGTGGTGTGTGTGAAGGCCTCGTGTAAGGGGGGTGGGTAGAAGTCCTCTTGACGGTGTACAGGTTGTGTGCTGTGCTATGTGTGTGCCAATAGTGATGGAAATGGGTATGGTATGCCATATGTGTAACAGGCTGGACTCATTGTCTAATGATATTTCCCTGTCTGTATTGCTCCTGCAGGTCAGCGCCTCTCAAAAGAAGGGTATATGGCGTGCCATCGCCATGGAGGTGCGGATCTTGGAGGTCTATGACAGGCGGGGCACCCACTGTCGCAAACGGTGGGAGGACCTGAGACGCTGGGCACAGAAGACGGCGGAGGCCCAACTGGGGATGGCCTCCCAATGAGGAAGGGGTGCCCGTCAAACCCTGACCCCCCTGATGGCCTGCATATTGAGGGTGGCCTATCCAGAGCTGGGTGGATGCTTGAGGGAATCACAGCAGCCACAAGGGGGTGAGTACAGTGCCCATCATCACAACTTACGCATGGTAGGGTGGTTTCCAAGTGGTGGATGTGTGTCAGTGGTTGCCCCTAGGCCAGGCCTGACATTGCAGCATAGGTTCCCTGGTGGCTAGGGTTCCAAAGGGATAATCCTGCTACCTATTTCGTAGGCATCCACTACTGGCCAGGGCTGCATGGGTCCCAGGTGTGCTGCAGTTGGCGGTGTGTGCCCCTCCTTATGCCTTGGTGGCTAGTAATATCAGTGGTGGTGCAATGCATAGTGCGTAGGTCTGTTCCCTGTGTGTGAGGGTGCTGTGTACGGCAGCAGTGTTGGTGCAGCCATTGACCCAGTGTATCCTTTGTCTCTCTCCCCACTTTTCTTGTTTTGTCATCCTGCCCTTATGTGCATTAAGATCATCTGGCGGAGGAGCAGAGGCACCGGTGACGGAGGAAGCTGCATCCCACAGGACCCAGGAGGCAGAGTCCACCGACGGTGAGGGCACCAGTGGGACGGAGGGCATGAGGAGCACCATGGTGGAGGCTGGAGGGGACACTTCAGACACAGATACCTCCTCCGATGGAAGCTCCCTAGTGGTGGCGGACACTTCTGTGACCACCCCAGCTACAGCCGCCATCCCCTGTACCAGCACTGCCCTCCCAGCAGCCCCTCAGCAAGTTGCCTGTGCCCACTCACCCAGGAGGGTGGGCATCTCCTTTGCCCCAGGCACTTTAGGCCCTGCCCCAGTAAGTCCTGCTGCCCTCAGTGAGGAGGTTATTGACCTCCTGAGATCCATCTCTGTAGGGCAGTCAACCATTGTGAATGATATCCAGGGACTGGCAGCCCAGGTGCAACAATCTAATGCATTCCTGGAGGGCGTTCGCACTGGATTGGCGGCCCAATAGAGATCAAGCCAGGCTCTGGCCTCCTCTCTGATGGCAGCCACTGTCCCTGTTTCTACCGTCCCCCTCCACCTTCCACTTCTCCTCAACCCCAACCCATCCAAAGCACACAGGCAGACGAGCATGCACACAAGACAACACCCAAAAGTGTCACTGGCAAACACAAGCACCAAACTTCATCCCACAGGCACTCACACAAACACCATCCAGTATTTCCACTGTCTCCCCCTCTTCCGCCTCCTCCACCTCCCACCTAGTTATTTCAACACTCACACCTGCATGCACTACATCATCATCCACTACCAGCATCATCACCACACCAAGCAGAACACACACTTCACTGCAGACACCACCACAACATCCATGCACACGTCCCCTGTGTCCTCTCCCACTGTGTCTGTCTCCCCTCCTGAAGTACACAAACGCAAGCACTCAGACACCCAACAGCCATCCACCTCACAACAACATACAGCCCATGCACCTGCACCCAAATCCAGCAGACACCTCTGACAACCACTCCTCATCCTACACTCGCATTCCTTCTCCCTCTTCCCACCCCAATGTCCCTAAAAACTGTTTGTATCCATGATTGACCTCTTTCCTACCTCTCCCCCGTCCTGCATGTATGGCCAGGGTATCACAAACCCAGCTAAGCACCTCAGCCACACAGTCCACGGGCCCAGTGTCAACATCAGGACAGTGCGCGCTCTACAGGCGAAGTAAATGCAAAAACCATGGCCTTATGCAAAGGCATATTTCATGCATTGTGTCTCTATGTAGTATGTTAACTTTTTGCATTTCAGAGCTTCTACCTTGAAAAGTCATTAATGCTATTTGTAATTCATTGTTCATTTGCAAGGCTTGTTTGCAGGACTACAGGTTGTGGTCCTTTATTCTAAGTCTTCTAGAAGTCTTTCTTGCAGCATGGTTGGGTGTGGCTCGTGGCCGGGGCTTGGCTCTATAAAAGGGAGCCAGCCCAGCTCCACGTGCTCACTATTCAGAGGTCCTGGTGCAGAGCAGCAGCATTTTCCAGAGTTCCTGTACCAGTGGCCTATCCAGTCATTTCCAGGCCTGCCCTCGTTTCTTTGGTGATCTTCCAGCAGGGCGGTAAGGCAGAGGTCGGGTTAGGCCACCAACTCCGTTTCCAATGACACTCGAGTTTTGGGCCTAAACTTGACATCGCAAATGCGATTGTTTTCCTGGCATTTAATTCTTGGTTTTCAGATCTGCAGTGAGCGCGATCATTTCATGGCATTTGTATTGTGAATTCCGAATCAGCAACAGTGTGCGCGATTAATTCCTAGCATTTACTTCTTGGCATTCAGATCGGCAGTGCGCACGATCATTTCATGGCATTTGTATCATGAATTCCAAATCGGCAACAGTGTGCGCGATTCATTCCAGGTATTTAACCTTTTAAATACAGATCGTCAGAGTGCGCGGTCATTTCTAGACATTGAAATTTAGAAGTGCAAGTTTGATTAAGGTGCAAAATATTTCCTGAACATTTGAGTCTTGGAACTCTTAATCAGAGAGTGACATAGCCGTGTTATTTGTGAATCTAGTACAGTTCATTCATGCAGAGAAATAACCATGTGTTCTTTGATTCTTGTTACAATGCAATGACTACTCTAAGAACTATTTGGAGAGTGTTTATTGTGCAACAATATAATATGTTAATTCTGGAATGTTCATAGGAAAAACTTGTATAACCTTTTCTTGATTTCCAGGTACCTAGATTCTTGAGGCCTAGTTATAGTGAAGCCTTAGGCCAGTCATGTTTTCAGTATAAGTGCTTATTTGAAACAAAACTTATTGAAAGTCATTGTGGTTAATCTTGCAATTGTGTTGTTTAACTCTTGCTTCCACAGGTCTCCTTCCCCATTGTTCCCAACCCAAAACCCATTCCCCCACTTGGCCATTCTTTAACTCTGTGCTATATTACTAGTGGAGTTTGGAGCTGCCAAGAGGTGGACATGTTGGGAACATGCGCAAGCCCCGAGGATCTGGTCTCCTCGACACCCAGTTCCATCCGCAACCACTTGTGGGTGAAAGGAATCCAGGCCACATTTACTGAAGGGGAAGGAGCCTGCACCAGCCAGCCTAAATGGGAAGAAGCCTGCACCAGCCAGCCTAAAGGGGAAGGTGCCTGCACTAGCAGACATGAAGGGCAAAGGAGCCTGCACCTGCCACCAAAAAGGGCAAGGAGCCTGTGCCAGAAAGCAGGAAGACCAAGGAGCCTCCACCTGACACCAGAAAGGGCAAGGTGCCTACACCAGCAGGCAGAAAGGGCTAGGAGCCTGCACCTGCAGGCAAGAGGGTGAAGGAGCCTGGGCCAGCAGCTGTGACGGACCCCACACCACCAAGCATGCTAGTTCATCCATCCAATGGTGCAGGGGATGTGCAGGATCCTCCCACCACCAGCAGCACCACCACAGTGCATCCATCCGAGGGTGCAGGGGTTGTGCAGGAGCCTCAGGGATGTGCAGGAGCCACCCACCACCAGCACCACCACCACAGTGCATCCATCCGAGGGTGCAGGGTATGTGAAGGAGCCTCCCACCACCACCAACACAGTGCAGCCGGCAGACAACATGTAATCCCACGTCCGTGGGCTTCTGTGCAGCCTGTCCACTCCAGAACCAGTAGGCAAGAAACCCACTTGAGAGACTGTGGCCTTGCACTCCCCAGGACCAAGTACAGGGCATGTTGCCCCCTCCAGAACCAGAGTGGAAGACACCCACTTGAGAGACTGTGGCCTTGCACTCCCCAGGACCAAGCACAGGGCATGTTGCCCCCTCCAGAACCAGTGCGGGAGACACCCACTCGAGAGACTGTGGCCTTGCACTCCCCAGGACCAAGCACAGGGCATGTTGCCCCCTCCAGAACCAGTGGTATTGTTTCAGCTCCCGGCTAAGGTGCCCTCCCCCTGAGGTGCCTGCCTTTTTACCAACTGATGCCCCCACAGTGTTCTCTCCATGTTGATGCAGGTAACAAGTGGGGCTTTGGACTTTGGCCTGTGGCCATGTGGCCCATGCAAAATGAGGACTGGGATGTGTCCCTTGTTCTGTACATTTGTATGTATCTGTTACATTGCCTAAAATATTTTTATATTGTGTTGATCTTGTTACATTCACTTTGGTAAATTATTTTTGCCCTTGCATTATTCAGCCGATTTAGGGGGGGTTAACTTGTTTTCTTTTGCAGCTGGCTGTGGGTATGGTGTGTGTGTGTAGGGTATGTATGGTTCATGTGTGTGTCACTCTCGTTTTCCTCCCCCCCCTTGTGTGCTAGGTGACTGTACTCACTGTCATCGTCTTTGCCGACGTTGGTGTTCGTGGTGGAGCAGAACGTAGAATATCATCAGAAAAACAATCATTTCGGCCTCCATGGCGGCGTGTCTCCAAAGGTGAGACCTTTCACTTCTGAGCTCATTTTCCGCCAGGCTTTTGATGTCGTTGGTACTGCCCTGGAAAAGGGGACAGATTGTGTTGTCATAATATGGTGGGTGGAACTTTGACTTCCGACTGGCTGTAGGCGGCTAACGCCGTGGTGCCTGTTGTTTCCGCCCTGGTGGTCGGTGTGGTACATTGACTGTCAGAAAACTTTCCGCCATAGTCATAATTTGGCGGTAGTCACTGCTAGCCTGTTGGCGGTATT
Source organism: Pleurodeles waltl (assembly GCF_031143425.1). NCBI lineage: Eukaryota > Metazoa > Chordata > Amphibia > Caudata > Salamandridae > Pleurodeles > Pleurodeles waltl. Next base: position 1,031,135,338 of record NC_090439.1, on the reverse strand, counting down.
ACAGGCACTTTATCACCGACTGCCAGGATCGTAATGGGGGCCATAATGTCGACTATGACAAGCACAGCAGGCCAAAGTTGGGAGTAGACTTTAACCTTTAGAATAGGCCAGTGGTCAGATTCATTTAACAGTAGTTCTGATCTTGAAGAGCATCTTCAAAGCCATTGAAGGGAAAGGACCTCAGGAAAGAGGCCACATCATCGATGACAGGGCAGGCAGATGATCCAAGGAGCAGTAGTGTGTAGCAATCGCTTGTGCAGGACCCCCTGTAAGAGCGGCACTCTCCAGAGTGCCAAAAAGAGACAGATTGTTCACCAAGGGTGGCCCATAAGTGGCCTTGCAAATCAGCCTTAGTCTCAAGGGGCACGGCCGTGAATGAACCCTCATCAGGAACATCATAGCTCTTGGTCCACAGGGGGCACTGGCGGAACAGCAGGACACACTGTAGGCAAATGTGCGAAGAGGCACCACACGCAGCGAAAGACTGGCTGCACACACCTTAGGACTGGTATGAATGACAGTGACCAGTCACGCTCCAACTCTTCCAGCGACGGAGCATTAAAGAACTGAACCTTGCATTCACAGCACAGTTTAGCTGGTGGCAGTGGCTCCATCACTCCGCTTAGCTGGAAAGGCACAACCACTGCGAACCAGAAGCAATAGCAGTAGTATTCCACCTATTAATGTCAAAGTTATAGGAAAGCTGCCAAACACACTTGAAAAGAGTGAATGGATGGCTGAAGGAGGGACTCCGAAGACAGTCTGGAAGATGGACACAAATCCCGACCAGCAGCCTAAAAGAAATGGACAACCCCCGTAGTGCTAGAAGCATTGAAAATTCTGGTTACCAGCTTTCCAAAGTGCTTGGGGAAGTTGGTATTTAATAGGGATTGTATCTAGGCTGATGATCTTGCTATCTGGAGAGCATAGGTCTCCTAGCCGATGTCAACGCAACTTGTTTCTGAAACAGTAGTGCCTATAGTCTGCTCAGCTTGTCATAACTTACATTAGTAGTATCAATGTGAGGAAACATTTCTGCTACTCTTATCTCCCGTGTGGGGGGGGGAATAAAACATGTCGCAACACGTTACGACCTTAGAGACTGAAATTGTGCAGGCAATTCCTGGTCGCATAGCGCAACAGCTTTAGGTGCTCAGCACCACATAACTTCCATTAAAAAATAAATTAAATGCTGGTCGAATCAAAGGGACAGGAGTACCCTTCAGAAAACAGGCCAAGTTTGCGACCCCCGCATTGCAAAGGCCATGAAGGAACACCTGTTTAAAGATCATTGAATGACTAACAGTAGTCTCACATTTGCTTCTGCTAAGAAAGACCTCTGTTTCACTGTTCAGACACTTGAATTCAAAGGGCAACTCCCACTCTTCTTTAATATAGCTCTCGCCTAACCTCTCGTATCTGCCCACGGCAAGATGTTTCAGGCATTTAGAAAAACAAGAAGTGGAAATGAGCAGATTTATAATGCCATGTAGGAGCCATACTGTCAATGGACTCTGCAACCGTGAAAGGCAACTTCTCCAACTTTTCAATGTGAAGCATGGTGAAACTCACTTCCCTTTTAGCCATTGTCTGTTGTTCCTTGGACAAATAAAAAGCAGCAAACAAGTCACTACTGTTAAAATACTCCCACGGAACGCTGACGTTTTTCAGAGTCTATAATGTCCAACCTAGCTGCATGATGGAACGCAGCTGACTTTGTCCATGGTGTAAAAGGGACATGTCATTCTGAATGATGTCAATCGCAGATGACACTATAGTATTAAAGGAATAAATCCTGTTGGACAGAGTGCTCATACCGTTGTCCACAACTGCTAAAGCCTTTTCTAAATTTTCTTCATCTATCCGCCTTAAACGCGCAGCAGCTTCTATTTGAGAAAGCTTCAAGATCTCATTATACATGGCATAGATGAATCTTTTAGAGCGCGGCTTCCTTGTACCTAACAAGAAGTCCTGCAAGTCTATATCTTCAGAAGTATTTAGATGTTCCTTAACTGCGGCTAACGTGTTAGTCTGTAACCACTGTTGGCACAGTTTACCCACACTGCATGTTGTAACTATACCTGTGTGTTGACCAGAGACAAAGTGAGGGTCTGGCCGACTAATCTTGAAACCTCCTGACGAATTCACAAAATGTACCTGACACCCATTTGTGTCCATTGGCCATAATAACCACCCTCCAGGACTAGAAAGTGAAGAATTATAGGTACCAGCCTGAACCTTTGTCTCTAGTTCTTCCTTAATGATATTCTGGGCACATTCATTTCTTTAATTTTTGCTAACCCCAGACAGGATGTCTGCTGAATGGTATCATTTAAAAAGATCATTTGCACAGGAATAAGGCATGCTCTAAATAAAGCTTCCCTACCCTGTATTTGCCAATCTTGTGTTCCCCATACACTCTTTACATCAATAGTGTTCTTCCAGTATTCATAACCTTCAACTGCAAGACGAGAAACAAAGGAACCTGAATAAATCAGTTTCGTGTCAGTTAGCAAAAGTTTCCTAAATTTAGAAGGTGGTAACTTGAAATAATATGACTCTGGATTTTTTGTGTCATGCCCAGAAAAATATGTGAATTTATCTAAATATTGTTTTGGGCTCCCCACAGATGGAGTTGAACAGTGTTCCCAGTGTGTGTAATTGACTACTGATCTATGTCTAGTTGCACGGTGCAGGTTGTAATGTCCCCAGTTGTTGTAGCAGAACATTTCCCCATAGTTCTTTGTGTTGGTGTACACATCATCACTTTCAAATAATGAATAGTCCTTCATTTCAATTAACATAGAATCAACTGTCTGGACACCCCAATCGTTATATACAACACCAGGTGTAATTACATCAGTCGTAGATATTTTGATACATAGATACGTGCATGTCTGGTAATGAGCCCTTAGCAAGAACATCAACAGATCAGCATCCAATGACGCTGCGTAGAAAGACATACTTTCAGTGCACATTCAAAATGGCACCAGAGCCACCAAAACATGGGCTGCACACAATGCAAATCCAGTCTGAATGACAGAGACCAGTCACACTCCAATTGCTCCAGGAGTGGTCCTCCAAAGAACTGCATCATGTGTTCATGACACAGCTGCATTGGTGGAAGCGCTTTCAGTCCTCCTTGTTGTAATGGGACAGCCATTACGCATAAAAAGTAGCATTAACAAGATGCCATCTATTATAGCCAAAGTTATCGGAAATCCCTCGAAAATATTGGAGAATATTGAGTGGATGACTGAAGGTATTAAGCCAAATATAGAGGAGAAGGTGTGAATGAAACAAGTACCAACAGCCTTAAAGAAATTTGTGATTCCAGTAGTGCTGGACGTGTTAAATATATGTCCCATGAGCTCACCAAAGTGTTTCAGAAAATTAGCACTTAAAAGGGACTGTATCTCCGCAGATGACCTCGCAACCTGAAGTGCATAGGTAAGCACCACATATTTTTGAAACAATAAAGCCTTGAGTTTGTCAACTTGTCAAACTTCACATTTGAAGTAGCGATATGGGGCCAAATCTCAGCTACTTCTCTCAGTCGTGTAGGAGGAAAAAGTACATTCCTGCAGCATGTAACAATTTTGGAGACCGAAACGACACAAACTATTCCGGCTCACATCCCACAACAGCTCTCACCAATAAGGAGCACATAGCTGCCATTTGTGAGCACCTGGAATGCATGTCTAATCAAGGGGACTGGGACTCCCATCAGATAACAAGCCAAGTTCGCTGCCGAAGCATTGCACGCCCCGTGCAAGGACATCTGTTTACAAACCATCGAATGGCTGTCAGACGTCTTGCATTCACTACCGCTAAGAAAGACCTCCTTCATGCTGCTGACACATTTGTAGGAGAAGGGTAGCTCCCACACCTCGTGTATGTAACTATCTCCTAGTCTTCCATATCTTCCCAGTGGAATGTGTTTTAAGCAGGATGTGAATTGAAGTGTTAAAATAGGCAGATTGATGACCCCGTGTATTAACCATTCAGCAGATGGTATTTCAGCCACAGTAAAAGGCAACTTTTCTAATTTCTCAATATTTAACATGACACAAGTTGCTTCTGTTTTTGCCTTTACTTGTTGGCGTGTTTAATTAAACGAGGCAAATATGTCCCTCGCTCTAACGTGTTGCCAGGGAACGCAACCTGCCTTCAGTGTTTGTAGTGTCCAACCTAACTGCATAATGGATCGTAGCTGACTTTGTCCATGGTGTAAGGAGGAGATGTTGCCCTGTACTATGTCTATTGCAGAGGAAACAATATTGTTTAAGGTGTATATCTGGTCAGACAGGGTATTAATCCCATTATCTACAACAGCTAATGCCTTCTATAATTTTCCTGATCTATTTGCCTTAACCAGGCAGGAGCTTCATGTTGAGAAAGCTTCCAAATTTCATTATTGACTGCATATAGGATGCGCTTTCTACATTGTTTTCTGGGGCCTAACAGGAAATCCTGTAAGTCAGTATTATTAGACAGGAGACTAAGGTGTTCACTAACAGCATCTCTTCAGGAACTCTTCGCCCATGGCTGGCATAGTTTCCCAACACTGTATGTTCTTACGCTACCTGTGTGTTCAGATGACACATAGCGAGGTTCAGGTCCACTTGTTCTAAAACCCCCCGTGGAGTTTACAAAACATTTATGACACCCATTGGTATCCATTGGCCACAATAACCACCCTCCAGGACGTGAAAGTGAAGCATTAAAAGTGTCATTTTGGACCCATTCATCAAGCTGATCTTCTGTAGCACTGATAAACTTTTGCCATTTGTGAAATTTTGCAGGGGCAGGAATAGTGGGCACATTCAAATCCTTAATTTTAGCTAAGCCTAAACAGCTTGTCTGTTGTACAGTTTCATTCAAAAATATCATTTGAAAGTTATCAGGTATGCTCCAAATAAAGCTTATTTTCCCCTTATTTGTCAATTTTCTGTTCCCCACACACTTTTTATGTCAATCGACGTCAACCAATATTCATACCCTTCTATAGCCAACTGGGAAACAAAGGAATCCGAATAAATGAATTTTGTATCCGTCAATAATATATGTACATTTTCCATAAATGGCAATTTGAAATAATATGACTCAGCATTTTTAAAATTGTGCCCAGAAAAATATGTACATTTTTCAGAATATGTTTTAGAACTCCCTTGTGGTGGAGTTGGACAATGTTCCCATTGAGTGTAATTAAAGATAGTTTTCGGGGTACTTGCTCTGTGAATTAAATGGTGTCCATAATAATTATAGCAGAACATGTTGCCATAATTCTCTTTGGATTTATAACATCCTCACTTTCAAATACAGTAAAATACTGCAACTCAGTCGCCATGGAATAAACTGTTTTCACATCCCAGTCATCAGAAACAACTCCGGGTATTATTATATGATCCATAAAATGTTTAAACACATATGGTATTTGAATGACGTCCGTCGGGCCGTATATATCAAATGTGACTTTACCCCAAACAATCCCATCAGGAATTGGTATAGTGGAAATGTTCACGTAAGACAAGTCTCTGCAGACCTTGTGAGAAGAAAAATGGGGTTTTAGGACCTCATTCACCAGTTCAACTGTCGATCTTTCAGGTAGGTAATGACCATGTATTAGTAGAAAGAAGGTAACAACAAAGCCAATCCAAAGGAGGAAAGCTAATATAGTCAAGGAAAGCCACAGATAATTCTATGGGAAAATAAAGTATATTGTTTTGAGCCAAACTATCAGCCTCTGTGTTTTTGATAGTTCAGATGCAGAAGAGGCAGATTAGTCAGAGAAAGTATCAGTGATGTTGACAAAGTATGCAGAAGCTTTTGTGCAAAAACTCGAGCCGTATTAGAAGGAGGAGAACTGATAGAAATCTCCTGCGGGGGTTCATAATAAATGACGCCATCCGTTTGTATAGAGTTCGAGTCAAATCGATCAGCAATTTCTGTGTTGCCTGTTGCAATAGATGTTAGTGGAACTAAGGAAAGCTCATTTTCCACCTTACCCAAGCTCTGAAAGGTGTCAGTGTTGCTGCTCAACACTTGTAGAGGGACATCTTGACCAGTAGTGGAGGGATTCAGGTACTACTGGTTGTTCCTCTTGGTCTGCTGTGCAGGATCAGCCACATGGTGTAACTTGACATTGTCGATGGAGACAAAGCGGTTTTCTTTAGAGCCAGGCAGCGGTGGTAGAATAACAGTTCTGATACCGTGTATTCCCAGGACTGGAACCGGTGCAGCATAGGAAGGACCAAACTCCTTTCTCACAGCAACTTTTTCACATTCTAGATCCCCAACCTTTGGAATCCAGCCAGTAGATGTAATTGGTACATCCTTAATTCCTAAGAAGGTAGCACTGGCAGAAGTGTTGTCATCACAGAACTGTTGTAATTCCTGCAAGACAGTGACACGTTCATTTATGTCAAAAGGTGTTTCTGCCGCCTCCACACCAGCATATGGCTGGGTCCAAACTGGAACGGCATGGGCAGCAAAAAAACTATGGTTTTAGGCCCAGATCTCTGTACTCGGGTGAATGTTTGACATTGTTTAGCATTCCGTCCATCACTTGTTCTTTTTGCATTTGTCGCCTCCACACCAGGGACATACATTTGAGATCCAAAGAGGCACTCGTATGAAGTATGACCCCCCCAGGGACCATCTAGGCAGATTATTAAGTGCTCTCTGGACTCCATACATTAAGCCAACTACCGCCTGTACCTAGCACTCTGGCTGTTAAGGATTGCTTTAAATCTCGGTTTTCGTCGCTCCACAACACTATTTCCCTCAGGATGAAATGGATATGAGTAATGGAGTTGGACCCCTAACGAAGCCATGGCGTCCCTGAATGCCCTGCAACTGCATATGAGGTGATAAAGACTTGCAAATCTATAATAACAGTCTGAGCGTCAGCTGAGCGTTGTGGCCACACCCAAAGAAATCTGGAGTAGGAGTCAACAGTGACTACGATGAATTAGGATGCACTGTCAGGTGTCAGGGTACCACAATGGTCCAAGTACACACATTGTAATGGTTTGTTAGAAATTATGAGGTATGTCTGCGGTGGGCGCTTGACCCCTTAATATGTTTTGCAGATATCACACAAAGGACATACTGCTTGGTCTGTTTGTATAGACCTGACCACCAATAACAAGCCTGCAATAATGATATTGTAGCTGCCACACCAGCATGGGCAGAGGCAACTCCCCCGTGCGCTGCTTTGATCAACTCTGGTCTTAGGTGTTTAATGGGAATCACTCAAACTCCCACCCCTAGTATTTTTACTTCTGCATCAAGGAAACTTCCCATCCAGTAGGAATATTTAACAGGATATCCTTTAGGTAAAGGTGTGTCCTAAGCCAATGCTTGCATGGCAGCCAGTATTTCAACGTCCTGTTTTGTCCTAGAACAGGTTACTCCAGCAACTGAAGCCGTAGCTACTGCTGATTTGGCTGCTTTATGAGCCAGTGTATTCCCAGCAACATGTATTCCAACACGCTGGTGTCCAAGTGTATGTACAACATGGACATTTGGTAGCGTTTCCTTCAGATCCGCTACTTTCCTCCACAGAAGTCTGTGTTTGATGGTGTTACCTTTGGAATCTCTGAACCCATTCTGGTGCCAATAATGCAGATATTCATTGAAGGACTGGACACAATTGTACAAATGACAGACAATCAGTGTTAGCTGGTCAGGATCTGTATGTTCCAGTGCCATCACCAGAGCCTTTAGCTCTGCTAATTGTGCAGTGCAATCCCCTAGTGTTTGAGTAAAGGTATAGTGTGGATACAATTTACTACCCTCCACATATAGCTGCTTACGACTGATTGATGCTTTGTGCCTATAGCAGGTTGTGCTGAGCCATCAGTGTACATGACTCTTTGATATTGATCAATAGGCAATTTATTTCCCAGAACTGGGTATTCTAGTTCATATTGCAAAAATTCTTGAGTTTGTAACTTTGGGTCAAAAATATAGTCTACATCAGTGGCTGTCAAAGACATTGCCCATTGGATCCAACGTGGATGTAATGCTTCAGCGTTTGGAACACTGGCTTTAGTAACAGCCTGAAGGGCTGGGATTGGAGATACAACAATAATGCGTTTCCCCTGGGCTAGTGGTCTTTCTTTAATGAGAGCCACCTGAACAGCAGTGAGAATTTTCTCAGTGGTAGCAAAACGTTGTTCTGCTGTGAATACAAATGTGATTTGTATCCAATTGGGACTGTCCCCCCTCATTGAATGTTACATAGGTGAAATCAATGGCACCAACAATTGCTCTGATGACCAGATGTTTTTTATTGTCCCTTGTGTTTAGGTGTTGTGCTGCAAGCCCGTCTGTTTGCAAAGCTCTGAGAATGTGTGTGTGTTCGACTGTCCAAAATTTACTGGAAAAGTCAGGACGTATCAAGTCATATAAGGGTTTGATGTGTGATGCATATTCTGGAATGTATGTTCTGTGAAAATGTAGAAAACCTAATAGTGATTGGAGTTTTTTAATGGTATTTGGAAGTTGCAACTGTGCACATTTTTCTAAGAATTGTGGCACTAGGTCCTTCCCTTCACTTGATAATTCATAACCCAGAAACAGGACACTAAGGAAGGCTATTTTTGTTTTTTTTAAATTGAATTTATAGCCAAACTCAGCAAATCCTACAACAATGCGGGCTACCCGTCTTAAATGTTGCAGTAATTCATAATCCGTAAGATAGATATCATCTACATAGGCCAATTCTTCAGGGTCAATGTCATGCAATATTGAAGTTACACGACATGCGAAAAGTCCTGGACTGTTCTTGTACCCATGTGGTAAACGACAGAATTGTTAGTGAGAGCCTAGTGCACTGAAACCTGTTAAGTCTCTACTCTCAGGTGCTATATTTTGGCATAAAAAGCCACTGGAAATATCTAGTGTTGTACTATGAGAGTTTTGTATAGCATATGTTCCTGTATGACTGTTTAAGTGTCTGTAATCAAAGACTATTCTGGATGAATGGTCTGGTTTAGCCACAGGGAATAGAGGATTAGTCATTGGTGAGACACAGGGTTCAATTACACCATGGTACTCTAGTTGTGTGAGGATTTCCCTCACAGGTGCTTTAGCATCATGTTTTATTGGGTTTTGGGGTTGATTTTTAATTGGAATTACATGATAGGGGGAACCTTATCCCACCCTACGTGGTTGCGATATAACGCGGGTGCCTGCGCCAAGGCCAAATCAATGGTGTAGGATTCTGTGAGCTCATCGGGAACAAGAGGCGAGAAAGAAGGTTGGATAATCCCTTCCCCATATGGGCAAGTACGCACAAACTCAGGTGGCCAATTCTTTTTGGCCAGTAAAATATCATAAATGTTAATGACGCAGTCCGAAAAGATTGCGTCTATTGTGCGTTTAATATCTCCTTCTAACTGTATTGTTACTTTGTACACCCTATCAGGCATGGATACGCGCATGTATGCAGTTTCAACTTGTAAGAAGTCATCAGTTGCTTTCACCTTCAGATGATCTTGAAGATTCCGGTGAACTATTGTGACTTCTGCTGCGCTGTCTAGCAGAGCTAGTGCCCACGTCCTGTTCTTCAATAGAGCCCTCTTCTTGAGTATCTTCTTGAGTGGCATGACGTATGGCAACTGCTGCCACTTTTTTCTTTTTAAATTGTGGTTTGTGTTGGGGAAGTTTCTCTTCTTTTTTAACAGAAACTTCTGTTGAGCGTTGTGATTCCTGTCTCAGTATGACATACTCAGCTCTTCGCTCTGCTCTGACCACCCACCTCTCTCACTGCATTTTTCTGGTGAGTCCTGAAAGAAACAAGATTGGCGTGTATCAGTATATTGACATCTGTCAGGTATTTTTATGTTATCTCTATTTCTGACATTATATCTATTCTGTGGGGTCTCCGTATGCGGAGATTTTCCCCTTTCTTTCTTTTTTATCCCAGCGTTTTTTAGCACCCTCAGGTGCTTGCTTGGTAGAATCTTTATTAGATTTACCCTGAAACTGTGGTTTTGTGGGTCTGTCCCCCAGACTGTCTCAACCAGTACTAGAGTAGGTCTCCGCAATAATCTTTGGCAGCTCACGTTCTTGATCCTGTAGAGATACGTCCCAGAGCTGCATACGTACTGTTAGTGCTACTGCTCCCCCTTTAAGGTTACTTAATATAATTGAAGATGCAGTGGCAAAATTATCCATGAGTTGCTTCCCTCAGTCTAGGGCCGGGGCAGCCCCGTATTCATCTTGAATTTGTTTTACCAATTCTGGAAAATTGGCAAGTGTCGGTGTCCCGTGTGCGGTAGTATAGAGTGTGGCAAATACCGTGCCCCAAGTATTGCAGCTATCTACTGTAGGAACCAAACAAAATGGCAAGCACATAGTTAATATTCAGTGCTTATTCTGAGGTCCTGTGTGGGAAAATACTGCTTACAGTGCATTTATTTTTTGAGCTAACCAAAACAGAATCTCTTCCCGTTTGGCAGGTACCTTACCCATTATCGAATGTACAGTCGCAGGATTAATACCTGGTGTTGCTGCATGTTGTTGCACCGGGCAAGCACATGCTGGGTTTGTATTTAATGTTTGCATTACAAACTGTACTAATAGTCTGTATATAGCAGTAAGTTCAACATATAAGCGGCGGACCTCAGCTATCGTCAAGGTTGCTGCATCAGGGTGCGGTGTATATGTGGCCAATAAAGGCCAGGTAGTACCATCATTACTTAGAGGATGTAACCTAACATGTAGGACTGCATGTGGTAAGGTGTCATCAAGCCAATTATTATGGTTTTGATAAGAAAGAGGTATTTCTAAATATGCATTAGCTCCATATTGTGCAGGTATGTTTGCAGGTGAATAGTGGTGAAATGTATTTGTGTTCCCATTGGCTGCTGGAAATGTGCCCCAATAATAGAAAATGTCTGTTCTGTATGCTGCATGAGCTTCAACAACAAATGTAACTTGACCCCCCTGGGTTGTGAGGCCATGTGACAATAAATGTGCAGTAAGGGGGGGGTTGCATATTTACTGCAATTGCTACCCATTGTGGGGGTGCCTTGGTAAATGGTATGGTACATTTTCTTCAGAGATAAGCACACCAAATGGTGATTATCCTTTTAGAGTTCAAGCTTAAACAACCTAAAGTGTTAGTTAGGTGCTCCCTACTTAGCTGAGGAGGAAAATCCTCTATACCACGGACATCTCCGTAAGTAGTACTGAAATGGCATTGCATGTAGTGAGACAGAGATACTCAGGAGGACCCGAAAATTAGTGCCTGACCAAACGTTGGCAGTACCATGTTGCATAGGTTCTCATTATCCTAATGAGACTACTGAATTTGGGTGGCAGAATCACCTGTACTGGGGGAGACTGAGGGCCATATTTATACTTTTTGACGCACAACTGCGCCAACGCAGTTATGCGTCAAAAAAGTTAACGCCGGCTAACGCCATTCTGAAGCGCCATGCGGGCGCCGTATTTATTCAATGACGTTAGCCGGCTTTAGCCGGCGGCACTGCCTGGTGTGCGTAAAAAAAAATGACGTACACCAGTGTGAGAAACTAGGGCTGATTGCAGAGGCCCCATAACTTTTTGCCCCCATTTTCCACTTTATGCTGGTGTTTTCCTGACTCTGATGGTGCCCTGGGTACTGCTAACCAGTCCCAGGGCCTGTGCTCTGTGTAAAATGGATATGCAAATTAGGCTAATTATAATTGGCTAAGTTAACCTACCTATAAGTCCCTAGTATATGGTAGGGCATGTAGGTTTAGGGACCACAGCATAGGTGGTGCACACCTAGGTGCATTGCTGAGGTGCCCAGTGTCATTTTAAAAGCAAGCCTGCCTTGCTGGCTGCTTTTAAATTAAAGTTATATGCAAATTCGAACTTTTAAATTAAAGGTACTTTCAAAGTCTTAAACTACCTTATTTTTACATATAAGTCACCCCTAAGGTGTGCCCTATGTGCCCCTAGGGCTGGGTGCCATGTAACTATAAGCAGGGACTTTATAAAAATAGATTTATAAGCCCTGGTGAGGTAAAAACAGCCAAATTCGTTTTTCCCTCATTGAAGTAAATGGCCTTCATAGGCTAGAATGGGCAGACTTTATTTTAAATTTTAAAGTCTCCTTAAATGTTACATACCAAGAATTTGGTATCAAATTGATTGTTGTAATAAATCCCACAACTTCCAGTTGTTGGATTTAATATAACTTATCCAGGTAAAAAGTTTAGACTTTACCTAAAAAGTTGCCAATTTCAGCTCTGCATTGTTTTTGCTGCTGTGCTCTGATTGGCCAGCCTGCAGCAGCTTCTGCCAGGCTACTTTAATGAGGTGTGAAGTGGCCTGGCTTCACACAAAGGAATGTGCTTGGGGGAGAGAATCTCCCCTCAGCAGATGGTGAGGCAGGAAGGGGGAGGGCTGCCAAACTGGTCTTCAAAGGCAGAGAAGGACATTTGCAGCACCCAGCAACACCCCCACATCCTGCAACCCCAGACAATTAGGTGCCCCCTTGATTAGATTAGGAGAGGGCAGGAGAGGGGTGTGTTTATGATTTTTAGCCACACCAGTGGGTGGGCTCAGCCAGATGTAACCTCCAAAAATCAGATTCATCCATGTTGGATTTTTAGAGACTGTTGCCTTCTGGGATGGATTTTTGCCACACTTCCCAGGAAGTGGTCATCACAGGGGGACGACCCTGTCCCTGATTGGAGAACCAGGGCCCCCCTGCTTTTCACCCAGGAGCAAGGATAAAACTGGCAGACCTGCACCCACGCCTCAGATCCCCACCAAATTTCAAGAAGAAAGAACTTAAGGAGAAGAAGGACTGCCCTGCTGGACCCCTGGCCTGCACCTGGACCCTGCACTCAGAAAGACTGCACCAGCTGCACACTTGGGCTTCACCACAAGAAGGACTTTGCCTGGCTTCCACTGGTTCAAGGAGGGACTCCCTGTTTGCTACAGGTGAAAAATTGCTAAACCAGAGTCCCCTGCACCAACTCCTGAAGAAAGCGACCAGCTGGCCACTGTCCAGTGGCCAAAAAGGAGTTTGCGCCAGGTGCATTCTGGGAGTGGAAGTCCGCACTTCCCAAGGACCATCACAGAACTTCTGGACCCTTGGGGTGAGCTGTGGACCCCAAAAGAACCTTGAAAGAACATCTGGGTGAAGCCCCAGAAGTTTGGAAAAGATTGGAGAATTTTTGAAAAAAAGCTCCATAAAGTGACCGACCCGACGCGGAAATTCTAGCCGGCTTGCCTCAACCGCGACCCGGCCTGACTTCGTGGTTCGTCCCGGTAAAGAAAAACATCCAAAAAAGAGACTAAGTCCGAACGTAAAAAGTTGACCGGGACCTTCCAGCCATCGTATCCGAGAAGGGCTCCACGGACGTCGGATCAAGATCCAGGTTTACCCCGGTCGAAGGATTTTCATCTCGAAAAAACGACTAAGTCCGAAGGTAAAAATCACCACCGAGGAAACCGACTTCGCGTATCCGGACAAGGGCTCCAGGAGGTCGGATCCAACTGGCAGGTTCGTCCCGGGGAAGAAAAACATCAAAAAAGAGACTAAGTCAGAAGGTAACTTTTTAACCGAGGCCTCCCGCGACATTTAGCCGAGCAGGGCTCCATCGCGGTCGGCCTGAAAGTTTGACTTTGCCCCGGTCCTGGTGCAACCAGATGACCCGATTGGCGCTTTTTGTTTCTAAGCGCTAGAAAATAATAATACTTTAAAAATTCATATCTCCGGTTCCCCTGAACCGATTTTAATCGTTTTTGTGTCATTTTAAAGATAAAAATATAAGCTATTTTTATAAATTGGTTTTGGATTTTTAAACTGTTTCCTGTGTTTTATTTAATTACTGTTTTGTGATATTTGAATGCTTTACACTTTGTCTCCTAAATTAAGCCTTGACGCTCGATGCCAAGCTACCAAGGGTTGAGCTGGGATTAATTTACTGAGACCTAACTGTACCTATGTGGAGGTTAGTGGCTTGTTGCTAGGTGTAGGTACCTACCTGCCCTACCAATAACCCATTTTCCAACATAATTGGAAGCAGCGACGGGATCCTGTACTTGTGTTCAATATCACGTTACAGTTTTAGGTAAAACAAATTAAAAATCCTTTAAATTGTCCTAGTGCAAAAATTGTTTTTAATTTTTAATTTTGATTAATTTGAATTATTGAATTTTTGTAATTTTTCTAAATTCTTGTTTCCAATTTTTGCAAAAAGTTTTTGTTGACACAAAACTAGGGAACCATGGAGCTTGATCTGGCTAGCCTACCCACACTGACAGTAGTCCAGCTTAGGGGGTTGTGTATTGAGAGAGGGTTGCCTGCAACCACTGATCTCAGGAAGCAAATCCTGATTAAATCCCTGACAGCATGGGCTGAGGCCCAAGAGGTAGAGACAGAGGAAGCTCCAGAGGAGGAAGAAAAAGGGGAAGATGCTAACTCTAACCACTCAGGGGAGGGAAGGCATCCGAGCCTAAGTGAGGAAGAGGAGGAACGGTCCTCAGTGGATACAGTCACTAGTGCCAGACCCAAAGCTAGTGGTAGGAAGGGGGTCCTTTCAGGAGGAGAGAACCCATCCATCAGAGAAAGAGAGCTGGAGGCCCAGCTAGCATACATAGCTTTGGAAGCAGAGAAGCTGGCCCTAGAAAAGAAAAAGTGGGCATACAAAGAGAAAAGAGATGGAAGCAGCGATAAAGAAGCTGAGGTGTCCATGGGTGGGGAAGTTTGCCCCAGATTACCCAAGGGGGTAGTTCCTGCTTATGTAGAGGGGGATGACATAGATAAGTGGCTGGGGGCCTTTGAGAGGGCACTCCAAATGAGAAGGGTTAGGCCTCAATACTGGGGTTTTCTTTTGTGGGAGTTGGTACCCAACTCAGGGAGGGATAGGCTTCTGACCTTAAGGGGGGAGGAGGCAGATTCATACCCTAGTATGAAGAGGTGCTTAGCCAAGAAGTTTGGTCTGACCCCAGAGCAATATAGAATGAAGTTCAGGGACACCCAGAAGGTCAGTACCCAGTCTTGGGTTGACTTTGTGGACATTTCACTAAAGGCATTAGAGGGCTGGATTATTGGTAACAAAGTAGATACGTATGAGGGGTTATACAATCTGATCATGAGAGAGCACATCTTGACCAATTGTATCCAAGAAAGGTTACGCCAGCATCTAGTGGACTCTAAGCAGACCAACCCTAGAGAGCTAGGGGAGGCAGCTGATGAGTGGTTGAGAACCAGGGTGGTTGTCAAGTCCCAGGGGGGAGACTCCAAGAAGGGGGGGACAGGTCCCCAAAAACCTAAGGAGGGAGGTGGTAAGCCCACCACAGAGACTCCCTCTGTACCCCAGAACCCTAAGAAGGAGGAGAGTAAATCCCACTCCCACTCTGACCAGCAGAGACAGTTAGACCCTGGGTTAAAAAAACTCTTGGACAGTAGGGCTTGCTTTGACTGTCAGCAGACAGGTCACTTCAGAGGAGATGCAGCCTGTCCAAAGAAGGTGGTTAGCATTGGGCTGTCCAGTGTAGCCATGGAGGAGGATTCCTCAGATGATGAAGTCCTCTTAGCATTAAGCTGGGAGACAGGACCAGATGGTAAGCTGGTGATCCCTGAGGGTGGAAGTAGGCACTTCCACCACATTCAAGTGAATGGGATCCCTACCACTGGCCTGAGAGACACCTGTGCCAGTCACACTATAGTGAGTGACCGGTTAGTGACCCCAGACATGTATGTCCCAGGAAAGACAAAGAAAGTCAGGATAGCCACAGGGGAGGTCACCTCCAAACCTGTAGCCATAGTGCCCCTAGAGAGGGAGGGTATCCTTGACTGGATTAGGGTGGTAGTCAGTGCTGACCTTCCCCTAGATTGTATCCTGGGCAATGACCTCCCAGAGGTGAGTCTGGTCACAGATGGGGTGGTCGCCCAGGGCGCCTCCCCAACCCAAAGTCCTGGGGAGTCAGTCCCTACAGTTAGGAGACAGGGGTCCCCAAGAAAAGGAAAGAAGAAAAGGAAGGGTAGGCCACTCTTAAAGAGAGTTCCAGGGAGCCAAGGGCCTTCTGCCCCAGTAGGGGGGGAGCCCAGAGTTGGCACTGGTGAGGCCTCACCTGACCCCAAGGAAGTCCTGAGTAGTCAGGCAGCTGTCCAGATGCAAGGTGTTGCCCCTGCACTGACAGAAGGGAGAGTGGAAGGAGGGTGTCTGCCACAGGAGGTGGTAGCCCCCCACTCTAGACAGCAAGAGGGGTGCCAGGACCCCAAAGATGCCCCTAAAGCAGCTCAGCCACCTGTCAGTGGAGAGCTTAGGGTGTGGTTCTGGGTACTGACAGCTGTCAGTAGCCTCTGCTGGGTGCTAGCCTTCCTGGCAGCACTGTACTTGGCCTGGGAGGCAGACCCCAGGGCCAATAGCAAAGTAGGCCCCCTGACCCTATTGGTCATGGTGGGGTTGCTCAAGTGTTGGGTGACCTCTTTGGGTAAGCTAGGTGTTGCCCTAGCAAAGTTTGGAGTAGGGGAGGTGGGCACCTCACTACCCAAGTTGGCAGAGAGAGAGGAGGAAGACCCCCCTAGAGGGAAGTTTCAGTTTGAGTTGGGTCCTTTTACTGTTGGGATGGCTTCACTACCCAGAGGGAGTGACCCTGACAGGACGATATAAGGCGGAGTAGGCCCTGCAAAGGGACAGCCAGTTTTCTTCACTGTCTTCCTCGCCTAACAAGCCAGGAAGACTCTCCCAGGGTTGGGCTGAGTCTCCTGGGCGTGTGGGCTGGGGGGTGGTTGTGTGAGAAACTAGGGCTGATTGCAGAGGCCCCATAACTTTTTGCCCCCATTTTCCACTTTATGCTGGTGTTTTCCTGACTCTGATGGTGCCCTGGGTACTGCTAACCAGTCCCAGGGCCTGTGCTCTGTTAAAATGGATATGCAAATTAGGCTAATTATAATTGGCTAAGTTAACCTACCTATAAGTCCCTAGTATATGGTAGGGCATGTAGGTTTAGGGACCACAGCATAGGTGGTGCACACCTAGGTGCATTGCTGAGGTGCCCAGTGTCATTTTAAAAGCAAGCCTGCCTTGCTGGCTGCTTTTAAATTAAAGTTATATGCAAATTCGACTTTGGAATTAAAGGTACTTTCAAAGTCTTAAACTACCTTATTTTTACATATAAGTCACCCCTAAGGTGTGCCCTATGTGCCCCTAGGGCTGGGTGCCATGTAACTATAAGCAGGGACTTTATAAAAATAGATTTATAAGCCCTGGTGAGGTAAAAACAGCCAAATTCGTTTTTCCCTCATTGAAGTAAATGGCCTTCATAGGCTAGAATGGGCAGACTTTATTTTAAATTTTAAAGTCTCCTTAAATGTTACATACCAAGAATTTGGTATCAAATTGATTGTTGTAATAAATCCCACAACTTCCAGTTGTTGGATTTAATATAACTTATCCAGGTAAAAAGTTTAGACTTTACCTAAAAAGTTGCCAATTTCAGCTCTGCATTGTTTTTGCTGCTGTGCTCTGATTGGCCAGCCTGCAGCAGCTTCTGCCAGGCTACTTTAATGAGGTGTGAAGTGGCCTGGCTTCACACAAAGGAATGTGCTTGGGGGAGAGAATCTCCCCTCAGCAGATGGTGAGGCAGGAAGGGGGAGGGCTGCCAAACTGGTCTTCAAAGGCAGAGAAGGACATTTGCAGCACCCAGCAACACCCCCACATCCTGCAACCCCAGACAATTAGGTGCCCCCTTGATTAGATTAGGAGAGGGCAGGAGAGGGGTGTGTTTATTATTTTTAGCCACACCAGTGGGTGGGCTCAGCCAGATGTAACCTCCAAAAATCAGATTCATCCATGTTGGATTTTTAGAGACTGTTGCCTTCTGGGATGGATTTTTGCCACACTTCCCAGGAAGTGGTCATCACAGGGGGACGACCCTGTCCCTGATTGGAGAACCAGGGCCCCCCTGCTTTTCACCCAGGAGCAAGGATAAAACTGGCAGACCTGCACCCACGCCTCAGATCCCCACCAAATTTCAAGAAGAAAGAACTTAAGGAGAAGAAGGACTGCCCTGCTGGACCCCTGGCCTGCACCTGGACCCTGCACTCAGAAAGACTGCACCAGCTGCACACTTGGGCTTCACCACAAGAAGGACTTTGCCTGGCTTCCACTGGTTCAAGGAGGGACTCCCTGTTTGCAACAGGTGAAAAATTGCTAAACCAGAGTCCCCTGCACCAACTCCTGAAGAAAGCGACCAGCTGACCACTGTCCAGTGGCCAAAAAGGAGTTTGCGCCAGGTGCATTCTGGGATTGGAAGTCCGCACTTCCCAAGGACCATCACAGAACTTCTGGACCCTTGGGGTGAGCTGTGGACCCCAAAAGAACCTTGAAAGAACATCTGGGTGAAGCCCCAGAAGTTTGGAAAAGATTGGAGAATTTTTGAAAAAAAGCTCCATAAAGTGACCGACCCGACGTGGAAATTCTAGCCGGCTTGCCTCAACCGCGACCCGGCCTGACTTCGTGGTTCGTCCCGGTAAAGAAAAACATCCAAAAAAGAGACTAAGTCCGAACGTAAAAAGTTGACCGGGACCTTCCAGCCATCGTATCCGAGAAGGGCTCCACGGACGTCGGATCAAGATCCAGGTTTACCCCGGTCGAAGGATTTTCATCTCGAAAAAACGACTAAGTCCGAAGGTAAAAATCACCACCGAGGAAACCGACTTCGCGTATCCGGACAAGGGCTCCAGGAGGTCGGATCCAACTGGCAGGTTCGTCCCGGGGAAGAAAAACATCAAAAAAGAGACTAAGTCAGAAGGTAACTTTTTAACCGAGGCCTCCCGCGACTTGTAGCCGAGCAGGGCTCCATTGCGGTCGGCCTGAAAGTTTGACTTTGCCCCGGTCCTGGTGCAACCAGATGACCCGATTGGCGCTTTTTGTTTCTAAGCGCTAGAAAATAATAATACTTTAAAAATTCATATCTCCGGTTCCCCTGAACCAATTTTAATCGTTTTTGTGTCATTTTAAAGATAAAAATATAAGCTA
Organism: Pleurodeles waltl; assembly: GCF_031143425.1. Classification (NCBI taxonomy): domain Eukaryota; kingdom Metazoa; phylum Chordata; class Amphibia; order Caudata; family Salamandridae; genus Pleurodeles; species Pleurodeles waltl. Next base: position 1,031,116,334 of record NC_090439.1, on the reverse strand, counting down.
TTTTTATAAATTGGTTTTGGATTTTTAAACTGTTTCCTGTGTTTTATTTAATTACTGTTTTGTGATATTTGAATGCTTTACACTTTGTCTCCTAAATTAAGCCTTGACGCTCGATGCCAAGCTACCAAGGGTTGAGCTGGGATTAGTTTACTGAGACCTAACTGTACCTATGTGGAGGTTAGTGGCTTGTTGCTAGGTGTAGGTACCTACCTGCCCTACCAATAACCCATTTTCCAACAACCAGGCAGCGCCGGCGTAGGGGAATATGGAGCTTGGGCGCCAAAAAATGGGGCAAGTCAGGCTGAGGCAAAATTATCGCCTCAACCCGATTTGCGCCATTTTTTCCGACTCCCAACCCCCATTGAAATGAGTCCTGTCTTAGCAAAGATAGGAGTCATGCCCCCTTGCCCAATGGCCATGCCCAGGGGACTTCTGTCCCCTGGGCATGGTCATTGGGCATAGTGGCATGTAGGGGGGCACAAATCAGGCCCCCCTATGCCACAAAAAAAAAAATATATATACTTACCTGAACTTACTTATGTTCCCTGGGATGGGTCCCTCCATCCTTGGGTGTCCTCCTGGGGTGGGCAAGGGTGGCAGGGGGGGTCCCTGGGGGCATGGGAGGGCACCTCTGGGATCCTTCCGAGCCCACAGGTCCCTTAACGCCTGCCCTGACCAGGTGCTAAAAAACGACGCAAAAGCGGCTGGATGTCATTTTTTTTGACCCGCCCTCTCCCGGGCGTGATTTTTGCCCGGGAGTGTAAATACGGCGCACATGCCTCGGAGTCAATTTTTTAGATGGGAACGCCTACCTTGCATATCATTAACGCAAAGTAGGTGTCTACGCTAAAAAATTACGCAAACTCCATGGACTTTGGCGCTAGATGCGTCTAACGCCAAAGTATAAATATGGAGTTAGTTTTGCGTCGGAATTGCGTAAAAAAAAAACCGATGCAATTCCAGTGCAAACAGAGTATAAATATGCCCCTGAGTCTGAACCTGCACCATGTGAAGTCTGTCAGCCAAATCCGGCTTTGTTCCAGCCAACTAGCAGTGCCTCATCTCCACCCAAGAGCAGGGATGATTCGGGCAACCGGGCGCATGACATAAATGACTCCTCAGGGGAATCATGGTCACTCAGATCTCATCCGTTTCTCTCAGTTACATTAGTCTTGCATATGCAAGGACAATCAGAGGCAGAGTTTTATTGAAGTAACTGCATCTTAGATAATAAAGCATGTATTGCAATAACTAGGACGATGAAGCACAATAAGATTAAAATTGTGACAAGAAGAGTAAAACACAAGAATAACGCTACCATATTGTCACTAGGGTTTGTAAAGATAGTTCCTACCTAAGCTATGTTAGAGCACAGCATGTTAAGCTATAATTCTGCCCTTCAGGTTCCCCCTGGGAAGACATCATCCCTCATACCTGAGCAAGAGGTCTGTAGTCTACATAAGCAGCTGCAGCAAAGCAAAAAGCAATCAGCATACAGTTGTAGTCCTCTGGCTGGAATCTCCCTCTAATGTATATTTGTCAAAGTAGTGTTTTTATAATAAAACAGCTGATGTTCCAAGAAAGGATCCCCATGTAAGAGTGTGTATGTTTCTGTGAACATTGGAGACAAAGCGTACCACTTTTGCCGGCAACCTATCTTACTGCAGCCTTGAGAAAAGTACAGAGTGAAAGAAATGTCCTGTTTAAAAACGTAGTGCTGACCTAGGCGAGGAACAGCTAGATAGAGAAAATAAAACAAGACCGCAAATGTGGCTAATGTTAAAATATACAATGAAGCTAAATAAAAACATTTCTAGGTTAAAGTGCACAGCAGCAGGCCCGGTTTGCTAAAATAATGTGTATAAAACTTTAGCTAAAATGGCTACACAACAGTTCCATAGATATATTAGGCAGTTATTTTTAAGCCATCTGTACAGCTTACGTACATTTGAAACAGTTTCAATAACAGGAGTGGATGAAGTTGAAGAAAAGTCATCTATATCGATGAAGTAACCAGAAGCAGTCTCTGCAAACACAGGTGCTAGTACATTACTGGTGGATGGATCCACTTCATGTGGAGGCTCATAGTAGACGATGTTGTCAGTTTGTTTTGTGCTGGAATAAAAAACAGCCACATCTTGAACAGGTGTTGTCATTGAGGTGGTAACAGGGATCAGCAAAAGCTCATTTTCCGCCCTCTCCATGCTTGAGGAGGCATTGGTAGTATTGTTGGACGTGCTGTTGGTATCAGAAGTATTGTTGTTTCTTCAGTATGTCCTGTTGTGTAGTCAGAGGGGACCGGGAACTTCCCAAGGGACCTCTGGGTCTACGGTGCAGGATCAGCCACACGATGTAGTTTGATGTTGTCAATATAGACAAATCTGTTCACTTTGGAACCAGGCAGCGGTGGTAAAATGACAGTTCTGGTACCTTGTATTCCCAGGACTTAGACCGGTGCTCTGTAGGACGGACCAAGTTCCTTCTTCACAACAATCTTTTCACAAACCAGATCCCAAAATTTAGGAATCCAGCCAGTAGATGTTGTTGGCAAATCCCTTATTCCTAAAGTGGCAGCACTGGTGGATGATTTATCATCACAAAATTTCTGTAAGACAGTGAGACGTTCATTTATGTCAAAATGTGTATCTGCTGCCACTAAACCAGGGCCATCTAGATCTGGGACATACATAGGTATCACAAAGAGAACCTCATAAGGAGTGCATTCCCCCAAGGACCTTTTTGGCAGATTATTCAGTGCTCTCTGGACCCCATATAGGTGATGAAGCCAGCTGCCACCAGAACCTAGCACTCTTAAGGACTGCTTTAGATCTTGATTCTTCCTCTCCACAACTGAATATTAAAGGTGTTCAACACCTATTGTTCTCATGGTATCCCTAAATGCCTTAGAGGCAAAGGCAGGGCCCTGGTCCGAATGAAATGCTGCAACAGCATATGTACTGATAAAGATCAGCAAGCCTTTTATAACAATTCGAGTGTCAGCTGACCTCTGATGCCATACCCACAGGAATCTAAAACAAGAATCTAAAGCGACTAGGATGTATTTGTATGCACCGTCTGGTTGAGGGGGACCGCAGTGGTCCAGGTAAACACATTGTAGTGGCCTATTGGACACTAAGAGGGATGTCTGCGGAGGGTGTTTGATATTTTAGCTCTTGATCTGCTGGCAAATATCACAGCAGAGGACCTATTGCTTGGATTGCTTGTATAGACCTGGCCACCAGAAATGTTTCTGTGAGAGTGTTATTGTGGCTGCAATACCAGCATGTGCTGAGGCGACACCCTCATGCGCTGCTTTTATCAGATATAATCTCCAGTCTTGGTTGGGGATCACTCGATCTCCAACCCCAGGAATTGTTGCGTAGGCAACATTCTGTGCACTGGTGTGGTTGGAGTATTTTGTAGGGTATGCTTTTGGGAGAGGTTTGTCTTCAGCCGAAGCTTTCACGGCAGCCAAAATGTAATCATCCAATCTCGTCTGAGAATGAGTCACTGCAGCCACAGAAGCTATACCTACTGCAGATTTGGCCACTTCATTAGCCAAATTATTGCCAACATCGTGTACTCCTACACGTTGGTGGCTCAATGTATGTACTACATGGACACAAGGTAGCTTACCCTTAAGATCAGCCTTCCTCCCCCACAGAATTCTGGGTTTTATGGTGTTCCCTTTGGAATCTCTAAACCTGTTAAATCACCAATGATTAAGATAATCATTGTAGGAGTGTCTGTAGTATGAGTCACAGACAATTAAAGTCAGAAAACCTGGCTCTGTGTGTTCTAGCGCTAAGATAAGGGCTTTGAGTTCAGGCAGCTGAGCAGTGCAGTCCCCTAGGGTCTGCATGTAGGTATTGTGAGGGTGGAATATACCATTTTTCATCACTGGTACCTACAGCTGGTTGTGCTGCACCGTCAGTGTAAATGACAGCATGGTATCTGTCAAGTGGCAAGATATCTTGAGGTTAGGGGTACTCCTGTTTGTAATGAAGAAATTCTTGTGTCTGAGGTTTTGGATCAAAGATGTAATCAACATTGGTGACAGTCAGGGAGGTTATCCACTAAATCCAACATGGATGTAATGCCTTAGGATTAGGAGCACTTGCTTTGGTGACAGCATCTAAGGCTGGCACCGGGGTAACTAAAATAATGCGTTTCCCTTGGGCAAGTGGTCTCTCCTTAATGACAGCCATCTAAACTGCAGTTAGAATTTTTTCTGTGAGTGCAAAACGTTGCTCTATATTGGAGTATAAATAGGATTTCTATGCTATGGGTATTGTGTTGCCTTTGTTAAAGGTGACATAAGTGAACCAAACGGCACCAGCAATTATTCTGATGACCAAATAATTTGTTCTGTTGTTACGGGTGTGTAAGTATTTTGCTTCTCGCATGTCCTGTTGTAGTCCTCTAAGGATGCATGTGTGTTCTACTGTCCAGTGTCTGCTAGAAAAATCAGGGCATATTAAATCATAAAGTGGCTTGATTCTTTGTGCATAGTCAGGAATGTAAGTTCTGCCAAAGTTAAAGAAACCAAGTAAAGACTGTAGTTTCTTGATTGTATTTGGAGGCTGGAGTTGAGCACATTTTTCTAGAAAGTGCGGTGCCAGACTCATGCCCTCGTTTGATAGTTCATATCCAAGGAATAATATGCTGAGAAAGGCTATTTTTGTTTTCCTAAAATTGAATTTGTAACCAAGGGCTGTGAATCCTAAAACTATCTGATCGACCCTGGCAAGATGAATTTTGAGGTCGTCATCCGTTAGATAAATGTCATCCATGTAAGACAACGCCTCAGGATCAATATCATTGATGTTACACAAGCTGAGAACAGCCCTGGGCTGTTCTTGTAGCCCTGAGGCAAATGGCAGAAACGTTTTTGTGAGCCAAATCAGGTATCTACTTTCATGTGCTAAGTTTTGGCAAAAAAAAAGTTGGAGATATCCAAGGTGGTTTTATATTTTTTGTGCACTATGTTGTAAATTAGTGCTGTGCTTTGTGAGGTGTGTATAGTGTATGTGCACGTATGACTGTGTCTGTAATCTGAGACTAGTCTATAAAAATGGTCAGGTTTTGCAATGGGAAATAATGGGTTATTCATTGCAGACATGCAGGGCTCAGTTACTCCCTGGTACTCAAGCTGAGTGAGGATCTCCCTCACCGGAGCTTTGGCTTCGTGTTTAACAGGATATTGTGGCTGAGCCTGGGGAGTAGACCTACTAGGTATTACATGGCAAGGAGAATCCTTGTCCCAACCTACATGGTTGCGGTCTAGCGCAAGTGCCTACCCTAAATCCCAATTGGCAGTGGATTTGAGGGTGGGGACTGATGATGATAAGATTTATGTGGGAAGTGTCTGGCTTGTAAGTTTAGTCCCGACACCAATGATTTAATTCATGATAACATTGTGAATAATTAAAATATGTTCACTAATTGTAATACGAAAGATGTTGTTTATGCTATATGGTGTCCACGCCAACTACTGTATGTAGGAAAAACCACACAAAAAGTGAAATGTAGAATTCTCCAACATAGAAGTAGGATCAAATGTGGGACCATTGGAGCACCTCTTGTAGAACATTACCACAGCCTACAGCATAACAATGATTGCATAAAGTGGCAAGTGATTGAACATGTGAGGATGGGACCAAGAGGAGGCGACATTGATGTTTTTCTATCCAAGAGAGAGCTGTATTGGATGGACACGTGCAACACAATTTCACGAGGATTGGACACATTGGAGGACTGGAGACAAGCTTCTGCTACATAACAGGATCATGGACTTTATCATCTGGCTTGTGAGAAGAGCTTTGAGTGTTTTTTTGGCTATATGTACCACTGCTTTTGACTTTAGTAAGTATAACAGAAGGCACTAATTCATATAATATGAACATATATACACCTCTTTTGGAGGGTTCTATTATGGGAACTAGGAATACAATATTTCAATCAGGACCACGTTGCCAATTCAAGGGCTATGTTTATTTAGCATCATTTGATAGCAAATACCCACATACACTGTGAACTAAGTATATGTCCAGGTCTACCACATGATGGGACTTTTCATAACAGTTTCCAATCCAAAAATATCTTTAACAATTAACATGGCCTTAGGGTAACTATTAGCTGTCACAAACATATCATTAACCTCTTGGCTGCTGGGCCTTTCCCCCCCCCCCAGTGCTGAGCCCTTCTTTGGCTATTTGGGGTAGTTCGCGCTTAGGCCTTCATAACTTTTTGTCCACATAAGCTATCCACGCCAAATTTGCGTCCTTTTTTTCCAACATCCTAGGGATTCTAATGGTATCCAGAGTTTGTGGTTTCCCCTGGAGGAGACCAAGAAAATAGCCAAAATACAGATTTCGCTTTTTCCAAAGAAATGGGAAGAAAGGGCTGCCGAAGAAGGCTTGTGGTTTTTTCCATGAAAATGCCATCAACAAAGGGTTTCTGGTTCTGAAATCACTATCTTCCCACCTTTCAGGAACGGGTAGACCTGAATCAGAAAACCACATTTTTCAACACAAATTTGGCATTTTACTGGGACATACCCCATTTTTACTATTTTTGGTGCTTTCAGCCTCCTTCCAGTTAGTGACAGAAATGGGTGTGAAACCAATGCTGGATCCTGGAAAGCTAAACATTTTTGGAAACTAGACAAAATTCTGAATTTAGCAAGGGGTCATTTGTGTAGATCCTACAAGGTTTTCCTACAGAAAATAACAGCTGAAATAAAAAAATATTGAAATTGAGCTGAAAACAGCAGCCATTTTTCTTTATGTTTTACTCTGTAACTTTTTCCTGCGATGTCAGATTTCTGAAAGCAATATACCGTTTTGTCTGCTGGACTCTTCTGGTTGCGGGGATATAAAGGGCTTGTGGGTTCATCAAGAACCCTAGGTATCCAGAGCCAATAAAGGAGCTGCACCCTGCAGTTGGTTTTCATTCTATACTGGGTATACAGCAATTCATTTGCTGAAATATGAAGAGTGAAAAATAGGTATCAAGAACACCTTTGCATTTCCAAAATGGGCTCAAGATAGGGTTTTGAGGAGCAGTGGTTATTTGCACATCTCTGAATTCCGGGGGGGCCCATACTAGCATGTGAATTGCAGGGCATTTCTCAAATAGACGTCTTTTTTACACACTCTCTTATATTTGGAAGGAAAAAATGTAGAGAAAGATAAGGGGCAATAACACTTGTTTTGCTATTCTATGTTCCCCCAAGTCTCCCGATAAAAATGATACCTCACTTGTGTGGGTAGGCCTAGCGCCCGCGACAGGAAATGCCCCAAAACACAACGTGGACACATCCCATATTTTTGACAGAAAACAGAGCTGTTTTTTGCAAAGGGCCTAGATGTGGATTTTGGCCTCTAGCTCAGCCGCCACCTAGGGAAACCTACCAACCCTATGCATTTTTGAAAACTAGAGACCTAGGGGAATCCACGATGGGGTGATTTGTGGGGCTCTGACCAGGTTCTGTTACCCAGAATCATTTGCAAACCTCAAAACGTGGCTAAAAAAACACGTTTTTCTCTCATTTCGGTGACAGAAAGTTCTGGAATCTGAGAGGAGCCACAAATTTCCTTCCACCCAGCGTTCCCCCAAGTCTCCCGATAAAAATGATACCTCACTTCTGTGGGTAGGCCTAGCGCCCGCGACAGGAAATGCCACAAAACACAACGTGGACACATCACATTTTCTGACAGAATACAGAGCTGTTTTTTGCAAAGTGCCTACCTGTAGATTTTGGCCTCTAGCTCAGCCGGCACATGGGGAAACCTACCAAACATGTGCATTTTTGAAAACTAGAGACCTAGGGGAATCCGAGATGGGGTACCTTGTGGGGCTCTGACCAGGTTCTGTTACCCAGAATCCTTTTCAAACCTCAAAAAGTGGCTAAAAAAACAAGTTTTCCTCACATTTCGGTGACAGAAAGTTCTGGAATCTGAGAGGAGCCACAAATTTCCTTCCACCCAGCGTTCCCCCAAGTCTCCCGATAAAAATGATACCTCACTTGTGTGGGTAGGCCTAGCGCCCGCGACAGGAAATGCCCCAAAACACAACGTGGACACATCACATTTTCTGACAGAATACAGAGCTGTTTTTTGCAAAGTGCCTACCTGTAGATTTTGGCCTCTAGCTCAGCCGGCACATAGGGAAACCTACCAAACATGTGCATTTTTGAAAACTAGAGACCCAGGGGAATCCGAGATGGGGTACCTTGTGGGGCTTTGACCAGGTTCTGTTACCCAGAATCCTTTGCAAACCTCAAAATGTGGCTAAAATAACACGTTTTCCTCACATTTCGGTGACAGAAAGTTCTGGAATCTGAGAGGAGCCACAAATTTCCTTCCACCCAGCGTTCCCCCAAGTCTCCCGATAAAAATGATACCTCACTTGTGTGGGTAGGCCTAGCGCCCGCGACAGGGAATGCCCCAAAACACAACGTGGACACATCACATTTTTTCATAGAAAACAGTGCCTACCTGTGGATTTTGGCCTCTAGCTCAGACGGCACCTGGGGAAACCTAGCAAACCAGCGCATTTATTAAAACTAGAAACCCAGGGGAATCCAAGATGAGGTGACTTGTGGGGCTCTGACCAGGTTCTGTTACCCAGAATCCTTTGCAAACCTCAAAATGTGGCTAAAATAACACGTTTTCCTCACATTTCGGTGACAGAAAGTTCTGGAATCTGAGAGGAGCCACAAATTTCCTTCCACCCAGCGTTCCCCCAAGTCTTCCGATAAATATGATACCTCACTTGTGTGGGTAGGCCTGGTGCCCGCGACAGGAATAGATCACACGACGGTCAATGTTGGTCCTTTCGTGAGGCAGCTGTTGACCCTGGGGTGATCCATTCCTGACGCAGGCACTAGGTGTAGATACTCAAGTGGGGTAGTGTTTTTATCAGGACAGGTGAGGAGTCACTGGGTGGTAGGAATTTTGTGGATCTCAGCATATTCCTGTAGTTTGTGTGACAGAAATGCGAGAAAAATAGAGTTTTTATTCAACATTTCAGCTTTGCAGGGTATTCTGGGTAAGAAAACTTTGGGGAATCCACACAAGTCACACCTCTGTGGACTCCCCTGAATGTCTAGTTTCCAGAAATGTTTGGGTTTAGTGTGTTTCTCTATATGGCCGCCGAATCCAGGACCAAAAACACAGGTGCCTGCCTTACAAAACCAGTTTGTTTTGCCATAGATAATTTTGATGTCTCCACAATACGATTTGGGTGGTGGAATTTGGGGCTGAACTAAATTGGGGAGCTCCCAAGAGAGCACTCTCTTTCTCTCTGCTTGCCGCCGCATTCACCTGCTCTCCGGGTTGGGCTAACCCACTATTACCCAGTTGCACAAACAGCTTGCGAAGGGACAGCAGGCCTGTCCTCATCACCTCCCTCATAATGTACTGGAAGAAAATTATCGAATGGGACTCCTCCGACTGAAAAATCACTCCCAGAGTCTGCGCCATTGTCCTATCCCTCAGATGCTGTCTCAGTATCTGATGTCTCAGTCTCTGATCCTATGTCAGAGCGGTCCTCTATAACCCGAGTGCAGGCAGCAGTCATCCATCAAGATGCCATCTCTGCTATTGGCTAAACTGTTGCTCTAAAACACTAGCCTACGTAGACAGTCACAAAATCGATGGTGTGTGTGAGATACGTGCAACAGTAGAGGCCACCTTACCTGCGCTTCTTCCCTCAATCAGCACGTTCTTTCAAGACACTCAAAAAACACCTTGTCACATACCATTCGTCACAGTCTCTAGCCCCTCCTGCGCCCAGTCCAACAATCATTATTGGTGCTCCCACTCCCTCCTCCTCGGATTCCCTCATTACCACCCAGCAAAAGTGCCCTTCATCTCTCCATAGCCGCCCTCCACTCCGCACATACATTTCATTGGTATTATAGCGCAGGTAATGGCTGACTTTACTAATGTACTCAGCTATTTACATAAAATACAGATTTGCTATTTGCAGTAGGCATATAAACCTTCTGCCCTTCTTTATGGCACTAAAACTGCCACTAGACAAGTCTGACCCTTTTCCCCCCAGGGAAACCACACACATATTGACAAAAGTGATATATATATGACAGCCAACCACCTGAAACTCAACTCAAGCAAAACCGAAATAATCCTCTTTGGCCCACACAAAAACACCTGGGACCCCTCATGGTGGCCCACCACGCTAGGCCCTGCACCCACCCCCGCCAACCACGCACGCAACCTCGGCGTCATCCTAGACTCCTCCCTCTCGATGACCCAACAAATCAACGCTCTCACCTCCTCATGCTTCAACACACTTCGTATACTGAAAAAAACATTCAAATGGATCCCCACAGAGACCAGAAAAACTGTCACTCACGCACTCATCAGCAGCAGACTTGATTACGGAAACGCCCTCTACGCCGGCACCACTCTAAAACTCAAGCGCAAGCTACACGCATCCAGAACTCAGCAGCACGACTCATCCTCGACCTCCCCGGACACGAACACATCTCTCCACACCTCAAATCCCTCCACTGGCTCCCCATTGACAAAATGATCACCTTCAAGATCCTCATCCTCGCACACAAATCACTCCACAACACAGGCCCTGCCTACCTCAACGAGAGTCACCTTCCACACCCCCACACGAAACCTCCACTCAGCTGACCTCTCTCTCGCCTCTGTCCCCCGCATCAAACACACCACCACCGGGGGCAGATCCTTCTCCTACCTTGCACCCAAAACCTGGAACGCCCTCCCAACCCACCTTCACAAGACCCAAAACCTACTTCTTTTCAGGAAGGGCCTCAAAACCTGGCTTTTCGAACAGTGAACTTCCCAGCCCCATTCCCTCCCCCGTCCCCCCCAGCGCCTTGAGACCCTCACGGGTGAGTAGCGCGCTTTATAAATCTCTTTGATTGATTGATATATATAGATCTATCTATATATATATATATCTATCTACATAGATATATCTATAGATATTTCCATGTACATAGATACATCTACATAGATATATCTATATATATAGATCTATATATAGATCTATTTTTTTAGTTGTTGTATGGTTTCCTTGGGGGCCACCTACCTTTTTTTTTAAAAAATATGCCCCCGTTTTCCGAGGGGGCCGACCCCACCAAGTGAAATCCCTGGCATCTAGTGGTGTTTCCTGGCAGGAAACTTTCAGGTTTCCTGGCCCCCGATCGCAGCACAGCTTTCAGAAGGCTTCGTAAGAAAGGGGAGACTCTCCCCTTTCTTATGAGGCCTTTTGAAAGTTTTCGTGGCCCCCCGATCGCAGCTGTGCACAGCTGCGACCGGGGGCCAGGAAACACTTTCAGGAAGGCCTCGTAAGAAAGGGGAGACTCTCCCCTTTCTTACGAGGCCTTCCCGAACGTGGGGAAGGCCGTTTTCCCCATCGAAGCAGGAAGCGGCCGCAAGGCTGCTTACTGCTTCGATGGGGAAAAAAACTTTGTAACGTCAGTGCGCCTCGCGGCGCGCTGATGTCACAAAGGGGTGGGTGGGGGGTGGGGGGGGGAGAAGACACGGAAGCTTCTGTGTCTCCCGGGGAAAAAAATAATAATTAAATCCTCGGGTGCGACGCACCCGAAGATTTATTAATACCCTCCCTGGTGTCGGCCACTGGTCGTGACCCGCACCAGGGAGGTAGTGCGGGCATCGGCCAGTGGCCGTCGCCCGCATTGAAGGGGTTAAGAACCACCACAGCTTGGATGAAATCACAGTTGGTTATTAATACAGACAAAACCTTAAGGTGCATTCATGAAAATGGTTCAGTATAGAATCATAACCTGGATTTACATAGAGGGTTATGTTCTATCACTACATAATGTCAGCTTTGCCTCCACTGTCTTTTTGGCCCAAGTAATAGAATTCTTATTTTGTTTTTCGTCGACTAGCAAAAGAATAGCCATTATAACACTAGACTTTCCTTATTTTTATTAGAGGAACAATCTATTTTTTGGCCACTAGATGGCAGCAGAGGCTATCCTTGTGTACGTTACATAAGGCTGGCTTCCTCATATATAAATAGAATGAGATAGGCAGCAGGCTCTAATGGATTCACCCTGCTGCTGTACTACCAGCCAAGTAAGTAGATCAAATCAACAGGATTGCTGCTATTTTTAGCTGGCAGAGACTCATTTATCTGACTTCATTATATTTTGTTTACTTTCTTCCCAAAACTAGAACATTTAACCTGATTAAATCAGGAAAGCAGATCCTTAACTTTAACATAGGACCACGCCAACAAGTTTTTAAAAGGGCTTTAAACACTTGGCTCATTTTCATGGAACCATTTAAGACCTTCCTGAAGCCATTAAGTAACTATAAAGCAATTTTCAGGTTTGTTTTCAAACCCTATACTGTAGCCTCGACCTTGGAAACAACAATAAGACAAATCATTTTATACATATATAATTTTTCTCTAGATGGCAAAGTAAAAAAGTGGTATTATTAACAACACACCAGGGCTACATGAGATGGAAGGCGAATTGATATAGCTTTATTGTTAACATGACTAGGATGTGTCTGTGTATAATCAAATAGGGGTGAGTACGTCTTCAAATTGGTTTATCTTCTGAATTAATTTGGTACATTTTGTTTCTATCTCTTAAGAGGTCGACTAACTATCACATAAAGAAGTAGTGACCTCAAGTTTAATATGGATTTGATAATATAACCATACATTATATATTGTACTGTTGAATTAATAGATGCCGAACAAATGGAGGGCGAAGTACTGATACATGCTTTCTGTATTGTATTCTAGGTGCTTCTTATTTCAATAGTCTGTCCTGATGACATGCCTTAATTAATTTCTTTGATTGGGGTCGAAACGTCGACATTGTATTAGAAATTGTGGATTGAGTTTTGAAAAATTCAGCGGCTCACAGTACCCATGGTTAGAGGTGCTTATTTGAGACCTCATCCTTTTAATCACAGTTTGGTTTATTTTCTAAATTAATTAGGTACATTTTGTTTCTATCTTTTAAGACGTCGACTAACTTAGTTTTCATGTAATTAGGCGGCAACACTTATACTAACACATAATTCACTCACACTGTGCCGTTATATAGGAGCACCTCGATTACTTTACTCTAAATTGTTGAATTTAAGTTTCTAATAAATATGAAATATTACTTACAAACCTCATTGGTACAGAACGTTTTTTATGGTACAATCACTGTTGTGGAGGTTAATTCAGATCCTTCCCCCTAAGGGGGCTTCTGTGTCTGTCATGTCCGCCAACGGTAGCGGTAATGCATGCACTCAACATATCTTTCTTCTGTCTCCACCCCCCCCTTTTTGTGGTCTCCCTGTTCTTGGGTGCATTAGCATCATCAGGCGGAGGAGCAGTGGCACCGGAGCACCAGGGGGCTGCATCCCACATGGCCATGGAGGGCCACACTACGGACTCGTACTTCACCAGTGGGATGGAGTGCAAGGGGAGCTCCACGGCGGGGACAGGAGCTGAGACCAGTGACAAGGACTCGTCCTCTGATGGGATCTCCCTTGTGGTGGCGGCAACATCTGTGCCACCCCCATCTACAGGTACAGCCGCCACCACCCCTTCCAGCACCACCCTCCCAGCAGCCCCTCAGCCTTTGCCTGGTGCCCGCTCACCCAGGAGGGTGGGCATCACCTTCGCCCCAGGCACCTCAGGCCCTGCCCAAGTCAACCCTGCTGCCCTCAGTGAGAAGGCCATTGACCTCCTCAGGTCCCTCACTGTTGGGCAGTCTACCATTTTGAATGCCATCCAGGGTGTAGAAAGGCAGTTGCAACAAACAAATGCATTCCTAGAGGGCATTTATTCTGGTCAAGCGGCCCTTCAGCGAGCTTTTCAGACTCTGGCCTCAGCACTGATGGCAGCCATTGTCCCTGTCTCTAGCCTCCCCCTTCCAAGTTCCTCCACCCCGACCCAATCCCCTGTACCTCAGCCTATCCCAAGCATACCTACAGACCAGCATGCACACACGTCAACACACAAGGGAAGCTCAGGTAAACATAAGCACCACACATCCCACAGGCACTCACGCAAGCATCACACACATGCAGACACACCAACATCCACTGCCTCCACTATGCCCTCCTTCTCCTCATCTCCCTCCTCCCTCCCTGTCTCGTCTACACTCACACCTGCATGCACTACCTCTACAGCCACTACGTCCCTCTCCAGCACACCCACCACCACACCCCGCTCACGAGCAGTCATCACCTCCACTACCATTCACACGTCCCCTGTGTCCTCTCCCAGTGTGTCTGTGACGCCACCTCCCAAGATACACAAACGCAGGCACACACCCACCCAACAGCCATCCACCTCACGACAGCCTCCAGCACATGCACCTTCACCCAAAGTCAGCAAACAAACACCTCCTACAACCACCACCTCTTCTTCCACTCCCAAACCCCCTCCAGCTACCCGTCCCAGTGTGACAAAAAAACTTTTCCTGTCCAACCTTAACCTCTTTCCCACACCTCCCCCACCCCGTCCATCTCCTAGGTCCCGAACTGGCACCTCAGCCACAACATCTCCGGGACCAGTGGTGCCTGTAGTCACCGGAATCTGGAGTGCACCGGCCACCAGGTCAGCCAGTGTGGCACGGAGCCACAGCACAGACAGTCCCCCACCTGTGAAGCCTCAGAAGTTGGCCACTGCCCGGCGGGAGAGGGGGAAGACTTCAGCCACCAAAGCCGCTCCCAGGGGTCCCGGTGGGAGTGTGGAGTCAGATGTGACACCTTCCAAGGTGGGGAAGGTGTCACAAGTAACCCGGCAAGTTTGGGAAGAGCAGCACAGCGGAGAAAACCGCCATCATCCCCGCTGCCCAGGGGGCCACCTCCAGCACCAGCCCAGCTGCCCAGGACAGGACCGCCAGCACCAGCCCACCTGCCCAGGACAGGCCCGCCAGCACCAGCCCACCTGCTCAGGACAGGCCCACCAGCACCAGCCCAGCTGCCCAGGACAGGACCGCAAGCACCAGCCCACCTGCCCAGGACAGGACCACCAGCGCCAGCCCACCTGCCCAGGAGGCAACCACCAGCACCAGCCCACCTGCCCAGGAAGCCACCGCCAGCACATGCCCAGATGCACAGGAGGCCACCGCCAGCACAGGCCCAGCTGGGCCATGAAGGACCACCAGCAAAAGCCCCGCTGGGCCATGAAGGACCGCCAGCACAAGCCCCGCTGGGCCATGAAGGACCACCAGCAAGAGCCCCGCTGGGCCATGAAGGACCGCCAGCATAAGCCCCGCTGGGCCATGAAGGACCACCAGCAGCTGAGTCCCTGCAATGGAGACCGCCGCCTCAAGCACCGCTGAACAGGGCACCGCCGCCTCAAGCACCGCTGAACAGGGCAGCACCGCCTCAAGCACCGCTGAACAGGGCACTGCCACCTCAAGCACCGCTGAACAGGGCACAGCCGTCTCAAGCACCGCTGAACAGGGCACCGCCACCTCAAGCACCGCTGAACAGGGCATCGCCGTCTCAAGCACAGCTGAACTGGGCACCGCCGCCTCAAGCACCGCTGAAGAGGGCATTGCCGTCTCAAGCACCACTGGCCCATGAGCGGCAAGGGCACTAACGCAACTGAGTCCGTCACGGGGTGAATGATGCATTCTGGGCACAAAGCCCCCTCCAGAACCAGTGGAGAAAGGCATCCACTACCTCAGTCCTTAGCAGGATGAAGCACTCTGGGCACCATGCCCCCTCCAGAACCAGTGGAGAAAGGCATCCACTACCTCTGTCCTTAGCAGGATGAAGCACTCTGGGCACAAGAGAGACTGTGGCTATGCACTCCCCAGGATTGAACAGTGGGCAAACCACCCACTGTAGAGACACATGAGACTGTGGCTTTGCACTCCCCAGGATTGAACAGTGGGCAAACCACCCACTGTAGAGACTTGTGAGACTGTGACTTTGCACTCCCCAGGACTGAACAGTGGGCAAACCACCCACTGTAGAGACTTGAGAGACTGTGGCTTTGTACTCCCCAGGATTGAACAGTGGGCAACCCACCCACTCTAGAGACTTGTGAGACTGTGGCTTTGCACTCCCCAGGATGGAACAGCGGGCATGTGGCCCCCTCGTGGATTTTGGCATCGTGCACTCAAGCGGCTGAGGTGCCCCCCTTTCCCTCCCCCTGAGGTGCCTGTTTAGTTGCTCTCTGATGCCCCTGCAGTGTTCTCTCCATCATGGTCGGGGATCTTGTGTGGGCCTCGCCCATACCGTGTGGTCCCAGTGTTCCACTGACATTATTAGAGCATTACCTGGACTACTATTCTTGGTTTATATTTTGTACATGGTGTATATATGTATTTCTGCCTACTTGCTTTTAATATATTACAATGGTTACACTCATTTTCTATTGTTTTTGCATTCTTCCGGGGGGTGTGGGGGATGTAACTGTGATGTATTGATATGCATTAGTGTGTGTGTTGTAGTGGGTGAGGGTGGGGGTGTTGCATGTGTATGTCCCTGTTTTTTCCCTCCCACCTCCCCTGTGTCATAGGTGCAGTACTCACCGTGGTCTTCACCGCCGGCATTCGTGCTCCTGGTAGAGGAGCAGGAAGACTATCGCAGGTAGAATTTGGAGTTCCAGGTCCATGGTATGGTGTCCTCGTTCATCGTGGGGTGTGTAGAGGTGAGCGTTTTCCCTTCGAAATTCCTGTTTCCGTCGTGTTTTTATCTGCAGTGAATCCGCCCCGGAAAAGGTGGCGGATTGGCCTGTCATAATAGTGCAGGCGGTGACTGCCGCGCTGTTTGTCTGTACCGCTGTGGCGGTCGGAGTGTTAAAGTGGCTGTCTTTGTTGGCGGTTTCCGCCACGGTCGTAATTGCAAAGTTTTTACTGCTGGCCTGTTGGCGGTCTTACCGCCACTTTAACACCGTCCGGCAGGGTTGTAATGACCACCAAAGTCTCTTTCAAGCACAAAGTACCTGGTTTGGAGTGGAAAATCTCTGCATAGGGCCGCAGAAGAGGAGATGCGTGGAAAAATGGTGTGTGCAGCGGTTTCGCCCCTTCAAACACGGACTTGCGTCGTTATTTTCCACACGGGGAGACATGCGTCGTTCTCTGGGAAGACAAATGGTGTGTGCATTGGTTTCGCCCCTTCACACACGGACTTGCATCGTTATTTTCACTCTAGGAAGACGTGCGTAGTTTTCCGGCACGCGGACCGTCTCCTTCTGTGGGTCGCGAGATTACCAGATGTCCCAGGGTCTGTGCGTGGAATCCTAGGCTTGTTATCTGGCTGTGAGTCGTTCCGGTGGGCTGTGCGTGGAATTTTCTTCCTCACGGCAGGCGTTGCGTCAATTTCCTCTCTGGAAGTCGGGCGGCGTTGTCCAGATGGGTCGTGCGTCGAAGTTCTGGTTGCACCGCAGGCGTCGCGTCGAGGGGCGTCTTTCCGGATCGGCATGCAGGGAATTTTTCACCGCGGAGCAAGCTGTGCGTCTAATTTTTTGCCGCACAAGGAGTCCAGTTGAAAAAGAGAAGTATTTTTGGTCCTGAGACTTCAGGGAACAGGAGGCAAGCTCTATCCAAGCCCTTGGAGAGCACTTTTGCAGCAAGACAAGAGTTCAGCAAGGCAGCAGGCCAACAGCAAGGCAGCAGTCCTTTGTAGAAAGCAGTCAGGTGCGTCCTTTGAGCAGCCAGGCAGCTCTTCTTGGCAGGATGCAGGTTCTGGTTCAGGTTTCTTCTCCAGCAAGTGTCTGTGGTGGTAGGGCAGAGGCCCTGTTTTATACTAAAATGTGCTTTTGAAGTGGGGGAGACTTCAAAGAGTGGCTAAGAAGTGCACTAGGTCCCCTTTCAGTTCAATCCTGTCTGCCAGGGTCCCAGTAGCGGGTGTGGCAGTCCTTTGTGTGAGGGCAGGCCCTCCACCCTCCCAGCCCAGGAAGACCCATTCAAAATGCAGATGTATGCAAGTGAGGCTGAGTACCCTGTGTTTGGGGTGTGTCTGAGTGAATGTACAAGGAGCTGTCAACTAAACCTAGCCAGACGTGGATTGTAAGGCACAGAAAGATTTAAGAGCAAGGAAATGCTCACTTTTTAAAAGTGGCATTTCTAGAATAGTAATATTAAATCCAACTTCACCAGTCAGCAGGATTTTGTATTACCATTCTGCGTCGTTCTCTGGGAAGACAAATGGTGTGTGCATTGGTTTCGCCCCTTCACACACGGACTTGCATCGTTATTTTCACTCGAGGAAGACGTGCGTAGTTTTCCGGCACGCGGACCGTCTCCTTCTGTGGGTCGCGAGATTACCAGATGTCCCAGGGTCTGTGCGTGGAATCCTAGGCTTGTTATCTGGCTGTGAGTCGTTCCGGTGGGCTGTGCGTGGAATTTTCTTCCTCACGGCAGGCGTTGCGTCAATTTCCTCTCTGGAAGTCGGGCGGCGTTGTCCAGACGGGTCGTGCGTCGAAGTTCTGGTTGCACCGCAGGCGTCGCGTCGAGGGGCGTCTTTCCGGATCGGCGTGCAGGTAATTTTTCACCGCGGAGGAAGCTGTGCGTCTAATTTTTTGCCGCACAAGGAGTCCAGTTGAAAAAGAGAAGTATTTTTGGTCCTGAGACTTCAGGGAACAGGAGGCAAGCTCTATCCAAGCCCTTGGAGAGCACTTTTGCAGCAAGACAAGAGTTCAGCAAGGCAGCAGGCCAACAGCAAGGCAGCAGTCCTTTGTAGAAAGCAGTCAGGTGCGTCCTTTGAGCAGCCAGGCTGCTCTTCTTGGCAGGATGCAGGTTCTGGTTCAGGTTTCTTCTCAGAGGCCCTGTTTTATACTAAAATGTGCTTTTGAAGTGGGGGAGACTTCAAAGAGTGGCTAAGAAGTGCACTAGGTCCCCTTTCAGTTCAATCCTGTCTGCCAGGGTCCCAGTAGCGGGTGTGGCAGTCCTTTGTGTGAGGGCAGGCCCTCCACCCTCCCAGCCCAGGAAGACCCATTCAAAATGCAGATGTATGCAAGTGAGGCTGAGTACCCTGTGTTTGGGGTGTGTCTGAGTGAATGTACAAGGAGCTGTCAACTAAACCTAGCCAGACGTGGATTGTAAGGCACAGAAAGATTTAAGAGCAAGGAAATGCCCACTTTCTAAAAGTGGCATTTCTAGAATAGTAATATTAAATCCAACTTCACCAGTCAGCAGGATTTTGTATTACCATTCTGGCCATACTAAATATGACCTTCCTACTCCTTTCAGATCAGCAGCTACCACTTCAATAATGTATGAGGGCAGCCCCAATGTTAGCCTATGAAGGGAGCAGGCCTCACAGTAGTGTGAAAACGAATTTAGGAGTTTTACACTACCAGGACATGTAAACTACACAGGTACATGTCCTGCCTTTCACCCACACAGCACCCTGCTCTACGGGTTACCTAGGGCACACATTAGAGGTGACTTATATGTCGAGAAAGGGGAGGTTTAGGCTTGGCAAGTACTTTTAAATGCCAAGTCGAAGTGGCAGTGAAACTGCACACACAGGCCTTGCAATGGCAGGCCTGAGACAAGGTTAAGGGGCTACTGAAGTGGGTGGCACAACCAGTGCTGCAGGCCCACTAGTAGCATTTAATCTACAGGCCCTAGGCACATATAGTGCACTCTACTAGAGTCTTATAAGTAAATCAAATAGCCAATCATGGATAAACAAATCAACAGTATAATTTACACAGCGAGCATATGCACTTTAGCACTGGTTAGCAGTGGTAAAGTGCCCAGAGTTCAAAAGCCAACAACAACAGGTCAGAAATAATAGGAGGAAGGAGGCAAAAAAGTTTGGGGATGACACTGTAAGAAGGCCAGGTCAAACAACCATCATTAGTGGTGCCATGTTGTAGTTTGACTCTTGCTCTAGGCAAGACTGCTGGTTTAAGGATGACAGTACTTATGTTTGTAGGTTGTAGGCAACTATGCCAGTCCTACAACAAGTCGCAACTGTCGCCCCAACCTTCCCGGCTCACAAGCAATATCTCACCAGAAACCCAAACAGTAAAAGGTGATTTGTGGCAGCCTTTACGCATGGAGTCAAGAGTGCGACATCTCAGGGAGTGTCATGGTCAAACAGAGATTAACCCTTTCTCACATGAACATCATCATGTCTCAATCAAACACAGGCAATGAAGGCGATGCAGTAAAGTTTTCAATAGGTTTTATTAACAAAACTGCAATCTACGATAAGTTGCATGGGCTGCAATTATAAAGATAATGAATAATGCAAGAAACAGAATTGCGAATGCAAAAGTTATTAATACAAAGACCCCCACCATCTTGCAATAAAATAAAATGACATGAGATATGAAATTCGTCCTAATACCCTAGTATGAGGAACCTAATCTCTAACCTAGAAGAGAGCTAGGTATGTTAACTTTAATCTGCCAGTAGCATGTTCACGAGAACAACCCTTTTTACCTTG
The DNA here is from genome assembly GCF_031143425.1 of Pleurodeles waltl. NCBI lineage: Eukaryota > Metazoa > Chordata > Amphibia > Caudata > Salamandridae > Pleurodeles > Pleurodeles waltl. The sequence goes on along the minus strand of NC_090439.1, from coordinate 1,031,095,920 downwards.
GAATGAGGTCTCTAGATCAGACTCTGTGGGGACTTGAAGACTGGGTCAGCGTCAAGGCGACACGCAGCATGGATAGCATTGATGGCATCTGGTAGGAATCCCTCTGACTATCTGTCTGTGTAAGGTGCATTTATACTGATCTGATCAGACCCCTGACGTAGGTCTGTTCCCAAATAATAGATAATAAGACATGCTTGGGGCAGCAATTACATAAACAATTCACTCGAAGGCATATAGTGGTAAAGTACCTAATGTGAATTCCTACATCTTATCCTTCTCTGGTGCTGATAGTGACGCTTTAGCAAAGCGGCACTGATGGCATGAAACTAAAACATTGCCCTAACTAAAAACAATGCAGCCATCTTAAAAAAATATAATTAAATAATTGCGCTAAAACAGAGCAAGCTAAGTATGGTAAAAGTCACTGGGTGATGGGGGCACAAGTCGGCAAGCCAGAAGGCTAAGCTAACTCCTGCTTCCCATTAAAAATAGATAGGATTCACTACACAGTTGGCACTAAACATCAGTACTCCGCTGCCTGTTCGGTCGTGAGTGGCTACATGAAAGATGGTGAATTCCATCCACAACACACTTACACACAGACCTTAGGGGACTGCACTGCACAATTTGCACAATTACAGAGCTCAAGACTCTGTTGTTGGCATTGGAACACATGGATCCAAGACAGTTAACTTTAATCATCTGTGATTCGTACTACTGTGTCCAGTCCTTCAATGAATATCTGCTTCAGTGACGCCTGAATGGGTTCAGAAATTCAAAGATAAAACCATTAAACACAAATTACTGTGGGGGAAAATAGCAGATCTGAAAGAAATGCTAACATGTAGGTCGTACATTGGGACATCAATGTATTGGAATACACGTTACTGGCAATACCTTGGCTGATGAAGCTGACAAGTCAGCAGTAGCTATGGCTTCTGTTGCTGCTATAACAAGTTCATGGACGAGGTTGGATGATGAAACACTGGCTCCCGTGAAAGCTTCGGTTGAAGGCAAGCCCATGCCAAAGCCATATACTGCTATATATTCCTACTGCATATCTAGGTTCAATACTGCCCCTGTGACAAAACCAGGGGTGAGTGATCGCATGATCCCCAACCAAGACCAAAGACCAGAGTTGACTAATTCAACGCAGGAGGGAGTTGCTTCTGCCCATGCTGGTGTGGTGGTTACTATTTCACTGCTACAAGCATGCTACCGGTGGCCAGCTCTATACAAACAGACCAAGCAAATAAGCAAATAAAAGGGTCCACCATAAAATGCCCAGTACAGACACCCCTCCTAAATTCCTAGAAACCTTACTATGTGTGTACCTGGACCATTGTGGTCTCCTGCCACCTGATGGTGCATACAATTATATCTTAGTGGCTGTTGACTCATGCTCCAGATTTCTAATGGTATTGCCTCAACGCTCGGCTGATGCTTGGACTGTTATTAAAGATTGGCAGGTCTTTATTGGAACACAGACATGTGCAGCTTTACACTCTGACCAGGGCCCTGCTTTCACCTCAAGGGCATTCAGTGACACCATGGCTTCATTAGGGTTCCAACTATATTATACATCTCCATATCATCCCGAGGTAAACAGTGTTGTGAAGCAAAGAAACCAGGATTTGAAGCAATCCTTAACAGCAGAGTATTAGACATGGGTCGTAGTTGGCTTAATCACCTGTAAAATGTCCAGAGAGAATTTAATAATCGGCCAGAAGGTCCCAGGAAGGGCGTACCCCATATGAATGCCTGTTGGGAACACAAATGTATGTTTCAGATCTTGATGGTCCTGGCACCAAGGCGGCAGATACACTTTTTGACATAAATAAATGTGTCACTGTCTTGTAGGACTTGCAACAGTTCCATGACGACAATGCATCTGCCAGTCCTGCCTCCTTGGGATTAGGGGATGCACCAATAACACCTACAGGTTGGAGTCCAAAAGTTGGAGATCTAGTGAGCGAAAAGATTGCTGTGAAAAAGGAGTTCAGTCATTCTGATCGTGCACTGGTTCCAGTCCTGGGAATACACAGTACCAGAACTGTTATTCTACCACTGCTGCCTGGTTCTAAAAAACATTGCTTTGTCTCCATCAACAATGTCAAGCTGCACCATATGGCCAATCCTACACAGCAGACCTGGAGGACTCCTGGGTAGTACTCAAATCCCTCTCACTACAGACCGGGACATTTCTCCTCTCCTAAACACGGCTCTAGTTTTTGCCTTTTGTGACTTTTATTAACTGTACTTGTCTTCCTTCTTTGGATTGGGTTTGTCACTGTCTTTTTTTCTTTCTAATACATGGTCATTACTTTCTTGAACGCTCTACAGTTGAACTGGTGGATGATGTCCTAAAACCACATTTTTCCTCCCAGAAGGTCCACAGAGACTTGTCCCTAGTAAACATTTCAGCTATACCAATTCCTGATGGGATTGCATGGGATGAAGTACCCTTTGATATATATGGTCTGACTGAGGTTATTCAAATTACATAAGTATTTAAACTTTCCATAAATTATGTAATAACACCTGGAGTTGTTTCTGATGATTGGGATGTAAAAACAGTTGATTCTATGCTATCTGAATTCGAATGTTTGAAAGTGAAGATGTTTATCAATCAAAAGAAAATTATGGAGATATGTTCTGTTACAATTATTATGGACATCATTACATTCACAGAGTAAGTACCCTAAAGACTATTTTTAACTGTACACAATGGGAACATTGTTCAACTCCACCAATGGGGAGTTCGAAAACATATTCTGAAAAGTTTGCATGTTTTTCTGAGAACAATGTTAAAAATGCTGAGTCATATTATTTTAAATTATCAGAGATGGAAATACAGCATATCTTATTAACTGCTACCAAAATGATTTATACTGATTCCTTTGTTTCCCGATTGGCTATAGAAGGCTATGAATATTGGCTGAAGTCAACTGATTTAAAAAGTGTATGGGGAACTACAAATTGGCAAATAAGGGGAAAGTAAGCTTTATTTAGAGCATTCTTGATACCTGTTCAAATTATATTTTTGAATGAAACTGTACAAGAGACACATTGTTAGGCAAAGAGTTAAGGTCTTCAGTGCGCCCAGTATCGCTGCCCCTGCTAAATTTGATAAACTGCAAAAATACATTAATGCAACTGAAAATCAGTTTGATGACTGGGTTCAAAATGGAACATTTAACACATCACTTTAACGTCCTGGTGGGTGGTTATTGTGGCCAGTAGACGCAAATGGTTGTCATGCACGTTTTATAAACTCGGTGTTTTTTTTTAGAACAAATGGACCAGGCCCTCGCTATCTGTCATAAGAACATTCGGGTATAGTAACAACATACAGCGTAGGGAAATTATGCCAGCAATGGTTAAAACGTTCCTCACTAGATGCTGTTAAAGTACACCTCAGTGGCCTGACTAACGACATAGATTTGAAGGAGACAATGTAAAAAGCACTTCTTATATGCAGTTTACAATGAAATTTGGAAACTTTCCTAACAAGAAGCTACTGCCTGGTTAAGGCAAATAGATCGGAAACATTTACAGATAGCATTAGCAATTGTAGATAATGGGATTAACACCTTGTCCGACCGCATATACACTTTAAACAACATTGCTTCTTCTGCAATAGACATAGTGCAAAGTGACATGTCATTCTTTCAACATGGACAGAGTCAGCTTAGGTCTATTATGCAGTTGAGTGGGACACTACAAACACACGTTCCCTGGCAACATGTCAGTGCGAGAGATATATTTTCTGTATTTAATTTAACGCGACTGCAACAAATAATGGCTAAGAAGGAAGCGACTTATGTCGTGCTAAACATCGAGAAATTAGAAAAGTTGGCTTTTACTGAAATACCATCTGCTGATATACTGAGTTATTAATCCGCCTATTTCAACAGTGCCATTCACATCCTGCTTGAAACACATTCCAGTAGGCATGGGGTCCCCTCGGGAGGGCACATGTGGGCTTATTCCACTATGAAAATAGGCCCAAAGGTCCCCTAACGCATTTGCACCATTATTTGACCCTTCCTCCCCCTCGAGCGTGATTTTCGCACGGGGGGATAAATAAGGGGATTTTTGGAGGCAAAAGCGGCGCAAACTTACAAAGTTCAACTATATTATGTACGTTTGTGCTTCTTTTGCATCAAAAAATGAAGCAAATGCGGCGCTAAAAAAGTATAAATAAGTCCACGTCCCAAAAATTATTTTAACTCCATAAATTTGGCGCTAGACAAGTCTAGCACCAAAGTATAAATATGAAGATAGTTTTGCACTGAATCTGCGTAAACAAAATGACACAAATTTGACACAAAACAAGTATAAATATGCCCCCTAGAGTTCCTTGTTTGTTTCCTTTGTCTTCATTGCTTGATTTTGATCGTGAGAAAGTGTCACACATAGGCCCATATTTATACTTGATTTGTGCTGAATTAGAATCATTTGTTAATGCTAATTCAGCGCAAACCTAACTCCATATTTATACTCTGGCGCTAGACACGTCTAGCAACAAAGTAGTGGAGTTAACTTCATTTTCTGGACGTGAAAAACTACCTTGCGTCAATGATATGCAAGGTAGGCGTTCCCGTCCAGAAAAGGATATGGCCTTAGTGTCATATTTATCCCTCCATGCTAAAATCCAGCACGGGGGATGGGGTCCTTAAATAATGGCGCTAAGCTTGCTTAGCACCATTATTTAACGCCTGGTATGGGGCAGGCGTTAGGGGACCTGTAGGCATATTTCCATGGTCAGAGACCATGGAAAGAGCCCACAGGTGCCCTTCCCTGAACCTAGGGACACCCCCACACACACCAGAGGGACACCACAGGATGGGGGACCCATCCCAGGTAAGTCCCGGTAAGTATACATATTTTTATTTTTTTCACACCCAGGGGCCCTGACTTGGGGCCCCCTGCATGGTGCTGGCCCCAGTGGCCATGCCTAGGAGACATTCGTCCCCTGGGCATGGCCACTGGGGTTGTGGGCATGGCTCCTGTCTTTCCCAAGACAGGAGCCATGCTCATGGGGGTTATGCACCAGAAAATGGTGCTACACTGCTTAGATGCTTTTTTTGCCTCTAAACAGGGCAGCGCCATAATTTGGCACATAAGCTCTGGTTTACCCTACGCCTCCCCACCCTGTTTGCGTCCTTTACAAGGACGCTAACAGAGCATTAGCGCCAGTTGCGCCATTCCATAGATATGGTGCCAGGCTGGCATCTTGGAATGGTGCTAGCCGGCGCTATACTTTTTCATGCAGTTTTGTGTGAAAAAGTATACATTTGGGCCATTGTTGTTGAAATGTCGCTCATAACTGCAAGGAAATTATAAAATGTCACATATAGCAATCTGAATCCTTGGCAGCTACGCAGACGAGATGCTTCTCAGGGGCGAGCACCACTGCTATGGAAGCACAGATTCATTGTGATTGTGCCACATATATAGAGATCTCTTGAGCAGCATCAACGTGACACACGTTCCACTATCAAATATGTGGAATAAAAAAAATATTGCAATTGAGAACGAGTTAATAATCGCAGACCTACAGAAGCGCTGTCACTTAATTTAAAGAAGGTCCCATTTCTTGCACAGGTGGTTTACATTTTCCAACACTAATATTAAACTATTTTAGCGCTGTTTTCCTTATTTGGTTATAACCATTCAGTATTTATTTGTCAATAAACATAAAAACAAGCGTATATTTACAAACTCTCTCCCTGTTTCTAATTGTAAAGTTGAAAAAAAAATGTCTGAAGTTCGAGTATTCCGTGCACTAGATGGCGCAAGATACACACCGTTTTTTAAACCATCTGCGGCAGTTGATGTTTTTTGTGTCCTGTGCAGGCGTTTTTTTCCTAGGCCTAGATAAACAGAAGGTAGCCAAAAAACTTACAATTTTAACAAACTTTAATCTAATCAGCAATCAGATTTCAATACGTTTAAGTGAGTCGCTATTAACAGACTGGGTGTTGCCACGGCATTTGGACCTCATAAACTGCTCATGAAAAACCATGTCAACAGTTCATACGAAAATACAAACGTATATCAATTATGTTACTTTTGTCAAGCCAGCCTCTTTCTGGAATTGACCTGTAAACTCCAATTAGGTTTTGTCAGAAGCCACCATCGTAGGATCAAAATGTAACGCTCACAGTGGACCAGATTTAATAAAAGTTAGCGCTGCCTTTGCACCATTTTTATGATGTAAAAGTGGTGCTAACCCAGCGACATATTTAGATATTGTCGCTAGAGCAGTCTAGCTGCAAATTTCGGGTCTTTGTGTGATTTTTTTTAGAATGCCACATCACCTTGCATTGTTTAACGACAATGATATGTAAGGTTGGCGTTCCCTCCCAAAAAATGACACTAGCCCACTAGCGCCATATCTACAAGCCAACGGGAAAACGACGCATGCACATGAACGACGCATGCACATGAACAGGTAAAAAAAATGACATTAATTCTAATTATTGACAATATTTTAACACCTGGTCAGACCAAGCGTTAAACAGAGGCACAGCCACAACTACATAAGGAAAACACACAGAAGGAACTCTAGAAAGCAACTAGACAACATGGACCTGTTACTGCTGCAGCTTGGCACCCTGAGAAGATGACAGCAACAACACCAAGGCCCATATTTATACTCGGTTTGCGCTGAATGAGCATAATTTTTTTGAGCTAATTCAGCGCAAACCTAACTCCATACTCATACTTTGGCACTGGACACATCTAGCGCCAAAGTTATGGAGTTAACGTTGTTTTCTGGACGTCAAAACCTACCTCGCGTCAGTGAGATGCAAGGTACGCATTCCCATCCAGAAAAGGACGATATGGCCTTTGCGCCATATTTGTCCCCCATGCTAACATCCAGCATGGGGGAATGGGGACCTTAAAAAATGGAGCTAAGCTTGCTTATCGCCATTTTTGAAAGCCTGGGTATGGGCAGGCGTAAGGGGAACTGTAAGCATATTTCCATGGTCGGACACCATGGAAAGTGCCCACACGTGCCCTTCCCTGGCCCCAGGGACACACCCACCCACACCAGAGGGACACGACAGGATGGAGGACCCATTCCAGGTAAGTCCCAGTAGGTACTTTTTATTTTTTACTTTTTCCCACTCGGGGCCCTGACTTGGGCCCCCCTACATGGCACTGGCCCCAGTGGCCATACCCAGGGGACATTTTTCCCCTGGGCATGGCCATTGGGGCGGTGAGCATGGCTCCTGCCTTTAATAAGACAGGAGCCATGTCCATGGGGGTTGTGCACCAGAAGTTGGCGCTACACTGCTTGGAGGTATTTTTTTGCCTCTAAACAGTGTAGTGCCATAATTTGGCGCACATGCCACAGTTTCCCCCACGCCTCCCCAGCACTGTAAGCGTCCTTTCCAAGGATACTAACAGGGCATTGGCAACGGCTGGCGCCATTCCATAAATATGTCGCCCGGCCAGAGTCTTGGAATGGTGCTAGCTAGCACTATACTTTTTCACGCAAAACTGCGCTAACCCAGTTTTGCATGAAAAAGTATAAATCTGGCACCAAGTGCTACCAGCATCACGAGCAGCAACCTCAACCACTACCACTGCAGCCAGAAAGGCAGCACAGAAGGAGGGAGAGAATATTTTGCCAAAGCGCATCCATCCTTGGCCTCAGGGAAGAAGAGATGATCAAACTCTACCATCTGAAGCAGGAGTCCATTGTACGGCTTCTATACCACATTGCAATCACAGCAAGAGTGGAAAGTCACACAACTATACCAACCATGACCAGATTCCTGGCTGTCCTCCACATGCTGGTCTCTGGATCGTTTCAGACCACTGCAGCACAAGTGAGTGGTATCTCACAACCAACCCTTTCTGCCTTCCTTCTATGAACCTGGGTGCCATCATTCACCTCACACCCCAGCACGTCTGGTTCCCCAACACTCAGCAACTTCAGCAGGAGACCAAACAAGGATTCTATCACATTTCTGGGTTCATGCATATGCTGGGTGCAATAAACTGCACCCATGTCCAACTTGTTCCTCCTGCTGCAGTGGAACACCTCTTCAAGAACCGGAAACACACACACTCAACCAATGTGCAGGCCATTGTGGACCATGGTGGAATATTCACCAACATCCTTGGAAAATATCCCAGCAGTGTCCAATCAATGTTTCCAGGATGGACAATATTGCAGTAGTCTACTCGTAGGTAAGCCAGCATACAATTCACAACACAGACAACACATTAAACATGTGGGACAAACAATACATACACCACACTAAACACACATGGACAAGAAAACACAGATGTTTGGACAACATCATATATACCACATGCCTCACTACAACCTATACAATGCACATCACCCTCACATATGTACAAGTTCTTAGCACCACCCAACTGACACTTCACAATATGGACTGGAGGAGCAATGTCCCCTTTGTATACAAAAGCTGGGGTCAAACCACTGCATATGTCCACAGGTTTATTACAAAATACAGATCCTTCACACATAACACTTAGCATGGAATAGCTCGGCTATGTGTATTGTATTGGCCATGCCACTATCAAACAACTCACTTATTGGCACAGCCAACATACACCGTGCTGTAGAAAATTGAGGCAGCACTGGCAATTAATGCCACCCTAGTGGTGCCACCGCCATCTACATATCACCAAAACATACCTGATATACTCATTGTGTTCATCTTTCTCATGTGTGGTGCATAGTGTAGCACACATTGAAATACATCACCATCATTGATAGATCATGTGTAGGAATGGACACTTCACAGCCCACTGTAAGAAAGTGCCCTGGTTGGCATGGTTACCCCACCCCCCTTTTGACTGGTACTGATTCCAATTTTGATTGAGAGTGTGCTGGGACCCTGTTTACACAATTGGCACACCCCTGGCACCCAGGCAAGTCCCTTGTAAAAGGTACCCATGGTACCAAGGGCCCTGTGGCCAGGGAAGGTCCCAGAGGGCTGCAGCTTGTATTATGCCACCCTAGGGGACCCCTCACCAAGCACATACACATTGTCTTTGAGGCTTGTGTGTGCCGGTGGGGAAAAAAAGACACAGTCGACATGGCACCCCTCTCACATTATTGCCATTTATTCAAAAACTGTACAACTTACCAATTCCTGCCACTGTCTTTCCAATTCAAAATGGTATTGATACATATGTGAAATACTTATTAATTTATGTATTTACCTGCAACTTGAATCTCGTGGTTCTATAAATAAATTAACGAAAGATATTTTTGCTATATAAAAACAATTGGTCTGGAGTGAAGTCATTGAGTGTGTGCTTCTTCTATTGTCTGTGTGAGTACAACGTATGTTTTGCACTACCCTTTGATACGCCTAACTGCTCGACCACACTACCACAAAAGAGAACATTAGTATTATCTATTTTAGCCTCTGTTAAGCCTCTGGGGAACACCTGGACTCTGTGCACACTAGGGGCCTCATTAGGTGGTCTTCAGGTCACCAGACTCACGGTGTTGGTTAAACTGCTGCTGTCGTGGCTGTCTGGCCACCACATAATGACCGTAGCGGAGTTGCCACGGTCTGACCACTGACACCACCAGGCTACCACCAGCCTGCAGCTTGGCGGTCCTGGCGGTTGTAATCTGCCCTCCTGTCCATGGCGGTTTATACCGCCATGGACAGGCTGACGGAATGGGGGAATACGGGGGCCCCTGGGGCCCCTAGGCACAGCCCCATCACGCATTCCACTGCCTGAGTTATGGGCATTGGAATGCTCGACAAGTGCTGCTGCCCCCGCCGCATCGCCACATTGCAGCCGGCTCGATTACGAGCCGGCTGCAATGTTACAGCCCTGTTCCCTGCTGGGCCAGCGGGCGGAATCACTGCTTTTGCCCGCTGGCCCAGTGGAAAACTCAAAATAGGGATGCCGGGTTTTAGCCTGCAATGGTGGTGTAGTGTCATAATGAGTCCCTATATCTCATTTTGATATAGTATATATAGAGCCAGCTTCCTACACACACCAACAATCATACCCACAAATCCCACATCTCCTTACTATGATACAAGGGTGTCAACAGTGGACTGTGGCAGCTGAACTACTGCCAATGCACTGGTGGAGGCCAGAAACACATAATATTGAGGAGACATGGGATTTTGCAGGGCTGGACTGGTGATGCAGGGCAGTGCAGAAAAGCACCTCATGCCCTGTCCTGTCTCACAGGTGTCTGCAAACTCTTGCATACATCACAATATATCCCATACAACTGTGCCACACTGTGCATATGAACCACATGCACATATGCATGCTAGCCAGCAATTGGCAACAAAAACACTTTGTGCAAGGGAGGTATTTCATGGGCAAAGGGGTGGGATCACATGCAACACACAGGGCGCAACACCTGTTTCATAGCACACAACACAGAAAATAGGTGCAAATTTTTCAAACATCACTCTTCTGCAGGTCTAAAGTAAGGGACTAAGGCCCTCATTCTGACTTTGGCGGGCGGCGGTCGCCGCCCGCCAAAATCAGGCCGCCGAAAGACCGCCAAAGGAGCGCCCACCGGCCCAGCGGGAAAGGCCCTGCAACAATTAAGCCGGCTCCGAATGGAGCCGGCGGAGTTGCAGGGGTGCGACGGGTGCAGTTGCACCCGTCGCGATTTTCACTGTCTGCAATGCAGACAGTGAAAATCTTTATGGGGCCCTGTTAGGGGGCCCCTGCACTGCCAATGCCAGTGGCATGGGCAGTGCAGGGGCCACCAGGGGCCCCACGACACCCGTTCCCGCCATCCTGTTCCTGGCGGTAAAAACCACCAGAAACAGGGTGGCCGGAAGGGGGTCGGAATCTCCATGGCGGCGCTGCTTGCAGCGCCGCCATGGAGATTCAGCCCATGCAGAGGAAATCCGGCGGGAAACCGCTGGATTCCCTTTTCTGACTGCGCAGAATGGGCTGGGAAGCACCGCCAGCCTGTTGGCGGTGCTTCCGTGGTCCCCGGCCCTGGCGGTCTTGGACCGTCAGGGTCGGAATGACCCCCTAAGTGCCAGATTAAAGAAAAGTGGCACAGCATCCAATGCAGCGCCACTTTTCTTGCACCCCTGAGCGCCCCACCACTGCCTCGATATGTGCGCCATATTAATTATATGGTGCACCATGGTTCAGAGTAGGGGCAATAGTGTCAAAATATTTGACGCTGTTGATGTACTGTGTAAGATCAGTGCAAAAATTGTGGTGCTTATCCTGCACAGTACATAGGGGCCTATTTACTTCTTATAATGTGTGGCTTTAGTCTGGGAATTGCTAGAACCATGCTTCAAAGACTCAAATAAATAGTAATTCAAAATTCAATCTGATGATAAAGTCTGATTTTAATGTATTATTTTGAAAATGCCATTTTTAGAAAGTTGGCACATCCTGCTAAACCAAATGTGCTTGTCTGCCAGTGTCCAGTCACAACTGTTAATGGCTCTCCTGTTGTGTGATCTGTATTGGGACCAGACAGTGGGCAAAAGGGCTCTGTGTGTGGGGAGGGGTGGGAAGAAAATTGCACTGTCTAGTTTTAAAATATCTATATGTTCCCCACACACAGAGCCCATGTGCTTGTCTGCCAGTGTCCAGTCACAACTGTTAATGGCTCTCCTGTTGTGTGATCTGTATTGGGACCAGACAGTGGGCAAAAGGGCTCTGTGTGTGGGGAGGGGTGGGAAGAAAAGCTTAAAATTGTACGCAGCCCAGATCTGAGCTTCAAAGGAAAGCTTGAGGGCTGTGCCCAACCCCTTCCTGACCTCAGAAGCTTCCTACTATGTCATTGGCAAATGCATCTCACATCTGGGCCTGCCTGCCCTTTGTTTCACTAGACATACAGAAGACAACCTTAGGGGAAAGGGAAGAATTGACCAAAACCAGTTTTAGGATTAGCAAAGGGGTGTCCCCTACCCACAGGCTGGCACTGGTTGTAAACATGGCTTTCCCAGAATCTGAAATCAGAACTCTCCTGAACCTGGGTAGATTCAAAAGAAGGACCGCCCTGCTGTCTGAAGAAGGAAGCTGGACCGGCTTGTCTTGAACTCAGGACCTCAGATGTGACTCCAAGGGCTAGTGGGCTGACCACCAGTATGAGCTACAGGGATACAGTAAGCTTCTAGGGGCCTTTCCTGGTTTCCAGCTGAGCAGACCCACCTGTGCCTGACTTGGTCCCCTCTGTTGGTGTAGGAAGTTGGCTCTGTATGCACTATTTCAAAGTAAGGAATAGTATGCACAGAGTCCAAAGGTTCCCCTTAGAGGTAAGATAGTGGCAAAAAGAGATAATTCTAATGCTCTGTTTTGTGGTAGTGTGGTCGAGCAGTAGGCTTATCAGAGGGTAGTGTTAAGCATTTGTTGTACACACACAATCAATAAATGAGGAACACACACTCAGAGACAATTCCAGGCCAATAGGTTTTTGTATAGAAAAAATATATTTTCTTAGTTTATTTTAAGAACCACAGGTTCAAGATTTACAAGTAATACTTCAAATGAAAGGTATTTCAGGTAGGTACTTTAGAAACTTTGAATTAGCAAACTAGCATATACAGTTTTCACATAAATTACATATAGCTATTTTAAAACTAGACAGTGCAATTTTCAACAGTTCCTGGGGGAGGTAAGTGTTTGTTAGTTTTTGCAGGTAAGTAAAACACCTAAGGGGTTCAAGTTTGGGTCCAAGGTAGCCCACCATTGGGGGTTCAGAGCAACCCCAAAGTTACCACACCAGCAGCTCTGGGCCGGTCAGGTGCAGAAGTCAAAGTGGTGCCCAAAACGCATAGGCTTCAAAGGAAAAGGGGGTGCCCCGTTTCCAGTCTGCCAGCAGGTAAGTACCCGCGTCTTCGGAGGGCAGACCAGGGGGGTTTTGTAGGGCACTGGGGGGGACACAAGTCCACACAGAAAGTACACCCTCAGCAGCGCGGGGGCGGCCGGGTGCAGTGTGCAAACATGCGTTGAGTTTTCAATAGGTTTCAATGGGAGACCGAGGGGTCTCTTCAGCGATGCAGGCAGGCAAGGGGGGGGGCTCCTCGGGTAGCCACCACCTGAGCAAGGGAGAGGGCCTCTGTGGGTCACTCCTGCACTGGAGTTCGGATCCTTCAGGTCCTGGGGGCTGCGGGTGCAGAGTCTTTACCAAGCGTCCGGATCTGAGGAGCAGGCAGTCGCGGTCAGTGGGAGCCTCGGGATTCCCTCTGCAGGCGTCGCTGTGGGGGCTAGGGGGGGGGGGGCAACTCTGGCTACTCACGGTCTCGCAGTCACCGGGGAGTCCTCCCTGAAGTGATTGTTCTCCACAAGTCGAGCCGGGGGTGTCGGGTGCAGAGTAGCAAGTCTCACGCTTCCGGCGGGAAATGCAAGTTGTTTCAAAGTTGCTGCTTTGTTTCAAAGTTGCAGTCTTTGGCGAACAGGGCCGCTGTCCTCGGGAGTTCTTGGTCCTTCTAGAGCAGGGCAGTCCTCTGAGGATTCAGAAGTCACTGGTCCCTGGGGAAAGCGTCGCTGGAGCAGTGTCTTTAGAAGTGGGGAGACATGCCGGTAGAGCTGGGGCCAAAGCAGTTGGTGTCTCCGTCTTCTCTGCAGGGTTTTTCAGCTTAGCAGTCCTCTTCTTCTTAGGTTGCAGGAATCTAGTTTCCTAGGTTCTGGGGGCCCCTAAATACTGAATTTATGGGTGTGTTTAGGTCTGGGAGGGCAGTAGCCAATGGCTACTGTCCTTGAGGGTGGCTACACCCTCTTTGTGCCTCCACCCTGAGGGGAGGGGGGCACATCCCTATTCCTATTGGGGGAATCCTCCATCTGCAAGATGGAGGATTTCTAAAAGTCAGAGTCACCTCAGCTCAGGACACCTTAGGGGCTGTCCTGACTGGCCAGTGACTCCTCCTTGTTTTTCTCATTGTCTCTCCTGGACTTGCCGCCAAAAGTGGGGGCTGTGTCCAGGGGGCCGGCATCTCCACTAGCTGGAGTGCCCTGGGGCATTGTAACACGAAGCCTGAGCCTTTGAGGCTCACTGCTAGGTGTTACAGTTCCTGCAGGGGGGAGGTGTGAAGCACCTCCACCCAGAGCAGGCTTTTGTTTCTGTCCTCAGAGAGCACAAAGGCCCTCACCACATGGGGTCAGAAACTAGTCTCTCAGCAGCAGGCTGGCACAGACCAGTCGGTCCTGCACTGAACAATTGGGTAAAATACAGGGGGCATCTCTAAGATGCCCTCTGTGTGCATTTTTTAATAAATCCAACACTGGCATCAGTGTGGGCTTATTATTCTGAGAAGTTTGATACTAAACTTCCCAGTATTCAGTGTAGCCATTATGGAGCTGTGGAGTTCGTTTTTGACAGACTCCCAGACCATATACTCTTATGGCCACCCTGCACTTAGAATGTCTAAGGTTTTGCTTAGACACTGTAGGGGCATAGTGCTCATGCACCTATGCCCTCACCTGTGGTATAGTGCACCCTGCCTTAGGGCTGTAAGGCCCGCAAGAGGGGTGACTTACCTATGCCACAGGCGGTGTAAGGCTGGCATGGCACCCTGAGGGGAGTGCCATGTCGACTTAGTCATTTTCTCCCCACCAGCACACACAAGCTGGCAAGCAGTGTGTCTGTGCTGAGTGAGGGGTCCCCAGGGTGGCATAAGACATGCTGCAGCCCTTAGAGACCTTCCCTGGCATCAGGGCCCTTGGTACCAGGGGTACCAGTTACAAGGGACTTACCTGGGTGCCAGGGTTGTGCCAATTGTGGAGACAATGGTACATTTTAGGTGAAAGAACACTGGTGCTGGGGCCTGGTTAGCAGGGTCCCAGCACACTTCTCAGTCAAGTCAGCATCAGTATCAGGCACAAAGTGGGGGGTAACTGCAACAGGGAGCCATTTCTTTACAGTTGGCCTCTGAGGGAGTGAGTTCTGACCCTGAAGCACTGTTCTTAATGTCCTGGACCTTTGGCTGATGTAACTTCTCTGGACCTAAGTGAAGGACTCATCAGACTCAATGCTGAGTGACATCAAGCAACATTGAATAGCCCCACGATTGCCAGCTTCACTGACTCAGAGCGGCAGCCAATCAGTGGCTTCACTGACTCCAATGCAGAGTGCCACCTGATTGAATGCTTCACTGGCTCCAGTACAGAGTAACACCTAATTGACAGCTTTCCCGAATGTGACACCGAACCCGCTGAGCAGACCTGAGAGTCTGTGAAGCCTCATGCAGTGACTCTTCAATGTTACCAAGCCCCTCTTCAGACTCAACCTTTTGCCCTGCTCGGATAGAGATCTTCAACCCCCACACCAATGCAGAAGTCAGAAGGTAAACCTTCAACTGGGATGAACCTGGTCCCTGCATCTGACCTGCCACTCCACTGCGGTTGGCCTGAACATTTCACTTTGATTCAGTCTAGAGCATCCAAATACTTGCAGTTGTTGCTTAGCGCTTCTTGTTGCCATTTTTATTGAGACTTTATCAACTCTTAACTCTAGTTCTACTGATTGGATTCTTGCAATTTTGGTGTCATTTTATTTATTAAACTACATTGTAGTCTAAATTGGTTTGGGATTATACTTGTGTTATATTTTCACTTTATTACTGTGTGAGTGCTGCATAAATAGTTTACACATTGCAACCCTGATTGCTTTATGCCAAGCTACAAGAGGATTAAGCACAGGTTGATTTAGTGATTTATGTGGCTCACACTGACAAAGATTGTGATTACTCTCCCCCCTTCAACAAATAATCCAATCTCTAACAAAAAATTTCAACATTTGATTAAATGAAACATAACATCTCACCAGTTATAAATCTATAAATAAAAGTCTAACTGGTGTACTCACTTACATAGGGTGAAACAAAATAAACTAAACAGGAAAAAAGGCAGGCAGTAAAGCGTGGAAGGAAAGAATCCTGGGAATAAAAACAGAAGGAATAATACTGTGAATACAAGCTCCACATTTGCTGGTAGGATATGACCAATACTCCTGGAAAGTGTAAACAATGACACATCATTTTAAATGTGTCCTAACATAACCTAAAACATAATCCATGAAGTGCGCAGGTATATTTAGCCACTTTGTCAGTACATTACATGAATTCATCTCCGGCTGTACAGCCGGAGAAACGTCAGCAGGTACAGCAGCAACAATCCCCATCTATTAACACATCAATGTTTGCACAAAGGGCCTAATTACGAGTGTGGCAGTCTTAGGACCGCCACACTTGCGGTGGCTGTTGGACTGCTGTGGTTGTGGTGGTCCGACCACCACATTTAGAGGTTGGCAGGCAGCCTAGCCAACCTACTGCTGTTTCCACTGGGATAAGAGACCCCGACAGGCTGGGTGGTGCAGGTTGAAATCAGCCAGGACGGTGCTTAATGCAGCGCCTCTCTGCTGATTACATCCTGGTTCTCCGCCAGCCTTTTCATGCCGGTTTCATCGTTGCATGCTAACATAACCATTCAGAACCTTCAATTGGTTACATTCTAAAGGATTAACACAATTTATCCAACTGAGCCCAAAACTCTGATAAGCACAACACTACTCTTGGTGCCTTCTGTACAACTGGCACAGCATGACTCTTCAACAAGACCCGTCGCTGAAATTCCTTCAGCTTTCCAAAACTGAGAAAGGTACGGGTAGTGGTGGTGTAGAGCGGGGCACCTCCCAAGCATTATAGGAGTATCATCAATGGCAGTTCATCTTGGTGATTATCCAAAGTAGGGTAGAACACGGTGCTGAGCGGCAAGGTATGCCCCACTACCCAAGAGCATAATATAGTTTTCCAGAGAAACTCCATGCAAATATTCCTCAAAATGCAGCAGCACTCAAAATTGTTTCGTAAACAAAACGTCATTCAGTTGAGTTTGGTTGTAGTAATTCCTTTTATTCATAGAAATGAACATCATTGTGGTAAGATGAGTATAGTATCACAATCGCAGCCAACACGTGTTTTATCACACCATGTGACTTTTTCAAGGCTGCAAGATTTACAGGGATATGTTTGCCAAATCTTATGTAAAGATATTGAGGATGATAGCAAAGATTTTAGAACGATAAGTCTGACGGTTAGATATGTGTCCATTCAAACCAAGGGGCAGATGGTGAGACACCCCTAAGTCCAAAATAGAAGGAGCCATGTGGCTGTGAAGCATGCGAGACAGATGGTGATAGAACAGGTAAACCAGAGTTGTATATGCCCACCACATAAGAGTGCCTAGAGAACCAAAGACGTAGGTTTGAATTGCCGAGGCCAAATGTCAATGAATTGTTTTAACTTAGAAAACCCAAATAGGGTTGTGGTGGTGAATCAAATGTGGGGAAAACAGACCATTGCTGTATACCAGCAAAGAGTCAACGTAGCCATAGTGGAAAGCCGTACCTTATTGGGTATGCGAGGTATTTCCTGTAAAAAGCACAACCACGTGTGTCTGGAACAGAACAAGTAATGTTGGTCAGTGGCCTAAAAAACAGCGTATATCTGGGAGCCATGTATAATGAAATCCCAAATATTGAGAACTCACCTCTAAATATTAGAATTTATCAAATATGTGGATATGAAGTCAGTCACTTGTTTATGCAACATGGTATCTGGTAATCCCCGATGCAACAGACCATGGTAAGTCTAGTGGCTAAGAGGAAAAAACATAAAGGTAAAAGTCTCAAGCAAGTCGAAATGATGGTCTCGTTTTCAGAAGGAGCCCAGCGTAAACAAAATAAATAATGGAGTCTGTATATAAACGGGAATGGCAGTGACAAATATGGCCAGAAAGTAAGGGGTACCGGGTAGAATAGAAGCAATAGTACAAATACGCCGTGAGAGAAGCGTACTAAATGGTGAGCAGTCAAAGAAAGTACGGCCAGTAATAGGTCAAATGGACAACCAGCTGGACTATATATGAAACTATATATTATATATAAATAAGGCTATGCCAAAAAGAGTGTATTTAACAGAGTGATGTAAGCCAGAAAGCGGGGTGCCGGTGTCAAGCAGGAAAAAAAAACAAAGTGAGTATATAAAGCAGTTAAGTTATGCATGCTAACAAAGGTCATTGTGCCTAAGAACTAGGCATCAGCCAGTATGAGCCGTGTAAAATATGAAAAGGGAACCAGCATGAAAAGTAAAGTGTGTGAAGAGTTCAATAAAGTTAGAATGGTATAAAGCTATTGTAAAACAGAGTGGGTCAGCCACCTGCCGTGGACAATGTAATAATTTGTGAAAATGCAGGCGAACGAAGGAAAGCCAGCATGGAATTTATTGTAAGCATTACTGTTAGACTTTTCATCCTTGGTGTGGTCTCCCTTAAATTTTTGCCTCCGTTCCTCAGGTTGTTGATGTGTGCTGGACTCAGATTTTGCTGTTTTTGTTACTCTGGGCACTTTACCACTGCTAACCAGTGCTAAAGTGCAAGTGCTCCTATACAAAATGTGTATGTGATTGGTTTATCCATGATTGGCATATTTGATTTACTAGTAAGTCCTTAGTAAAGTGCACTAGAGGTGCCCAGGGCCTGTAAATCAAATGCTACTAGTGGGCCTGCAGCACTGATTGTGCCACCCACATAAGTAGCACTGTAATCATGTCTCAGACCTGTCACTGCAGTGTCTGTGTGTGTAGTTTTAACTGTAAATTCGACTTGGCAAGTGTACCCACTTGCCAGGCCTAAACATTTCCTTTTCTTACACGTCATACACCCCTCAGGTAGGCCCTAGGTAGGCCCAAGGACAGGGTGCAGTGTATGGTTAAGGGAGGACATATAGGTGGTCATTCTGACCTCGGCGGTAAAAGGCGCCTACCGCCGGTCAGAAATCCTCCATAATCCCGCCGCGGTCGCGGAAACCCGCCACGGTCATTCTGACCCGCAGAAGGCAAACCTCCGAAAATCCGACCGCCACAACAGACCGCCAGACCAGCGGTCGGCGGAAAGGTGGAGGTGACCAAACCTCCACCGCCACGCCAACAGAAATACGCCCATGCCATTACGACCCACGAATCCACGCGGCGGTCATTCAAACGCGGTATTCCATTGGCGGGACACACCGGCGCGGTCAGAATACCCACCAACGAACAAAACTCACCCACATTGGACGATTTGAATCCCACACACCTGATACACATACACACACCACTCCCACACACACAATACAATATAAAACACCCACCCACATCACCCGCAAACCCCTACGCTTACAAAATCGTAAAGAAGGCAAGAGAGAGACACCAGCATCCAAAACATAACAGCCACAGCCACTCAACACCATCACCCACACACTATCCACACACAAAACAACACACACCACCACACTCAACTCACTTAAATACACATACTCCACCCCACACATCATACACACCACCCCATGGCACCCCAAAGACAACCCCGCTTCACAGACGAAGAACTCAGGGTTATGGTGGAGGAAATCGTTCGTGTAGAGCCCCAGCTGTTCGGCACACAGGTCCAATACACCAGCATTGCCCGGAGGACGGAGCTATGGCAGAGGATTGTCGACAGGGTGAACGCAGTGGGACAGCACCCCAGAAATCGGGAAGACATCAGGAAGCGATGGAACGACCTACGGGGGAAGGTGCGTTCCATGGTATCCAGGCACAACATCGCCGTGCAGAAGACTGGCGGAGGACCCCCACCTCAACCCCCACAATTCACATCATGGGAGGAGGAAGTCTTGAACATCCTGCATCCTGACGGCCTCGCAGGAGTCGGCGGAGGAATGGATACTGGTAAGTTGAAGCTTCAATACTGCTTCCCCCCCACCTGCATGCCAAATCAGACCCCAACCCTCACCCCCATCCTCGAACCCCACCCTCACCCCCACCCCCATCCTCACCCCCACCCTCACCCCCACCACCATCCTCACCCCCACCCTCACCCCCACCACCATCCTCACCCCCACCACCATCCTCACCCCCACCCTCACCCCCACCACCATCCTCACCCCCACCACCATCCTCACCCCCACCCCCAGCACACCTATTCCCCGCCAATGTCTCACCATCACAACCCACACATCCCAAAACCTAGGCCTGCATGCGTCCACTAAGCATGGACACCCATCACCAAAGCATGCCCAATGCATATACACATCCCCCCCACAAGCCACCCTCACCAAAGCCCCCACACACGAATGCCAGCACTTGGGGACACGGGAACCCACAGATACACCCATATGCCACACATTTAAACTATAACCATACCTCTATACCCCTGCAGGTCCCGACCGTCAACACACCGCGGCGGAGGGGCCAGAATTATCCACACCCCCCACCCAAGAGGCCGTCAGCGATGACAGCAGCTCTGTCGATCTGGACACCGATGACCAGCCCGGACCATCGGGGACCTCTGGACAGTCGGTTCCCCTCACACAGGCACAGGCCACTATAGACCCTAACCCCTCTGGGAACACCAGCACAGCTCCCACCCAGCGGGCCCATGCCTCTGTCTCCAGGGCGCGTCAATCTGCGGTGTGTCTACCACTACAGGGCACCCAGGATAACCCACCACCCCAACAACAACAGGGACCTGGGGGCAGTGGTAGTGGGCACACCGGCCAGGGGGCAGAGGCCCAGGGAAACAGGGCAACTCGGCGGGCAGCTGTGCGACAGGGGGGGGAGGAGAGGCCCAGGGAACCCACTCTCCACGAGGTCCTCACCACCATCATGGGAGCATACAACCGCTCCCAGGAGACGATGGCGACGGTACTGGCCCGGTTCCAGGAGATCCAGGTGCTGCAGGAGGAACACTATCGGGGGTACAGGGAGGACATCCGAGCCATCAACACCACCCTGGTTACCATGGTAGGGCTGCTGCAGGACCTCGTAAACAGCAGGGCGGACACTGAACAACACCCAAGGGCCCCTGCCACTAGCCGGGACCAAGAACAGCCATCCACCTCCGCCGGCGCTAGTGGACAGGAGGCCCCCGCACAGCAGCAGCCCACCAGACCCCCACCTCCTGCAGGAGAAGAACCACCCCGCAAGAGGGCCCTGAGATCTCGCAAGACAGAGTAGGATGTCAAGACCCCCGCCAGCAATGGATACCACCTGATGTCATCCCACTGTCCCACATTGTCACCCTGTCCATCCTCGAACTGCCCATGCTCCATCTCTCCACAGGCCTCTGGACAATGCACCTGTGTGACTGTTACTCTGGACTCTGCCATGGACATTCCTTCACCATAGCCCCCACCCACTTGAAACCACCCATCCCATTTTGAGCACTTAAATAAACACCTATTATGCACCAAAATATCAGGAGTCTGGCTGTGATTTCAATAGATTGTAATTGACATGACAGTGCAAATATGTCCTTGTACATGGTGAAGTCAACAAACAGCTGCCACAAAGCTGTAGTCCATGGGGAAACGAAGCACAGGACTCGTAGTGGGGACCCCAGATCTGAAATAGGGAGGGAAAAGCCAAAACTCAGTCATCATACACTGGGGCAAATAGACAGGCAGCAGAGATGCTGCAGAGTAGTTAACTTTTACTAAATTATCTTTGAAATGTTACCTGTGTCCTATTGGAAGTACTGTTCAATGATTCTGTCCCTGTTGTCTGTTTCAGCCCCGTCGTCTTCCTCCTCGTCACTCTCCTCAGGTTCCACCGCTGCCACAACACCACCGTCTCGACCATCCTCCTGCAGGAAAGGCACCTGGCGGCGCAAAGCCAGGTTGTGAAGCATGCAGCAGGCCACGATGATGTGACACACCTTCTTAGGTGAGTACATTAGGGATCCCCCGGTCATATGCAGGCAGCGAAACCTGGCCTTTAGGAGGCCAAAGGTGCGTTCGATCACCCTCCTAGTACGCCCATGGGCCTCATTGTACCGTTCCTCTGCCCTGGTCCTGGGATTCCTTACTGGGGTCAGTAGCCACGACAGGTTGGGGTACCCAGAGTCCCCCACTAGCCATACACGGTGTCTCTGTAGCTGTTCCATCACGTAAGGGATGCTGCTATTCCGCATGATGTAGGCGTCATGCACTGACCCTGGGAATTTGGCATTTACATGCGAGATGTACTGGTCAGCCAAACACACCACCTGGATGTTCATTGAATGGTAACTTTTTCTGTTCCTGTACACCTGCTCCCTGTCTCTTGGGGGAACCAAAGCCACATGGGTCCCATCAATGGCACCAATTACGTTGGGAATATGTCCAAGGGCGTAGAAATCACCCTTCACTGTAGCCAGTTCGCCCACCTCAGGGAAAATGATGTAGTTCCTCACGGATTTCATCAGGGCAGACAACACTCTGGATAACACCTTTGAAAACATGGGCTGAGACATCCCAGAAGCAATTCCCACTGTTGTCTGAAATGACCCACTTGCCAAGAAATGGAGTACTGACATGACCTGCACCAGAGGGGGAATCCCTGTGGGTTGGCGGATGGGGGACATCAGGTCGGGCTCCAGCCGGGCACACAGTTCATGGATAGTGGCACGGTTAAGACGGTAGGTCAGGATAATGTGGCGTTCTTCCATTGTCGACAGGTCCACCAGCGGTCGGTACACGGGAGGATTCATCCGTCTCCTCGCCCAACCCAGCGGACGGTGCCTAGGAAGGACAACATGGAGCACACAGTCAGGCAACCCACAGGTACGTACTCACAGCTAGCACAGTATACGATTCTCTATGCAGTGAATGGCGTGTATGAGTGGCTATGCAAGGCCTAGGCCTGTGTGACGCAGTTGAAATTGAGCCATGTGGGCCCTGGAAATGGCGGCTGCCTGACCTGTGAAGTGTGACAATGGGATGTGAGGTCAATGCGCTGGCGTGGCACACCGCGGCGGGCGGCGGGCCAAGACCGCGGCGCGAAGCCGCATTGGTTAACATTGAAGCCTATGGGTTTCAGGAGCCAATGGCGAAGGGCGCCGGCGGTGGCGGGACGCACCGCCGCGGTACGCACCGCCGCGGACGTGACCGCCATTTTCTATCTACTTATCCACTTGCGACTTGAACTTTCACAGGAGAGGACCTATACTGCAAGTGTTGCTGTGACCTCGGTCTGGAAGGGACAATGGCTGCTGCGACTGGGGAAAGGGCCCCTGCCTTCACTGGAGAGGAGTTGGAGAAACTTGTGGATGGGGTCCTCCCCCAGTATGCGCAACTCTACGGTCCTCCAGACCAACAAGTGAGTTTAATTCTATCTAGATTTGGGGCCACTGGCTGGCTTGGGGGCCTGGCGGGGATGGGGTGCATGTTGGGGCTGGCGGGGGGCCTGGCGGGGATGGGGTGCATGTTGGGGCTGGAGGGGGGCCTGGCGGGGATGGGGGGCATGTTGGGGCTGGCGGGGGGCCTGGCGGGGGGCCTGGCGGGGATGGGGTGCATGTTGGGCATGGCGGGGGGCCTGGCGGGGGCCTGGCGGGGATGGGGGGCATGTTGGGCATGGCGGGGGGCCTGGCGGGGGCCTGGCGGGGATGGGGGGCATGTTGGGGCTGGCGGGGGGCCTGGCGGGGATGGGGTGCATGTTGGGGCTGGCGGGGGGCCTGGCGGGGGCCTGGCGGGGATGGGGTGCATGTTGGGCATGGCGGGGGGCCTGGCGGGGATGGGGGGCATGTTGGGCATGGCGGGGGCCTGGCGGGGGGCCTGGCGGGGATGGGGGGCATGTTGGGGCTGGCGGGGGGCCTGGCGGGGGGCCTGGCGGGGATGGGGTGCATGTTGGGCATGGCGGGGGGCCTGGCGGGGGCCTGGCGGGGGCCTGGCGGGGATGGGGTGCATGTTGGGCATGGCGGGGGGCCTGGCGGGGATGGGGGGCATGTTGGGCATGGCGGGGGGCCTGGCGGGGGGCCTGGCGGGGATGGGGGGCATGTTGGGGCTGGCGGGGGGCCTGGCGGGGGGCCTGGCGGGGATGGGGTGCATGTTGGGCATGGCGGGGGGCCTGGCGGGGGCCTGGCGGGGATGGGGGGCATGTTGGGCATGGCGGGGGGCCTGGCGGGGGGCCTGGCGGGGATGGGGTGCATGTTGGGCATGGCGGGGGGCCTGGCGGGGATGGGGGGCATGTTGGGCATGGCGGGGGGCCTGGCGGGGGGCCTGGCGGGGATGGGGGGCATGTTGGGGCTGGCGGGGGGCCTGGCGGGGGGCCTGGCGGGGATGGGGTGCATGTTGGGCATGGCGGGGGGCCTGGCGGGGGCCTGGTGGGGATGGGGGGCATGTTGGGGCTGGCGGGGGGCCTGGCGGGGATGGGGGGCATGTTGGGCATGGCGGGGGGCCTGGCGGGGGGCCTGGCGGGGATGGGGGGCATGTTGGGGCTGGCGGGGGGCCTGGCGGGGGGCCTGGCGGGGATGGGGGGCGTTGGGCCACTGGAAAGGAAAATGCTGAGTAACTTGAACGTGGTATTTCACCCTCCCTGTACGTGTCACATAGGTCCGCGCCCATGAGAAGATTGGGATTTGGCGTGCCATCGCCAAGGAAGTCCGGGGCCTGGGGGTCCACCATCGACGGGGCACCCACTGCCGCAAGAGGTGGGAGGACATCCGCCGCGGGACCAAGAAGACCGCCGAGTCTCTGCTGGGGATGGCCTCCCAACGTAGGCGGGGTGCCTGCCGTCAACTGAGCCCCCTGATGTTCCGGATCCTGGCGGTGGCCTACCCTGATTTGGATGGGCGCGTGAGGGCAGCACAGCAGACACAAGGGCATCATCTACTCTGTTGTCGTGCAGTGGAGGTGTCTGGGTGGGGGAGGAGGGCTGGGGGTCCCCCTAGGCCAGGGCGATATCTGTAGGCTGGGCACCCCCGTAAGCCCCTGTGTCCCCAGCCACCACCCTCAGTAGTGTGTCAGTACAGCCATCCCTGGGCCGTGTCATCCATGGGTGCAGTTGACAACTCTAGGCGTGTAGAGCATGTTCCACGGAATGCGTAGCGGACCCCAAGTGCGCAACTTAGTGCAGGGGGCATCTGTGTCTGTCATGTCCGCTAACTGTACCGGAGATCCATGTACTCAATATCCCTTTATTTCTCTCTCCCCCCCCCTTTTTGTTTGTCTTTCTGTGCTTGTGTGCATCAGCATCATCAGGCGGAGGAGAAGTGGCATCGGGGCAGGAGGGAGCTGCATCTCACATGGCCCAGGAGGGCCATGCCACAGAGTCAGACTGGACCAGTGAGACGGAGGGCGAGGGGAGCTCCACGACGGGGACGACTGGAGCCTGCAGCGACACGGACACGTCCTCGGAAGGGGGCTCCCTTGCGGGGGTGGCACCATCCGTGCCCCCCGCCATTACAGGTACAGCCGCCACCCAGCGCACCATCTCCGCCCTCCCAGCAGCCCCTCCGCGTTCGCCCCGTGCCCGCTCTGCCAGGAAGCCGGGCATCTCCTTCGCCCCAGGCACCTCAGGCCCTGCCCCTGTTACCCCCGCTGCCCTCAGTGAGGAGGTCATTGACCTCCTCCGAACGCTCATTGTTGGGCAGACTACCCTTTTGAATGCCATCCAGGGGGTGGAGAGGGAGGTTCATCGCAGCAATGCGTACCTGGAGGGCATTCATTCGGGTCAGGCTGCCCATCAGCGATCGTTCCAGGCTCTGGCCTCAGCACTGACGGCAGCCATTGTCCCTGTCTCCTGCCTGCCTCTACTAACTCCCTCCTCCCAGTCTCCTGTCCCTCTGCCTGTCCCACCCACACCATCAGACCAGCCTGCACACACCTCAACACCCAAGAGAAGCTCATCCAAACATAAGCACCACAGATCACGCAGACATTCACACACGCAACATTCCGATGCAGACATGCCAACAGTCACTACCACCTCTGTGACCCCCACCTCCTCGTCTCCCTCCTCCCTCCCTGTGACGTCTACACTCACACCTCCATTCACCTCACCATCAGCCAGTGTTTCCATCACCAGCACACCCTCCACTCCAGTCCGCACACGTGCAGTCACCACCCCCACTGCCATTTACACGTCCCCTGTGTCCTCTCCCACTGTGTCTGTCACCCCCTCTTCCACACCACACAAACGCAGCCACCCACCCACCCAACAGCCATCCACCTCACGACAGCCTATCCCTCCTGCACCAGCACCCAAAGACAGCAAACGTCACTCACCTACAACCACATCCTCTCCCTCCACTCCCATTCCCACTGTACCTACCACTCTCCATTGTCCCAAGAAGCTCTTCCTCGCCACTACTAACTTCTTTCCTGACCCTGAGCCCCCCCCTCCTTCTCGTCGGGGTAAGAAGAGCACCTCAGCCACCACCAGCCCTGCAGCCCCCTTGACAAGGGTGCAGGGGTATTGGAGCCCGCCAGCCCGCATGTCTGGATCTTCACCCAGCAGCAAGGGGACAGCCAGCCCACCCCCTGGGAAGAGGAGCAGAAGGCGGAAGGGGCGCCGCAGGAGCCCGCCTTCTACATCCCCCCCGGACACCACCCAGAGACAGTCACCAGCCACAGCTCCAAAGGGAGGCAAGGGCCACAGGCCGACGACTAAGGAGGGCAAGGGCAGCAAGTTGGAGAGGTCAGGCAGCAGGCCTGCTGCCCAGGAGGAGCCCACAACCCCCATAGCCGCTGCCCCGGGAGAGCCCACCACCCCCATAGCCGCTGCCCAGGGAGGACCCAGCCCAGCTGGCCAGGAGGGCCCCACCACCCACAGCCCAGGTGGGCAGTGAAGGAGCACCATCCCCGCTGCCCAGGAGGGCACCACCATGCAATTACCAGTTGGCCATAGACCGTCCGCCGTCTCAAGAACCGCTGAACTGGGCCCCGCCGTCTCAAGAACCGCTGAACTGGGCCCCGCCGTCTCAAGAACCGCTGAACTGGGCCCCGCCGTCTCAAGAACCGCTGAACTGGGCCCCGCCGTCTCAAGAACCGCTGAACTGGGCCCCGCCGTCTCAAGAACCGCTGAACTGGGCCCCGCCGTCTCAAGAACCGCTGACCTGGGCCCTTCAAGGCAAGAACCGCTGAACTGGGCCCCGCCGTCTCAAGAACCGCTGAACTGGGCCCCGCCGTCTCAAGCACCGCTGAACTGGGCCCCGCCGTCTCAAGAACCGCTGACCTGGGCCCTTCAAGGCAAGAACCGCTGAACTGGGCCCCGCCGTCTCAAGCACCGCTGAACTGGGCACCGCCGTCTCAAGAACCGCTGAACTGGGCCCCGCCGTCTCAAGAACCGCTGAACTGGGCCCCGCCGTCTCAAGAACCGCAGAACTGGGCCCCGCCGTCTCAAGAACCGCTGAACTGGGCCCCGCCGTCTCAAGAACCGCTGAACTGGGCCCCGCCGTCTCAAGAACCGCTGAACTGGGCCCTTCAAGGCAAGAACCGCTGAACTGGGCCCCGCCGTCTCAAGAACCGCTGAACTGGGCTCCGCCGTCTCAAGAACCGCTGAACTGGGCCCCGCCGTCTCAAGAACCGCTGAACTGGGCCCTTCAAGGCAAGAACCGCTGAACTGGGCCCCGCCGTCTCAAGAACCGCTGGACTGGGCCCTTCAAGGCAAGAACCGCTGGCCCTTTGGCAGACGTGGCAGGGCAGGATCTATCTCGCGCAGGGCTGCAGGATGTCCTCTGGCCAACTTGCCTCCTCCAGTGGCAGTGGGGTCTGTTATGGACTGTTTGGACTGTGGCTTTGCTCTCCCCAGGATGGCCCAGTGGGCGGCCCACCCACTGTATGGACTGTATGGACTGTGGCTTTGCTCTCCCCAGGATGGCCCAGTGGGCAGGCCACCCACTGTATGGACTGTATGGACTGTGGCTTTGCTCTCCCCAGGATGGCCCAGTGGGCAGGCCACCCACTGTATGGACTGTTTGGACTGTGGCTTTGCTCTCCCCAGGATGGCCCAGTGGGCAGGCCACCCACTGTATGGACTGTGGCTTTGCTCTCCCCAGGATGGCCCAGTGGGCAGGCCACCCACTGTATGGACTGTATGGACTGTGGCTTTGCTCTCCCCAGGATGGCCCAGTGGGCAGGCCACCCACTGTATGGACTGTATGGACTGTGGCTTTGCTCTCCCCAGGATGGCCCAGTGGGCAGGCCACCCACTGTATGGACTGTTTGGACTGTGGCTTTGCTCTCCCCAGGATGGCCCAGTGGGCAGGCCACCCACTGTATGGACTGTGGCTTTGCTCTCCCCAGGATGGCCCAGTGGGCAGGCCACCCACTGTATGGACTGTATGGACTGTGGCTTTGCTCTCCCCAGGATGGCCCAGTGGGCAGGCCACCCACTGTATGGACTGTATGGACTGTGGCTTGGCTCTCCCCAGGATGGCCCAGTGGGCAGGCCACCCACTGTATGGACTGTATGGACTGTGGCTTTGCTCTCCCCAGGATGGCCCAGTGGGCAGGCCACCCACTGTATGGACTGTATGGACTGTGGCTTTGCTCTCCCCAGGATGGCCCAGTGGGCAGGCCACCCACTGTATGGACTGTTTGGACTGTGGCTTTGCTCTCCCCAGGATGGCCCAGTGGGCAGGCCACCCACTGTATGGACTGTGGCTTTGCTCTCCCCAGGATGGCCCAGTGGGCAGGCCACCCACTGTATGGACTGTATGGACTGTGGCTTTGCTCTCCCCAGGATGGCCCAGTGGGCAGGCCACCCACTGTATGGACTGTATGGACTGTGGCTTGGCTCTCCCCAGGATGGCCCAGTGGGCAGGCCACCCACTGTATGGACTGTATGGACTGTGGCTTTGCTCTCCCCAGGATGGGCCAGTGGTGATGGAGTCCCCTCGTGGATCTGGCGTCGTGTACTCAAGTGGCTGAGGTGCCCCCCCTTCCCTTCCCCCTGAGGTGCCTGTCCTATTTTCTTTCTGATGCCCCTGCAGTGTTCTCTCCGTGGAGTTCTTGTCGTGGGACTGGGCCTTGCCCCTTTGCACAGGACCCCTGTGATCCACGGACAGTGGTTGGACTACATTTAGTAGCTGTATATATTTTGTACATAGTTTTTTTCAATATATCTGGCCGTTTATGATCTCTTCTTTTGGTCTTTGCATTATTTCGGAGGGGGGTGGTTTGTGGGTTGTGACAGTGATCTGTGGGAATGCATTGATGTGTGTGTTGTAGTGGGTGTGGGTGGGTGGGTGTGTGCCGGTAATCTTTTCCCTCCCCTGTGTCGTAGGTGCCGTACTCACCGATGTCTTCCGCGCCGCCGGGCGTGCTCCTGGTATATGAGGAGGAATAGGAGTGCGGGGATGACCTGCAACTCTGGCTCCATACTGCCGGAATCTCCCGTGGAGTGCGTAGAGGTGAGCGTTTTCCCGTTCGTAGTCTGTTTCCGCCGTGTTCTTATCGGCGGTGCTCCCGCCCCGGAAAAGGTGGCAGATTGGTGGGTCGTAATAGGGTGGGCGGTACTTTGTCTGCCGCCGGGCTGTTGGCGGGAACCGCCGCGCTGTTTGTTTGTACCGCTGTGGCGGTCGGAGTGTTAAGTTGGCGGGCTGTGTTGGCGGGTCCCGCCAGGGTCAGAATGCCATTTTTAATACCGCCGGTCTGTTCGCGGTCCGACCGCCGCCTCTCCGCCGACCGCCAGGGTCAGAATGAGGCCCATAATAGTAATGTGTTTTATATGTCCTGAAAGTGAAATATTGCTGCATTTGTTTTTCACTGTTGCAAGGCATGTCCTTCTCATAGGTTAACATGGGGGCTACCTTTAAATCTGATTAAAGGGTAGATTCCCTTTGGGGGCAGTAGGACATATGGAGTTTGGGGTCTCTGAGCTCACAATTTAAAAATACATCTTTTAATACAGTTGATTTTAAGATTGTGTGTTTGAAAATGTCACTTTTAGAAAGTGAGCATTTTCTTGCTTATACCATTTCTGTGACTCTGCCTGTATGTGGATTCCCTGTCTGGGTTAGTTTGACAGTTGGGCTGATTGCACCTAACACTGTGACACAAAGGGAGCTGCGGTGTAGTCTACATTTCCTGATGAGCCATCTGTGCTAGGAGGGAGGGGAGGAGTGGTCACTTACACATGCAGTCTCCAACCCCCTGGTGAGTGCCTGGGGCCTGGACTGGGCAATGCAGGATTTCACATTCAACAGAGACTTTACTTTGAAGTAGGCCTTCTTCAAAGGAGAAATTGGGTATAAGGAGGGCACCCAAAACCACAGACTTTAGAACACTTCTGGAAACCAAGAAGAACCTCTGCCTGTAGAAGAGCTGAGGAAGAAGAGCTGCCCTGCCTGTGACTGTGCTCTGTGGAGCTATCCTGCAGTTGCTGCTTCTGCCAGTTTAAGAGGGCAAAGACTGGACTTTGTGTTCCTTCCATCTTGTGAAGATCTCCAAGGGCTTGAGTTAGAGCTTGCCTCCTGTTGTTTGAAGTCTCAGGGACAGCAAAGACTTCTCTCTGCCAGCACCTGGAGTCTCTAGAGAGACTCCTACTCTGCCCTGTGGTGCCCATCCAGTTCCTGGGACCCTAAAAGGAAAAGCTGGCAGCCTAAGAGGAGGAAATCCACGCACAGAGCGTTGTGCTGGGAAAAGATCGACACAACTCCGATCTTCGGCTGAAGAAATGATGCGCTGCCGGCTCAGCGGCTTAAAATCAACGCTCAGCGGAAACGCGACCGAAGAATCGACACACGGAGCTGGAGAAATGATGTGCAGCTTTGCTAATGGAGGCTGGGAGATCACAACCCACGCTGTGTGGTTTTCGGATCATCGTGCGGCTGGATTTCCGATGCAAGTACCGCTGAGCGTGTAAAAACAACGCAAGGCCTGTCCAGACCCGAGAGTGCTGACCGGATTGATGCATCGCTTTCCTGCGGAGAGAAGAAACAACGCGCCCGACCCAACAAAAGGAGAAACAACGCAAGGTCTCGCTCGAGAGTGCAATCGACGCATCGCAAGCCCTTTTTGATGCACACTCGCCCGTGCGGGGTTATTTTTGATGCACCCAGGGTACATTGTCACGCTAACAGTGTTAGTTTGTGTTTAAAACTACATGAAGACTCTTTTTGCATTTTAATTGATAACTTGACTTGTGTATGGTGGATCTTTGTCATTTTGGTCTTGTTTCGTTTAGATAAATATTACCTATTGTTCTAAACCTGTGCTGTGTCATTTTTTAGTGATTTCATTAAGTTACTGTGTGTGTTGGTACAAATACTTTACACCTAGCACTCTGAAGTTAAGCCTACTGCTCGTGTCAAGCTACCAAGGGGGTAAGCAGAGGTTAGCTCAGTGGGAGATTCTCTTTTACCCTAATTAGAGTGAGGGTCCTTGCTTGAACAGGGGGTAACCTGACTGTCAACCAAAGACCCCATTTCTAACAATTACTGACTGAAAAATGGCCTAACGTGGACAGTATAAGCAAGTATAAACGTTAAAACCAGCAGGGATAGAAACTGCTCAGCGAACAAAGGGAAACCAACATAATGGATTAAAGTACGCATAGTTGACTGAAAAAGAGCTAAACGTATGTCATGTAAGCAAATATATCTGTAAGCAAAAACAGGGATGGCACAGCACCTAGGTCATAACCGCATTGCTAACACAGTCGGAATACTAACTGAAATTAAACATGAAACCATCAGTAGAGAAAAGCTCAGCTTATGCGGTGTGTGGAAACCCTAACCTCTTACCTCAGGTTTCAGCAGCAACAGTGCCAGAATTGAATTCCATGCCAAAGAAAAGGAAATACCAAGCGCTTGATAAACCCCGTAGAGATAAAATACGGACACACAAAAGGGGCGCAGAATGATTAAGAGACGTGGCTGCCATATTATAATGTAACAAACCACAAATGAAGTGCAGAAATTACAGTCCTAGCTGAGTAGAATAAACAAGTATAAAAACAGTTACTCAAAAGCCACAAGGTAATTGGAGTCATACTCACAAGGAGATGGTAACTACAATGTATGGGACACTCATCAGCCCACTGAAGATAGAATGAAAAAGGCTACAGGGCAAAGCAGTAAGCTTGTTAACAAATAAACATGGAAAGCCCAGTGTCCAACGTTGCGAGGGGGATACAAATATTTAAAATAGTCGCTCTAGCATAAGCAGGCAGTTGTAAAAACCTTGATAGAGTCCAATACTTAAACAAACAAACAAACAGCAACAAAAAGTATTTGCTGCTTGAATATGTTGAAAAAACACACATGAGAAGACCGGTAGCGAGTCGAATTGTTGAAAAGTATGGGCCCAAAACAACTTGTAACATAAAAACTGGCCGCATATCAAAAGGTAATATTGGCTAGAAGAAACCAAAAAACTATAATAAAATGAAATAGGAGAAGGAGATTTACAAAACGTATACATGAGAGCACAATGAAGGTGTGGGAAAAGAGTTCTTGTGATGGACATGCTGTTCAGAAAAAGAAGGTGGTCTGAGCAGAGAGCAACTGATATGCCAAGTGCGGTGATGTGAGTTCAAAACATAGATTTTAAGGGTACATAAGAGAGGTGAAAAGAAAACATATTAATAACAAGGTATAGAAACACATCGATCCTCACAAGGCCATTGATTATTCAGACAACATAAAGCCAATCGGCAGAAATAAAGCTAAAACAAATGTATCATTCTATCCAACGCATTGACAATAGCACACTGAAGTTCAGATATTCAGCAGGTAATTGACATACCAGGCACTGTTAGTGTGTAAAGTATTCACTCAAACACATGCAGTTCTCTATCTACGTTAAGACCCAGCTCAACCGCATGTAGTTTAATGATCCATTTGGCTTCGCATCTTCTTAGTTTAGTGACCATGTCACCACCTCTTACATCATTATTAATGTGTGTGATACCATGGAATCTGATACACATGACTTCTGAACCCACATGCACAGAATTAGAGTGGCCTGCCAGGGGGTAGGTGGGAGGTTGTTCCTAATAGCTGATGGGTTCCTGAATCCGTTTTTTCAGAGGGCGGATAGTGCTACCCACATAAATCAAACCACATGGGCAAACAATGCAATACACTGTAAATTTACTATTACAGTTAATAAACTGTTGTATGCGATGTACATGCACAGAGTTGTATTTGAAACTCACCAGTTTATCCATAGCTTATTGGCAAACACTGCAGCGTGTGCATCTGTAGAAACCACAAGGTTGGGGGGTAACCAATTAATAGATTGGTTTTGTGTGTTAGTCCCAATGTAGCTTGGACAAAGTTTATTTCTTAGTGTGGTGCCATAGCTTTATGTGATCTGAGGTCTGCCGTTGATGAATTTATGTAGGGTCTTGTCAAGTAACAGTAAGTGCCAGATATGTTTGGAAATGCGGTGTATTGCATAGCTCTGTGCATTATATCTAGTGATCATGTTCATGTATTCATCTTTGGACCATTTGCCAGTCCCTTGTGTCAGGAGGGATTCCCGTAGAGTGTTCAAGATTCTGGTCTTGGCTTTGGATAAAACATGACCCAGGTACCCCCTTTGTAGGAAGCATTGTTCCACCTGTGCCAATTCCTGCATGAATATGTGGTCACTCCTGCAGCTGCGTCGTACTCTGATAATTTCTCCCAATGGGATAGCGCTAATTTGATTGGACGTATGTGCACTACGAGCATGCAGGACCGAATTACAAGCATTGGAGTTTCTGTATAGTATGGACATAATCCTATTCCTTTCACTGTATAGGGTGAGATCAAGAAACTTTATATGCTCATTACTGATGTGTTTGGTGAATTGTATATTGTACTCATTACTATTTAATTGGTCACAAAGCCTTTCAAAGTTTTTGATACCTCCTGTCCAGATGACGATAATATCATCTATGTACCTTCCCCAATATAATATGTAGTTGGTTAGGTCATGAGGGCAGGATGCCCATAAATGGTGTTTTTCAAAATGCCCCATATAGAGATTGGCATATGAGCTTGAAACTTTAGCCCCCATCGCTACCCCTTGGATCTGCTTGTACTATTTACCATCATGTAGAACGACGTTATGTTCCAGGACCAATTTGGTAAGCTCAATTAACATATCTGTGTGCTCGAACAGGGTGGCATCCCTTCCAGAGAGGGATGAGGTGAGAGCAGAAATGCCTTTTTCTAGTGGAATAAAAGTATATAGGGAGGCAACGTCAAGTGTGGCAAAACAACATTCTGGTGTCCAATCAGTATGCTCCAATTGACATTATGAGTGCTTTGAGTCGGCAAATTTTGTGCCAGTGGCTGGAGGTAAACATCAATAAATTCTGAAAAGCATTCAGTGGGAGAGTCAATGCCTGGGATGATGGGCTGTCCTGGTGGAAATGGACCTTGTTTGTATAGCTTAGGTAAAATGTAAATATATGGTGCGCGTGGTGTCATGTTGAGCATGTATTTGAACTCTAGGTCCGTGATGATGCAGAGATCTTGCCCACGTGTCAGTTTTTCACTTATGGTGTTGGTTACAGAGCTAAGGGAGTTACCATTGAACTTGGCACATGCTTGACAATTAGTGAGCTGTCTATTGATCTCCCCGATGTAATCACTGCAGTTCATGACAAACACATTGCCTCCCTTGTCAGCCTCTCGGATAATTATGTTAGTGTCATTGCAAAGTTCATTGAGGGCTCTGAAATCGCTGCTATTTAGGTTGGTCACTGTATTTTTGCTTCTAGGATTGTGCTTATCCTCAAGTTTGTAAAGGTCAATTGTGAGCACCCTATAAAACACTTCAATAGAGTTATCCATAGAAATTGAAGGTGCAAAGGTGGATTTAGGTCTAAGACCAGTCTCTAGGCCTAAGTTAGAAGTGATATTGAGATGTGTTAAAAGTTCCTCCATAGAAGGTGGGTCTACCTGTTCTAGGGATATCAGTAAGTGTATGACCTGAACGTCTCTGATGGTTCTATTGCTGGTGGGCACAGAGGGTATAAGGGGAATAGTGTATGTTGGTTGTTATTCAAAATGCTTTTTAAGTATCCACAGTCTAACAAATTTGAATAAATCCACATGTACAGAGGCAAAATTGGGGAATGAATTAGGACAGAAACCTAGTCCCATGCATAGAGACTTTGGGGGTCATTCTGACCTTGGCGGTCCATGACCGCCATGGCGGAGTGCGGCGGAAGCACCGCCAACAGGCTGGCGGTGCTTACTGGGTGATTCTGACCGCGGCGGTAAAGTCGCAGTCGGAAAAGGGGAGCCGGCGGTTTCCCGCCGGTTTCCCGCTGGTTTCCCGCTGGCCCAGGGAACCCGCCATGGCGGCGCTGCTTGCAGCACCGCCATGGGGATTCCGACCCCCTTCCCGCCAGCCTGTTTTTGGCGGTGTCCACCGCCAGAACCAGGATGGCGGGAACGTGTGCCGTGGGGCCCCTGGGGGCCCCTGCACTGCCCACGCCACTGGCTTGGGCAGTGCAGGGGCCCCCGAACAGGGCCCCACAAAGATTTCCACTGTCTGCTGTGCAGACAGTGAAAATCGCGACGGGTGCCACTGCACCCGTCGCACCCCTTCAACTCCACCGGCTCCATTCCGAGCCGGCTTCATTGTTGAAGGGGCTGTTCCGCTGGGCCGGCCGGCAGTCTTCTGGCGGTCGCCCGCCGGCCCAGCGGGAAAGCCGGAATGGCCGCCGCGGTCTTTTGACCGCGGAGTGGTCTTTCGGCGGGAACCGCTTGGCGGGCGGCGACCGCCGCGGTCAGAATGACCGCCTTTATCTGTTCAACCGTAAGTTGCTGATCAGACAAGTTGATAATTTGCACATCATCATCATTAACATTGTTAGGTGTATTACACAAGGTATTCAAAGCTGTCCTTAGTTCCTCTGGTTGCGGGTTACTGATCTTGTTGCCATCCTTTCCCCTGAGTTTGCTGTTCCTCCCCTTCCTGCCCCGTCTTGTCTTTTGTTGTTTCCTCCTGCTTTGTTGTAGTTCGGTCTCTTTCCCCATCTGAACCGGGCTAACTCCTCAAAAAAGATGCAGGTGTATCCGCTGTGGTTACGTCATGTATCCCTGACCTGTTGTCCAGTGCTTCGCTATCACCACTGGATATACTGGAAATATCAGTCATGCTAGTTGAGGTGGTGTTGGAAAGCCCTCCCCTAGAGTCTGTCTGTGAATGTCCTAGTACTTTAATATTGTCATATTATCGTGCAAATGTGAATACCCTGCTATTGCGTTAGTCAATCTCGGCCCTTCTCAGTTTCTTAAGTTTCTTTTTTTTTATATATAACTGATGTGCAGTAAGGATGTCTTTGAGAATTTTATAGTTCTTCTCAGTAGCCTCTGGTAGGTTTAGGCCCTTGATTTCTTGTTCAAGTTTGGACTTGTCAGCTAGTAATGTCTCTCTCCTTCTCTCAGCATGTTTAATTAATATATTGATCATCCCAAACGATGATGAGAGAATCAGTTCCTCCCATTCCTCTAAAAGGTCGCTGTCAAGATCGTCAAATGATCGGAAAATGATAACCCAAAAAAATGGGGAATCTGTTTAAGTTCTAGGTATCTCTTTAATGTGGTGGCATCCCACCAGTTAGGGAGTTCTTATTTCTTAAGAGGTTCCAATCTCACGAATATTTGCTTGAAACCTTCTTTTATAGATTTAGTTTCTCGGACCACTATTGTTTTATTGGAGAAGAGTTCTGCTGCTAACTTATCCCTATCATCCTCAAATGAAGCCATGTAAACTAGAGAAGAATTATAGCGTAAAGGTCATATTATTAACACGGTATACAAATAATAGAAGTGCACCTCACCACAAACGATATACAGAGAAAGGTACGGGTAGTGGCGGTATAGAGTGGGACACCTCCCAAGCGTTATAAGAGTGTAATCAATGACAGTTCATCACACTTCATTAACATTTGGCCTGGGCAATTCAAACCTACGTCTTTGGTTCTCTAGAACCTCTTATGTGGTGGGCACATACAACTCTGGTTCTTTGCTTGCGCACTCATCACTGGTTTACCTGTTCTATCACCATCTGTCTCATGTGCTTCACAGCCACATGGCTCCTTATTTTTTGGACATAGGGGTGTCTCACCATCTGCCTCTTGGCTTGAATGGACATATATCTAACCACCAGACATATCATCCTGATATCTTTGCTATCATCCCCAATGTCTTTGCATTAGATTTGGAAAAAATATCCCTGTAAAGCTTGCAGCCTTGAAAAAGTCACCTGTTGTGACGAAACGTGTTGGCTGGGATTGTGATACAACACTCATCTTACCACTATGATGCCCATTTCTACGAATAAAAGGAACCTACTACAACCAAACTCATCTGAATGACGTTTTGATTACAAACCAATTTTGAGTGCTGCAGTATCTTGAAGAAGCTTTCCCAAACTGTCAGATAAGATTTCTAGCTATTTATCTTCATCTCTCACTCAATCTTACAAAAACACACAAACTACTTTTGTTAGAACTGACAGCTTTACGGTTGTCTCCTCCCCTACTTTTTGCCAACCTCCTTCCCTTTTCTAGCCTTGTTTTTGCTGGCTTTAGGACTCTTTGCACTTTGCCACTGCCAACCGGTGCTAAGATTCTTGTGCTCTCCACCCTACATAATGGTAACATTGGCTTCTCCCCAATTGGTATATTTTATAGAATTATATGTCCCTCGTAATGTGCACTACATTTGCCCAGGGCCAGTAAATTAAATGCAGCTTGTGGCCCTCAGCACTAATTGTGCAACGCACCGATGAAGCCCTATAAACATGTCTCAAGTCTGCTATTGCAGAGCATGTGCATGCAGTTTCGCACTGCCACGTTGACCTGGCCGAATCACCCATTTGCCAGGACAAAACCTTCCCTTTTTATACATGTAAGTTATCCCTAAGGTAGGCCACGGACAACCCAAAGGGCAGGGTGCTGTGTATTTTTAAGGCAGGAAATGTGCATTTAAGTTTTATCTGCCCTGGTAGTGAAAACCCCCAGACGTTTTTCACTACAGCAAAGTATATCTCTCCCATAGGATAACATTGGCATTATTACATTTTATAAGTGAAATTCACAATCTGGAAGAGAAAAACTTTCAAATTTGGTGTCTTTTGAATCACAATTTAAAATCACAACTTAAGGTGAAGTCAGATTTTAAATTGCAATTCTGAAAATGCCACTTTTAGAAACTTGGCATTTCCTGACCTTAGCCATTTGGTGCCTGCTGCCTCTCTGATCTCTTGTCTGGGGAGGTTGACAGCTTGGCTTTGTGTATTCCCTCTAGACAGCCACACACAATGGGAGCTTAGCTGTGTTTTCTTGGGCCATCCTGGGAGGGTGGGAGGGAGAAGCTGGACTCAGCATTACTTAGGCCTTGTCCTGTCCCCACACAAAGGAATGCATACCCCCCTTTAGTGCATATAGATCCAGGACAGGAAGGGTGGGACCTCTCTGTACTTCAAATGCCTATCTTTAAAGTCTTCCCCACTTCAAAAGGCCCAACTGGACCTCTGACAACAACAACTCAGTTGACTACTCTGCCAGGAAGAAGGACTGCCATTCTGCTGGACTGCTGCTTTGTTGGACTCCTGCATTGCTGAGCTGCCCTGCTGCCTGCTGTTCCCCTGCCCGGGTGAGAAGGACTGGACATGCATCACTTGAAACCAGAGTGGCTCCAAGGGCTAACTGGCTGACCTCCTACTCTGAAGTCTTAGGGACTCAAAAGACTTCCAACCACCCTGTTCCTGCGCCTGGTTTCTCCCATCTGTGAGTGTACCCTGCCAAGTGGTGCTGTCCCAGTCCTGGACCTTTTGGAGGTGGGCCTAAGGTGCTTGCTCCAGCAGAACAGAAACATCCTTTTCTATGGGAGCAGAATTGACGAATCGCAGCTCTTGCGTGGTACAGAAGAGTCGCACTGCCTTCGAATCCACCAATACAGTGTTTTTCCCAGTGTAAGGTCCTCATATCCCTGTCGATGGCAGCCTCGACGATGATGATAAATCTCCACATCACAGTCTCTGCGTTCATCAGAACAGACACATCACCTTGACTGCACAATACATCCTCGCCACTGGTCTTTCCACTGCAAGCCATGGCCCCTGGATCCTCGATGTTGATAGAGCAGGAACTCCTACCCTAACACAGCCACATCTCGGAACCAATGCATCACCACTGTTGCATGGAGTAAATCCACGCATAACCTATATTGCATGGTTCGGAACCAGTGCAACCAGGATTTCAGGTGCTTTTGTTCAGTGTGCCCAATGGGGTCCCTGTAGCCAGCCTGCACTACAACGCGGTCAGCCTGAACTTTTGACTTTGTCCCATTTCGACGCAACTAGATATCCCCAGTTGTCACTTTTTGCTTCTCAATGCTATTTTACAGTTTATTATTTAAAAATTCATAACTCACATTCCACTTATTGAATTTATGTCATTTTGATCCTGTTTTATTTAATAAAATCAGACTTATTTTTCTAACATGGTATGAATATTTTTGTGTTGTGTTTTTTACTGTCATACTGTTTGAAGTGTTGCACAAATATTTGCCTCTAAGTTAAGCCTGACTACTCTGTGCCAAGCTACCAAAGGGTGAGCAGAGGTTAGTTTAGGGTTTGCCTGACAGTTACCCTGACTAGGATTGTGGTTGCTGTTTGACCAAGGTTCACAACTCAGTCAACCAACAACCCAATTTCCAACACCTTTCAAGTAGTTTCTCCCTTGAAACCACTTGATCAGAATGATTGGGATCTAGGACCATGGCAAGCTCTACCTTCTTATCCCATCCAATAAATGTGATCCCTTTTTCACCACATGAACCACACCAAGAGCACTAGAGGTTTTGAATTAAAGTTATTAAACTCTCCTAGACCTCAACTCTCTTCCCCCATGCTAAAAATAAAATGC
The DNA here is from genome assembly GCF_031143425.1 of Pleurodeles waltl. Lineage (NCBI taxonomy): Eukaryota > Metazoa > Chordata > Amphibia > Caudata > Salamandridae > Pleurodeles > Pleurodeles waltl. The sequence goes on along the minus strand of NC_090439.1, from coordinate 1,031,056,288 downwards.
TGCATTACTCAATTTTACTTGACAGAAAGTTTTTATTTCTGAACCTTCAATCAAGTTGAATAGCAAGCTGGAATCCACCATAATTTTGTTCCAGTCCCCAACATTGATGTGTTGCAGCAGCTACGGTACAACCATGGCGTAAGGTCCCATGGTGCATCAAAAGAAAGAATGCATCCGTCGGAGGGATGTCATCAGGAAAACTGACACGTGCTGCAAAAGCCATGCATGTCTGATCTGAGGTACGTAAAGCAAGGAAGATTTGCCTTGCATCACGTTTGAATGAATAATGCTTCAGAAATCCTTCAAAAAGTGATGCATTTAAAAACGAAATTGCCATTCATAGAAAGGAAAATATGGAGCAGAGAGCAAGCAGCAGCATCCAGGGTAAAAATCCCAACAACCCCAGCACCAGCCAGGATGTCCAGACCGAGTCTCAGGGGAAGAAGAAGAGTAATTTTTAGTGATAACGATCATATACTCATAACAGAGTTGACAAAGAATGAAGATCAACTCTTTATCATCGCAAAATTGCCATTAGGGAACAAAGAGGCAGTATCTAAGTCCATTGTAGACTGAGTTCAAGAAGCACTAGCACTTCTACAAGCACAGAACCAAGGAGAAACTGGCCAGCAGCTTGAAGGCAGCCATACGGAATGGAAGAGGAGGACCTGTTGTTCAGGAGGAGCTGACACCCTGGAGGAGCAGGTGGCATCAGTCATCCCAGCCAAGTTGATGAGAGGAGTGGACGGACATGACAGTGCAGCATCTGAGGACCAACAAGACACACAGGGTGAGTGGCAGCCATGGATAATATCCCCAAATGTGTAAGGGAAAGGGATGGAAATGGTGACATGTCCAGTCACACATCATAGAAATGTAACTTAAGAAAACACTCACATGTTGCATAGCCCAGTCCACATCCATTTTGTGTGTTCAGTCCATGTGTGATGTGCTGCACCAGTTCAGCTTCACTGTTGGATCTTTGGGCTTTTTGGGCAATGTATAACATCAGCCTCAAGTACTGCAAGTCCTACAATACCAAGCAAAAGATCTGGATTTGCACAAAAGATCACAACATGGCAGAACACAGGAACCCTGATCACCCTGACTTGGATAATGTATGCCTCCTTGCACAATGAGGCTAGTTGGTTTCTTGTAGGGCCATGTGGTAAATCCAGACAGCAAAGCAATGGAATGGAATGTGAGTGTCATAAGATCAATTCCTCACCTGAGAGGGGAGTCAGGTGTTGGGCATGTGAAGTACTACCACATAGCACCATGTGCAGAGCCACTTCCAGAGGGGCATAAGTACAACAATAGTGGCCCAGGGCAGCACTCAAATTGAGCATGCTGTGCTGCCTGCACCATAGGGAAAGGGCAGAAATGCTACATATTTTCAAAAAAGGGTGCAGTCATGTGCCTCACGCCAGCATTGGCACCCTCATGGCTGCCTAGCATCAATGCATGCACACTTGCAACATGCTGCAAGGGAGCCTGCTTGCATGCAGAATTGTGTTTGCACAGGAAGGCACACTTTCCTGCCTAATAAAACTCCATGGAGGCATTTACCTCTTCCCACGCGTGCAGCAGAATGCAGCACACATTGAAAGAGGCGAAAAGGAGGAGAAATAAAGGTATTTCTCCTTGGTATGCCGGCCCTGGGGAGGCATATGGTTTTTACATATTTCCAGGTTTGCCCATCCTTGTAATTCTGGGAATGAGTCAAAAGTCATGGAGGTTGCATTGGAAAACCCACTACAATGTCCATGGAATGACCCCCTGATGCAGAATGATGGAACGCAGCCATTGCGTTACTCTATATCTATGAGGCCAATCAAAGGCATGCAAATTGCCTATGAGTGGCCTAATACATATGGGATAGCCACCTCCGCTGCTGGTGTGTCAATACAAGTGTCGTTCTGGCAGAGCATGGAGCCTGTAAATATGCCACGCAAACTGAATTGAGTCAGTATATCTGGAGTTATAGATTTTAAAATCAAAATTAAATTACCTCTGAACTGGCATTTAAACGTCACTTTGAAGACTATGGTGAAAAATCACTAGTTGCAAAAAAGTACTTAGAAAGTGAGTTGTATGGAATCCTTTTGGTGTCAAGGTTGTGCGGTCCTTAGGACCAGATCATAACAGTCAGTTCAGTTTTACCTGGCTTGTGGTGTCCCGGTGCACAGTGGTGTTGAACAGGAGCAGGTCCTGGCTGTCCACGGTGCTGAACAGGACTTAAGTTGAAGTCAGAGGCAGGGAGCCACTGATGCCAAATAACTACTTAGAGGTTGAGCTGTGGGGAACTCTTGCAGGGTTAAGGTTGTCTGGGTCCTGGGACTAGGCTGCAGCAGTCAGTTCACCTCTACTTGGTTCGTGGGGCCCGAGTGCAAAGTTTTCCTGGCTGTCTATGGTGCTGAATGGGACTCACGCTGGTGCTATTTTTAGCACTTACATGAAGGTGCTGACAGAGAGATACAAAGTCTCAGCTGGGGCTGGGTTGCAGATGTCAGATGCAGGCTGCACACTGTGCCCTGCACCTGCAGCATTGAGTGTTGGGGTTAGTTACTAGTCTGGCAGCCTTGGCAGCAGTAAAGGTGCTGAATTCCTTTCGGAACTTCATGGGGTCTGGGGAATCAATGTAATGGCCTGAAACTTAGAGGTAGATGGGACTAAAACTCCCAGAAGACAACCACATGACTTTCATCGATCCCACCGCAGGCCAGCTGGCCCGTGAGTGATTTGAAGGGGCTAGTTCCACTTGTCAAGGGGAACCTGAGGGTGCTTCTAGCATCCACAAGGGTCCCTCTGGTTGGGAGTGAGGAGTTTCAACCAAGGACGAGGGTCACTCATGCAGTTCCGTCTGTTGCCTCAGGGAAAGTGTAGCCCTCTTTTGCCTTGGTGGCCAAAATCTGGTTGTCGGTGATGCAGAGCGCCTCCTGATCCTTCTTTGAAGTTGGTCCATCAGAACTGAGGTTCTGATGTCAGGGCTGCCCCTTAAATCCTGGATTTCGGGGAGTTAGGGGAGTGGAGGCTAGTGGCCTATGGGCAGCTAGCTCCTACAGCCCCTGAGGTGATCACATCAGATGGGACAGGTCACATTTAGCAACCACAAACCCTTTATTCTGTCACTCTTAAGATGGTGAAATCAGAATTTAGTGCACGGACCAGGCTGCTCACCTTAGAGGTGTGATCAGCCTGTTGGGAGTGTACACAGTCCTGCACCTGTCCACATGCAAATGTGCCTGGGGTGGGGAAGGGATGTTTCCTCCACTGGGGGCCAGCGGAAACGGCTATCAGAGGCAGCAAACCCCAGCTAGGTACAGGAGGTGTGATCTCCTTTCCGCCTCATTTTATGTTTCTGATTCCTGGCAGTGACCACACTGCCTGGCAGGAGGTCAGAAACCTGTCTTGGCAGCAGCAAACGTGGGAAAAAATGCAGGCTGACCGTCTAGAGCATATAGAATGGTGGGAGGCAGGTGAGCAACCTCTAGTCTGCCAGGTGCATGCCAGCTATCCCTCAACACCAGATTCATGTTGGGGAGAAAAAGCAAGTTGTTTGACACCAAACTCAACATATCTAGGCAGTACCATAATGGAGCTAGCAGCCAGGGTGTGCCTGGGCTTAAGTCCCATTTTATCCCATGGTCTGGTCTGCATAGTTTACCTTAATGAAAGGATGTTATAGAGACATATAAGCATGTGCTTATATTCCTGCACCTTAAATATAATGCACCCTGCCTCCTGCGTTGGAGAGGCCTACCTTAGGGGTGTCTGACATATTAGTAAGGCAGTGCATGGGACTGTGCCACTCATGGTGAGGGCACAGTTGAACCCGATCTGTTTGACCTGCTCTGGCACTCGGCAGTGGCAGGCCTGCCATCAGCAATTTGAGTGGGCCCTCTAGGGTGGCACAAACTCATGCTGCAGCCCTGGGGACCCCTTTATCACCTATGCCCTGGGTACTCTCTTTACCATTTATTAGGGGCTTGTAAGGGGTCAGGCCATGCCAATCAGAAAATCACCATGTTGATAAATAAATGTAGGGAGACAGTACAGGCACTAAGGCCTGGTTAGCAGGCTGCCAGTGCACTAAATGAGTAATATACATCAGCATTGGGGACAAAACGTTAGGGGGTGACCATACATAAAGGGGCACTTTCCTACAAGGACTATGACAAACAGGGAATTCAGAAGTGGCAGGATATGTTACTTTGTCATAACTATGGGCAGGAATCTGTGATGGTTTGACACTGACAAGTATGGGTAAAGTTGTGTGGCAAACCAGGTCAGGTACATGTCATGCATTAACAAACCTACTAGCATTTGTGGGCCCAGCTTGAACATAGCTCACAAATACACACAGCCATGTTAGGTAATTGGAAGTGGTGAATGTAAATGTAGGCTTTGGCATCACATGTGAGTCAACATATTATCAGGCTTCCCTCTGCATGTGACAGTAATTGGAGTCACTGAGCCTAAATGAGGAGTGCATGAGAAGTCATGTACATGTTCAAGTGAGTGAGTATGAGTCTAACAATGATCAATACTCAGCAGATAGCCAACTCTGGAAATAATGAAATGGTGTGAGCATCAGTGATAGCTACCTACCTAGTTTTACTGTGTACAACCTCTCAGAGTTAGCACACACTGGTCACTGTTTACACAGATATCACAACTATGGTAGGTACATGCACTTACACATTACTGCAGTGTAGTAGGTTGCTAGCTGTGTAGAATAGTGTGGATGCATGACCAACATGAACCTTGGCCACATGACTGCACAATGTACATGACAGACAGCACAACAAGGCACATTGCCATGATGTAGGGTATGTAAGGCTGACAGCCGGACAAAATTGAATATATCAACAAATCCTGTTCACTTTCACAGGAGCTGTGGCCTGAGTAATGGCCACAGGGAATGCTTGGTACACTAGTGACTTAGGACAATGTTGGTTCAATGTGCATAGCCATCATGAAAAGAAGTGGCAGTCACCAAGCTTGATGTGTACCCTACCTCAACCTATCTGCCCTGGCAGGGCAGACAAGCAAGCTGTGTAACTGTGTTGCAAAGTTTGGTATGACACAAACAAACACGCTTGTCACACAGTGGCATGTGAACAATGCACAGATACTGCCATCTGAAAGATAGCTATAGTGCCACTTTCCCGCCATACATACAAGTCACATAGGTATCATGCATCAATGTTGAGATAAAAATACTGAGTATAAATATTGTATGTCATCCAGATACCTACTGCCAGAATCTAGCATTTATCAACATTGACATATATCCATTTGATTGCAGGAGATACAACTCCTTCCGACCAGCTGCCTGTCTAGGATGACAAATCTGCTGCCAGTGACATACTGCTCCCACATGGATGAAGACACACTTCAGCAAATTCTGGACTAGATTGTCTCACTTTCTCCTGAAGTGGGAGGGGCTGACAGGATCATTGTGTCTCCAGAGGAACCACCTACAGCTCAACCTACGCCATCAGCAACTCCCAGGCCAGCTCTGGACTCCGTGGACCCACAAGTTGTAATTCAATGCCAAGTGGTAGAAGTCCAACGGGCAGTTATTGGATGAAGCGTGGGCAGGGATGGAGACCATTGCGGGCACCCTAGAGGCAGTCCCTGGGTGCCTCAGTCCGAATAAGGACACCTTTGATGCAATTAGAGGCACTCTTCTCCAGAGATTGGAACAGTCCCAGGCTGATATCACTGGTGTCATGCGGCAGAGGCAACAGCAACAGCCCTATCAATGTGACACCAGTGAGGTTGCCGACCAGCTCGGGGCTATACACACCATCCTTCAATCTATGGAGTGGAAGCAGGACTCCTATATTACAACAATGGGTGCCTTCTACTTTGACTCTGTTGTTGTTCTGACAAGCCAGCAGGCCTTTCTCAGCGCTGTGATGCCTTCCTTATTGGCACAGGCAAATGCTGCTGGGGACAGCGAAGCCACATCTTCAGCCCCTGTTGTGTATGTGTTTCAGATGCCTCATGCACGAACACCACCACCCCTAGGGGATGGATACCTCTCATCATTGGAGGAAGAAATTGATTTCCCACTTTTAGGTGGAGACCTTCCCAGTAACCTTTGTCTGTGTCCCTTGGCCAGTTTTCCACTGTGTTCAGTAACATGACATCTCCCTTGTCATCTAGCACTGTCTACTTTGTGTTTGTCCACCTGTTGCTGTTATCCATTTGTGGACTGTCAATGTGGTCTCTCTTCTCTAATGGCAATATGGAGCTCTTCCTCTCCACCACATTTCACATGACATGTATCCCCCACGGACTCTATCTGGACATTCTTTAGCTCCAAAACAATGTTGGAGTTGTTGCTGTGATCCTTCATATTTACCCAAATGTAAATGTATGCACTGTCTTCAAACTGCGTGTTGTATTTCTGTTAATGATTGTACTAAGTAGACCATGGTGGATGTGCTGACCCTAAAGAAACTACCTACTATCTAAAGGAAGTTGTGTTTCATAGAGCCATGGACAAATCTACACAAGACAATGGGAATAGTTTATGTGAACCCTGTGTGCACCTAAACTAGCACGTTTTTACCCATGGTCATAAGCATGAAGTGCAACAATTAGCAATCAGTCAATGGTAAGGGTAAACGAAGTTACAGCACAGGTGGGGGGCAACCTCCATGAATACTAGCCAGCAAACAACACTTCTGTGACAATAAAATGGTACAAGGGTGAGTGTGTAAGTGGCTGAAATCAGTGTATGACCCAAAACCTCCTTGATTACTGTTAATTATTTGACATAATCATTCATACAATACATGTTTTTGGCTGTGTGCCCATTCACAGCAAGAGTGCCACTTACATTGTATAATCGTGTTTGAAGATCCTTTGGGCGACTCAAATTGCAAACTTGACAGGGTGTTCTCTGTAGATGTTTCACCTAGTTACCCATGTATACAAACACTGCCTGGAAACCCCACAGCATGTGCTTACACAACCTAAAAAATACATGACAGCTCCTAAGGCGTAAATCATGAAGCAGTCATGAAAGTAGAAAACATTGTTTATTATTATCTATATAAAACCTATAAAATCTAAAACTAACTGCACTACACTACCTTACTTATCCTATCTAAACTATGACTAAACTTAAGAATGCTAACTAATGTACACTAACTTCACTAAAATCTACCTTATCCTACCTAACCTTTACATATACTACTCAACACATATACCACAACAAACATGTTCAACATCAACCCTGCTCCCCTTAATACTCATGTACACACAATACCAATATAAATCACTGCTGTACACAAACTACCTAAACATTGAAACCTAACAGAGATATATTTTTTTTATTTTTTTAAATATATATTTTTGATTACACATATCCTAAATAAATATCAACCCCCACCACTTAACAACCTACCCACTTATATCCCCAGCTAGCATCATATTACTATTAAAATGTTTAAACAATTACTATTACTAAACTAACCTATCCCTACACTACAACCTATCCTAAGCTATGCTAAAATACTAATCTATAAAACAATATATAACACACAAGGGAAGGGCATATAGTCCAAGGGAGGCCTACATCTGATTAGCAATCTAGTTCACCAACTGCTGCAAAGAGTTCCCCATCTTCATAAGAGTGGCATTCTAGAGTTCCATGCGAGCCACACATATTTTCAGTTCAGAGAGGTCTTTAAGGAGCTGTTGTTCGACTGCAGAGGGATGTCCTGGGGTTGTGGTCTTGGGCTGTGGTGCATGTGTGTCCATGCTGTTCATGTTCCAGGAACCACATCAGCTCCACCACCATGGGGCACATCGACTCTCTTGCTGGTGCCTGCCTTTTCTGGTTCTTGATGCACCTGAGGTCCAGAATTCCCATCAATGTTCATATGGCCCATCCATCGGTAGGTCAGGGCAACATGCCTGAGGTAGTGGTATCTTTCAAGACCGATACCATATGCTTTTTCCTGGGCAAGTGTCATGTTGTCTGTTGGAGAGGAAGGAAATATGTATTAGACAATGCTGAACATATACATGTTGTAATCAATAATAGGCTTAAGTTACCAAAAAACATTGCATGCAGCATGTCCTGCCAATAAAATCTAAAACTAAAAATGACAAACTCTCATTAGAAAACACATACTTCTCCTAAGGTACCAATGCAAAGGTACTAATGTGTCTACATTGTAGGTATATGAAATGGCAGTGCATGCCCGAATAAACATATACCCAAAATAGTATTAAAACTGATTAGGAACTGTGATGTTGTGTACACATGGAATGGTACACATGGTCCACCTAGCTACTTCCCAGGGTCTGTCATGCAGCATGCAAGAGGGTATATTCTATGGCCAATAACCTATGTGCAATGAGCAATGTCTAGCTAGTACATGTATTGTGCCTCAGCATTGCGAAACTGACATAGCAAATACACAAGGCCACACACATTGCAGCATAGACTAACTCTGTACCGGGTAGTTGAAACATAGATGGAAGGAGGATAGCTATCCTCCAATTAAAGTGGCCTGTCTGCCATTTGTCCAATATTGACTCATGGAAATACCTGGAACCCTATTACATAGTTCATGTAATGAAATCCAAACAATACCATGTGGCCCTTTACATATCCTATTGTATGTCCATGCATGTCAGTTCGGAATGTTACCTTGAGGCACATAAACTCAAACCACATCCATGTGATGAGTGTGTGCATGAATGTTGTAGTTCTCATATGTATAAGTATCTTGTGCTGTACCTTGCAGGTATTTGACAAAAATGAATCAAGGGTGACAGTTTTTTCGGGGAGCCAGTATGGGTAACTCCACCAGTAGGTGGAATGTGTAATGGGTTGTATGCTAAAAACACAGTGCAGACATGCAAGTGCCACTTTACACATTAGACTTTCACTTTACACAATACTGCAAAGGTATGATCACTTGTCGATTATAGGACATTAATTATATAAGGGCATGAGTCAGGCCTTTAACGGCATTACCATGTGTGCACTGGTGAGATGTGCCACATCTAGTCATATCTATTCTGTCTGCACTGAGGTAGGAATCCTCACAATTTGTTTGGACCTGCAGCACAAAGGGCCAGAATTATGAAGGCCTAGCACCTTCTTGCACTGCATTAGTGTCATTTTTTTCACACTAATGTGGCTCAAGCAGGGCAAGTTTCGCAACACCATATTTACAAAGTGGCGCAATGCATGCATTGTGCCACTTTCTGCATCAGGCATAATGTGTGCAAGGGGGGGCGTTCCAGCATTAAGAGGTCCGCAAATATGGTGCGTGAAATCTACAAGATTTCACTGTGACATTTTTGGAGTCATTTTTAATGCCTGCTCAATGGGCCTCCTTCCACTTTGCTACACTATCGTAATTTTTTTTGATGCTAGTGTAGCAAAATGCCAGAATAGTGTCAAACTTTTTGACGCTATTGTCCCAGCTGCCGCCATGGTGCTCCGTATGTTAAATACGGCACAACCATGGTGTCCTTAAGTGCCAGTGGGGGGGCGCTAAAAAATGGCATGTCAGACCTGAAGCCCCACTTTTTCATAAATGTGAGGCAAAATGTCCATACATTGCAATCAGTACAACTTCACTAGCAATACAGACAGGCAGATTGGCAATAAACTGTTCAAAGGCATTTTCACTTTCTCTCCAACATCCCTAAATCTAACATGGCATTGCATTTTGGAAATTGCTCCTCTGCCACCCCATCTCACATGTCACTGATATGCAGCACTCTGACGGATGCTCAGGTACCCATGATGCTGGAGGACAGTTTCCACATATCATGATAAATGTGGTCTAAGTGGTGAACCCAACTACATGATTGCTATGGACAATGTACTTATACACTCACAGCAACACTTGGGGATATGCCATTTGCCCAAAGGATTTGTTATAATTTGTTATAATGACTAATACAAATACTATACTAATACTAATACTAATACTAATATACAAATACTAATACATATTAACTTTGCCACATCACAAATATATTTGCAGCATCTAAACTAGGAAGGAACCTTGTTTTCTGATGCCTAGCCTGCTCACAGGGTCACACAAGTTCAATGGATTTCAATCTTTGGCAAGAAGCCTAGCTGCTGGTATATGTACATTTTGCTATTTTTTTGGCATGAATGTCTGAATATGCCTTCAATCTTTCACACTGTATAAACTGTAAAACACACAATAGGAGGGCTATTATTTTATAAAGAATGCTCAGTGTGTATTGTTTCCCATAAACATGTATTGTTGACTGTTAGAAGTATTGTGTGAGATATGTGTAACCCCCCCAACCACCCCTGTGTCATGAAAATCTCAGCCTACATCCTGCAATTATTCTGTCACATGATATGTGAAAATTGTTTTCACATTCTGTACTTGGTGTGGGTGAGAGGCTTTTGAAATGATGACCATTAGTTTGCCTTGGGTCTGGTGATGGTACATGTGCCATACACATCAACACGATAGCTGGCCAAACATTACCACAGCAGATTCTGAGCCACCCATTATATGTGGCTCCATACATTGGCAATACATGCAAGTTGACGTTTCTATCGATTGCACACACAATGTTTTCAAACTTCCTTAGTGATGCAGCATGTAATGAACATTTTTTTCAGGTTTATGATGAAACACCTTCACATCTCAATGCAATGACTATCAGAGATCACACAAAATCCTTACAGAGCACAATAAACATTTAAATGTCACTCACTGGTAGCATTTGGGATCCCTGAAGGTGTATAGCTCAGTAGTGATGTATGGTGAAGGTCCACCTACAAGACAAAACACATGCTGCATTGCTCTGTGACTTTAGAGCATGTACATTGTGTACATATGAAGCATAGTACATTGACTTCACAAATATCTATTATTGTCTGCCTGTGGGCCATGTAGAATATGGCTAATTTGACATGGCTTAATGCTGAATGTTACAAATTGGGTCTCTGGTTGGTAGAAGTATGCACTCTGTCCAAGTAGGGACCACAATCAGAGTAAGTCACAACACAACCTAAATGATCCTGTGTTCACCCTCCTGTAGCTTGGCACAGAGCAGGCAGGCTTAATTTAGAAGGCAGTGTGCAAAGTATTTTTACAATAACTTATACAGTAACACAGTAAAAACATCACAAAACGTATTGCACACAAGTTTAGGAATGTAGATAATATTTATCTGAATTAAATAAGACCAAAACAACACAAATCCAATATGCACAAGTCAAAATATCACTTTTCAAAAGTTTAAAAGAGTCTTAATCCACAAGAATCAGTGGTTATATCCTTTTAACACACAGTACCTGGGAATGCATAAAAAATAGTGACACAGAGGGCCGCAGAGGAGGAGATGTGTTGGAAAGAAAAGAGATATGTTGCTTTTACTGGCGCGGCAAAGATGATGCATTGTTTATTTCCACGCAGCCAGGTGATGCGTCAATTTCTGGACCCGCAGCCTTGGTTACTCACCTTGTTGCGGGGATCTTTTGATGCCCAGGGACGATGTGTGGAAAATCCAGTATGCACTGGTAGGATGGAGCAGCCGCTGCATCGATCTGGTAGGCAATACAGTGATTTTTCAGCTGCAAGGCAGTTGCTGCATTGATTATTGCAGGCGTTGAGTTGATTTTCCAAAGTACTGGATTTTCTATCTTTGGTGAAGTCTTTGATGGCCCTGCGATTTCAGAACAGGAGAAAAGCTCAGTCCAAGGCCTTGGAGAGCACTTGTGGGGGAAGACAAAGTCCATGTAGCAGAGTCAGGGGTCAGCAGGGCAACAAGCAGGAGAGCAGTCCTTCCAGAAAAGCAGTCGAGATGAGTCTTTTGGGCAGCACAGAGGTCCCTCTGACAGAGTCCAGTTGTAGGTCCAGAAGTGTCTGATTTGGTGGGATCACAGACCCAGTATATATACCCAAATGTGCCTTTGAAGTCGAGGAAACTTCAAAGAGTGGTTTTCAAGTGTATAAGTTCCCCTTTCAACACAGCCCTGTCGGCCAGGAGATCTGTGGGGGGTGATCAGTACTTTGTGCGAGGTTAGGCCACTAGCCTTTGAAGTGTACGTGAGAGCCCCTGCAGCCTTTCTGCCCAAGAAGACCCATCAGTATGCAGATGAATTCAGATGCAGCTGAGTGTCCTGTTTTTTTGGCTGTCTGGGTGGAATGCACAAGGGGAGCTGTCAAGCAGCACAGACCAGACGTGGTTTGGGGACAGGCTGTAAGGCAGAGAAAGCAGTAAGGCAGAGAAAAGTCTACTTTCTAAAAGTTGCATTTCTAAAATAGTAATGTAAAATCCAGCTTCGCCAGTAAGTAGGATTTCTCACTACCATTCCAACCATACTAAACAAGTCACGGCTATTCCTCTCAGATCAGAAATTACCACTTACAAGTATATAAGGGAATTTCCATTGCTGGCCAATGAAAGGAGCAGGCTTCCGAGTGGTGAAAAACAACTTTGAGAGTTATTTCAAGAACAGGACATATAAAACTCAGAAGTACATGTCCTGCCTTTTACTTACATAGCACACTGCCCTATGGGTTACCTACGGCCTAATTTAGGGGTGACTTGTATGTAATAGAAGGGGAATTTAAAGCTTAGCAAGTAGTTTTAAATGCCAAGTCGAAATGACAGTGAAACTGCTGCACCCACAGGTCTTGCAATGGTAGACCTGAGACGTGGTTAAAGGGCTACTTATGTGGGTGGCACAATCAATGCTGCAGACCCACTAGTAGCATTACATTTCTAGGCCCCGGGCCCATCTACTGAACTTACTTTACTAGGTGCTTAAAGATAAATTAAATATGCCATTTGGGTATGAGCCAATGTTATCATGTTTAGGGGAGAGAGCACAAGCGCTTTAGCACTGATTAGCAGTGGTAAAGTGCACAGATTCCTAAAACTAGCAAAAACGAGATCAGAAAAATGGAGGAAGGGAGGCAAAATGATGGGGGAAGACCATCCTAAGGCTGTCAGGTCTAACAATAAACACATGTATGCCATGTTGCAGTGTTCACAGATAATATCAGAGAAATAATGTTTCAGGTGCACAGAGTGCAAAGTACCAAACCATTCTTCCAAGCTACATGGTGCAAGGGTGCCTGGCTTTAATGGTTACATAAACAGAATAAATTGACAGACCACAACCTACAAAGTATTAATTTTGCTGGTACTTTCTCAAATCATTACATGTTCTGACCAATGCTATACACATCAGACAGTTGCCATGCTTGTTTTTTACCTTCACTCAGCTCCTTTCATGTTACTACTGAAGGTAAATAAACATTGTCCATCCATGCCCTATACAGGCTCATGAATGAATTGTGATCATTTTCCAAGTGAAATATGTTAAATTGTTAGGGGTGCAATAAACAGCCCGGCCAACCTGTGGAGTGATGGCATGTGAGTGTGCTATGGCAGGTGGCCCCCACAGTTTGGAATCAGTGATGATCTAACAGGCCAGGTGACAACACTCCCTGCACCGTGTTGGGTGGGTCCTCAAGCACCTCTGGGCCTCCCTGCACTGCATTGTCTGTTTGGGCTAGTGCTAGGCCATTGTGAACATGCCTCTATTGCATGATTCTTTTTCTCAACAGAATTAGCCTGTATCATGGTACACTACCCCAAATACATATATGACCCTTCCAGTGGAGAAAGCAGTTACAGATTTTTGCTAAAGGCACACAACTACAAGCTCATGGAATATAGGTGCTTACCCACAGGTTCACCAACTTCCATTCTGAGTAAGATCAGCTTTCTGGCTAAGCACATCTACCAATCTGTGCTTCAGTTGGTGGACAGTCCGTTGTACGCCGAAGACTCAGCTCCTGTGGAAGTGTACCTGCTCCCACCGTTCCTTTGTCTCTCGGGTATAGAAACCATGGCTTAACCTAACACCAGTGGTGAACATTTCTGGTCGTTAGTGGACTAGGTGCCACAGGAGGCACCCAAATTCCTCCTCCTCTGACAAATTCTTTGACATGCCCCTCCCCGACATATCACTAGGCAAACGAAATACACTTAACTACAACTAATTTTAAAACCTAAACTACAAACCCCTAAATAGATGAACACCCAACAATAAAGTGCACAAAACAAAACAAAATACAATAACAATACACAAATAACACATTTGTAACACAACAGGGAGAGCACAGACATCAAAAAGACCAAAAAAACTACACCAATGAACCAACTACACACCAAACACCTCCACCAGCCAGCACAGACAAAAAGACTGTAAGTGAAAGTAACTTCACACTTCATGGTTTGCAGAATGTCAGAGCCATTTCATAATTTCCTGGGTGGATGCCTCACGTTTTCTACAAATGCATATATTTTTTTGACGCATTGCTGAATAATTGCATAATGCGTGATTTACACACAATGCCTGCAGATGCACAGTGCATTCGTTTTGATGCACTGGTGTGGATGTGTGGCTTCTGAGTGATGCACCAGGTGCAATGCATCATGCAAAAGGCTAATGATTGTGTTTTATTGATCCAAATAGCCTATTGTGTGTGGTACAGTGTAGTGTATTGTGAAATGCAGGTAACCACTCCCAGGGATCAGTTGTCTTGGTCATATTTTCTTAACTGGCATTCTTGACAACTTGGGATGTGTTGCGTGTGGACGTTATTGTTACAAATATGTGTGACACATTGCATTATTGGTGAGGACACTGCAACACACAACATACTGCTGTGAAAAACACTGACATATTGTGAATTTTTGAGACCTTGACATTATTTAAATGTCTTGCACTTTGCATCATGCTTGGCTGGACGTAGACAGCTGCATGGTAGTTTTTTTTAATTACACAGATATTGCAACCCTATTCAAATGTAATACACATTGCAATATATGTTTATGCCAAAACTTGAGGAACATAGTAGGTGTCTGTATGCCTGACATAAGATGTGTTATGTATGCAGTACACACTCAGAGAAAGACATACACTGGCTGCCTCAGTCAGCCCACAGTGTATGTGAGATCCAGGTCACAGATTGACTGTCTATATATGTAAGGTATGTGGCTAGTTCTATATGACACCTGTTAATATGTGTGAGACAACATTTACCAGATGGAAATACCCAACAACCACCATATAATGTTGTGGGACACACACATCTGCTGTCTGGGCTTTGTGTGTGGAACAATATGTACGGCACATGCACATTACCCCTGCAGAAAAGGGTTTGCCTAAATTGCTAGCCTATATTTTGATCATCACAAGGCCAACTTTCGTAGTCACAACAAGTGTGATGACTTCCAAGTAGGAATATGTTTATCATTACCCTGCATCACATTATTTGGCAACAGAGAGAGCTTTTGTAAACTTCGGGTGTTGGTAGGTATTCACACCAGATGATCATATGTGCATTTACTAACACATTACACCACTCTAATCCGGAATGCATCAGCGCATGCTACCTTAGCTGAAGTGATATTGCACATAGTTATACTTTCACATCTATTTAGTTTTTTATTTTCTATGTGTCCTGCTTTTACTTGCACACACAGATGGAGCAGTAGGAGTGACAGCATTTTATCAGCGTGAAATACACCAACACGGTCACATCCATTCCTGCAGGTAACAGGGGCATCCTTGCCAAGTAGGGCAAGTGTGAAACATTGGGCCTAGATAGCCAATCCAGTACTGGCACAATTAAGGACTCAACATTTATATGTGCTATGTGAGATACCACACTTAGGGGGTCATTCTAACATTGGCGGGCGGCGGAGGCCGCCCGCCAATGTTCCCCCTCCAAAATACCGCTCTGCGGTCACAAGACCGCTGAGGGTATTTTGGGATTTGCCCTGGGCTGGCGGGCGGCCGCCAAAAGGCCGCCCGCCAGCCCAGGGCAAATCAACCTTCCCACTAGGATGCCGGCTCAGAATTGAGCCGGGGGAGTGGGAAGGTGCGACGGGTGCAGTTGCACCTGTCGCGTATTTCAGTGTCTGCTTTGCAGACACTGAAATACTTTGCGGGGCCCTCTTACGGGGGCCCCTGCAGTGCCCATGCCATTGGCATGGGCACTGCAGGGGCCCCCAGGGGCCCCGCGGCACCCCCTACCGGCATCCTGTTCCTGGCGGGAGACCCGCCAGGAACAGGATGGCGGTAGGGGGTGTCAGAATCCCCATGGCGGCGGAGCGCGCTCCGTCGCCATGGAGGATTCCCCCGAGCAGCGGAAAGTCGGCGGGAGACCGCCGACTTTCCGTTTCTGACCGCAGCTGAACCGCCGCGGTCAGAATGCTCGAGGGAGCACCGTCAGCCTGTTGGCGGTGCTCCCGTGGTCGGTGACCCTGGCGGTCACCGGCCGCCAGGGTCAGAATGACCCCCTTAGTTTGCTACGTGCTTGCAAATGTTAGTGTAGCATATGGTGACTATCTGGGTTGCACTGTGTGCCCATGCACATCATATGGGCCTCTGATGACAGTCATAGGACTATGAGTTCACTACACTGGCCTCTATGAGTACAAGGCAGTAAAAATGGCTAAATGTACAACACACACATGCAGTCATTGCAAACTTTATATTTACACTCCCTTTGGATTGTGTTAGGGGGTCTGACAGTCAGTTACCTTTAGCAGCACACATACTCACAACATATTCACACTGTTCAACAATGTTACCTTTGTTTGATGTATGTCTTCCCCAAGCACATGCATTTGGCACAGGTTGTTGACATGCACACATATTTTGGTCCTTATGATGTTGTCATGGAGTGAGTGCCACACAAAGCTACATGCGTTTGTGATGGGCAAAAAACTATTAGATGAGTTGTGCATGTCCTGATGTTTACAGTGGCTGTGAACTAAGATTACGTTCACAAAGATAGTGTTCATTCATTTATTTAAATTTTTTAACATTCTTTTAAAAAAAAGAAATATATTTGTGTCATCAAGCTACTTCAGGTGTCACTGAAAAAGGTTTAGACAGTGTTGTTTCTTTTGGCCTACGTCCTCTTCTTTATCCTTATTTTCATCTGGTGCTCCCTGGTCCTCATGGCCCACGTACTATAGGTCATTTGTCTGGCCACATATGTTATGCAATATACAGCATACAAGGATAATTTTGCCAACCATATGAGGGAGTATAGCAACCTTCCCGCAGACATGTCCAAGCGGTGGAAGGGAGACTTCAGTACCCCAAAGGTCAACTCCACAATATCCCTGGACTTGCCAAGTGCATTGTTGTATGTGTGCTCTGTCTCAGTCAGACCATACCCTTGGTCAGGTAAAAAGACAAAGAAAGAAGTCACACAATGATCATAGTGACTGATCAACTCACATTCAAGTACACCAGTTATGTGTACTGAATGTCTTGTACACATTTCTACCAGTTTTGGACACTATTGGTTTCATTTAGATTAACACTTTGAATTCCGCAAGTCTATTCACGTTCTCTGTGTCATATCGAAGCATGTGCATGGCCTGCTACTTTTGACAGTGCCAAAATCCGTCAATCACAATTGGTCTGTAGCTTAGTGTGATAGGTGTTTTGTAGGTCCATTACCACTGTAAGTGACAGTATATAGAGATTTTTTTCATCACAAGGTAGGCTGTATCAGTACCAACCAGTTTCAAACTCACACATAAGTGTGTCCCTGCGGAACCACTGATGTTTGTTGCTGCACTACCTGCTAATGTCGGAGTCTTTGAGTTGCTCAGTTCCTTTAATGATTGACATCTGATTAGTATGTGTGGTGCATTCAACACGGGTTCCCTTGATAGTTGTATGATTTATTATCAGCATTCAGCTGCTGCTTTTTATCAGTCATTATGTCATGGTGCACTGTGATTGACACATGGGTATGCAATGTCGGGGCATCTTTAGGTAGGAGACACTGATGTTTCAACATATATTTGGCTACCACAGACCTGCACTCAATACACTGGTCTTCACACGTATGTGTTGTACTGTAACTTGATGTGGCTTATGTCCTTTTTTGCAATGGTTCTACCATCATTGCTGTATCAAAGTAATGTTGAGATTGGTATCCAGAGCACACTGTGGTACCTTGTCTAGGTTGCATTACAATCTAGGTTGATGATTGTTGAATGCTATATTTGGATAGGTTGTTTTCGTGTTTGTGATTATGGTTTTCCTTTGGTCATATTACCATCAGCACAGGTGTACCAGCACATTGTTAGTATCTGTCATGGTGGACATTTACCTGAGTTTATTTCTCTACATGTACTGTCAGTGTGGCTGAGAGATATGTTGTTTTTGGACTGTTGATGTTCACTTAGTGAACATGTATAGGCATTTACTTATGTCTGGGGCCTACACTGACATTGGATGGCACACATTTCCTTTCTATATCATTCCTGACACTTTGAAAAACATACTTGTATACTGGCATGTGTGACACACTTACTGATTTACAAAAATACGTTATTCACACTACCCAGAAAATGATGAGTCTTGACTGACAGACAGAGTAGGTACACCAATGAGGAGACACCTATCTCACAATTCTCTTTTCTGTCCTACAACATGTCTTATTTTACATCCGTTCCCCAGTGTAGATGATTTGGTCCTATTCATTCACAGAGATTGAAATCTGACAGTAGTAGTCATTGATGTTCAGTAGCTACTGCCATGGATTGTCTTTCTGCTCTGCTGCCCTACGCCAATTTTAAAGAGCAGAAATGCACCATATTCAAAAGATACAGTGCACTTCTGTCTTTCCCACCTTGCTGGGGCACAAATTGCTGCCCAGCGTCAATGCAGGCACCCTTGCACCATGGTGCAAAGGTGTCAGCGTTGTTGGTAGGAACAACTACCTGTACAAAATCAACCCAGAGAGGCATTCTGCTTATTCTGTGTGTGCTGCAGATTGCACATGTGCCATGATGTATGGTTCCAGTATGAAGCTCACCCATCCAACATATGTACTGTCTCAGGTAGGAAACACAGAGATGGCTATTTTTTCATACATTTTTACTCTTCTTAGGTATGTTGTGTACTTGATGGAGTGGCTGAAGATGCAGGCATCATGAGCACTACCATGGTACTTTTCCAGGACTTTGATGACCATCCCCAGATGGTCGACTATTCCATGTACGTTTATTGAGTAGGTGTGCTTCCTAATGTAGTTCAGGTGGGATATTGCAGCAGGAGGCACCAATTGCACATGTGTGCAATCCATTGCCCCTAAGACATGTGGGAAGCCAGTTATGGCATACAAGCCTTGTTTGGTCTCCAGTTGTTGCTGCTGTGTCTTGGGGAACATAAGGTACTAGGATGTCAAGCTGATAATGGCACCCAGGACAGAGGGTAGAAATTCCGAAAAAGATGGTTGTGTGAGAGTCCTGCTATTCTGGCAGTGGTGGTCAGGAATAACCTGGATGCCAGCATATGGAGGATTGACATCAGTTTGACCTGCAGAGGGAGGTCGGTGCATCTCTGTGATGCTGGCTGCAGCCTTGGTGCAATCTGATTGAGGAGCTGTATGATGGACTCCTTCCTGAGCCTGTAGTAGGTGATGACCTCCTTCTTCCTGAGGTCAATGAGGACAGACCTTTGGCAGTATATACACTCCCTTTTCCTGTGCTGCCTACATGGCGGTGGTGGAGGAGGTGGAAGTGGTGATCTTTTCACTTTTTGCTGCTCCTAGCTGAAGTATTCGCACCTCCATGGAGTAGTTGAGCTTGCCAAAGTTCTTTTGGTATGTTCTGTTTACATACCTGTGTCAATGCGTCATTTTTTACACATGGGTTGCTCATGCACAGGAATTTTGACCCCTATTTCAAGCTACGATTGCCGCTTGCCCACAATGTGTCATTTTTCCCTAAACTAATACATATTAATGCGTTGGGTTTATGTTGGATTTTACAAAGGTACAACTATACTAGGATGACACAGTCAGTTCAGGTACAAGAAAATGTCAACTGAGGCCTCCACAAAGTGGCTACGGTTTACTGACAGAGCTGCTGAAGCATCAAAAAAATGACACAACGGCAGCACAAGTTCCTTGTAATTATGCTCCAGAGTACATAGAACCACTAAAAAGGGAGGAGGTGGAGAAACACCTTTCATACTGTCAAAATTAGACACTACACGTACAAGGGGTGTTGTTGCTACTATTGATCACACGCATAACCAAGCTTACCTCTCTCACAGTTTCAGACAGCACACAAAGAAAATTTAAGAAACATCCAAGAGGTCTGGCCGTGGGAACTTTAGAAAAAATCTTGGTTTTATCCATCAATGCAGACAACTCTATAACCTCTAAGACTCTGATTTCTACTTGTTTTGTTGACTGTAAGTCAGCGTTCACTTAAGTGAATCTGAAAGTGCTAGTTTTTAGGGCAGCAAGCTTGAAAATCTTGTACATGCTGGGTATACTTTTTAACGAAGAAGCACGTTTTAGCAGGACATTTAATCTCTAAAATCAAAGGCAAATTGTTTAGGGTTTGTTTTCAACACGATAGGAAGGAAACTGTGTGACGCTAATCCTGCAAAGCACCCAGAGGCCCATCGTAAACAATGGAGCCTCCTTTTAATACCTACTCTAAGCAGGCATTAAAAGTGTCAATGAATGACACAAATAAATCTTTTGGATTTCTTTGCACCATTTCTTCAACCCCCAGCACGGGGGAATGCCCACACTGCATACATTATACCTGGCGCAAAGGGATACAAAGTGACACAATACATGCATTGCGCCACTTTGTAAATGTGGCATGGTCATTTAGGCCTCGTTTGGCCACAATAGCGTAAAAAATGACATTAATGTGGCACAAGAAAGCACTGGGAGCTCTTTTAATATGCCCCTAAGTATTTTAACTTTTGAATGTACACTCAATATTATATAATGTGACTGCCATATTTTACTTTTAGTAGATACTTAAGGGCCAATGCTGTATTGAGTTGGAGATCTGTTAAAATTATTTGATTTTTAATTTGTAATGTAAACTCTGGTTTTAACTTTGATTTTTAATATTTTTGTAATGTTTTAAATTGACTGTGAAAAATAAACGTGATTTCAGTTTTAATAATAGAGAGAGTTGAGTGCCCAAATGAAGTAAAGTGTATATGCAATTGGAGCACTATAGTGTTTGACATTGGGGCAGCAGGGGTTAAATAAGAGCAACCACACAAGGTTATACTTTGTATCGACTAACTCCTGGGACCCCAATGGAAATGCATCACAGACTTATGGCTCTTTACTCAGCCTGAGCGCTACTTGTTTAGAACTTAACTGAACACTTTGATTTTCAGGTCCTAGCATCTAGCCCAGACAGCATCACTCTCTAGCTCAGTCCCGAGGCGAACCAGGCACCACCAACCATCATCAACCTCAAAAGCGTGGCACCTTAAACATATTCCTCTGTCTAGAAGGTACCAAATGATCCTCGTGTGGAAAAACACCATCTATACCGAAGTCCCTCTAGCCATTTAATTTTGATTGACAAAGGTCACCTGAAAACATATATTAGCTGAAAAAAGGACCTTTCAGAGCCTATGCAGTAACATGATTGACCTCATAAAACAATCAAATGTATGTGTGTATGTGTTTGGCCCCGCATTGCGTACTCACAGCTCACCATTCCTATTGGACATCTGTATCCTTCACTTAACTCTCAGACATGAAACAGCTGAAGGTTCACTACTTCTAGGAACAAATGTGATCTACCTGCACCCCACGTATTACTGCCACAGGAAGAGAGCGCCCTCTTTCAGGATGTCACTTTTACTTGTACTTCTGCTACTGTATGCCTCCCTCACGTCTACAGAGCCATTGTTTTATCTCTATGTTTACTTAATGGCCATACTGAGTCACCTTAGAGTTCCATGACCTTTCAGTCGCACTTGACCTGTGGTGTCACATGGCCAAAGAGCTCCCCAGTGACTTGTAGAGTCCATAATGCATATAGAAGGGCATACACACATTCTATGGACCTGTTCCTGGGTACAGTTGATCTGGAGGGAAGTGGTGAATAAAATGGCATGGGTTATAGGAGGTACGGTCCAGATGGACCCTAGGTGGCTGCTCCTGTTGATTCCTGGGGATAATGCATGGACAAAATATCAACACATATGGTTAATGTTAGCAGGAGGGGTGGCCAAGACGAATGTGGCCAGGGCATGTGGGCCTCTCTTCAACTGGGAGTAGAGGACTGGGACGGCAGATATGGACTGATGCTGTAGGTCAGAGTGGTTAGTTTACCAATGTAGGGGTTGTCCCATGAAGAAAAGGTATGAGGCAGTGGAACGCCACTCAGGGCTTGTAAAGAGAAGGGGGGGGGGGCAAGAGGAAGAAGAGAGGCTGAAAGTGATAGCGAGACAGGAACATTTAGCTTGGGGGGAGGGTGGTGATAGGAAATGGGGTAGAGCGGATCCTGCTGTCAAAGCTCCTGCGAAGACTTGATACTCAGTCGCACCTGTTCACCAGATGTGATTTCATGTCTCCGAAGTGTATAGTGTAGTCACGCGGTGTGTAATAAAAAGAATAAAAAATAAAATAAAAAACAAGTGGGCATACATAGGTATTATTAACATTATTATTATTATTATTATTTTGTTGTTGTTGTTATTAATTATCCTTTGTTTAGGACCGATGCAGGGCCAGGCACCTCTTGCTTTTCTTCTGGACCTGTCTGTTATCTGTATGACTGTTCTGTTTCTTTCCTTGCTCTAGCTCCCTGTGTGTTCTTCACTTGCAGTGGCTAGGAAGTTCTAAGTGCCTTGTAGTGCTATGTCTGTGAAGAACAGATGTGGCTCTAGGCTGGCTTGATCTCACTTTGGTGTGCAGCTGTGGTCAGAGGCTGGCTTGAACCTAGTTGCACTGCACTGTCATTGAATGGTCTTCCATGGGTGATGCTGCTCTTGGGGACAAAGAGGGTGATCTATAAGAGCTGGAGATGCATGTACATGCTGCCAGAGGCCTTCATTCTCCTTTTTCTGAGCTACCCTGCTGAAGCAGGCTCAACATACCTCTCAAAGCAGTCAGCTCATAGTCAGATCGAGGGGGCCGCAGAGCTGTCTTGCCATCTTCAGGCAGGGTTCCAAGGCAGGAAAAGCGGGACTGAGCTTGTACTCAATTGTCCCTCGTTTTCTGTTTGTTTCTCATGCTGTACTGCACTTTGCCACCTTGTTTCCTGTTGGAGAACATGGATGTAAAGGCAGTCTGGCAGGGCCACCATCTTCTGCACACGGGCCTCCAACTTCTCTAGGAGGGAATGCACTGCAGGGTCAGTTGTGTAAGGGTAATCAGTCAAGCACACTATTCTCTTCTTCTATTTAGTGCTAAATGAAGGCCGTTTAAGGACTGCTGTGCTGCTTAGTGCTAGAGTGGGACTAGTGTGGTGTCAGGAGGAGGACAAAATATGGTGCTGCAGCATCCATCCACTCTGTCACTTTGTCATTTGTATTCCCTTATCTATCAGGAGCAGCGTGTAAGTGCAAGCGTTGGCATGATGTAGTATGGACGGGGCTTTCTCCTGCCAGTGGCCTAGAGTATAGAGCCGGAGTCGGTAGGTGGACACTCCTAGCTGACATGAAGTAAGCCCTCCTCTTCCTGGCTTCACTTTACATTGTCTCCCCCCAGGTTGTTGTGCAGGCAGAGGCAGTGGTGATGAGCAATGTTGTGGCAGTCTTCTTCCATTCCACTCTGAGGAAGGCAACTAGGCTCATGCTGCCTTAGCAGTTCAGCAGCAGATGTCTCACAATGATACTTTGATCAGCACTAAGGCCGGTGGTGTTCTAGGTGGCCAAGGGGCTCGAGGAGGTGTTTAGTAGCGACTTCTGACTGGGTCCACACTGATCATATGCTTGATTCCTTTCAGGGTTGTTGATAGGGGCTGTCAGCTGGGACATGCTTGGTCCTGCCTTAGGATGGTCATGGTCAGGCCTTCTTTGTTGACAGCATTGGAGTCTGTGAGCAGCAGTCCAAATGGGGTATCTGTTTGTCTTTCGAGCAACTGAGTTCCTTTCCCCCCCACCTTCTACCTATTAGCAAATCTGATAAGCACTTGACTGTGCTATGTGAGAGAATGTTTTTTCCTGAGAGACGATGTTTAGGTATTTTTAACTACAACAACTGTATCCCAAATAAATATCCAGATTAATCCTTTCTAAGATCTCCTTCAAGAGAGTCACACTTGAGATTGAGTCTGCCCTGGTGGTATTATGTTACCAGAGTGAGATAAGATGGTCGATGATGAAGAATGTCCCAATACATGAGTGAGCCCAACTCATCCAATTCTTGCATTTTCCTGGAATTGGATTAGGAGAGTAGTTTAGGTGGACTGGCATTTCACTTCTGGTACAAAAGAATCCAGGAGTACCTGGTCTGTCGGTTACTGCGTTATACTGTGAAGTGATAGGTTATTTGAGGCAGGTGCTGTATCCGCAATAGCCTCACTCTCTCTCACAGTGGTTGTACAAGGCTGTGTCAATAAATTCTGGCACGTCCATTCAGTCTTTTATCTTTCTGTGATCAATAAAGTAAGTAATATTGAGTCAGGGAGCAATTAACACCTACGATCAGCTCCTAGAAGCCAGCAAAATAGTATAGTGTGCTATATGAGTGTAGTAGTTATATTCTGTTTATTCAGTGTGTTCGTTTACTCGTGCGGGACCGCTATTGAAAATCAGCAACATTCCTTTTAGCTTTCAGTCCTCTAAACATGTACTTTTTAAATAAGGGTATCTTGCAGTTTATATATCACTCTATGGGGCCTGGGACTGTTATTACAAGTTAAAACCACACGGCGTCTAGAATGGAAATAGTCATGTATTGGCTATACACATCTGTTGGCTCCAAACAAAAACACAGAGTCCCATGAGAAAGTTCATTAGCACTGTACATACTGTTTTTGTCTTGTTCCAAAACAATGCCACTTGTACACCTGTGTGCCCTTTGAGGTGAAAGAGAATAGCTGTCGCAGGCCCCAACCACTAGTATTTGTTAAACAGGTGTGCTTTTCTGAGCTCAGGTTACACTAATCGGCAAAGGACATTCTGTACAGTCATAAAGGTGCCGCTAGAAGTTCTCTGAACACAAAACTAGAGGGAATAAAGGTTTTTTAATGCCTACACCACTGCATGTTAGATAGATAGATAGATAGATAGATAGATAGATAGATAGATAGATAGATAGATAGATAGATAGATAGATAGATAGATAGATAGATAGATAGATAGATAGATAGATAACAGAGTACTATTCTAACGCCATATGTGCCTTGGTACTAGAGTAGGTTTCAATGCTGATTAAGCAAATATAACTGCTCTACTGCTCTCTTAATGGGCATATTTATAAGCCCCTATTGTCACCTTGTGCCACATTTGTGGCATTTATTTGGATGCAAATGTGGCAATAAGGTGGCATTTCCCACGCGCCACATTTACAAAGTGCTGCAATGCTTGCATTACGCCACTTTGTAAACCCTTTTGCCAGATTATGCCTGCGCCAGGAATAATGTATGCAAGGAGGGCGTTCCCCCTAATGAGCGTTAAAAGGGGACATACCATTATTTAGAATTAGGGGTCTCCAACAGATATACTGCGAGCTACCAGTATCTCTCAGGCTGCATCTGAGTAGCTCACACAAGATAATTATTAACTGGTTTGGAAATATGCATATTTCCAAAATGTTAGGGCAGCACTTCAAAACACAGTGCACCACTTTCAGTGAGGTTTCAGAAGCTGAAAAAGCTAGACCATACAACCGACCCTCTTTTCTGCTTCTTTTCATTCTCTTTAGTGTCCTTTTCTTTTGCTACTTCTTTGTTTTATTTTCTCCTTTCTGTTTTTCTTTCCATTTTTGTTTAGTAAGTTCCTTCTTTTTTCTTTGCTTCTTTTTCTCTTGCCTCTCCTCCTTTGTTCCTCCCCCAGTTTTCCTTTTCTTTCTTCCCCATCTAATATTTTATTTCTTACTGTCGTTGCTTTCTCTTCGATTTTCATGTATTGCTTTGTTTCTGTCTCTCTTCTTTTTCTTTCCCTTCTTAACGAGTGTTTAGCTTCGTAAGGCAATCTCTTCATACATTCAGTTGTGTATCACTATTGTTTGATTTCTGTACAGTGTGGCTGTCACTGGAGAGATATGTTTACTTGTAGAACCCTATGAGGTCTCCCTGGGCCCATAAAAAGTAACTCTTATGGTCTTTCATGACTAACTATCAAACTGAGAGCTGTGTCATCTTATGTCTTTCATGCCAATAAAAACACAGGTCTAAATGGTCCTCTCACCTCTCAAAGGTGATTCATAAACGAGAACAAAGGGAGAGAACTGATCCTTGGGGTCCCTCATGTGGCTCGTGTGGCATTAATGCTGTACACTTAGTGGCACAGGACTAGGGTACTCTAGGAGTGGAGTTTAAGTTACTTGGACTTTCTGTACCCTTATGTAACACCCATACAGCAGGTGGTAGCTCAGCATGATTTTCAATGACCAGAAGTAGCTCTCTTTTCAGAAAAGGCTGGAGAAACCTGTTCACTACACACACAGTGATTCCATGTTGTGTATGAATAAGGATCCTCTATCACTAACTTAATTGTGTTAAAAATATGTAAATGTCTATTGAGAATAGCAATATTATGGATGATGTCATCAGTTATGTCATCAATGATGTCATTTGACCTGTAATTAGTGATGTGAGGTCATAAGCAAAGCATTAGAGGGGTGGAAGTGTGGTTAGCTCACAAACTGTAAACAGAGAATTTCAGGGATGTTTCAGTTTTACACATTAGTTCTTGTCTCATTCCATCATCTAACTAAAATGTCTCTTTAATCTTTGTTTAGTTTCAGAGAATTTCACAACGTTTTTTTTCCTATAATGTAAAATAATTTTTTGATACCCAACTATAATGTCAATATAACCTTTGTCTGTCCATTGAATTTGCAGAGATTGTGATCATATCCGATGTGAAGCATGTGCAATTTCTTTGGGTGGGGAGGCCCACCGCACGTAGGGGGTTGGAAGCAATGTTGGTTTCTAGCCAGATGCTGTGTTGAATTCTATGCATGAATCCAATATGACACCCTCATTACTCAACCTATGGTCGTGTGCACAGGAGGTAGGATGCAAAGATTTGCCTCTTAATATATTTTGTTTTCGGGGAGCAGGACATCTGCATAATTTTAAAAAAAAATTAAAGTATTTTTTAATCTTCTATTACACTCTGAGATACCTTTTTTAAGATTATACTTTTTCAATATTTAAAATATTTTTATGTAATGTTCTTTTTTTTCCTAAAGTGATCTTTCATGGCCTTGGAAAAAAATATTGTATTAGTTTCTCAAGAGGTCACAAGTATTAGGCAGTGCCAGCAAAATGTAATGAAATGCTCCATTTTCTCTTCCTCCTCTTCTTGCTGCTGAAGCATCACTTTCTTTGATGCGGTCGTCACCTCTACCGCTTGACTCCTCTGCCTCCCAGCGTGAGCTATGCTGTTGGGATACGTAGCTCACAGGTGCTTCCACATCTCGCTCGTTGCAATTGAGTACTGTCCAGATCACCTCTATGGAGCATCTGCTTGTACAAAGTGCACATGATTTCTTCTGCACTCATTATGTTTTGCCCAGGTGGAAGTTTTAAAACCGGACCACACCCCTCTTTTTTCGGGCATCACAATAGCAATGGTATCGCCTATGTCCCAGACTGTGCGTTCGTCTTTTATGCTATGATTGATCGTGATTGATTTCACACCAAAATGTAACTCGAAAAAAAAAATCAATGTGGTTATGAGATTGAAGAAAATTATTGGAGCTTTTTTCTAAAGACTGTGAGCTTATTTTTTAGTAGTATTACTTGAGTGGCAAATCAGATGGCTACTCTCATGTTTATATTATTTGGGCTCCACTTGGTCACTTGGTACTGCTGCGGTACCCATACAGCCAGTGCTAGAGTGCCACGTCACTCCACTCCAGCAGAGCCTTTACTTCTGTGTTGGGTGCAACAATTGTACCACAAAGCCCAAATATATTTTTTAAAATCTGCGTTTGCTATAAAGGGCTTGTAAGCATAGGAGTTCTGCACAGTTACAAGCAACTAAGAAACGCTATGTCGTTTTTATTCGTATTTTTATTCTGCATTTTAAGATTAGAAGTACCTCCGTACGTGAAGATGTTACTGCAGCACCTGTGACTTACAGTAAAAGTATATCTGATTTGTTGAAATAATTGTATTGACACATTTTGAACAAGTTCCTGTGCTATTACCCTCATTAGGAATTTTTAGTGTGGTGTGTCAACATTCTGTGCTGTACCCTTAGCTATGTTTCTGGCAGTTTTCCCGTTTCTGATGTATTTATAAAAAAACATGGTATATGGAGGAGATGGGACACCACAGCAAGAGCCTCAAGAGCAGAAGGACCAGCCGAGGATCAGACCAGAATCCATTGCCTGGAAATGTTTTCAATTCTGACTGGATATAAGAAAGTGTTTTCTAAAGTGGTCATATACAATCTGTGTCATAACAAATTTAGTAGGTTTACTGGCAAGAATTACTCTTTTGGCACTTCAGATATGATGAATCATGTGAATGTGTAGCACAGCTGTCAATTGAATGCTGCCAAAAGGAGACTGGGGGAAGCATAATCTTCAGCTGCAGGCCCATCTGTCCTACCCTGTGATTCCACAACTCCTGTCAACGCAATGGGATATCAACTCTTGGGGTTGTACTAAACCAAAAGCTGTAAATGATTTCTATCTGGAGCTTGCAACAAACTGGTGGCTGCTCACCAACCAAACTGCAAGAAGTATTTTTGGGTACAATATCAGATGGCATGTTTTATTTTTTTACTTGGACCCATCTCCCCACACACAAAAATGAAAAACTCTAGAAACATTTAAAAAATGTTTTAAAATCTCGCCTAAAAGATAGTTTTTGGAGCCACTTTTCTTGGTTAAAACCCAGACAAACATATGTTATTTTTAATGTTAAAGTATGTCTAGCCATTCACAGTGGGTGGTTAGGCCGAAACCTTAAGAGTACTATTAGTTACCAATGCTCCAGGGGAATCGTTTTGGCAACAAAGGCAAACAATGCAAGGGCGCATAAGGAACCGTGGAATACCCCCACAGTTAAACACACCAATCCTAGCAAATAGGTGAATTGGTTATCATCAATACATACACAAAAGTTTAAATAATTATTGTTTTAAAATGCTGAAAATGCAGGTAGCTCAACCCGAAAAAGTGACTTGCTGGTCTGGAGGAAGGCATGGGGATTGATTACACAGAGCATCCCAGTGATCCCGCAAAAGAACAACAAAGTAAGAAGTACTGTAAAGCCATTCTACAAATGTAAGGTGACCGAAAAAGGAAGAGAGAAAATAATAAATATTCAGTAAGAGAGAAAGCTGGGTGCAAACAAATGCATATCAGAAAAAAACAAAGGAGGAAAAAGTTAGCAAGACAGTAAATCTTAGCATACTGCTTCCTTTTTTAGTTTCTCTGCCTAGAATGCCCTGGAAGAGGACGTTGCCTCGAGACCTGTACCTTCAGCCACTTTGACCTGGTGGGATAACTCACCAATTAGATGAGGCTTTAGATTTTATTTCGTAACCATTAGTGTGGTTTGTAATTTTAAAGCGAACTTCAGACTATTGTCTGAGCATGCTCAGTACCAGGCCCTTCTAAACTCTTAGTAGTAGCCGTGCACAAATGGCGAGATTCTTTGGGTCATCAGACTGATGCAACTTTCAGAATGCATAGGTTTAAGACTTTGCCTCTGTGAGTCTCAAATCGTGGAGGAGCCATCACTAATTTTTGCTAGGGACAGCCTTATGTAATATGTCCACGGAAAACTATCAGAATTGAATAAAATTCAGAAAACATAAGTGTGAAAAAAGATTCCTGTGGTTAGTCCTTATTTATAAACGGAAAGCTTGTAGCAACCAATACCACATTGCCAGTTACTACAACCAACAATATTAGAATTCCTAGTCACGATATCACTGCATCAGAAATCTTAAAACTCCTAATGAGGGCCTATGGGGAAAGGAGTGTGAACTGTGGCCCAGATGTAAGAAACTTTATCGCCGTCTTTGCACCATTTCTTTTCGCAAATGCACGCTAATTTAGCACTTTATTTAGATACTGTCGCTAGAGCAGTCTAGCAACACATTTCCAGACTTGGGTCGTTTAACGACAATGATGTGCCAGGTAGGCATTCCCTACCAAAAAATGATTCCAGCCCGCTAACGCCATATCTGTAAGCCTACGGAAAACAAACACACGCATAGGACTGGGTCCAAAAAATGATGCTAATTCTGATTAGTATAAACATTTTAACACCTGGTCAGACCAGGCATTAAAATGAGGTCCAGCCACAATTATATAAGGAAAACACACAGAAGGAACCTGGCAAGCAACTTGACAACATGGACCTGTTACTGCTCCAGCTTGGCACCTGGAGAAGATGACAGCGACTACGCCAAGTGCCACCAGCACCACTGCAGAAGCCTCAACCACCACCACTGAAGCTACAAAGGCTGCGCAGAAGGAAGGAGAGGATATTTCGCCAGCACACGTCCATCCTTGGCCTGAGGGAAGAAAAGGTCATCAGACTCTACCGTCTGAAGCGGGAGTCCATTGTATGGCTGCTCCACTACATTGCTCCTGACATCACAGCAAGAGTAGAAAGCCACACAACCATACCACGCATGACCAGTTTCCTGGGTGTCCTCTACATGGTTGCCTCTGGATCATTCCAGATCACTGCAGCACAAGTGGGTGGGATAGCACACAACCATCCCTTTTTGCCCTTCTTCCTATGGTCCTGGATGCCATCATCCGCCTCACACCCCACCACATCTGGTTTCTAACCCTCAGTAACTGCAGTAGAAGACCACCTAGGATTCTGTCAAATTGCTGGGTTCCCACATGTGCCGGGAGCAATGGACTGCACTCATGTACACCTTGTTCCTCCTGCTGCAACAGAATACTTTTACAGGAACTTGAAACATACACACTCAATCCCTGCAAGCCACTGTGGACCATTGTGGCATATTCAACAATATCCTTGCAAGATATCCTGGCAGTGTCCATGATGTCTACATCTTCAGACACTCAACAATCAACGATTCCAGGATGGACAATTTGGCAATGGCCTACTTGTCGGTAAGCCAGCTTACAATTCATAACACAGACAACACACTAAACTTGTGGGACAAACAATACATGCACCACACTAAACATACATGGACAGGGAAACACAGGTGTTTATACAAGAACACATATGCCACATGCCTCACTACACCGCACTCAATGCACATCACCCTCACATACACCCATATATACAAGTACATAGCACCACTTGACTGACACTTCACATGATGGACTGGTGGAGCAATGTCCCCTTTGCATACAAAAGCTGGGGTCAAACCACTACATGCGCCAACAGGTATATTACAAAATACAGATCCATCACACATAACCCCGAGCATGGAATAGCTCAGCTATGTATATTACAATGGCCATCTATCATCAAACAACTCACATATTGGCACTGCCTCACAATTACCATGTTGTAGAAACCTGAGGCCGCACGATAATTAATACTACCCTGGTGGTGCCATCACCAATTACATATCACCAAAATGTCCCTTATATACTCATTGTGTTCACCTCCCTTGTGTGGTGCATAGTGCAGCACACATTGATATACAACATCGTCATTATTCGTGTGTAGGAATGGACACCTCACAACACACCAACAATCATACACGTAAATCCCACATCTCCTTACCATGATTCAAGGGTGCCAAACAGTAGACTGTGGCAGCTGAACTACTGCCAATGCACTGGTAGAGGTCAGAAGTGCATAATATTGAGAAGACATGGGACTTTGCAGGGTTGGACAAGTGATGCAGGGCACTGCAGAAAAGCACCTCATGCCCTGTCTTGTCCCACAGGTGTTTGAAAATGCTTGCATACCTCACAATACACCCCATACAACTGTGCATATGAACCACATTCACATGCACATTCTAGCCAGCAATTGGCAACAACAACACTTTGTGCAAGGGCAGTATTTCAAGGGCAAAGGGGTGGGATTCACATGCAACACAAAGGGTGCAACACCTGTCACATGGCACATAGCACACAAAATAGGTACAAAGTTCTCAAACATCAATCTTCACAGGTCTAATGTTAATGGACTAAGGGCAAAATACAAGAAAAGTGTTGCAGCGTCCAAAGAAGTGCTACTTATGCTTGCACCCCTTACTGCACTATGTGTGCACCGCATTTAATATATAGAGCACCATGGTGCAGAGTAGGGGCAATGGTGTCATGATATTTTACACTATTGATGGACTGTGAAGGGTTAGTGCAAAATTTTGGGTGCCAATCCTGCACAGTAAATAGGGCCCCATTGAAAGCAATAGTGTGCCCCCTTATGATGCCGGCTTTGTGCAGGCTTTAAAAGTAGCTGCTAAAAATGACGCAGTGGAATCTCTGAGATGCCACTGCACCATTTTAGCAGTCCCCCTAATGGGGAAATGCCCCCCCTGCATACATGATTTCTGGCACAGGCATGCATTGTGCCACTTTGTAAATATGGTGCAGTGATTTTGCCCTCATTGGGCCACATTAGTGTCTAAACAAATCACGCTAATGTGGAGTACGGAGGCACAAGGCCCTCTTAAAATTGGGCCTCAGGGTCAAATATCGACAACACCACATACATTCTGCATGGGTGAACTGTCAAACCAGAAATTAATTAACAATCACCATGTTCCTGAGGAACAACCCATGATTGATAGGTGCACCACCACACACCAATACAACCATCCATTCAAACAGGAACACACCCAATACTAGATGAAAGTCTGAATCACCACTCCACTGAAAACAAATATGTACCATGGCACATAGCAAATAACAAATATACATGTCTGAGACATTTTCTCACATTCCTTTGTAGCGGACCAAGTTTACGGCATCCAGCCATGGGTCATGACTCCATTTGGAAATCCAACAACTGATGCTGAGCAGGCTTACAATGAAGGTCACAGCAAGACCAGGAATGAGGTGGATAGGAGATTTAGCCTCCTCAAATCCAGGTTCAAGTGCCAAGCCCTAACAGGAGGAAGCCTATTATATGCACCACCCCTTGTGTGCAAAATGATACTTGTGTGTGCTATTTTGCACAACATCTATGTATGCACCAGTATCCCCTGGCAGTGTGCCCTGGCAGGAAACAGTAGATGTCCCCATTGAAGAGGATGAGGACAATGATGCACAACAGGAGGATAGGGAACAACCAAACTGTGCTGCTAGAGCACACAGAAGAGACTAAATTGTGCAAAACGTTTTCTCTTAGACACTTAACTCCAAGATTCAATCCTTAAAATATTGCAATAAAATCATTTTACATCTGATCTCTCATGGTGTATTCATAGTCACCATCACGTACCATTTTTAATTTGCCCATATCTCAGAGAGCATGACTATACCACAACACATGTAAGTAACTTAGGAACATAGGGGGTCATTATGAACACGGCGGGAATCCCCGCTGTTTTCATGCTGGCGGTCTTATCACAGCATCAGCCTTGATACCCCGCCTCAGTGCTTCTGCCCGCTGGCCCAGCAGAATGCTGGGCCGGGACATTGCAGACGGCTCAATGTTGATGCTCCATGCCGATGTGCGGCAGGTGCAGCAGCACCCGTCGTGCAGATCACTGGCTGTAAATCAGGCAGTGACCTGCGCAACGGTGCTGTGCATGGGATACCCCGGAGCACCCCTTCTGCCAGCCTGTCCATGACGGGTGAACTCACCAGGGAATGGATGCAGAACAAGGGTTCTTTATCCGCAGGGCAGCGCTGCTTGCAGCGCTGCCATATCGGATGAAGAATTCCGCCATCATTAGGATGCATGTTGGCGGTAGCCTGGCCGTGGTGGAGTGCCGCCTGTGGCAGTCCCCACTGCCTTCATTATGTGGCGCTCAAGTTCATAATGAGGGCCAAAGTCAGGAACTAAAAACATATAAATAGAATGCACTATCATCACATGAATGTTTGGGTGAAATGTAGGCATAGTCTGTAGCAATAACAATTTTACATTGTCACACACATATCGCAAAAGTGTTGGCTTGATATATGCCTGAGGCAATCCTGGAAATACATGTGAAGACTACACTATAGGTGTATACCTAGGTAGGAAAAAGGTAGCAATTGCCTACAATGGTAGGTTTGTGTCTGCGTGGTAACCAAGCAAAGTCTGAATGACACTATCACACATGATTACTGAAAACATACTCCTCATTGGTACTCACATGTTTGACCAAGAGAGAATTTTATACAGGGACCAAAACTCCTAAATGTCTATGTCTCTCACTCAATCCAGTTTGGAATGTGCAAGTCACAGAACCTTGCCAAATTGTATGTGTGTATTAAGGAGACAAATAGGTTGAATGCTGCATCTTCTCTACTCATAGCTGCCATTAGTAATCACACATATTAAATACATTCATGGTTAATATGACATAGGTTGTAGAATGCGGATGTGAGTACGTGCCCAAGTTGAATAAATGAGGTGGAAGGACAGCTGACAGACTCCCTTATGTCACATTTGAGATCCAATATAGGGAGGTCACTCAGACACTACACAAGTGCTGTGGCTGGTGTTCTGTAATGTGCGGGGTCAGTCATATGATCTAGCAAAGCCTGGAAATGCGAGGGCAAATATTGCTTAGCCTGTAGAAGATGCTGTGCCATCCACAAAGTTCACAAGTCTGACTTAGTATGCTGTGCATGAATGAAGGGACAATGTTGATGACAAAGATGGTATTAAGGGTAATCAGCAGAAATTATGCCAGCAATATTGAACTAGAACAATATCTGACAAAATATGCCATCCATGTGTGTGAAGGAACATACATAGACTAAAACTAAACGTAAACACAACAATGTTTCCATGTAACAGCAGACACGTCTTCACAGAGAAAGTGTAGGTCTGTACATATTCCAGTCATATTGTTAGCGATTACAACTACATGCTTGGACAGCACAAACTAGTGTGACAGAAGCAAGTGACAAATTACAGTATCTGTACCCTGGATCTGCATATATGCCTCAGTTCCACAATCTATCAATGACCTAACCAAGCATTATAGGAATATTCTTACCTATGTATGCCAAGTCATGTCAAACCATAGCAAATGATGAGACATGTCCAACAAAAACAAGCTATAAGTCCCTAGTATATAATAGGGAAAGAGTGACATCAACAACCTCAAAGTTAACAAAACATCCTTGGCCATGGGACTACAAATGTGCAGGTGCTATGTCTGCAGGTGACTGTGCATTGCAGTGCTGATGATTGATCTTCAGGATGGCAGCCCCAACCCCAATCCACAGCTGAGGCCACATTGACTCTTGACACAGTCAGGGGCCTGCTGCCAGTGCGCAGTGAACTGAGCTGAGCTGAGCTTACCACAGTCAACCTGTGTCAATACATGCAACAATGGGCCTGTGTAAGCATACAAAGTTCCACTGGATTAGAGCGCCATCACTGCCTGAAAGCACCCCTGCCATACAGATTGTTAGCTAATAGAGAAATCTGGCAATGAAACAAAAACATCATACATTCCAAGTGTATGTGCTAAACATATAGGCTCTCATTACAACCGTTGCGGTCGGTGTTAAAGCAGCGGTAATACTGCTGCTTTAGGCCGGCGGAAAAAAAAATTGAATCACGACCATCACGGAAACCGCATAGATAGACAGCCACTTTAACACTCTTACCGCCACGACGGTAAAAACAAACACCGCGGCGGTCACCAGCAACAGACAGGCAGAACACAAGGTTCCACCCACTGTATTACAACACACCTATCCACCACTTTTTCCGGGGTGGTACCAACGACATCAAAAGCACGACGGAAGCAGGACTTGGAAGGGAAACCACTCACCTTTTGACACTTTACGAACAACCAGGACAACATGGAGCACGAACTACAGGTGCTGCCCATGCTGGTCTACCTTCTCTTGTATCAGGAGCAGCAAAGACGCCGGCGACAACCACGGTGAGTACTGCACCTAGCAAACAGGGGAGGGGGGAGGGAAAAAAGAGTAACACACACACGCAACACGCAACACCCTCACCCACAACACCATACACACAAATACATGCAGCAACATTACATATACACCCGTCACCCATTGGAAGAACGGAAGGAGAAAAGGAAATGATTGTAACAAGTGTAATCAATTAAATATCAGATAGGCCAAAATCAAAAATCAGTATATACAAATACGTACACCAACTACACCAGTCCGGATATTCATTAAATCATTGTCCGTGGATCAGTGTCCAAAATGCATGGGCGAAGCTGACACAAGATACCTGACTCGAGATGGAGAGAACCCTGCAGGGGCATCAGATGGAAAATAAACAGGCACAGGAGGAGGGGGAGGGGGACACCTCAGCCGGATGAACAGACGACACCACTGCTCCACTAGGGGGCTCCATGCCCACTGAATGGTCCTGGGGAGTGCAAAGCCACAGTCTCTCAAGTCTCTCCAGTGGGTGGTTTGCCCACAGATTTATCCTAGGTAGTGCAAAGCCACAGTCTCTCAAGTGGATGCCTTTCTCCACTGGTTCTGGAGGGGGCTTTGTGCCCAGAGTGCTTCATCCTGCCAAGGACTGAGGTAGTGGATGCCTTTCTCCACTGGTTCTGGAGGGGGCTTTGTGCCCAGATTGATTCATCCGGCCAAGGACTGAGGTAGTGAATGTGAATCTCCACTGGTTCTGGAGGGGGCTTGGTGCCCAGAGTGCTTCATCCTGCCAAGGACTGAGGTAGTGGATGTGAATCTCCACTGGTTCTGGAGAGGGCTTGGTGCCCAGAATGCTTCATCCTGCCAAGGACAGAGGTAGTGGATGTGAATCTCCACTGGTTCTGGAGGGGGATTGGTACCCAGAGTGCTTCATCCTGCCAGGACTGAGGTAGTGGATGTGAATCTCCACTGGTTCTGGAGGGGGGTTTGTGCCCAGAGTGCTTCATCCTACCAAGGACTGAGGTAGTGGATGCCTTTCTCCACTGGTTCTGGAGGGGGCTTTTTGCCCAGAGTGCTTCATCCTGCCAAGGACTGAGGTACTGGATGTGAATCTCTACTGGTTCTGGATGGGGCTTGGTGCCCAGAGTGCTTCACATGCAGTTTGACAGGTCCCATTCCCTCACCTGTGTATGTGTGCCACGAGAAAGCCTGGGAACAGGTAGCCTGATACTCCACGGAGGCTGAGACACACTCCACCCTGCTGCGACTTCGCCTGCCACCTTCTGGTACAAACAGTGCTGGGAGTCATGCCTAATGAACGCTGGGCAGGGTCTAGGACGTCTCCTGCAGCCTCTGACGGCTGCCCACTGAGGATGATTGCCATGTCAGCTGTGGTGGCACTGTTTGAGCAAGTTGCGGGGCTGGTGGCGGTGTTTGCGGCGGTGTCTGTGGTGGAGGTGCTGGGGGTGGCGCATGTGTCTGCACCTGTTGAGGGACACAGCAGGACGTCTCCTGCAGCCTCTGATGGCTGCCCACTGGGGATGATGCTGGGGACTGTTGGTGAGGCAGCAGACGTGCAGGTGACGGTGCTGGTGGCGGTGCAGGTGGCGGTGTCCACCGCTGTACAGGTTGGTGTTGTGGTTGACAGAAGTGGTGACTCTGGTCCCTCAGCCGGAGGCTCCGTGCCCTGTCCTGACCTGCTCTTCGGCTTGTGTCTCTTCCCCACTTTTGAAGTCGCTGCTGGTGTCTTGCCACTGTCCCCTTTTGGCTTGGAGGAGCCCTTGCTTGCTGGTAGGTGCGGCTTCTCCCTCCGGCTATGGGCACCCTCTTCACCTTGAAAGGTGGGGCAATGGTCTGCTCCTTGGCCTCGCTAGGTGGCACACTGGCAGCCCTGATGGGTGGCGCCTGCGATGTGACCGGACTTGCTGAGACCACTGTGCTGGAGGATTTGGTCGCTGAGGTGCTGGGCTGTGACCTGGACAGCCTGGCCCTAGGGGAAGGACGGGGGGAGGTGAAGGGAAGAGGTGAATGTTAGCCAGGAAAAGTTTCTTAGACACAATGTGACAGGAAGATGGAGGGGGTTTGGGAGTGAAGGAAGAGGTAGTGGTTGCAGGAGGTGTACGTTTTGCTGAATTTGGGTGAAGGTGCATGGGCCGGAGGAGGATGGCTGTTGGGTGGGTGTGTGCCTGCGTTTGTGTACTTTGGGAGAAGGGCTCACAGACACACTGGGAGAGGACACAGGGGATGTGTGAATGGTAGTGGGGTGGTGAGTGGTGGTGATGGAGGTAGTGGATAAGGATATGGTACATGCAGGTGTGAGTGGAGACGAGACAGGGAGGGAGGAGGAAGATGTGGAGGAGGGGGACACAGTGGAGGCAGTGGATGTTGGTGTGTCTGCATGGGGATGGTGCTTGTGTGAGTGCCGGTGGGATGTGTGGTGCTTATGTTTGCCATGTCCACTCTTGTGTGTTGATGAGTGTGCATGCTGGTCAGATGGTGTGCTTGGGATAGGCTGAGGTACAGGGGATTGGGTCTGGGTGGAGGAAGTTGGATGGGGGAGGCTGGACACAGGGACAATGGCTGCCATCAGTGCTGAGGCCAGAGCCTGAAATGCTCTCTGTTGGGCCACCTGGCCAGAATAAATGCCCTCCAGGTATGCATTTGTTTGCTGCAAATGCCTCTCAACACCCTGGATGGCATTCAAAATGGTAGTTTGCCCAACAGTGACGGCAGCAGGGCTGGCAGGGGCTGAGGTGACTACGGCGAAGGAGATGCCCACCCTCCTGCGTGAGCGGGCCCGGGAAACTCGATGAGGGGCTGCTGGGAGGGCGGTGCTGGTAGGGGGGTGGCAGCTGTACCTGTTGATGCGGTGGGCACAGAGGTGCCCGCCACCGCAAGGGAGCTCCCATCAGAGAAGGAGTCGCTGTTGCTGGTGTCTGCTCCTGTCCCTGTCGTGGAGCTCCCCTCACCCTCCGTCCAACTGGTGCTTTCTGACTCCGTTACTGCCCCTTCCAGGGCCATGTGGGATGCAGCTCCCTCCTGCTCCGGTGCCACTGCTCCTCCGCCAGATGATGCTAATGCACGTAATGACAGGGTGACAAACCAAAAGGGGGGGAGACAGAGGAGACACATGGTCAATGCCTGCAACACCACTACCGTTGGGGGACACAACACACAGGAAACAGCCATATGCACTAAGCCATGCACTGACAGGGCAGGGGAAAAGCACATGCCAATGGGGGACTCTGCCTAGACCCATTTGGTGCACAGCTGGAAGCCATAGGAGCCTGACTAGGTGTAGAGGGCAAATACCACCTTTGGGGTTGGACAGGGAATGAGGCTGCAAATCAATGGATCTACCTTTGCGTCTGCCCTGGCCTAGGGGAACCCACAGCCCACCTCCCTTACCCAGACACCTTGCAATGCGTGCAGAGTCAGGTGAATGAGAGTGTACTGACCCCCTTGTGGCTGCTGTGATGCCCTCAAGTGCCCATCCGACTCCGGATATGCCACCGCCAGGATCCGGTACATCAGGGGGGTCATGGTGCGACGGGCACCCCTTCCTCATTGGGAGGCCATCCCCAGCTGGGCCTCCTCCATCTTCTTGGTCCAGCAGTGCAGGCCCTCCCATCTTTTCTGGCAGTGGGTGCTCCGTCTATGGTAGGCCCCCAGGGTCTGCACTTCCTTGGCACGCCAAATCCCATTCTTCTAGTGGGCGCTGACCTAGAGGAAAAGTGAAGTTATAATGGATGTTACTCTCCCGTACAGTTCTTCTCACACATTGCCCACAAACCTCCCACCCTGGCCCAGACATACATACACACACCATCTTCACATGCTGGCCTGTCCCCCCATCTCCTCCATCCACAACACTCCATACAATCATGTGTCATCCACCATGCACACAGTTTACACACCTGTTTGTCTGGAGGACCGTACAGTTGCATGTACTGGGGGAGGACCCCATGCACCAGTTTCTCCAACTTCTCCACAGCGAAGGCAGGGGCCCTTTCCCCAGACACTGTAGCCATTGTCGCTTCCAGACACAGGTCACAGAAGCACTTGCAGTGTAGGCCCTCTCCTGTTGAAGGTCAGGTATCAAGTGAGGGAACAGATAGAAAATGGTGGTCACGTCCGCGGCATTGCGTACCGTCACGGCCGGCATATATCGTCATTGGCTCCTGGAGCCCATAGGGCCCAATGATAACCAATGCTGGATTGCGCCGTGGTCTTTGACCGCCTACCGTGACGGTGTACAACGCCAGGGCAGTTACATAATTTCCCCTTGTCCCACCTTACAGGTCAGGCAGCTGCCATTTCAGGGGGGCACATGGCAGGCCAAATAACTGCTTCACAGCTATTTAGGCCAGGAATACGGACAGACAAAGGCACATAGAGAAATTCTAACGTTAGTGCTAAACAGCCTTGTGAAACCAATGTGTTGTATGACCCTCTGCTCACCGTTCTCCTCCATAGGGCACGTCCGCTGGGGCAGGTGATGAGATGGCTGCATTCTCCGGTGTACAGACCGCTGGTGGACCTGTTGACAATGGAAGACAAACACATCATTATCACTTACAGACTCGATCGTGCAACAATCCAGAAACTGTGTGCCTAGTTGGAGCCTGACCTGATGTCAGCTATCACCCATCCTACAGGAATCCCCCCCTCTAGTGCAGCTCCTGTAAGTA
Source organism: Pleurodeles waltl (assembly GCF_031143425.1). Classification (NCBI taxonomy): domain Eukaryota; kingdom Metazoa; phylum Chordata; class Amphibia; order Caudata; family Salamandridae; genus Pleurodeles; species Pleurodeles waltl. The sequence continues at coordinate 1,031,015,610 of NC_090439.1, read as the reverse complement.
CTCCATTTCCTGGCCAGTGGGTCTTTTCAAACAACAGTAGCCATGGCATCAGGGATGTCCCAGCCGATGTTCTCTAAAGTGTTGTCCAGAGTGTTATCTGGCCTTTTGAAACACATGCGCAGCTACATCGTTTTCCCTCAGGTGGAGGATTTGCCCAGAGTGAAAGGTGACTTCTATGTCATGGGACATATCCCCAACATCATTGGTGCCTTTGATGGGACACATGTGGCATTTGTCCCCCCCTGCAGGAATAAATAGGTGTACAGAAACCGGAAAAGCTACCATTCGATGAATTTGCAGATGGTGTGTTTGGCAGCCCAGTCCATCTCCCATGTGAATGCCAAGTATCCTGGCTCAGTGCATGACACTTACATTTTGAGGAATAGCAGCATCCCTTATGTGATGGGGCAACTCCAGAGGCACAGTGTGTGGCTAATAGGTGAGCCTAAAGTCCCCACACAGTTTAATTTGCTGTCTGGGTATGGGAGATTCCCTAATGTTTGGAGGATGTCTAACTGTTGTCCTTCAATATTTGCAGGTGACTCTGGTTACCGCAATCTGTCATGGCTATTGACCCCAGTGAGGAATCCAAGGACAAGGGCAGAGGAACGCTACAATGAGGCACATGGGCGAACTAGGAGGATAATCGAGCGCACCGTTGGCCTCCTGAAGGCCAGATTCCGGTGCCTCCATCTGACAGGTGGTTCCCTATACTACTCACCGAAGAAGGTGTGCCAGATCATCGTGGCCTGCTGTATATTGCACAGCCTGACTTTGCGACACCAGGTGCCTTTTCTGCAGGAGGATGGGTCTGATGGTGGTCTTGTGGCAGCTGTGGAGCCTGTGGACAGTGAAGAAGAGGAGGCAGAAGAAGAAGATGTAGACAACTGAAACAACATCATCATGCAATACTTCCAGTGAGACACAGGTAAGAGGATGGAACTGCTTCCCACATCTCATACTATTGTAGGACCTAGCATTAGTCTGCCTTTTTCACTCTGTGTATGGACCCTGACTTGTAACTTTGTTTTTCCATTTCACAGATCTGGGTCCCAATTTTGCCATCTGCTATGTTTACTCCTGGCCTACAGCTGTGTAACATTGGTATGTGAACAAGTACATTGACATTGCTATATTTCAGAGATGTTGCAATTACACATTTGTGAAAGCACAGACTGACTCCAGATTGTTTGTTGATTCAAGGGTGTTTATTTCAGTGCTAATAGGTGGAGGGGGGTGTGCAATGGGCTGGGGTGATGGTGGAGGAATGTCCATGGTAGAGTCCAGTCTCTTGGTCTCACAGGTGCATTTTCCAATGAGGCATAGGAAGGGGAGCAATGACAGTTTAAGGTGGACAGGGTGATAAAGTGGGACAGAAGGGTGACATTCAGGAGGGTCTTATTTCCTGGTGGGGGTCTTGGCAATGTTCTCTGTCTTGTTCCTGGATCTCAGGGACCGTTTGCGGGTGGTTCTCCTTCTGCAGGAGGTGGGGTGCTGGTGGCCTGTTAGTCCTGTGGCGGTGTCTCCTGTCCACTAGCGCCGGTGGAGGTGGAGGGCTGTTCATCATCCAGGCTAGTGTCAGGGGCCCACTTATGTTCCACTGTGTTCCGCATGGTGTTGACAAGGTCTGCCAGCACCCCTGCAACGGTGACCAGGGTGGTGTTAATGGACTTCAAGTCCTCCCTAATCCCCAGGTAGTGCTCTTCCTGCAGCCGCTGGGTCTCCTGAAACATGGCCAGTACCGTGCCCATGGTCTCCTTGGAATGGTGGTATGCTTCCATGATGTTGGAGAGTGCCTCGTGGAGGCTGGGTTCCCTGGGCCTGTCCTCCCCCTGTCTCACAGCAGTCCTCCCAGCTTCCCTGCTATCCTGTGCCTCTGATCTCTGAACCGTGTGCCCACTTCCACTCACCCCAGGTCCCTGATTGTCTTGGGTTGGTGGGTTTGCCTGGGTTCCCAGTAGTGGTGGAAACACTGCTGATTAACGTGTCCTGGGGACAGAGGGATGGGCCCACTGGGTGGGGGCTGTGGTGGTGTTTCCTGAGGGGGGAGGGTCTGTGGTGACTAGTGACAGTGGCAGGGGAACCGACTGTCCAGAGGTCCCTGATGGGCCAGGCTGGTCATCTTGATCAATCAATCAAAAAAATTTATAGGGCGCGCTACTCACCCGGGGGGTTACTGTTCGAACAGCCACATCTTGAGGTTTTTTCTGAAGAGTAGGAGGTCTTTGGTTTTGCGGAGGTTGGTGGGGAGGGAGTTCCAGGTTGTGGGGGCGAGGTAGGAGAAGGCCCTGCCTCCTGTGGTGGTTCGATGGATGCGGGGGACTATAGCTAGTGCAAGGTCAGCTGATCAGAGGTTGCGGGTGGAAGTGTGGAAGTTCACTCTTTTGTTGATGTAGGTCGGGCCGGTGTTGTGGAGGGATTTGTGTGTGTGGATGAGGATCTTGAAAGTGATTCTCTTGTCTATGGGGAGCCAGTGAAGAGATTTAAGGTGTGGTGAGATTCGTTTGTGGCAGGGGAGGCTAAGGACGAGGTGTGCGGCTGTGTTCTGGATTCTCTGGAGTTTGCATTTGAGTTTGAGTGTGGTGCCAGCTTAGAGGACGTTACCGTAGTCAAGTCTGCTGCTGATGAGTGCATGGGTGACTGTCTTCCTGGTCTGTTGGAGTGTGTGGAAGCAGGAGGAGGTTAGTGCATTGATTTGTTGTGTCACGGAGAGGGAGGGGTCCAGGATGATGCTGAGGTTGCGTGCTTGGTTTGCGGAGGTGGGTGCGGGGCCTAGGGCGGTGGGCCACCAGGAGTCGTCTCATATCGTTTTGTTGGGGCCGAAGATGATAATCTCGGTTTTGTTGGAGTTAAGCTTGAGGTGGTTAGTTGTCATCCAGTTGGCGGTGTCAAGGAGAGCAGCGTGTAGGTTGGTTTTGGCGGTGGTGGGGTTGCGGGTGAGGGAGAGGGTGAGTTGGGTGTCATCTTCGTAGGAGAGGATGGTGATTCTGTGTGGTCGGAGGATGTTGGCTAGGGGGATCATGTAAATGTTGAAGAGTGTGTGGCTGAGGGAGGACCCTTGGGGGACTCCGCAGATAATCTTGGTAGCGGTGAAGTGGAAAGGTGAAAGGCGGACTCTCTGGGTCTGGTCGGTGAGGAAGGAGGTGAGCCAGTCTAAGGTTTTGTGGCAAATTCCTATGTTGTGTAGGCGTGTGCGGAGTGTGTGGTGGCAGACAGTGTCAAAGCCTGCGGAGAGGTCTAGTAGGATGAGTGTGACAGTCTTGCCTTTGTCGACTTTGGTCCTGATGTAGTCAGTGCATGCAATGAGGGCGGTTTCCGTGCTGTGGTTCTTGCGGATGCAGGCGTGCAGAGCTGCTGTCATCACTGTGGGCCTCTTCTGTGGGGGGACTGGATATGTCTGGCACCTTCTGTCCGGTGACGTTGGGTATGGGTCCTGTTGGGGTGTAAATGCATAGTTTTAGTATCTGTGTGTGCCATCTTGTGCTTTGGGTGAGGTACCTTCTACTCCTGTGCTTGCATAATTGTGTTTGCCCTTTTGTGATAGTTGGTTTGGGGTCTGTGTGGGTATCTGTACTGGACATGCTTTGGTGACGGTGGTCCATGCATAGGTGTTGCATGCAGGGTCTTGGTGTTGAGATGTGTGGGTTGTGATAGTGGGACATATGTGAGATGATGGAGTGATCGGAGTGAGGGTAAGGGTGGGGATATGTGATGGCATGCAGGTGGGGTGTGAGGGATATGGTAATAAAGATATGACTTACCACAGTCCAGTCCTCCTGCTACTCCTGCAAGGCCCTCAGGATGCAGTATTGTCAAGACTTGCTCCTCCCATGTTGTTAGTTGTGGGGGAGGAGGTAGGGGCCCACCTACAGTCCTCTGTACAGCAATCTGTTGTCTTGAAACAACGGAACTCACCTTCCCCGTAGGTCATTCCACCTCTTCCTGATGTCATCCCGTGTTCTTGGATGCTGTCCCACTGCGTTGACCCTGTCGACGATTCTCCGCCATAGCTCCATCTTCCTAGCAATGGAGGTGTGCTGCACCTGTGATCCGAAAAGCTGTGGCTCTACCCAGATTATTCCCTCCACCATGACCCTGAGCTCCTCCTCTGAAAGCCTGGGGTGTCTTTGAGGTGCCATGATGTTGTGTGGGTGATGTGTGAGGTGCTGTCTGTTGTGATGTGTGGGGGGATGTGTTGGTGTGTGTTGTTTGAGGTGCATGGATGTTCTATGTGTGATGGTGTTGTGTGCCTGTGGATGCTGGTGTTGTATTTGCTAATCCCTCTCTCTGTGCTTCTTCCAAAATATTCATTGGAAGGGTTTGGGGGTAATGTGGGTGTGTGTTTTATAGTGTTGTGGGTGTGGTGTGTGTATGTGTATCAGATGTGTGTATTTTGAATTGTCCAATGTAGATGTGTTTTGTAAATGTGTGTGTATTTTGAGCGCTGCGGTGTGTATCGCCAATGGATTACCGCGGTTATAAGACCGCTGCGTTGATTCGTGGGTCGTGATAGTGTGGGCGTATTCTTGTTGCCGTCACGGTGTAGGTTTTGGTATCGCCATTTTATCACTGACCTTTGGTGTGGCGGACTTGTGTGGATATCTGTATTGTGGTGGATTCCGAGATGTGGGTCGTAATACCTGTAGCGGAATTCCGCTGCCACAACGGTATGTTGGCGGTCTTCAGCGCGGTGGAAAGCGGGATATACCACCAGGGTTGTAATGAGGGCCTTAATTCCTAAATCTTCGCACACATGTCCCACCTAGGTGGACCAGGCTTGGTGCCGTCTATTTGCGCATAGACAAAAGGGTACAATTTATATATGAAAATGTGAAGTCCGATTGGGAGCACACTGTTGTTCTTTGGTCTCTACTGATGAAGAGCACTAACCCAGAAACACGTGTCTAGAGATGAACAGTACTGTCTGCAGTAACTTTAGTGAAATAATACAGATTCTTTCAAGCAAGCGTTAATTGTTCAAACTGCATGTACCAGGATGCAAGGGGCGAACTGGACTGGAATGTTAGGCAGTGTGCTCCCAATCGGACTTCATGTTTAAAAGGCTCCCTCGAGCCATTGAGCTGACGAGCTCTGGAGACGCACCTGTGAGCCGGGGAGTGGTACTAAACCTGAGATGATATTGGTGGCATTTCAAGCAACCCCAAATATTTTTGTTGTTCTTTGGTCTCTACTGATAAAGGGCACTAACCCAGAAACACATGTCTAGAGATGAACAGTACTGTCTGCACTAACGAGTGAAATACTACAGATTTTTTCAAGCAAGCGTTAAGTGTTCAAACTGCATGTACCAGGATGCAAGGGGCGAACTTGACTGGAATGTTAGGCAGTGTGCTCCCAATCAGACTTCATATATATGAAAATGTGTACCTACAAACCTATATGAAGAGTACATATGTTTGCACATAGGGAAACATAGTTAGCACAGATATGAGTACACAGCCTTGAGACAATGGCCTACATATATCCATGCTGGGATGGGGATTTGGTATTTGTCCCATCCCTAAACAAACTGCAGTAGTATGTATTACTTTTCATACATAAAACATATCTTTTCACACACAAACATGTCACATACATATCAAGAATGACACATGTCAGCACACAATCTCCAACAATTTGCATGCATGGTAACTATATGTCACACGTGTTGCTTTGCATCATGAAGTCTGGCACTTAGAACACACCAGAGTATGAGACATACTTGACTTACATTGTCATGGGGTACCATATCTTACCCCTGCATTCGTCAACAGCATCATTTGCTAAAGCTTGGTCAAGGGTATCATATTCATGACCATATTTTGCATATGGCCCATCCTATCTTATGCTGTGTTGTGAAACAAACAGTAGGAATTCTGACATAATGTGGTAGACCTACAATATGAGTTCCATCACATAAGTACACTCACAGTACACACATTATACACATGTAGAAACCTGTGTGTGGAAAAGAGTCTTCATACCCATGCACATTTCCAAACAGTATGAGCCATCCCATGCATCACACATACCTAGAAACATATGGAAACACATTCCTATGTTGCAGGTACACAATGAAATACTCATGCATACACATGTTGCCCTACCATACAAACAACAAAGATGCATAGTACCTGTAACTAGGAATGGGAATCTAAGTGCCCTGTTAGCCTTCCCTGTAAAATCCACACATGCCTGTCATGCGTAAAAAAATGAAATGGTTATGCCTTGTCAAGCCTTCATACAAAAATCAATGCATGTCTGTCGTGCATCAAAAAAAAACAAAAAAAAACGCATAAGGTAGTCCTTCGAAAATCGCAAATACGACGCATATCAGAAAACATGACGCATAGGCCCAGGAAGTAATGTACTAGGACTTCCGTGCTGCACACATGGAAAAGTTAACTTATTTTCACTTGCACGTTACAGTCTTGTAGTCTATGCTTGTGAGAGGTTGTGTGGTGTTTGTGCTGGTGTGAGGAGTATTGGATTGTGAATCTTTTGTGCAGTCTCCTTTCTGTGCCTTGTCCATGTTAGAATTCTTGTCATAATATTGTACATTAGTGTCCTGTTATTGAGTAAGCATTGTCAGGTGTCTGTCTTGGGGTAGTTAAGTTTGTTGAGGTAGTTGAGGGTAGTTGTGAAATAGATTTTTTTAATTTTTAGTGGGGTACTTAGGTTGCAGAGGAGGGAAACTGCAACATGTCAGGGAAGGGGTGTTGAGGATGACTGTGGATGAACTGGGAGAGTTCATCTGGTTAGTGTGCCACTACCTCCCCAACATGGTGGCTATGGGTGGCCATGTGATCATGGTCTACCCAAGAGAAGCACAGAAGCTGTGCTGGGGCAAGGTGCTATTCCAGCTTCAATGCATCTTCTCGGTGGAGCGCACCGACCACCAGTTCAAGCACCAGTGGGCACACCTCATCAGTCATGAAAGGGATCTCCTCGATCACCTGGTCATTCGGGTCGGCTGAACTGTTGGTAAGTATACCTTATACATTGCAACATCCTTATTTGCATGTACATGACACTAGGACATAAGGATTACTTCAGCATGGAATGACAAAGCTGAGGACAGCAGGTTTTGCGTCTCAGCCAACCTGGATTCAAAATAGGTCAGCAATACATCGGTTCCAGACAATTAGCTCATTCCTCTCTTTGTACCTTGTGTATAACATATACAAAATGAAGTGCCGAAAATAAAACACACATGTTCAATGGTGCTAGGGTTCATGTTTCCCAGGCACAAATGTTCATGTCCATCATGGGCTTGGCAACTGTGGAAATTTGCAAAGTAATGTTTAAGTGATGAAAAACATGACGCTGGAGTATTGGTAGTCATAGATGTGTGTGTTCCTTGAGTCATGTATGTGTAGAGCGACACAGCAAGGACTCAAGTGTAAGAAGGACTTAGTGGCTCCGACTGCAACATTAATGTTATAGTTTTTTAAGATAATGTGGCTGATGGTGGAAAGTATTGCCACTCCATATGTCAAAAGTTGTGCAATGCAAGCATTGTGACACTTTTCTACCCTGGTGCAACATAGTGCCTGCACCAGGCATGATGAATGCAAGGGGTCTATTCATGCGGCAAGAGGCACACAACACCTGAGCAGTTAAATCTACTAGGTTCCACTGTGTCATTTTTGGAATTGACTTGAATGCGTGCCTAAGGCAAGTTGGTTACATGACACTCCCATTGTTTTAAATGTGCCTAATTTTACTTAGCAGTCAGTTGAGTACACATAGAGATTTCAGCTCTTCTCCAGATGGATGTGGGACATGTCTACAGATTGTAGCGAACAAGATGTGTGCAGATGAACCTACACGAACTACCCATCATGATGAGTGTGAGCGAACATGGTCACATCATGTGTGTATGATACGTGCATGCTGAGTGTTTACCTTGTACTTAGGAGATGTTTCACGCTTGTACACAGATAGCCGTTACCCCTACAACATGAACAATATATTGTCGATGCTTGAAAGGCAGATTGGTATAGACTTGGGGCTTGGCATTGTTGGATGTCTGGTGAACAACATGTGTCATCTGCAGATGCTGTTTCAATTGCATGCTGTTCTTCCTCTAGCCAACCCAGTTTTTGATGGCATGTTCCCCTCATGTTTTAGCAGCATCAATGACTCCAGCACAGAAGCGTGCATTTTATAAAGAGGGCTGAGAGATACAGGCACATCTGTGAGGTCCAGAGATGGTACAGCAGCATGGCTAAACGGTACAGACGGGAGAAAACACTGGGGTCGTTGCAGGCATTTCTGCATGGAAGAGCAGCCAAACAGCCTGCAAAAAGCATCAACAAGAGTGTAACCTCAACGCAGAGGGTCAGGGGTAGGTCTGCAGGTTCCACCCCCTCAACTTCCACAGCACCTACCACAACAGCATCCCAGCTACAGCCACCACCAGATGCCACTGGCTCAAAATTTGAGGGCAATATGTGCAAGGACATGGTGGAGATAAAATCAAGGTTGGCCAAACTTGAAGAGGCGGATGAACTCAACTACAAACTGTTGAAATTCATAAAGAAGAAGCTGAAGAAGCTCTAACTTTGAACAGTTTACTCTTCCAATTACCTTCCCGTCCCTTAGGTTTAATTGTTAATAGTTTTAGTGGGTTTTAGGTGGGTAGGCATATGTTAGGTAGCACAAAGTAGGTTAGTTTTAGAACATAGTATAGTTGGGGGGTGGGAGTTTGGATTTGTTTTGTTTAGTTTTGGGAGGTGTTTGAGGGGTATGTATAGGGGTATACATTAAAAGAAAATGCAAAAAAATACAAAAACACATATATTTGTTTAGGCAATTGGTTTAGTTAGTCTATGTTTAGCTTTAGTTCATGTTGTCCTTCTTGTCTATTGTCTCTTAAGGAGGATGGGGGACAATGTATATTGTGTGGTATTACATGTATAAGATAAGTTTAGACTAGGATAAATAGCAGTACGGATAAGTTAAGATAAGTTAGTATAGGTTAGATTAGTGGAGGTTAGTGTGTAGTTTCGGTTTTTGATAGGTAGTGTCTTTTTAGTATAAATAAATTGTTAGTTTTCTACAATATGGTATCCATGATGATTGAGTGTCTGCACTTGCCACGTTAGACAAATGCCTTTGGGTGTGCATTCAGTATTGATTTACATGTGTGACTATGTGTATCCGTATGACCAAAGACCTATTTGATTGGCAGAGGTATGACATCAGCTACTCAATACACTTTTCAGCATAGTTCCTGACACTCTGAATGTGTATGGATACAAATTCTAAGGCAGATAATCATGCAACATCTTTTGTTTGTGCTCCGTTCTGTGACGTTCATTCTTGAAAAGTCTAGCACATTGCACTCCACCTCATTTGGGGAATGGATATTGGCAAACAAACGGTTGCCCCTCACAGTCTTACATATGCCTATTTTATTGGTCGCATCAATGTTGTACTGGTACAATCATCAGGGATACTTCCAGACACTTGTTTTCTGGCCCATACATGCCATATGTAAACTTGAATGCTACCTGCTTATCACATGCTGGGAAGACTCAGAAATATTATTGTAGTCCACAGTGCTATCAGTCACCTTAATCATGTTTGAGTGTATGTGTGTGACTTTGTGTCCGACAGAAAGCCACACATGTCCTTTTGTTCTGTTGTCATTGTCCTAGCAAACATTTGAAAACGTGAATGGATCACAGAAAAAAACTGTACATATGTGATTATGGTAATTTATTTATATGTGCAAGTTTTTCCTCAGATGATGTACAATGTACAGTTCACTGACCCCCATGAGAGATACCAAACCATAGAATGTCCAGTCAGAGTCCAAGGATGAGGGACATGTCATGAGACATGTGTAGGAGTGGTGAGCATCAGTGAGGAGGTGTCCAAATTGACAATAGGTAGGAATTGAGACTATGTCAGTCCAGGCATAATGAATCAACTGTGGTAGAGTGAAGAGGGCACGATGGTAGCTGTCACTACACTGGCATGATCTTAAGCACAGAACTAAAGAGATACTGTCCATGTGGCACAGAGTTTAGCTACTGGGTGATTTTTCTAGTGAATTTTGTTCCTTCCACATCTTTATTCTCCGATGATTGTGTTAACTCCTGTGCCATGGGTGTTGTTGTTGAAGCTGAGAGGAGCACACACATCATGGGACAGTGATATAGAAGCAAAGGTCCCAGCAGCTGCCATCTGTGGAAAAGTGAAAGGCATCACTGCAGCAAGGAGGAACATCGTATTTCGCAACACATCAGCTATATCACGGTGTTAGGTAGCCATGTTTTCAACGAGGGAGGCCAGATCCCGCTGTATGGACTCCAGGACATTTTGGATAGCCCCAAGCCTGTTGTCAATCATGCTGCTGCCACTTTGGGAGGGCAATTGTTACAGCCTCTGCCTCAGGACAGCAGCTATGTCAGCCAGAGACTACTGGAGTCCAAGTAGCAGAGAGTGGGTGCCTGTGATTGCAGCAGAGCTGTCCTTATTTGGACTGAGGCACCTCTTCACTCTCTCTAGGCTGTCCGCCATGGTCTCCATCCCCACCCGCACCTTCTATGCCAGCTCCTGCTGGACTCCTACCTCTGTCTTCTGAAAGGTAATGTCTGGGTCCTCAGAGTCCAGGGCTGTGCCTGGACTGGTCCGTGCAGTGTGTTGGTTGTTGGGTGGTTCATATGGAGAACCTGCAACCTTGTGTGTCCTGCCAGTGAGTAGAGATGGTGTCTGGAAGGAACCCAGGACATCCTGGAGAATGTCAGCATTGATGGTCGGCAGCTGGTCATCCAGATCATCAGAAAAATCCAGAACAGGCAGCTCCACTGGAGGTAGGACTTCATCCTCTGAAATGGGGTAATGGAAGGTCAATATTGGACTGTGATGGCAGTTGACATGAGTCATCATTTACTTGCTACTGGTGGCTTAGTGACATGGTACTGACCCACACATCAATGCACATTTTATCGACCCCTAGTGGCACACTGTACCACCTTAGAATCATTTCTATGGAGTCACCATTGGCCAGTGTACCTTTGCCTTAGGCTTGTATACAAACATTGGCAATAATTGAACATTTGGTATTTTAAGATTATATTTTTATTTTTATTTTAATGTTCTATTTTAAATATATACTTAATTTTATTTTATGTATTTATTTTACTTTTTTATTTTTTATTTTATTTTCTACTTTAATTTTATTTTATTCTGTTTTTAATTTTTTATTCAAATATTTTCCAATTTCTTGTTTTATTGAAAATTTTATTTTCGTTTTTTTAAATTTTTTTATTTCATTTTATTTAATTCTGCATTTCGCCTTGCTCCGTCCATCCATTTCTCCATCCATTCCTCCATCCATCCATCCACCAAAGGCGCAGAGCCACACTACAGCATTTGATTTCTTTAGGTGTATAGTAATTCCATTTCCTCCTTGACACCCTGGCTGCAGTGCACCACAGACACATCAGCAGCATAAATAATTTTTTAATGATTATTCCATTTTCTTTGGCCCACCTTGTATTCATAGGTTTTTTATGGATTATTCCATTTACCCATGCACCTCTGTCTGACTACCACAGGTGTCTCCTTTACAAATGGAAATAAAGCAAAGAGGTATATCTGCATGTTGTGTTGCCTGATTTGAAATTAATGTTTATGGTGTGTTGGGGTGGTTTAACTTTACAATGTTTGATTAAATTGGTATGTATCACATAGGTAACCAACCACACTAATATTATATTTGTCTGTACTGTTTCAACCTGCAAAAATGCCAAGTTTCACTAACTACATGTTTTTCTTGCTTGGTTATTTTTAGGTGCATTAGAGAAAATTCATCACATCACTGCAGTACTGCCAAAGAGAAGGCCTGTACAGTTTCTCCTCCAATCATTTCACTTCTGCAGCTGACTGCCACTGCCAACTGAGAGCTTTAAGATGACCCCAAAGAAAGTTGCTCCCAAGAAAATGGTCCGTGAGAAGAAGCAGCTTTCCACCAGTGTCGCGACAACTGCAACAATTTTCATGAGGCATGTGCCTGCCACACCAGCCATCGGGGAGAAATGTGGGAGCAGCACTCCTGCATCAAAAGCATCACCCCAACCTATGCCCAAGACTATGGGGGTCATTCCAACCCTAGCGGTCGGTGTTAAAGCGGCGGCCAACCCGCCAACAGGCAGGCGGATAAAAAAATGGAATTCTGACCCTGGCAGGAACCGCCAACAGAGACCGCCACTTTAACACTCCGACCGCCACGGCGGGACAAACAAACAGCGCGGCGGTCACCGCCAACAGGCAGGCGGGAGACAATGTACCGCCCACCCTATCACAACCCACCAATCCGCCACCTTTTCCGGGGCGGGAGCCCCGCCGATAAAAACACGGCGGAAACAGACAGTACGAACGGAAAACGCTCACCTCTACCCACTCCACGAGGAATCTGGACAGCATGGAACCCGAATTACACATCCTACCAGCTATTGTCTACCTGCTCCTCTACCAGGAGCACGAACGTCGCCGCAGGAGACAACGGTGAGTACTGCACCTACGACACAGGGGAGGGGGAAGGAGAAAAGATTACGGGCACACACATACGCGACACACCCACCCTCACCCTCACCCACAACTACATACACATCAATGCAGAGCAACAACTCAGAGTGACACCCCCCAAACCCCCCGGAAGAATGCAAAGACAAAATAAAATGTTCATGAATTGTGAAGTATATTGAACGGCTAAGTAAAAAAATATAACAAACAACTATAACTATATATACATATGTAAATTGTCTTGTCCAAATTGGGTATCAGCCATTGTACGTGGGCCAATGGGCCGAAACACATGGGCAAAGCCCACACAGGAGACCCGAATCCATTGGAGAGAACACTGCAGGGGCATCAGATATCAAAACTACAGGCACCTCAGGGGGAGGGGAAGGGGGGGCACCTCAGCCAGATGAGTCCACGACGCCAGATCCACGAGGGGCCTCCATGGCTACTGTTCCATCCTGGGGAGTGCAAAGCCACAGTCTCACAAGTCTCCACAGTGGGTGGATTGCCCACTGTACCATCCTGGGGAGTGCAAAGCCACAGTCTCACAAGTCTCTACAGTGGGTGGTTTGCCCACTGTACCATCCTGGGGAGTGCAAAGCCACAGACTCACAAGTCTCTACAGTGGGTGGGTTGCCCACTGTACCATCCTGGGAGTGCAAAGCCACAGTCTATCAAGTGGATTACAGACTCCACTGGTTCTGGAGGAGGCATGGTGCCCAGAGTGCTTCGTGCAGCCCTGCCCGACACAGATCCGGCCCTGCCCCTTCTGCCAATGGGCCAGCGGTGCTTGAGATGAAGGGCCCAGCGGAGCGGTGCTTGAGATGAAGGGCCCAGCGGAGCGGTGCTTGAGACGGCGGTGCCCAGCGGAGCGGTGCTTGAGATGAAGGGTCCAGCGGAGCGGTGCTTGAGATGAAGGGCCCAGCGGAGCGGTGCTTGAGATGAAGGGCCCAGCGGAGCGGTGCTTGAGATGAAGGGCCCAGCGGAGCAGTGCTTGAGATGAAGGGCCCAGCGGAGCGGTGTTTGAGATGAAGGGCCCAGCGGAGCGGTGCTTGAGACGGCGGTGCCCAGCGGAGCGCTGTTTGAGATGAAGGGCCCAGTGGAGCGGTGCTTGAGATGAATGGCCCAGCGGAGCGGTGCTTGAGATGAAGGGCCCAGCGGAGCGGTGCTTGAGATGAAGGGCCCAGCGGAGCGGTGCTTGAGACGGCGGTGCCCAGCGGAGCGGTGCTTGAGATGAAGGGCTCAGCGGAGCGGTGCTTGAGATGAAGGGCCCAGCGGAGCAGTACTTGAGATGAAGGGCCCAGCGGAGCGGTGCTTGAGACGGCGGTGCCCTGTTTAGCGGTGCTTGTCTTCAAGGGCCCTGTTCAGCGGTTCTTGACACGGCGGTGCCCTGTTCAGCGGTGCTGGTCTTGAAGGGCCCTGTTCAGCGGTGCTTGTCTTGAAGGGCCCTGTTCAGCGGTTCTTGACACGGCGGTGCCCTGATCAGCGGTCCTTGTCTTGAAGGGCCCTGTTCAGCGGTTCTTGACACGGCGGTGCCCTGTTCAGCGGTGCTTGTCTTGAAGGGCCCTGTTCCGCAGTGCTTGTCTTGAAGGGCCCTGTTCAGTGGTTCTTGACACGGCGGTGCCCTGTTCAGCGGTGCTGGTCTTGAAGGGCCCTGTTCAGCGGTGCTTGTCTTGAAGGGCCCTGTTCAGCGGTTCTTGACACGGCGGTGCCCTGTTCAGCGGTGCTTGTCTTGAAGGGCCCTGTTCAGCGGTTCTTGACACGGCGGTGCCCTGTTCAGCGGTGCTTGTCTTGAAGGGCCCTGTTTAGCGGTGCTTGTCTTGAAGGGCCCTGTTCAGCGGTTCTTGACACAGCGGTGCCCTGTTCAGCGGTGCTGGTCTTGAAGGGCCCTGTTCAGCGGTTCTTGACACGGCGGTGCCCAGTTCAGTGGTGCTTGTCTTGAAGGGCCCTGTTCAGGGGTTCTTGACACGGCGGTGCCCTGTTCAGCGGTGCTTGACACGGCGGTGCCCTGTTCAGCGGTGCTTGTCTTGAAGGGCCCTGTTCAGCAGTGCTTGTCTTGAAGGGCCCTGTTCAGCGGTTCTTGACACGGCAGTGCCCTGTTCAGCGGTGCTGGTCTTGAAGGGCCCTGTTTAGCAGTGCTTGTCTTGAAGGGCCCTGTTCAGCGGTGCTTGAAATTTGTCTCCAGGGTACCAGATCCAGCCATGAGATGGAGTTCACTCGCCACCCGACATGTGGCTGCCGGGCCCTTCGTGCACATCTGTCTTCTCGCTTGCGGGGCCCTCCTGTGCTGGCGTCCCGGGCCTGTGGGTGTCCTCCTTCACACCTGGAATGGGGCTGGTGGGGCCCTCCTGGGCAGCTCGCATGCTGCCGGACTTGTCGGGCGTGCTGCCCTTGCCACCCTTCCCTGCTCCTCCGTGGCCCTTTCCTCCCTTTGTCGGTGTGACAGGTGGCACCCCACTTCCTGACGGTGCCAGGGTAGTGCCATTGGAGCCTGCTGTCTCTGGCCTCTCGCGCCGGGCCTTGCCTTTCTTAGATTTTTTACCAGGGGGTGGGCTGGCTGTCCCTTTACTGCTAGCTGAAGTAGCTGTCCTTGAAGGTGGTGGACTCCAAAATCCCTGGACTATTGTCCTTGTAGGTCCAGGGGATGTGGTGGCTGAGGTGCTGATTCGACTCTTAAGAGATGAAGGGGGTGGGTCAGGTGATAGAAAGAGGTTAATTTTGGACAGGAAAAAGTTTTTAGGAGCAGTGGGAAGGGTAGGTGCAGTGGGTATGGGAGT
Organism: Pleurodeles waltl; assembly: GCF_031143425.1. Taxonomy (NCBI): domain Eukaryota; kingdom Metazoa; phylum Chordata; class Amphibia; order Caudata; family Salamandridae; genus Pleurodeles; species Pleurodeles waltl. Next base: position 1,031,000,293 of record NC_090439.1, on the reverse strand, counting down.
GGAGGAAGAGGATGTGGTTGTAGGTGAGTCAGGTCTGGTGTCTTTGGGTGCAGGTGCTTGTACTGGAGGCTGTCGTGAGGTGGATGGCTGTTGGGTGTGTGGCTGTCTGCGTTTGTGTGGTTTGGAAGAGAGGGTGACAGACACACTGGGAGAGGACACAGGAGATGTGTAAATGGCAGTGGGGGTGATGCCTGCACATGTGCGGAGTGTCCTGGTGGGTGTGCTGGTGATGGACGTAGTGGCTGATGATGTTGTGCATGCAAGTGTGAGTGGAGACGACACAGGGAGGGAGGAGGGAGACGAGGAGGAGGGGACACAGAGGAGGCAGTGGCTGTTGGCATGTCTGCATGTGGATGTTGCTTGGGTGACTGCTTGTGTGATGTGTGGTGCTTATGTCTGGATGAGCTTGCCTTGGGTGTTGAGGTGTGTGCAGGCTGGTCTGTAGGTGTGTCTGGGATAGGCAGAGGAACAGGGGAGTGGGACTGGGTTGAGGAAGTTGGAGGAGGGAGGCAGGAGACAGGGACAATGGCTGCCGTCAGTGCTGAGGCCAGAGCGTTGAACGATCGCTGATGTGCAGCCTGACCCGAATGAATGCCCTCCAGGTATGCATTACTCCGGTGCACCTCCCTTTCTACACCCTGGATGGCATTCAAAAGGGTAGACTGCCCAACAATGAGCGTCCTGAGGAGGTCAATGACCTCCTCACTGAGGGCAGCAGGGGTAACTGGGGCAGGGCCTGAGGTGCCTGGGGCGAAGGAGATGCCCACCTTCCTGGGTGAGCGGGCACGGGGCGAAGGCTGAGGGGCTGCTGGGAGGGCGGAGCTGGCGCGCTGGGTGGCGGCTGTACCTGTTGTTGCGGTGGGCACGGATGTTGCCGCCACCACAAGGGAGCTCCCTTCCGAGGACGCGTCTGTGTCGCTGATGTCACCACGTGTCCCCGCTGTGGAGCCCCCCTCGCCCTCCGTCTCACTGGTGAACTCCGAGTCGGTTGCATGGCCCTCCAGGGCCATGTGAGATGCAGCTCCCTCATGCTCCGATGCCACTTCTCCTCCGCCTGATGATGCTAATGCACACATGAACAGGAAGACCAACAAAAAAGGGGGGGGAGAAATAAAGACATGTTGAGTGCATGCATTGGCGACACAGTTGGCGGAGAGGACAGACACAGAAGCCCCCTGCACTATGCCGCGCTCTTGGGGTACACTACTCAATCCGTGGGACATGGCCTACAAGCCTATGGACGACAAATCCACACATAGGTGACACTGGGCCATGATTAGCTGTACTAGGCAACCTACAGATGGGGGGGCGGTGGCATAGGGCCATGCCTAACGGAGGGGCCTAGCCTACGGAAATCACCCTGGCCTAGGGATACCCACAGCCCTCCTCCCCCACCCAGACACCTCCAATGTGCGCTAAATCAGAAGAATGTGCTTGTACTCACCCCCTTGTGTCTGCTGTGATGTCCTCACGCGCCCATCCAAATCGGGGTAGGCCACCGCCAGGATCCGGGACATCAGGGGGGTCAATTGACGGGAGCCACCCCTCCTACGTTGGGAGGCCATCCCCAGCAGAGCCTCTGCGGTCTTCCTGCTCCCGCGGCGGATGTCCTCCCACCTCTTGCGGCAGTGGGTGCCCCGTCTGTTGTGGACCCCCAGGGTCCGGACGTCCTTGGCGATGGCACGCCAAATGTCGAGTTTCTGATGGGCGCTGACCTATGTCACATGTACAGGGGGAGAAATAACATTGTCATAATTTTCTGCATGCTCAATGTGAGTGGCCCCCCATCCCCACCCTTGCCATGTGGCACATGCTCTCATCCGTTGTATGATGCATGCCTCAATCGCTCCCCTCCCCACCATCTTTCATCCACCCGACTCAACCCAGGCATTGGCCACAAAGCATGGTCCCAGTGTACTTACCCGTTGGTCTGGAGGACCGTAGAGTAGCGCATACTGGGGGAGGACCCCATCCACGAGTTTCTCCAATTCTTCAGAAGTGAAGGCAGGGGCCCTTTCCCCAGTCGCAGCAGCCATTGTCTCTTCCAGACCAAGGTCACAGCAGCACTTGCAGTATAGGTCCTCTCCTGTGGATGATCAGGTCTCGAGTGATTAAGCAGATAGAAAATGGCGGTCACGTCCGCGTCCTTCGTCATTGGCTCCTGAAACCCATAGGGTTCAATGTTAACCAATGCGGCTTTGCGCCGCGGTCTTCGACCGCCTACCGCCACGGTGTGCCACGCCAGCGCATTGACCTCACATCCCATTGTCGCACTTCACAGGTCAGGCAGCCGCCATTTCAAGGGCCCACATGGCTTAATTTCTACTGCGTCACACATGCCTAGGCCTTGCATCGACACTCATACCAGCCATTCAATGCATAGAGAATCGTGTACTGTGCAAGCTGTGGGAACGTACCTGTGGGTTGATTAACTCTGTGCTCGCTGTTGTCCTTCCTAGGCACCGTCCGCTGGGACTTGCGAAGAGATGGAGGAATGTTCCCGTGTACAGACCGCTGGTGGACCTGTCGACAATGGATGAAAGACATGTCATACTGACATACAGGCTTGACAGAGCCACTATACAGGAACTGTGTGCCCAGCTGGAGCCAGACCTGATGTCACCCATCCGCCAACCCACAGGGATCCCCCCTCTAGTGCAGGTTCTGTCAGTACTCCATTTTTTGGCAAGTGGGTCATTTCAAACAACAGTGGCCATTTCATCAGGGATGTCTCAGCCTATGTTTTCAAAGGTGTTGTCCAGAGTGTTGTCTGCCCTGCTCAAACACATGCGGAGATACATCGTTTTCCCTGAGGTGGAGGATTTGGTTACAGTGAAGGGTGATTTCTATGCGCTTGGACATATTCCCAACATCATTGGTGCCATTGATGGGACACATGTGGCTTTGGTCCCCCCCAGCAGGAGTGAACAGGTGTACAGGAACAGAAAAAGTTATCATTCCATGAATGTCCAGGTGGTCTGTATGGCTGACCAGTACATCTCCCATGTAAATGCCAAGTTCCGTGGGTCAGTGCATGATGCCTACATCATGCGAAATAGCAGCATCCCTAATGTGATGGAACAACTACAGAGACACCGTGTGTGGCTTATTGGTGACTCAGGTTACCCCAACCTGTCGTGGTTACTGACCCCAGTGAGGAATCCCAGGACAAGGGCAGAGGAACGCTACAATGAGGCCCATGGGCGGACTAGGAGGGTGATCGAACGCACCTTTGGCCTCCTGAAGGCCAGGTTCAGGTGCCTCCATATGACAGGTGGATCCCTAATGTACTCACCAAAGAAGGTGTGCCAGATCATCGTGGCCTGCTGTATGCTTCACAACCTGGCTTTGCGCCGCCAGGTGCCTTTCCTGCAGGGGGATGGTCCAGATGGTGGTGTTGTGGCAGCTGTGGAGCCTGCGGAGAGTGAAGAGGAGGAAGACGAAGAGGATGACACAGACAACAGGGACACAGTGATACAGTAGTATTTTCAATAACACACAGGTAAGAATCAACACCGGCATTTTACATTTACTTACAGTCTCCTGCCTCTCTACTGTCTGAGTTTCCCCCCAGTGTATGTTAACTGAGTTGTGACTTTCCCTTCCAATTTCAGATATGTGGGCCCCACTGCGTGACCGCTGCTTTGTTTACCCATGGACTACAGCTGTGTGACAGTGGTATGTTGTCATCACAATGTAACTTGTCATTTTGGCTCATTTATGTCTAATACATATTTTCAAAAATACAGGCAGACTCCAGATTATTTGTGTGCAATACGTGTGTTTATTAAAGTGCTCAATTTTGGGACATGCTTGAAAATCGGTGATGGGTGATGGTGGAGGAATGTCCATGGCAGAGTCCAGATTCTCAGTCTCACAGGTGCATTGTCCATATGCCTGTGGAAGGTGGAGCAGGGGCAGTTTAAGGTTGGACAGGGTGACAATGTGGGACAGTGGGATGACATCAGGGGGTATCCTTTCCTGGCGGGGGTCTTGGCATCCTACTCTGTCTTCTTCCTAGATCTCAGGCCCCGCTTGCGGGGTGGTTCTTCTTCTGCAGGGGGTGGGGTTCTGGTGGCCGGTTGTACTTGTGTCGGGGCCTCCTGTCCACTAGCGCCGGCGGAGGTGGTAGCCTGTTCCTGGTCCATGCTAGTGACAGGGGCCCTTTGTGGTGCCACATGGTCCCGCAATGTGGTGACAATCTGGTTGAGAGCCACAACGATGGTGCCCATTGCGGAACTAATGTTTCTCAGTTCTTCCCTGAACCCCATAAACTGTTCCTCCTGCAGTACCTGGAGCTCCTGGAACCTGGCCAGGACCGTCGCCATCGTCTCCTGGGAGTGGTGGTCTGCTCCAATGATGGAGGAGAGGGCCTCGTGGAGAGTGGGTTCCCTTGGCATGTCCCCCCGTTGCACAGCAGCCCTCCCAGTTCCCCTGTTTCCCTGGGCCTCTGTCCCCTGGACCGTGTGCCCACTACCACTGCCCCCAGGTCCCTGTTGTTGTTGGGGTGGTGGGTTGACCTGGGTTCCCTGTAGTGGTGGACACACCGCTGATTGACGTGTCCTGGAGACAGAGGCATGGGCCCGCTGGGTGGGTGCTGTGCTGGTGTTCCCAGAGGGGGGTAGGTCTGCTGTGGCATGTGGCTGTGTGAGGGGAACCGACTGTCCTGAGGTCCCCGATGGGCCGGGCTGGTCATCTGGGTCCAGGGAGACAGAGCTGCTGTCATCACTGGGGGCCTCTTCTGGGGGTGGGATGGACATTTCTGGACCCTCCTGGGCGGTGTGGTGGCGTTCGGGTCCTGCATGGGTATCAGAGTATGGTTATTGCTTCTGTGTGTGCCATAGCATGCAATGGGTGGGTGCCCGTGTACCCCAGTGCTGGCATTCCCTTGTGGGGGCTGTTGTGACGGCGGTTTGCGGGGGAGATGAGTATGTGCAGTGGGCATGCTTAGGTGATGGGTGTCGATGGTTAGTGGTGGCATGCAGGGTTTGGTGTTGGGATGGGTGGGTTGTGATGGTGAGACATTAGCAAGGAGGATGTGTGATGGTGTGGGGGGGTGGTGGGGTATGAGTTGGCATGATGGTGGGTGGGGGGGATGAAGTAGTTGAGATTTGACTTACCAGAGTCCATTCCTCCAGATACTCCTGTGAGGCCCTCAGGATGCAGGATGTTCAAGACCTGTTCCTCCCATGTTGTAAATTCTGGGGGTTGAGGTGGGGGTCCGCCACCAGTCTTCTGCACCGCGATGTTGTGCCTGGATACCATGGAACGCATCTTCCCCCGTGGGTCGTTCCACCGCTTCCTGATGTCGTCCCGATTTCGTGGATGCTGTCCCACAGCGTTGACCCTGTCCACTATTCTTTGCCATAGCTCCATCTTCCTGGCAATGGTGGTGTGCTGCACCTGTGTCCCGAAGAGCTGGGGCTCTACCCGAACTATTTCCTCCACCATGACCCTGAGTTCTGCGTCTGAAAACCTGGGGTGTCTTGGGGGTGCCATGGGGTGGTGTGGATGAGGTGTGGGGTGGTGTTTGCGGTGATGAGTGTGGTGAGTGTGGTGGTTTGTGGTGTTTTGTGCGTGGTTGTTGTGTGTGTGATGGTGTAGTGTGCCTCTGTGTGATGGTGTTCTCTATTCTGTGCTGTCTCTCTCTGGGCTTCGTCTCTGATTTGTGGTCGTAGGGGTTTGTGGGTGATGTGGGTGTGTGTTTTATAGTTAATTGGGTGTGTGGGAGTGTTGTGTGTATGTGTCTCAGGTGTGTGTATTTCAAATTGTCCAATGTGGCTGTGTTTTGGAGCTATATGTGTATTTTGAGCGCGGCGGTGTGTACCGCCAATGGAATACCGCGGTTGAAAGACCGCCGCGTGGATTCGTGGGTCATAATGGCATGGGCGTATTTCTGTTGGCGTGACGGTGGAGGTTTGGTCTTCGCCAGTTTATCACTGGCCGTTGGTGTGGCGTACTTTTGTGGATGTCGGGTTTTTGGCGGTTTGCCTCTTGAGGTTCAGAATGACCGTGGCGGTTTACCGCGACCGTGGCGGTGTTGTGGCAGTCTTCTGACCGGCGATAAGCGCCTTTTACCGCCGAGGTCAGAATGACCACCTATGTCTTTCAATGAGGCAGCCACTGCAATTATGGTGACACCGATGAGCAGTGTTGCTCAATTTGATTTGTCCCTTTCATCCCAAAGTAGCACTCAATCATATCAGGAAACAGAGCAAAGTGGATAGCAGTGCAGGCAGCAATAGTAGATCTTCACAAAGTTGGAGCAGAACAGGAGGTTAAGCTTCCTGCAGAGCAAGACCCTCCTGTTTTAGAATGAATGGCTTCCAGATCTCCAGCAAGAAAAGGAACGGTACTACTCCACCATCGTCTCCAAGCACCACTTCTGATAACAATGATAGGGACATGGAGTGGACCCCAGCAGAGTCTGTGAGAAGCCAGGAGAAGCGAAGAAAATATAAAAGGTCCAGAAAGCCTTAGAATCATGGTAGGGGATGATGGTGAGGAGGATGATGACGACGAGCCAGTCATTGTGGAATCTGGCACAGACCAGTCCGACATTACTATCAGCCTGCTCCGAGAGATGTGGCGCAGGCAGCACTGCCAGCTCCCATATTTGTATGGCCCCAGCAGAGAGCTGCACCAACCCCTCTCTCTCAGTAGAAGTATGCACTGCAGAGAGGCAATCGACACAACTAGTTACCTCCAGTTCTTCGTCAGGCACTGGCAGTGGGTCAGTAAGAAAGTACTCCTCCCCAGTTTGGGACTTTTTTATGATTAGCAAACAGGAAGTGAGCATTGCAATATGCTCTATTTGCCACACAAGTGTTGGTGTAGGTAAGCCTGGTTCACATTATGGTACTAGAGGCCAGACAACCCAGTTAACCAGCCTCAGTGACCTCCCAATGGTACAGGAGACTGACAGTCAGATGGAGAAACCACAGCATATGGAGACTGCACCACGATACACATTGAGTCTAGCACCTTCATCTCAAAAGTAGCCTGCGTCAGTAGCCCACAAAAGAAGAAAATCCAGGCTACCATTACAGGCATGTTTAGGCAAGAGTGGCCCAATGACTCCAACCACCCAATGGCATCTTTGTACAATGGGAAGCTGTCAAAATTGTTAGCGCTAGACCTCCTCCATTTTTTTTTTTTAGGAAGAAGGGGGATTCTTAGAGTATGTGACAGTCATCAGCACAAAATGGAAGGTTCCAAGTCGGACTTATTTTGCCAAAGTTGCTGTTCCAGTGCTGCATCACAATGTGCTGCAATTGTCTGGACAAGCTTTGCAGCAAAGTGTTGCTCACACTATCCACCTGATGACAGTCATGTAGACCAGTTGTCAGGCTACTGATTACATGTGCATCACTGCACAATGGATCTCTTTCACATGGGTAAAGCAAAAGCTATCTACAGGTCTTGACCCGGAAGACATTTTTAGGAGTGTTCGGCAGCATGCAACAGTAGCCATGTTCGCCATGCAGAAATCACAGACAGCTGCAAACATCTTGGATGTATTTAATAGCAAGGTGTCTGAATGGCTGAGACAAAGAGGTTGCCAAATTGGATTTGTTGTCACGCACAACAACAGTAACATAGTCAAGGCCATGACAGAGGGTGGATATTTCAGGGTCCTGTGTTTCACACACCCATCAACCTGGTTGTGCAAGACTTTCTCAGAAAAGAAGATATGGTCAGCAACATACTTACTGTTAGAATTGGGGTCTTTGGTTGGCCGTCAGGTTACCCCCTGTCCATGCAAGGACCCTCACTCTAGTCAGGGTAAGTCACACACAATCCAAATCATCCTGTGCCCTCTCTCTGGTAGCTTGGCATTGAGGAGTCAGGCTTAGACTTAGAAGACTTAGAAGGCAATGTGTAAAGTATTTGTGCAATAAATCATGCAATAACACAGTATAACGCCACAAAAATACACCACACAGTGTTTAGAAAAATATAAAATAGTTATCTAGTTAAATGCAGGTCAAAACGATCAAGTACACGTTGAAATATCACTTTAGAGAATGATAAAAAGAGTCTTAGGTCCTTAAAAAGCAACAAGTGTCTCATGCAAGCACAAAGTACCTGGTTTGCCTCTAAATTATCACAAGGAACTGCAGAAGAGGAGATGCATGGAAAATGGGGAGGTCTGTGTCAGTTTCTCCGGGTGCACATAGGCGATGCGTCAATATTTTTCCACGCAGTCAGGGCCTTACATTGATTGCTGGTGCAAAGACTTGGATCCTCTTCAGGTTGCAGGGTATTTGGACACCCCGGGGATGATGTGGAAAAATCCTGGGCATGCAGGATGAAGTCACAGGAGCTGCGTTGATCTGGTGGGTGATGTGGGGAAATTTCTGTCGCACAGCAGGTGATGCGTTGATTCTTCTCGCAGGAAGTCGGGCTGCATCGTTCTAGCTCAGCTATAAGTCGATTCAGTGGGCCATGCGTCAAAGGTCCATTTGCAACGCTGGCGCTGCGTCAATCTCCTCTCAGGGAGCCGGGCTGCATCGTTCCGGTTTGGTGAGCTGAATTTTCTCCCTGCGATGGAGGCTGTGCGTTGTTTCTGGCAGGCTGTGCATCGAATTTTCACTGCACAAGGAGTTCTTTGCAGGAGGAAGTCTTTTTAGCCCTGAGACTTCAAGGAACAGGAGGGAAGATCTATCCAATTCCTTGGAGAGTACTTCTCAGCAGATCCGGAGGGCAGCAATGCAGCAGGGCAGGCTACTGTCCTTTGACATGTAAGTGTCAAGCCCTCCACCTTCCCAGCCCAGGAACACCCATTCAAAATGCAGATGTATGCAAGTGAGGCTGAGTATCCTGTGTTTGGGGTGTGTCTGAGTGAATGCACAAAGGAGCTGTCAAGTAACCTAGCCAGACGTTGATTGTATGGCACAGATGGATTTAAGGGCAGAGAAATTCTCACTTTCTAAAAGTGGCATTTCTAAAATAGTAATATTAAATCCAACTTCACCAGTCAGCAGGATTTTGTAGTACCATCCTGGCCATACGAAATATGACCTTATTACTCCTTTCAGATCAGAATCTACCACTCAAACAGTATATGTGGGTAGCCCTAAGGTTAGCCTATGAAAGGAGCATGCCTCACAGCAGTGTAAAACTAATTTAGGAGTTCTATACTACGAGGTCATATAAACTACACAGGTAAATGTCCTGCCTTTTACCTACATAGCACCCGCCCTATAGGTTACCTAAGGCCTACCTTAGGGCTGGCGTATATATAGAAAAAGGGGAGTTCAAGGCTTGGCAAGTACTTTTAAATGCCAAGTCAAAGTGGCAGTGGAACTGCACACACAGGCCCTGCAATGGCAGGCCTGAGGCATGGTTAAGGGGCTCCTTATGTGGGAGGCACAATTAGTGCTGCAGGCCTACTACTAACATTTAATCTAAAGGCCCTGGGCACATTTAGTGCACTTTACTGGGAACTTACAAGTAGATTAAATAAGCCAATTGGGTATGAAACAATGTCACCATTTTTTAAGAGAGAGAACATATGCACTTTAGCACTGGTTAGCAGTGGTTAAGAGCGCCAAGTCCTAAAACCAGCAAAAATAGTTTACATTAAGTGGAGGGAGGCAGGCAAAAAAGTTACGGGGTGACCACCCTAAGGCTGTCAGGTCTAAGACTTTAGTTCTGATGACAATGAGAAAAACAACTGACAGGAAGACAGGATTTTCACCGCATGAGATCTTTATGGGCTGAGCCATGAGGTTGCCAGCGGTGCCTGCAAATGCGCTTGTCAACATTACAGATGATATGGTGTTGGACTACTGCAAAGGTCTGGCTGATGTCGTTCGTTCTCTCTCTCAGCAGGTGGAAGCCCCCAGCCTGCCACTGATCCATGCACCAGGGCACAATCTGAAGGCCGGTGACTAGGTTGTAGTCCAGAAACACTTGAGGAAAACATTTTTGGAGCCTCATTGGAAGGGTCCTTTCCAGGTAGTTCTGACAACTACCACAGCTGCGAAGTGCGTTGGAGTTCCAAACTGGATCCATGCCAGTCACACAAAGAAAGTGATATGCCCAACTGATTAAGAAGAAGAGTTGTTGAAAGTACCAATAACAGCTAAACAAGTCTCAAGGCGGGAAGGAGAACAAAGGGGAACTGAGATCGGATCTGAGCCCATTGCGGGCGGTTTAGTCACTCCTGTGAGAGATGAAGGAGGAGACCCCCAGGAGGGTGATGGTGAGCCTATCTCAATTGAGGCAGCAGGAGAGCCTAGTTGAAGGGGGGCTTTCCCAGAAGCAGATGATTTTGAGAGACAAACAGAGCAATTGCCAGACCTGAGTGGGAAGGAGTTGAGGCAGATCAAAGTCACTGTGATCTGACTCCTCCTGAACCAGTTGCAGGTCCGTCAAGAAAAGACACCATAGAACAAGGAGAAGTTTCAAGTTCGACACTGAAAAGAACATTGACCAAGGGTCCACTGAAAGGAGAGATGTGGACAGAGTCACAAGCAAAGAGAAAGGGAGTATTTGTTGAGACAACAATCCAGGAAGAAATAGATACAAGGAGAGAAGATCTAAGTGAAGAAGAATTGAATGGTGATCGAAAGTTGAAAAGAAAGAGAATAACAAGTTGAAGATACGCAGGTCCTGAATGGGCATATGCAAGTACAAGCGAATGGCAGAAATAATTTTTGTCTTTTTGTTTTGACCGAGACATTGCAGGTCAGTATTTTAGCACTTGAAGGGAGCTGATGAAATTAACTGTTGGGAAAATGTTAGAGAAAGAGACTGTTGAAAGTAACTGAAAAAGACTTTGAGAACCTGATTTGACTTTGAAACCTGATTTTGACAAGCTGCTAAACTGATTTTGACAAAGGATCCTGGAAGTGAGACTGAAAGCTGAAAATAACTGCTGAAAGAAGAATTTTTTTGGGGGATTTTTGCTGCAGTTTTTTTCTAAAATTGTCTTCTGTTTTCTGATTCTTTACAGATCATGAGTAACATTAGCTAGCAGGGTAGGAAAAATAGGTGCTGTGAATACATGAGTTTTGGTTTGGCTATTATATGGGGATATTGTTTGTGGTATTGATTGTGGGAATGACTGTTCTTGATAGGAGCAAAGCCAACCATACTTCCACTTTTGAGACAACTACTGCATTAACAGTAGTAGAGAACTTTAGGTTAGATGAGAAATATTTGCATGAGGGTACTAATACCGAAGGGGAACTTTCTTCTAATGTTTTCTATCGCTTATTGAATGAGTATGTTGAGACGATGGATGCAAAGAATTGTTATGTGTGTACGCAGATCCTTCACCAGTCGAAGAAGGAGTTACTTATTATAGTTTGCCTCTTACTTATGGGATAAGTGGTAGTATGTTACTAACAGGATTCTATAACCAAGAGTACATCCAATACTTTTACTCCAACCACGAAGTAGTGTTTTCGTTTGTCCCTATAATTAGGTATTTGAGTAGAGTAGCTAAGGATAATGACATAGTATTAGTTAGAGGTTTCTTTGAACCTACATTAACCTATGGCACGGCTTATGCACACTGCAACAATTTGACATCTTGCTTACACCTTTAGAGAAAAGCTTCTTAGATCACACAGATGACAGGAAAAAGGCGCTGGTGAAGAAGTTAGAAAAAGGCTTAGAAAAAAGGACTTACAAGAATAATTATGCTTATAGTGCAATTAAAACACAAGGGTAATTAGCTCTAGATGCGCAACACGTAGGGAAGCTTTGTATATATAGGCCTAAATCATGCACTGAGACTGTTTTTGTGGGAACGAGTGAATGTAGACATGTGTTTTTGTTTCAGAGTAAATGGACATTTATGTTGAATATACAGGATCCAGCGATTCCTGGGATACATTAGTCTGTGCTCCTAATGCTTATTACCGTCTTCCAAGAGGATGGTATGCAACATGTTATTTGGGAAGTTTTCCCAAAGATTTTTCAAATAGATGACTTAAAGAAGTTTCAGAAAAAGACTGAATTACATCATCTAAGACAGAGGAGAAAGTCTCCTTCTGGTATAGTGGGAGATATATTTGGGGCAATAATCCCTTCAGTGGGAGTTGTTCTGAATTTGATAAAGATTTGAAAGTTGTCTACTATTGTGGATAACATGCTGACAAACATTTCAGGAGCCATACTCCTAATAGATACTGTTCGACCTGGCCCTTTTTGCAGAGTCATCCCCAAACATTTAGCCTCCTTCCTCCTATTTTTCCTGACATGTTTTTGTTGGCTTTTGAACTCTGAGAACTTTACCACTGCTAACCGGTGCTAAAGTGCGTATGCTCTCTGTGTAAATTGTACTGTTAATTGGTTTATCCATGATTGGCATATTTGATTTACTGGTAAGTCCCTAGTAAAGTGCACTAAAGGTGCCCAAGGCCTGTAAATCAAATGCTACTAGAGGGCCTGCAGCACTGATTGTGTCACCCACATAAGTAGCCCTGTAATCATGTCTCAGACCTGCCACTGCAGTGCCTGTGTGTGCAGTTTTAAACTGTAAATTCGACTTGGCAAGTGTACCCACTTGCAGGCCTAATCCTTCCCCTTTCCTACATATAAGACACCCCTAAGGTAGGCCCTAGGTAGCCCCATGGGCAGGGTGCAGTGTATGATTAAGGTAGGACATATACTATTGTGCTTTACATGTCCTGACAGTGAAATACTGCCAAATTTGTTTTTCACTGTTGCAAGGCCTATCTCTCTCATAGGTTAATCAAAATACATATTTTAGTAAAGTTGGTTTTGAGATTGTGTGTTTGAAAATGCCACTTTTAAAAAGTGGGCATTTTCTTGTTTGAACCATTTTTCTGACTCTGCCTGTTTGTGGATTCCCTGTCTGGGTTAGTTTGACAGTTAGGCTGTTTGCACCTCTTTCCAAACAGTGACACAAAGGGGGCTTGGGTGTAGCCTGCATATTCTGATGAGCCATCAGTGCTAGGAGGGAGGGGAGGAGTGGTCACTAACACCTGAAAGAGATGTGTCTGCCCTAACACAATGCAGACTCCAACCCCCTGGTGTGTGTCTGAGGCCTTGCCTGGGCAAGGCAGGATTTCACAAACAAGTGAGACTTTTCTTTGAAGTAAGCCTACTTCAAAGGCCAAAATGGGTATAAGAAGAGGACCCAAAACCACAAACTTTAGACACTTCTTCGGGTAGACACTCTACCTCACAGACACTTTTGGATAAGAAACCTGCTGGTGAAGAATCCTTGAACTAGACCTGCCAAGAGGAACTGCCTGGCTGCCCAAAGGACTCACTGGGACTGTCTTTCTGATAAAGACTGCTGCTTGCTGTTGCCCTGCTTCCTTGCGGCTCCCTGGCTGTGCTGAGAAGTGCTCTCCAAGGGCTTGGTTAGAGCTTGCCTCCTGTTCCCTGAAGTCTCAGGACCAAAAAGACTTCACTCCTGCAACTGGACTCCTTGTGCTGCGGAAATTCGATGCACAGCCTGCTAGGAAACGACGCACAGCCTGCCCGTGGTGAGAAATTCACCGCACCCCGAACCAGAATGACACAGCCCGACTTCACAAGGAGATCGACGTCGCACCAGCGTTGCGACTGGAACTTCGATGCACAGCCCACCTAATTGAAGCACAGCCTACCCGAGATGACGCAGCCTGACTTCCAGAGAGGAATCAACGCAGCGCCTGCCGTGAGGGAGAAATTTCCACGCAACACCCACTGGATTAACAAAGCGCTTGTGACTTCGCTCCACAAGCCCAGGATTCCACTCACCATCCCAGGGGCACCAGAAAACCCCCCAAACCCAAAGAGGAACCAAGTCAGCCCTTTCAAAATTGACGCAAAGCCTCCCCCTGCGTGGAAAATAACGACGCAAGTGTTAGGGGCAAAACGGACGCACACCTCCCCGTTTTCCACGCATCGCCTCCTCTGCAGTCCTTTGCAGACATTTTGAACGCAAACCAGGTACTTTGTGCTTGCAAGAGACTTTTATTATTTTTAAAAGACTTAAGACACTTTGGCCCTCATTACAACCTCGGCGGTCTTCTTAGAAGACCGCAGAGGCAGCGGGCGCCAGAATGCTGCTGTTCTGGCCATATTCCTGGCTCCCTATTTCGACTTTTCCGCTGGCCCAGCAGAAAAGTCACATCAACATTGCTGCCGGCTTGTAATAGAGCTGGCGGCAATGCTGATGTGCAGAGGGTGCAGTAGCACCCGTTGCGCATTTCACTGCCCTAAATTCAGGCAGTGAAATCCACAATGGGGCTATGCCTGGGGGCCCTGCACTGCCCATGCCAAGTGCATTTGACATGGGCAGTGCAGGGGTCCCAAGGGGTAACACAAGTCCCCCTTACCTCCAGCCTTACCAGGTAGGTGTTTAACGCCATTGCCAGGCTGGTTGTGGGGGACTCATAATCCCCAGGGCGGCGTGCTTGCACCGCTGGCCTGGGGTTTATAACCAGCAGGGAAAGCCTGGCACTATAGTGGAGGGGCCAGCGGTATGGCCGTGGCTATAGCGCCACGGTCATAATAGCTGGCAGAACACCGCCAGCCTGTTGGCGGTGTTACCGCCAGCTTGCTGCCGGCCACCAGGGTAGTAATGAGCCCCTTTATATCACTTTTCAGTGATATCTCAAAATATACTTATTGCATTTTAATCATTTTGACCTGCATTTATCCGGATAAATATTATATATTTTTCTAAACACTGTGTGGTGTATTTTTGTCGTGCTATATGGTGTTATTCTTTGATTTATTGCACAAATACTTTAAACATTGCCTTCTAAGTTAAGCCTGACTGCTCAGTGCCAAGCTACCAGAGAGTGGGCACAGGATGATTTGGAATGTGTGTGACTTACCCTGACTAGATTGAGGGGTTCTTGCTTGTACAGGGGGTAACCTGACTGCCAACCAAAGACCCTATTTCTAACAGATACTGAATTAGCTGCTGAAAGAGCTATGACTCTTCAAAATCACCTCGCTTTCAACATTCTGTTAGAGAAGAAAGTTGTAAAATGCTTAATCCTAGGCATTGCTGCTCTTTCATTCCTGATAATAGTAGAGACATTAGGAGCTTACTTACTAATCTGACTAAAGAAGGTGCTGATTTGAAAGAATTGAAAAAACCAAGGCCCGTATTTAAACTTTTTGACGCTAAACTGCGCTAACGCAGTTTAGCGTCAAAAAGTTTAGCGCCGGCTAACGCCATTCTGAAGCGCCATGCGGGCGCCGTATTTATTGAATGGCGTTAGCCGGCGCTAGCAGACCGGCGCTGCCTGGTGTGCGTGGAAAAAAAACACGTACACCAGGCAGCGCCGGCGTTGGGGAAAATGGCGTTAGGGCGTCTTAAAATGGGGCAAGTCAGGTTGAGGCAAAAAAATCGCCTCAACCCGATTTGCGCCATTTTTAACGACGCCCAGACACCATTTACATGACTCCTGTCTTAGTAAAGACAGGAGTCATGCCCCCTTGCCCAATGGCCATGCCCATGGGGACTTATGTCCCCTGGGCATGGTCATTGGGCATTGTGGCATGTAGGGGGGCACAAATCAGGCCCCCCTATGCCAAAAAAAAATATTTAAAAAAAATATATATATACTTACCTGAACTTACCTGAATGTCCCTGGGATGGGTCCCTCCATCCTTGGGTGTCCTCCTGGGGTGGGCAAGGGTGGCAGGGGGGGTCCCTGGGGGCATGGGAGGGCAGCTGTGGGCTAATTTTGAGCCCACAGGTCCCTTAACGCCTGCCCTGACCCAGGCGTTAAAAAGAGGCGCAAATGCGGGGTTTTTTGCCCCGCCCACTCCCGGGCGTGATTTTTGCCCGGGAGTATAAATACGACGCATTTGCGTCGCAGTCATTTTTCTAGACGGGAACGCCTACCTTGCATCTCATTAACACAAGGAAGGCGTTCACGCAAAAAAATTACGCTCATTCCTCATACTTTGGCGCTAGACGCGTCTAACGCCAAAGTATAAATATGGCGTTAGTTTTGCGCCGAATTTGCGCCGAAAAAAACGACGCAAATTCGGCGCAAATGGAGTATAAATATGCCCCCAAGTGTTTGGGAGACAGTTGGCAAAGGTTTTGCTTCAGAGGGAAATCAGCTCAGCAACACTGGGAAAGGTATCTTATGGAAAATTGTATAGGGGATATTAATTATCATGGTTTGCCTAGTTGGAATATGGTAAATATATAAATTGTGTAAAATAATAAAGTTGAAAAAGACAAAGAATAGTCAGAGGAGGGAAGAAAAGAAAAGGGAAAAATTGTTTAGGGAAAATTCAAAAAGGGAACAAAGATTTGGCTGAAGAAGAAGGCTTGTGTTTTTTCCCCTGATAATGGCATCAACAAAGGATTTCTGGTGTTAAAATCACCATCTTCCCAGTTTTCAGGAACAGACAGACTTGAATCAGAAAACCATATTTTTCAACACAATGTTGGCATTTTACTGGGATATACCTCATTTTCACTGAATTTTGTGCTTTTAGCCTCCTTCCAGTTAGTGACAGAAATGGGTGTAGAACCAATGTTGGATCCTGGAATGCTAAACATTTCTACAAAGTAGACAAAATTCTGAATTCAGCAAGGGGTCATTTGTGTAGATCCTACACAGTTTCCCTACAGAGAATAACAGCTCAAATAAAAACATATTGAAATTGAGGTGAAAAAAACAGCCATTTCTCCCCACGTTTTACTCTGTAACTTTGTCCTGTGATGCCAAATCTGTGAAAGCAATATATCATTACGTCTGCTGGACTATCCTGGTTGCAATTCAATTGCTGAAATATAAAGAGTGAAAAATAGATATCAAGGAAACTTTTATATTTCCAAAAGGGGAACAAGATAAGGTGTTGAGAAGCAGTGGTTATTTGCACATCTCTGAATTCTGGGGTCCCCATACTAGCATGTGAATTACAGGGCATTTCTCAAATAGTTGTCTTTTTTATACACTGTCTTACATTAGGAAGGAAAAATTATAGTGAAAGACAAGGGGCAATAACACTTGTTCTGCTATTCTGTGTTTCTCCAAGTCTCCTGATAAAAATGGTACCTCACTTGCGTGGGAAGGCCTAATGCTCGCAACAGGAAACGCAACATGGAAACATCACATTTTCACATTGAAATCTGACGTGTTTTTTGCAAGTGCCTAGCTATGGATTTTGGCCTCTAGCTCAGCCAGCACGTAGGGAAACCTACCAAACCGGTGGATTTTTTAAAAATAGACACCTAAGGGAATCAAGGATGGGGTGACCTTACCCAGAATCCTTTGCAAACCTCAGAATTTGGCTAAAAAAACACTTTTTCCTCACATTTTGGTGACAGAAAGTTCTGGAATCTGGGAGGAACCACAAATTTCCTTCAACCCAGCATTCCCCCAAGTCTCCCGATAAAAATGATACCTCACTTGTGTGGGTAGGCCCAGGGCATGCCCCAAAACACAACGTGGACAAATCACATTTTCCCAAAGAAAACAGAGCTGTTTTTTGGAAAGTGCCTAGCTTTGGATTTTGGCCTCTAGCTCAGCCGGCACCTAAAAAAAACTACCAAACCTGTGTATTTTTTAAAACTAGACACCTAGGGGAGTCCAAGATTGGGTGACTTGTGGGGCTCTCACCATGTTCTGTTACCAGAATCCTTTGCAAACCTCAAAATTTGGCCCAAAAAACACTTTTTCCACACAATTCAGTGACAGAAAGTTCTGGAATGTGAGAGGAGCCACAGCGTTCCCCCAATTCTCCCGATAAAAATGGTACCTCACTTGTGTGGGTAGGCCTAGTGCCCACGAAAGGAAATGCCCCAAAACACTATCTGGACACATCAAAATTATCAAATACTAAACTACCTGTTTTTGTGGGGGGGATCACCTGCGTTTTTGATCCTGGGCTAAGCAACCATACAGGGAAATCTATCAAACCCAGACATTTCTGAAATCTAGACACACAAAGGAGTCCAGGGAGGTGTAACTTGTGTCGATTCCCCAGTGTTTTCTTACCTAGAATCCTCAGCGAACCTCAAATTTAGCTAAAAAATCACATTTTCCCACATTTCTGTGTGGGATCACTGGGACAAATTTCCTACCACCCAAAATCCCCCTCAGTCTCCCAGTAAAAATGATACCTCACTTGTGTAGGTGGGCCAAGTGTCTGTGACAGGGAAGAACCAAAAACAAATTGAATTTGAGAGGGAACCAAAGTTTGTCCAAAAGGGCAGTTTGAAAGAAAAAAAAAAATTGTTAGAAAGTGGGGCAGAATTTTTATCAATATTTATGACACAATGCTGGCTGGGAAGGAATTTTGTGGATTCCTGCAGATTCCGGAAGGTTCCATCAGAAAAATCTGGAAACAAAATGTTATTTCCAGCAAAGTTGGAGGTTTGCAGGGCATTGTGGGTAAGAAAATAGTGTGGGGTGCATGTGAAGCGCACCACCCTGCACTCACCCAGATGTTTAGTTTTCAGATGTGTGTAGGTCTTGTGGATTTTTCTACATGGTCCAAAAAGTGCAACCCTCACCATTCCAAGTGGGCCGATTGCTCTCAAGGCCCAAATGTAAAACCAAAACCCAGAATAATCAAACGTCCTCTTGCTTGCCATTGGGATAAGAAGTTTTAGTGTGCGGGGGAGAGCTGTAAGACTGTTACCCCCTTCAGTTGGGGTGGGGCATAACCATGCCCATACTGGTTGGTAGCCACCAGCACACAATTTTCTTTTTATTTCCCCGGCATCTAGTAGACTTTCTGCCCCCCGGGGTGTAGATCGGGGGTAATTGCCCCATCTGCCCACTGGTGGGCAGAACAACTTTGGCCCCATTTATTTGGGATGGGGGCCATACCCCCACCCTCTTATTTTGACAAACAAATCTTCCCTGGTCTCTGGTGGGCTTTCTGCCCCCCTTGGGCCTTCCAAAAATAGGCTGATGTGCCACCATGGGGAGCAACATTTGCCCAAAGGACTGCCCCCCAAACAAAACACACACATACACACATACCAATCCCTGGTACGTAAGTGGTTTCTACCTCCCTGGGCAGTATTGGCCTTAATACAATCCTCCCCCCCGGGATCAACCCTTGCCTAAGTGGTGGCTCCCCTTATCAGTATAAATAAAATAAAAATCCCTAGTGTCTAGTGGCTTCTGCTCCCCCTGTGGGCAGATCGGCCTAATAAATAAAGGCCAATCTGCCCCCGGTGGGGGGGCAGAAAAGGCCTAAAAATAAAATTGCCCCCTAGGGCATCCCTGGTGCCTAATGGCTTCTACCCCTCCTGGGGACAGAAAAGTCCTATTGAAAAAATTGCCCGCCTGGTAGCGACCCTTCCCTTATGACAATTTCCCAAAAAAACCATTCCCTTGTGTCTAGTGGCAGGAATGCTCAGAGAGACATGACAAGGGTAGGAAAAGCCTTTCCATCCCTTTTCATGCTTCTCTGCCTCCCCTCCCCCTGTACCAAGGAGAAACGCATCAGTTTCTCCTTGGTCGCACTGGAAGCACTCTAGCACAACAGGAGTTGACCGATGATGAGGTCAGCACGCGTTGGCGTGCTGACCTCATCAGTCATCACTGGGGGGCAAGTGGGGTTCGGGGATGGAAGGGAAAGCGATTCCCCTTCCAGACCTGCCCAGGGGATTTGGGGGGATTTCCTCTGGGGGAGTGTCAGCGCTTCCCCTGAGGGCCTCTACCAGGATGTAATGGTTTTGTCCATGGCGCCTCAGTGCCACGCCACTGGACGTAGCCATTATGTACTTGGCAGGGAAGGGGTTAAATACTTTGCGTTTCCTGAAATTTGATGCTGAATCTTGATGCCTTGCTGACCGGACTGATGTCCTGATGGCAAAGACTATCTTAGCTTGCTGATCCACTTGAGGAGATATATACTGTTACGCATGTGTTTTGCTATGACTATTTGCTTTTTCTTTCTAGCTACCAACCACACTATTTTGATAGAGCCATAGTTTAATGTTTCCTCAATTTGTGTTGACTAAATTGTTGTGCATGAAGCCCAACATGCTAATGCTAATCTGGTGTTAGATAAGGATCCTCACTACTGAAAGTTTGCTATATGGACTAACATTTGATGTCTTTCCTTTGCTTAATCTAAATGTATGTGATATCATTCGCCCAATTGTTCTTGTTATTAATTTGCACCATAACCTTAGAATATGTAATCGTTCAAGCTTTGATTAGATTACATTTCTTTCACCGCTTTGGACAGCCAATGATGTTTCTCTAAGTCTATCATTTGATTTTGAGATTATCGTATGTGACAGTAGCATTGGTAATATGAGGATTTAAATATTGTAATTTTCATTAAAAGGTGTGGTTATTCATGACTGAATGGTCATGATGTGTGAGAATTACTGATTCCTATTGATTATTGATGTTACTGATTAATTATTGATTATTGATCTGCATGTACTGGATCTATGGTGGAAACATCTTAAATGTGAGTCAACAGGTTCATCGACGCTTGCCTTTGTCAGTTTACTTATTTACTTATTAAGGTCGGATGTGCTAACAGTACAACAGCTGTGTCAATTAGGAAAGTGTGTGCATGTTGGAGAGTGAGTGGGGAGAGAGATGTGGCAGCTCTATGTCAGTAGTAGTAATGAGGTGCATTGGCAGAGTTTTATGTTTGATTCAGGAATGAAATAATATCAAATGCTGCATGTTGCTGCTGGTGAGGACTTCAATGCATTTGCAGAGCTTTGTATGACCTACGTGGATGGTAGGTGATGCCTGAAAATTAGGAGTAAAGTCTGTGTGTGGGGGGAGGGGTCACAGGTCTTAGAATGACAGGGTTCGCAATGTCAAAAATGAGAGGTTTTGCAGGGCCCTTTTAGGGCTGAGTCCTGCACTTAAGCCAGACCCATGACATTACCTTGCCAGTTGCATTGTAACCTACTTCATGTATGTATATATGTGTTATTTGCATAGTGTACACCTACTGGGAAGGCAGTGGAGTGCTATTCAAAGTCAATGACAATAATCCCGTCAACAAGTTTTTTGAGATGTAGCTGGGTTTTGAGAGAAGTGAACCCTTACTGCATTGTGATATAGTGTTCTTTGAAGAGGTGAGTTTTCAGCTCTTTTCTAAATTGGGGTAGCCTTAAACTGGTGCTGATGGATACGCATTTTTTATTCCGCATCCTGGGTGCATAGACAGAGAACGTCTGTTGGCTTGTGTTTTTTTGCACTTCTTCATCTCCAGGCTGCATTGTTGCTGAGAGCCACCAGAGGTGGTGGTCTTTTGTGCAGGAATTGTTTCACATTCTTTAGTAGAGTAAACTGTTACCAAGCTGCCTTAGTTTCTATGGTAATCTGGTCCTTGATGGTGAGATTGATATTTGGTGTGAATTCAAGTGATTTGGGTTTTGGCTGAGGTTCGACTCTGTAGGGGTTCATGACAGTTAACTAGATTTGCAATACATACCTATACATAGGTTACTACAACAGTCTCACAGTTGAGTATGCAGATTGTACAGCATATCTGAAATCTGAATTTTGGAAGCACTCATGTAATGTTGTAGGTAGAGGTATTTTATTGTGGAATGAAGAATCCTTCATGTGCCAGTTGACCTGTGGATGGCAAGTTCTAAACAGCCCATTGGCTGTCGGAATAAAAACCTCTGCCTTAAGATTTTTACTACTAATGTACCACTTAGTGGCACATTTTTATCTGTCTCCAAATTTGAAAAAGCATTTTGTTTGGCATTGTGATTCTGAATCCATGATGAAAATTTCACATAAGGTGAACCAAAAGAATAATTATTCATTGGTTTATTGCAGCGTCCGTGCCAGACCAAATTCCCTGCATCACACCACCTGAGGAGGGAACACAATTGCAGAGGTCCAGGCTGCCCTATTTCAGCTCGAGGCAGTAGTGTAGATTTGGCTATTGCATTGCTCTTTGAGTGTGGTGACCAATTAGCAGTGTGGTGTGTTGAGGGAATGGGGTAGACATTTAAGAGGAAACACAGCATTGCACGTGACACATCATTTCACCTCAATGTGCACTTGTGCTCTTATCCTGCCTACATAAAGAAAGGTACTGTGAAAATGTCTGACTTGAAAGCTGGAATTCATGTCCAAATCCAAGAAAGAATACAATTGGGTGTAGACCCCAGACTCTCGACAGGGTGGACTGCCGCATAGGCAATAGCCCTATCTTTTTATGTGCAGAGTTCTCCGTCCAGACTGTGGAGTTTCCACACTCGCAAACTTACTATTAAAATGTAATTGTGTGAATACTGAAAAGGGATAAACTTACACTAACGAGTAAGTTTACCTTTGTGAATTTGGTCCCTTTTTTAAATAAAAATTAGAAGGTATTTTTGACTAAATTCAATTAAATTAATTCAATTAAAACATTTGTTTTTTCAAAACAGTAACTGATATTCGTAAACTCAAAACTTTGTTTGGGGACAAAATATTGTACAGGTGTAGTTTATAACCACAATAGATTAGTGTATTCAGCCTATAGTAGCACTCTGGCCTCCTGTACTGCCAGTGATTGCAAGATTGTAAATTGTTTTTGCACCCTGCCCCGTGTGAAAAGATACTCGGTTGTAACAAATGATTCATAACCGATTTGAAAGGGGTGGAAAATAAAGCAAAAGTTAAAAATCAAGCTGGATGCCAAGGTAAGTGAAAGGTCAATTGACATTGAATGTTATGAACCACATCTATCACTTATTCAACAACATTGTAACACTAGGTCCTGATACTTGTCTTGATACAAGTGAACTTGCAACACCTACAGGAATAGCCAAGCTTGCTTGGTACTTCTTGAAAGCATTGTAAAACTTTCCAAGTGGCTCTTAAGAGCCCATGGCATTTTTAGCAAATTGCAGTAGTGTTAAACATTCCATATTATCCGTGGAAGTCTTGAATGCTTTTTGTTGTTACAGGCTGTTATGTATTCAGCAGCCTTTTCTGCCATTTTACAGTTTTCACTAAGCAGAAGTTGTATCTACTGTCTCTCATGTAACCCCTGAAAGTCTTCCTGCACCCCCAGCCTAATCTGATACTGTTACTGGACCTGGTCTCCTGGGGGCCTTCCTCTCAGTGCCTGGAGCTTAGTTTATTTTATTGTTTAGGATTGTGTTTATTATTCAACTGGACTTTCCTAGCATGTTATTGGTTAGGGTTGTGCAAAGTTGTCTTGGCAGCAGACTGTTCTATCTATATATTAATGCTACCTAGAATAATCCTAATTTTCCAAGGTCCATTTAATTTCCATACGTCCATCCATCCCAAACCATGCCCCAGCCCGTTAGCTATCCATTTAGGTTTGGTACACTGTGTTGCTTCTTAAGAAATCTCTGACTCACACCACTTTAAGATTATTGACTAAACTGTGCTCCTCACGCCATGCCATTCTTTCTGTGCAATCTAAAACCATTTTCATAGTCCTTTTTGCCAAGTGTTCCTAGTATATTTCCATGCAGCTTTCTCAGTCGATAAAAAAACAGAACCAACAATCAGAAATATAATGCACTCATCAGATCCTGGGTACAATGATGCCACATCTTTTTCTAATATAGAGTGGGCACAGAAATACGTTTTAAATTGCTTTATCCTGTTTGTCATATGTATTTTGCACTTGATTATTCACAATATATGTGTTTACTGAGACCGCACTCAAACGGACACACACTTTCCCAAATTCCTTCCTGAATGTTGCCTGTCACAACTGGCAAAGCAAGGAAAAAGCAATTCCGTCAGCGCTCCCAAGATGGTAAATCTTTGGCGTGTGATTGAGCATTATTTACCACACGGTCCACCTCTCAACCAGCAGCACCAGAACCGAGAAAGTGATAATAGTTCACTGTAACGCAGTCTATGTTTTGAAGAACCTGAGATAAGCCTAAGTGGTAGATGTCTAAATATAAGAGCTTCTCATTGGCTGCCAGATGTTGGTGTTTCAGTTTCCATGACAACTTTGAGGGAGCCCCTGGCTTTCTATTTTCAGCTCCTAAATCTAGACTCCCTAAAATTCAACTTCCCTTCAACTCCGCACAAGCTTTAACCTTTCAGTAATGGCATCGCAGAGGGCTTCATCTCTGCGTGCCAGTGGAACATTCTGCACAATAGGACATATAAGTGCAAACAGGCAGTGCAAACCATGCATAAATGTGCAAAAACTTCCTAAACATCATCAATGTTGTTCTGAGTCCTGTTCAGATTGACACAGAAAATACTGTGCAGTGTACCAGCATTACCTCTACTAAACATTCACTCCTGTACAAGCATTGGAAAAATTGAATTACTAGGCACTTCATGAAGATGCTCAAAGAATGGTTGCTAATGTGCAACCTAACAAACTCTTTGCTTCACGTCAAACATTTTTGTCCACTCGCCCCTGGTTCCATGTGTAACACAATCCATTTGTAATTCTGCATTAGGAAAAAGACAGCCTGGGTCCATTCCATTGTATTGGAATAAGTGCCAAAGATAGTCTCTATTGACATTCACAAAGATAGTTTGTAAGTAGATATGTGGTTGATGTTAATATATTAAGGCAGAAGACTAATGGCAAAGGTCTTCCGAAGCCAGCTTGCCAAATTCACAAAAATAAATGGAAAAATATTGCTGGAATTTATGATTCTATCTGATCGTATCTTCCCATTTACATCCTATTCTTTAACATCACTAACAGTACTCCAGGAAATATGTGCCAGACATAGAATTCCAGTTTTCAGTGGTGTCATAAATGATGTCATAGAACAAGTCATGAGTTATGTCATATGTGAGGCCATAAGCAGTGAACGGGGGCCGGGGGTGGCTCAAGTTATAGTTTTGCTGCTAATTATAACTGGTGAATTTCTGTGTTGTTTTTAGTTTGAAACGTCAACATTGTCTCTATGAAATTCACCAAACTATAACATTACTTTAACCTCCCCTCTACCCAATAGCAAAACCAACAAAAGGCAAACAGATATCAGCTATGCACTACAACCACAAATCCACATGTGGTCCACAATACCAGTTATAATGCTATTGCTATGACATCTACCCCAGAGAAAATATCCATGCAGTAGAATCCACCCACACATACACACACCCAACCACACACACACACACACACACACACACACACACAAAGAGAGACAGTGCTTTATCTTAGGTGTACTCAGCACTATGATAAATACCCCACAATCACTCACTGGTTTATCATAGGCAATAATTTCTATAAGTAAATCATGTAATAAATTACCTGTCCAGAGTACAGGTAGCTCTTTATGCATTGTTTAAGTGCTCTTTTTTCTGCTTGTGAACAGTTCTTACATTGGCATTAAAGTGTTTTGTTTAAGAGATATAGATCACTTGAGCTTTGCTTAATGAAAATAAGTTGTGGTAAAATCTGGGTAATTTGCTGTTGAAATAAGAGACTTTCAAGGAGCAGCTACCGATCAAGGAAGAAGCTTCAATCATCTGTATTTTGGTGATAACTGGATCATGGTTTAAGTATTGAATAGTCCCATTTCTGTCCTCACTATTGTTTAATGAGTTGATGATTAGATGTAAAGATGTTGCCATGAAAAGGAGATAAGACTGTATAATCGCTATGGGATTGAAAGAAGATACGTCAGGTGTCATGTAGGTATAGCTCCTCAAAAGGTGTGGTAAGGCTTTATGCATCTAGCGTAAGAGAGGATCAACCTGTTGGTTGCAGTCTCCAACCACATAAAGCAATCACATTACTACTGGATTTATACTTTCTTCAGCTCTGGTCAGAATAAGGAAAACGTTTTGTGTGGCTCAATATTGCAGTGTTGGCTGCACACATTGATTTGAGTTATTTACTCTGCCTTTATTTCAGTGTATGTCATTAAGCCTTTTTCTAAGTGCCTGGGTAAAGCGTCTTGACACTTGGCATTCCTACATCATCCTACTTACCTGTGGATTTTTATCCCATTGTAATCGGTGGTAATCACACACTTTCTGGCGTTAATCCTGTATTTTTGTAGGTCATTACTCCTATTCCCTTTTTTTCCTTTTTTTGATGCAAAAAATTCAGGCAGTTCGTGTGTTTCTATATTAGTTATTTTACTATGTGTCCAACAAAATCCATTCATTTTCATTATGGCAAATGTTTGGGTTCCCTCTGCTGGAAAACATTTCAAATGGTACAGCAGCAAACTTCCCCCAACCAATGATACTTTTATCCCGCAATACCACCTCATGCCTCCTGAGAAGTCCAAGGCAGCAACTATATATTTGTAAGTCCACATATTTGATTGCCCATCTGTCAAATAAATGCCCCACCATTCACATAATTATTTGACCATGACCTGTAGTGAAGAAACATTTCAGAGAAAACCAACCACTTTTTTGTGAATAACATAATTTCCTGACACATTTCTCACAACGTTTGGAACTTCCAGCTCCCAATCCTTTTCATCTCTGCCCAGGAATGCCCTAATCTTGCAGCCTCAGTTGCTGCCCCAATTCTGTAGGGATGCGTACCATATTTTTCATATGGCAGACCCAAATGTTTCAAAGCCATCCTCAATATAGATAAAACATTTAACACCCTACTTCTAGCTCCATTTTTATGGCAGAATAATGATTCCTCTTCCAAACATAATTATACTTGAAAATGTACTCACTCTTCAACTGGGCATATATTAGACTTTCCACATCTAGTTAATCACACCAATTTTCCTATGCCCAATTGGTCTGTTTTTGATGCTCTAAATGTCATTACTCCTCTATAAGCATCATAAAACGTCCACAACATACACAACCTGAATATTGAAACTTCAGAATCATGATAACAGTAAACCTCCAACATTAATAACAGTTGTACCAGTGGATCAACGGTCACAGGTTCCCTCAATGATGCTCATCTACCTCGTTCCCTACCCCAACCTTTTAAAACTCTTCTCACTAAGTTTCTTTCCACTTGGTCATAAACCCACCACAATTTGCAATAAAACTGTATTCCTACCAATGTCCCTACTATAGTGCCACACACACAACATCTTCACTAAGTTCAGAACCATACTCTCCCTCTCCTCTCTGTTAAGGTCCCTTGAAATCCCAGTAGTACCACGCATCCAAAATTCTTCCCAAGCATGTAGATTACTGCTTCTTGTTGATTTTTTTAACTAACTCCACTACTCTCGTTTTTCCATGCCCAAATGTTCTGCAGCAGTTCTGTCTTCTCATTGTCTGTGTCAACTTGTGAAACCTCTGCCACTGCAAGTGAAATAAAGTGTTTGCTATATTATTGTTCACACCCGGCACATGTCTTGCTTTAAAGACAATTTAAAGCTGCAAACACCTGAACATAAATATGCACAACAATCTCAATTCCCTCCTATCTCTGGCTTTTTGTTTCTTCACTAGTTCCATAACTGTCAGGTTATCCATATACCTGCTATGTTCTTAATTTAATCTCCTCAAGCCATCAATGCCACCACTAGGGAAAAATTCCTGAAAGGCTATGCTATGCCTCTGTCGCAACCAATGATCAGGGCATTTTTCTGTACACCATCGTCCTTCCCAGAAAACACTGACACCTTTTTCTCCTGCCAAAGCAGAAAAAAGAAGTGTACCTGCCAAATTGTGTCTTCATATGAAAAAGACAACGAAACTCCATTAAAACTGTTCAAAAAATCATAAAGATGCAAATATCTGCCTGCTCCACATTTGTAATACTTAGTCTATGGTGTAGGAATGATGCTCCAGCATCGCAAAACTAATCCCTTTAAAGAATGTTCTGCATGCTCTAACTACTCTACATGCTAATTTTAGATAACCTAATAGTTTCTGCACTTTTTTCAGCTGCAACGTTCTTTTACCAATCACCATCGCTAGGAAACTTTGGGGCATATTTATACTCCGTTTGCGCCGGAATTGCGTCGTTTTTTTTTACGCAATTTCGACGCAAAACTAACTCCATATTTATACTTTGGCGTTAGACGCGTCTAGCGCCAAAGTCCATGGAGTTAGCGTCATTTTTTAGCGTGGACACCTACTTTGCGTTAATTATATGCAAGGTAGGCGTTCCCGTCTAAAAAATCGACTCCGAGGCATGTGCGTCGGATTTATACTCCCGGGCAAAATTCACGACCGGGAGTGGGCGGGTCAAAAAAAATGACGTACGGCCGATTTTGCGCCGTTTTTTAGCGCCTGCAAAAGGCAGGCGTTAAGGGACCTGTGGGCTCTGAAGGAGCCCAGAGGTGCCCTCCCATGCCCCCAGGGACACCCCCTGTGACCCTTGCCCACCCCAGGAGGACACCCAAGGCTGGAGGGACCCATCCCAGGGACATTAAGGTAAGTTCAGGTAAGTTTTTATTTTTTATTTTTTTGTGGCATAGGGGGGCCTGACTTGTGCCCCCCTACATGCCACTATGCCCAATGACCATGCCCAGGGGACAGAAGTCCCCTGGGCATGGCCATTGGGCAAGGGGGCATGACTCCTGTCTTTGCTAAGACAGGAGTCATTTCTATGGGGGTTGGGAGTGAAAAAAAATGGCGCAAATCGGGTTGAGGCGAAAAAATTGCCTCAACCTGACTTGCCCCATTTCTTGACGCCCAAGCCCCATATCCCCCTACGCCGGCGCTGCCTGGTGTACGTATTTTTTTTTAACCGCACACCAGACGGCGCCGCCGGCTAACGCCGGCTAACGTCATTCAATAAATACGGCGCCCGCATGGCGCTTCAGAATGGCGTTAGCCGGCGCTAATTCTTTTGACGCAAAACTGCGTTAGCGCAGTTTTGCGTCAAAAAGTATAAATATGGGCCTTTATATCTACTGGACTTTGTTCTTGGATGAATGTGCTACTATGTTAATAGTATCCAATTCAATGCCTAGAAATGTCATTGTAGTGTTTGGACCTTCAGTCTTTTCAGGGGGCATGGGTACCCCTAATTCTGGAGCCATTTTTTTCAAACATTGTACTGCTCTATTACACTGTCCCATATCCTTTTGTCCTACAAATTGAAAATCATCTATAAAGTGACAAACCAATTCATGTCCACCCTGCTTCGTAAATAGCCAACGTAGAAAAGTACTAAGGTCCTGATTTAGGAACTAAAGCTAGCGCAGTTGTGCATCAAACAAATTACAGCTGGCTAACACCATTCCTTAGCACCATCTGTGTGCCATATTTTAAAAAACGACGCACCATGGTGCTAAGGAAAGGTTAGCGGCAAAAAAATTATGCTAAGCATTGCAACTTGCCGGAAAGAAAAATGACGCTAATGTTGTAAAAGTGGCATTAGAACATTTTGCAGCATGTTTTTGGGTGCTAAACGTGTTAGCGCCATATTTAACAGCATTAGCGTAAAAAAAAAATGCAAGCAAGAAAAAAAAGACAAGATGGAGAATGCAGGCCAGGAGAGACCCCAGACAGATCCCAATGAGCCTAGTACGAGCCAAGAGGGACCAGCAAAGTCCCAGGAGAAGGAGAAGAGGAAGCAGAATTGTTGCTTTAGGAGGAGAATGACATCTTGGTCAGAGAGGTGACGAAGCACCAACACCAGCTCTTCATCACTTCCACATTGCCAATAGGTAGGAAAGAGTCTATATGGCAGGCAATAGTAGATAAAGTCAACAGCGTGGCAGAGGTGAAGAGGATTGTTACTAATTTAAGAAGCCCTCGCATGATTGCAAGTGCAGAGCTAAAGAGAAACTGGCCAGGAAACGAAAGGCAGCACTGTAGACTGGAGGCGGAAGTCCCGCATCCTAGAAGGACCTGGATGAGCTGGAGTAGATGATGGCAGCGGTCATCCCAGAGGAGCTAGTCACTGGAATCGCAGGATAGGACAGCGCAGACTACCAAGACGTACCACAAATGCACGGTAAGTTGTAGTGGGGGACTATTTGGAAATTTACAAATGGCAGAAGGGGGAGGCATATGGGACACACTGAATGCATGCAAAAGGCTTGCATTAGAACACATAGTGCCAGAATCAAAAGGCCCCATTGCCACCGGAGCCTCACTTTTAGTGACGCTCTTGCAGCTCTTGTGGCACTATGCACACAGCCATATTCACAATGTGGTGTTAAGCCACTTTCTGTGGCTTAACACCACCTTGTAAATATGGCCCCTTCACACGCAGCACTTTGCCTGGAGGGTGCGTGCAATCAGTGTGGGTGTGGCCGTGCCACAGCAACAACACCCATTGCATATTGTTGTTTCACCAAGATTTAAGACTACATGAAAACCTGAGGCTGCGACTAAATCCAACACCACCCCAGGGGTGGCGTCAGAATGGCGCAATAAGGAAAAATGCTTCCCTTCCTCCTCATGTCATTGCCCCTCTTATGTGTGCTCCCTCCTGCAGCACACATAGAAAGTGCAAATGCCCAGAAAAAATGTATTTTCAGCAGGAAGGTGTCCCTTCCTACCCAAGATCTATCACACCCGCTGCGCAGCCATCCTTGCACCGTGGCGCAAGGTTGTGTGCGTGGGGCTCGGCAGCAAATATTGCACTGATGCAGGGGCC
Organism: Pleurodeles waltl; assembly: GCF_031143425.1. Classification (NCBI taxonomy): domain Eukaryota; kingdom Metazoa; phylum Chordata; class Amphibia; order Caudata; family Salamandridae; genus Pleurodeles; species Pleurodeles waltl. The sequence continues at coordinate 1,030,969,879 of NC_090439.1, read as the reverse complement.
AACACTGGGCTGTGCCATATACGCTTGAAAATGATGCATTGAAGCATATTGAAAGTGATGGAGTGTTGTACTGCCAAATGTGGCACAACGTTGCACTCCGTCATTTTCTTTGGAACCTGGGCAATAATGGCCCAACACTTTAGATGTGCCCACACCTTCCCCTCTATATGCACCAAACATATCTCACCCATCCCAGCAATTGCTTCACTGTTGCCACTGACACACCTGCCCATGTGTAACACTGAGTGTGCAACATGTCCTACGCTAGTTGCACAGGTGACCCAACAACAACTCTCACACACCTCCATGCACCATTTGGGAATGGGCATAAAAGTGAACATGTACGACATATGGGGCATGTGAACATCATTTGTGCTGTAGCTTCCATTTCACCATGTAACAAGGTTGCCTGTGTTGTGGGAATGGTTGGCGTTGTGCACAAAGGGAAACCTTCATGAGTAAGAACAGCCACAATTGGCATCAATGTCGCACTACAGGCCTAATGTCACTAGCCCGTAATGTAACAGTACCATCATACAAATAGTTGCCAATGTGGATCCAAGCTTCCCATTCCCCTTGTGCCACATTAACAAAGTCACACAATGCATGCATTGATCCACATTGTACATTCTTACACCACTACATGCCTGTGGCAGATATGATGTATGCAAGGAAATATCTCTCATGCAGGGAGGGAAGAACTAATGGGTCTGACAATCCATAAAGGTTGCACTGTGCCATCTAATTACCACATTTGTGAGGCCCGCTAAAGGCAGATGACAAAGTGACACAAGCATTGTAAGCAATGGACCTCCCTGTGCTTTGCTGCACCAGTGGCATCATTCATGGTGCCCATGCAGTAAAGCACCAAAATAGTGACAAAACTCATTAGATTACTATGGGAATGTCCACCATTGGGAACAGGAATGTAAATGATGTGCTTCCGTGGTGTCAGTGGCTGGGGCAAGGGGCCTGCAAGGAAAATGGTGATGTGGGATCAAAGCATCAAATAGCTTGAAAGGTTGCCTACTTGTGATGCACAGTGCAACACATAATAAATAACTACAACCTGGGGTTTGTAACATGTCACTGAGCCACCAGTAGCAAGTAAATGATGAGCCATGTCAATAGCCACTACAGTCAAAGACTGACCTTTCACTATCCCATTGTATCAGATGATGCCTTACCTCCTGCAGCCCTGCTTGTCCTGGACTTTACAAATGACATGGATGACCAGCTGCCAACTATCAACGAAAAGACTCTCCAGGGTGTCCTAGGTTCCTTCCAGACACCACCTCCAGTTGCAGTGAGGACACACAGGCCCTCATTACAACCCTGGCAGACAGCGGTAATTTGGGGAAAGGTACTGCCAACAGGCTGGCGGTACCTTTTCCCAAATTATGACACTGGTGGTTTGGCTCAAGCCAAACTGCCAATGTACCACTCCGTCCGCCAGGGCAGTAACAGCCTCCGAGCTGGAGACTTCGGTCTCCAGCCAGGCGGGTGTCACAATCCCACCCTCGGGATTATGACCCCACCTACCACCATGGTTTTCGTGGCAAATCTACCACCCAAAAACCGTGGAGGTAGACACTATCAGTGCCAGGGAATTCCTTCCCTGGAACTGATAGGGGTCTCCCCCGCCCCTCCAGAGAGTCCTCCTCTACCCTCCCCCTCCCACTCTAGACCCCCGACATCCACACACCCACACATGCACATATACACACTCATACACACAAGCATACCCACATCCACCCACGCACGCACACATACATACCCACACCCCGCAACACACCCTAACATACATTGTAGCACACATGCATTCACAACACACAACATACACATACACCCACATTTATTCATTCATGCCTGCATTTCACGCGACTCACACCTGCATGCACGCATACAAAAACAAACACAACCCCCCACACACACAACACCCCCCCCACACACACAACACCCCCCACCCACTCTCCTGTTGGAGAACCCAACCTACCTGCTTGCAGGAGGTCCTCCGGCAGGAGACAGGACGCAGCGCTGCTGCCAGCACCAGCATCCACCAGCAAAACACTGCCAGGCCGTATCATGGCTCATGATATGTTAGGCAGTGTTTTTTCTGGCATGGTGCTGCTGCTGGCAGCAGCGCCACCTTACCCCCATCCGCCGCCATGACCGTTGACAGAATACCACCAGCCTTCTGGTGGTATTCCGTCTACGGTCATAATGCGGTTGGTGGCTGGTAGCCATGGCGATGGTATGTTGGCAGCCGTGGCGGTAGTCGGCATGTACCGCCAATGTCATAATGAGAGCCATAGTGTTGTGGGGTCTCCAGAAGAACCACTCAACTACCAACAAAGAGCACCAACCAGTCCTGCCACAGCCCTGGACATTGAGGACCCAGACATAACCTTCCTGAGGACACTGGTAGGAGTCCAGTAGAAGCTGGTACAGAAGGCGCAAGTGGGGATGGAGACCATGGGAGGTAGCCTAGAGGGAGTGCAGAGATGCTTCAGTCCAAATAAGGACAATTCAGTTGCCATCAGAGGCACTCACTCCCTGCTACATGGACTCCAGCAGTCCCTGGCCGACATGGCTTTTGTCATGAGGCAGAAGCTTGAACATCTGCCCTCCCAAAGTGGCAGCAGCATGATAGATAACAGGCTTGGGGCTATACAAAATGTCTTGGAGTCCATACAGCAAGAAGTGGCCTCCCTCATGGAAAACATGGCTGCCTACCACCATAATGTAGCAGAGGTGTTGAGAAATCAGCAGTTCCTCCTTGCTGCAGTGATGACTTATGTGTTCCCACAAATGGCAGCTTTGGGATCTCTGATTCTACATCGCCATCCCCTGATGTGTGTCTGCCCCCCCCCAACGTCAACAACAGCACCACCCATTGCACAAGAGGAACCACACACATCAGGGAATGAAGATGTGGAAGGAATAACACTCACACGCTAAACCGCCCAGTAGCTGCAATCTGTGCCACATGGACAGTATCTCCTTAGTTCTGTTATTAAGATCATGCCAGTGTTGTGACAGCTGCCAATGTGCCCCCTTAACTCTACCACTGTGGACGTATCGTCTATGGACTGTCATTGTCTCAATTCCTACCTATTGACAATTTGGACATCTCCTCACTACTGGACACTTCTCCTACGTGTCTCATGACATGTCCCTCACCCTTGGAATCTGAATGTGCAGCAAATGGCTCAGGATCTCTGATGGGGTCAGTGAACTGGACATTGTCCTTCTTTGAAATCTAAACTTGCACATGTCAATAAGTCACCATAATCACATGTATCATGCACTTCTTTCAGTATTAAATCAACTCATATAAATGTCTGCATTGTGTGAAGCAATGTCAATGAGAACAGAACCAAATGACATGTGTGGCTTACTGTCAGGCACAAAGGCACACACTAGGTCTCAAACATAATAAAGGTGACCAATTGAACTGTGGACTACAAACAACTTACTGAGCCCCCCAAGCATGTATTGAACATATATCCATGCAAGTTGACATATGGTGTGAATGGTTCAGAACTCAAGTGTCAGGAAATTTCCCTGATGCTTGTACCAATACAACAAATATGTGAGGAACTGAAAAGCATAGTTAAGGCTCTGACAGGCAGATGTCAATGTGCCAGTATCCATACCCCAAATAAGGTGGAGTTTAATGTGCTACACTTTTCTAAAATGATTGTGACAGACCATAGCAATGACAATTGATGTTGCATCATTACCTGTCAAAAATATTGTATCCATACACAATCTGAGTGTCAGGAACTGCACTGAAAACTGTCTTAAGTAGCTGATGTCATAGTGTTGCCAATCAGACAGCTCCTTGGTCATTGGGGATACACATAGTAATACATGCAAATTAATACTGAATGCATACCTGAAGGCTTTTCGCTAACTTGGCCAGTGCAGACATGAGAACACTCAGAGAGTCAATCATCACGGACACCTAATTGTAAAAACGTATTGGAATTATTGGTACCCAAAAAGACAACTTATTAAAAACCGAAACTAAGCTAACCTACACTAACTTAACTTAACTTAACCCTACAGCTATCTATCCTAATCTAAACTTAACTTATACACATAACGCCAGTCAATAAACATTGTCCCCCCCACTCCCCTTATGAGACAATAGACATGCAGGACAACATGAACTAAAGCTACACATATAATAACTAATCCTATGTCCTAAACACATTTCTTTAAAAAATATATTAATAACAATATAGATATATATTTTTGTAAATTATTATTTGGTTTATTTTTTTTAACATATACCCCTAAACATAACCCCCACCAAACCACCGCCCCAAACAAAAACAGTGCCTAAATACCACCCTCCAAACTACATTAACTATATCCTACAACTAACCTACCTATCCTACCAAAACTATGTCTACCCCCTAAAACCCAAGGTCTGCACACCAGTGCTTGATCTGGTGGTCTGTGCGCTCCACCTTGAAGATCCTGTGCAGCTGGAACAGCACCTTCCCACAGCGCAGCTTCCTGGCCTCCATAGGGTAGCCCATGATTACACGGCCACCCATTTTCAACATATCGGGGAGGTAGTCGCACACTAATTAGATGAACCTCCCAGTTCATCAGGACTCATGAGCTGTGGCTTTCCCTTGTCAGACATTCTGCTGTCTCCCTCTACAGCAACCAATAACACACACAAAAAGTCTATAATAACTCCACCTAACCCCAACTACCCCAACAAACTTCACTACACCAAGACACAGACCCGACAATACAAATACAATGAAAGGACAATAACACTACACAAAACTTACAAATACAACAAATAGGACTGAACAGCAGCAGGATACAACACAAAACCTCTCAGCAACCACCACTCCTCAAAGAGCACCAGCTCCACACAACCATTCTCCACCACAGACAAAAAGACTGTAAAGTAAAAGTGAAAGTAAATTCACTTTACCATGTGTGCAACAAGGAGATCCTGTTACCTCACTTCCTGGGCATATGAGTCACGTTTTCTGGTATGTGTAGGTTTTTTTATACCTGATGCCCATTCATGGATTTTTTTCCATGAAGGCTGACAAGGCCTGTCGACTTGCAATTGATGGCTGGGGCATTTTTGGCATGTAAGATGTTTGTAGGACAATGTTTTATGTCAAACATTTTGATACATACCGGGCATGTGTGGATTCTGGAGAGAAGGCTGAGACCGCAGGACAGTTTAGACGTGCATGGTACCAGGCATCATTTTAGTGATTTGCAATGTATTTAATATGTGTTAAACATTTTTGACGCATGACGTCCATGCGATGATATTGGTGGAAAGGCTGACAGTGCACCCACATTCACATTCATTGTTACAGGGCCTATGCATCTATGTAGTTTGTATGGTTCGGCTACATGTGTGTGCATGTGCATATCATTGTGTAATGGTAACATAGGAATGTGTTACCACATGTTTGGATGTGTGTGTGGTGAATGCGAGGACTGATACTGTTTGCAAATGTGCCTGTGTATGAAGACTTTTTGCCACATACATGTTTACACATGAGTACTGAATGTACATAAGTGGTGCTTCTCATGTAGTGGGTCTACCGCATTGTCATTGCTGCATTCCGACTGTACGTCACTATACACGACATAAGATGGGAAGGGTCATGTGCAATACATGTTTAGGCATATCATACCCTTAACAAATCTTCAGCAAAGGATGCTGTTAACTAAGGCCGGGATAAGACACTGTAAGCCATGTGAACACTCTGGTGTGTTGTGAGGAGCAGACTTAATGATGCAGAGCAACACATGTAACATATGATTCCCCATGCATGCAAAATGTTGGAGATGGTGTGCTGACATGTGTCATTGTTGGTATTTATTTGACATGTTTCTTTTGTGGAAATATATGTATTGTGTCTGATAAGTGCTGCAGGATACAGTGGTGTGTTTATGGTTTGTACACATACCAAATCTCTAGCCCAGCTATCTTATATGTAGACCAGTGTTCCAAAGCTGTGTACTCAGATCTGTGTAGAACAGGTTTCACAATGGGGGGACATTTGTACAGGTCATGATAAGATGTAAGTTTTCATGTGACACATACACACATTATCATGTCAATCGTACTAATTTGCCCATCCGCAAATTGATAGCACCAAGTCTGGTCCACCTAGGTGGTATATGTGTGGTACATGTAGGTATTTTGTGTAAACAACATACATTTTCAATGTTCAATTACACAAATGTTGATGTTTTTGGCAGATAGATGAAATTGAATACAATCTGTATGGCAGTGATGGCACCCTAGTCATCATTGCTCCAGTGGCAATTTGAATGGCCATAGAGGGCCATTTTTGCATGTATTAACACCGGATGACAGTGGTCGTCTCAGCCAAGTTCACTGTGCGCAATTAGCAGGCCCCTGACTCTGTCAAGGTTCAATGTAGCCTACTCAGGGTTTTTTTAGGGGCCGTTGGGTCGTGATCTGCCATCCTCATGATGGATCATCAGCACTGTGATGTCCCCTGTAGACATACTCCTGCACATCTGTGATCTCATGGCCAAGTATGTGTTGTTACCTTTGCAGTACTTGATGTCAGGCTTGCCCTATCTTATACTGGGGACTGGCAGCTTGTTTGTTTAGGACCTGTCTCATCAATTCCCATGGTTACACATGATTTGCCATAAATCTGTGTGGTTATTCCTAGGATGCTTGGTTAGGTCATTGATAGTTTGTGGAACTGGGTCTTGTCTGTAGACCCAGGGTCCTCCCTGGACTTCCCTTCTTTGTGGAAGACCACTATGGCTCTTCTCATACATCTGCGTCAGGTGTGAGGCATGTTAAGTGTCTGTCAACTTATAGGGTTCCATTGTTTCCCCGTTGGGCCCTGATGCTTTGCCGGTCTTCACATCCCTGAGGGCTCTTACTATTTCCTCCAGGGAAAGTGCGTCTTTTAAGGCTTCCCTATCCTTTGTAGTGAGGCTTGGGTGGGGGATGTCACCCAGGAGCTCACCTGCTTTGCATTTTGTGGCAAAATACCTTACATGATCGAATTCCCCATAGTAGTGAGCAAACATTTGGGCTATGGTTTGTCCACCACTAGCAAGGATCCCATCTATCCACTTCCTCATAGCTGTCCGGTCAGGCCAAAAGATTTTCCTGTCTTGTCCCCCATTACATTGATGTAGTGCTGTGTTGCCCTGAGGTGCATATTTGCAGCTTCATAGGCCACGTCTCAGTATACATTTTGCTTCAGAGCTAGGAAGTGGGCTCCTCAGATCACTTCTCATCAGGTAAACTGGCCTCAAGGGACAATAACTCACGTTGAAGAGCCTTCAATTTGGTTTTTTTTTAGTTTTTTTCCCATGCACCATCATGATGAGACCCACTCTCTTGACTACTGTCTCATAGGCCACTGTTAGGAATGGGGTCTCTGGTTGGCAGTCAGTTTGCACTCTGTCCAAGCAGGTACCCTCACTCTAGTCAGGGCAATGGAGATACACACTTAAGATAAACCCTGCTCACCCCCTTAGTAGCTTGGCACAAGCAGTCAGGCTTATCTCAAAGGCAATGTATAAAGTATGTGTACCAACACACACAGTAATACAGTGAAAACACTACAAAATGGACACAAGATAAAAATGACAAAAATGCAACATACATGAGTGAAGTCATGAATTTTAAAAATAATAGAATACTACTCTATAGAAAACAATGGAAACATTGTTGTTACACAAAGTACCTGGTTTGTGTCAAAAATAAAGCCGCACAGGTGAGCGTGCGTTGGAAAAGTCAGCGATGCGTGGAATCCTTACTCGCAAGTGAGGCCGTGCATCGTTTCTTCCCTGGTTGGGTAGGAAATGCGTTGTTTTTCTTTCTCACAATAGAGCAATGCATCGATTTCTGGATAGGGCACCTCGGATCCAAGCAGGTTCATGATGATTTTGACGCCCAGTAACGATGCATGAGAAATCAGGCCGCACGATGTTGGAAAACCTCGCTGCGTGGGGTTTGTGTCATTTTCAGCGGGTATTTGCGTAGTTTCTCGATTTCCCAGCCGCGATGCAGGTGGTACATTGAAATTTCGATTTCAGCCATGAGGCGGGCGGCGCATCATTTTTACAGCTGCGTTGCAAGTGGCACGTCGAAATTTTACCCACATGGCTTCCTGTGCATGGATTTCAGTCCTTGTTCTACCAGTTTCACCGTTCAAGGGCCCAGGGACTGGATAGGGTACCACTTGACAGGGCAGGAGTCTCCGCAGAGAGTCCAGATGCTGGCATAGGAAGTCTTTGATGGCCCTGAGACCTCAAAACAGGAGGCAAGCTTAGTTGAAGCCCTTGGAGATTCTTCACAAGCAGGAATATACCACGAAGTCCAGTCTTTGTCCTCTTTCAGGCAGGAGCAGCAACTGCAGGCTAACCTACTAAAGCACAGTCAGAGGCAAAGGGGCAGTACTCCTCCTCCAGCTCTTCAGCTCTTCTACTTGTCAGACATTCCCTTGATTCCAGAAGTAATCTGAAAATCTGGAGTTTTGGGTCCACTACCTATACCCCTTTCTGCCTTTGAAGTAGACAAACTTCAAAGAAAAGCCTCTGTTGTTCACAAGATCCTGCCTTGCCCAGGCCTGGCTCCAGGCTTACACCAGGGGGTTGGAGACTGCATTGTGTGAGGGCAGGCACAGCCCATTCATGTATAAGTGACCACTCCTGCCTCCCTCCATTCTAGCCCAGATGGCCTGCGAGGATATACAGGCTACACCCCAGCTCCCTTTGTGTCACTGTCTAAAAGGGGTTCACAAACAGCCCAACTGTCAGTTTGACCCAGACAGGGAATATACAAGCAGGGAGAGTCATAAAATGATTTAAGCAAGAAAATGCCCACTTTTTAAAAGTGCCATTTTCAAACTGACAATTTAAAAAACAACTTTACCAAAAGTTGTATTTTTAAATTGAGAGTTCAGAGACACCAAACTCCAGTCTCTATCTGCTCCCGAAGGGAAACTCCACTTAACCCCTTCGCTGCCAGGCCTTTTCCCCCTCCTGTGCCGGGCCTTTTTTTGCCTATTTGGGGCAGTTCGCGCTTAGGCCCTCATAACTTTTTGTCCACATAAGCTAACCAAGCCAAATTTGCGTCCTTTTTTTCCAACATCCTAGGGATTCTAGAGGTACCCAGACTTTGTGGGTTCCCTTGAAGGAGGCCAAGAAATTGGCCAAAATACAGTGAAAATTTCGTTTTTTTCAAAAAAATTGGAAAAAGTGGCTGCAGAAGAAGGCTTGTGGTTTTTCCCCTGAAAATGGCATCAACAAAGGGTTTGCGGTGCTAAACTCAGCAGCTTCCCAGCTTTCAGGAACAGGCAGACTTGAATCAGAAAACCCAATTTTTCAACACAATTTTGGCATTTTACTGGGGCATACCCCATTTGTGCAATTGTTTGTGCTTTCAGCCTCCTTCCAGTCAGTGACAGGAATGGTCATGAAACCAATGCTGGATCCCAGAAACCTAAACATTTCTGAAAAGTAGACAAAATTCTGAATTCAGCAAGGGGTCATTTGTGTAGATCCTACAAGGGTTTCCTACAGAAAATAACAGCTGAAAAAGAAAAATATTGAAATTGAGGTGAAAAAACCATCAATTTTTCTCTACGTTTTACTCTGTAACTTTTCCCTGCAATGTCAGATTATCGAAAGCAATATACCGTTACGTCTGCTGGACTCCTCTGGTTGCGGGGATATATAGGGCTTGTAGGTTCATCAAGAACCCGAGGAACCCAGAGCCAATAAATGAGCTGCACCCTGCAGTGCGTTTTCATTCTATACCGGGTATACAGCAATTCATTTGCTGAAATATAAGGAGTAAAAAATTGCTATCAAGAAAACCTTTGCATTTCCAAAAAGGGCACAAGATAAGGTGTTGAGGAGCAGTGGTTATTTGCACATCTCTGAATTCCGGGGTGACCATAGTAGCACGTGAATTACAGGGAATTTCTCAAATAGATGTCTTTTTTACACACACTCCTATATTTGGAAGGAAAAAATGTAGAGAAAGACAAGGGGCAATAGTACTTGTTTTGCTAATCTATGTTCCCCCAAATCTCCCGATAAAAATGGTACCTCACTTGTGTGGGTAGGCCTAGCACCCGCGACAGGATATGCCCCAAAACACAACATGGACACATCACAGAAAACAGAGCTGTTTTTAGCAAAGTGACTACCTGTAGATTTTGGCCTCTAGCTCAGCCGCCACCTAGGGAAACCTACCAAACCTGTGCATTTCTGAAAACTAGAGACCTAGGGGAATCCAAGGAGGGGTGACTTGCGGGGCTCGGACCAGGTTCTGTTACCCAGAATCCTTTGCAAAGCTCAAAATTTGGCTTAAAAAACACATGTTCCTCACATTTCTGTGGCAGAAAGTTCTGGAATCTGAGAGGAGACACAAATTTCCTTCCACCCAGCGTTCCCCCACGTCTCCCGATAAAAATGATACCTCACTTGTGTGGGTAGGCCTAGCGCCCGCGACAGGATATACCCCAAAACACAACGTGGACATATCACAGAAAACAGAGCTGTTTTTAGCAAAGTGACTACCTGTAGATTTTGGCCTCTAGCTCAGCCGCAACCTAGGGAAACCTACCAAACCTGTGCATTTCTGAAAACTAGAGACCTAGGGGAATCCAAGGAGGGGTGACTTGCGGGGCTCGGACCAGGTTCTGTTACCCAGAATCCTTTGCAAACCTCAAAATTTCGCTAAAAAAACACATGTTCCTCACATTTCTGTAGCAGAAAGTTCTGGAATCTGAGAGGAGCCACAAATTTCCTTCCACCCAGCGTTCCCCCACATCTCCCGATAAAAATGATACCTCACTTGTGTGGGTAGGCCTAGCGCCCGCGACAGGATATGCCCCAAAACACAACGTGGACATATCACAGAAAACAGAGCTGTTTTTAGCAAAGTGACTACCTGTAGATTTTGGCCTCTAGCTCAGCCGCCACCTAGGGAAACCTACCAAACCTGTGCATTTCTGAAAACTAGAGACCTAGGGGAATCCAAGGAGGGGTGACTTGCGGGGCTCGGACCAGGTTCTGTTACCCAGAATCCTTTGCAAACCTCAAAATTTGGCTAAAAAAACACATGTTCCTCACATTTCTGTGGCAGAAAGTTCTGGAATCTGAGAGGAGCCACAAATTTCCTTCCACCCAGCGTTCCCCCATGTCTCCCGATAAAAATGATACCTCACTTGTGTGGGTAGGCCTAGCGCCCGCGACAGGATATGCCCCAAAACACAACGTGGACATATCACAGAAAACAGAGCTGTTTTTAGCAAAGTGACTACCTGTAGATTTTGGCCTCTAGCTCAGCCGCCACCTAGGGAAACCTACCAAACCTGTGCATTTCTGAAAACTAGAGACCTAGGGGAATCCAAGGAGGGGTGACTTGCGGGGCTCGGACCAGGTTCTGTTACCCAGAATCCTTTGCACACCTCAAAATTTGGCTAAAAAAACACATGTTCCTCACATTTCTGTGGCAGAAAGTTCTGGAATCTGAGAGGAGCCACAAATTTCCTTCCACCCAGCGTTCCCCCATGTCTCCCGATAAAAATGATACCTCACTTGTGTGGGTAGGCCTAGCGCCCGCGACAGGATATGCCCCAAAACACAACGTGGACATATCACAGAAAACAGAGCTGTTTTTAGCAAAGTGACTACCTGTAGATTTTGGCCTCTAGCTCAGCCGCCACCTAGGGAAACCTACCAAACCTGTGCATTTCTGAAAACTAGAGACCTAGGGGAATCCAAGGAGGGGTGACTTGCGGGGCTCGGACCAGGTTCTGTTACCCAGAATCCTTTGCAAAGCTCAAAATTTGGCTAAAAAAACACATGTTCCTCACATTTCTGTGGCAGAAAGTTCTGGAATCTGAGAGGAGCCACAAATTTCCTTCCACCCAGCGTTCCCCCACGTCTCCCGATAAAAATGATACCTCACTTGTGTGGGTAGGCCTAGCGCCCGCGACAGGATATACCCCAAAACACAACGTGGACATATCACAGAAAACAGAGCTGTTTTTAGCAAAGTGACTACCTGTAGATTTTGGCCTCTAGCTCAGCCGCCACCTAGGGAAACCTACCAAACCTGTGCATTTCTGAAAACTAGAGACCTAGGGGAATCCAAGGAGGGGTGACTTGTGGGGCTCGGACCAGGTTCTGTTACCCAGAATCCTTTGCAAACCTCAAAATTTCGCTAAAAAAACACATGTTCCTCACATTTCTGTAGCAGAAAGTTCTGGAATCTGAGAGGAGCCACAAATTTCCTTCCACCCAGCGTTCCCCCACATCTCCCGATAAAAATGATACCTCACTTGTGTGGGTAGGCCTAGCGCCCGCGACAGGATATGCCCCAAAACACAACGTGGACATATCACAGAAAACAGAGCTGTTTTTAGCAAAGTGACTACCTGTAGATTTTGGCCTCTAGCTCAGCCGCCACCTAGGGAAACCTACCAAACCTGTGCATTTCTGAAAACTAGAGACCTAGGGGAATCCAAGGAGGGGTGACTTGCGGGGCTCGGACCAGGTTCTGTTACCCAGAATCCTTTGCAAACCTTAAAATTTGGCTAAAAAAACACATGTTCCTCACATTTCTGTGGCAGAAAGTTCTGGAATCTGAGAGGAGCCACAAATTTCCTTCCACCCAGCGTTCCCCCACGTCTCCCGATAAAAATGATACCTCACTTGTGTGGGTAGGCCTAGCGCCCGCGACAGGATATGCCCCAAAACACAACGTGGACATATCACAGAAAACAGAGCTGTTTTTAGCAAAGTGACTACCTGTAGATTTTGGCCTCTAGCTCAGCCGCCACCTAGGGAAACCTACCAAACCTGTGCATTTCTGAAAACTAGAGACCTAGGGGAATCCAAGGAGGGGTGACTTGCGGGGCTCGGACCAGGTTCTGTTACCCAGAATCCTTTGCAAACCTCAAAATTTGGCTAAAAAAACACATGTTCCTCACATTTCTGTGGCAGAAAGTTCTGGAATCTGAGAGGAGCCACAAATTTCCTTCCACCCAGCGTTCCCCCATGTCTCCCGATAAAAATGATACCTCACTTGTGTGGGTAGGCCTAGCGCCCGCGACAGGATATGCCCCAAAACACAACGTGGACATATCACAGAAAACAGAGCTGTTTTTAGCAAAGTGACTACCTGTAGATTTTGGCCTCTAGCTCAGCCGCCACCTAGGGAAACCTACCAAACCTGTGCATTTCTGAAAACTAGAGACCTAGGGGAATCCAAGGAGGGGTGACTTGCGGGGCTCGGACTAGGTTCTATTACCCAGAATCCTTTGCAAACCTCAAAATTTGGCTAAAAAAACACATGTTCCTCACATTTCTGTGGCAGACAGTTCTGGAATCTGAGAGGAGCCACAAATTTCCTTCCACCCAGCGTTCCCCCATGTCTCCCGATAAAAATGATACCTCACTTGTGTGGGTAGGCCTAGCGCCCGCGACAGGATATGCCCCAAAACACAACGTGGACATATCACAGAAAACAGAGCTGTTTTTAGCAAAGTGACTACCTGTAGATTTTGGCCTCTAGCTCAGCCGCCACCTAGGGAAACCTACCAAACCTGTGCATTTCTGAAAACTAGAGACATAGGGGAATCCAAGGAGGGGTGACTTGCGGGGCTCGGACCAGGTTCTGTTACCCAGAATCCTTTGCAAATCTCAAAATTTGGCTAAAAAAACACATGTTCCTCACATTTCTGTGGCAGAAAGTTCTGGAATCTGAGAGGAGCCACAAATTTCCTTCCACCCAGCGTTCCCCCACGTCTCCCGATAAAAATGATACCTCACTTGTGTGGGTAGGCCTACCGCCCGCGACAGGATATGCCCCAAAACACAACGTGGACATATCACAGAAAACAGAGCTGTTTTTAGCAAAGTGACTACCTGTAGATTTTGGCCTCTAGCTCAGCCGCCACCTAGGGAAACCTACCAAACCTGTGCATTTCTGAAAACTAGAGACCTAGGGGAATCCAAGGAGTGGTGACTTGCGGGGCTCGGACCAGGTTCTGTTACCCAGAATCCTTTGCAAACCTCAAAATTTGGCTAAAAAAACACATGTTCCTCACATTTCTGTGGCAGAAAGTTCTGGAATCTGAGAGGAGCCACAAATTTCCTTCCACCCAGCGTTCCCCCATGTCTCCCGATAAAAATGATACCTCACTTGTGTGGGAAGGCCTAGCGCCCGCGACAGGATATGCCCCAAAACACAACGTGGACATATCACAGAAAACAGAGCTGTTTTTAGCAAAGTGACTACCTGTAGATTTTGGCCTCTAGCTCAGCCGCCACCTAGGGAAACCTACCAAACCTGTGCATTTCTGAAAACTAGAGACCTAGGGGAATCCAAGGAGGGGTGACTTGCGGGGCTCGGACCAGGTTCTGTTACCCAGAATCCTTTGCAAATCTCAAAATTTGCCTAAAAAAACACATGTTCCTCACATTTCTGTGGCAGAAAGTTCTGGAATCTGAGAGGAGCCACAAATTTCCTTCCACCCAGCGTTCCCCCACGTCTCCCGATAAAAATGATACCTCACTTGTGTGGGTAGGCCTAGCGCCCGCGACAGGATATGCCCCAAAACACAACGTGGACATATCACAGAAAACAGAGCTGTTTTTAGCAAAGTGACTACCTGTAGATTTTGGCCTCTAGCTCAGCCGCCACCTAGGGAAACCTACCAAACCTGTGCATTTCTGAAAACTAGAGACCTAGGGGAATCCAAGGAGGGGTGACTTGCGGGGCTCGGACCAGGTTCTGTTACCCAGAATCCTTTGCAAACCTCAAAATTTGGCTAAAAAAACACATGTTCCTCACATTTCTGTGGCAGAAAGTTCTGGAATCTGAGAGGAGCCACAAATTTCCTTCCACCCAGCGTTCCCCCACGTCTCCCGATAAAAATGATACCTCACTTGTGTGGGTAGGCCTAGCGCCCGCGACAGGATATGCCCCAAAACACAACGTGGACATATCACAGAAAACAGAGCTGTTTTTAGCAAAGTGACTACCTGTAGATTTTGGCCTCTAGCTCAGCCGCCACCTAGAGAAACCTACCAAACCTGTGCATTTCTGAAAACTAGAGACCTAGGGGAATCCAAGGAGGGGTGACTTGCGGGGCTCGGACCAGGTTCTGTTACCCAGAATCCTTTGCAAATCTCAAAATGTGGCTAAAAAAACACATGTTCCTCACATTTCTGTGGCAGAAAGTTCTGGAATCTGAGAGGAGCCACAAATTTCCTTCCACCCAGCGTTCCCCCACGTCTCCCGATAAAAATGATACCTCACTTGTGTGGGTAGGCCTAGCGCCCGCGACAGGATATGCCCCAAAACACAACGTGGACATATCACAGAAAACAGAGCTGTTTTTAGCAAAGTGACTACCTGTAGATTTTGGCCTCTAGCTCAGCCGGCACCTAGGGAAACCTACCAAACCTGTGCATTTCTGAAAACTAGAGACCTAGGGGAATCCAAGGAGGGGTGACTTGCGGGGCTCGGACCAGGTTCTGTTACCCAGAATCCTTTGCAAACCTCAAAATTTGGCTAAAAATACACATGTTACTCACATTTCTGTGGCAGAAAGTTCTGGAATCTGAGAGGAGCCACAAATTTCCTTCTACCCAGCGTTCCCCCACGTCTCCCGATAAAAATGATACCTCACTTGTGTGGGTAGGCCTAGCGCCCGCGACAGGATATGCCCCAAAACACAACGTGGACATATCACAGAAAACAGAGCTGTTTTTAGCAAAGTGACTACCTGTAGATTTTGGCCTCTAGCTCAGCCGCCACCTAGGGAAACCTACCAAACCTGTGCATTTCTGAAAACTAGAGACCTAGGGGAATCCAAGGAGGGGTGACTTGTGGGGCTCGGACCAGGTTCTGTTACCCAGAATCCTTTGCAAACCTCAAAATTTGGCTAAAAAAACACATGTTCCTCACATTTCTGTGGCAGAAAGTTCTGGAATCTGAGAGGAGCCACAAATTTCCTTCCACCCAGCGTTCCCCCACGTCTCCCGATAAAAATGATACCTCACTTGTGTGGGTAGGCCTAGCGCCCGCGACAGGATATGCCCCAAAACACAACGTGGACACATCACAGAAAACAGAGCTGTTTTTAGCAAAGTGACTACCTGGAGATTTTGGCCTCTAGCTCAGCCGCCACCTAGGGAAACCTACCAAACCTGTACATTTCTGAAAACTAGAGACTTAGGGGAATCCAAGGAGGGGTGACTTGTGTGGCTCGGACCAGGTTCTGTTACCCAGAATCCTTTGCAAACCTCAAAATTTGGCTAAAAAAACACATGTCCCTCACATTTCTGTGGCAGAAAGTTCTGGAATCTGAGAGGAGCTACAAATTTCCTTCCACTCAGCGTTCCCCCAAGTCTCCCGATAAAAATGATACCTCACTTGCGTGGGTAGGCCTAGCGCCGGCGACAGGAAACACCCCAAAGCGCAACGTGGACACATCCTAAATTTTGGAAAAAAACAGAGGTGTTTTTTGCAAAGTGCCTACCTGTAGATTTTGGCCTCTAGCTCAGCCGGCACCTAGGGAAACCTACCAAACCTGTGCATTTCTGAAAACTAGAGACCTAGGGGAATCCAAGGAGGGGTGACTTGCGGGGCTCGGACCAGGTTCTGTTACCCAGAATCCTTTGCAAACCTCAAAATTTGGCTAAAAATACACATGTTACTCACATTTCTGTGGCAGAAAGTTCTGGAATCTGAGAGGAGCCACAAATTTCCTTCTACCCAGCGTTCCCCCAAGTCTCCCGATAAAAATGATACCTCACTTGCGTGGGTAGGCCTAGCGCCGGCGACAGGAAACACCCCAAAGCGCAACGTGGACACATCCTAAATTTTGGAAAAAAACAGAGGTGTTTTTTGCGAAGTGCCTACCTGTAGATTTTGGCCTCTAGCTCAGCCGGCACCTAGGGAAACCTACCAAACCTGTGCATTTCTGAAAACTAGAGACCTAGGGGAATCCAAGGAGGGGTGACTTGCGGGGCTCGGACCAGGTTCTGTTACCCAGAATCCTTTGCAAACCTCAAAATTTGGCTAAAAAAACACATGTTCCTCACATTTCTGTGGCAGAAAGTTCTGGAATCTGAGAGGAGCCACAAATTTCCTTCCACCCAGCGTTCCCCCATGTCTCCCGATAAAAATGATACCTCACTTGTGTGGGAAGGCCTAGCGCCCGCGACAGGATATGCCCCAAAACACAACGTGGACATATCACAGAAAACAGAGCTGTTTTTAGCAAAGTGACTACCTGTAGATTTTGGCCTCTAGCTCAGCCGCCACCTAGGGAAACCTACCAAACCTGTGCATTTCTGAAAACTAGAGACCTAGGGGAATCCAAGGAGGGGTGACTTGCGGGGCTCGGACCAGGTTCTGTTACCCAGAATCCTTTGCAAATCTCAAAATTTGCCTAAAAAAACACATGTTCCTCACATTTCTGTGGCAGAAAGTTCTGGAATCTGAGAGGAGCCACAAATTTCCTTCCACCCAGCGTTCCCCCACGTCTCCCGATAAAAATGATACCTCACTTGTGTGGGTAGGCCTAGCGCCCGCGACAGGATATGCCCCAAAACACAACGTGGACACATCACAGAAAACAGAGCTGTTTTTAGCAAAGTGACTACCTGGAGATTTTGGCCTCTAGCTCAGCCGCCACCTAGGGAAACCTACCAAACCTGTACATTTCTGAAAACTAGAGACTTAGGGGAATCCAAGGAGGGGTGACTTGTGTGGCTCGGACCAGGTTCTGTTACCCAGAATCCTTTGCAAACCTCAAAATTTGGCTAAAAAAACACATGTCCCTCACATTTCTGTGGCAGAAAGTTCTGGAATCTGAGAGGAGCTACAAATTTCCTTCCACTCAGCGTTCCCCCAAGTCTCCCGATAAAAATGATACCTCACTTGCGTGGGTAGGCCTAGCGCCGGCGACAGGAAACACCCCAAAGCGCAACGTGGACACATCCTAAATTTTGGAAAAAAACAGAGGTGTTTTTTGCAAAGTGCCTACCTGTAGATTTTGGCCTCTAGCTCAGCCGGCACCTAGGGAAACCTACCAAACCTGTGCATTTCTGAAAACTAGAGACCTAGGGGAATCCAAGGAGGGGTGACTTGCGGGGCTCGGACCAGGTTCTGTTACCCAGAATCCTTTGCAAACCTCAAAATTTGGCTAAAAATACACATGTTACTCACATTTCTGTGGCAGAAAGTTCTGGAATCTGAGAGGAGCCACAAATTTCCTTCTACCCAGCGTTCCCCCAAGTCTCCCGATAAAAATGATACCTCACTTGCGTGGGTAGGCCTAGCGCCGGCGACAGGAAACACCCCAAAGCGCAACGTGGACACATCCTAAATTTTGGAAAAAAACAGAGGTGTTTTTTGCGAAGTGCCTACCTGTAGATTTTGGCCTCTAGCTCAGCCGGCACCTAGGGAAACCTACCAAACCTGTGCATTTCTGAAAACTAGAGACCTAGGGGAATCCAAGGAGGGGTGACTTGCGGGGCTCGGACCAGGTTCTGTTACCCAGAATCCTTTGCAAACCTCAAAATTTGGCTAAAAAAACACATGTTCCTCACATTTCTGTGGCAGAAAGTTCTGGAATCTGAGAGGAGCCACAAATTTCCTTCCACCCAGCGTTCCCCCATGTCTCCCGATAAAAATGATACCTCACTTGTGTGGGAAGGCCTAGCGCCCGCGACAGGATATGCCCCAAAACACAACGTGGACATATCACAGAAAACAGAGCTGTTTTTAGCAAAGTGACTACCTGTAGATTTTGGCCTCTAGCTCAGCCGCCACCTAGGGAAACCTACCAAACCTGTGCATTTCTGAAAACTAGAGACCTAGGGGAATCCAAGGAGGGGTGACTTGCGGGGCTCGGACCAGGTTCTGTTACCCAGAATCCTTTGCAAATCTCAAAATTTGCCTAAAAAAACACATGTTCCTCACATTTCTGTGGCAGAAAGTTCTGGAATCTGAGAGGAGCCACAAATTTCCTTCCACCCAGCGTTCCCCCACGTCTCCCGATAAAAATGATACCTCACTTGTGTGGGTAGGCCTAGCGCCCGCGACAGGATATGCCCCAAAACACAACGTGGACATATCACAGAAAACAGAGCTGTTTTTAGCAAAGTGACTACCTGTAGATTTTGGCCTCTAGCTCAGCCGCCACCTAGGGAAACCTACCAAACCTGTGCATTTCTGAAAACTAGAGACCTAGGGGAATCCAAGGAGGGGTGACTTGCGGGGCTCGGACCAGGTTCTGTTACCCAGAATCCTTTGCAAACCTCAAAATTTGGCTAAAAAAACACATGTTCCTCACATTTCTGTGGCAGAAAGTTCTGGAATCTGAGAGGAGCCACAAATTTCCTTCCACCCAGCGTTCCCCCACGTCTCCCGATAAAAATGATACCTCACTTGTGTGGGTAGGCCTAGCGCCCGCGACAGGATATGCCCCAAAACACAACGTGGACATATCACAGAAAACAGAGCTGTTTTTAGCAAAGTGACTACCTGTAGATTTTGGCCTCTAGCTCAGCCGCCACCTAGAGAAACCTACCAAACCTGTGCATTTCTGAAAACTAGAGACCTAGGGGAATCCAAGGAGGGGTGACTTGCGGGGCTCGGACCAGGTTCTGTTACCCAGAATCCTTTGCAAATCTCAAAATGTGGCTAAAAAAACACATGTTCCTCACATTTCTGTGGCAGAAAGTTCTGGAATCTGAGAGGAGCCACAAATTTCCTTCCACCCAGCGTTCCCCCACGTCTCCCGATAAAAATGATACCTCACTTGTGTGGGTAGGCCTAGCGCCCGCGACAGGATATGCCCCAAAACACAACGTGGACATATCACAGAAAACAGAGCTGTTTTTAGCAAAGTGACTACCTGTAGATTTTGGCCTCTAGCTCAGCCGGCACCTAGGGAAACCTACCAAACCTGTGCATTTCTGAAAACTAGAGACCTAGGGGAATCCAAGGAGGGGTGACTTGCGGGGCTCGGACCAGGTTCTGTTACCCAGAATCCTTTGCAAACCTCAAAATTTGGCTAAAAATACACATGTTACTCACATTTCTGTGGCAGAAAGTTCTGGAATCTGAGAGGAGCCACAAATTTCCTTCTACCCAGCGTTCCCCCAAGTCTCCCGATAAAAATGATACCTCACTTGTGTGGGTAGGCCTAGCGCCCGCGACAGGATATGCCCCAAAACACAACGTGGACATATCACAGAAAACAGAGCTGTTTTTAGCAAAGTGACTACCTGTAGATTTTGGCCTCTAGCTCAGCCGCCACCTAGGGAAACCTACCAAACCTTCGCATTTCTGAAAACTAGAGACCTAGGGGAATCCAAGGAGGGGTGACTTGTGGGGCTCGGACCAGGTTCTGTTACCCAGAATCCTTTGCAAACCTCAAAATTTGGCTAAAAAAACACATGTTCCTCACATTTCTGTGGCAGAAAGTTCTGGAATCTGAGAGGAGCCACAAATTTCCTTCCACCCAGCGTTCCCCCACGTCTCCCGATAAAAATGATACCTCACTTGTGTGGGTAGGCCTAGCGCCCGCGACAGGATATGCCCCAAAACACAACGTGGACACATCACAGAAAACAGAGCTGTTTTTAGCAAAGTGACTACCTGGAGATTTTGGCCTCTAGCTCAGCCGCCACCTAGGGAAACCTACCAAACCTGTACATTTCTGAAAACTAGAGACTTAGGGGAATCCAAGGAGGGGTGACTTGTGTGGCTCGGACCAGGTTCTGTTACCCAGAATCCTTTGCAAACCTCAAAATTTGGCTAAAAAAAACACATGTCCCTCACATTTCTGTGGCAGAAAGTTCTGGAATCTGAGAGGAGCTACAAATTTCCTTCCACTCAGCGTTCCCCCAAGTCTCCCGATAAAAATGATACCTCACTTGCGTGGGTAGGCCTAGCGCCGGCGACAGGAAACACCCCAAAGCGCAACGTGGACACATCCTAAATTTTGGAAAAAAACAGAGGTGTTTTTTGCAAAGTGCCTACCTGTAGATTTTGGCCTCTAGCTCAGCCGGCACCTAGGTAAACCTACCAAACCTGTGCATTTCTGAAAACTAGAGACCTAGGGGAATCCAAGGAGGGGTGACTTGCGGGGCTCGGACCAGGTTCTGTTACCCAGAATCCTTTGCAAACCTCAAAATTTGGCTAAAAATACACATGTTACTCACATTTCTGTGGCAGAAAGTTCTGGAATCTGAGAGGAGCCACAAATTTCCTTCTACCCAGCGTTCCCCCAAGTCTCCCGATAAAAATGATACCTCACTTGCGTGGGTAGGCCTAGCGCCGGCGACAGGAAACACCCCAAAGCGCAACGTGGACACATCCTAAATTTTGGAAAAAAACAGAGGTGTTTTTTGCGAAGTGCCTACCTGTAGATTTTGGCCTCTAGCTCAGCCGGCACCTAGGGAAACCTACCAAACCTGTGCATTTCTGAAAACTAGAGACCTAGGGGAATCCAAGGAGGGGTGACTTGCGGGGCTCGGACCAGGTTCTGTTACCCAGAATCCTTTGCAAACCTCAAAATTTGGCTAAAAATACACATGTTACTCACATTTCTGTGGCAGAAAGTTCTGGAATCTGAGAGGAGCCACAAATTTCCTTCTACCCAGCGTTCCCCCAAGTCTCCCGATAAAAATGATACCTCACTTGTGTGGGTAGGACTAGCGTCCACGAAAGGAAAGGGCCCAAAACACAACGTGGACACATCACATTTTTTTTATAAAAAGCAGTGCCTACCTGTGGATTTTGGCCTGTAGCTCAGCCGACACCTGAGGAAACCTAGCAAACCAGTGCATTTTTGAAAACTAGAAACCCAGGGGAATCCAAGATGGGGTGACTTGCGGGCTCTGACCAGGTTATGTTACCCAGAATCCTTTGCAAACATCAAAATTTGGCCCAAAAAAACACTTTTTCCTCTTATTTCGGTGACAGAAAGTTCTGGAATCTGAGAGGAGCCACAAATTTCCTTCCACCCAGCGTTCCCCTAAGTCTCTCGATAAAAATGGTACATCACTTCTGTGGGTAGGCCTAGCGCCCACAAAAGGAAATGGCCCAAAAACACAACGTGGACACAACATATTTTTTCACAGAAAACAGAGGTGTTTTTGCAAGGTGCCTACCTGTGGTGTTTGGCCTGTAGCTTAGCCGGCCCCAGGGGGGGGGGGGGGGCAGAAATGCCCTAAAATAAATTTGCCCCCCCAACCCCCACCCTCCCCCGCCGGGAGCGACCCTTGCCTACGGGGTCGCTCCCCCCTGCGTGACATTGGCACCAAAAAACAAATACCCGGTGCCTAGTGGTTTCTGCCCCCTTGGGGGCAGGTTGACCTAAACTCAGCCAATCTGCCCCCAAGGGGGGCAGAAATGGCCTAAATACAATTTGTCCCCCAGGGGAGCGACTTTTGCCTGATGGGTCCGCTCCCCATCTCTAAAAAAAAAAAACAAAGAAAAAAAAGAAAAATTCCCCTGGCGCCTAGAGGTTTCTGCCCCCCCCCCCCCCCGGGGGCAGTTCGGCCTAATAATAGGGCCGATCTGTCCCCCGGGGGGCAGAAATGGCCTAAAATAAATTTGCCCCCAACCCCCACCACCCCCCCGGGAGCGACCCTTGCCTACGGGGTCGCTCCCCCTGCGTGACATTGGCGCCAAAAAACAAATCCCCGGTGCCTAGTGGTTTCTGCCCCCTTGGGGGGCAGATTGACCTAAAATTGGCCAATCTGCCCCCAGGGGGGGCAGAAATGGTCTAAATACAATTTGCCCCCCCAGGGGAGCGACCCTTGCCTGATGGGTCGCTCCCCATCTCTAAAAAAAGAAACAACAAAAAAAAAAACACACAAAAAAAAAAATTGCCCTGGTGCCTAGAGTGTTCTGCCCCCCCGGGGGGCAGTTCGGCTAATAATAGGCCGATCTGTCCCCGGGGGGGCAGAAATGGCCTAAAATAAATTTGCCCCCCCCACCCCCCCCCCCCCGGGAGCGACCCCTTGCCTACGGGGTCGCTCCCCCTGCGTGACATTGGCGCTAAAAAACAAATCCCCGGTGCCTAGTGGTTTCTGCCCCCTTGGGGGCAGATTGACCTAAAATTGGCCAATCTGCCCCCAGGGGGGCAGAAATGGTCTAAATACAATTTGCCCCCCCAGGGGAGCGACCCTTCCCTGATGGGTCGCTCCCCATCTCTAAAAAAAGAAACAACAAAAAAAAAAACACAAAAAAAAAATTGCCCTGGCGCCTAGAGTGTTCTGCCCCCCCCCCGGGGGCAGTTCGGCCTAATAATAGGCCGATCTGTCCCCCGGGGGGGCAGAAATGGCCTAAAATAAATTTGCCCCCCAAACCCCCACCCCCCCCCCCGGGAGCGACCCTTGCCTACGGGGTCGCTCCCCCTGCGTGACATTGGCGCCAAAAAACAAATTCCCCGGTGCTAGTGGTTTCTGCCCCCTAGGGGAAGATTGACCTAAAATTGGCCAATTTGCCCCCAGGGGGGCAGAAATGGTCTAAATACAATTTGCCCCCCCCCCAGGGGAGCGACCCTTGCCTGATGGGTCGCTCCCCATCTCTAAAAAAAGAAACAACAAAAAAAAAAAACACACAAAAAAAAAATTGCCCTGGTGCCTAGAGTGTTCTGCCCCCCCCGGGGGGCAGTTCGGCCTAATAATAGGCCGATCTGTCCCCCGGGGGGGGCAGAAATGGCCCTAAAATAAATTTGCCCCCCCCCCCCCCCCCCGGGAGCGACCCTTGCCTAGGGGGTCGCTCCCCCTGCGTGACATTGGCGCTAAAAAACAAATCCCCGGTGCCTAGTGGTTTCTGCCCCTTGGGGGCAGATTGACCTAAAATTGCCCAATCTGCCCCCAGGGGGGCAGAAATGGTCTAAATACAATTTGCCCCCCCCAGGGGAGCGACCCTTGCCTGATGGGTCGCTCCCCATCTCTAAAAAAAGAAACAACAAAAAAAAAAAACACAAAAAAAAATTGCCCTGGCGCCTAGAGTGTTCTGCCCCCCCCCCGGGGGCAGTTCGGCCTAATAATAGGCCGATCTGTCCCCCGGGGGGGCAGAAATGGCCTAAAATAAATTTGCCCCCCCAACCTCCACCCCCCCCCGGGAGCGACCCTTGCCTACGGGGTCGCTCCCCCTGCGTGACATTGGCGCCAAAAAACAAATCCCCGGTGCCTAGTGGTTTCTGCCCCCTAGGGGGAAGATTGACCTAAAATTGGCCAATCTGCCCCCAGGGGGGCAGAAATGGTCTAAATACAATTTGCCCCCCCCCAGGGGAGCGACCCTTGCCTGATGGGTCGCTCCCCATCTCTAAAAAAAGAAACAACAAAAAAAAACACAAAAAAAAAATTGCCCTGGCGCCTAGAGTGTTCTGCCCCCCCCCGGGGGCAGTTCGGCCTAATAATAGGCCGATCTGTCCCCCGGGGGGGCAGAAATGGCCTAAAATAAATTTGCCCCCCCAACCCCCACCCCCCCCCCGGGAGCGACCCTTGCCTACGGGGTCGCTCCCCCTGCGTGACATTGGCGCCAAAAAACAAATCCCCGGTGCCTAGTGGTTTCTGCCCCCTTGGGGGCAGATTGACTTAAAATTGGCCAATCTGCCCCCAGGGGGGCAGAGATGGTCTAAATACAATTTGCCCCCCCCAGGGGAGCGACCCTTGCCTGATGGGTCGCTCCCCATCTCTAAAAAAAGAAACAACAAAAAAAAAAAACACAAAAAAAAAATTGCCCTGGCGCCTAGAGTGTTCTGCCCCCCCCCCCCGGGGGCAGTTCGGCCTAATAATAGGCCGATCTGTCCCCCGGGGGGGGCAGAAATGGCCTAAAATAAATTTGCCCCCCCAACCTCCACCCCCTCCCGGGAGCGACCCTTGCCTACGGGGTCGCTCCCCCTGCGTGACATTGGCGCCAAAAAACAAATCCCCGGTGCCTAGTGGTTTCTGCCCCCTTGGGGGAAGATTGACCTAAAATTGGCCAATCTGCCCCCAGGGGGGCAGAAATGGTCTAAATACAATTTGCCCCCCCCCAGGGGAGCGACCCTTGCCTGATGGGTCGCTCCCCATCTCTAAAAAAAGAAACAACAAAAAAAAAAACACAAAAAAAAAATTGCCCTGGCGCCTAGAGTGTTCTGCCCCCCCCCGGGGGCAGTTCGGCCTAATAATAGGCCGATCTGTCCCCCGGGGGGGCAGAAATGGCCTAAAATAAATTTGCCCCCCCAACCCCCACCGCCCCCCCGGGAGCGACCCTTGCCTACGGGGTCGCTCCCCCTGCGTGACATTGGCGCCAAAAAACAAATCCCCGGTGCCTAGTGGTTTCTGCCCCCTTGGGGGCAGATTGACCTAGAATTGGCCAATCTGCCCCCAGGGGGGCAGAAATGGTCTAAATACAATTTGCCCCCCCCAGGGGAGCGACCCTTGCCTGATGGGTCGCTCCCCATCTCTAAAAAAAGAAACAACAAAAAAAAAAAACACAAAAAAAAATTTGCCCTGGCGCCTAGAGTGTTCTGCCCCCCCCGGGGGCAGTTCGGCCTAATAATAGGCCGATCTGTCCCCCGGGGGGGCAGAAATGGCCTAAAATAAATTTGCCCCCCCAACCTCCACCCCCCACCGGGAGCGACCCTTGCCTACGGGGTCGCTCCCCCTGCGTGACATTGGCGCCAAAAAACAAATCCCCGGTGCCTAGTGGTTTCTGCCCCCTAGGGGGCAGATTGACCTAAAATTGCCCAATCTGCCCCCAGGGGGGCAGAAATGGTCTAAATACAATTTGCCCCCCCAGAGGAGCGACCCTTGCCTGATGGGTCGCTCCCCATCTCTAAAAAAAGAAACAACAAAAAAAAAAAACACAAAAAAAAAATTGCCCTGGCGCCTAGAGTGTTCTGCCCCCCCCCCGGGGGCAGTTCGGCCTAAAAATAGGCCGATCTGTCCCGCGGGGGGGCAGAAATGGCCTAAAATAAATTTGCCCCCCCAACCCCCAGCCCCCCCCCGGGAGCGACCCTTGCCTACGGGGTCGCTCCCCCTGCGTGACATTGGCGCCAAAAAACAAATCCCCGGTGCCTTGTGGTTTCTGCCCCCTTGGGGGCAGATTGACCCAAAATTGGCCAATCTGCCCCCAGGGGGGCAGAAATGGTCTAAATACAATTTGCCCCCCCAGGGGAGCGACCCTTGCCTGATGGGTCGCTCCCCATCTCTAAAAAAAGAAACAACAAAAAAAAAAAACACAAAAAAAAAATTGCCCTGGTGCCTAGAGTGTTCTGCCCCCCCCCCCCGGGGGCAGTTCGGCCTAATAATAGGCCGATCTGTCCCCCGGGGGGGCAGAAATGGCCTAAAATAAATTTGCCCCCCCAACCCCCCCCCCCCGGGAGCGACCCTTGCCTACGGGGTCGCTCCCCCTGCGTGACATTGGCGCCAAAAAACAAATCCCCGGTGCCTAGTGGTTTCTGCCCCCTAGGGGGCAGATTGACCTAAAATTGGCCAATCTGCCCCCAGGGGTGCAGAAATGGTCTAAATACAATTTGCCCCCCCAGGGGAGCGACCCTTGCCTGATGGGTCGCTCCCCATCTCTAAAAAAAGAAACAACAAAAAAAAAACACAAAAAAAAAATTGCCCTGGCGCCTAGAGTGTTCTGCCCCCCCCCCCGGGGGCAGTTCGGCCTAATAATAGGCCGATCTGTCCCCCGGGGGGGCAGAAATGGCCTAAAATAAATTTGCCCCCCCAACCCCCACCGCCCCCCCGGGAGCGACCCTTGCCTACGGGGTCGCTCCCCCTGCGTGACATTGGCGCCAAAAAACAAATCCCCGGTGCCTAGTGGTTTCTGCCCCCTTGGGGGCAGATTGACCTAAAATTGGCCAATCTGCCCCCAGGGGGGCAGAAATGGTCTAAATACAATTTGCCCCCCCCAGGGGAGCGACCCTTGCCTGATGGGTCGCTCCCCATCTCTAAAAAAAGAAACAACAAAAAAAAAAAACACAAAAAAAAAATTGCCCTGGCGCCTAGAGTGTTCTGCCCCCCCTGGGGGCAGTTCGGCCTAATAATAGGCCGATCTGTCCCCCGGGGGGGCAGAAATGGCCTAAAATAAATTTGCCCCCCCAACCTCCACCCCCCCCCCGGGAGCGACCCTTGCCTACGGGGTCGCTCCCCCTGCGTGACATTGGCGCCAAAAAACAAATCCCCGGTGCCTAGTGGTTTCTGCCCCCTAGGGGGCAGATTGACCTAAAATTGCCCAATCTGCCCCCAGGGGGGCAGAAATGGTCTAAATACAATTTGCCCCCCCAGAGGAGCGACCCTTGCCTGATGGGTCGCTCCCCATCTCTAAAAAAAGAAACAACAAAAAAAAAAAACACAAAAAAAAAATTGCCCTGGCGCCTAGAGTGTTCTGCCCCCCCCCCCGGGGGCAGTTCGGCCTAAAAATAGGCCGATCTGTCCCGCGGGGGGGCAGAAATGGCCTAAAATAAATTTGCCCCCCCAACCCCCCCCCCCCCCCCCGGGAGCGACCCTTGCCTACGGGGTCGCTCCCCCTGCGTGACATTGGCGCCAAAAAACAAATCCCCGGTGCCTAGTGGTTTCTGCCCCCTAGGGGGCAGATTGACCTAAAATTGGCCAATCTGCCCCCAGGGGTGCAGAAATGGTCTAAATACAATTTGCCCCCCCAGGGGAGCGACCCTTGCCTGATGGGTCGCTCCCCATCTCTAAAAAAAGAAACAACAAAAAAAAAAAAACAGAAAAAAAAAATTGCCCTGGCGCCTAGAGTGTTCTGCCCCCCCCCGGGGGCAGTTCGGCCTAAAAATAGGCCGATCTGTCCCCCGGGGGGGCAGAAATGGCCTAAAATAAATTTGCCCCCCCAACCGGCACCCCCCCCCCCCGGGAGCGACCCTTGCCTACGGGGTCGCTCCCCCTGCGTGACATTGGCACCAAAAAACAAATCCCCGGTGCCTTGTGGTTTCTGCCCCCTTGGGGGCAGATTGACCTAAAATTGGCCAATCTGCCGCCAGGGGGGCAGAAATGGTCTAAATACAATTTGCCCCCCCAGGGGAGCGACCCTTGCCTGATGGGTCGCTCCCCATCTCTAAAAAAAGAAACAACAAAAAAAAAAATACAAAAAAAAAAATTGCCCTGGCGCCTAGAGTGTTCTGCCCCCCCCCGGGGGCAGTTCGGCCTAATAATAGGCCGATCTGTCCCCCGGGGGGGCAGAAATGGCCTAAAATAAATTTGCCCCCCCACCCCCCCCCCGGGAGCGACCCTTGCCTACAGGGTCGCTCCCCCTGCGTGACATTGGCGCCAAAAAACAAATCCCCGGTGCCTAGTGGTTTCTGCCCCCTTGGGGGCAGATTGACCTAAAATCGGCCAATCTGCCCCCAGGGGGGCAGAAATGGTCTAAATACAATTTGCCCCCCAGGGGAGCGACCCTTGCCTGATGGGTCGCTCCCCATCTCTAAAAAAAAAAAAAAGAACAAAAAAAAAAAACACAAAAAAAAAATTTGCCCTGCCGCCTAGAGGTTTCTTCCCCCCCTGGGGGCAGAAAAGGCCTTCCCAAAAAATTGCCCCCCCTGGGAGCGACCCTTGCCAAAGGGGTCGCTTTGTTGCGTGACATTCGCGCGCAAAAACAAACTCCCTGGTGTCTAATGGTTTCTGCCCCCCTTGGGGGCAGATTGGCCTTATCAAAATAGGCCAATCCTGCCCCCAAGGGGGGCAGAAATGGCCTAAATATATATTGCCCCGTAGGGGAGCGACCCTTGCCTAAGGGATCGCTCCCCACCTAAAAAAAAAGAATTCATCACAAAAAAACAAAAAACAAAAAAATGGTCCCTGGTGCCTAGAGGTTCCTGCCCCCCCTGGGGGCAGATCGGCCTAATAATAGGCCAATCTGCCCCCAGGGGGGGCAGAAAAGGCCTTCCTAAAAAAATGCCCCCCTGGGAGCGACCCTTGCCAAAGGGGTCGCTTTGTTACGTGACATTCGCGCGCAAAAACAAACTCCCTGGTGTCTAATGGTTTCTGCCCCCCTTGGGGGCATATTGGCCTTATCAAAATAGGCCAATCTGCCCCCAAGGGGGGCAGAAATGGCCTAAATATATATTGCCCCGTAGGGAGCGACCCTTGCCTAAGGGATCGCTCCCCACCTAAAAAAAAAGAATTCAGCACAAAAAAACAAAAACAAAAAAAATGGTCCCTGGTGCCTAGAGGTTTCTGCCCCCCCTGGGGGCAGATCGGCCTAATAATAGGCCAATCTGCCCCCAGGGGGGGCAGAAAAGGCCTTCCTAAAAAAATGCCCCCCTGGGAGCGACCCTTGCCCAAGGGGTCGCTCCCTTTTGCCAATTTCAAGAAAAAAAAAAAAATCCCTGGTGTCTAGTGGGGTTTCAAAAGCCGGATTGCAAGCAATCCAGCTTTTGAAACCTGTGAGAGACTTCAAAGGGAAGGAAATACATTTCCTTCCCTTTGAATCCTCTCGGGGCCTCCCCCATGGGATTGAAAAAGAAATGCAAAAGCATTTCTTTTTCAATCGCGCTGGAAGCTCTGCTTCCAGCGCGATGGGGGAGACCCTGTGACTAATCAGCGCGCGCTCGCGCGCTGACGTCACAGGGGGGGTTGGAGGGGGTCGGGGTGGGAGGGGAAGGGCTTCCCCTTCCATCCCTGACTTGGGGGGGTGGGGGGGAACCCCACAGAGGGAGCGAGAGCGCTCCCTCTGGGCTCTGTGCACAGGACGTAATGGTTACGTCCTGGGCACAGCAGCACTGTGCCGCAGGACGTAACCACTACGTCCGCGGCACAGAAGGGGTTAAAAGGCAGCCCTATGTTAACCTATGAGAGAGATAGGCCTTGCAACAGTAAAAACCAAATTTGGCAGTATTTCACTGTTAGGACATGTAACACACATCAGTACATGTCCCACCTTTAACGTACACTGCAGCCTGCACATGGGGCTACCTAGGGCCTACCTTAGGGGCACCTTACATGTATAAAAAGGGAAGGTTTGGGCATGGTAAGTGGGTACACCTGCCAGGTCAAATTGACAGGTTATAACTGCACACACAGACACTGCAGTGGCAGGTCTGAGCGATGTTTACAGGGCTACTTATCTGGGTGGCACAATCAGTGCTGCAGGCCCACAAGCAGAATTTTATTTACAGGCCCTGGGCACCGCTAGTGCACTTTACTAAGGACTTACTAGTAAATCAAATGTGCCAATCATGGAAAAGCCAATTACACATACAATTTACACAGGGAGCACTTGCACTTTAGCACTGGTCAGCAGTGGTAAAGTGCCCAGAGTAACAAAAACAGCAAAAACAGAGTCCAGCATACAGTCAAAGCATAGGGTGCAGAGACAAAAAAGACAGGGAAGACCACGTGAGTGGATACTCGACTGAAGTGCTGTTTCCCTGAAAATAATGTTCTTTTGTCATTAACATCCATTCTCAAATTTATGGCTCTTGAAGCTATCAAGGGCTCAATATGATATGGGTAGTATTTGGCCTCTCAGCCCGACAGTACACCAGCCACAGTGGAGAATAGTCTGAAATACCCTTTGTTAAGTTTGTGGCCTCATTGACATTTAACAGCTGGGGCGTTGTCATGAGAAAGTGATCAATTCAGGAAAGACTATCATGCACCCCCAAATAAAAGGATGAAGTGCCGGGTTGCTGGGTTAAGGGTACACCATACATCTGCCAGTCCCTGGGCAGTGAGGTAGTCTGCTAATGGTCATCTAGCTGAGTCCAGTGTCCTAGGGGGATGTCAGTGATTGCTATCACTCGGAATGGCATTGTGTTGAGGTCCCCTCACATGATCACTTCCCTATCTAGAAGACTGTGTAGCAGAGTGGTCAGGAGCTAGTAGTACCGAGTTGTGAAGTCATATTGTGATATCTACTGAAGGTATGTTTAAGATGCCCCCTCTCCCACGTCCCAGAGAGCACCTCATAGGGACTCTGTGGATTGGGCCATTTTTGCCAAACGATCAGGGGCCATCATTACATACAACATACAAATGATCAGGGGCAGCATTCTTCTCACAGAGAATATTATTTCTCTAGAGGAGGTGGTATGGCCCACATTTGCAACCTTTTAATTTCCCCTATGATCAAGGGCATGACACCTATTACCTAGGTGCTAAGTCTCTTGAAGGACAACCATATCAGGGGAGTCTGGTTTGATGTCCTGGAGCACCACTCCCAGTTTGAGTTTGTTGCCTAGGCCTTTGATATTCCAAGATACTATCCTTAGGGTTGACATACTAACTTTGGTCATCCCACTGTGTGGTTAATGACCAGAGACAGGACAAAGCTGGTTGGGCTTCAGACTGTGAGAGTGAATATCCTGTGTGTCTCAGCTATGCTGATTGGCCGTATGTTTATTGCCTGAACATTTAATACAACAACTATCCAATAATCCCTCTTCATTCATCACTCCCCCCTTCCCGGTACACTGCATTGCAGATTCCAAACTGCCCACCTCACCAACTGCACATAGCGCAGGTTGCCCTCAACAAACTTCATGCTAACTACTAATAGTCACTACCACCTCCTGGCCCCCACCTAGCCCCTTACTGGAATGTCTTTACCAAGTTGGTGTCTCATATCCTCTCTCTCAATCTTGCCCCAATCACTGATTTAGGTCCATCGCGGGCTGCTCCGGGTGCATCTCCTGTGCCACATTTACTATACCATGAGCCCCTCTCATCTCCCCATGGGTCCCAAGATCCATTCGGGTGATCACGATGATGCCCCAGGCTAGGGGTAATTTGTTTTGACCTGCACCTCCAGTTCAAGTGTTTCACTATTCTCCTTTGCCATTCCACCACCCTGGCCCCTCTTAGTGCAGTCGGAGTGTCTTGACCCTCCTGTCACCTGACCATCAATCCAACCAATCACGACCAGCTTCTGGCTTGATAAAAAAGTGAGTTTTGCATGTTGTCTTTGTTTACTTGTGGTCCCGTTCCCTCAAAGCCTCATCACCTAGAGGTAACTGTGCTGCAGCTTCTGGACCCAAAGACTGAAATTGGGGAAGAAGGTAACCCGAGGTTTATCGATATGCAATGGAGGGGCACTGCAAGCTGCTTGGAGAATCACATCCCGGTATCTGACGTTTATGAGTCTTGCTATGATGGGACAAGTGTGTACTCCAGGCTTTCGTGGTGCACCTGGGGTGGGGTGGGCTCCCTCCACCTAAGAGATTTTTTGAAGAACACATGTTTGAAGCTGTCTCAGGATGAGATCGTCCACAAACAGATCCATGGCTGGACCCTTGGTATTTAGAGGTATCACTAGTATCCATACATTTTTTCTTCAGGGCCAGCCCTCCAAGTCTTCCAACTTTTCTCACAACTGTTCTACTGTAGCTTCACCTCATTTGTCATACGTGGCCACATGCTCACATTTGCATTACACGACCTATGTAACATTCCCACTGACTGTATTTTGGTACTGTGACAACTCATGTCAGCTATGAGTAGAGGGAATGACACAATAAAGCTTTCTATGTAACTCATCACATCTACAATTTGCCAAGGGTCTGTGACTTGTTAGATCATTGCTGATTTACATGCACATTCCAAGTTGATTGGGTGTGATACACGAGGAATTTATGTGTATTGGTCCCTGTATGTCACTTTCTTGCTAATACATGTGAGTGGCACTGAGACTTATGTTATCAGTACTCATGTCTGATATTGTCATTCAGACTTTGCTAGGTTACCTAGCAGACACACACCTACCATTGTATGCACTTGCTAGCCTTCTCATACCTAGCCCATACATCTGTACAGCATACTTCACATATATTTCCTGGACTGCTACAGGCATATGTCAAATCAGCACACTTGTGTGATATGTGTGTGACAATGTATAATATATTAACTACAGACAATGCCTACATTCCATCAACACATTCATGTGGTAGTGAATAATTTTAAAGATGTATGATGTTCCTGACTATTGGGCAGATTAAAGGCAAGTGGCGCCGCAACCAGTGCAAGGCCTCTTTTCTTTCCCTCCCTTGGTATCTACTTTCCGCCACATGTATGCGCCATATTTTAACAGACTGCACACCATGGGAAAGGGTAGGGGGCATTAGCGTGTAAGGTATTTGAAACAATTGATGTACTGTTCAGGGTCAGAGCTAAAATGTTGGCCCTTACCCGGAACAGTACTAAGGCCCTCATTACAACCCTGGCGGTTGGTGTTAAAGTGGCGGTAATATTGCCAACAGGCTGGCAGTAACTACCGCCAAATTATGACCATGGCGAAAAGATCTCCGAAAGACAGCCAATGTACCACACCGACCGCCAGGGCGAAAACAACAGCCACCACAGCGGTAGACGCCTACAGCCAGGCGGAAGTCAATATTCCACCTTCCATTTTATGACCGAGGAAACCACCACCTTTTCCGGGGTGGTCCCAACGACATCAAAAGCCTGGTGGAAACAGAACACAAAAGTCAAACGACTCACCGTTGGATACACAGGGAACAACAACGCCACCATGGAGCCTGAACTGCATGTCTTCCCCATGATCTTCTACGTTCTGCTCCACCACGAACACCAAAGCCAGCGAAGACGACGACGGTGAGTACAGCCGCCTAGCACACAAGGGAGGGAGGGAGGAAAACGAAAGGGACACACACGCACAACAACCCCCCCAACACCATACAAACAATCAGCTCCCTTGCAAAAACAATTTTACCCCGTAATTCAGATGAATAATGCGAGGACAAAGCGATTTTGCAAAAGGGAATGTAATGAGATCAACACAGCATGTAAAATAAGTTAGGCAACATAATAGATATATACATATGTACAGAAAAAGGGACATAGTCCAGTCCACTATTTGCGTAGTGCACATGGCCACAGGCCAAAGTCCTAGGCCACACATGTCACAAGCTTCAACACGGAGAGAACACTGCAGGGGCATCAGTTGGTAAATAGGCAGGCACCTCAGGGGGCTGGGTGGTGGGGGGGCACCTCAGCCGGGAGATGAAACAAGACCACTGGTTCTGTAGGGGGCAACATGCCCTGTGCTTGGTCCTGTGGAGTGCAAGGTCATAGTCTCTCAGGTGGGTGTCTCACCCACTAGTTCTGGAGGGGGCAACATGCCATGCGCTCTTGGTCCTGGGGAGTGATGGGTCACAGTCTCTCAAGTGGATGTCCTTCCCACTGGTTCTGGAGGGGGCATTGTGCCCTGTGCTCATGATCCTGGGGAGTGTTGGGCATGTGGGTGTCTTACCCACTGGTTCTGGAGGGGGCATTGCGCCCTGTGTTCTTGGTCCTGGGGAGTGATAGGCCACAGTCTCTCGAGTGGGTGTCTTGCCCACTGGTTCTGGAGGGGGCATCATGCCCTGTGCTCTTGATCCTGGGGAGTGTTGGGCATGTGGGTGTTTTACCCACTGGTTCTGGAGGGGGCATTGTGCCCTGTGCTCTTGGTCCTGGGGAGTGATGGGCCACAGTCTTTCGAGTGGGTGTCTCACCCACTGATTCTGGAGGGGGCATTGTGCCCTGTGCTCTTGATCCTGGGGAGTATTGGGCATGTGGGTGTCTTGCCCACCGGTTCTAGAGGGGGCATCGTGCCCTGTGCTCTGGATCCTGGGGAGTGTTGGGCATGTGGGTGTCTTACCCACTGGTTCTGGAGGGGGCATTGTGCCCTGTGCTCTTGATCCTGGGGAGTGTGGGCATGTGGGTGTCTTGCCCACTGGTTCTGGAGGGGGCAACCTGCCCTGTGCTCTTGGACCTGGGGAGTGATGGGCCACAGTCTCTCGAGTGGGTGTCTTACCTACTGGTTCTGGAGGGGGCAACGTGCCCTGTGCTCTTGATCCTGGGGAGTATTGGGAATGTGAGTGTCTTGGCCACTGGTTTTGGAGGGGGCATTGTGCCCCGTGCTCTTGATCCTGGGGAGTGTTGTGCATGTGGGTGTCTTACCCACTGGTTCTGGAGGGGGCATTGTGCCCTGTGCTCTTGGTCCTGGGGAGTGTTGTGCATGTGGGTGTCTTACCCACTGGTTCTGGAGGGGGCATTGTGCCCTGTGCTCTTGGTCCTGTGGAGTGATGGGCATGTGGGTGTCTTACCCACTGGTTCTGGAGGGGGCATTGTGCCCTGTGCTATTGATCCTGGGGAGTGTTGGGCATGTGGGTGTCTTGCCCACTGGTTCTGGAGGGGGCAACCTGCAATGTGCTCTTGGTCCTGGGGAGTGCAAGGTCACACTGTCTCAGGTGGGTGTCATACCCAATGGATTTGCAGGGGGCAGGTCACACAGCAGCTCATGGAGGCAGGATTTCATACTGTCCGCCGGCGGTGCTGGCTGCTCAGTGGTGGTGCTGCTGCTGGTTGGGGAGGCTCCTGCCCATCCCCTGCAACCTTGAACGGCTGCTCAGTGGTGGTGGTGCTGCTGGTGGGGGGAGGCTCCTGCCCATCCCCTGCAACCTCGAACGACTGCTCAGAGGTGGTGCTGGTGCTGGTGGGGGGAGGCTCCAGCCCATCCCCTGCAACCTCAGACCATGGTTGGTGGTGGGGGCTCTGTCACAGTTCCTGCCCCAGGCCCCTTGGGCTTCCTGCCTGCTGGTGCAGGCTGCTTGCTCTTCCTGGCAGCTGGGGCAGGCTCCTTTCCTTTCTTGCCTGCTGGGGCAGGCTCCTTGGTCTTTCTGGTAGCTGGTGTAGGCTCCTTTCCTTTCAGGACATGTGGCCTGGATCCTTTTCCACCACAAGTGGGTGTGGTGACGACTGGGCCCGGGGACTGTGTGGCTGAGGTCCTTGGCTGGGTTCTTCCTACCCTGCCCATACATGCAGAAGGGGGGGGAGGGGGAAGGAAGAGGTCAATGGTGGATAGGAACAGTTTTTTAGGGACATTAGGCCAGGAAGAGGGAGAAGGAATGGGAGTCGAGGATGAGGGAGTGGTTGTTAGTGGTGTCTGTCTGCTGGATTTGGGTGCAGGTGCATGGGCTGTATGCTGTTGTGAGGTGGATGGCTCTTGGGTGTCTGAGTGCTTGCGTTTGTGTACCTTAGGAGTGGGGGGACAGACAGAGTGGGAGAGGACACAGGGGACGTGTGCATGGCTGTTGTGGAGGTGTCTGCCAATGAGGTGTGTGTTCTGCTAGGTGTGGTGATGATGCTGGTAGTGGATGATGATATAGTGCATGCAGGTGTGGACGAACTGGGAGGAAGGTGGAGGAGGAGGAGGAGGGGGAGACAATGGAAATAGTGGATGTTGGTGTGTCTGTATCTGGATGGTGTTTGTGTGAGTGCTTGTGGGATGAAGTGTGGCGCTTGTGTTTGCCTGTACCACTCTTGTGTGTTGTCTTGTGTTCATGCTCGTCTGGCTGTGTGCTTGGGATGGGTTGGGGTTGAGGAGAATGGGCCTGGGCAGTGGGACGTGGAGGGTAGAAACAGGCACAATGGCTGCCATCAGAGAGGAGGATCTCTGTTGGGCCGCCAATCAAGTGTGAATGCCCACCAGGAATGCATTAGTCTGTTGCATCTGGGCTGCAAGCCCCTGGATGGCATTCACAATGGTTGACTGCCCTACAGAGATGGATCTCAGCCTCCTCACGCAGGGCAGCAGGGCCTGAGGTGCCTGGGGCGAAGGAGATGCCCCCCTTCGTGGGTGAGCAGGCACGGGCAACTCGATGATGGGCTGCTGGGAGGCCGGTGCTGGTACGTACGGGGGTGGCGGCTGTACCTGTAGCTGGGGTGGTCACAGAAGTGTCTGCCACCACTAGGGAGCTTCCATCGGAGGGGGTATCTGTGTCAGAGCTGTCCCCTCCAGTTTCTGCTGTGGTGCTCCACTGGCCCTCCAACCCACTGGTGCCCTCAGCGTCGGTGAACTCTGCCTCCTGGGGGATACAGCTCCCTCCGTTGCTGGTGCCTCTGCTCCTCCGCCAGTTGATGCTAAGGCACATAAGGGCAGGATGACAAAACAAAAAGGGGGGGGAGAAAGGATACACTGGGTCAATGGCTGCACAAACACCACGTTGGCGTACACAGCACCCTCACACACAGGGAAGAGGCCTACTCAATATGCCATAGCACTAGTGGAGAAATAGTTAGCAGACAAGGCATAGGGAGGGGCACACACTGCCAAATGCAGCACACCTGGGGCCCACGCAGCCCTGTCCAGTTATGGATGCCTATGAGCTAGGTAGCAAGATTTTTACTTCTGAACCCTAGCCACCAGGGGACCTATGCTGCAATGTCAGGCCTGGCCTAGGGGCACCCACTGACATATTGTGACTCTGTGGGTGCCCTCTTTGGTTGTATTTGCCCTGGAAGCTTTCACTTGTGTATGTTAGTGTATGGTGGGATTGTTAATTCTCTATGGTGTGCATGCTTTAGTGATGAGTGTCCATGCAGGACTGTGAGGGGTGTCCATACATTGGGAGAACATGCAGGGCTTAGCAGTGGGATGAGTGAGATGTGATGATGGGGTGTGTGGGAAGTGGTGGAGTGATGGAGTGAGGGTGAGGGTGAGGTGGGGGTATGTGTCTGGCATGCAGGTAGAGGGTGATAGAGGTGGAGAGTTGACTTACCAGAGTCCAGTCCTCCTCCTACTCCAGCCAGGCCCTCAGGATGCAGGATTGACAAGACTTGTTCCTCCCATGCTGTTAGTTGTGGGGGAGGAGATGGGGGTCCGCTACCAGTCCTCTGTACAGTGAGCTGGTGTCTTGCTGCAATAGAACGTACCTTCCCCTGTAGGTCGTTCCACCTTTTCCTGATGTCATCTCTATTTCTTGGGTGCTGTCCCACGGCGTTGGCCCTGTCCATGATTCTACGTCCTTGGCTCCATCTTCCTAGCTATTGATATCTGCTGCACCTGTGCTCCAAATAGCTATGGCTCTACCTTGATGATTTCCTCCACCATGACCCTTAGCTCCTCCTCTGTGAAACGAGGGAGTCTTTGTGGTGCCATGGGTGTTGTGTGAGTGTGTAGGTGAGGGTGTGTTGGGGTGTGTGATGTGGGGTGCGTGAGTAGTGTATAGGTGTGTATAGTGTGTGTCTCTGGTTGTGTCTTTGGTCTTGATGTCTCTGTTGGCAATACTTTGTAGCTGTAAAGGGTTGTGGGTACTGTGGGTGTGTGTTTTATAGTGGTCTGGGTGTGTGGGTGTGGTGTGTGTATGAGTGTCAGGTGTGTGTCTTAGTATTGGCCAATGTAGTGTTGTTTTGTATGTGTGTGTCCATTGTGAGCGCAGCGGTATGTACCGCCAATGGTTTACCGCCGTTGAATGTCCGCTGTGGTGATTCATGGGTCATAATGTGGTAGTTCTGTTTATCACTGACCTTTGGTGTGGGGGATTTGTGTATGTGGCTGTATTCTGAAGGATTGGTGTGTGTGTGTGATAATATGGTGAACGGATATCCACCGTAGCGGCGGTAAGTTGGCGGCAGTCAGCGTGGCTTTCAGTGGGATTTACCACCAATGTCATTATGAGGGCCTAAGTGTCTTATTGGTACCAATGGTGTGCCCCCTTTAAACAGCTGCTCTGAGCATGTGTTAAAAGTAGCAGCAATATATGGCACAGTTGTTTTAGTTAGATTGTACTGTACCATTTTGGCTCCCCCCACCACCGGCTGCACACCTCCCTTACATACTTAATGCCGGTCGCAGTCATTTTGTGGCACAAGGTGTTACAAAGTGGCCCAAAACCTGACTTGCACCACTATGAGTTTCTGCTGCTTTGATAGTTGCCTAGTTGGGCCACATTAGTGTAAGATATTTGACACTAATGTAGAACAAGGATGCACTAGGCCTCTTAAATCAGAGCCTATTTTCCAAAGTTGTTTACAACTGTTGTGGCGTAGTCATCCTCTCAGAGATATGGGCAGGTTACAATTGTTATGTGACGGTGTAAAAGAGTATGCCATGTACATTCTGAGTTTACATGATTTTATTAATTTATTTACATGTTGATTCTTGGAGCACAGTTCTATGTGGAAATGTTTTGCACTATTAGTTCTCTTCTGCGTACTCCTGCAGCAGTGATTTGTTGTTTCCCCTCCTCCAGTTGTACACCGTTGTTGTCATCCTACTTAATGGGGACATCTACTTGCACGTCCCGGGGGACATGTGTGCGTAGACAAATGTTGTGAAAAATGACACACACAAGGGTTATTTTGCAGAGAAGGCGTGGTGCTTATAACTGTCCTCCTCCTGTAGGATATAGGCATCTGAACCTTAATTCTGGTTCTTATGTGGACTTCATTGTATTCCCGCTCTGCATCCATTGTAGGATTTCCAAAAGGTGTCAGGACCCATGGCTGGATGCTGTAACCTTGGTCAGCTGCGAAGGAATGTGAGAACATGTGTCAATCATTCACATTACTTAATTGCTAGGTGCCATGGCCCGTTTTTTATTTGAGTGGAGTGGTATATCAGAGTTACATCTGGTATTGTGTGTGTTCCGGTGTGGATGGATGGTTGCGTTGGTCTGTGGTGGTGCACTTTCCGATCATGGGTTGTGGCTTAGGTACCTGGTGATTGCAACTGGAATTATTGTCTGACAGTTTAACCATGCCAAATGTGTGCGGTGCTCTCTGTATTTGAGCCAGGGGACCAAATTTACAAGGACCTAGCTCCTCCTAGCACAACATATGCCTCATTTTAGTAGACACTATTGTGGGCCAACTAGGCAAATGATCATAGTGGCATGTTTGCAAAGTGGCACTACCCATGAAGTGCAACACTTAGTGAACCTTTGTGCCACATTATGCCTGTGCAAAGCATCATGTGTACATGGGGTGTGTCCTTCCATTGGGCAAAAAGCCAAAATGGTAGAGAGTAATATAAGAGGTTCCAATGCATAATTTTTATCAGATACTTTTGACGCCAGCACAGAGCAGGCATAGGTATGTGGCACACTATTATTTTAAGTGTGGCCCTATGTACTGTGCAAGATTTGCACCATACATTTGGCATTTATCCTACACAGTCCAGCAATGACATCCATCTTGTTGACACAATTGCACTTACTCTGCGCCATGGCGTGCCATATATTGACTACCTCACACACATGTTGGGTGTAGGGGGTGCAAAAGTGCGCAAGTAAAGTAGCACTGTTTTAGATGCTGCCAACTTTTCTGACATGTAGCCCTTAGTCCCTTCACTTTAGACCTGCAGAAGAGTGATATAGTGGGCATGTGTACCTATTTTGTGTTTTGTGTGCCATGTAGCAGCTGTAGGGCCCTGTGTGTTGCATATGAATCTCACCCCTTTGCCATTGAAATACCTCCTTTGCACAAAGTGTTGCTGTTGGTTTGTGTGCTGTGAGGTGTCCATTCCTGCACATGATCTTTCATTGATGGTGATGTTATATTTCAATGTGTGCTGCACTATGCACGGGAAAGATGTACACAATGAGTATACCTATAATGCTTTTCTGATATGTAGATGGTGATGGGACCACTAAGGTGGCAATAGATATCAGTGCTGCCTGAGAGTTCTACAGCCTAGTAAATGTGGGGCAGTGCCAATATGTGAGTTGTTTGACGTTTGAATGGCTAATGCCATTCACATAGCAGAGCGATTCCTTGGTAAGTGTTATATGTGAAGAATGTGTGTTTTGTTATGAACCTGTGGACATATGTAGTTGTTTGATTCCAGCTTTTGTATTCATACGGGACATTGCTCCCCCTGTCCATCCAGTGATGTGTCATCAGTGGGTGCCAGGGACTTGCAGATATGGGCGTATGTGAGGGTGATGTGCATTGCATGCACTGTAGTGTGGCATATGTGCTGTGGTCTACACATCTGTGATTCCCTGCCCATGTGTGTTTGGTGTTGTGTTTGTATCACAAGTTTTGTGTGTTGTGTGTGTTATGATTTGTATGGCATCTTACCTACGAGTAGGCCATTGCCATATTGTCCCTCCTGGAATTGTTGGTTTATAGCGGAGTGCCTGAAGATGTAAGCATCATGGACGCTTTTGGGATATTTTGCTAGGATGTTTGGCCTGCACATTGATGGAGTGGGTATGTGTGCAGTTCCTGTAGAGGTGTTCAGTTGCTGCAGGATCGACAAGCTGGACATGGGTGCAGTCTATTTCACCCAGCACATGCGGGAAGTCAAAGGTTTGCTAGAAACCTTGCTTGGTCTCCTGCTGCAGTTCCTGGGTGTTTGGGAACCGGATGTGGTGGGGTGTGAATCTGCTGATGGCGTCCAGGACCTTTGTAAGGAAGGCAGAGAGGGATGGCTGTGAGATCCCACCCACTTGTGCCACAGTCATCTGGAATGAACCTTATGCCAGCAAGAGAAGGACAGCAGGAGTTTGGTAATGGGTGAAATTGCTGTGTGATCCTGCACCCTTGCTGTGATGTCTGACGTAATGTGGTGGAACAGGCATACAATGGACTCCCATCTCAGATGGTAGAGTCTGATCCCCTCTTCTTCTCTGAGGGCCAGGATGCTTGCACACTGGGGAAAGATCCGCTCCCGCCTTCTACGCTGTGTTTGTGGATGCTGTGGTGGTGTTTGCGGTTGGT
Source organism: Pleurodeles waltl (assembly GCF_031143425.1). Classification (NCBI taxonomy): domain Eukaryota; kingdom Metazoa; phylum Chordata; class Amphibia; order Caudata; family Salamandridae; genus Pleurodeles; species Pleurodeles waltl. The sequence goes on along the minus strand of NC_090439.1, from coordinate 1,030,928,359 downwards.
GCGGTGGTGCTAGTGGCACTTGGCGTTGTCGATGTCGTCTTCTATGGGTGCCGAGCTGTAGGAGTAACACTTCCATGGTGTCCAGTTGCTTTCCAATGCTCCTTCTCTGTGTTTCCTTTATGTAGTAGTGTGTGGGCCTCATTTTAACGCCTGGTCTGACCAGGGATTATATTTTTGATGCTAATCTGATTTAGGGGCATTTTTTGGAGCCGGTTCTTTGTGTGTGTCGTTTTTCTGTTGGGTTCTAAATTTGGTACTGGGGCCTAGCGTCATTTTTTAGAACGGAATGCCTACCTTGCATATCATTGTCATTAAACATCGCAAGGTGAGGTGGCGCTCCCAAAAAATGGCGCTAAGTCAGATATTTTGTCAAAATATAAATATGCCGTTCAGTTAGCGCCGATTTTGCGTTACAAAAATGGCACAAACGCGGCACTAACTTTTCTTACATCTGGGCCTAAATGTTTCAAATAGGGCGCGAAATATTGCACAACCCATTTCTAAAATGTATCTGCATATATTGCTAAGCCACATTGCATGCTCAATAAAGTAAAGCCAGCAGGATGTACAGGTAACAGTATGAAAGTTGGCTGCATGTTCCTTTCTTGTTAATTCTGCCCCATACACCCACACCTGACCAACTTTATAGTGTTCTCAACAGATGCATCCATTACTTTTGCACCCTCTGGTGCACCATAGTCATTTACTGATTTTCCCTCTGCCCATGACAAATGATGCATTAGTCCAGTGGTTCTCAACCCGTGGTCTGGGGACCCCTGGGTGTCCGCAAAGCCACTCTGGGTCCGCGACTGCATAGAAAATCAAATAATATTAATAGATTAGGTCCACAGCTTTTAGTAATGACTCAGTGGGGGTACCCATATTCCAATGATGATTAAGTGGAGGCCCGTGGGTTCCAGTAATGATAAACTGGGGGCCATAAAAGTCAAAAGGTTGGGAACCACTGCATTAGTCGATATTCACCTGCTGCCTTCTTACGAATGACACCTAAGTGGGATATCATCAAATCTTTTAATGGGCAGAAATGGTCCTGTGATTCTCCATTCCTTTAGCTCCTTCTTCAGTTTGTGTTCCACTACCTCTGGTAGCTAGTTAGTACATTTTAAATTATCTGACTATCCTGGGATCTTATTAATCTAATCTAAGATCTTCTGGAAATCCTAAAAACAACTTCAGTGCAGCCTCCCTGCCTGGATATTCCTTCAAACATTCACCAAACACTTCAGTATTAACTGGAGTGTGCATCTTTCGCCATAGACTGTAACTGCTGTCCTCGCCACCTCGCAGGTCTCCAAAGCATTTTGCAAGCAGGTGTCTACCTCTGCATTTAGAACACTCATGTTTATAATGACAGAATTGTGCTGGGCAAAAACCTGTATTAAACCCTCAGAATGCTGTTGTTGCAACTGTTTGTCCCCTGCCATATGACCTCATCCCCTGCTGGACTTGACAAATCAGATGTGGTGAAAGGGTGCCTGCATTGGTGCTATGCTGCCTGAAGTGCACCAGCGCTATGAGAGAATAGAAGTGGGCCATAGCTTAGTAGATATAGCATATTTCTGCTCTTTTCCTTTGAAGGAACACAGCACCTTGATGCACTGCATTGCATGAAAGGTTAGTAAATATGGCTCCTATAGTCTATCCCCCTTCTTTACCTCACACACATTTAAACACAACATACATGCATAAAGAGGCAGTGTTTAGCATAGTGGTGCTGCAACCATTGACCTTAGCTATCAGTTCCAATGGCCTCAGGTCAAATAGTAGAACTTTTCCAAGCACATTGTCTGAGAGGACAATGCTAGTGAAAGAGGTCACGCTTAAGCTGTTAGTCGCTAACTCTTTATATTTATGACATTCTGTAGATTGGGATAGCCATTCGGACTAGTGACCACGTTTGTATTAGAGTCAGACAGAAAGGGGGAGGGAGAGAAAGGTAGAGCGAGATAAAAAGAGAAAATAACAGCAGTAAAAATACTTTTAGATAATTGTTTGATAGAATTCCTTGTGGCGTAGAATGTGCCTCAGATTATTACAATTCTAGCAGCGTGTATCATTACAGAGTGAATTCCCATGAAAGATAAAGCATGTCATCCTAGCCTACGGGGAGAGGTTCTGAAGGGCAAAATAAGTGCTGGAAAGGCACTGGTAACATAGAGCACATTGATCACAGCAACAGCATGAGACCTAGTACCATGGGCTTTATAAGGTCTGCCTTGTAAACCTATGTTTATCTACAGATCTTGTGGATCCATCGCAACATGTCATTATATTTTCATCAAACCAAAAGAGTTGAGAGCGGTGGCTCTCCAAATGGAAATCTAAGGCACCATGCAGGATCTGATTGGAACAGAAAATAGTCAAGTGCACCAAAATAAAAGTAGCCCCTATTAATGTATATGGTAGCTAAAAAAATGGGCCAGGTTTGCAAACTGGGGCAAATCTGAGCTTGTGAAGACATGCTGCATATGTGTCTTGTAAGGGGAGAAAGACTGCATGGATTTGAGCTTGCTGCAGGCAATGTTTGTTTCAATATCAGGGAAATCAATAGTAATAACAGGTTCATCCAACCGTGAAACAGACCCACAAACAGCTGAAAACAGGCCACATTCTGACCTTTGACACCATTCCGTTTGTCACTACCTGATTGCCCTGGAGGCCACTCTGACCCTGGTACCATGATACACCTGTCATGTTATTTACAGGAGCTGTGAGGATTCTGACTACAAAGATCACTGTTAAAATGATCCCCAGATTTAGATTTTTCACTTCTTTAGAGTTTTTTCTTTGTTGCAGGCAGGAATGGCTACTAGAGGCAGCTTCTACTGTGTGACTGAGGCTTAAAGGAAAATAGACGGTGGACTCTTTCTGCTCTACATTAGTTTTTGTCAACAGAATGTGTTATTTATGAGACAGGCTTGTGATGTACCTACAAGGCCAGTGCACAGACATCTTTCTCAATTCCCAGCAGTCACCCAAACATGTTAATCCCATCAGATCAACAGTCTTCAAAAACTGTAGCCCAGTTTTGGAGTTGATTGCTCAATGTAAGTCTATTCCCACAACCCCAGACATTTAGGGTCTTACCATTTATTTAATAAGGGAGGACTGCAAACAGGCATATAATTCCTAGCAGCCCCTTTATCTGAGCCCAAGCAGAGGTAAGTACCCAAGAAAAGTAATTTTCTAGTAGGTGTTTATTTTTAGGTAAGCCATTTCAGCCCCTGTCCTTAGTGCAAATAGTTATACTGATTCCAGGGAAACAGAGAATATTTTATTTCTAGGGTTGGAATGTTAGCCAAATAATGGGTACTATCTGCCCAACTGTCCTTTAGTGCCACTAGACCAAGTGTCCTCGTAGACATGACTCCATTCTGCAGCAGAACACTCAGTCCCAGTCTGAGTGAATGAGACTTTAGGGCATTGGACATCCACAGAATGAATGTAACTGCAACACTTTGAACCATTAAGACACTGCTGGATGTCTGTGCTCTACCATTTGCTGAAATTGCTAAGGACCACATCTAGGAGAATTGCATGGCATTTCGTATGGACCAGAACTCTTCCTGGGCATGGTGTTTGAATGCATCGGTCACCTAAGAGTAAGAGTTTCAATAAGACAGGGTGCAGTTATCTTCACCTGTGATTTGGTCGGATCCGCAGACAAATACAGAAAGTACAGCTAAGTGTGTACCCTACAATGCTATCACAATAAAAAACAATTCTGTAGAACAACTGTCCCATGGAAGACTGCCAGGAAATAGGCAATGCTACAACTGGAAGTTAGACTGTAGTGTGAAGAAATATTTGACTTACTATTCAGGGAGATTTCTGTCATTTACCCAGGTCACATTACTTCAAATTCTTGACCTGGTTGTCTGGAGGCCAATACAGTGTTAGCCTGATTTATCCATTTGTTTTCTGTATTTTGTAAGTTTATTGCCAGACTGTCAACTATTTTCTATTCACAGCAAAATAGAAGCATTATTATTACAACCTCCAAAGAATTATTTTCTATGCTGTGCAGCAACATAGAAAATGTCAACCCAGTCATGTTTCAGATCATATCTGTCCATTTAGTGATTCCCCTTAGATTATGGATTAGGTAAGTAAATGTGAAACCATGAAACATGATATGTTCCTGGTGCTAAGAACTAGCACATGTATTCATATATGTATTTAAATGGTATTTGTAAAGCACACACTTAGCAAATCATGAGATAAGTGTAAAAGTCTTCCTCAATGTTCCTTGAACTGTGGTCTAACATCAATGTTTCTTCAATAGCCTTTCATGCGGGAATCATGTTTCAGAGTCATACCTGCCATACTCAGTGTCTCTGGCAACTGTTTGCAGAGAGCAGAAGTTGCTAGTTACTGGAGATCTGTGAGTGACAACCAATCTTGTAAATCTTGTATCTCTGATTTCCTTATAGGACACATGCTTGTGTCTTTTGCTGGTGTCTACCTCTAAGTAGAAGCATGTTTGTTCTCAATGTAGATCCTCGCTAGCAAAGTCCCTTCTGAAAGAATATTTAGGGAATAGTTAAGGCTCCCATCTTTTGCCCAGCCTATATGCGCTATATCTTAGAATGAATTTGGATTCTTGATTCAATCAAGATTCCTGCAACTATTTGGTCACCCTTCCGAACATATGTAAACAGCCAGGGGCACCAAAGAATCGGCCCAGGACACATGTCTGTGATAAATCACAGATCTGGAATATGCAGATTTAGTGAGAATCCGTCAGTTCATATGTGGAAACAAATGATTGAAAACATGATGAAATTGCATGCTTTTTAACATATATCACAACTGTGACCATATCAATCATCTGTGGCATAGATTAGATGTCTAAAAAAAGAACTTTGATCTCCATTGTATATGAAAATTGATAAAGTGGAAGAAAGTCTACTGAAAGTTGATGTGACGTTCCATTTTGTATAGATAAAAAGGCATCTCTGTACCAGAAAAACTGTTTAAATAAAGCTTGGAAAAATGATTGCTTCACCTACATTGATCCCGCCAGGCCTTGGAAGGTAGGATGAATAGATACCTTATTCTCTATTCCTTCAACCCCCTTCTCCTATTGCATGAAATAATAACCAAAAGCCTTAAAGATGGAATTTTGCTGTATAAATTGCACACACATGGGTATTCAAAACTGTCATATATTTTGCCTGGAATACCTTTAACTTGAGATTTTTCTGTTTTATGCGAGAGTTTTTTAGGCATGTTTGTTAACAAAGAGTCAACCTGTCCAGACCTGCAATCACCTTGTTACCTTTCAGAAGATGGTCCTGTTGGGGGGAACGTAGGGAATGGTTATAATATCTAGATGCCCCATTCACCCATCCTCGAACCATTTTTAGTGCAACACCTGTACTGTTAAAGAAACTAGTATCTCCTCTGGCTGGTGTCTAATTTTCACTGATTTCGTGTGTCTGTGCACAATGTCTAGACGCTGTCAACATTTCTGTACGGAAATTCAGCCGAAAGTACAATCTATTGTGTTCTGCGCGCTATGTAAGCTTACCATACTATTAATAATTGCTTCCACATCTGCATAGCTGATCCGCTTGCACAGAGAAAGTGTCTAGATGCTCCAGCGCTGATAAGCACCTTCTGGTACAATGCACTGTACAATGCACAATGTTGCCAGTTTTGCCCACGCAGCGGCCTCCTTCACATTATATGCATTTTTTTTGCAGAAGGCAGCACGATCTTTTATGATTGTTGCTAGTGCGTGTGCCTTGCTTCAGGCATTAAGAGCTCAATGCTTTCTGTATTTTTCATACGTGTGACGTTTTCTATCCCCTTTTTTCTACAGCTGCATGGTACTAGTGAAAAGAGTACTTTAACTTCCCTAATGCTCCCCTATACACAGTGCTTTAAATGGGCCGGTACTCTCCGGTACTGAGTACCGGCACTTTTTTATTTTGAGAGGGAGAGTACCGGCATATCTCAAGAAAAACGTAATACTTTTAATTGGAGAGTACCGGCACTTCTCAGAAACAAGCAGGTACTCTAGTACAGAGTACCTGCACTTGTATTTTTCCATTTAAAGCACTGCCTATACATGACAATGTACAGTCTATATGTCCTACTCTAGTGATGGCGGGATTTAGCCCATTCATTTTCACACACTTCGACTGCAGCTCTGGACAATTCTGGGGAGGATAGGTACACCATGCAGTCTTTGTGTTGAACAGCATGGGTGGCCTGAGTGACTGCCTTTTTGCACTGCTTGACGTTATGCACTGAATTTCGGTTGCCAGTCAGGATTCCTTTATATTTGCACCCTAGGGGGGTTACAGTGCCTAAGACTCTGACATAGTGCACACTGGTTGTCTCTGGATTCTACCCCTCACAATGAAGCACACATGATAAATAATCTCCATACTCTCATGACTTAGGGTGAGAGGTAGGAACAATATAAACCCCTCATCATTAATGATAGATTCTTTTACATGATCAGCAATGGGTCATCATTATCCTTTGGCCCTTGTAGGTCGCTACCGGAATGGTCATGGTGAAGGCCCCATTGGAAATTATTCATACAGGGATCAAAATATCGATGCATTTTGGCATTGAATTTAACAGATGCAAACTGTTGTCCGTTGAACATACTCAGGGCCGGCTTTTGGGCGGTGCGGGCGGTGCGACCACACCGTGCGCTGACCTCAGGGGGGGCGCTGTATTTAGCAATAACTTCCAAAACTTGCGATATAAAAGCACCTGCTGAAAAGTTCCTTGTGCGCTTAGCCTTCAAGAAACAATTAAAATGTCATGATGCCTCTTGTGATTAATGTTCCTGCTAGAGAGAGATGGGAGTTTTGCCTAGTGGCAGCTTTGACTCAACATAAAGCAGCATAGAGGGTTAATATGCCTGCTGCAAAAAACAGAAATATGGGGCATATTTAGGAAAAGTGGCGCTGCACACAGTGCAGCGCCACTTTTCTTGCACCCCTTAGCACCCCCTAATGTCACCATGTGTGCGTCATATTTAAAATACAGCGCACCATGGCAGTAGCTAGGGGAATAGCGTCAGAATTTTTTACGCAAGTCCGGCGCTTTGCAGGATTATGACGCTAATCTTGCAAAGCACTCAGAGGCCCATTGTAACCAATGGAAGCCTCCTTTTAATGCCTGTTCTGAACAGGCATTAAAAGTGCTGGAAAAATATGACGCAAAGAAATCTGACAGATTTCTCTGCGTAATTTTTTTGAGGAGTGCCTGTAAATGGACTGAACAGGGCCGAGATGGCTCCAGGATTACACAGCCTCTGTATTCCGTGTTCACACATTTAATTTCAGCCGTCGCATGTTTAAGAGGAGGTCTTTGGGCACTGGCACCTTTTCATTTACAAATTAAGCACTGCCCTGTGGGGCATATTTGAAAAAAGTGGCGCTGCACACAGTCCTGCACCACTTTTCATGCACCCCTAGCGCTCCCCTAACACCACCATGTGTGCGCTGAATTTAAAATACTGTGCAACATGGTGGTAGTTAGGGGACTAGTGTCAGAATTTTTTACGCTAGTCCGGCGCTTTGCAGGATTAGTGTAATTTTTTTTGATGCTAGTCCTGCAAAGCACCCAGAGGCCCACTGTAACCAATAGAAGCCTCCTTTTAATGCCTGCTCTGAGCAGGCGTTAAAAGTGCCGGAAAAAAATGACGCAAAGAAACCTGGCAGATTTCTGGCGCCATGTTTTGTGCCCCCCATGGGGGAATGCCACCTTTGCATACATTATGCCTGGCGCAGGTATAATGTAGCGCAAAGGGATACAAAGTGGCACAATTCGTGTATTGCGCCACTTTGTAAATGTAGCACAGCGTTTTTGGCCCTTTAACGCCACTTTAGCATGAAAAACGACGCTAATGTGGCGTTAAAATGGCGCTAGCGCCTCTTAAATATGCCCCTATATTTTATGTGGCTAGCTGAGTGGATTAGTAAAGCCAGTCCTTACAAGTGCTTTAAAACACATGAATGTATGTGAAAAGGGAGCGATGGAGAAATGAGGGGCACATTTTCCTGGTTGTAGTGAGTGAAACCGAGGAGGTCATGGGATGGGGGGCACCACAATAAACTGTCGCACAGGGCGCCACCAGTCCTAAAGTCGGCCCTGAACATACTCTAATTTCGAGTTTTTAGATCATTATATTGTTTCATTGTCATTGTCAGCTATTAAACAGCTGTTTACAGCATTTTGGAGCTTGTACATGTTGCTCTGCCTTGTACACACAGGCCTTGGGTTTCATTGTTGTTGCTGTAAACAATTGCACAGATGAAGCTCCCTGCGATTCTTTGTTGTATTGTGTTTAACTCCATCAGTACAATGCTCCTCCAAAAGCTGTGTCTGTTCTTATCCACCAGCTACACTGCACTGTTCATTGTTTCTACTCTGGGTGATGCTTTGTTTTGCTGGTTTCTTACAGATTGCCTATATGCATCTAACTAACTGTCTGGTTTCTTTCCTCTCTTGTGCTGTAGCCAAAGGATGAATCCAAAGCACCAGAGGAACCACAACCAATAAGGAATCCACTGCCATCTGTCAAACCTCTAAAGAACTGCTATGACGTTCTCGAAAACAGAAACTGGGTGGAGGAAGCAAGTAACTACCGCTGATCCTCACAGTGGGTACAAGTTGAAAGTGCACTTTGACTGACTTGTCTTGATCTTATAAACAGAGAATTTGGTGAACCAACTTGTGATTCCATTATGCTTTGGATGTGGGTGTATCCACGGTCTACAGATGAGATCCTTGGATGTGCCTGGAACAGCACTATGTGGTCATGGCTCCACAACCACAGCTGCTAATCACATATCCATGCTTCAGTTGCGTCACCTGCAGTACTTGGTTCAGCCTATTCAATACTGTCAATGTTGACCCTGAAACCAAGATGGCAGCAGCCCTGATAACAGCTACATACACTGTGTATGGTGGCACACCGCAGAGGCTTATTCTTATCAGATCTCCACTGGACAATAGGTGGTAGATGGCACACAAGGTTGATATGACCTGCCATTAAAGGCACCCAGGCTATAGTTTTTCTAGTGTATGGTGAACTTTGTGACAGTAATGACAAGATCACAGTTGGTGAGGGGATGGTGCCTCTTTGAAGTAAAGTTGTTTTTTTGCTACGAGGGTCTGGCTAATTTTTAGAAATGCGCTCAGATTTAAGAAGAAATCTCTTTGTGCTACCGGTTTTAGGGTTCTTGGTTCCAAGAGCACAATTTCCTCTGCATTTGCTCCCACGCCACCTGAGTTGCTTGAGGTTAGTTTCTTTTCAAACAGAGAAACAAGTCATGCTAAGACACCGAAAAAGAAATATTAAAAAGAGCACGTGCATTCATGAACACTTTGTACGTACCAGAAATAAACGTGCACTTGTTCAATAACTTATTGCTTAAACTCAAATGTTTGGCCTAAAACCAAGTGCAGCGATAGCAATGAAGACTAGACAAGGAAAATAAATGTTACAAAGCTAACAGGACGCTTCAGGATCAAATTCGATTAGCCTGCTTGCGTTTACTCTTTACTTTAGGTACGCCCCGTGCGTTGCCTCAACTCTCCACTTCCGAGAAAATATTTGCTCTGAAGAGTAAATGCATCTTTTTGATTTTCATTGTAGCAGCCGGTACAAAACCAGTTCAGGGCTGCCAGCCAGGCCCGGGTGGTGTATTCCTTCGGATCTGCAAGGCTGCTTGCAGGAGAATAGCTGAGTCCACAAAAGCACAGCAGCTGGTTAATAAGTGACACGGGTTCTTATCAATCCATTTTTACAATTCATGTCGAGCCCTCGGGTCTCAGTTCAAGATTGTGTTTTTATCAGCTCTTAATAAGTAACCAATCAAAAAATGAACGGAGTTACTAATCTACCTCAACCCAACGGATGTGCAGGTTTTTCCAGGTGGCTTTTTCAAAATATCTACTGATATACTGACATGAGTCTAAATGTTTAATGCATCTTTCAATTACTACAAAAACAGGTGGAAGAAACAAACTGAATGATGCTTGAGCGAAAGCGAGCAAAAAATATTCATATCTGTGAACAGACGCTTCAGTTAAAAAATCTTAGTTGCTATATTGAATGGAGACAGAAAATAGCTGGGGTTTAGTGGTCTGCACTTGGAATGGATTTAGGGATGGGTTAATCAGGGCCTTGCGCATTGCGCGTAAAGTTGGAGCATCTGAGAAGATTTGTGTATTCTTCATGAGTGGACTGTTTAAATGATGTAATGAAGGGGCATGTTTACAAGGAACTGGCGCATCAGCTCCCATGCGCCAGTTTCCTTGCGTCACCCTGCGCCCCTTAACAACATCATAGTAGCACTATATTTACAATACAGAGACCATGGTGTATGTTAGTAAAATAGCGTTAAAATGTTTATCTCTATTGTGGTGCTTTTCTGGACTAGCATCAAAAATGTTGAGGCTAGTCCAGCAAATCTCAGGAAGGCCCATAGGAACTAGCCTAGCATCACTTTAATGCCTGCCCTGAGCAGGCGCTCAAAAATGACGCTAGAATGGCGGTGTGACATCTTGTAAATTTCACTGTGCCATTTTTTTGGGCCTCCCTGCGGGGGCACACCCCCCTTGCATACATTGTACCTGGTGCAGGCATAATGTGGCGCATGGGTTTGCAAAGTGGCGCAATGCTAGTATTGCGCCACTTTGTAAATATGGCACAGGGTGAGGGCCTGTTTAGTGCCGCCGTAGAATTTTACAAAGAATGAAGCTATGGCAGCATTAAGGGGAGCAAGGGGCTTGTAAATATGCCCCAAAATTCTGTACATTTCACAACAGTTAGTATGTAGCTCCAACATTATATTGTAAAAATGTTAGAACTAGAGTATATGTAAAGCAGTGTAAATTGTGAATTTTGTCAGACTTCCCACGTCTGATTTCAAGTGTATATAACTCCAAATCGCAATTAAACCAAAAAGAAGCATAGCCAGCCCAAAGGAACGAGAAGCTCCAAGTGAAGGAGTAAAACAACTGTAGCAAATCTCAACTACTACACTTCATAAGAGCAGCGTAAAGCTTTCTCCATTTGTAAGTGGTTTGTGCATAAAGGAGTATATCCCACTCACTAACAACTGGGGGAGAAAGGGGGTACAGCGCGCATAGGTGTTTGTTATCTGAAAAGCTGAAAACGTGCACATTTTTGATGGGAAATTAACTAGTCTGTGAACCACTCAACAGTAAACTCCAGGGCACCTGCTCGCAGGCGTTTTCTCCTTTCACGAGATGATGATTTCATTCAGAAGTTATGTTCGTCTGTTTAGATTTCTCACACGAAATTGCTTAACTACTGTACTCACCTGGCACACAGCAACACCAGTACTTTTCCACGTGCCCTTGTGCTTTTGAAGGCTGAGTTTGTCTGAGCACTTAAAAGTTGTTTTTCATCTATTTACGCTTCACCAGTTGTCCTTCACAACAGACAGGAATCTTAAAAACGTTGTCTTGAGTGGAATGTTCCATTTATCTTGAGGGGGCTGTTGACAGGCGCAATTTAATTACACGGAATGTGCCAGGAGCTACAACCCATCAGATAAGAAGCTTGTATGCATGTGAAAATCTTAGAAGGAGAGCAGTGTCTGATTGTGAGGTCACAGACAGCAAAACATCTAGTGGCTATCGAGACATTTGTACGTGATTCAACAATAAAGTGAAATCAATAGCAACAAGCTTTGGCACATTGGCAAAGTCAATCTGTCACGTCTGTGTGATATTTTAGCAATGGGTTTTATCCACACCGCTCAAAGTTACAGCATGGCATAAATTTCACAAAATAAAAAATAACCTTTGACGCAGCCGCCCTTGTCATTCTGTAGGCATGCGCACCATGCATGCACACACCTAAAAAAAAATGACATGGGCTCTTCTGTTACTATTTGTGAGAAAGGACCTCTTATGATATGGTTAGCCCCCCACTTTTTGCCTGGTATTTGATGTATTTCAAGGTTGTTAGTGCCCAAGGCTCATCCTAACCAGGTTCCCTCAACCAGATCTCTTTCCCAAAACTGTTGTGATGCATTGGCACAATTGTCAACACATTTAGCTGCCATTATAAATCCTGAATAAATAGTACCTAGGTACCCAGGGCATGGGACACTAAGGGTAGGCCCCTGAGAGCAGCAGCACAGATTATGCCACCCACAGGGACCATGCATCCAAGTGCATCCAGTATTGTCATTGCAGGCTGAGTGTCCTGGTGCAATCCCAAAATGCAAACTTGACATGGCACGCAACCTGTGTGACCTGTCCACTACCCACTGCATGCAACATAGGTAAGCCACCCCTCTGGCAGGCCTTCCAGCTCCAAGGCAGGGTGAACTATAATGCCTGTGTGGGCATAGATGCACGAGCAATATGCCCCTACTGTGTCCTTGCCAAACATGGGACATAGTAGGTGAACAGAGCAGCCATTTTAAATGCATGTGCTGGATACTGGTGTGTACAAGTTTCACAGCTACATGGTGACCACTCTGAACCCTAGGTTGTTTGGTATCAAGCAACTCAGAACAATAAATCCAAACTTGTACCAGTATTGGATTTATTGCAAAACGTACCCAGGGGCCTCCTTAGAGGTGCCACCTGCAAGAGCTAACTAACCCTGGTATGGTTGCTGGCCAGTCACAACCAGCCAGCCACCACCAAACAAGATTCTGGAACCCTGGAGTGAGAGCCTGTGCTTTCTGGGTTCAGAAAACAAAGCCCTTTCTGGACAGAGGTGTTACACCTCTTCTCCGGAATGTGCACTGCCCTGCCAGCAAGCATCAAAGGGATTATTACTTTTGAAACTGGACCCCAGCTCTGCTGCTAGGAGCAGATGGCCGCCCTGTTGTAAACCCTCACTTTTGGCAGCAGCAATGGTGGAAGAATGCACAAAGGACAGGAGGAGTGGCCACCCCCAGCTTGCACCGACCCCAAGGTGTTGCTTGCGAGGTGGCCTCCATTTAATTTCCCCCATCATGCATGGTAGGGAAATAGCCTATCAGAGATATGGAAGTGACATCTGCCCACAGGAAGTGGTCACATAGAGGGTGTAACCACCCTAAGGTAGATGACCCATAGGTCACTACGAGGGTCTCCCCTAAATGCCCACTAAATGCAGTATTTAGTGGGCATCCTTAGACATGCAGCTCAGAATCTAAGGGCACAAGAAGGTCTGCAACAAAGAAGACTCAAGGCGTGAGAACTGCATTCCTGCTGCACAAAGAAATAGGTGACAAACCCTGCCTGCTGTTCCGAGGACTCGACAATCACCGCTGAGGGGTTGCATGGACATCAGACAGATTCTACAAAACCCCAGAGGACCTCCACCCTTCTTAAAAGTGCCAAAGATCTCCCTCCAGAGTGAAGGCATCATTCCCTGCAACAAAGAAGCAAAAGACCAGTGAAGTCCAGTTTACTGACCGGGCGCTGACCAAGGAACCGGACAGAGCAGCTGGACAAAATTATACTCAACAGACCTGGAGGACAAGTACACATATCAACTACCCCCAAGAGTGGCTCTGCTGACCAGCAATCCACCCTCAAAGTGACCTGGTTCCTGCTTCCCAGGATACATTTGCGCACAGCTCCTGGCTCATTTATTTTCCCTGCACCTGGCCTCCCTGAGCCCTTCATCGGCGAACCAGCTATGCTCTAAAGGTCCCCCACCCCTTGTGACCTCTACACTCCAAGGGGACCCACCAGACTCTCCTTGAAGTCCTCCTGTACATTACTTTTCCAAGTGGTGCCCTGTGATGGTCCTGCACCAGCTCCAGGAAATTTTCATCATCTGCTCCTGCTGAAACCGAGAGCCGCCTGAACTTCCCTGGCTGGTCCACAAGACGTTTTGATGCCCTCAACCTATAAACAAAAGGAGACAATCGTAAACGCATTGCCTGATTCTATATGCATTTTAAAAATGTTCTCCTATTGATTCCTATGGTGCGTAATTATCCAAAAAAAGAAATTTTTTGCTAAACTTTGAAAATCATAACTTAAAAAGTACTTACCCGATCCTGGTCTTAAAACTTTTATAAAAATCCAAAGTATTTTTGTAAATTGGTCTCGAGTTTTTTTTTTGAGTCTATGTCCACATTTATTGATACTGTGAGTATAACAAATGCTTAGCACTACTCTAAGCTTGGCCTAACTGCTCGGCCAAGCTACCATAAAAATTAGAGCATTATGTGGTCTAGTTTTTACCTCTGTAAACCAAGGTGGGGTTGCTTGGACTCTCTGCACAGTGCACGTCATATTTGTACACTATATAGCGAGCTGGCCTCCTACACTATTTGGGTTCCAAACCGAGTTGGATTGGTAACTAAAACGCAAAGTTTTTTTTTTAATTAAGTGGGTGAGGGGAGTGGAAGTAACACAGGGGAGGGTTGGGACAACACCGAAGTAACATGCAGTAGAGTGGAGTAATGCAGAAGCAACACAGGGAGGGTAAGCGGAATGAGGAAGCAACATGAGAGGGGATCGGAAAGCAATGGGTGCAGGGTCTCATAAAAAACAAAGTATTGCCTGAAAAGTAAGCAGTAGAAGCAGAGTCTGCAATCCGTCAAAGAGACTGTAAAGAGGCAAACCTCCATGGGAGGGACACACAAGATTGACATGCTTGGGGACGGATGAGAAGCTTGCAAATGAGAGTGACAAGAAAGCCATCTAGTGGTAAGCAATGGTTGGGCTCCATGCCCCTCTGTGTTCTTAGCACCACTACAAGAGTATTGTTAGATCTGGAAAACGCAAGTCTTCAAACTTTTCTTTGAAAAGAGTAAAGTCGGACAGTTGACAAAAGAGCAAAAGAAAAAAATCAAATTACAGGCATATGATAAGAAAAAGAAACGTCCCTGATTCCAAAAGACAAAAACATGAAGGGCCCCTGGCCCAACTGGCATACTGACAGCGTGTTACACATGTTGCATGGGTGGGTGCACATGAAAACATGTATACCCCTACCTATACAACTTGGGAGGTGAAAAGGTATTTTAGCCACGTAAAATGTGGAAGCAAAATGTTTTGGACAGGCACGCCAACTTTTATATGCAAGGTATTGCTCTCCTTTGTATGCAAGTGTCTAAGTATCATTGACCAGAGAAAGGTTGCAGAACTGCAAATACTTTTAAAAATAATACTGAGTTACAACATTCCCTCCTTCCCTTTAAATAAATGGAAAAGCTAAGCTAGCAAGGTGAGCTAGCAGTAACAAAGTTCCATTAATCCCCCAAAGCAACCCTATGTAGCAAATAGTTCATGTGTAACATACCTCTCAATGGGGGTGTGTTAATGAGACACTTCTGCTTCCAGGGATCCTCTCCCTTTGGTTCCAAACTCTGTGATAAACATCTCTTTTTGGAAACTTGCTTTATTCACAATTGCTTTTTTTCATCTCATAGTGCACTGCCGCAGGAACAAAGACATCCGCAACATAAACAGGCATTTAGCAAAGCCAAAAGATCTCCCCTATGCGAGAACTATTGACCGTGCCAATGTGTTTTAGCCATGTTACAAAAGTTAGAAGAAAAGAGTTATGACGTGGCCAGCACTGGCCTCTTTGTAGTGCTTTTTTTTCTTACTGTGGGTGGGGGGGGGCAACTTGGGCACCGGAGGGATAGTGGGAGGTAACAAACAACAGGAGAGAGAGACCAAGCGACACTGAGAGTGAAAGTGTAGGTTAAGTACTAGAAAGCGGCCACAGTTGGCTGCGTCTTAGCACTTTTTTTCTTATGGCAGGTGAAGGACAACACAGACAATGGGAAGGTGGGAGGTCAAAGAGAAGAAGGAAACTGGTCAATGGAAGGATAAGAGGAAAGAAGCATCATGGACAATGGGAGGTTAGGTGGTAGGAAAGAAGCAACAGAAAAGAGGAGGTGGGAAAGATGAAAAACGGTAGAAGCAACTTGGACAGTGAGGAAGAAGAAAGAAGAACTAACCAATAGCGAAGAAGAAGAAGAAAAACAACACTGGAAACAATGTAGAAGAACAAGGCAACAGCAACAAAATGACAAGGAAAAATAAAGAAAAATAGTACTTCAATCACAGTGCAAGCTGTAGAAGGACCCTAATCAAGACAGTGCAATCAGTACTTGGTCCATGCTCCACACAAGAAAGAGGAAGTGAAGCCGGCACACACTGGCCATTTAGGAGACAGTAGGTAAGAGTGACTTTGAAGTCAACAAATGGTAAGCAATAGGTTGTAGTATATAATATCTCTCTCTCTGCATGCTTTCTTAGGCAAGACCTAAGAGGAGGAAGGAAAAAAGAGTGTCTGAAAAGTAAGCACTCACGTAAGGGAAGTAAAAGCCAATCAGAGAGTTGTTAAGAGGCAAAAAAAAAGTGGTGCATGCTCAGTGTAGTAAGTTATATAGTGCAGATGACTCACAATTGCAAATGCTACTGAGGGCTTTTCTTCTGTGGAAACCTTTTTAGGTCTGGCCAAGAGACACCTTTAGCTGTGACCAGCCCCTAATTTTCCAAAACAATCATGATAAAAGTAGAAAAAACACATACATATACTTACTTGTTCCGTCAGCTGTCTTCCTCTATTGGTCTGTACAAGTGTCATTCACATTTTGCTTCTGTCTATCACATCATTCAACTTCTGGCAGTTGATCAGACCACATCATCCATTGCTTTTCCCACACCGTCAGTAACAGCATTCAACCTCATCAAATGTGCACAGTCAACTCAAAAGATAAGCACTTCAATGCCAAGGCTGGCGGACCATGCCTTTTATGTTTTTTATGTTTTTCTTTTTTTTTTACATACAGTATATATTGAAAAGAAAATACATTAAAAAAGAGGGCCACGCGTTCTGTCTTAGCCAATGCATGTTTGTGATAAACCCTCATAGCGTGAGAAAGAAGGTGAGCGTGCTTGGCAGAAAATCTCAATGAATATGTTTAATATGCTGAACTGAGCCATGCTTTTCTTTCCTTCCTGTGTATTGATGTCTATGTGTATATCCAACACACCAATAACAGTCCTGCGATGGAGACGGACTGCATTTCATTCAACTACTTGGAGGCTCGAGATGCAAATCAGGCTCAGAGACCTTCCTTGTGTTACAGAGCAACTGATTTGATATCCTAATTATTTCATCCCTTTTTACCCATTTTGTACTTCCCACTGCTTCTTTTGCATGGCCTTCACAACCTTTGTAAACTAAAAAATTTCCTTATAGTAGTCATCTATAGGGAATCTCCATGATATTTCGAGTTTCTTGTTGTTTCTGTCCCCTTAGGTAAACCCAGAGCCCCTTGAGAAACAGTCTGGTCTTCTGTGCCATCCAAAGCGAGTATGTTTGGAATAATTCATTTATTTTTCTGTCCCTGTTTAAATATCAGCGGTTAAATCATGTTAGAATGAGTTTGGTAAGGAAGGGTTATAAACCTATTTGTAGAATAGTCTCCTTCCATATAATATCACGCAATTAATGTCGCATTTCCTGTTGGCAAGTGCATCAGAGTTATTCCCCAACACGTTTTACTCCACATACAATGTTTCTGGTTAAGCCACTCTGAGCCAAATTTTGGAAATCGTCAATTATTTAAAATTCAGGCTCTCATTTGCCCTGACTGTGCAGTAAAAGGGTGTATTCATGGCTCTGTAGGCTGCTATCAGCTTCCAGATTACATGTCCCAATGGGTGCTGCTTAAAGGAGAGCAGAGTTCAAAATCAGTTCCCAAAATGTAATCAGACGTCAGTATCTTTTGATCCTGACAGCTATCAAGTAGATTGCCATTGCAAAGGTTGCGCTGCTCTCCCCAACAAAAGGACATCAGTGGCTTTTAGATTTTGAAACATTAGCATCAAGTGCCTTCCATATACAACTGAAAATTGTTAATGAAGTATTACAAATGATCTCACTACATACATTATCAATCTTTTCTCCTTGATTTGGCGTGCTTCGACTTTGAAAAATAAGTTTTTTTAATTTTTTTAAAATAAAAATAAAAACCCTTAGAAATTCACTGAAAATACAAAAGGTTAAATTAATGTTATAGTTAGTTGAATAGCTCTGTGATAATATTAATGTTTTGACCTAAACAAACACCCAGTAATTCACCAGTTATAGTTAGCAGCACTAAATACAACATGAGTCCCTGTCATGCACTGCTTTTGACTTCACATATGACATAATTCATGATATGGTCTATGACATAATTTATGACATCACTGATGACATCTCAAATGACATAACTGGTGGCATCATTAATGATGCCATCAATGCAGCGAACTCTGTGGCCAACACCCCCACATACAGCCAACCCGGGGGTTGGTCACAGAGCCTGATCCTGCAGACCCCAGTCCCAGTGGCTCCCCTCCCCCTTAATAAAAAAAAAAAAAACATTATTGGCCCAAGGGAACCCATCCCCCGAGGCACTTATATACATAAAGGATAGAGGCGCCATGTGGTCTCATTCCCTGGGGCCCAAAGCTCCATCCCCAGGACCTAGCTTGATATTCATGAGGAGTGAGGAAACTGACCCTCTCCCTCGGCTGGTTCTTCACCCCAAAGATCCCAACCCCCGCAGCCTGGTGTGCTTGTTTGGAGAGGGGGCACACACCCCCACTCCCTGGGCCAATTTCAACACTTAAGAACCCATCGCAAGGGGCCTGCTGCAATTTTTATGGGGAGGGAGGCATGGGACCGCTTCCCTGGTCTACTTTGGGCCCAGGGAGCCCAATAAAAGGTGGGTGCTCTAGTGCCCACCCACGGCACCCACCACAGGTTCACTGCAGGCTGTGGGGGGAAGCCCCAAGGCACCTGGGGCTCAGTCGGCTCTCCACATCTAGCAGGAGCCAGAATTCCTCCCTCCCACAGGGAGCAGCATCTAATGTTGCTCCCTGCTGGCAGGAGCAATGTTTAGATTTGTTTCACTGCCTGCATCATTTTGTTCAATATTGGCCCCTATTGGGCTCCCAGGGGCATGTCAAGACTTGGGATGAGGTGCCACACAGCCTTCCTTTCCCTATATGAAATCAGCCCAGAGGTAGGCTCCCCGGGGCATTAGCTAATAAAACGCAGCCCATCCTCCATTTTTCTTATGTTTTTTTGAACCCATGACAGGCTCACGAGATCACAGCATCTTTTGCCTTTTTTTTTCTTTTTTGCCACAGGGGGTCACAATGGGTCCCTCTCATGGAACAAAGGAGGTCAGAGTATTCCTACCTTGCCCCATTTATCTTTATTTCTTTATAACTTTAGGACAAGGGACCACATTCTGATGGATGACTGAGTGAATGGATGTATGATGGGTGGATTGATGGATGGATGGGTGGATGATGGATGGATGGATGGATGGATGAATGGGTTTGATGGATATGTTTGAAGATGGATAGATATGTTTGGATATGGATACATGGATGGATGAATGGATGGACAGAATGGTGATAGACTGAATTATGGATGAAAGAGTGAATGGAAGACAGAATGTAATGGTGAAATGGTAGATAGTGGATGGATGGAAGGATGAAAGGATGGATACTTGGATAGCAGAGAGAAGTGAGCTCTTCTATGGAGGGTCGAAATGACTTGCTTCACTTCTTTGGTATCATAAGAGCTTCGGTTCAAATTGGAGGGTATTTTAATTGTCTGGCTACTCCTTTGCCTTGATGGCAGTGGTAGTCGATATCTTGGAAGCAATGTGCCTTGTTCACAAATGTAACGTGGTCATAAACACGTTTACGACTATATGTATCGTTTATACACTAAGAGATTTTTGGGAGGTGGAAATCCAACAACAACTCTACAGATTCCCTACAGATTCTACAGATTCCCTCCGCAGTTGTAAATCTCACTCAAGAGTTGTTAAGATTTTTTTCAAGGGATGGTTTGCCTTGAAAGTTTAGTAACAACAAAAAACATACGTTTGTGAGCATTTCTCAAATCAGTTCTGGCTGCTTCTCACCCCGGAAATGGTCAGATATTTACGTTAGCACTTTTTCAGGACTGTGAACTGAACGGTTCACCACCGTGTTTTTTAGGACGATATTGTGTGGCTTTCTCCACATGGAAAATATTGTTCTGGTAGCGAAAAAAGTGCATTTGCATGGAGGATCCTTTTCCTGTTGCCCCATGCAGGGTTCTCCACTGTAGGTACCGCAGCACAGTGGAAATAGGAGTCCGTAGGAAAAGTCACCTGATCTTCCCAGGAGTTCACCTGAAAATCTGAGCCTGGCGCAGCTTTACATGCGGGGGATGTTGGGGTAAACGTACGTTCATGCGGCCGTCTCCACCTGTAATTCTCCTATTTTTTGTGAATCAGTCCCAACTTTGTGGTAGGTTGATGTGACGAGCTTTCTAATGTTACATACAACTGTCTCTTCTGTAAGGTGATCGTCCTGATGGATTTCACAGCTGTTTACATGTGTGCCTTAAAGTCATTTCATACTAATACCTACCTGCCTTGGGTTTCCTTTGCTGATGCCAGATGTGCTCCAGCTGGGATGTTAGTCTGTGTTCTGCATTCCACTACTTAGCTGTGGGGAGCAGGACGTGGAGAGGTCAGATTGCTCCATCATAGATTATTCATGCATCAGGTCTGACGTCGCTATAAGGCACCACTCCGGGGTGTGTCTCGTTAGACTTATGTTTCTTCCTTAATTGTCTGCAGTTATATATTCTACGCTTTGCACGAGAACCCGATTACGTTATACATTTTTAGTCACGGGTAGGTTAAGTCATTCACAGGATGTAGAGCTGAGTCCGTGACTCGAACCTGGTGCCCCAGTTCCAGAGTTGGCAGATTAGGGCTTTTTCAAAGTCACAAATACTTAGGGAATGACTGCTTATTTCATAATGTGAGAAAATATTCAGATTTAAATACTAGAAAAACAGAGTTTAAATTAAACGATGAGGTGAATGGTTGTGTCAATTTGTGTTTATAGCCTAAGCATGAAAATGTTGGATATCCATTCTAGTTAATGTTCCACCG
This sequence comes from Pleurodeles waltl, assembly GCF_031143425.1. Taxonomy (NCBI): domain Eukaryota; kingdom Metazoa; phylum Chordata; class Amphibia; order Caudata; family Salamandridae; genus Pleurodeles; species Pleurodeles waltl. The sequence continues at coordinate 1,030,907,396 of NC_090439.1, read as the reverse complement.
TGGTGAGATGGGATAATTTTTTATGCTAAATTTTACAACTTCATTTGTGTTAATATTGCCGGTTTACATGCTGAAGCAGTGTTGTCACGTATGTGAATGGAAATTGCCCTATTTTATAGAGTTTAATGCTTGATTTATTTTCACTGCCAAAATGTTTTGGTTGTGTTGTTATGCCATAGATGTCGGCATGTCTGAGTACCACATGAGTACTTTGTATCACGTGTACTGTATGTTTAGTGAGTTGAGTATGTGTATTGTGCTGTGAGGGAGTGTTCCGGCAACAGATGTAATGTTTAAGATGGTTGCATTATTAAGGCTCCTGTTGAATCAATACAAGCGTGTCAGTTGTTGCGTGCTGATCTTAATAATTAAGGCTCATATTTTGGAAAAATGGCGCACAATTATGCTAACGCAGTTGTGCGTCATTTTTTAAAGCTGGCTCACACCATTCCTTAAAGCCATCCATGTGCCATATTTATGAAATGACGCACAATGGCGTTAAGGAATAGCTAGCATTAAAAAAAGGACGCTAGCCGGTGGGGGGTGGCGTTAGGTGAAATGGCGATAGTGGGCCGAAGGATGTTAGGCTGGTTAGCACCAACATTTCTGCTGCTAATCAGCCGGGCATCATTTTTTGATGCACAACCAGCCAAAAAATGACTCCTGTCTAAATACAGACAGAAGTCATTACCACCACCCCAATGCCCACCACAGGGGACCAGTGTCCCCTGGGCAAGCCCAACATACCCAGTGCCAGCCAGAGGGCCCCATGTAAGGGGCCCTCAATGGCACACCGTACACATACACAAACACTTACCTGCAACTTACCTAGAATGGGCTCTCTCCTCCTTTAGTGTCCCTGTGGTGTGGGTGGTAGTGTTGCTGGGGGTTGGGGTGGGCATCTTTGTGCCCATTCTATGGTGTTTCCCCATGGAAAAGGGCCTACCTGCACTTTAAATCCTGGTGTGACCAGGCACAAAATAATGGCACTAAGAGGGATTAGCGCCATTATTTTTGTCCACCTCCCACCGAGTGTTGTTTCTGCACCCCAAGTTAAATATGGCGCTGGGGGTTAGCTTTATTTTTAGGACAGGAGCACCTACCTTGAATCTCATTGATGAAAGTTGGGTTCGCTCATCAAAAAAATGGTGCTAACTCTAATATTTCGATCCTAGACGGGTCTAGCGTCACGATATCAATGTGGAGTAAAGTTAGCGCCGCTTTAGGGCCAAAATAAATGGGGCTAAGGTGACGCTAAGCTTCCATAAATATGGGCCAAGGTATGCAATATGGAAAATTAAACCTCAGCTTCACCCATGGACTTCAGGTCATCGGTGTATACAGAAAATGCAGTATGCGTGAGCCTTTCAAATCCAAGCTTCTCAATGCCACCCTTCCTGCATGCATTTCCATTTGGCAACAAGAACCAACACATCTAACTATTTCATCCCCAGTTTAAAGAATTTTCACTAGTTTCTCTTAAGCTAATTAATTCAAAAGATATGTATATCTGATCAATTGCATGATGTGGTCCTTTCTAAAAGACTAAGGTTCGTATTTATGAAAGATTACGCATAACAGCGCTAGCCCAGTTGTGCGTAATTTTTTTGAATGCAAGGTAACGCCATCTGTGCACCATATTTAAAAAAAGACACACAATGGCGCTAAAGAATGGTATGTGTCTCAAAAAAATAAGGAATTAGGGGAAATGGCACTAGTGGGTCAAAAATTACGATAGGCTGATTAGCGGCAAAACATCTGCCGCTAGTCAGCCTATCATCATTTTTTGATGCACAAGCAGCCAAAAAATGACTCCTGGCTAAGTATAGACGGAAGTCATTACCACAGCCCTAATGCCTACTACAGGGGACCAGTGTCCACAGGACAACCCCAACAGACCCAGAGCCAGCCACGGGGCCCCATGTAAGGAGCCCCCAGAGGCACACAACACACATACACGTACACTTACCTGGGATGGGCTCCCTCCTCTAGTTGTGTCCCTGTGGTGTGGGTGGGGGTGATGCTGGGGTTTGGGGTGAGCATCTATGTGCCCATTCCATGGTGTTTCCCCATGGAACTGGGCCTACCAACACTGTAACGCCTTGTCTGACCAGGCGTTAAATTTCAACGCTAATCGGCCTTAGCGTCAGTGTTTAGGTCTGCCTCCTAGGTGTGCGTAGTTTTTGCATCGGGAAGTAAATATGGCACTAGAGGGCTAGCGTCATTTTTAGGAAGGGAACACCTACCTTCCATATCATTGTCACAATGAGACACAAGGTGGGTTGGCGCTTCCTAAAAATGGTGCTAACTCATATATTTTGACGCTAGACAGGTATGGTGTCAAAATATATACATGGAGTTAAGTTAGTGCTGCATCAGCATCAAATAAAATAATGCTAAGGGCCTGATTTAAGAAAAGTGTCACTGCCCCTTACTGCCCCCCTAGCGCCACCATGTGTGCACCATTTCTAAGATATGTTGCACCGTGGCGGTAGCTAGGGGAACTAGTGTCAACATTTTTGATGCTAGTTCGGAGCTTTGCAGGATTAGCATCAAAATGTTGGTGCCAATTCTGCAAAGCCCATTAAGGCCCATTGTAATCAATGGTGTGCCTCCTTTTAACGCCGGTTCTGAGCAGGCATTAAAAGTGCAAAAAAAATGACGCAAAGAAATCTCTTAAATTTCTTTGCTCCATTTTTTCGGCCTCCCTAACAGTGGAACGCACCTCTTGCATACATTATACCTGGCACAGGCTTAATGAAGCACAAAGGGTTACAAAGTGGCACAATGCATGCATTGCGCCACTTTGTAAATTTGGAGCAGCGATTTCGGCCTTGTTGGGCCACATCAGAGTCAAAATAAATTATGCTAATGTGGCACAAGGAGGCGCTAGGGGCTCTTAAATCTGCCCATGACTTCACACCACTGACGTAAAAGGAAAACCAGAAGCGATTCTCGCTAGTTCTGAAAAACACCAGATCGAAAAAAGCAGGACTCAACACCAAGCCACCGCCTGTCTGGCCCCTAGATGGTGAAATCTTTCTTCAGAGCACACCAGGCTAGCATTCAGAAAAGACTATGGGGCATATTTACAAGAAAGTGGCACATCAGTACTGATGCGTCACTTTTCTTGTGTGCTACCTAACGATACCATGGCTGTGCTGTATTTACAATACGGTGCACCATGGCAGTCGTTAGGCTGATAACATCAACATTGTTGATGGTATTGTGGCTCGTTGCTACACTAGCATCAAAAATGTTGACGCTATTGCAGCAAAGTGCAAGGAGGCACATAGGTTACTATGGGTGCGTATTTTTAACGCCTGCTTTGAGCATGCATTAAAAATGATGTTAAAAATGGTGCAGTGAAATGTTCTAAATTTCACTGCATCAGTTTTGTGGCCTCCTAGCGCCAGAACACCTCCCCTTGCACACATTATACCTGACGTAGGCATAATGTGGTTTCCTGGCGTGCAAGGGGGAGCAATGCATGCATTGCGCCACTTTGTGAATATGGTGATGCAAAAATGCCTCCTTAATGCCACATTAGCGTAAACAAAAATGATGCTAATATTGCGAAAGGAGGAGTTAGGGGCTTGTAAATATGCCCCTATATTTTTCATATTACATCTCCCATTTCTACTTTCTCAATTTATTTCCCCTCACGTACCTGTTGCTTAATTGTTACTACTGAGTTGTGAAGGTCTTTGATAGTGCTCGTGTATTCTGATATTGGTTAAAGTGACAGGCAGCAGTGAGCAGATGCCATGCAAATGATGGCTCACTCCTGTCTTTTGTTTATTCATTTATAGAACTCCCATGTCACTGTCATTAATGCACCTTACAATCAATTGGATTAATCAATTAATGTATGAATACATTGAAGAGGACACAAGTGACAAAAAGAGGAGTATCAAACAACAAGGAGAAAATTTGAAGGTCACAGAAAATATAGACTCAATCAATCAATCAGAGTTTTGTAAAGCGTTAGGGTACTCACCCGTTAGGGTGTCAAGGCGTTGGGGTGGGGAGGTAGTGAGCACTGGAGGTGGATTAAAAAAGTTGTGTCTTCAGTTCCTTCGTGAAGCTGGGGAGGGAGGTGGTTTGTCTGATGTGGATGGGTTCCAGGTGGTGGCAGCGAGGTAGGAGAAGGAGAGTCCGCCTGTTCTGGTTTTCTGGATGCGGGGTACTTCTGCGAGAGAGAGCCGGGCTGAGCGTAGGGTCCTGTGGGGTACGTGGAAGTAGAGTTGTTGGTTAAGGTAGGCAGGTCCGGTGTTGTGGAGGGCTTTGTGTTCGTAGGTGAGGATTTTGAAAGTGATTGTTTCCTCGATGGGGAGCCAGTGCAGTGTGCATAGGTGTTGCGAGATGTGGCAGTGTCGGGGTAGGTCGAGGGTCAAACTCGTGGCGGCGTTCTGGATGTTTTGCAATTTGCAGGTAAGTTTTTTGTTGATTCTGGTGTAGAGTGCGTTGCCGTAGTCCAGTCTGCTGGTGATAAGGGCCTGTGTGACGGTCTTTCTATGCTCGAGGGGATCCATTTGAAGGTCTTGCGTAGGAGGCGGAGAGGGCAGAAGCAGGTGGAGGTGTCTGAGTTGATCTGATGGTTCATGCTGAGGTAGGGGTCCAGGATGATTCCGAGGTTGCGGGCTTAGCTGGCGGGGTGGGTGGGTTTCCAAGAGGTGGGTGTCCACCAGGAGTCACTCCATATGTTGTGTTGAGGGCCCAGGATGAGTACCTCGGTCTTGTTTGTGTGAGTTGAAGGCACCTATCTCTCTTCCAGTTGGCGACTGCTTTCATGCCCTCGTGGAAGTTGTGTCTGGCCTCGTCTGGTTCGCTGGAGAGGGAGAGGATGAGTTGGGTGTGGTTGGCGTAGGAGATGATGTTTATTCCATAGCTTCTGATGATGGTGGCTAGCAGGGCCATGTAGACGTTGAACAGCATGGGGCTGAGGGAGGATCCTTGGGGCACACCGCAGGTGGTGGGTGTGGGTTCCGCGAGGAAGGCGGTGAGTCTCACTCATTGCGTTCTGCCAGAGAGGAAGGATTGGATTCAGTCGAGGGCCTTGTCTCTAATGCCGGCTTTGTGGAGTCTTCTTATCAGAGTGAGATGGGAGACTGTGTCGAACGCTGCCCAGCTATTAAGTAGGATGGGTGCCTGCTGTCTCTCCCTTGTCCACAAGGGAGCTGGTGTCGTCTGTTGCGGACAGGAGGGCTGCTTCGGTGCTGTAGTTTGACCTGAATCCGGTTTGGGAGATATTGAGTATGTTGTGGCTTTCTAAAAACGTAGTGAGTTGGCTGTTGGCTGCTTTTTCTATGACCTTCACAGGAAAAGGTTTCGGGGAGATGGGCCTGAAGTTTTTGAGGTTGGTGGGGTCAGCCGAGGGTTTCTTGAGGAGGGGGTTGATCTCAGCATGTTTCCAGTCATTGGGTAAGGTGGCGGCAGCTAGTGAGCAGTTGATGGTGAGGCAGAGCTTTGGGGCGATGGTGTCTGCAGCTCTGTTGAAGACGGGAATGGGGCATGGGTCCGTGGGGCCCCCGGAGAGTATGGACTTCATGGTTTTCAGTGTATCTTCAGTGGAGAGGGGTGTCCAGGTGGAGATTGTGGGTTTGTTGGCATCGGTGATTGGACAGGGGGTTCTGCGTGTGGGTTGTACTTGTTGAAACTGTCATAGATGGTCTTGATTTTGTGGTGGAAGTAGGTGTTGAGTCTGTCGCATAGGTCCCGTGAGGGTGGGATGTCCGCTGTCTCGCTGTGGGGTTGGGCGAACTCCTTGATGATGTTGAAGAGTTCCTTGCTGTTGTGTGCTTGTGAGGAGACCCTGCCTTGGATAGCCTTCTTTCTTTTGTTTCTGATGAGTTGGTGGTGTGTGGTGGTGGCGGCTTTGAAGTTGCTGTGGGCTTCTGGGGATTTAGTGTTTCACCAGATTTTCTCAAGGCAGTGACAGGTGTGCCTTGATTCCCGGAGTTTGGGGGTGAACCAGCTGGCTCTCTTTGCGTGGGTGTTGTTCTTTTTGAGAGGGGCTATGATGTTTGTGCAGTCGGTGATCCACTTGTGGATGGTGCGTCTTGTGGCATTTGGGTCATCGTTGCATGCGATGGTGGGTGCAGCAATGGGGAGAGGGCGGTGAGCTGATGGTCAGTTATTCTTGTCCAGTTTCTATGCGATGGGTGGAGTTGGGGTCTGGTGATGGTGGGTGAGTTGAAGATGAAGTGGAAGCATCGGTGATCTGTCCATGGGAGTTCCGTGGCGTGGCTGAAATTGGCAGAGGTTCCTGTAGTGAAGATGGGATTGAGGGTGTGTCCTGACGAGTGTGTTGGCTCTGTCACAATCTGTCAAAGTCCTATGTTGTGGAGGTTGTCTAGGAGGGATGCAGTATTGAGGTCTTGTGGTTTCTCAAGGTGGAAGATGAGGTCCCCAGCAGGGTGTAGTTGGTGGCTGCGATGCCTGGTGTGGAGATGAAGTACGTGATGGAGCCGGCAAAGGTGTGCGGGGTGTGGGAGGGCGGTAGAAGATGGTTCCACTAATGGTGGAGGTCGGGCTGGTGTGTAGCTTGTAGTGGAGGTGTTCCTTCAGGTTAGTGGCTTCTTTGGAGTCTTCAGAGTGTGTGTTCAGGCGGAGGTTGGACCTGTGGACGATGGCGATTCCCCCCCAGGGCGGCTGGGGCGATCTTTCCAGGTGATCTTTTACCCTTGGGGAAGGGCAATGGCGAGGTCTGGGTGTTGTTGGTCCATGTCTCGGTGAGGAATGCGACGTCCGGGGTGATGCTGTCAAGGAGGTCCCAGATTTCGGTGGCATGTTTATGGAGGGAGCGGACATTGAGGAGGATGCACTTCAGGGGTTTTGGGTTCGGTGAGTTGTTACGGGTGGGTTGTTCTGGGTCTTGGTTGTGGTGCAGGTTTGACGGCAGAAGAGGCAGCTGTAGGGAACATGTATGTTGCCTGGAGCTGCATGCAGTTGTTGTTCAACATAAAACAGTTAACAGACAGACACAATCATAGCCAAACAATATATAAAATCATAAAAACGTCTTAAACAAGTATTTCACTCCTTCTCCACATATACAGGGGAGACAAGGCAGAGTTGATACAGTCTCTGTTCAGTGGCGCATATAAGGCACTCAAGCCTTGGCCTAACATAGGGTTGGAGTTATTGTAACCATAGTAATTATCTTACTGATGTTTGGGGTGACAAGCAGTAATGAGATTGCCCTGTGCCTGTGCTAATTGCAGCGTATGCAGGCTTTGACCCATTGTAGGCAAGAAGGCCCGGTGATATATATATTTTTAATCACACGTATTTGGTGTTCTGTGACAGGCAATGCTGAATCATGTGCCAATGGGGCTGCGAAGTAAGCCTTGGTTGGCTGCAGACCTAGGAAAGCTGCAACCATAAATGTTTTGTGTTTGAAAGTGGTTAACTTTGGAGAGCTTTGCTTTGAATGTAGAAATGTGTGGTGTGGAGACAAGTTGACGTGTATGATACCTGGTTTGTTTTTATGATATGTGGACTAGGACAAGTGACTAACTGTAACACGTCATGTCTAGCATGATTGACCATGAGAGCATGGTTGGTTGTTGTGAAGATGCTCCTCCGATTAATGGAAGAACTTACATTGCATCCTTAATTAGGTGGTTGCCTGCCAGTCACTTGTATTTACCTTAATAGTCTGATGACTCTTTTACACAGCTTAACAATGCATGCTGATATTCAAGAAGATTCATTGCAGTGGCTTGCTTCTTTCTGCGCCTTGCATTTTCAACAACGTTGAGAGGAATGAACCATGTCCTTAAGAGACTTTGGCACATATTTAAGAAAAAGTGGGGCATCAGAGCTGATGCCCCATTTTTTCTGTGCCCCCCCCACCGCTCCTAATGACACCATGGTTGCACTGTATTTATAATAGGGTGTACCATGGCGGTCATTAGCACAATGGTGTCAACATTTTTTATACTATTGTGGCGCTTTGCTACACTAGCATCAAAAATGTTGACTCTAGTGTAGCAAAGTGCAAGGAGGCCCATAGGTTTCTATGGGAGCATAATTTTAACACCTGTTGTGAGTATGCGTTAAAAATGACGCCAAAAATGGCGCTGTGAAATCTGTTAAATTTAACTGTGCCATTTTTGCCGGCTTCCTAGTGCCGGAACACTCCCCCCTTGCATATATTATGCCTGGCACAGGTAAAGTGTGGTGCAAAGGTTTACAAAGTGGTGCAATGCATGCATTGCACCACTTTGTAAATATGGCTTGTGGAAAAAGCCACTTTAACGCCGTCTTAGTGAAAAAAAATGAAGCAATGGCAGCACTAACATGGCGCTAGGGGCTTATAAATATGCCCCTTAATTCTCTCCGTGATTGTCACATGAAGCCCTCCCAACATAAAATAGTGTAGCTTTTGCATATTGTTGCAGTATTGAGAAAAACTCAATCGAGAATTGAAATACCCATAATAGTGGAGTGGGAAATCCAAGCTCCATGGATTACACTATGCTGTGGATGGTGTCTGTCGTAGTCATAGAACATATTAATGACTGTCTAACATGCAATTAGAGCTAGATGGCAGGCCACGTTCTTTAACACTTATAAGAGGAACTGTCTCTATTCTGTTTAGATCTGTGTCCATGAGTTGTAGTTGGCCATCCCAATCTCATAATGTCTGATTTTGCAAAGATCCTAAGTTTTTGTCCGGGACCAATATCTCTGCCAGGATTCTCACATGAAGAATGTAGTGAAAATGCAAGTACCCCATATTACTCTGTTGGGAGTCATTCCTCCCAGATGATTTCCGACAGGTGGTTCAGGCCCCTGTTCTGTCAACACTGGTCTTTGGGTACTCTGTTAGGAAAGATTTCCTCATTCTGAACTTTGACCTTCTGCTCAAATTGCCTGCTTCTGTTCATAAAACGTTTGCTTCCATTTGTCCATTAATTTAACAGGCGCATTTGCTGCCCCTAAACACCTTGCTACAGTGGAAACTGGCTGGCCTTGCATACAATTCCATCTATACCAGGTCTCATCTTACACTACCACTGTCCTGCCCAACTCAAGGCATTGAGATATTATTGACGGACATGTTTCATTTCAAGTTTCTTCAGTTGAAACAAATAAACAATGAAAAAAATAAAAAGATGAAGTTAAAACAGTTAAAACATGTTTTTGTAACCATATTATTACATCATATATTTTTTGCTAAGTTTACTGTGGGTTTTAGTTTTGCAGTGTTGTTTTCTGGTCTTGCTACAAACAGCTCCCGCTGTCTGTCTGGAAACAGCATTGTATACCATCCTCCACAGAGTCAAACCTCCCTCAAAATTGGATGGCGTTCATGTCAATCTTGGTTGCCTTGCTCCTACATGGTGCTTTCTTCTCTATAAGTGTTTGACCCACTCACATAAACTTTTTGCCAAAGCAATACAAAACTAGTTTGCTGCCTTTCAGTTGCACTTAGTAGTTACTAGAGAAACTGCAGCAGAAATGTGCAAGATATAAAACTGATCCTGGCAGAATACTATAAGCAAGCAATTGTTATCCCAATTGCTTGCGCTTTGTATGTAAAGATAAGCAAAACAGATTGACATTGCCAATGCTTGTTCTTGAAATTGTTAAGCTCTTAAATTATTTCCGTACAGTGCCCTGACATGTTTTTGCACCTGACTGTTGGGATAAATAAATTAAAAATTGAAATACAACTACAAAAACAAATCAAATTGATTTGTTTTGCACTCTTAATTTCAGCATAAAAATTCGACTGAATCCTGGTATATTTTAATCAATGCTGCCGAACACTCACCCACCTCACTGCTAACCTGTCTCAGAAAACGCCACATCACAGCACTCCACATCAAAACCTCCCATTTTGACTTCTGAAACACATTGCAAATAGAACTTTATTTGAATACATGTACATCCATGTGCAGGTTGCAGTACAATACTGTTAGACCTGGCAGCTCTTGGCATGGTTTCCCTTGATGTTTTGCTTCTGACCTCCTGTTTTCAGACCCTCTGCTGTAATTTGTTTTTGCGAGTCTTGGTACTCTGGGGTTTTTATCACTGCTAACCAGTGCCAAACTGCAAGTGCTCTCTGTCTAAATTGTATTGGTGATTGGTTTATCCCCAATGGGCATATTTGCTTACTAGTAAGTCTCTAGTAAAGTGCACTAGAGGTGCCCAGGGTCCATAAGTCAAATGCTGCTAGTGTGCCTGCAACACTGTTTGTGTGACCCACGTTAGTAGCCCTGCAAACGTCTCAGACCTGCCACTGCAGTGTCTGTGTGTGCAGTCTTGCACTGCCATTTGGACCTGACAAGTGTACCCTCTGGCCGCGCCTAAACCTTCCCTTTTACTACAAGTAAGTCACCCCTAAGGTAGGCCCTAGGAAGCCCCCTGGGCAGGGTGCAGTGAATTTAAAAGATAGAACATGTACTGGTGTGTTTTATATGTCCTGATAGTGAACTAGTGGCAACTTTGGTTTTCACATCTCTCCCATAGGTTAACATGGGGACTGCCTTTAAATATCTTTTAAGTCCAGTTTCCGATTGGGAGCAGATAGAGATAAGGAGTTTGGGGTCTCTGAACTCACAATTAAAAAATGCATCTTTTGCTAAAGTTGGTTTTTAGATTGGCAGTTTAAAAATGCCACTTTTAAAAGTGGGCATTGTCTTGCTTAACCATTCTGTGCCTCTGCAATCCACGTCTGGATCAGGCTGACAGTTGGGCTGTTTGTGAATTCCCCCTAGACGATGACACAAAAGGAGCTGAGGTGTGTCCTGCATATTCTGATGAGTCTCCTGGGCTGGGGAGGGAGGAGCTGACACTTGCACCTGAAAGGGCTGTGCCTGTCCTTACACAATGCAGTCTCCAACCCCCAGGTGTGTGTCAGGGGCCAGGCCTGGGCAAGGCAAGATCTTGTAAACAACAGAGACTTTCCTTTGAGGATTGCCTACTTCAAAGGTAGAAATTAGTATAAGTAGTGGACCCAAAACCCCAGACTTTTAGATTACTTCAGGATCAAGAGGAACCCCTGCCAAGGAGAAGAGCTTGATGCTTGAGGAGGACCTGCCACTCTGCCTGTTCCTTTGCTGTGCTGGCCTGCTATTTCTGCCTAAGAGGGAAAGGACTGGACTTCGCTTTCTGAAATCCTGCTTGTGAAGTTTCTTCAGGGGCTTGGACTAAGCTTGCCTCCTGTTAAGCCTCAGGGACAGCAACAACTTCACCTAGCAGCCTCTGGGTTTATTTGCTGTGGACCCTAACTTGTCAGGTGGTGCCTATTCCAGTCTCTGGGCCCCTTGGAGTGGAAGCTGGATGAAAAACAAGAAAAAACAGTTGCACTGGCTCCAGACGACGCCAGCACCAACGCCGCTTCCTGACTCCACCTGCATCCGAAGCTGTGGTCCCCGCTGGAGTGCCACAACCATGACTGTCTCCGCAGGCCTGACGCTGCCGCAGCCTCGCTGACATCCTGTGACTTTGTGAGTCCTGAGTGCCGTGCCACTGACATTCATGACACCTGACTCCGCTGCGGCACCCACAGCCCACTGGCATGACCATAACCCCAAGAGGTGGCCCCCATCTTGACCCGCCAGATTCATAGACTCCGCAGGAGTGTAAGGAGCCAATGTTTCACACTGATGCTGCATCACCTTCCCTGCTCCACAGTAAGGAACCAACACCACACCAGATCCAGCAACACCTCACCTCCCCAACTCTGTGCTCTGGCTTGTTTCTTCAAAAGGTACTGTACCTCGGGGTCCGTGTGACTCCGTGACCGGCCCCATTGGCGTCGGATTATTGTGAACGACTTTGTGATAACACCAAATTGAAGCATTTGTGTTTCTAAGCACTATATTGAAGTTTAATATTTGAAAATTCATACCTTTGCTTGTGTATGTTGGATTGTTGTTGTTTTGATCTTGTTTTACTCAGATAAATATTGGCTATTTTGGTAAACTGGTGTTGAGTGATGTTGTGGTGTTTTCACTGTGCTACTGTGTGCATTTGTACAAATACTTTACATATTGCTTCTGAGATAAGGCTGACTGCTTGTGCCAAGCTACCAATGGGATAGGCAGAGGTTATTCTAGGTGCACATCTCCCTTACCCTGACTAGAGTGAGGGCCCTTGCTTGGACAGAGTACAAACTGACTGCCAACCAGAGACCCCATTTCTAACAGGTATGCTGCTAACACCTTCCCTAGTCACCCAAATAAGGAACTCTGGAGTGGACACCTGTTTTCTTTCATACAGTTCAGGTGACTGTAAACTAGAGGGCATCATTTGCCTTAGGTGAGGCAGATCAATCTGCACCTCGATTTCTTTTATCTGTATATATTCTTAAATTTATATTTTTCCTGGGACCTGGTGGCTCAATTAGCTAAACTCATAGGGAGGTAACTTATTTAACCTACATTGATCAGTCCCCTCCAATAATAAGGGGTGTTCTTCTTCTGTTTTTACAGGTTTATGTATTGCCTAAACTTTCATTTAGTAAATAAAAGGTGTTAGGCTCGTTTCCCTCTTGTCTGTCATCTCTCATTCACCATGTGCTCGACCGGGGTTAAACATTTCCCTACAAAATGACACATATAAATTAATTCGGCACTATTTGGTATAATGAGAAGTCAAACCACATCCAGGCCACACTTGATTGGTGTGCTGGTATGGAAGAAGAGGGTGGTGCCCTGTTTGAGGTCGCTCAATTCTCTTCATCTATAAGATGGTGCAAATACGAGCACTATGTGCATCTCAGAAAGGAGATAATATGCACTATTAGCATACATAACAACCAGCTGCTCTGTGATCCAGAAACATCCAGCATCTGGGTTCCAAGTGCTGGAAGCGTTTGATGAAATGACAGTGCTACTCTAGAACAAAAGCCACTTTTCTTCTAAATTGCGTGCAAAAGAGATTTCCAGAAATAATGAGCCCTCCTTGCACACACTAGCCATATAAACAGAGTGCTCTGTGATCTCCTGCTCGAGCAATCATTGAAAAGGAATGTGAGGGCGGATCAATGCTTCATTATTGTCAGAAAAAAACTCAGTGGACAAGCAGCAAGTAAACCTTCTGACTGGATTGCACCCACTCAGTAAAACTATTTGACAAACTTGATGATTGTGATTAAAAACAGCAAAAGGAAGCATTACTTCTCTGTTTGAGGCAAGGAAGCTGGACAAAGACTTGTTTTCACTGAAACGTCTGCGGAGCAGAATGCTATTTCAGAAGTCGTATTCAGCCAAACTTTTAAAATTCGCATTGTACAACTGCTTAATCAGCTGTGGTCACTGGAGAAGCATTGCGGAAATTCGAATTAAGCTTATACACTTTCTGGCTCTGGCTTAACAGCACAGCTATAGCAACCTTAAGTGATGAACAGAAAAAGAGCATTATGAAGCACTAATGAAAGAGGGGTTTTGACTGCACGTGAACGTTGAATTCCTAACTACAGCATTTGATTTGGCAGAAGTTGAGTGTTTACGCTGAAAGAGAGTGCTTGTATTGTAAAGAATGCCTTTTTGGAAAGCCTATGCTTAGTTTAGTATGCCTGAATTGGTTATGGTGCAAAGTGAATTATTTCATATGTCAGATGACACAGGTGTCATCTGTTTATTAAAAAAATTATAAAAAGGCAGTAGGCTGGACTTAGAAATTGGGAACATAATATCCTAAAGCCAATAGACCTTTAGGAGTAGATTGTTACTATAAAATTGTAGAGCCTGTACACAGGTGTCTTGTTACAGGGAATCGAACAGATTTCAGTAGTAGGCGTGGGTTCTAGTGTCGGATACCTCCTCTGACAAGACATCTGGTTAGAAGACTTTCACTGTGAGAAGCTTTGTTCGGACCATTTAGGAGAAGGTCTATGTTGTTTTGACAATTGTATTTTGTACATATTTTTACAGTATGCCTTGTGATTTCCTTGTGGGAAAGGTTAAACTCAAAACTGTACACCTGAGCTGGCTATTGTGAGAAATCAGGTTTTCTCACAATCCAGGGTGAACCACAAAAGTCACTAAATGGACCTCTGCTTATGCCTCTGCTAGCTTGCTACAGTAACATTAAGACTTGACTTACAGGCAACACAGGGGTGCAGCTTCAGGGGGGCGTTTGGGGTGTTACACCCCCTTAATAAACGAGGTCCTGTATCACACTGTGTTGAGTTCCATCATTTCCGATGGGGCTACGGATGAGAAGATTCGAGGTGCTGCATCATGTTCTGCTGTGCGGTTCCAATGAGGCCATCGATCAAGAGCTAGGAGGTGCTGCAATGTGAAGCCCAGTTTCAATTTGTGTTACTCTGCTTTGGTTCCAATGGGGCCACTGATTATGAGCTGAAAGGTGTTGTGGTACATGGTCCTGCATCAAGCGTTGTCAGTTCTGATGAGGCTTAGTTCTGAGGGAACTTATAGTTGAGCCAGGAGGAGTACACTCTCCTGCCACCTAAGGGTTTAGGCCTGGGGAAGGGCAATTCTTGGGGATTAGGGCTCACTCCAGCAACATGCAGCAGCAGGGCATAGGGAGGTCCAGTTGAGTCTGGTCAGCTTGGCAGATGCAAGGGAGGTCTCTGGCACTTGTTATGTTTTAGTAGCTCAGAACAGAATGTGCACCAGCTATCCCTTACAGTCACTGTGGTGGTTCTGGGTTCAAGGAGCAGGTCCAGTCTTTCTTTCTCAGGCAGCAGCAGGGCAGTACTGCCAGCTGTGAAGTGGGTGAAACTTCTAGACCTCCCCTCCCTCTTCTGATTCTGGATTCTCTTCTTTCCCCTCTCCTAGCTTTGAGAGGTCTGAGGTGACAATAGACAACTGTGAACCCCTTTGTGAGTGTTCCGAGGCAGCCCATTGGAAGTACAGGTGTTGTATGTGTCAGATTTATCCCTCCCATCAGGTCAGGATGACCCATCTTGCCAACACTTAGTCCCCCTATTGTTAGGTTGTCTGTGAGTAATACAAAAAGGCAAACTGAGGCCAACTGCCAGCTACACATGGGTGATCATTACATTTTTGGTGGGATGTCCCACCACCAATCGTGCCGGCAGTCAATGGAAGACCGCCAGTGGTGGAGGCCAGCATCCTGCCAAATAATGACACATGGAGCCTCACCACTATTGATGGCGGTGAGGGCCACCATGCGACATGCTGGTGGTCGGTGGCGGAGATGGATGCTGCTTCACCCTCACCACCACGTCAGTCCATACCCCACCATGCCTATAATGATGCATTCATAGGTGTGGCGGTGTATGGAGAGGCGGTGATGGCATCGGAGGAGCATCCAGGGAGCCCGTTCCCTCCCAGAGCAGTGCGACAAAAGAGGTAAGTGCTGTCTGAGAGGGAAGGGGGCAGGGGGGTGTGTGTGTGAGTGTGTGAGTGCATGGGGGTGTGTGTGAGTGTATCTGTGGGGGAATGTGTGTCTGAGTGCATGTATGCGTGTGAGCATGTAGGTGAATGGGTGCAAGTGGATGTGGGGGGTTGGGTTTTGGGTGGGACCTGTACGTAGGGGTGGGGATGATGAGGGTTGAGCTGGGGGGCCTACATGGGGTTTTGGGAGTGGAGGGTCGGGTGTCGGTTTTCATGGTTCGAGGGTGGGGGTGCATCTAGGGGCTGGGGGATGGGTGGGTGGGTGTAGTGGCAAGGGGAGAGGGCCTTGCGTGTCACATACAGGTGACAGGAATGGTTATTCCTGTCATTCCTGTCACCTGTATGGTTTCCGCCAGGGATTACCTGGTGGGGTATCCCACCAGGATATCCCTGGTGGGAATAGGATTAAAATCCCACCGCCGGTCCGGCCTCCACCGCTGGGTCGAATGTGCCTACAGTCGGCCTGGCGGGATAATCTGGCCTGGTGGTGGGCGGTAGTGAACTGGCTGCTTTGCAGCCAGTTCACTACTGTGTTCAGACTATGGCGGTCTGGACCGCCATTCTATTGACGGCAATGACCGCCGCCACCATGATCCAGACCGCCATGTTCATAATGACCACCATACTCACCTGACCCACGACACAGGCTGCATGCACCAAATGGTTAGGACAAAAAATGGCAACCTTTTAAATGTTACATAGTCAGAATTGTGACATAAAATCTGCTTTACCATTAACCCCTTCGCTGCCAGGCCTATTCCCCCTCAGGTGCCAGGCCTTTTTTGGCTATTTGGGGCAGTTTGTGCTTAGGCCCTCATAACCTTTTGTCCACATAAGCTACCCACGCCAAATTTGCATTCTTTTTTCCAACATCCTAGGGATTGTAGAGGTACCCAGAGTTTGTGGGTTCCCCTGAAGGAGACCAAGAAATTAGCCAAAATACAACAACATATTTCTTTTTTTTAAATGGCAAAAAGGGCTGCAAAAGGAGGCTTGTGGTTTTTTCCCTGAAAATAGCATCAACAAAGGGTTTGCAGTGCTAAAATCACAATTTTCCCAGCTTTCAGGAACAGGCAGACTTAAATCAGAAAAACCCATTTTCAACATAATTTTGGCATTTTACTGGGACATACCCCATTTTTACTATTTTCTGTGCTTTCAGCCTCCTTCCAGTTAGTTACAGAAATGGTGTGAAACCAATGCTGTACCCAGAAAGGTGAACATGTCTGAACAGTAGACAAAATTATGAATTAATTTGTGTGGATCCTAAAAGGTTTTCCTACAGAAAATAACAGCTGAAATAAAACAATATTGAAATTGAGGTGAAAAAACAGCCATTTTTCTCCATGTTTTACTCAGTAACTTTTTCCTGCGATGTCAGAGTTTTTAAAGCAATATACTGTTACGTCTGCTGGACTCTTTTGGTTGTGGGGATATATAGGGCTTGTAGGTTCATTAAAAACCCTAGGTACCCAAAGACAATAAATGAGCTGCACCTTGCAATGGGTTTTTATTCTATACCGGGTATACAGCAAGTCATTTGCTGAAATATAAAGAGTGAACAATAGGTATCAAGAAAACCTTTGTATTTCTAAAGTGGGCACAAGATAAGGTGTTGAGAAGCAGTGATTATTTGCACATCTCTGAATTCCGGGGTGCCCATACTAGCATGTGAATTATAGGGCATTCCACAAATAGACGCCTTTTTTACACACTGTCTTACATTTGGAAGGAAAAAAATGAAGAGAAAGACAAGGGACAATAATAGTTGTTTTGCTATTCTGTGTTTCCCGATACAAATGGTACCTCACTTGCGTGGGTAGGCCATATGCTTGTGACAGGAAACGCAACATGGACACATCACATTATTACATTCAAATCTGACGTGTTTTTTTACAAAGTGCCTAGCTATACATTTTGGCCTCTTGCTCAGCCAGCACCTAGGGACACCTACCAAACCTGTGAATTTTTGAAAGCTAGACACCGAGGGGAATCTAGGATGGGTTGACTTGTCGGGTTCATATCAGGTTCTGTTACCCAGAATCCTTTGCCAACATCAAAAGTTGGGCAAAAAACACTTTTTCCTCACATTTCGGTGACAGAAAGTGCTGGAATGAGAGAGGAGCCACAAATTTGCTTTTACCCAGCGTTTCCCAAAGTCTCCAGATAAAAATGGTACCTCACTTGTGTGGGTAGGCCTAGTGCCCGCGAAAGGAAACGCCCCGAAACACTATCTGGACACATCAAAATTATCAAATGCAAAACTACCTGTTTTTGCCGGGGGAGGGGGGGGGGGGGTCACCTGCGTTTTTCATCCGGGGCTCAGCAGCCATCTAGAGAAACCTACCAAACCCAGACATTTCTGAAAACTAGGCACCTGAGGGAATCCATAGAGGTGTGACTTGCGTGGATCCCCCAGTGTTTTCTTACCCAGAATCCTCAGCAAACCTCAAATTTAGCTAAAAAAATCACATTTTTCCCACATTTCCGTGTGGGATCACTGCATCGGGACAGATTTCCTACCACACAACGTTCTCCTCAGTCTCCTGGTAAAAATGATAGCTCACTTATGTAGGTTGGCCAAGTGCCTGTGACAGGGAAGAGCCAAAAACATGTCGAAATTGAGGGGGAACCAAAGCGAGTCCAAAAGGGCAGTTTGGAAAAAAAAAATTTTAGGCTGACAAGTGGGGCAAAATTTTTATTGGTATAGATGAGACAATGCTGAGTGGTAGGAATTTTGTGGATTACTGCAGATTCCAGAAGGTTCCATCACAAAAATGTGGGAAAAATGTGTGATTTCCAGCAAATTTGGAGGTTTGCAGGACATTGTGGGTAAGAAAATGGTGCGAGGTGCATATGAAGCACAGCACCCTCGACTCACCCAGATGTTTCATTTTCAGATGTGTCTAGACCTTGTGGATTTTTCTACATGGCAGCGTCCCAAAGTCCAAAAAGTTCAGGCCTCACCATTCCAAGTGGGACGATTTTGAGAGTTAACCAAGCTCTCACGGCCCAAATGTAAATCAAATGTCCTCTTGCTTGCAGTGGGATAAGATGTTTTAGTGTGCGGGGGAGAGCTGAAAGACTGTTACCCCCTTCAGTTGGGATGGGGGCATAACCATGCCCACACTGGTTGGTAGCCACCACCACACTATATTGTAGACTTTCTGCCCCCCCGAGTGTGGATGGGGGGTAATTGCTCTATCTGCCCACTGGTGTGCAGAACAACGTTGGTCCCATCTATTTGGGCTGGGGGTATGGACATACCCGACCCTCTTATTTTGAAAAAAAAAAAAAAACCTTCCCTTGTCTCTGGTGGGCTTTCTGACCCCCTTGGGGGCAGATGGGCCTTCCAAAAATAGGCCCCCCGGGGGAACGACCCTTGCCTAAGTGGTCACTCCCTTTGCGTGAAATTGATGCAAAAAAATAAAAATCCCTGGTATCTAGTGGTTTCCGCCCCCCCCCCCCCCCAGTGCAGATCAGCCTAATTATAATAAGCGGCTCTGCCCCCGGGGGCATAAATGGCCTAAAAATAAATTCCCCCCCTGGGGAGTGGCCCTTGACCAAGGGGCCATTCCCCTCATTCAGCAATAAAAAATTAAAAAAAACTCCCTGGTGTCTAGTGGCCATTTCTGCTGCCCGATTGCATTGTGATCGGGCAGCAGAAATGCTGAGAGAGACATGAAAGGAGAAGAAAGGCCTTTCCCACCTTTTCATGCCTCTATCGCCCCTCCACGTGATCAGAGGAGAAATGCTTTTGGTCAGGGGGGTGGGGATGGCAGGGGAAGCGATTCCCCTTCCATCCCTGCCCTGGGGGTGCGTGGCAAGGCTCATGGGGGGAGCGTGAGCCGGTCCAAGGACATAACCGTTTCGTCCTTGGCGCCCCAGCGCCGCAGCCAAGGACGTAACCATTATGTCCTTGGCTGCCAAGGGGTTAAAGAGGGTTTCAAATTACAATTAATTTGAGGTTAAACTTGCTATTCCAACCTGCTCCCAATCAAGAAGTAACACTTATTAAATATAATAAGGTAACCCAGTGTTATCCTATTGGAGAGGTAGGCCTTGCAGTAGTAAAAAACGAATTTAAGACTGTTTCACTATCAGGACATGTAAAACTGAAAAGTATATGTCCAACTTTTTAAATACACTGCACCATGCCCTATGGGCTGTTTAGGGCCTACCGTAAAAGTGACAAAAGTTTTAAAAAGGAAGATTTAGGCCTGGGAAAAAAGTTTATTTTGGACGGTCGTAATGGCAGTTTAAAACTGCACACACCATCTTGAAATGGCTTTATGCATACTGAATTATTGCTTTACTGATTCAAAATGTCTGTTATATTACTTCTAAACATGGTGGCAAACTTCAAATGGCATATTCATTATTTTGATACATTTTCCAAAAAATTACTTAGAATGGCATGGACCAGGCATTCAGAAGCCACATTGCTTAGTTTGAGCTGTGTGCAGGGGAAAGGTCTCATGTGGATGGAAGGAAGTTTAGATTGCTATTCTGCAGTTTCAAATGCTTACACACTCTTGCAGCTTGTGTGCATCCAAAAGAGGGTGTTCCCTAACTGGCCTAGATGTATATAACGATGCAAATGAAGGAATCCCTTTGTCTATATGTATATTCATATTACTGAGGCATGCAGAAAGCAGAGAGGCTATGAAAGAACACCAAGGCTATGGCAGAAAGTTAGAGTGCCCCGTCATAAAAGGCACCATGATCCCTCATGGAGTGACTCAGAAGCATGGAATCATGTCCCCCTTGAATAAGTGGGTCAGTGTTGCCCCTGCACATACAATGATCACACCTACCCTTGTGTAGGCTTCGTGGCACCTCTTAGGGAACTGGGTAATTCGACATTTACAGGCCCCTCTTTGCCTGTTTGCAGCACTGTCTTCTAGACAGACACTAACTGGGCCAGACAGAACATGCACAGGAGACTGCTCGTGTTTGGCAATAGAGCATACAATCTAAGTCTGCACATGGTGTGTCCAGTTCGATGGCAACCTAGCAAGACTGTGCACCTCGTTCATAATCAAGGGTCTGCAAAGTTGCAAAGCGTTTTTCAACCTTCGCAAAGGTATATGTCAACAATGTTTTTTTTTGTTTTTTTTTTGCTTTAGGCCTTCCACATGAGAACCAGGAAGTCTGAAATAATTCATGTGGCACAGATCCTTTCCCAATGCTAAATATAGTTCTGGTAAGAACACTTCATAGAAAACAATTGTTTTCTTCTCCGTTGCCTTTCTGCAGAGACAAAATACATAAAACGTAAACTTGCTGATGGAAATTCTGCACACATTCAACAGCATGTCACTGCCACAAAAATCCAGGCAGCAGGAATCGCGGTCTGCAGTTGTAAGTGGAGAACCGGGAGAAGGAAACCTTGGAGCTCTGCGAAGGCCGACTCTAAAGAACTGTATACACCATGCAGGAGAAAAGAAATCTTTGCACACTTGCACTGATAATATGGGCTCATGTAGAGTACTTGAATGTTGCAGTTTTAGGTCAGGTCTGTAGGGCATAGGGAGATATGTATTTAACTGAGTTGGAGGCTTGTCAAGTCACTGAATAGTGAAATCAAACTAGGATTTCAAAATATGAACTTTGAATCGATGCAAACCAGTGACCAAAGGAACCCCGCCTTAAATCAATATAGTGGCAAAGTGGGGAAGGCTGGCCAGCCCCACCCTATGCAATGTTTATAAGCTTGACCTTTACTCGCTGAACACAGAGGTTTTAATGGGAGCTGCTGGTTTGCTGCTCGCCAGGATCGAGGCACAACAGATGTGCCTGACACGTGTGCACCACGTGGATGGATTTGTGTGTGCTAGGGTTCACTCTTGAGCACGTTGAAGGCAATGCTTAGCTCTCGACACCAACCCACATGAAGAAGTACGGCGAAAAGAGAAGGGGACACAAGGAACGGAATGAAATAGATGGAAGCTGGGACAGGACAAGAATACACAGAAGGAGAAAACAGAAAGGACGAGAAGAGAAACAAAATGACAGCAACACACAAGAGAGAGCGTACCTTTAAGGGTGCCATTAGTCAATGTGTACCAGGTCCGTCTACCGATGGGAAACAGACGGTCCAAAGGCTTAAAAACACACTGGCTGAAGTGGAAGATTTTCAGCGTCTTTCCGGTGTGGTTATTGTACTTTAAGTGGACACCACAGCAGCTAGGTCACACATTTCAGCTCCACTTTCTAGCCTAACATTGGGCAACGGCTGCCACTGGCTCTGAAAAACCCAGGCTTTCCTGATGTAGGCTGTGATTTAGGAAATGCACCCCCAGTTGTCTTTCTCCTCTTCAGTCATTTTGCACCTTGCATGCTTGAATGTTGTTCTGGAGAAGTCCTCCCTAGGCAGGGCTCACCAGCCGTGTCCATGTTCTTCCGGTGAAAGTCCTGATAACCATAGGTCTGTCCTGATAGTAGCGCACGCGGACACTGGTGAATGCTTAACTATTAATGCCTACCTAATGTAGAGCAAAGTGAAATTTCCTCCTATGTCCCCTGTTTTCATCTGGGTTACTTATGGATTTGCAGAGCAGGCTACTGTAAAAACAATCAAAGTGGATGCTCTGGTTTTCTTTATGAGTATACTTAACCAAACTATAATCTGACAGAAATATTGTGTCCTACGTATTATTAACGACAATGTTGTCCCGTTGAGAGTAGATCTTATATTAACAACTCCAATGGGGCTATGTTTGTGTGCATTGTACCTAGAACAGTGGTTCCCAACCTTTTGATTTCTGTGGACCCCCACTTTAACATTAATGGAACCCAGGGACCCCCACTGAATCATCATTGGAATCCGGGGGCCCCTGCCTGAGTCATTACTGGAAGCTGGGGACCTAATTTGTCAATATTTGTTACTATTTTATAATTTTCTAGTCTCTCGTGGACCCCCTGAGATGGCTTCGTGGACCCCCAGGGGTCCCTGGACCACAGGTTGGGAACCACTGACCTAGAACACAATATTTCTGCCAGGCGACAGTTCGGTTTTGATATTCTGATACATTACCAAAGCCAGGCTCTTAGGATAGTCCACTGATACATGACATGACATCTTTGCTGCACGACCCACGCCTCATAAGAATGAATACATGTGAACTCTTAATTTGGGTTTCAGTAATGTTGGAAGAGTTTGTCATCCGCTTTTATCTGATAGTTAACTTAACCTGAAATGATCAAATCTGAAGCATATTTTGAGTTACCAATTATATTGAGGTATTCATGCCTGTAACTGGAGTTTACACTTTCTCACTGCTCTTATGGAGCATGCCTTAGCCACCTGTTAGCACAGAGATCCAAAACGATGAACGCATGAGACAGGAAAGAAGGTAAAGGAGCTGCCCTAAGCTTGATATTGATTAGATGTAGTGTCACCTAGCTCTTTTCAAGAAGGGATCCATTCCAGCCTCTCAGTGGTTTGTGCTTAGTGGGACATCCGTGGATGGTGCTACTATAACATGTTGAGAGGCCTTTGAAGTGGCCAGAGTCGGGCCCCCAAAGCAGCCCTGGCAATTTTGTCAGACCAGACTCCGCACGGAGGCTGGAAGGCGAGAGTGAGTGGATTATTGCTTTTGTTACTGGGGGCCGATATTGCAGCACCATTCCAAAACCGGCCCCCAGTAACAAAACCGGTCCCCACCCCTCCAGCCTCCCGGGAAACACCCGATGCCTGCTACGGCCAGCCCAGCACTGAAAGTTGGTAGAACAGAACTGGCCAGGTGTGGTTGGAGTTTGAGGGTGGAGTAGTGCTTCTAAGACACACTGCTGCCCATATCATACTAGCTCTTCCTTTAAAACCCATGTGTTGCCCACAGGCTTATCAGAACCAGGCTTGAAGAGTAAGAAGACGTATTCTGTTCTTGATAGGCTCAGTTAATCACTGGCTGTTTGACAAAAGAACACTGGACAAGCAGTAGGACCGTCCAAGACTTGAGTTTCAAAAATATGAGAGCCAGTTGCCTACCCTGGTCCACATGGAGATGTGAACGAGCCCTGCCGAGGCCAGCAGTCCTGCTACAGGTGAAATGTTCCACTGCAGAGCCTGAAGACCAGTACAAGTGAGAAAGGTAATGACTAGAGCAAGCTGCTGAACAGGTAAGCTGTAGTCAGTGGAAGGCCTGGACCACTGTGGTACGCCATTAAGATGGCTGGGATCACTGAGGCCAGTCTAGAGGGAGAATTCTGGCAAAACTTTGCTTTGCAGGGTATCTTCCTCAATTACAAGACGAAAACTCCTTGTTTGGAAGTTTCAGAATGTATGCAGAATTCACATCCATCCAGCTCTGTCGCATTTTACTCTGAGCTGTTCCCGCAAAGCCAAATTGTGGAGCCCTTGTTGGCTACAGCATGTGCCTTTATGCCACTGGCACTGACAAGCTTGAAAAAGCTGAACGTGAAGTTGGACTTACTGATCCACCTAACTACCAAAATTCATCGAGGACTACCTCTGCATGTATCCTACCCCAGGTCCCTAGATGCCAACTCTGGATTCATCCACCAGGTTTGTGCCAGTGAGCCTTTAACCTAGCCTGACCACTATTTTCAATCCAACCACCTGCTCTCATGGATCACCGGACCTCCAGCCGAATTTTACCCGAAATTATGACTATTTTTCATTCCACACACCACCTTTTGCATTTGTTTTCAATTGTACATATTTAATTTGTATTCAAATGTTTTAGCCCTGTCATGATTTTCTTGATTTTTGTTTTGTTCCTATTGTAATTTTTCTCCTTCCATTTAATATAAATCAGGGTAGACCTTTTTGTTGTAGGCTTTGCTCCTCTTTTCTTTTGGGGGGATGGGAGGGCTCCTGTGCAAAACTCCACATTTACTTTCTCTGTCAGTCGTGTTGTTGCCTTGCCATCTTAAGCCTTTGGAGCCCTATTCCTAGTGCCATCTGGGGTCCCTCTATTAGGAACAATTAAACCTAAAAAGACTACAAATAACACAGATGGAGAAAACAGACTGGAATATTAGTGCACATGCATAGGAGAACAATTATAATTGCATATATTTTGGGGTTATGTTTATTTGGCAAAATGTAGACTAGATTTTAGTTCTTTCACGAACATTTTATGTTAACTATGCACTCTATAAGAATCCAGAATATTCTTAAATTTTTCAAATGGAGTTGTTTTATTTGTGCATGCACCAAGTCGGAAATTCATCTTGCCACTATGCTAGAGGAAGTCTCTTGGATGCAGTGGTGTGTACAAATGCCCCAATAAAAAATACCTGTGATTCCAGAGTCATTGGAATTCACACTGTGCATATATAACACACACATGTTAAGGATCTGGACAGAAAAAGGTTGCAGTAGTGGCCTGCCTACTGTCCGTGACCATTTCCCATCTCTGGGAGGTCTTAGTTTTAATCAGGTCCATAATGACAGAAGAAATCAAGTTGATCATTTAATAAAAAGGAAAGCAGTTATTTAGTCACACGTGCTACACCTACAGCCAGTAAAGTGCACCCACAGAAACTATAAACTGGAAATGTACTAATATTATTCTAATACATGCTATGGAAAGGCAACTACAAAAGAAAATGTTATGTTATAATTAATGTGAAAGAGCACAACCACCCCAAATATTACAGAAACAGAAATTAGAGAAAGTTTGCGAGATATAAGAGGAGCAAGCACTAGTTCTCAGAAACCCACAAGCAAAATCCTTAAATACATACTACATAAAGTCCCCAAACACATAAGAGGCCAATTACCATCTATTCGCTCTTTAAAATGTCTACACTAACTAAGAAAGCCACCAGCAATACCCCACCTTCTCCTAGAATATAGCAAGACATAGGCATACCAGACCTTTTAACAATTACACAAAATGAGGAATCCTTCCTTTTATATGAGAATCCAAATAACGAAAAACAAATCCTAAGATTCTCCTTTGCCAACAACTTAATTAAACTTACCCGATGCCAAACCTTGATGATGGACTGGACCTTCAAAATGTGTTGCAAACCATTTACTTAGATGTAGACCATACCTCGTCAATATAAAAAAAACAATATCACTTTTGAATATTCTTTAGTCCCAGATAAACAAAGCAGTACCCCCCCCAAACTATATAAAATAACAAACAAATAACTGGGACCCCCCAAAAATAATCATAGACTTTGAACAAGCCATGATCCAAACGATACTAAAAATATACCCCCACACAGCCATACATGGATTTTACTGTCACTTCAATTAAAGTATATGGCAACACCTCCAAATATCTACACCAACTGTAGAATATTCCACTAAGAGCCATATCACCTTTGGAGTAAAATAAATGATAGCCCTAGCCTACATCCCCGTCACAGAGTGAGTCAAGTACTATAACTTACTAATGGAAAGCCCTTTCCACCAACAAAATGAAGACAAACTTTGGGCCTCATTATGAGTTTGATGGTCTGACTGTCAGACCGCCATGTTGGCGGTCCCGAAAAGACCTCCATATGGGCAGTCTTTCAGACTGCAGTATTACAAGTTATACAAGCAAGACCTCTGACCACCAAGCAAAAATGGCAGACTGCCAGTGGTGCAGCAGCCTAGAAATAGGCGGTCCAACCTCCAGCACTGACAGCACCGCGGCCAACCACAGAGCCATGATGGTCACCCAATGGCAGTCTGAACCACAGCACTTCGTGGTTAGCCCAGCAATAGACAACTGCACATTGGATGAATTAAAAAACAACACAGCTGACACATTGCCACAGTGGACACACCTGCAAAATACACTATAAAACACACCCCTTCACAGAATCCAGAGCGACTTTTTCCACAAACACTCAATAGATTAGGCACAGCTTTTTTCTTCCATCCCATAGAATACCCTGCACACACTTTTGTGACATCACACCCTTTTACACTTCTCCTGTTAGTGAGCCACTGTCACCCATAGTTTATTTTCCACCATGGCACGTTTGAAAAAATCCCCGTTTTTCAGAGATGAGTTAAGAGGCATGGTTGAGCTAATCATAAGAGTAGAGCCTCAGTTGTTTGGAGCACAAGTCCAACACAGTCCTCTCAGTAGGAAACTCGAAACTGAGGACAGGATAGTTGACAGAGTCAATATCTGTAGGCACCACCCTGCACACAAAGGAGAGCATCAGGAAGAGGTAGAACGACCTTAGGGGCAAGATACATTCCCTGTTCTCCAGGCAGCAGCTGCAGGCCAAGAAGACTGGCAGTGGCCCTCCCAGTTCCCCATTACATCTCTTTCCCTGGGAGAAGAGGGTCTTGGCTATCCTGAAGGCTTGAAAGGAATACCTGGGGGAGTGGAGTCTGGTAAGTCACAACACAAATAATATGTCAAAAAATGCCATGTCATGCATGCTCACAGCTCACCTCTACCCACTGTCTTGTTCATATACCCCACCAACATTCAATACCCAGAGTATCAGATTGAAACCTCTGTCAATCTGTATTGTTGGATCCAACAGCATAGCTAATAAGGTCCATCACATGCCATTGGTACAGTGGGAACTGTAAATCTTTTAATATTCCAAAATGATCCCAGGACTCATGGTATGTCTCAACAAGTAAATGTATGTGTTAGACGTTTCATCCTTGGTGTGGTCTCCCTTAATTTTTGACTGTTTCCCAGGTTGTTGATGTGTGTTGGACTCTGATTTTGCTGTTTTTGTTCCTCTGGACACTTTACCACTGCTAACCAGTGCTAAAGTGAAAGTGCTCCTTTACAAATTATGTATGTAATTGGCTTATCCATGATTGGCATATTTGATTTATTAGTAAGTCCCTAGTACAGTGCACTAGAGGTGCCCTGGGCCTGTAAATCAAATGCTACTAGTGGGCCTGCAACACTGGTTGTGCCACCCACATAAGTAACTCTGTAATCATGCCTCAGTGTGTGCAGTTTTAACTGGAAATTCGACTTGGCAACTGTACCCACTTGCCAGGCCTAAACCTTCCCTCTTCTTACATGTAAGACACCCCTAAGGTAGACCCTAGGTAGCCCCAAGGGCAGGGTGCAGTGTATGGTTGAGTTAGGATTTATAGTAATGTGCTTTATACGTCCTGACAGTGAAATATTGTTCAATTCGCTTTTCACTGTTGCAAGGCCTGTCCCTCTCATAGGTTAACATGGGGGCTACCTTTAAATCTGATTAAAGTGTAGATTCCCTTTGGGAGTGGATGGACATGTGTATTTGGGGTCTCTGAGCTCACAATTTAAAAATACATATTTTAGTAAAGTTGATTTTAAGATTGTGTGTTTGAAAATTCCACTTTTAGAAAGTGAGCATTTTCTTACTTATACCATTTCTGTGACTCTGCCTGTATGTGGATTCCCTGTCTGGGTCAGTATGACAGTTGGGCTGGTTGCACCTCACACTAGACAGTGACACAAAGTGAACTGGGGTGTAGTCTGCATTTCCTGATGAGCCATCTGTGCTAGGAGGGAGGGGAGGAGTGGTCTCTCACACCTGAAAGGGATGTGCCTGTCCTCACACAATGCAGTCTCCAACCCCCTGGTGAGTGTCTGGGGCCTAGCCTGGGCAAGGCAAGATTTCACATTCAAGAGACACTTTGCTTTGAAGTAGGCCTACTTCAAATGAGAAATTGGGTATAAGTAGGGCACCCAAAACCACAGACTTTGGAACACATCTGGAAACCAAGAGGAACCTCAGCCTGGAGATGAGCTGAAGAGCTGAGGAAGAAGGGCTGCCCTGCCTGTGACTGTGCTTTGTGGAGCTATCCTGCAGTTGCTGCTTCTGCCAGAGCAAGAGGACAAAGATTAGACTTTGTGTGCCTTCCGTCTTGTGAAGATCCCCAAGGGCTTCATTTAGAGCTTGCCTCCTGTTGTTTGAAGTCTCAGGGACAGCAAATACTTCTTTCTGCCAGCACCTGGAGTCTCTGGAGAGACTCCTACTCTTCCCTCTGGTGCCCATCCAGTTACTGGGGCCCAGAAAGGAGACGCTGGCAACCTAAGAGGAAGAAATTCACACACAGAACGCCGTGCGGGAAAAAGATCCACGCGTCTCCGATCTGCGGCTGAAAAATAGATGAAGAATCAACACACGAAGCTGGAGAAACAACACGCAGCATCCCTGCCGGAGATTGGGGAGATAGCAACCTGCGCTGCGTGGTTTACGGATCACCGTGCGGCTGGATTTCCAACCTGAAAACCACTGGTCATGGAAAAACAAAGCAAGGCCTGCCCAGACCCGAGAGTGCTGACTGGATCGACGCATCACTCTCCTGCGGAGAGAAGAAACAACGCGCCCGAACCGACGAAAGGAGAAACAACACAAGGTCTTGTGAGTGAGTGAAATCGACATATCACAAGCTCCTTTTGACGCACACTCGCCTGTGCAGGGTTATTTGTGAGGCACTCAAGGTACATTTTCACTCTAACAGTGTTAGTGTGTGATTAAAACTACATGAAGACTCATTTTGCTTTTTAATTGATAACTTGATTTGTGTATTGTGGATTTTTGTCGTTTTGGTCTTGTTTTGTTTAGATAAATATTTTCTATTTTTCTTAACCTGTGTTGTGTCATTTTGTAGTGATTTCATTGAGTTACTGTGTGTGTTGGTACAAATACGTTACACCTAGCACTCTGAAGCTAAGCCTAATGCTCATGCTAAGCTACCAAGGGGGTAAGCAGGGGTTAGCTGAGGGTGATTCTCTTTTACCCTGACTAAAGTGAGGATCCTTGCTTGGACAGGGGGTAACCTGACTGCCAACCAAAGACCCCATTTCTAACAGTATGTCCAAACCTAAATGAAGTCTGCATAAAGATACGTAAACATAGCTTTTATATAGAGGGTGTAGTACAGAGAGTGACTTGACTTCAAACTTCCAGGAGGCACTGTTTCACTAACTCCAAACACCAGATCAGAGTTCACTTGTCCAAAGACCCCTGTTTGGCAACTCCTAATTGAACTGTACTCACCTGGGAAGATAACATTTGTATAGTGTGTGTAGTGCTGGGACTAACCTGACTGCAACTCCCAGGAGGCACTGTTTCTATGACTCCAAACATCACACCAGTGTTCTCTTCTCCAACTACTCCTGTTTGTTATCAATCAATTGAAATGTACTACCTGGGAGGATACCATGTATATAGTGTGTGTAATATAGGGACTGACCTGACTACAGTTCCCAGGAGGCACTGTTCCTGTAACTCCAAACACCAACACAGTGGTCACGTGCCCAAATACACCTGTTTGGTAACTCTCAGATGAAGTGGACTCAGCTGAGGAGATAACATTTGTATAGTGTGTGTAGTACAGGGACTGACATGACAGCTAAGTCTAGGAGGCTCTGTTACTGTTACTCAAATCGCCAACCCTGTGGTCCCTTCTCCAAATACCATTGCTTGGTAAACCACAAATGAAGGTACTCATCTGGGGGGATAGCATTTGTATTGTGTGTGTAGTACAGGGACTGACCTGACTGCAACTCTCAGGAGGCACTGATTCTATGATTCCAAACACCAGACCAGTGTTCTCTTCTGCAACTACTCCTGTTTGTTATCGCTCAGTTGAAGTGTACTCACCTGGGAGGATACCATGTGTATAGTGTATGTAATACAGGGACTGACATGATTACAATTCCCAGGAGGCTTTGTTCCTGTAACTATTAACACCAGCACAGTGGTCACCTGCCCAAATACACCTGTTTGGTAACTCTCAAATGAAGTGGACTCACCTGAGGAGATAACATTTGTATAGTGTGTGTACTACAGGGACTGACATGAATGCTAAGCCCAGTAGGCTCTGTTACTCCACTCACCAACCCTGTGTTTCCTTCTCCAAATACCATTGCTCGGTAAACCACAAATGAAGTGTACTCATCTGGGTCAATAACATTTGTATAGTGTGTGTAGTACAGGGACTGACATTACTGCTAAGGCCAGGAGTCCTTGTGTCTGTAACTCCACCCACCAGACCAGTATTCAATTGCCCAAATAAATCTGTTAGTAAAATCTCAAATGATGGGTACTTACCTGGGAGGATACAATTTGTCAAGTGTTGGGAAGTAGAGGGAGTGACATGACTGCAACTCCCAGGAGGCCCTGTTTCTCTAACCCCAAACACCAGCACACTGGTCACTTGTCCAAATACCCCTGTTTGTTAACTCTCAAATGAAGTTTACTCACCTGAGAGGATAACATTTGTTAAGTGTGTGTAGTATAGTGAGTGACATGACTGCAACTCCCAGGAGGTACTGTTTCTCCAAATCCAACCGCCAGCACAGAAATAACATGCAACAATGCATCAATTTGTCAACTCTTAAATGAAGTATACTCACCTGGGAGTGATCAAGTACAGATTAAGCATAAATCACAGATGTATATGCCAACATAGATAAATCTTGACTTGGTAACCCAAGATTAAACATTGGCGGACAGGAATGACACCTTACCCAGTGCGCAAAACGATGATCCCTAAGGGCCTCAAAGATGCATAACCAGAATGGTATTGGTAGCAGACACATTCACACTGCTTTGACCACATGATAACTCTGGTCACATATACAATAATATCCTGGGTCTGTGTGCACTTAACTAGGTCTCCGAATGAAGAAAGCCATATCTTGCCTAGCCACTGTTTTATCTGCACTGGTGGAAAGATGGCATTCTCAGGCCATCCTACCAAGTACGAATGTTCTGCACATTTCAGCAGCTGCTCCACTTAAATGGAATTGGCGTGCTTCACAAATGTCATGCCAAGACTACCAATACCATGGGTACTTGCCACAATAGGATTAACTGCAACTTAACTTTGTACATGGTCTGTACTTACTGTAACACTAAACCTTTGAAGGTAGATGTCACTATGTTACCAGTAACACTGTATGTTTCACATCAACTGGTCGTGCTGCCACTGGGCACAAAGAGGCCACAGAAGAGACTGCCACTACCCCCCTGAATGAAGCCCTCAGTGAAGACATTCCTGGAGGTCAGGATGTGAAGGACAATTCTGGCCCATCTGGGCACCCTGGTCAGACAACAAAAGTGAGTCACACTGTGCCCACATCAACACCTCTGAGCCCAGTTGCCTCAACATCACAGGCAACCTTTCACCCCCAACCTGTGTACCTAGCACAGTGTCTACCATCTTGTATCCCCCAGTCCTAGATCCTGAGTTGCAATGCAACACTTCCTACAATGAGGGTCCAGGAAGAAGTTGGAATGGGCACCCTGTGGGAAGGGCACAGGCCTGTGGAGGGACGGTGCGTAAGGAGGAAAGCTGTGGGCCAGCAGGGCAAGGCGACTGGGGCTACTCCTGGCCAGGACACTATCAGTCACATCTTGGGGGTCTATCAGGAGCCCTAGGCATGATGGGTCAAGCAGCTACAGAAGAACATCCATAGGGACATGCATGAAAAAATGGAGGCCCACAATATCAACATGGCCTCCCTAACAGGGGTGCTGAGTGACATTCACACGACTCTGAGCTGGGCTTTTCAACAACAGTCTACCCCTTCCTTTGACTTATCAACACCAGGCATATCTATATCAGTGTCAGTCACTAGAAGGGAGGCCTTGACTGAGGAAGAACCAGACACCCATGCCTCTGCAGCAGCTAATCCCCGTACCACACAAGCGGGGACATCCAGCAAAGAATCCAAAAGGTAGTGATGGCAAGACACCCACCACCGTCAGCAAGTGACCTCTTCCTAAAGGACCTCGTTTGTAAGCTGCACATTCCCTCTGTTGACTGATCCTCAACCAACTTCAATTTCCAATGGAAGGAGTACTCTGGATTTTGGACTCCCAATGGTGTGGCATCTACTCCAACAATTTCATTCATCATGACTGACCCCTTCACTGCATTGTTTTGTTTCTTGCTGTCTCAAATGTATTTCCTTCATAAGCATTTTAATAAATTCACCCATCATAAATTCATTGTCTGCTTGCTTCATTTACTACTTTGCTATGCTGAGATGTGAGACCATGTGCACCACATGATGAGGACACAAGCTACTTGTGCAAGCAGGGATATGTTACAGGTACACAGTGTCCGGCTCAGGATTACAACCATTGCACACCCACATAATAGTACAACTGTCTGTTCAAACCAAAAGTTTAATTACAGTGTACAGCACATAGGCTGTTAATATGTTGGGACTTTTAGAAAGAAGAATGTGTGACTCATACTTAGTCAAAGTACAAATTTCGAGGTCCAGACCCCCAGACCATGGTAGGAAAGGCCTTCTCAGACATTGTCATGTAGAACAGGCAAACCTTAATGTGATTGATGTCAGCAGCATGAGTCTTATCACATACCACATCAAAGTAATCCAACATCACACAACCCAAGATTATGACAGATGGCAGTACAACAGTCCCTGATCACAGGCCCATAATAATCCAGCTACCATGCATCTGGTGGTCTGACACAAACATATGTCAGTGTTGTGGCACAGGTACTGTGGCTTGTAATGATGAAAATACATCCACAGCTATATACAGGTCAGAGAAAAAAGAGTTTTTGGCCAATGTGAAGGTAAAATGACTTGGTCAAAAGCTAGGACTACATATCTTATGACCGCATGATGACACAAATGATGCATCAGGCCCACCACAACATAAAAAACAAGTCCAATATGCACTTCTGTACCTCCACCCAAACACGGAGCAAACTCATTGGTACAGGTCTCATACATCCAAACTCTGTGACCTACATTACCTGGAAGAATCCATGTCCACTTCATATGTCAGAACAGCACCAGATACCTGCAAATGTCACAACTCTGAAATGCCCATAGGAAGGTGACATGGTGAAGATACCTGTACAAAGAACAAAACAAGGAGTATAGGCTTGAAACCATACATATGGAACAAGTCACATAGCAAGCAAATGGAAAACAAAGTACATTGTAAAGAAACTGACATAAACAATGCAACATCATCAAGGTGGGGATGAGTCCAAACCTATCTTATCAAGCAGCCTTTGGCTGAATATTGCAGAGTATCAGTTCCCAAGCTGTTTCCAAAATACTCAACTCCACACATTCTCCCAACTACAGTTCATTGTACAGTCACAATCAGTACATCACATGACATTCTTACACTCATGAAAAGCAGCTGTTGATGAAATATTCCCACATGTCAGCTTCTTCTTCTTCACCACTGTCATCCTCAGTTAGCATTTCAGGATTCTCACCCGGTGGATGTACAGGTGAGTAGAGGAGGGCTCCACCAGTCCGATCAAGACAGAGGAGCCTGGCCTTCAGGAGACCAAAAGCCCACTCCACTGGCCTCCATGGGCCTCATTTAAGCAGACTTCCCCTGGCATAGTTGGATTCCTCAACGGTGTCAACAACCAAGGATGGTTTGGATATACTGAGTCTCCTGTTAAAGAATGGGACATAAGTGCAACAGTAAGTAGTTGACTCCATGATTGTAGCACCTGAAATTGCTCACACACAATCAGGACAGACGTGACTTACCAACCAGACAGTCCATCTCTGGTCACAGTTGTGACATCAGTTGGTGCATGGTGCTGTTCCACATTATGAAGGAATCATTGGCTGAACCCGGTTAACGGGCAGAGACATGTGAGATTTTGAGATACACCAAACAGACAACTTGCACATTGATGGAATGGAAGTTCTTTCTGTTGCGATAAACTTGTTATTTGGCCTGCGGTGGCACCAAGCCATCCACGTGTGCGATGCGGCCAAAACCATAAAAGTCAGCCTTCACATTGGCTAAATCCTCACGGTGGGGGAACCTGATATAGCTGTCAATATTGCTGAGAGAAAATCCTTCAACAACGGACTGAACATAGGTTGGGACATGCCAGCAGACAGGGCCAATGTATGTTGGAAGGACCCTGGGCTAGGAAGTGCAATACTGACATGACTCATACAATGGGTGGTTGGATAACTGATAGCTGACGTCAGATCTGACGCCAACTGATGGCATAAATCCACTGTTGTTTGCCTTTTCAAGCGGTACTACATGATGATATGATTCTCTTCCATGGTCTGAAGGTCTGTTGGGGACTGTAGAAAGGAGGTTTTTGCACCCTCCTTCGCCCAGGGTACACATGTGTGATGCGTCAAGACATGAGTCAGTGTGTCAACAGCAACATACATGATGCATGCAAATTATATCATGTGACAAAGCAATTCTGACTGGATAGACCTGACACCCAGTGCACATCATAGCTGCCAACTACACAAAGGTTACATGTGGCCCCCATGATTTTCAACACCTGTGCCCAACACATGGATTTTTACAAAACTCATAGATGTGCAACACAATTGCCCCTCGAAATGTAAATGTGTATTCCTACAGCCAAAATGACCTATGGCGATGGTGGACCGTGAACCACTGCAAAATGCCATCTGTGCCTGAAGCATACTACTATGGTGGTGGAGTAGAAGGTCCTACATGACAAGACATGATAAGGATGTTTGTGTTGCAACACAACATGTACTGTAGGTCTGATGCAGTTTTGAAAACCCAAAAAAGCATTTTAGGCCACCAAAATGGTGGATGCCTGACCTATTCCACTGGACATTAGGAACCGCCCACGACCGCCGGCGGAGGTCATCATAGCAGTATGTGGCTGTAACCGTGGAAAACACAGCCATAGGCTAACATTGTTGCCAGTGGTGGTCATGGGCCAACAACTATGTCCGGCAGTAGTGATGACCGCATACATGGCGGACGTGACTGCCATGTTCTGCAGATTCACTCACTTGACTCCTGACACTGCTACAAGCAACACCTCGATAACCTGTGCTGCTGTGTACTGCCTCTGGGAGCAATCATGCCACATCCAGCAGGTGACATGGCCCCTGCCTTCTCTCCAGAGCAGTTGAAGAGGCTTGTCAATTGGGTCCTACCCCTGTATGACCAGCTCTATGGCTCACCAGAGGAGCAGGTAAGTACCTCAAATGCACACTTCTCTCTGTATTTCACCATCCTTTCCCTCCTCACAGACTACAGTGTGCCCCTGTGTGCCAGGTACACTTCTTGGGTGCCTGTTATTGCAGTCTGTGTCAATGGGATGTACATGGTGCAGGTATTGGTGGCCAGAACCATATGTTACGTTCAGTCACACTGTGTTGTGTGAGGTATTTTGGGGTCCTAGATCTTCCTTGTGTTGGATGCACATAACTAGGTAAGGAGACTTTACTGCCTTCCACTGATATTTCTTTCCTTATGATGGTTGTAAATGTTGGACAACATGTATGTGCATGACATCATGAGCTGTGTAGGCATCTTGTATGAGTCATTTGAGGATCTTGTAAGCTATGTGTATTGTGCCACAGATCTTTCAACCTACATCTGACCTTGCCAAACTGTTGTCTGAAATCCATATCCTGACTCACTCTGCCCTTCAGGTTGCCACAAACATCACATGCCAAATTGTTGTTGGCTACATGAAGTACAGTCATGCATGGAAGTGATGGGAATGTAGTGCCTTGTCCGTTCTGTCTGCTCAGCTTGTGGATACCAGGGCCTCACACATGTATCTCCCAGTATGGGACGAGTCTAGGCTGTAGGAGAGTCACTGTGGCTATGCAACACTGGCACTATACCCACTCCCTGTAAAACAGCAGATCCTGGCATGTGGACAACATGATGCTCTAGCAGGAAAACATGCTCTGAATGCCTCCGTTGACTGGATTAGGAATGGGTACTGAGGTAAATCATTAACCTAGTCCATATGTGCATTTTGTATCACTGTAAACGTATGTCTTTGACTTATGATAGGTCCCTTTTTCTTATTTGTCCTGTAACAGCTTATTGCACAAAATGCAGTCCCATAGGCAAACAATATCTGTTGATTCTGGGAGGCCAAGATATGTGAATCAGGAGCTTGGTCACATAGAAGAAATAGCACAATGCATACCTTTGTATGTTGGGTGCCATCTCTGTAGGATGGATACATATGTCCAAAGGAGTGTTCTGGGGTACAAGTATGTATCACATAACTTACCCCCTCAAGTGGGATGAGTCTGCATTTGATAGGCCACATGTCCACACATGGACAAGGAAGACACTTTCTGTACCCATCATGCCAGTCCCTTGATTGCCACTCAAGTGTAATAGTGAAGTCTGTACTATGCTATTTGCTTGTGGGACCATATGCAGTGAGCCAATATCACAGAGTGAGACTGTGTTTGTCCATTCAAGCCTAAGGTGTTTACCCTTCAGAAGGCACATAGGTGTGCAGTGTTTCATGGTGGCTCACATTACAGTACATGTTGCTGGAGCATGGGCTACCTGATGTCAGTAAACTTGTTTAGTCATTGTAGGCCCTGCGCAGGGTAATGGGTTAGTCTGCAGATGGAAATATATATGTCTAAAGTCATGTCCCTATACTTGTTGGCTTGTGTGTTTCACACTTGGAGTGTTAAAAAATTGAAACATTCTGGGTTGGTATTTCTGACATGTATGTGACTCAACCATTTATGTAAAAACTTGTGATTCTAATCTCTTGATTTGTCTCTTGCATTCATGCAGGTTAATGCCCATCAGAAGAAGTAGCTGTGGAAAGCCATCACCTGGACAGTGCGGACCCTAGGGGTCCACAGCCTGCAGAGCGCCCACTGTCGGAAGAGGGGGGGAGGACCTGAGACGCTGGGCCTGGAAGATCGCAGAGGTCCAGCTGGGGCTGTCCTCCCAACGTGGATGGGGTGCACATCGGACCATGACCCTCCTGATGGCCCGCATTCAGGTGGTGGCCTACCAAGATGGGCGTTTGAGGACAGCACAGCAGCCACAAGGGCGTGAGTACAGGGCATATTCCTGCCTGTCCCATTGCCAAATGAGTGTGTTAGGTTCTGATATCTTCTCCTGACAATTAGGGATGAGCCATGTGTAACACAGTAGATGAGTGATTATTTATGTAGACATGTCATGTGGTGCATACTGATGTGCCTTAACTATTGACCCAGGGACCTAGGACACAGTTGTTTACAATCCACCAACATTTTGCTCTCCAGGGACAACATATGGCTGTGTACATTGATCAATCAAGTAATGTTTGTTGTAGTGGGTATACATTCTATGCAACAGACCACTAATCTGCAGTGTTACAGGCGAAAAGACAGGAAGTGATGGATCACTATCCTCAGCCATGTGTCTGGTCAAGTGTTTATTGGCATCCACCGCCCAGAGGCTACTTGTTTTCAGCGTGCCTCACTACCGTCTGTAATGTGAAGATGCCCATGATACATGTGACAGAGCATTCATTTTTGGGGGGGGGGAGGTGCAGCTACAAATCTGTACTTTCCCTTGGTAAGTGGAGAATGTCTATTGACATGATTTATGTGCCATCACTGTTGCCAACATTCCCTGTGCCTACATGTCAGCATGTGTCCCTTTCTCTTCTGACAAAATGCGTACACCGCTATGCAACGCATAGTCTACCTGTGTTGATGGGATAATTTCTGTATTCCCTCACATGCATGTGCATGCCAACCTGTGTGTGGAATTGGGCTACATTTAATGTACAACATCCATGAGTGTGTCACCATTGATAATTGGCTGACACATGCCCTCACCAATCAAAGCACGTCATTTAGCATGTACAACTGCAGTAGCAATGAGGGACAAGATGAGTATAACTAGATATTGTAGCTACAATGTGCATTCCCATGCCATTGATGTAGCATCATTTGAAAATGTGCACTGCACATTTGTAATGGGGAAGGTTTGTAGCCTGACTGTTGGCATGCATCCTGGAGTGACTTGTAGTTATGCTGGACTCACATGTGTTTGGATGCAACCATTCATCCACAGACATCTGGGATTGCATGATCAAAATGGAGACAGTGATGTATCTTCCCATTGGGCAACATGCTGAGGGCCTTCCATATGTACCTGCAAATCTCTGTGTCTCTTGAACATCCAACTGACTAATGGCATCTACTGATACAATCAGTGCATGTCATTGTAAGGGGTGCCAGACATTACTGGTTATTTTCCTAGGACTTGCTGATTAATTGTGTTGTGGATTTTAGGGATGGATTTTAGGGACTTATGTCCCTGACAATTGGCACAAGATGTCTCCAATGTACATTTCCATGCCAAATGTGTGCCATGT
The DNA here is from genome assembly GCF_031143425.1 of Pleurodeles waltl. NCBI lineage: Eukaryota > Metazoa > Chordata > Amphibia > Caudata > Salamandridae > Pleurodeles > Pleurodeles waltl. The sequence continues at coordinate 1,030,868,972 of NC_090439.1, read as the reverse complement.
GTGTGGCGTATCTGAGCATTATTAGTATTACCTCCATGAATTCATTGGTACAAATTTCACTTGGTGAAGTGTGCATTGTTGATATGTTTCCAGTGTGACATGAGTATTTCTACGCCACCTTCTCCAGGCTACTGTACTGCTGTCAGTAACATGGCAGGCTTTAGGAGCATCATTTCTTATTGTTGTGGTTTTGTGAATGTATCAATTAGATGTGTACATGACCTTGTGTGGGATCTGTGGAAATGAACTTGGCATTGGCTTACTGTTGTATGACAACAGGTAACTGATGTATGCTTCATGAGGCCAGGCACTGAAGGTGATGTGGTCTTCTACTGGTTGCTGTGATTTGCGCAACTTCAGCCATGCAATGGGAGTTATATGAGATCCTGATTTTCCTGTGGGCAACTGTTGATAGTTTAGATGGCATGCATGCTTATGGTATGGTACATGTAGTGGTCACTTACGTGTAGTTTGTTTTTGGAGCCTACTTGTCATCATGGTAATGTTTGCTAATCACAGCTGTTGTTCAAGTGAGATCATGGACATGTGATGACAATTTTTCTCTTTGTGTTTGCAGCATCAGCCCAGGGAAGCAATGGGGGCATGGTACAACTGAGTGGAGAATCCACAGACACAGAGGGACCTAGTGTCCTGGAGGGTGAGGGGAGTGCCACGGAAGAGACATCATCATCATCAGATTCCTCCTCCAGTGGACACTCCCTAGTGGTGGCGAACCCATTGGGACATCCTCCAGTACCATCTTTGTCCACCACTCTCAGTTCTATTGCCACCTTCCCTGTTGCTCCCCTCCCAGTTGGCTGTGCCTGCTCACCCAAGAGGGTGGGGGTCTCCTTTGCCGCAGGCAACTCTTCCCCAGCACCTGTTACCCCTGCTGTCCTGAATGAGGAGGCTATTGACCTCCTGAGAAGTATCTCTATGGGGCAGTCTGCTAATGTGAATGCCATCCAGGGATTCATCTGCCAACTTCAGCAGACCAATGCTTTCCTGGAAGGCATTCTGTTAGACCTGGCACCCTTGACATGGACTCCTCTGCTTCCCATGTTTTGACTGTGTGCTGGAATCTGTTTTTGCTTGTGTTGTTACTCTGGGCACTTTACCACTACTGATCAGTGCTAAAGTCCAAGTGCTCCCTGTGTAAATAGTATGTGTAATTGGCGTATCCATGAGTGACATATTTGATTTACTACTAAGTCCCTAGTAAAGTGCCCCAGAGGTGCCCAGGCCCTGTCAATCAAGTGCTACTAGTGGGCCTGCAGCACTGTTTGTGCCACTCACATGCGTAGCCCTCGAAACATTTCTACAGTGTCTGTGTGCGCAGTTTTAGCCTGCCAATTTGACCTGGCAAGTAGCTCAAACTTTCCCTTTTTATGCATGTAAGGCAAACCTAAGGTAGGCCCTAGGTAACCCCATGAGCAGGGTGCAGTGTATGTTAAGATGGGGCATGTACTGATGTGTTTTACATGTCCTAACAGTGAAATACTGCCAAACGTGTTTTTCATTGTTGCAGGGCCTATCTCTCTCATAGGTTAACATGAGGACTGCCTTTACATATCTTTTAAGTGCAGTTTCTCTTTGGGAGCAAATAGAAATAAACTGGGGCCTCTGAACTCACAATTTAAAAATACATCTTATGGTAAAGTTGGTTTTTAGATTGTCAGTTTGAAAATGCCACTTTTTAAAAGTGGGCATTTTCCTGCTTAAATCATTCTGTGAATCTGCCTGCTTGTGTATTCCTTGTCTGGGTAAGACTGACAATTGGGCTGTTTGTGAATCTCCACTAGACAGTGACACAAAGGGATCTGGGGTGTACCCTCAATATCCTGATGAGCCATCTGGGCCGGAGTGGAGGGAGGAGTGGTCACTTACACCTGAACAGGCTGTGCCTGCCCTCACACAATACAGTCTCCAACCCCCTGGTGTGAGTTTGAAACCAGGCTTGGGCAAGGCACGATCTTGTGAACAACAGAGACTTCCATTTGAAGTTTGCCTACTTCAAAGGCAGAAAGGGTATAAGTAGTGGACCCAAAACTCCAGATTTTCAGATTACTTCTGGAACCAAGAGGAACCTCTGCCAAGGAGAAGAGCTAAAGAGCTGGAGGAGAAGCACTCCCCCCTTTTTTGGTGACTGTGCTTTGCTGGGGTGGTCTGCAGTTGCTGCTTCTGCATGAAACAGGACAAAGACTGGACTTTGGGGTATATTTCTTCTTGTGAATAATCTCCCAGGGCTTGGATTGAGCTTGCCTCCTGTTTTGAAGTCTCAGGGCCATCAACGACTTCCTCTGCCAGCATCTGCACTGTCTGCTGAGACTTCTGCCCTGCCAAGTGGTGCCCTATCCACTCCCTGGGCCCTTGAAAGGTGAAGTTAGTAGAACAAGGACTGAAATCCATGCACAGGAAGCAGTGTGGGGAAAATGTTAGCGCACCAACTGCATTGCGGCTGTAAAAATAACATGCTACCCGCCTCGCAGCTGAATTCGACCCACCACCTACATCGCGGCTGGGAAATCAACACATCACCTGCATCACAGCTGGAGAAACAACGCAACACCCGCTTGCGGCTGCTGAAAACGACGCATCGCGGTTTTCCATCACTGTGCAGCCAGATTTCTCACGCATCATCGCTGGGCGTCAATATCAATGTAAACCTGCACAGACCCATGGTGCCCCGTCTGGAAAATGAGGCACAGCCTCACTTGTGAGTGAGAAAACAAGACATTGCTGACTTTTTCGGCGCACACTCGCCTGGGTGACTTTATTTTAACACAGACCAGGTACTTTGTGTAACAACAATGATTCCATTGTTTTCTATGGAGTAAGACTCTTTTTACTTTAAAAATTCATATCTTGACTTGTGTATGTTGTATTTTTTTATGTTGATCTAGCTTGATTTAGATAGATATTGGCTGGTTTGATGTCCATTTTGTAGTGTTTTCACTGCATTACTGTGTCTTTTAGTACAAATACTTTACACATTGTCTTTGAGATAAGCCTCACTGCTTGTGCCAAGTTACCAAGGGGTGAGCACCTCCATTGCTCTGACTAGATTGAGGGTCTCTGCTTGGACAGAGTGCAAGTTGACTGCCAACCAGCGACCCCATTTCTAACCCATTCATAGTGCCATGTCTGGGCTACAGAGATCTTTACAGGGTCTTGCCTCCTCACTGATAGCAACCAGTCACTCCCACATTCCGTTCCTCTCTCCACCTCCCTCTTTCCAATCCAAATCCCCCATTCCCCTACGTATCCCAAGCACACAGACAGATCCGCATGCACCCACCACAATACACAAAAGCAGCACACATAAACACAAACAACACAAAACACACAGGCATTCAGACACCCACACATACATGAGCCACCACTTCCCCAGAAACCCCAAACACCCCCACCGGCCAAGACACCACATCAAGCATACCCACTGGCACCACAACAACAGGCAGTGACACACCCACAATACCTGCAGACACCACCACAACAGACATCCACCACATCCACCATGCCTACAGACATGACCCCAACAGACACACAGATATCCACCACTACAAGCAAACCCACAGACACCACCCCAACAAAAACACACCCATCCACCAGTCCCACATCACCCAGTTCCTCCACCTCCCAGCCCCCCAAAAGACGCAAACATCCACACTCGCACATGCAACAGACCACCAAAACCTCACACAAGCCCACACCCAAGACACCCACACCGACACACCAGACAACCACTCCCTCAACCTCCAAATCCTAACCCCCTTCTGAAAGTATGGATATGTGTTTGTTAATGCAATTGTGGTGTCATTGCACTGTGTTCTGTTTGGTATGGTAATTATTAATCTTATGTTGTCCAATGTCAGCATGTGTGTGGTTAGACTTGTCGCCCTGATATGGATTGTACATTTGTGTCATGTGTAGGAGCTCAAGTTTTGTTTTTCCATACATAGAGTGTGTTCATTTGTGCTCGCATTTATCCATTTTGGTGTGTGTACCTTGCTGCTACTTCATCTAGATGTATGGCTTATGTTGCTGCAGTATTTGCTTTCTTGACTTGTACTTCACCATTTTGCAGATAGGCATGTCACTTGTCTCCTCTATTGTTTGTCCCTGAGATGCCTGAAGGGCCATTTCCTGTGCAAACGTGTTTTGGGGCATCCTTCAATGAGTGCTCCTGATGTTGCCATCCCCATTGTGCAGGTTTTCTTTATATTGTGAGCTTCAGATATTTGTCTCTCATACTATTTTGCATCCCATTGTCCTTCCATTGTGTTGCAATGTGGGTGATGTGTGGCTCCATCGCAGGGCTGTTTAGTGCGACATGCCTACATATGTGTGTTGAATGTGACAACAGTTCTTGGAATGTGAGGTATGTGAGGGTGTCAGTTGTATTTGTAGATTTTGCTGTGTTGTTGGAGTTGTGTTACAAAGTGTCCTGTACACTTCACTGTCTCTGTGCCTGCAATGGTCAGATGTGTGTTTTTGTATAGTGTGGCAGTGCAGTGTGCATGATCTGCCCAAAGGGGGTGTTTAATGGCTGTGAATTTGTCCCTGTCTTGGAATGACTCCCACTGTGGACACAATGAAAAGTGTACTTCGCGCCCATAGTGTGACCCTCCTATCATGTAGCTGACGGAGAAATGATGTGTGGTTGAGCATAATGACACAGGTAGGTGTGTGTACTTATGGTCGGTTGTGTCCACTGCGGCGTGGATTTTGGGCTCTATCAACAAGCAGCAGCAACAGGACATGTGTGGTGGGCTCCATCGCGGCACCGGACGAATAAGTCTTCTTGCAGGTGAGTTGCTCCATTTATACTGTTCGTCTCTACCTGCTGAGAGGTGGTGGTTGGACCACCACAGTCACATTGGCAGTGTGCAACCTCATAATGTGTCCAGCTGAAACACAGGCTCTGCCGGCCTATTTGTGCTGTCTCATGACTGCGGCAGTCTGTGCTACCTGGGGGTGCCGGTCGGACCATGGCAGTCTTTGCTCCATAGGCCCATCTGACTCGTATTACGGTGGTCCGACCGCCGAGCCGATGGCAGTTAGAACGTCGTCGTCACCATGGCAGTACATGTACCGCCAAACTTGGAATGAAGCCCTTATCCCCTAATGGACTATTTTGAAGACACTCGGATTGGCAGACTGCATTAGTCAGGACACAGACGGCAAGCCAAATTCCAGATACCACGGTGGAATGTCTATGTCAGCACCCTGGCACAGAAAGCCAAAACAAACAATGCAGTGGAAGGATGGCACAATGTCTTTTACTCCACACTAGGCAGAACTCAACCTACTTTATTCAAACTTACTGAAGCATTAAAATGAGAACGAAGCTGCCAAGAACTGAGACTAGATCAATCTGTTACTCAAATTGGTCCTAAACTTAGCAAAAAACTTGAACATTGCACGACATACTACAATGTATAGTTAAATCTTCATAACTAACAAAGGACTAAGGGCTACATGTACGTATATTTGGAATTGCGATTCCCTAATTGCAATTCCATGCAAATCACACTTAGGGAATCGCAATTCCAAATGTAAGAAACTACACTGAGTTTCTGTTGTGATTCCCGGTGGGTCGCAAATAGACCTGCCTCATCAATATTAATGAGTTAAGTGGCAATTTGCGACACACTGGGAATCGCAAAAATCAGCAGACCACCATGTCTGTGATGGCTTTTAAATAAAGCAATCTTTTTTCCTTAAAGGAAAATAGGCTGCGTTTAAAAAGAAAACAAATTAAATATTTCAGTTTCATTTTTGAAGAGTACTGCCTGCTCTTAAAAAACATTTTTGCATGCATTCACAAAGGTTAAGGGGTCTCTTAGGGAACCCCTCTCAGCTTTGGGAATTGGTTAGCACCAATTTGAAATTGGTGCTAACTGCAATTGTTTTGTGACCGTATTTATGGTCACCAAACAATCATACATTCGGGAATTCCGAAGGGACGCCATGAACACGCCCCTTCCTAATACCAAATTGCAAAACCCAAATTGCGATTCAGTAACAAGTTACCAAATCGCAGTTTGTGCTTTGTACATCCCAAAAAGCATTTTTCTAGTCACAAACGGGCCGATTCTGCGAATCGGCCCATTTGAGACTAGAAAAATGCTTTGTACATGTGCTCCTAGATCTCTTAGAAATAATAGTCAAATCTATCCTCTAAAATACATATTAATGTACCAAAATCTCAAAATCTACACAACAAAGCAAATATTTTTGTGTTAATAATAATATAAGTACTATATTACATTGGTGAAAATATTATATATAATCTAAAAATTATTAATCACAATATAAAAAAATAAGAATATTAATAATTAAAAGGATATATAGTACAAACCAACATAAAAACAAATTCAATCCATCACATCAAATAAATACATTGCAGAATCCAAGCAATTCAACATATTAACATAAACATAACATAAACAATACAATATCATAGTTTCCACTAACATCAACAAAAAATTTATAAAACTTACTGCTTAGTAGCTGCAGATTTATTGCCATCGCCACATAACAAAAAATAGTAATCCACCAAAAATGAAGAAATAAAATACAAAAAGACTAAAAAAAACACAAAATATTAGCAATCCAAACAAAAGGCCTCATTACGAGTTTGGCCATTCATGGACCGCCATGGCGGCATTGGTGGTCCATTGAATTGGCGGTCGGACCGCTGTTTTACCATCAATGTTGGCCTATGGAGCAAAGACCACTGTGGTCCTGCTGGCACTGCCAGGCAGCATAGACCGCCATGGTCACGAGGCAGCACAAACATGCTTGTGGAGCCTATGTTGCCTCCAGACACATTATGAGGTTGCACACCGCCAATGTAACCGTGGTGGTCCAACCACCACATTTCAGCAGGCTGAAACAGGGGCTATAAGGGGATACACTCATCTGAGGCAGCTTCACACATCTGGTGCCACCATGGAGCCCATCACACTCGTCCTACCACTGCTCATGATCCTCGAAGGTTCACAAAATCTACACCATTGTGGATGCAACCGACCGTAATTACACACAGCTACCTGTCTCATTAACCTTAACAACTGATTGTCGTGCCGTTATCCTCATCATATGGTGGTCACACTACGGGCACCGGCAATGTGTCCCACGTCGGAATCAAACACAAAGAAGGACACAATCACAGTCACAAAATGCCCCCTTTGGCAGGTCACTCACACTGCACTGCAACACAACACAAACACCGGAAACATTACTTACAACACAGTCAATGCAATGCTTTGCATTGACTGCGCTGCCATTACCAGGCATATATATTTATTCCGCATGCGTTTACTATGCATATGCAAGGTAACGGCAGAGAAATCGGTCTGGGTGTCCGGACGGAACAGGAAGGAGCAGACAGCAGAAGGGAGAAGTAAGTGGGGCTGGTTTTGCGGGGGGAGGTTGGGGTAGTTTTTAGGACAGGGTTGGGGTAGTTATTAGGAGAGGGTGGGGTAGGTTTTAAGGGTCAGGGCACAGGATCAAGGTAGTTTTTAGGAGTGGAGAGGATAGGTTTTAGGGTACAGGACAGGGCAGGGGGTTGTTTAGTTTTTAAGACAGGGTGGGGTAGGTTTTATAGTTCGGGGTGAGGGTCATTGTAGTTTTAAGGACAGGGCAGGGTAGGTTTTAGGGTCCAGGGCAGGAGGGTCGGAGTCATTTTTAGGACAGGGCTGGGTAGATTTTAGGGTTCAGGACAGGGGTGGGGGGTCAAGGTAGTTTTTAAAATGGTGGGTAGGTTTTAGGATCCAGGGTGGGGCAAGGGGTTGGATTTTTAGAACAGGGCACGGTAAGTTTTAGGGTTCAAGGCAAGGATGGAGGATTGTTGTGTAGCCATTTTAGTTATAGCTCCATTCGTGTTATTTTAGGACACTAGGCCTGCTGCTGTGCACTTTACCTTAGATATATTTTATTCAGCTTTGGTTATTATTTTAACAATAGCCACATTTGGGATCTTGTTTTATTTTTCTCTATCTAGCTGTTCTTTGCCTAGGCCAGCACTGCGTTCTTAAACAAGACATGTCTTTCACTCTGTGTTTCTTTCAAGGCTGCAATAAGATAGGTTGCCGGTAAACGTAGTAACCCTTTGTCTCTGGTATTCATAGAAACATACACATCCTTATGTAGGGACATTTTCTCAGGATATCAGTTTTATTATAAAAACACTTCCCTGTCCCATACATGTTAGAGGGAGATTCCAGCCAGATGACCACGACTGATTGCTGAATGCTTCGCTACAGCTGCTTACGCAACTTCAGGCCTCTTGCTGAGGTATGATGGATGATGTCTTCCCAGGGGAACCTGAAGGGCAGAACTAGAGCTTAACATGCTGTGCTCTAGTATAGTCTAGGTAGGAATTAGTCTATTGACTCTAGTGACAATATGGTAGCGTTATTTTTATGCTTTACTCTCCTTGTCACAATTTTAATCCTGTCATGCTTTATCGTCCTGGTTATTGCAGTACATGCTTTATTATCTAAGATGCAGTTGCTTCATTAAACCCTTATTGAAACATATACTGCCTCTTCTTGTCCTTGTATATGTGAGACTTATGTGACTGATGGAAACGGATGCGATCTGAGTGACCACGATTTCCCTGAGCAGTCAATTGTGTCATGCACTCGGCTGCCCAATCATCCCCGCTCTTGAGTGGAGATGAGGCACTGCTAGTTAGCCGAAGCACAACCCGGATTGGACCAACAGGTGTCACCTGTAGTGGGTTAGACTCAGTCCCCCACACCTCAGGCGATTCTGCTGCTCAAATTCAGTAGTCTCATTAGAATAATGAGAGCCTACGCAACAGGGTCAGGGTAGTTTTTAGGACAGGGTGGAGAAGGTTTTAGGTACAAGGCAGGGCTGGCGAGCCAGGTAGATTTTAGGACAGGGCAGGGTAGTTTTTAGGGTTCAGGGCAAGGTGGGGGTCTGGGTAGTTTTTAGGACAGGGCGTGATAGGTTTTAGAGGGCAGCGCAGGGGAGGCAGGGTAGTTTTTAGGACAATGCAGGGCAGGTTTTAGAATACAGGGTGGGGCGGGTAGTTTTTAGGACAGGATGGGAGGTATTAGGGTTCAGACTGGGGGGTCGGCGGGGTCATTTGTAGGACAGGGCAGCGTTGGTTTTAGGGTTCAGGGTGGGGGCGGGGAACAGGGTAGTTATTAGGACAGGGTAAGGTAGGTTTTAGGGTTCAGGGCATGGTGAGGTTAGGGTAGTTTTAGGAAAGGGCAGGCAGGTTTTAGGGTTCAGAGCGGGCCAAGTGGTTGGGGTAGTTTTTAGGATAGGGCGGTTTTGGTTTTAGGGTTCAGGACAGGGGTGGGGGTTCGGGTAGGTTTTAGGGGACAGGGTGTGGGGTCGGGTAGTTTTTAGGACAGTGTGGGGTAGTTTTTATGGTTTAGGTGGGGGTGGGGGTGGCGGAAGGGGTAGTTTTCAGGACAGGACAGGGTAGGTTTTATGTTTCGGGGAGGGGGTCAGGATAGTTTTTAGGACAGGGCAGGGTAGATTTTAGGGTTCATGCAGTGGGTTGGAGTACATTTTAGGACAGGGCGGGGTTCGTTTTAGGGTTCAGTGTGGGGGCAGGGTTCATGGTAATTTTTAGGACAGGGCAGGGTTACTTTTAGGGCTTAGGGTGGGGGGGCGTGTAGGGCTTGGGGCAGGGGTTGAAGAGGCAGTTTTAAGGGCTTGGGTGGGGTAGAGTATGGTACCAGGTGTAAGGGGCCAGGGTGGGGGAGAATTTACCACACATGTTGCTTTACCAAACATGCTTTTACAGTGAAATCCATGGTAAAGGCATGCGTTCTGAAGGCTTGCGTGATATACGCATGAATTATTTCATCATACATCCCACAAAAACACACATCTGCTCATCTCAGGCACAGGGGCAATGAAGTCTACACAACATTGCCTCACACAACACCAGCAACACATCCACAACCCAGCTACAAATACAATTCACACACTCACATTGCACACATGCCATAGACTGTTGTTACATTGAAGACACATATGTATGGATGTGACATGGAACACAATTACCACTACCATCAAACAACCCTGCAATGGACACACACATCACCCACATTGCAACACAATGGAAGGACAATGGGATGCACAATAGACAGAGAGACAAACATACAAAGATTACTATGCAAATAATACCTGCTCAACAGGGATGGGGGCATGGGGAACATGGTGACCGAGTGAGAAGGCGGTTGCGGACTCCCAGGAACCCGATAGGCAGAGACACATGGTCTGCCTAGTTGCAACGCACGTGTCAAGGGTTGGTGCACAGTCTCTCCTTACCTTTCATGGGGATAGGGAACGTGGCAGGAGAGGATCAGAGATCGCAGGTCGGGCAGCGGAAGCAGGAGATGGGCTCGCTCGGCACCGGGCAGTGGTTCAAAGCAGTTGGGAGTGAAACCCCGGGGACGCCGCTTTGTGGTGATCTTCCACTTCTGGGGAAAGGAGGAAGTGCTGTCGGCTTCACTCCCCCGGTCTCTTCCTTGGAGTGGGACCCTGTAGTTCTGGCACTGGACAAAGACAGAACAGGGAGCCCTGGATTGGGACTTGGAGAGGGCATGATGCCAAGCCCGGCAAGGTTAAGTAGGGCGCCCCAGGGGAGTACTCGGAACACGGTGTGCCTCACCAACAAAAAGAGCAGAGTTAAGGAGGGAGGCGGAATTAAGGCCCAAATAACCCCGGGGGGCCCAGAAGGATAAACCAGGTGGTGGTCGAACCTCGATCACCCAGAGAAGGGGGAACCCCACCAAAGATAACCTGACACAATCAAATCATCTCAGGGGAATTTGGAAGAAAATATGGCGACAAAGACTCCCCATATGGAAGCCCCTGTATTTTTACTCTTTAAAATGGGGCTTAGAGGACCGGATACTATACAAGGCAGCAATGACAGTTCTGTGGGGAGTGAGGAGACAATCATTGGAAGCAACGGAGGGGAGGCACCAAAGGAGGTCTTGGCTCATCAGGGAATGATTTTGCAAACCCTTCCTTCCTTCCTGAAGAGCATAGGTATTCTATACAGACCCCAATATCAGGTCCGCTTTTAAGTCCTACAGTTTCGCTCACAAATGTACAACCTACGGACACTGATGCGCGTAATATTGCCATTCTCCTTACAAAATTACATTAACAGAAGTGATTAGAGGAAAATTCTTGGTTTCTGAGCAGAATCAAGCAAGGATTAGTGCAGTATGTGAAACCATGGACACCAAAATAAGCACATTAACCGAAAAATTGAACTTTTGGATAACACAGTTAAGGAGCCGTCTATGCAATTAACTTCTAATAAACAAGATATTCAACAGTTAAAATCAAGGGAATAATTGTTACAAGATCGGCTGAAGAGCCTGAAAAATAATATGAGATGGAACAATATTAGAATTTTGAATGTCCCAGAAGAGGTTGAATGGCAGGATATTGGAGCTGTTGTGGTATCACTCATCAGGGAGTACTTTCCAGACTTGCAACACATTAATTTGGAGGAGGATATCCAACGAGTTCACCAAAACCTCTATAAGAAAAACTTAAATAGGAAGAACCCCAGGAACAGTTTGGTTAATTTTCGATCAACAAATAGGTTTTCCAAAGAGGACTGCTTGTTTTTTTCGCATTAGGTCGGATATGTTTAGGGCAACCCAGGACAGAAATGTGGGAACTGGGAAAATACAAGAAAGATCTCCAAGCACTCCGGGCAACTGGGCGGATGAGGTTCCCTGCAGCTCTTAGAATAATGTGGAACAACAGAATGTACAACATAAGAGAACCTGATGAATCGCGCTCCTTTTTAGAGCAGATGAAGGCAGATGAAGGCAGCAAAGTGACTCTTCTTTAGATGGTAACATCGAAGTTCCTGGGAGTCAAAATTGGAGTATTTACTCTAATGGAAGTAGGGAGGGTTCTTCAGGGTGGGGGGTTCAAGCAAGGGCACAATCTGATTTTAGAGTAAGCAGATTAGCACAAGGTGTGGGAGCATCTGAGGGAGAAAATAAACAAAAATATATAGCCCTCAGGAAACTTAAGCTACTAAAGCAGGCTATCTTTTGGTTGGTTCCTAGTGGCATGAACCCCCACCTTCATTACGATGTTAAGTACTAGCTTAGGCCTCTTGAGGGTCTTGTCATGGAATGTCAATGGCCTTAGAGTTAGTGGTCAAAGGCGGAAAATCCTTGAGTTGCTGGGAAGGATAGACAAAGAAGTAGTTATTCTACAGGAGACCCACTTATTACCTGGTGATTGGGGACGAATCCTCAAAGAGTTTAGATGGATAGATCAATGTGTGGTTACAAAACAGACAGAGGTGGTACGGGGAATAGCCATTATAACCAAAAAATCTATAAAGGCAAACTTGGGTGGAGTGGTTATGGACTTTAAGGGGGGATGGTTGATAACAGAGATCAAAGTTGGAGGAGTGTGGTTTGTGGTTGCAGGTCACTATGGTCCTAATTTGGATGACCCGGCTCCTTTTCAAGCTCTCTATAATCAATAACGTCTTACCAGACATCCGTGGTCTTAGGTCGGGTCTTTGATATTTTGTTAGACCCAGTCCTGGATTAATCTACAACTAGAGGTGCGGTGAACTCTCCAAGAACTAGGTGTTGGGTAAAACAGGCCATGGAAGATCTAGGTCTGGTAGATATCTGGCATAGTCGAGCAAGTGGGGGTCCAAGGTTTACTTTTCATAACAAAGAATATGGGCATAGCTCTAGGATTGATTTTATTTTGATCCATAACAGTCTCTGTGGGAAGGTGAAATATGTGTCTCATGCCCCAGGACATTTGTCCAACCATTTGCCGGTTAAAATACATATGAGCTATGATTAATTGACTATTTACCCCAGGTGGGGTTTTGTTGACTGAAGATATGATTATTGAAGGGCTAAAACAAGACTCTAAATTCTTCTTTGCAACGAATTGCGGGTCTGCCTCCTTGCAGGTAGTATGGGATACATACAAGGCATTTATTAGAGGAGGACTAGTTAGTATGTCCGCATATAAACTCAGGGAAGAGAAGAGACAGCTCCGACATCTTGAGTCTGTGATCTCGGAACTGCAGACTAAGGGGGATATGGTGCGAACGCTCTGGCAGGTAACAAAGTGGACTGTCAGCTGAAGGAAACAAAGGCAGAATTAGAGGATTTTTTAAAGTTAAAGATCAGGAAAAGATGGGACTCTAGTAGGCTGGCACACTATGAGTATGGGGAGGGGTGCGGCAAGCTGTTAGCCTGGAAAATTAAAGTAGATCAATCCAGAAATTGAATTGGCGCACTTCAAGTTGAAGGTAAGGCTGGCCGCTCCACCAATGAATGAGAGATAGAGCAGGCATTTGTTTCCTTTTTTCAAAAACTGTATTCTGAGGAAGTGGTGGTTTACTGATGATCAGATGAGGGAATATTTGAACAGAATACCTCTGCCTGACTTAGAGGAGACAGCAAGACAGGCTCTGGGAGTGGAATAACTATGGAGGATCTCCAGACCTTGAAAATGTGGAAATCCGTGGGCTCAGATGGCCTGCCCAATGAATTATATAAGCAAGTTTCAAACAAGGTGGCCAATGGCATGCTAGAATTAATGAATGATGTTTTTCTTGGTAACTCCTCAACCCCACGGTCATGGAATGAGGCTACGATCACGTTGATTTTCAAACCAAATAAAGATCCCACACAATGTGAATAATATAGACCCATTTCCTTGCTTAATTCAGATTATAAAATCTATACTCACATTTTAATGAAAATGGTAGCCGGAGTAATGGATAGATTGATACATAGCGATCAGAAGGGCTTTAGTAGTGGAAGACAGCTGTTTAAATTGACCCATAAATTATTCAGTGCTATAGATTCTGCTTAATTTAATGGTTATCCTCTGGCGATTCTTACCATAGATGCTGCTAAAGCTTTTCATTGTGTTAACTGGCCCTTTTTATTGAGTGTTATGGAGACATATGGTTTTGGTGGCCGTTTCAGTAGAGCAATAGAGGCATTATTTAGGGACTCGGTAGCGAGGGTACTGGTAAATGTTAATTTATCGACACAAGTCAAGATAGAGAGGGGTACCCGACAGGGTTGTCCACTCTCCCCTCTCCTATTCACTCTACATATTGAACCCCTGTGGTGATGATCTGGTCCAACCAGAACATAATTCCAATTCGTTTCAGAGAATGGGAGTAAAAAACGGCACTGTATGCTGATGATCTTATGATTTACACTAGCGATTTGATAGGTTCATTATCAAACATTTGGAGTGTTCTGGAGGGGTTTGGTAGAGTGTCTGGGTATTTGGTTAATCAACAGAAGACAGAGATAATGTGCTGGAATATAACATATGACTCTCCGGTAAAAAAAGAGATCAGATCCCCGGGGGTTCAGATTATCACAGATTTGGAAGAGGTGGCTTGGAAGAACTTTAATTAAGTTTGGTTATCCATGAAGAAGTTAATAAGATTGTAGGCTGCTCTCCCACTGTCCCTGTTAGGTAGATCGAACATTTTGAAGATGCTTATTTTACAGAAATTTACTTTTTTTATTTAATACTATCCCATTAGAATTTAAAGCAACATGGTTTAAAAGGTTGCAGGGGGAATTGACTTGTTTTGTCTGGGCATCACGGGGAGCCCGCATTGCCTGGAGGAAGTTGTCCAGGAAGAATAATCAAGGAGTAATAGTCACTCCTGATCTCTATAAATACTATATGGCATTCCACCTAAAGGACATAAGGAGGTTATTGAGTGAGCGCCTTAGCTATACTCCATACCACAAGGTTATGATTGACACCCTGGAGGCAGGTGACCATTTCCTATATAAATATGGCCACCCAAAATATTTCAAGAAGGTCAGACTAAAGAGCCTCAGTGCAGCATATATATGTTGATGGGTAGCCAGTGCAGGCCTCTCAGGTGGAGTGTGATGTGGCTGCGGTGGGGGACATCGAGGATGAGTCGGGCCGAGGCGTTCTGGATGCGTTGGAGTCGTCTCAAGAGCTTGTTTGTAGTTCCTGAGTAGAGGGCGTTCCCGTAGTCGAGTCTGTTGGTGATGAGGGCCTGGGTAACGGTTTTTCTCGTGTCGAGGGGGATCCATTTGAAGATCCTGCGGAGCATACGGAGGGTGTTGAAGCAGGACGCGGAGACGGCGTTGAAATGCCTGGTCATGGAGAGAGTGGAGTCGAGGATGACCCCCAGGTTGCGTGCATGGTCCGTGGGTTCCGGGGCTGTGCCTAGTGACGTGGGCCACCAAGAGTCGTCCCAGGCTGATGGGGTGGGTCCGAGAATGAGGACCTCCGTCTTGTCTGAGTTCATCCAGTCGGCTACGGCCTTCATTCCTCGGTGGAGGTTAGCTTTGGCGGTGTGGGGATCTTCGGTGAGGGATGTGATCAGCTGGGTGTCGTCGGCATAGGAGATGATGTTGAGGTTGTGTTGTCGTGCGACGTGGGCGAGGGGGGCCATGTAGATATTGAACAGTGTCGGGCTGAGGGAGGATCCCTGGGGGACGCCGCAGATGATCTCAGTGGTTTTGGAGCGGAAGGGTGGGAGGCGGACGCTCTGGGTTCTGCCGGAGAGGAAGGATGCGGTCCAGGCCAGGGCCTTCTCTTGGATACCGGCGTCATGGAGGCGTGCTGATAGGGTGCGGTGGCAGACCGTGTCAAAGGCTGCTGATAGGTCCAGGAGGATGAGGGCAGCTGTTTCTCCTTTGTCCATCAGGGTCCGGATGTCGTCAGTGGCAGCGATGAGGGCGGTCTCGGTGCTGTGGTTACTGCGAAAACCAGATTGGGACGGGTCCAGGATGTTGTTGACTTCGAGGTAGCGGGTCAGCTGTTTGTTGACAATCTTCTCTGTCACTTTTGCCGGGAAAGGGAGCAGGGAGATGGGACGGAAGTTCTTGAGGTCCTTGGGGTCCGCCTTGGGCTTCTTCAGAAGGGCGTTGATCTCAGCGTGCTTCCAGCTTTCTGGGAAGGTTGCTGTCTCGAAGGAACAGTTGTTTGTTTTCCAGAGGTGGGGCGCAATGGCTGCGCTGGCTTTGTTGAAGACGTGGTAAGGGCAGGGGTCCGATGGGGATCCTGAGTGGATGGAGTTCATGGTTTTGATGGTGTCTTCGTCGCTGACGCTGGACCAGACGGTCAGGCGACTGGTGCGAGTGGTAGTCGCAGAGGTGGTGGACTCGGTGGTGGGTGCGGGGGGATCGGGGTTGAAGCTGTTGTGGATGTCGGTGATCTTGCGGTGGAAGAAGGTGGCCAGGGAGTCGCACAGGTCTTGAGATTGCTGGATGTCGTTGGTGATGGAGCTGGGGTTGGAGAGTTCTTTCACGATGCTGAAGAGCTCTTTGGTGTTGTGTGCGTTGTTGTCTAGGCGGTCCTTGAAGGCGGTCTTCTTGGCGGTCTTGATGTGTTGGTGATGTCTGCGGGTGGCGCTCTTGAGGGCTGTGTGGTTGTCTGGTGTTCGGTCGTGGAGCCATTTCTTCTCCAGCTTCCGACAGGTGTGCTTGGAGATCCGGAGGTCCTCGGTGAACCAGGCGGCTTTCTTGTTGGTGTGGTTGGTTGTAAAGGTCTTGAGAGGGGCGAGGGTGTTGGCGCAGTCGTTGATCCACTGTGTGAGGTTGGTCGCGGCAGTGTCTGGGTCGGTGGGGTTGGTGGGTGGTCTCAGGGCGAGGGCGGTAGTCAGTTGGTCCTCGGTGACCTTGCCCCAGCAGCGGCGTGGTAGCTGTTGGGTGCAGTGGTGTGTTTTCTGAAGGTGAAGTGGACGCATCTGTGGTCGGTCCAGTGTGGTTCGGTGGTGTGGTTGAAGGAGACGTGGGGGCTTGCGGAGAAGATGGGGTCGAGCGTGTGTCCAGCGGCGTGAGTGGGTGTCGTTACGAGCTGTTTGAGTCCGAGGTTGGCGAGGTTGGCGATCAGGGCGGTGGAGTTGGCGTCGTTGTTGTTCTCGAGGTGGAAGTTCAGGTCCCCGAGGAGGATGTAGTCCGTGGAAGCGAGGGCCTGGGTGCTGATGAGGTCGGCGATGGTGTCAATGAACTGTGGGCGGGGTCCGGGAGGTCTGTAGATGAGAGTTCCTCTGAGGGTGGTGTTGGGGTCGGTGTGGATCTGGAAGTGCATGTGCTCGGCGGTGGTGAGGGTGTCATCGGTGTTCGTTGAGATTTTGATGGAGTCTTTGTGGATGATGGCGATTCCTCCTCCCACTCCGTTGGTGCGGTCTCATCTTGTAGCCCTGTGGGATGGCTATAGCGATGTCTGGTGCTGAGGTGGCGTTCAGCCAGGTCTCCGTCAGGAAGGCGACGTCGGGGGCAGTGGAGTCTAGGAGGTCCCAAAGTTCGATGTCGTGCTTGCGAGCGGAGCGGGTGTTGAGGAGGATGCAGCGGAGGTGGTTGGGTTCTCTGGCTCGTGGTTTGGAGGGTTGGATGCTGGTGAATCTGCAGTTCCGGCAGGTGAAAGGCCCCTGGGTGCGTTTCGGGGTGGCCTGGTAGCAGGGGTGGTCTCGTCTGGTGTTGAGTGCGTGGAGGGTGATTGCGTCGTAGTGCAGTCTGGCGTTGCGGGGGGTGCGGGTTCCAGGGGTTCTGGTGCTGGGTGCGGTCCAGACGCAGACGGACGCAGACGGGCGCAGACGGGCTTGCCTTAGGCGCGCCAGCAGCGTGCCCGCTTCGCGGCCTCCATATGAGGACAGAGGGAGGGAGGAGCGGCTGGGAGGTGGGAGCGGGGCGGCCAATGGGAGTGAAGGGGGCGGGGCAGCAGGGGCTCAGCAGCAAGGGAAAAACCCAGGGGAAAACCCGGGGAAAAAACGGCGGGAAAAGACGGCGGGAGAGGGACAACAGAGCACAGGGGTAAAGAAAGCAAAACACAGGGGCACAGAATGAAAAAAACGAAGTGGCACAGAAGCCAAGAGCAGGGGTACAGAAAAAAGGGAGCGAGTAGTCAGGCGGCAAAAGTGGCAACGGAGGTTCAACCCACAGGGGGCTGCGTGGCAGATGGGGGGAGCAACCTGCCTGGTGACAGGGTCAAAGGTCGCTCTCTAACACCGCTTCGCGGCCTCCATATGAGGGCAGAGAGAGGGAGGAGCAGCTGGGAGGTGGGAGCGGGGCGGCCAATGGGAGTGAAGGGGGAGGGGCAGCAGGGGCTCAGCAGCAAGGGAAAAACCTGGGGAAAAACCCAGGGGAAAACCCGGGGAAAAAACGGCGGGAAAAGACGGCGGGAGAGGGACAACAGAGCACAGGGGTACAGAAAGCAAAACACAGGGGCACAGAATGAAAAAAACTAAGTGGCACAGAAGCCAAGCGCAGGGGTACAGAAAAAAGGGAGCAAGTAGTCAGGCGGCAAAAGCGGCAACGGAGGTTCAACCCACAGGGGGCTGCGTGGCAGATGGGTGGAGCGACCGGCCTGGTCACAGGGTCAAAGGTCGCTCTCTACCACCGCTTCACGGCCTCCATATGAGGGCTGAGAGAGGGAGGAGCAGCTGGGAGGTGGGAGCGGGCGGCCAATGGGAGTGAAGGGGGCGGGGCAGCAGGGGCTCAGCAGCAAGGGAAAAACCCGGGGAAAAACCCAGGGGAAAACCCGGGGAAAAAACGGCTGGAAAAGACGGCGGGAGAGGGACAACAGAGCACAGGGGTACAGAAAGCAAAACACAGGGGCACAGAATGAAAAAAACGAAGTGGCACAGAAGCCAAGTGCAGGGGTACAGAAAAAAGGGAGCGAGTAGTCAGCCGGCAAAAGCGGCAACGGAGGTTCAACCCACAGGGGGCTGCGTGGCAGATGGGGGGAGCGACCTGTCTGGTGACAGGGTCAAAGGTCGCTCCATGATGCAACAGAGAGTCCGATAATTATGTGTCTCACCAAGGTCCTTTGGTGGGGCTAATTTGTGGAGTTAAAGAGGGTGTGCCTGTCTCTTTGGAGCGGTGTCTCTTGGTAGAGTGAGGCCCTAACCACAGGTCTGACGGCTGGCCGGCTGGGGCCTGAGGTGTTGTCTCCTTGTAGTGATAGTTTTCACCCTTGGTAGCCTGGCTGGATTGGTTATGACTTTAAAAAAAAAAGGGATGGGACATCTGAAACACTCGGGAAAGAAGACTGCGCTGGGACACATATCACCTTGCACATGCCCCAAAAACAACACTTGCACAGGAGCTGGCCCTACAGGTATCTCAGGGACAAACAACACTAGACCCAAATGGCATGCAAGTCTGCACAATGTGGAACTCCAAGTCAACTAAGCACATATAACTCCAACTGCATGGGACATACCTCTACATGAAGTGGTCACAAGGTGCACACAGCTTAATGGGCACATACACAGTCAAATGTAAACAAAGGTAGCACAGTTCAACACATTCCATGTCTGCACAAACAAAACTTAAGCCCCCACACATTAGATGAATCCATAATCCATGTCGGGGGACAAGTCTAACACCATACATGCTCACATTGGACAACACAAAATGAAATACTTCTCATACCAAAGAGTACACAATGCCATGACACCACCATTACACTTATACCCACATATCCATACAGCCAACATATACCCTTATCTTGGGGGACACCAGCACTGGTCAAAAGCTCAGATACTGCAATTAGCAAATGGATCAGAAATCAGGCTGAAACAGACACAACTGTAGGCAGACAGCACAAGTTTCTCAGGAACAAAATTAAGGTAGAAATGGAATTGCTGGACAAATGTGTACCCAAAAAAAACAACTGTTTGGGTTTATTAAAATTGAAGTGTTAAAGTCCAAGGTCATTGGCCAGTCCATTAGGGCGTGCAGAGGCACATCACTGTGCCATCACTCGACTCCTAACTTCCAGGAAACCTCCACAGGAAGGGGGCATCGAGTGGGCAGGAGGGGTCAAATTTGGGATGGGTAGGTTTGGTCTTGGTTTGGGAAGGGTGGACTGCTTTTTGGGAGAGGTGGGTTTCAATTTGGGGGATGGGTATGGTGCTTTCAGGTGCGGTGGGTGTGACAGAGGAAGACTGGGAGATGGAAGGGAGGGGTTGGGAGATGGAGTAGAGGGAACAGGGGAAACATCAAGGTCAAACAAAAGACTTTCTTAGGAACACAGGGACGGTCATCAGAAGGAATTGGGAATTTGGAAGTTGAGGGAGTGGTTGTCTGCTGTGTCGGATTGTATGTCCTGGGTGCATGCATGCAAAAGGTATGCTTGGGTCTGGGTGGTGTCTGTTGCGTGGGTGAGTGTGTGTGTAGGAAAGTACCCTCTTTTTGCCATGCTTACCCCCATTTTCTGCCTGTTGTCAGTGTGCTTGACTGTGCTCACTGGGATCCTGCTAACCATGACCCCAGTGATTATGCTCTCTCCCCTTTAAATGTGGTTGTTGCATACTGGTAACCCAGTATTTCACCCACAGTTGGCATACTGGTGCCCCCTTATAAGTCCCTAGTATATGGTAACTAGGTACCCAGGGCATTCGGGTTCCAGGGAATCCCTATGGGCTGCAGCATATCTTTTGCCACCCATAGAGAGCCCATGCAAAGGCTTATGCAGGACTGCCATTGCAGCCTGCGTGAAAATGTGCATGCACCCTTTCACTGCCATTTACACTGCACCAGGTCACTTATAAGTCACCCCTATAGCAGGCCCTCCAGCCCTAAGGGCAGGGTGCAGAGTACCTATGTGTGAGGGCACACCTGCACTAGCAGAGGTGCACACATGAACTCCAGGACAATTTCCCCGACTTCGTGAGTGCAGGGATGCCATTTTACGTATGTAATGGACATAGGTCACTTCCTATATCCGTCTACATAATGGTAACTCCGAACAGAGGCATGTTTGGTATCAGACATGTAGGAACCATACCCCCAAACTGGACAAAGGAAAGGCGAGTGACCACTCCCCTGTCCATTATCACCACAGGGGTGGTGCTCAGAGATCCTCATGAGGGTCCCTGGATTTTGCCATCTTGGATTCCAAGTTGGCAGGGAACTCTGGGAGCATCTGAGTGGCCAGTGCCAGCAGGTGATGTCAGAGCCTTCCCCTGATACGTGCTTACCTGTTTAGCTGCCCAATCCCCCTTTCAGGGCTATTTAGGGTCCCTCTTTTGGGTGGTTCTTCAGATTTGGATTGCAAGACTCCAGCAGGAATTCTCTGCGTCCTCCATTTCAACTTCTCACTGAAGAAACTGCATCTGGTCCCTCCATGAACTTTACAAACTGCAACAAAGAAGCAAAGATGACTTCTGCAACATTGTATCTTCAGCTCCTGCCAGCAACTGCAACTGCAACTGTTTCCCCGTTCATGCATCCTCAGAGGACAGCCTGTCTTCAGCCTGACCAGAAGAGCGAAGGAATCTCCCTTGAGGTGAAGGAGTCAGTCCCCTGCTTCTGCAGGCACCTACTGCAATGACAGCTGGCTCAGTGGATCCCCTCTCTTGCTGAGCTGCGTGGATCCTGCATCACAGGTGATGAACTGAAGTTGTCCCGATGGTCCTGACGTCCTACTGTCCAACTTTGGTGGAAGTAAGAGCTCCCCTTCTCATGCACTGCATGTTTTGCAGTTGCCAAGGCTTGTTGGCATCTTTCCACAAAGTTCTTCATGCACCGTGCAGCTCCAGCCAACAGCACTCTATCCTGCGACACACATCTTCCTGAGTGGTTCTCCGGCGGCGTGGGAGCCTTTGTCGTAGTGCTGAATCGCCCTCCTTTTGCACCTCCTTTGTCCCTGTGCTGTGGGACTCCTGTACACGCTGCCTGGTCTTTTGTGGGCTCTCTCCCTCCCCCGCCTGGGTAGAGTCCACCTGGTCCTTCCTGGTCTGGGGCAGTGCCATTTTCGGCTAACCACGAGCTTTGCATGTGCCAAGGCTTGTTGGCGGACTCCAGTGGTGCAATCCAGACTGCAGTCCTCCATCCGGTGTGGGACATCACTTGCACCAACCAGGAACCCAAATCCATCTTCTTGGGTGCAGTACTGACTGTTCTTCTTCACCGGTGGTTCTTCTTTTGCACCTTCATTCAGATTAGCAGGGGCTCCTGTTCTCCCTGGACTCTTCTTTGCTTCTTGGACTTGGTCTCCTTCTTCCACAGGTCTTCAGGCCCAGGAATCCACTGTTGGTGTCTTGCAGTCTCTTCTGGTTCTTGCATAATCTTCTTTCTCGTGTTTCTGTGTGTTCTGGGAAAGTTACTGTGTTTTACTTCTGCTTTCCTGGGATTTGGGGTGGGTTGTAGTACTTAGCTCTGGTGTTTTCTAGTACTCCATGTGCCCCTCTACACACTACACTTGCCTAGGTTGGAAACCAACATTAGCATTACACTTTCTTAGTATATGGTTTGTGTTCCCCCAAGCTAATTTCTAACTATTGTGTATTTCACTAATTGCACGGTTTTCTAACTCTTTTTACACCTGTTTTTGCATACTAGTGTATATAATTTGTGTAGTACTTACCTCCTGAGGGAGTATAGTCTCTATGGTATTTGTGGCATTTGTGTCACCAAAATACAGTACCTTTATTTTTGTAATACTGAGTATTTTCTTTCGTGTGTGAGTACTGTGTGACTACAGTGGTATTGCATGAGTATTGCATGTCTCCTAGATTAGCCTTGGCTACTCAGCTACAGCTACCTCTAGAGAGCCTGCCTTCTAGACACTGCCTACATTTCACTAATAAGGGATAACTGGACCTGGTATAAGGTGTAAGTACCTTAGGTACTCACTACAAACCAGGCCAGCCTCCTACAGTGTACATTTGTGTGTCGTAGGGGGCCTGGAAGGGGAAGTGCTGGGGAAGGAATGGAGGATGTATGTATGTCTGTTGGGGTGGTGTCTGGAGGTGTGCTGGATGTGGTGGATGTGTGTGTTTCTGTTGGGGTAGTGTCTTCGGGTATGCTGGATGTGGTGGGTGTGTCACTGACTGTTGTGGTGGTGCCTGTGGGTATGCTTGATGTTGTGTGTGTTATGCTGAGGATGGTGGGGGTGTCTGCACCATGAATCGTTCCAGGAATGCATTAGTCTGCTGGAGTTGGGTTGCCAATCCCTGGATGGCATTCACAATGGCTGTATAACCCACAGAGATACTTCTCAGGAGGTCAGTAGCCTCCTCACTGAGGGCAGCAGGGGTAACAGGGGCTAAGGAAGAGGTGCCTGCGGCAAAGGAGACGCTCACCCTCTTTGCTTAGCATGCACAGCCAATTGGGTGAGGAGCAACAGGTAGGGTGGTGATAGAACTGAGGAAGTGGACAAAGATGGTACTGAGGGAAACCTCAATGGGTCTGCCACCACTAGGGAATGTCCACTGGAGGAAGAATCCAATGATGAGAATGTTTTGATCTCCCCTTGCCCTCCAGGCCACTGGGTCCCTCTGTGTCTCTGGTTTCTTATTCTGAGGTCCGTGACCGGGTACGTCCCCACTCAGTTGTGCACTGTCTCCTTCGTTTGCCGGGCTTTTGCTGCAAATACGAAGAGAAATAGGGTAATTGTATGTCCACAAGCACACCTCAGCAACAGCTCTGATTAGAAAACATTACCATGATGTCAAGTAGGCCCGAGCAAAAAACTCCACCTAAGAGGCCGATACATGTGCCACACCATATGCATGCATGTTGTCATCTGAACTGTAAACTGTTTCCCACAGGAAAATCAAGATCTCTCAATACCACACTTCCATGGCTGAAGCTGTACACTCACAGTAACCATTGAACAAGTAGGAGACCTCATCACCCTAAAAGCTTTGCCCCATGGAGCATACCTCAATTAACTGTTGTCACACAATAGTAGGCCAATGCCTACTGCACTCCCACAGATCCCACACAAGGTCATGCACACAACTATTTGTCACATACATAATGACCCAAAAAAAAGAAATGATGCTCCAAATTCTTACCATGTTGATGATAAAAGTACAACAGCTTGGAGTACGTGGCATGCAAATACTCATGTCGCACTGGAAGCAGTTCCACTATGCGCACTTCACCAAGTGATATTTGTCCCAATTGAGTCATGGAGGTAGAACTAAAGTTACCCAGATAGGCCACATATGTGGCATGGAAATGGACACTGTAGACATCATGTGCAATATGTCAGGGAGAAATTTCTCCAAAATCTACAACATAATGAATCAGCACGCCCCAGAAAAATCACCACTAATGTCTGGCACCCCTTACAATGACATACTCTGAGTGCATCAATGGATGCCTTTAGTCCTTTGGATGTTGGAGAGGCCCTGAGATTTGCAAGTACTTGTTGAAAGCCCTCAACATGTTGCCCAATTGGAAGCTACATTATTGTCTCCATTAAGGTCATGTGGCCCCAAATGTCTGTCTGTGGATGAATGCTTGTAACCAAACACATGTGATTTCAACATAACTGCATTCCCTCCATCATGCATGCCAACAGTCTGGTCACCAATCTTACCCATTAAACATGTGCAGTGCACTTTGCTGCATGCTCCCACATCACTGGCGTAGAAATGCACATTGTGGCTCAAAACTATAGGCCTGACTGTCATGTCCCTCATGACTACTGCAGTTATGAATGCCAAATGACATGCTATGACACGAGGGAATGTGTCAGCCAATAAACAATAGTGACACACTCCAGTATGTGGCACAGCATGTAATGTACCCCCGTTGTAAATGTCTTAGTTCACACACAGAATGCCATGCATATGCATGGGAGGGAATACAGACATCATCCCATCAACACAGGTAGGCCATGCATGAAACAGCAGCTTACACATGTTTTGCTAATGACAAGTGGACATGTGCTGACATGGAATGTTGGCAACAATTATGGCGCATAAACCATGGCAATGGGCATTCCCCACTTACCAAGGGAAAGTACTGATCTGTAGCTGCACCCAAAGTAGAATGTATGCCCTGTCAAATACATGATGACCATCTACACATAACAGACTGCAGTAAGGCACCAGCACCCATCATACACTGAAGAAAACTAGACTCTGGGTGACAGATGCCAATATACTCATTTACCCAGACACATGGCTGAGGACAGTGATCCATCACTTACTTATCGTTGGCCTGTACATTGAGCAGTAGTAGTCTGTTGCATAGATTTTACACACTACAACAACAAACAGTACTTGATTGATCACTGTACGCAGCCATATGTTATCCTTGGACAGCAAGTGGTTTGTGGATTGTACACAGTTGTGTCCTAGATCCCTGGCCAATAGGCAAGGCACATCAGTATACAACAAATGACCTGTCTACACAAACAATCAGTCTGCTACTGTGTGACAAATGGGTCATCCCTAATCATCAGGGGGAGATGTCAGGACCTAACACATTCACTTGGCAATGTGACAGGCACGAATATGCCCTTTACTCACCCTCTTGTGGCTGCTGTGCTGTCCTGAAATGCCTATCAAGGTCTGGGTAGGCCACCGCCAGTATGCAGGTCCTCTCACCTTTTCCTGCAGTGGGCCCGCGGCTGGCCGTGGACCCCCAGGGTCTACACCTTCCGGGCAATGGTTCTCCATAGTGCCTTCTTTTGATGGGCATTGACCTGCATAGACGCAAAAGACAAATCAATCAATCACAAGTTTCATCACAAACGGTTGAGACACATACATGTCAGTAACATCAAGCTAGGACTTTTCTATTTGTCAGTACTCCCCAAGTGTGACACACACAAGCCAAGAAGTACCGGGACATGACTACAGAGATATATATTTCCGTCTGCAGACTAACCTTCTACCCTGCTCATGGCCTACAATGACTAAGCAAGCTTACTGACATCAGGTAGCCAATGCTCTAACAACCTGTACTGTGATGTGAGCCACACCTATGTGGCTTCTGAAGGATAAACTCCTTAGGCATGAATGGACCAATACATTCACAATCTGTGAGAATGGCTCACTGCATGCAGTCCGTACAGGCAACTGCCAGAGTACAAACTCCAACATTACACATGAGTAACACTGAAGGGGCTGGCATGGTGGGTACAGAAAGTGTCTTGCCTGTCCATGTTTGGACATGTGGACTAACAAATGCAGGCTCATGCCACTTCAGGGGGAGGGGGAGTGCTGTGTTATGTAACTGTACCACAGACCACTCCTTTGGACATATGTGTCCATCCTACAGAGACAGCATCAAACATACAAAGGCACGCACTGTACAGTTCCTGCTATGTGGCCAAGCTAAAATCAACACATTATTAAATGGAAGCACTCAAGCCCTCATCAGTTAAGGTAAATGTGCATTAAATCAAAACCACAGAGTCCATTGATCCATAAAGAAGGTCTTCTTCTTCTTTAATCTTTCGTTTAAGCAAACACAGCCAAGCCAACATGTGTTTCGTCAGGGTACATATCTCCCCTTGGACTTCATCAAGGCTTCTCTCAGCTGTTAACAATTTATAATATCCAATCAACATAATGTTTAAAATAATTAGTAAATCCAAAACATTTTTCTAAATTTCTTATTAACATCTTACACCCAGTGAAATAGCAAATAAACTTATATATGGTGGAAATCCAATGCATACTACGTGATCCTATACAATGGTGATAGTTCTATCTTACTTATAGTGCTTGTAAAAAGACCTCCATGCACCCATGAGTGGGACTCTAAATACCAGAGACACCAAAGTGTATGTATTTTGTTAGATTATAACAGATAAGTTTCTAGATGTTACCTGATGTATTTGACTTCGTTTTTGTATATGAAGTTATATCTTAGATTCAATTGTCTGCAAATGCAACTAAATATAAGAAAAGTATAGATTTATATTACTTTATTTCTTGTTTATTTTTTGCTGCTTTGAATTTTTCTTTTTTAAACTTAAATGATTAAATATCTCCTATTATAGTACTTACACTGTGATATTGCCATTAATCTTTTATGTATTCTATATACAGATATCTCCTTCTTCCTTTTAAAGAAAAGAAAGAAAAAAGACTTGTTAAGTGATAGCTTAAAGTAAAAATATATATCACTTTGGTATATCACAACTATCTCTCTACTCCTCGAATTACCTTAGTTTTCAGAAGCCGTATGTCCCCTTACGTCGTCCTCGTTATATGTAGAGCGAGCAGCAACCTGATATCAAGGATTGTAACTGATGCGAGTACGCAAACAAGCCACACTGTGTTTCTTCGTTTTAAAACTTAGGGTTCATCGACATTGAAAACGGACTTCGCTAGGGCTCTCATAATTAATGTTCTCTTTCTCGTGCTAACTACAATAGAAAGAGGACTTCAAATACGACTTCATATTTTAAATTCATTAAGAGACGTAGCATTATGAGGGTAGAACGCTCGCCTCATCAAGACACCTATATTCTGTAAAAACGAAGGGGGTCATTCCAACCCTGGCGGTCGGTGTTAAAGCGGCGGCTAACCCGCCAACAGGCTGGCGGTTTAAAAAATGGAATTCTGACCCTGGTGGAAACCGCCAACAGAGACCGCCACATTAACACTCCGACCGCCACGGCGGGACAAACAAACAGCGCGGCGGTCACCGCCAACAGACAGGCAGGAGTCAATGTACCGCCCACCCTATCACAACCCACCAATCCGCCACCTTTTCCAGGGCAGTAGCCCCGCCGATAAAAACACGGCGGAAACAGACATTTCAAACGGAAAACGCTCACCTCCATACACCCCATGAGGAATCTGGACAGCATGGAACCCGAACTACACATCCTACCAGCTATTGTCTTCCTGCTCCTCTACCAGGAGCACGAACGCCGGCGCAGAAGACTACGGTGAGTACTGCACCTACGACACAGGGGAGGGGGGAGGAGAAAATATTACGGGCACACATACGCTACACCCCCACCACCACCCTCACCCACTACAACACACACATCAATGCATAGCAATACATCACTGTTACAACCCCCAAACGCCCCGGAAGAATGCAAAGACAAAATGAAATGATCATAAACAGTCGAATATATTGTATTATCGGCATATAAAAATATCACACATTTAAAACTAATATATACATAAATATTAAAAGTCCGATAATTTTAGCAGTCATTGTCCGTGGACCACTGGGCCCAAATCACATGGGCAAGGTCCACACAGGATACCTGACACCAACGGAGAGAACACTGCAGGGGCATCAGATAGAATAACTACAGGCACCTCAGGGGGAAGGGAAGGGGGGGACCTCAGCCACATGAGTACAGGACGCCAGATCCACGAGGGGCCTCCATGGCCACTGTCCCATCCTGGGGAGTGCAAAGCCACAGTCTCTCAAGTCCATACAGTGGGTGGTTTGCCCACTGTACCATCCTGGGGAGTGCAAAGCCACAGTCTCTCAAGTCCATACAGTGGGTGGCTTGCCCACTGTACCATCCTGGGGAGTCCAAAGCCACAGTCTCTCAAGTCTCTACAGTGGGTGGTTTGCCCACTGTTACATCCTGGGGAGTGCAAAGCCACAGTCTCTCAAGTGGATGACAGTGTCCACTGGTTCTGGAGGGGGACTGGTGCCCAGAGTGCTTCGTGCATCCCTGCCCGACACAGATGCGGCACTGCCCCTTCCGCCAATGGGCCAGCGGTGCTTGAGATGAAGGGCCCAGTTCAGCAGTGCTTGAGACGGCGGTGCCCAGCGGAGCGGTGCTTGAGATGAAGGGCCCAGCGGAGCGGTGCTTGAGATGAAGGGCCCAGTGCAGCGGTGCTTGAGATGAAGGGCCCAGTTCAGCGGTGCTTGAGACGGCGGTGCCCAGCGGAGCGGTGCTTGAGATGAAGGGCCCAGCGGAGCGGTGCTTGAGATGATGGGCCCAGTGCAGCGGTGCTTGAGATGAAGGGCCCAGCGGAGCGGTGCTTGAGATGAAGGGCCCAGTACAGCGGTGCTTGAGACGGCGGTGCCCAGCGGAGCGTTGCTTCAGATGAAGGGCCCAGTGCAGCGGTGCTTGAGATGAAGAGCCCAGTTCAGCAGTGCTTGAGACGGCGGTGCCCAGCGGAGCGGTGCTTGAGATGAAGGGCCCAGCGGAGCGGTGCTTGAGATGAAGGGCCCAGTGCAGCGGTGCTTGAGATGAAGGGCCCAGTGCAGCGGTGCTTGAGATGAAGGGCCCAGCGGAGCGGTGCTTGAGATGAAGGGCCCAGTTCAGCGGTGCTTGAGACGGCGGTGCCCAGCGGAGCGGTTCTTGAGATGAAGGGCCCAGCGGAGCGGTGCTTGAGATGAAGGGCCCAGTGCAGCGTTGCTTGAGATGAAGGGCCCAGCGGAGGGGTGCTTGAGATGAAGGGCCCAGTGCAGCGGTGCTTGAGATGAAGGGCCCAGCGGAGCGGTGCTTGAGATGAAGGGCCCAGTTCAGCGGTGCTTGAGACGGCAGTGCCCAGCGGAGCGTTGCTTGAGATGAAGGGCCCAGTGCAGCGGTGCTTGAGATGAAGGGCCCAGTTCAGCGGTGCTTGAGACGGCGGTGCCCAGCGGAGCGGTGCTTGAGATGAAGGGCCCAGCGGAGCGGTGCTTGAGATGAAGGGCCCAGTGCAGCGGTGCTTGAGATGAAGGGCCCAGCGGAGCGGTGCTTGAGATGAAGGGCCCAGTGCAGCGGTGCTTGAGATGAAGGGCCCAGCGGAGCGGTGCTTGAGATGAAGGGCCCAGTTCAGCGGTGCTTGAGACGGCGGTGCTTGCCCTGTTCAGCGGTGCTTGCCTTGGTGGTCCTTGCCCTGTTCAGCGGTCCTTGCCCTGTTCAGCGGTGCTTGCCTTGGCGGTTCTTGCCCTGTTCAGCCGTGCTTGCCTTGGCGGTCCTTGCCCTGTTCAGCGGTCCTTGCCCTGTTCAGCGGTGCTTGCCTTGGCGGTCCTTGCCCTGTTCAGCGGTCCTTGCCCTGTTCAGCGGTGCTTGCCTTGGCGGTCCTTGCCCTGTTCAGCGGTGCTTGCCTTGGGGGTCCTTGCCCTGTTCAGCGGTCCTTGCCCTGTTCGGCGGTGCTTGAGTTGGCGCTCCTTCATTGCCCAGCTGGGCTATGGCTGGCGCTCCTTCATTGCCCAGCTGGGCTGTGGCTGGCGGGGCCCTCCTGGGCAGGTGGGCTGTGGCTGGCGGGGCCCTCCTGGGCAGCTGGGCTGTGGCTGGCGGGGCCCTCCTGGGCTGCCGTACCGGGCCTCTGGGTGTCCTCCTGCACACCTGGGATGGGGCTGGTGGGGCCCTCCTGGGCAGCTGGCCTGCTGCCGGACTTGTCGGGCGTGCTGCCCTTCCCACCCTTCCCTGGTCGTCTGTGGCCCTTTCCCACCTTTGGCGGTGTGCCAGGTGGCACCCCAATTCCAGCCGGAGCCAGGGTAGGGATTTTGGTCCGTGGTGTCCCTGGCCTCTCGCGCCGGGCACTGGTGATCTTTGGGTGTTTTTCCGGGGGTGGGCTGGCCGTGCTTTGGCTCCTAGCAGAACTAGTTGCCCTTGAGGGTGGGGGACTCCACAGTCCTTGGACAACAGTCTTGATAGGTCCTGGTTTGGTGGTGGCTTAGGTGCTGATTGCAGTCTTATTCGATGGACGGGGTGGGGGAGTTGTTGGAAAGAGGTCAAGTTTGGAAAGGAAAATCAATTTGGAAAGGGAGGGACGGCTAGGTGTAGTGGGTATGGGAGTGGAGGAAGAGGATGTGGTTGTAGGAGTGTGAAGTCTTTGGGTGCAGGTGCTTGGGCTGGAGGCTGTCGTGAGGTGGATGGCTGTTGGGTGGGTGGCTGCCTGCGTTTGTGTGGTTTGGAAGAGGGGGTGACAGACACACTGGGAGAGGACACGGGACGTGTAAATGGTAGTGGGGGTGGTGACTGCACGTGTGCGGAGTGTTCTGGTGGGTGTGCTGGTGATGGACGTAGTGGCTGAAGATGTTGTGCATGCAAGTGTGAGTGGAGACGTCACAGGGAGGGAGGAGGGAGACGAGGAGGAGGGGGACACAGTGGAGGCAGTGGGTGTTGGTGTGTCTGCATGTGGATGTTGCTTGTGTGAATGCTTGTGTGATGTGTGGTGCTTATGTCTGGATGAGCTTCCCTTGGGTGTTGAGGTGTGTGCAGGCTGGTCTGTAGGTGTGTCTGGGATAGGCAGAGGTACAGGGGATTGGGTCTGGGTGGAGGAAGTTGGATGGGGGAGTCTAGAGACAGGGACAATTGCTGCCATCAGTGCTGAGGCCAGAGCGTTGAACGATCGCTGATGGGCAGCCTGACCCGAATGAATGCCCTCCAGGTATGCATTACTCCGGTGCACCTCCCTTTCTACACCCTGGATGGCATTCAAAAGGGTAGACTGCCCAACAATGATGGTCATCAGGAGGTCAATGACCTCCTCACTGAGGGCAGCAGGGGTGACAGGGGCAGGGCCTGAGGTCCCTGGGGCGAAGGAGATGCCCCCCTTCCTGGGTGAGCGGGCACGGGGCAAACGCTGAGGGGCTGCTGGGAGGGTGGTGCTGGTGCGCTGAGTGGCGGCTGTACCTGTTGTTGCGGGGGGCACGGATGTTGCCGCCACCACAAGGGAGCTCCCTTCAGAGGACGAGTCGCTGCCACTGACATCAGCACGAGTCCCCGCTGTGGAGCTCCCCTCGCCCTCTGTCCCACTGGTGTACTCAGAGTCCGTTGCATGGCCCTCCAGGACCATGTGGGATGCAGCTCCCTCGTGCTCCGATGCCACTTCTCCTCCGCCTGATGATGCTAATGCACACATGAACAGGAAGACCACAAAAAAGGGGGGGAGGAGAAAGAAAGACATGTTGAGTGCATGGATTACCGCTACCGTTGGCGGAGAGGACAGACACAGAAGCCCCCTGCACTACCCTGCGCACTTGGGGTACACTACTCAATCAGTGGGACATGGCCTACAAGCCTATGGACGACAACTGCACACATAGATGACACAGGGCCATGAATAGCTGTACTTGGCACCCTACAGAGGTGGGGGGCGGGGGCACAGGGCCATGCCTTACGGAGGGGCCTAGCCTACAGAAATCGCCCTGGCCTAGAGATACCCACAGCCCACCTCCCCCACCCAGACACCTTCACTGTGCGCAAAGTCACCAGAATGAGAGTGTACTCACCCCCTTGTGTCTGCTGTGATGTCCTCACGCGCCCATCCAAATCGGGGTAGGCCACCGCCAGGATCAGGGGGGTCAATTGACGACTGGCACCCCTCCTACGTTGGGAGGCCATCCCCAGCAGAGCCTCCGCCTTCTTCCTGCTCCCGCGTCAGATGTCCTCCCACCTCTTCCGGCAGTGGGTGCCCCATCTGTTGTGGACCCCCAGGGTCCGGACGTCCTTGGCGATGGCACACCAAATAGAGATTTTCTGGTGGGCGCTGACCTATTTGACATGTACAGGGGAGAAAAAAAATATCATCTTCTGCATGCTTGATGTGAGTGGCCCCCCATCCCCACCGTTGCCATGTGGCCAATGCTCTCATCTATCGTCTGATGCATGCCTCAATCGCTCCCCTCCCCACCATCTTTCATCCACCCGACTCAACCCAGGCATTGCCCACAAAGCATGGTCCCAGTGTACTTACCTGTTGGTCTGGAGGACCGTAGAGTAGCTCATACTGGGGGAGGACCCCATCCACGAGTTTCTCCAATTCTTCAGAAGTGAAGGCAGGGGCCCTTTTCCCAGTCGCAGCAGCCATTGTCTCTTCCAGACCGAGGTCACAGCAGCACTTGCAGTGTAGGTCCTCTCCTGTGGAAGATCAGGTATCGAGTGATGAAGTAGATAGAAAATGGCGGTCACGCCCGCGGCGGTGCGTACCCCGGCGGTGCGTACCGCGACCGCTGGCGCACATCGTCATTGGCTCGTGAAACCCATAGGGTTCTATGTTAACCAATGCAGCTTTGCGCCGCGGTCTTCGACCGCCTACCGCCACAGTGTGCCACGCCAGCGCATTGACCTCACATCCCATTGTCACACTTCACAAGTCAGGCAGCCGCCATTTCAAGGGCCCACATGGCTTAATTTCTATTGCGTCACACATACCTAGGCCTTTCCTCAACACTCATACAAACCATTCAATGCATAGTAAATCGTGTTGTGTGCAAGCTGTGGGAACATACCTGTGGGTTGATTGACTCTGTGCTCGCCGTTGTCCTTCCTAGGCACCGTCCGCTGGGCAATGCGAGGAGATGGAGGAATCTTCCTGTGTACAGACCGCTGGTAGACCTGTCGACAATGGAGGAAAGACATGTCATACTGACATACAGGCTTGACCGAGCCACTATACAGGAACTGTGTGCCCAGCTGGAGGCAGACCTGATGTCACCCATCCGCCAACCCACAGGGATCCCCCCTCTAGTGCAGGTGCTGTCAGTACTCCATTTCTTAGCAAGTGGGTCATTTCAAACAACAGTGGCCATATCATCAGGGATGTCTCAACCTATGTTTTCCAAGGTGTTGTACAGAGTGTTGTCTGCCCTGCTGAAACACATGAGGAGCTACATAATTTTCCCTGAGGTGGGGGATTTGCTTACAGTGAAGGGTGATTTCTATGCCCTTAGACATATCCCCAACATTATAGGTGCCATTGATGGGACACATGTGGCTTTGGTACCCCCCAGCAGGAGTGAACAGGTGTACAGGAACAGGAAAAGTTATCATTCGATGAATGTACAGATGGTCTGTTTGGCAGACCAGTACATCTCCCATGTTAATGCCAAGTTCCCTGGCTCAGTGCATGACGCCTACATCCTGCGGAATAGCAGCATCCCGTATGTTATGGGTCAACTTCAGAGGCACCGGGTGTGGCTATTAGGGGACTCTGGTTACCCCAACCTGTCCTGGCTACTGACCCCAATGAGGAATCCCAGGACCAGGGCAGAGGAACGCTACAATGAGGCCCATGGGCGGACTAGGAGGGTGATCGAACGCACCTTTGGCCTCCTGAAGGCCAGGTTCAGGTGCCTCCATATGACAGGTGGATCCCTAATGTACTCACCAAAGAAGGTGTGCCAGATCATCGTGGCCTGCTGTATGCTTCACAACCTGGCTTTGCGCCGCCAGGTGCCTTTTCTGCAGGAGGATGGTCCAGATGGTGGTATTGTAGCAGCTGTGGATCCTGTGGAGAGTGAAGAAGAGGAAGCCGGAGAGGACGACATAGACAACAGGAACACAGTAATAGAGCAATATTTTCAGTGACACACAGGTAAGAGTACACACCGGCATATTACATTTACTTAAAGACTCCTACCTCTCTACTGTCTGACTTTTTCCCCAAGTGTAAGGTAACTGTGTTGTGACTTTCCCTTCCGTTTTCAGAGCTGTGGGCCCCACTGCGTGACATCTGCTTTGTTTCCCCATGGACTACAGCTGTGTGACAGCGGTTTGTTGGCATCACAATGTGAATAACAATTTTGGCACTGTCATGTCTAATACATTTGTTAAAATCACAGACAGACTCCAGATTGTTTATGTGCAATAAGTGTGTTTATTCAAGTGCTCTAATTTGGATGGGTGGTTGCAAATCAGTGAGGGGTGATGGTGGAGGATTGTCCATGGCAGAGTCCAGACTATCAGGTTCACAGGTGCATTGTCCAAATGCCTGTGGGAAGTGGAGCAGGGGCAGTTTAAGGTTGGACAGGGTGACAATGTGGGACAGTGGGATGACAATCAGGGCGGTATCCTTTGCTGGCGGGGGTCTTGACATGTTACTCTGTCTTCTTCCTGGATCTCAGGGCCCGCTTGCGGGGTGGTTCTCCTTCTGCAGGGGGTGGGGTTCTGGTGGCCTGTTGGTCTTCTGTCGGGGCCTCCTGTCCACTAGCGCCGGCGGAGGTGGTAGCCAGTTCTTGGTCCATGCTAGTGTCAGGGGCCCTTTGAGGTGCCACAGTGGTCCGCAATGTGGTGATTAACTGATTCAGGGCCACTACGATGGTACCCATGGCGGTACTGATGTTTCTCAGTTCCTCCCTGAACCCCATATACTGTTGCTCCTGCAGAAGCTGGATTTCCTGAAACCTGGCCAGGACCGTCGCCATCGTCTCCTGGGAGCGGTGGTATGCTCCCATGATGGAGGAGAGGGCCTCGTGGAGAGTGGGTTCCCTTGGCCTGTCCCCCCCCTGTCGCACAGCTGCCCTCCCAGTTCCCCTGTTTCCTTGGGCCTCCGTCCCCTGGACCGTGTGCCCACTACCACTGCCCCCAGGTCCCTGTTGTTGTTGGGGTGGTGGGTTAGCCTGGGTTCCCTGTAGTGGTGGACACACCGCTGATTGACGTGTCCTGGGGACAGAGGTATGGGCCCGCTGGGTGGGTGCTGTGCTGGTGTCACCAGAGGGGGGAAGGTCTGCTGTGGCCTGTGCCTGTCTGAGGGGAACCGACTGTCCCGAGGTCCCCGATGGACCGGGCTGGTCATCTAGATCCAGGGAGACAGAGCTGCTGTCATCACTGTGGGCCTCTTCAGGGGGTGGAGGGGACATTTGTGGACCCTCCTGCGCGGTGACCTGGCGCTCGGGTCCTGCAGGGGTATAAAAGTATGGTTATTGCTTCTGTGTGTGCCAATGGCGTGCAATGGGTGGGTGCCCGTGTACCCCAGTGCTGGCATTCCTTTGTGGGGGCTGTTGTGACAGTGTTTTGGGGGGGGGGTGATGGGTATGTGCATTGGGCATGCTTTGGTGATGGGTGTCCATGCTTTGGGGCCACATGCAGGGATAAGTTTTGGGATGGGTGGGTTGTGATGGTAAGACATTTGCAAGGGGTAGTTGTGATGGGGGTGAGGGTGGGGGTATGAGTTGGCATGCAGGTGGGGGGGATGAAGTAGTGAAGATGAGACTTACCAGAGTCCATTCCTCCACCGACTCCTGCGAGGCCCTCAGGATGCAGGATGTTCAAGACTTGCTCCTCCCATGTTGTAAAATCTGGGGGAGGAGGTAGGGGTCCGCCGCCAGTCCGCTGTACCGCGATGTTGTGCCTTTATACCATGGAACGCACCTTCCCCCGTAGGTCGTTCCACCGCTTCCTGATGTTGTCCCAATTTCTTGGGTGCTGTCCTACAGCGTTGACCCTGTCGACTATTCTGCTCCATAGCTCCATCTTCCTGGCAATGGTGGTGTGCTGCACCTGTGTCCCGAACAGCTGGGGCTCTACTCGTACCGATTTCCTCCACCATGACCCTGAGTTCAGCATCTGAGAACCTGGGGTGTCTTTGAGGTGCCATGGGGTGGTGTGGATGATGTGTGGGGTGGAGTGTGTAGTGATAGGTGGGGTGCTATTTAGTGGTGTGTTGTGTGAGGTGCGTGGAAGTTCTGTGGGTATTGGTATTGTGTGCCTGTGGATGCTTGGTAGTTGACTGTGGTGTCTCTCTCTCGCCTTCTCTCAGAATTTCTGGTCGTAGGGGTTTGTGGGTGATGTGGGTGTGTGTTTTATATTGTATTGGGTGTGTGGGAGTGGAGTGTGTATGTGTATCAGGTGTGTGTATTTCGAATAGTCCAATGTGGTAGTGTTTTGTACGAGTATGTGTATTTCGACTGCGGCGGTGTGTACCGCCAATAGAATACCGCGGTTGAAAGACCGCTGCGTGGATTCGTGGGTCGTAATGGCATGGGCGTATTTCTGTTGGCGTGACGGTGGAGGTTTGGTCATCGCCAGTTTATCGCTGACCTTTGGTGTGGCGGACTTTTGTGGGTGTCGGTATTTTGGCGGTTTGCCTGTTGTGGGTCAGAATGACCGTGGCGGTTTACTGCAGCTGTGTTATGGCGGTCTTCTGTCTGGCGGTAAGCGCCTTTTACCGCCGAGGTTGGAATGACCGCCTAAATGTCTACAACAATATGAATCCCCTTTCTTATATAACAATTCATGTTATATAAACCACGTTATATTTAAATGTGTTTAGACCTGGTTATATCACTAACATTAGAAAAAAGTTTATCCTTCACATTTAAATATGCTCAACTCTGACTATGTATAACCAGGATTCACTAATCCCCATAGATATACCACTCTAATATCTATCATTGAAAAATATCAGGTTAAGTATTTCTCTATTTTGAATATAATTATAGGACTATTCATATATTTTTAATAGACTTATTAGCGACTATATCTATCTATTAGGTATAAGATCACAGGCTTGCTCTATTTATGTACATTGTGTGTTTATATTGAGATTATTTATAGAATTTTGTAATGTAACGATGATAATATAGACAAATGTTATGCGTGACTCAGTCAATACAGCTGTACCTGAGCTGGATTTCTGATACCTAGGTCCCACTTATCTGTGCATGTTTGTCCATATATACATCTTATAGCTGTCAATCTCCCAAAAAATATTAAAGTTCATAGTCAGAATTTAGACCATATTCCACTGCCATTAATCTAATAATCCAACATGATTGGAATATAAATCCCATAAACTTGGATACTGGGATGACTCAACAACAAACTAGAGCCATGAGTACACTGTCTATACAAGATATTAGGGATACAGTGGCAATTTGATCAATTACAGACCAGGAGGAATCTCCTACCATCATGTCTAGGGTCTTACAAGATCTAGATATTGCTGCAGATATCCATGTGAGTAGTCAGTAGATAGCAACATAGAAGTAATCTATAAATTAGTGAACGAAGATTTGAATAATAAATTTGTATCAGACAAGAAAAATAAAAAAGATTACAATTTAGATTATGGCCAATACCAGGCATTGAAATCCCTTCGGACAGATAGAGATATAGTAATTAAGAGAGCTGATAAGGGGGGAAATTTAGTTATTCTCAATAGACAAGAATATGAAAATGAGATTTACACACAACTTAATAATGAGATATATTGTGAGAAAATAAAAACGAATCCCATATACAGTGTAGTCAATTTGATTAATCAGAAACTTCGTGAGTGGTTTGAAAAAGGTATTATTGACATGGATGAATATAAATACCTACAAGTTAATCGTACATAATTTCCATGCATTTACACGTTACCAAAAATACACAAGAATTTAGCCTTTCCACCAGGGAGGCCTATTGTGTCTGGGTTAGGAGGTCCCACTGAAAGATTAGGTGAATTTGTCAACATATTTTTACAGCCCTTGAGGGAAGAGCCAAAATGGCGGCCGTGTCGGACACCTAATCCGTGAGCTCTGACTCAGGCTCACAGTAAACATCCTGAGGGGCGCTCCCAGAGCAGGACTCAGCGCTTAAAAATACACCAACTCAGCCCGGGAGGCCGTCATGCTGCTGTGGAACCAAGCAGCACGACGAGAAGAGAACGGACGGCCGGGCCGAGAGAAGGCCTTGTGGAAGCCGGAGCCTGCGGCATACCGTGATCCCAGGCGGCCGCGGCGTCTTGGACGGCGCTGGATTGCTCGCTGGGCCACTCCGGGGACAGTGATGCGAGGTGAGGGGGGTGAATTGGAGGGGGGTCCCCAATGGAGGGGGACCGTGTCTGCACGCGGCTCCTCTCCTTTCCCCCTCCTCTCTTAAATCGTACAGCGCCGGCTGCCGCGTTTCAGTCGGCTTCCCTCCGTCGGGCGGGGCGCCCTCGCGGCCGGAGCAGAGGCACAGGGGAGAGTGTGCCCCACAACCGGACGCCGGGCACTGCTCCCCTGTGTGGGCCTGCCACCCAGAGAAACAAAGCGAGGCAGGAACGTCGGAACAGCGGCGGAACAGTTGCGGTGCAGGCAGAAGCAAGCCGCGCCGAGCCAGTGGGCGCTCACCCGGGCCCGACGGTGACACGGATGTGATTGAGGGGCAACTCACTATACACTGCCCAATATAGATCTCCTCATCCCCCGCGGAGCGGGGGCAACAGCACCATTGGAACAGTGAGGGGGATGGTTGGGCGGGAGGGATCGGAGCTCTCTACCCCCCATCCTTTATCTTTTATCCCTGCGATCCGGCCCCCGTACCTGCCAGGGACAGAACTTGAACACTAGATCAATGCTTGGGGCGGGCCGGCTGGAGTGGCTTTGGCCGCCCAGAACCTTGTTTCACTGGCAGTGGCTGGTTACACCGGAGGAGGGAATAGGCATCTGACCCAGGACACTCATCTACCAGTGGCAGTGTTTAACTTTCATTCGCCCACGACCTGAGCCGTCGCGGACCGGCTAGTACAGGGAGAGACGCAAGTAGACTTGGCGGAGCCACAGCGAGGAACCACACACCGAGGGGTGGATACACGCCACCAGTGAACTCCGACGCCCAAGCAGCACATAATTACGCTGCTCCACATCACGTGTGCTGCCTAACAGAAACGCAACATGACCAGGAAATCTAAATCTGCGAAAGGCCAAGAATGTAGTACGCCTGGGCTGGCACCGAGCGATCAACATCTAATACCAACCTTACAGTCGCTGAAAAGCACACTCCAAGCCCATTCTACACAATTTGAAAAAGTACTGCAGGCGATCATGGACACTAAATCCTCCCTGGAACTTAGAATAGACACAGTATCACAAGATTTAAACCCACTTAGGGTGGACCACCGCAATCTGGCAGAGAGAGTGAAGTCAACTGAAGATGTGTTAAACGTGATGAACCCTACGGTCTCGGATAATCAAAAACAAATTCAACGACTGGACGCAGAGGTGAAGATCCTATGGCGACGTGCCGAAAAAGCAGAAAGCAGATCCCGGCGCAATAATGTACGCTTCCTAGGATTCCCTGAGAAACTAGCAGAACACAGTACGGAAATATTCTTAGAGCAATGGCTAATCAAAAAGTGCTAAATGGGTCCCCATCGAAGTTCTTCTCTGTGGAAAGGGCGCACAGGGTCCCAGGGAGGCCGCCAGCCCCGGGCCAACCACCTAGACCACTGATAGCAAGATTCTTAAACTACAGAGATCGCGATTTAATACTACAGCAATTCCGTAGTAAAGGCCCATTCCACCACGAAGACTCAGTTGTTAATGCCTACCCAGGCTTCACCCAAGAGGTACAGAAACAACGTAACTCTTATGCAAAAATCAAGCAACGCCTCCGCGAGCACAATATTAAATATGCCCTACTGTTCCCTGCTAAACTGAGAGTAATATCAGAAGATCGCACCCACATATTCACCTCCCCTGAAGATGCCTGGACGTGGCTGCATGCCAAAGGCTTCGCACAACCTAAAGAGGGAACGAACGAGGGAGAGGAATGGCTTACTTCTCCATCGCGGAGGCGCACCAAGAAACGTTCCAAGGGACAACCCATGGAAAAACAGGCAGCTGAAGAAAGGGCAAAAGTACTGAAAGAAACTCCCCTGCACATGCAAAATTCCTTTGAGGCACTCCGAGCAGTCCCTACGGCCAACTCGGACTCCGACTCAGTTAGCTCAGACTCCACGATAACAGAAGTGCTCAAGGGCCCGAAGTTCACCCCCAGATCCGCGGATGCACTGCGAATGTAAGCTGCTAAACCGCTTCTCCACCCGAACTGCTCGACAAGCCGAAGGGCAGTATAGGAGGTAGATGCAGGAATCAACTCGGAAGACGCCGTTGTCACCTACGAGTATCTTTTGAACAATTCATTCCTTTTTACGGTGAACATTGACTAACGTCTTTGTGCATGCGGTCCATGAGGTGCCCATACATATGCACAGACTATGTCTGCAAAAGGATGTGAGCCCCATATAAGAGCCACATCCGGTTGCCAAGATGGCTCCCCTTCAGGTGTTCGCATGGATACAGGTTTTCTTAAGTAGTAGTGTGTTGAGTAGTTTAGTACGAGTTCATAGTTGTGTGAGGGAACCAGTTGGGGCGGGAGGAGGGGGGAGACAGTTAAGTTGTATACAATAGGTCAACTCAGAACAAAGAGAATAAAGCTGCGGTTTTTAGCCCTAATTTTATATTTGCGGGGATGGGGGAGGTACGGGCGGGCATCGCAGCCTGGAGTAGGTCACATACAGGTACATTATACAACGCTACATGGCTCAGAACGCAAACCTTAACATACACCAATATAAAATAGTCACGTGGAATGTGAGAAGACTGGGTGCACCACGTAAAAGAGCTCGGGCGTATGCATGCCTCAGACGCCAGGGAGTACATATCGCTATCCTACAAGAAACACACCTACTAGAGTCTGATTTACAGGAAATTTGCGGGAAATGTGGTGGACAGTTAATAGGCACAACATACTCAGCCTTCGCTAGAGGAGTATTGATATGGATAGCAGGTGGTGTCCCATTTCTCCAAACCTCGCACAGGATAGACCAGGGGGGCAGATATGCGGTAATAGAGGGGCAATTAGATGGGAGACAAGTATAGTTAATTGGGATCTATGCCCCCAACAGTGCGATAGCGGAATTCCTGGGCACACTTACCCCAGCATTATTGGTAAACCCTGCAGCCCTGGCCACAGCACACAGAACGCAGTGTTAGACAGATCAAACACCCTCCCGAAAGGATCAATAAATAGAAACGCCAAGTGCCCCTTGCTGACATGGGCGGGTGATATGAGACTCTATGACCTATGGCACATGAAACATCCCCAACAGAGGGAATATTAATTCTACTCAATACCTCATAAAGTGCACACTAGAATAGATATAATATGGAGGACCGTGGACATATGAACACTGACCAATGGGACAGAATATCTGGCCAAGACACTGTCAGACCATTCGCCGCTTAGATTAACACAAAATTGGGGCAGGAGATGCTCAGTAATCCCTACCTGGCGATTACAAGTGGAAGCTCTCCAGGATCAGGCATTCGCAGAAGGACTGAACACAACACTGAGACAGTACTGGGAAATTAGTAAAGACTCCATAGACACAAGAGCAGTAGAGTGGGAGGCACACAATGTGGTAGTCAGAGGACATTGTATCTCGTCCACCTGGGGAGTGAGACGCGCCCTTCACGCGGAGATTAGCAAACTGGAAAAGGAACTGAGAATAATGGAAATTGCAGTAACACGAAATGAGACACCCTACACAGTGCTAAAAGAGGCGCGCCCTAAATATAATGAAGTAGATTCCCGTCTCCGCAGACATGACCACAAATATCATCTAATGCGCTTACAAATGGAGGGAGATAGATCGGGCAGGCTGCTGGCATGGCTCCTCCGCGAGAACCGTCAGCAGTCTCCCATAGGGACCATAAGCTTAGTTGAAGGCAAAATGGCCATCACACAAGAAGAGATCAATGGGGCATTTAGGGAATACTACGCGAACCTCTATACCAAACGCACAGTATGCACATCCAAACAACTTGAATCCTTTCTTGCAAGGTCACCCTTGGCACAACTGTCGCAGGCAGACAGGGAGAGGCTGGAGGCCCCTCTGGGAATAGAGGAACTGGACTTAGCTCTAGCACAGATGCCCAGGAACAAAGCGCCAGGTATAGACGGCCTCACAATAGAATACTATTCCACGTATTCAAAACACTTAAAGCCTCACCTGCTGAAAGTGTTCGAGGAGCCATGGAGCCGTAAGATACTGCCTCCTACACTGAGAGAGGCAATGATAGTGGTTCTTCCTAAGCAAGGTCGCGACCCCACAGACGTTAAATCCTATAGACCACTCTCACTTCTAAATCTCGATTGTAAAATTCTAGGTAAAATATTGGCTAATAGGATAGCTCCCAACATACACACTTTGATACATGATGACCAAAACGGATTTAACCCAAAACGTTATACTTTTTTAAACATCTGTAGATTGCTGAGTGTAATGGGAGACACCCCCCCCCCGGATGAATTTGATGAAATGGTACTTTCATTAGATATCGAGAAGGCATTCGATACACTAGGATGGGACTTTCTATTTGCCACTATGTGTGGTACGGGAATCTGCCCTAACTACATACAGTGGGTACAGACAATGTACGCCAACCCACAAGCTATGGTGAAAACAGGTGGGGTTATTTCCGATAGCTTCCCGATCACCAGAGGCACCAGGCAGGGATGCCCCCTGTCTCCCTTGTTGTTTGCCATAGCGATGGAACCATTAGCGACTAGAATACGTGCCATGAAAGTCAGATGGGGAATACTCAGAAGTGGGCTACACCACGTTATATCATTATATGCAGATGACGCCTTAATATATGTGCGGAAAGGAAGCAAGGTGATATCCTTAGTAATCTCACTCTGACTGAATATGGTGAGATATCGGGTTTGGTGTTAAATTGGGAAAAATTGTGTGTGTTCCCACTAACTATATGGTCTCCGTCGAGAAAGGAAAAGGCCCCAGCAGGACACCTGAAATTGTGTTTTGACACGTTCAAATATCTGGGGGTCCACATATATCGTAGAACTGAGGATCTTAGAGATGGGAACCTGGGGAGAGCACTGGCCTCTATGAAGGGATTGCTGCGTTTCTGGGGTAAACTGCCACTGTCACCTCTGGGCAGAGTGGCGGTGGCAAACATGCTGTTACTGCCCCGGCTGTTGTATTACTTTGCGGCATTGCCACTCAGGGTCCCCAAGAGCTTCTTCCGAGACCTGAACACGATCCTACTGCAGCTTACATGGGGAGGGGGCAGAGCGCGCGTCGCACTCACCACACTGCAGCGCCCAGTAAGCGCGGGTGGTCTGGGTGCCCCTAACTTTGAACTCTACTACGCCGCCGCACAGTTACAGTGGATACTGCATTGGATACACAGACCCACATTAGCGGAATCCGCTTGGGTGTTGGCGCAACTGCACGGAGAACCTCTGATCACATGGCTAACAAATAAAATACCAAAAGGGGCGTCTAATAATCCGCTAATGCTAGTGGCACACTCATGTTGGAAGAGATATATACAAAATGATCACAGAGCGCTCCCTTATTCGCCGCTCATCCCACTGAGACTGATTCCTGGATGGGCCAACGTGGCTAGGACGCACTCGCTCACGGCCTGGATTGCGGCGGGCATAACGACAATAGGTGACTGCTTAGAAGAGGGGAAACTGATGACATTTGAATCCATACAAGCCCTCACAGCAGTGAATCCAGGACAATTCATAGCATACTATGCCATATGTCACTTAATTAAGAAGGCATGGGAGGCCGGAGACCAAGAACCAGTGATTTCCCCCACACTGCATCACATGCTGCAATACGATAATCAAATAAAAGTAGTGTCAAACTTATATAAAATCCTGAATAAATTCCCCAAACCT
The DNA here is from genome assembly GCF_031143425.1 of Pleurodeles waltl. Lineage (NCBI taxonomy): Eukaryota > Metazoa > Chordata > Amphibia > Caudata > Salamandridae > Pleurodeles > Pleurodeles waltl. The sequence continues at coordinate 1,030,825,079 of NC_090439.1, read as the reverse complement.
AATTTGGAGAATGTAAGGGATAGATGGAATACAGTTCTGCCAAACCCGATACCACAAGAAGACTGGCCGAAAGTCTTATACCACACTCGGGGGGTATTGAGAAATCCCAGATTTCGCTACACACAATTTAATTACACACACCAAACGTACCTCTCACCAGCTAGGATTCAACGTTTGTTCCCCGGATTGGCCCCAACTTGCCCTAGATGCAATGCCCCACTGGCACATTTTTACCATATGGTCTGGGTATGTGCCCAGGTGAATAGGAAGTGGAGTGGAGTGGTAGAAGAGGTCTCGGAGTTGACGGGTCATGTGTTCGCAGTTGACCCTAAATTCTGCCTGTTTGGGCTGAGACCGAGAGAAAAGAAACATAGGCACCTACACAAGTTCGCAGACCTAGCATATGTACAAAAGATTGATAGCTATGAATTGGAAAGCGCCCACAGCACCAGATTTGAAAACTTGGCATATTTTAACATTGCGCTGGGCCCGCACAGAATCTCAGGTATTACGAAAACTAACAAGGGAGGGCCAACAACAAACAGGTTGTGAAGCCTGGGAAACGTTAGTAGATAGATTAGAGGCAAAGAAGGATGAGAGACCGCCATGTACCTGACAAAGATACAGCACTGGAGAAAAGCTGGATAGCACCTGACCACCCCTAACATAACAAGAAAACCGGGTGAAATATATCACATTGGATGAGAGTGCTCCCACACCCTCAAATCGCTGTTCTCCACAGCGGCCATTAAGAAACGAGTAAACAATTAGAATATGAATAATAAGCACCACTACAATATATGCATCAAATAAGCACTGGACCGAATCCCCCTACCACCACAAACTAAGCAAGAACCAGCAGGGAATAGTGTAACCAGGCAGCCAACTATGGGGCAATTAACACCACATTGTAAGACCCATCACCTAGATACAGCAGTCATATACTTTTGAGTATTATAACAAGACCTAAGTTATGTTTTTATTGTTATGTATGAATGTATATATTACAACGGATCAACCAAATCCTGTTAATGTAAATGCAAAATTGTGGTATCCAGATGTGTATTGAAAATGTAATAAAAATATTAAAAATATATATATATATATATATATATATATATATATATATATACATATATATATATTTTTTACAGCCCTTTGTATATAATATGCCTTCATATATTCGGGATACCAAACATTTTCTGGGTATGTTGAGTGATATAGTATGGGAACCTGACACTTACCTGGTGACCCTAGATGTGGAAGCTTTCGTATACTAACATTAAACATGAGTCAGGATTACAAGCCATAACATACATATTGGGTAAAAGATCGGCAAGTCTATCAGAGCATACTAAGATGTTGATTGAAATGATAGATTTAATTTTACAAAATAATTTCTTTCTTTTCTAAAATGATTGGTTTCGACAGAAGAAAGGTGTTGCGATGGGATCTAAGTTTTCGTCATCTTATGCAAACTTATTCTTGGGATAGTTTGAAGAAACGTGGCTATGGGGAGCTGGAGCATCGGAATGGCATACATATATTCTCTTTTGGGGGAAATACATAGACGACTGTCTTTAACTATGGACAGGCACTCTGACAACCTTACATGCTTTTTGTAACTACTTAAATAGTAATAGTGTAAACATGAAATTTACCTATCAATATAGTCTTACCAACATTGAGTTTTTAGACATAGAACTTTTCATAAAGGAAAATAAGATTGAAAGCAAACTATTTAGAAAATCTACGTCATGTAACTCATTATTTTATGCTACAAGTGCCCATACGGTTAGTCAAATCAGAGCAATACCATTTGATGAAATGATTCGTGCAAGGAGGAACTGTAGCTTAGATGACCATTTTGAAGCATGTATTGAGGACATCAGAGAAAGGTTTAGAGTCAGAGGTTATCCAAAGGAAATTGTGGACAACTCTATACGTAGGATACAGAATGTTACTCTAGATAATACACTTAAAGACAAACAAAAAAGAAAGTCACATGGGCAACAAGTGAGGATAATTGTAGACTATACAGATAGCTCTTTATTACTGTTAAAAAGTATGAAGAAATACTGGCACATTTTATTGCAAGATGTTACTCTTAAGAAGCACCTAGAAAAGAGACCAACGGTTGTTTACCGTAAAGGTAAGACCCTGAGTAACTTGTTATGTCCCAGTTATCCTAATAAACATATTACTAGGAGTTGGCTGGATCAGGAACATAGAGGTTTTTATAAATGTGGCAATTGTAATATGTGTAGATGGGCATGCCAGGGACAAAGAGATTTTGGAGGTATGATTAACAATAAGGGATATTCTATACAAACATTCATAGACTGTAATAAAAGCTATGTTATTTACATTTTGATTTGCAAATGTAATCGCATCTACATAGGAAGCACCATCTGCCCACTGAAAGTCAGGATTGGAGAACATTGGAGAGCCATAAAACATAATGACAACAGATTCCCCATTGTTGTACACATGGAAGATTGTAATAGCCAAGGTACACAGAAGGAATTTAAATTTTTGGGATTTGATCATGTCAAATTAGATCCGAGAGGAGGTAATAGGGAACTTGTTTTGAGAAGGAGGGAATTATGTTGGATTATTAGATTAATGGCAGTGGAATATGGTCTAAATTCTGACTATGAACTTGAATATTTTTGGGGGGATTGACAGCTATAAGATATTTATATTGACAAACATGCACGGATGAGTGGGACCTAGGTATCAGAAATCCAGCTCAGGTACAGCTGTATTGACTGAGTCACGCATAACATTTGTCTATATTATCATCGTTACATTACAAAATTCTATAAATAATCTCAATATAAACACACAATGTACATAAATAGAGCAAGCCTGTGATCTTATACCTAATAGCTAGATATAGTCGGTAATAAGTCTATTAAATATTTATGAATAGTCCTGTAATTATATTCAAGATAAAGAAATACTTAACCTGATCTTTTTCAATGACAGATATTAGAGTGGTATAGCTATGGGGATTAGTGAATCCTGGTTATACATAGTCAGAGTTGAGCATATTTAAATGCGAAGGATAAACTTTTTTCTAATGTTAGTGATATAACCAGGTCTAAACACATTTAAATATAACGTGGTTTATATAACATGAATTGTTATGTAAGAAAGGGGATTCATATTGTTGTAGATATTTAGTTTTTACAGAATATAGGTGTCTTGATGAGGCGAGCGTTCTGCCTACGTAGTGCTACGTCTCTTAATGAACCTTACAATACGAAGTCGTATTTGAAGTCCTCTTTCTATTGTAGTTAGCACAAGAAAGAGAACATTACGGTAATTACGAGAGCCATAGCGAAGTCCGTTTTCAATGTCGTTGAAGGTTTAAAACGAAGAAACATGGTGCGGCTTGTTCGCGTACTCGCGTCAGTTATAAGCCTTGATATCAGGTTGCTGCTCGCTCTACACATAATGAGGACGACGTAAGGGGACATACGGCTTCTGAAAACTAAGGTAATTCGAGGAGTAGAGAGATAGTTGTGATATACTAAAGCAATATATATTTTTACTTTAAGCCATCACTTAACAAGGCTTTTTTCTTTCCTTAAAAGGAAGAAGGAGATATCTGTATATAGAATAAATAAACAATTAATGGCAATATTACAGTGTAAGTACTATAATAGGAGATATTTAATAATTTATGTTTAAAAAAGAAAAATTCAAAGCAGCAAAAAATAAATAAGAAATAAAGTAATATAAATCTATACTTTTCTTATATTTAGTTGCATTTGCAGACAATTGAATCTAAGATATATCTTCATATACAAAAACGAAGTCAAATACATCAGGTAACATCTAGAAACTTATCTGTTATAATCTAACTAAATACATACACTTTGGTGTCTCTGGTCTTTAGAGTTAAACTCATGGGTGCGTGGAGGTCTTTTTACAAGTACTATAAGTAAGATAGAACTATCACCATTATGCAGGATCACGTAGTATGCATTAGATTTCCACCATATATAAGTTTATTTGTTATTTCACTGGGTGTAAGATGTTAATAAAAAATTTAGAAAAATGTTTTGGATTTACTAATTATTTTAAACATTATGTTGATTGGATATTATAAATTGTTAACAGCTGAGAGAAGCCTTGATGAAGTCCAAGGGGAGATATTTACCCTGACGAAACACGTGTTGGCTTGGCTGTGTTTGCTTAAACGAAAGATTAAAGAAGAAGAAGACCTCCTTTATGGATCAATGGACTCTGTGGTTTTGATTTAATACACATTTACCTTAACTGATGAGGGCTTGAGTGCTTCCATTTAATGCTGTATTTAGGGGTAGCTTTTAGGGCTTCCCAATTGGAGGTTGTTTTGGGGAACAACCTTTGATAGCACAGTCCACAGGATACTTTTATTGTAACAAGTAGTGAGCGCCTTACCTTCTTAAAATCCCCTATCGTATTAGTTTAAAATCAATACATTGTCTGCACTGTGGGACTGTCAGTTATGAATGCATCTGTACAGGACAAATATGAACTGTGGGAAGATGACAACAGATTTGTGGGTGTAAGGGACCTGTCATGAGTTTAAGACACACACTGACAATGATGCTATGTGCACATATAGACTAGATAAATGATTTACTTCTGTACTAATTCCTAATCTCTCAAAGGAATGAGACAATCAGGGTAGGTTTTGCCACCAGAGCCTCATTTTGGCCACATGCCAGGACCTGCTGGTGTACAGGGAGTGGGCACAGTGCCACAGTTGCATTGCCACAGTGACTCTTCCTCAGCCTAGACTTGGTCCCATCCTGGGAGATGCATGTTACAGGCCATGGTACCTGCAGGCTGAGGAGACAAAGCCTACAAGACACTCAATTCTCATCCTTTCCATGCATAACAGTACATCATGTAGCCAACAACAATTTGGCATCTGGTGTGTGTGACAACCTGAAGGGCAGAATGACACATGAACAGTTTCACAAGGGCAGATGTGGTTGAAAGATCTGTGGCACTACACACATTGCTCACGACTCTCAGCTGACTCACACAAGATGTATACAGAGGTCATGCTGTCATGCACATACATGTTATCTGACATTTACATCAATTATGAGGAAAGAGATGCCAGTGGATGGTAGTAATGTCTCCTTACCTAGTTATGTGCATCCAACACAAGGATTATCTAGGACCCCAAAATACTTCATGCAACGTGACTGAACTTAACATATAGTACTTCCAACCAATACCTGTACAATGTACATTCCATTGATGCCACACAGACTGCAACTACAGACATACAAGAAGTCTAACTGGTACACAGGGACATATTCTAGCCTGTGAGGGGAGGAAAGGATGGTGAGGTACTGAGAAGAATGAGAAAAGTGTGCATGTGAGTGACTTTCTTGCTCCTCTGGTGAGCCATAGAGTTTTCCATACAGGAGTAGACCCTCAGGCACCAGCCCCTCCAGCTTCTCCAGTGAGAAGGCAGGGGCCCTATCACCTGTAGGCTGGGCATGACTGCTCCCAGAGGCAGCACACAGTAGCTCAGGTTGTGGAGGTGTTGCTTGCAGCAGTGTCAGGAGTCAAGTGGTTAAATCTGCAGACCATGGCGGTCTCGTCCACCATGTATGCAGTCGTCACCGCCGGTGGACACAGCCAGTGGCACATGACCATCACTGGGAACAACTTTAGCCTATGGCTGTGTCAGCTGCAGTTGCAACCATCTACCGCCATGACGACTTCCGCAGCAGTCACGGGTGGTTCCCAATGTCCATGGTGCAGGTCAGGCATCTGCCATTTTGGCAGCCTGAAATGCTGTATTGACCTCTTGAAACTGTGTCACACCTGCAAAAAAGGGTTTTCGAGCTACAAACATCCTTATCCTGTCTTGTCATGTAAATCCTACTACTCAAACACCATTGTAGTAGCATTTAACAGTTGGGCACAGTCCTCCACCGCCAATGGTCATTTTGGCGGTCCAGATTAACTGTCACATTCTGAGGGGAAACTGTGTTGCACATTTAGGAGTTTGGTCCATATCCACGTTGTTTACACATGTGTGGTAAACCATGGGAGTCACGAGACCCTTGTGTAATTTGCAGCTGTGATGTGTACTGGGGGCCATGTCTTTTCAGTCAGGAATGCTTTGTCACATGATATCCTTGACATGCATCATGTATATTACTGTGGACACACTGACTGGCTTTGCAGTTCGGGCTGGACTGTTCCCATGAGAAACAGGGTCAAGACTGATTTGCAAATAGCTGCGTCCAAACTGGGGTGGCATGGTGGGCAAAAGCAAGATGGGATTAAACCAAGATCTGTGACTGGGGCTGAGTGTTTGCACTGTTCAGCACTCCGTCCATCGTCCTCTAGTGATGCTATAGTTGTCTTAAGTGGGAAGGGTATGCCCAGACGTGGGTCACATGCTCACCGTGCCACTGGATTCAAGCTAGCTTGACTGATGAAGGGTGATATCCTGAAATCAGTCCCAGGATGCTTGTTTCCTGTCCAGGGAGGACCTGGCTTGGCAGTTCGAGCTGGACTGTTCCCAAGAGGAACAGGGTCAAGACTGATTTGTATATGGCTGGGTCCAAACTGGGGTGGCATGGTGAGCAAAAGAACGATTGATTAAACCCAGATCTGTGACTGGGGGTGAGTGTTTGCATTGTTCAGCACTCTGTCCATCATCTTTTGTGTGCCAAAAAAATCATTTCTTGTCATACATAGGTATCCTCAGAGAGGGAGGATGCAACAAGCTCCTGTCTACCATTGACTGCCAGACCTTCAGACCATGGAGCAATGGCATATAATCATGTTCTGCTGCCTGGATAGGCACAAAATAGTGGACTTGTGGTGTCAGATGGAGCCAGCTCTGATGCCAGCTATTAGTTATTCCACCAGCATACCATCCATTGTACAAGTCGTGTCAGTATTGCACTTCCTAGCCACACGGTCTTTCCAACATACAGTGGCCCTATCTGCTGGGATGTCCCAGCCTATGTTCAGTCTGGTGTTGAAGGATGTCCTCTCAGCAATGTTGAAACACCTTTACTGCTATATCCGGTTCTCAACATGAGGATTTAGCCCATGTGAAGTCTGACTTTCATGGTTTTACATGCGTCCCACATGTGGTGGGGGCAATAGATCAATCAATCAGGGGATTTGTAAAGCACACTACTCACCTGTGAGGATCTCAAGGAGCTGAGGAGGGGAGGGGGAGAAGGATGGGGGGGAGGCACACATGCTGGCTTGGTCCTACCGCAGGCCAATGAACAAGTGTATTGCAACAGAAAGAGCTTCCACTTCATCAATGTGAAAGCTGTCTATTTGGCGGCTCTCTACATTTCACATGTCTGTGCCCGTTATCCGGGTTCAGTCCATGATGCCTTCATAATGCAGAATAGCACCATAGCCAAGCTGATGTCACAAATGTACCCAGAGAGAGCCTGGCTGGTTCGTAAGTCACATCTGTCCTGATTGTGTGTGTTCAATGTCAGGTGCTACAATCATGACGTCAGTGACTCATTGTTACACATATGTCCCTTTCCTTTACAGGAGACTCCACATATTCAACCGTCCTTGGTTGTTGACACCAGAAAGGAATCCAACGATGCCAGAGAAAGTTTGTTTCAATGAGGCCTATGTAAGAACACAGCAGGTAGTGGAGCGGGCTTTTGGGCTCCTGAAGGCCTGATTTTGCAATCTGGACAGGACTGGTCTCTCCAGTGGGTGGTTTGCCCACTGCTTTATCCTGGGGAGTGCAAAGCCACAGTTTCTCAAGTCTCTTCCATGGGTGGTTTGCCCACTGCTTTATCCTGGGGAGTGCAAAGTCACAGTCTCTCAAGTCTCTCCAGTGGGTGGTTTGCCCACTGCTTTATCCTGGGGAGTGCAAAGCCACAGTCTCTCAAGTCTCTCCAGTGGGTGGTTTGCCCACTGCTTTATCCTGGGGAGTGCAAAGCCACCGTCTCTCAAGTCTCTCCAGTGGGTGGTTTGCCCACTGCTTTATCCTGGGGAGTGCAAAGCCACAGTCTCTCAAGTCTCTCCAGTGGGTGGTTTGCCCACTGCTTTATCCTGGGGAGTGCAAAGCCACAGTCTCTCAAGTCTTTCCAGTGGGTGGTTTGCCCACAGCTTTATCCTGGGGAGTGCAAAGCCACAGTCTCTCAAGTCTCTCCAGTGGGTGGTTTGCCCACTGCTTTATCCTGGGGAGTGCAAAGCCACAGTCTCTCAAGTGGATGTCAGTCTCCACTGCTTCTGGAGGGGGCTTTGTGCCCAGAGTGCTTCATCCTGCCAAGGACTGAGAAAGTGGATGTCATTCTTCACTGGTTCTGGAGGGGGCTTTGTGCCCAGAGTGCTTCATCCTGCCAAGGACTGAGGAAGTGGATGTCTCAAGTCTCTCCAGTGGGTGGTTTGCCCACTGCTTTATACTGGGAAGTGCAAAGCCACAGTCTCTCAAGTCTTTCCAGTGGGGGGTTTGCCACTGCTTTATCCTGGGGAGTGCAAAGCCACAGTCTCTCAAGTCTCTTCCATGGGTGGTTTGCCCACTGCTTTATCCTGGGGAGTGCAAAGTCACAGTCTCTCAAGTCTCTCCAGTGGGTGGTTTGCCCACTGCTTTATCCTGGGGAGTGCAAAGCCACAGTCTCTCAAGTCTCTCCAGTGGGTGGTTTGCCTACTGCTTTATCCTGGGGAGTGCAAAGCCACAGTCTCTCCAGTCTCTCCAGTGGGTGGTTTGCCCACTGCTTTATCCTGGGGAGTGCAAAGCCACAGTCTCTCAAGTCTCTCCAGTGGGTGGTTTGCCCACTGCTTTATCCTGGGGAGTGCAAAGCCACAGTCTCTCAAGTCTTTCTAGTGGGTGGTTTGCCCACAGCTTTATCCCGGGGAGTGCAAAGCCACAGTCTCTCAAGTCTCTCCAGTGGGTGGTTTTCCCACTGCTTTATCCTGGGGAGTGCAAATCCACAGTCTCTCAAGTGGATGTCAGTCTCCACTGCTTCTGGAGGGGGCTTTGTGCCCAGAGTGCTTCATCCTGCCAAGGACTGAGGAAGTGGATGTCATTCTTCACTGGTTCTGGAGGGGGCTTTGTGCCCAGAGTGCTTCATCCTGCCAAGGACTGAGGAAGTGGATGTCATTCTCCACTGGTTCTGGAGGGGGCTTTGTGCCCAGAGTGCTTCATCCTGCCAAGGACTGAGGAAGTGGATGTCAGTCTCCACTGGTTCTGGAGGGGGCTTTGTGCCCAGAGTGCTTCATCCTGCCAAGTACTGAGGAAGTGGATGCAGTTCTTAACTGGTTCTGGAGGGGGATTTGTGTCCAGAGTGCTTAATCCTGCCAAGGACTGAGGAAGTGGATGTCATTCTCCACTGGCTCTGGAGAGGGCTTTGTGCCCAGCGTGCTTCATCCTGCCAAGGACTGAGGAAGTGGATGCAGTTCTCCACTGGTTCTGGAGGGGGCTTTATGCCCAGAGTGCTCCACGTGCAGTGTGGCCGGTACAATACACTCGCCTAGGTGTGTGTGCCACGAGATTGCCGAGGTACAGGTAGCATGATACGCCATGGAGGCAGAGACATACCCTACACTGCTGCAGCTTTGCATTCCATATGCAGGTGACAACTGTGATGACAGTGATATTTCATGGAAGCTGCCCAGGGTCCTGGAACTCACCACCAGCCCCGGACGACTGACCACTGGGGATGGTAGGCATGTCTGCGCTGGTGCCACCGCCTGAGGATGTCGCGGGCCGCTGGCGGTGCCTGCGGCGGTATCAGTTGTGGCGGTGTTTGTGGCGGTGTCAGTCGTGGCGGTGCTGGCTGCGGGGTCTGTGGCCGCGGTGCTGGCTACAGGGTCTGTGGCGGCGGTGCGGGTGGCAGGGTCTGTGGCGGCGGTGTTGGTGGCGGGGTCTGTGGCGGCAGTGCTAGCTGTGGGGTCTGTGGCGGCGGTGCTGGCCGAGGGGTCTGTGGCAGCGGTGCTGGTGGAGGGGTCTGTGGCGGCGGTGCTGGCGGCAGGGTCTGTGGCGACAGAGCCTGTGTCAGCACCTGCTGAGGGAGAAAGCAGGATGTCTCCTGCAGCCTCAGACGGCTGCCCACCGGGGAAGAGGCTGGGGACTGTCACAGCGGCTGTAGATGTGCCAGACGCGGTGCAGGTGGCGGTGTTCGCCGCTGTACAGGTTGGCGTGGATGTGGACAGAAGGTGTGACACTGGTCCCTCAGCAGGTGCCACCATGCCCTCTCCTGACCTGCTCTTCAGTTTTTTGCCCTTCCCCACCTTTGATGGTGGCACAGTTGTCTTGCCACTATCCCCTTTCGTTTTCGCTGACCCCTTGGTGGCAGGTGTTTCGGCTTCTCCCTCTGGGATGTGGGCACCTTTTTTACCTTGGCAGGTGGCGGAATGTCCTTGCCCTCGCTCCGTGGCACACTGGCAGCCCTGATGGTTATCACACTCCATGACCCCGCAGTTGCTGGCACCACTGTGCCTGGGGATGTGGTGGCTGAGGTGCTGGGCTGGGACCTGGAAAGCCTGGCCCTAGGGGAAGGACGGTGGGGGGAGGTGAAGGGAAGAGGTCAAGGTTTGACAGGAAAAGTTTTTTAGACACACTGGGACGGGTAGATGGAGGGGGTTTGGGAGTGGAGGAAGAGGTAGTGGTTGTAGGAGGTGTACGTCTGCTGAATTTGGGTGAGGGTGCATGGCCTGGAGGCTGTTGTGAGGTGGATGGCTGTTGGGTGGGTGTGTGCCTGCGTTTGTGTACTTTGCGAGGTGGGCTTATTGACACACTGGGAGAGGACACTAGGGATGTGTGAATGGTAGTAGGGGTGGTGAGTGCACACGAGCGGTGTGTGGTGATGGGCGTGCTGGTGATGGAGGTAGTGGCTGAGGATGTAGTGCATGCAGGTGTGAGTGGAGACGAGACTGGGAGGGAGGAGGGAGACGTGGAGGAGGGGGACACAGTGGAGGAAGTGGATGTTGGTGTATGTACATGGGTATGCTGCTTGTGTGAGTGCCTGTGGGATGTGTGGTGCTTATGTTTGCTGTATGCACTCTTGTGTGTTGATGTGTGTGCATGCTGGTCTGATGGTGTGCTTGGGATAGGCTGAGGTACAGGGGATTGGGCCTGGGTGGAGGAGGTTAGAGGGGAGAGGCTGGACAGAGGGACAATGGCTGCCATCAGTTCTGAGGCCAGAGCCTGAAATGCTCTCTGTTGGGCTGCCTGGCCAGAATGAATGCCCTCCAGGTATGCATTTGTTTGTTGCAAATGCATCTCAACACCCTGGATGGCATTCAGAATGGTAGACTGCCCAACAGTGAGGGATCGCAGGAGGTCAATAGCCTCCTCACTGAGGGCAGCAGGGCTGACTGGGGCAGGGCCTTAGGTGCCTGGGGCGAAGGAGATGCCCACCCTCCTGGGTGAGTGGGCAAAGGACACACGCTGAGGGGCTGATGGGAGGGTGGTGCTGGTAGGGGGGTGGCAGCGGTACCTGTTGATGTAGTGGGCACAGAGGGGCCCGCCACCGCAACAGAGCTCCCATCAGAGGAGGAGTCGCTGTCACTGGTCTCTGCTCCTGACCCTGCCGCCCTCCGTCCCACTGGTGGCTTCAGACTCCGTTGCTTCACCCTCCAGGGCCAAGTGGGATGCAGCTCCTTCCTGCTCCGGTGCCAATGCTCCTCTGCCTGATGATGCTATTGCACACAAGAACAGGGAAACCACAAAAAGGGTGGGGGAGACAGGAGAAAGACATGTTCAGTGCATGCAACACCACTACCGTTGGTGGACACAGCAGCCCTCTGCACTATGTCATGCACTTATAGTTCCTAGATTAATCACATGCCCTATCAAGGCATAAGCCCGATTGCTGCACACCTGGAAGTCACAGGAGCCTGACTAGGTGTAGATGGCTGCAACCACTAGTGGGGTTGGGGTGCCACATAGCCTGCCTCACAAGGTACCTTGCCTACCAAGATCCCTGGCCTAGGGGAACACACTGGCCCCACCCAGACACCTCGTAATGTGAGCAGAGTCAGCTGAATGAGTGTGTACTCACCCCCTTGTGGCTGCTGTGATGCCCTCAAGCGCCCATCCAACTCCGGATACGCGACCGCCATGATCCGGAACATCAAGGGGGTCATGGTGTGACGGGCACCGCTCCCACTTTGGGAGGCCATCCCCTGTTGGGCCTCCACCGTCTTCTTGCTCCAGCGGCGCAGGTCCTCCCATCTTTTACAGCAGTGGGTGCTCCGTCTGTGGTGGACCCCTAGGGTCCGGACGTCCTAGGCGATGGACGCCAAATACCCATCTTCTTGTGGGCGCTGACCTAGAGGAATAGTACAGGGGGAAAGGAAATTCTTTACTCATCTGGACCGTCATACTCATTGGCCCCCGTTCCCACCCTTGCCCTGATGCACATACACTCACCGTCCGCACATGCAGGCCTCAGCCCCCCCATGTATCTTCCATCTACACCACTCCAAACAGGCATTGCCCATGCAGCATGCTCACAGTGTACTCACCTGTTTGTCTGGAGGACCGTACAGTTGTGTGTACTGGGGGAGGACCCCATCCACTAGTTTCTCCAACTCCTCCGAAGTGAAGGCAGGTGCCCTTTCCCCAGACACTGTAGCCATTGTCGCTTCCAGACACAGGTCACAGCAGCACTTGCAGTGTAGGTCCTCTCCTGTTGAAGGTCAGGTATCAAGTGAGTGAACAGACAGAAAATGGCGGTCACGTCTGCAGCGGTGCGTACCGTCACCGCTGGCGTGCATCCTCAATGGCTCCTCTGACCCATAGGGCCCAATGTTAACCAATGCAGAATTGCGCTGCGGTCTTCGACCGCCCACCGCGACGGTTTAGAACGCCAGCGCAGTTACCTCATATCCCCTTGTCCCACCTTACAGGTCAGGCAGCCGCCATTTCAGGAGGCCATATGGCATTAATAATAACTGCGTCACACCAATGTAGGCCTGGAATACACACAGTTACAGGCACATTGCGGATTAATAAATGTGTGCAAATGACATTTTGTGATACCTCAGTGTTGGCTGATACTCTGCTCACTGTTCTCCTCCATAGGGCACGTCTGCTGGGGCAGGTGATGAGATGGCGGCATCCTCCGGTGTACAGACCGCTGGTGGACCTGTCAACAATGGAAGAGAGACACATCATAGTCACATACAGACTGATCGTGCAACAATTCAGGAACTGTGTGCCCACTTGGAGCCAGACCTGATGTCAGCTATCCGCCATCCCACAGGAATACCCCCCCTAGTGCAGGTCCTGTCAGTACTCCATTTCCTGGCAAGTGGTTCCTTTCAAACAACAGTGGCCATGGCATCAGGGATGTCCCAGCCAATGTTCTCTAACGTGTTGTCCAGAGTGTTGTCTGCCCTGCTGAAACACATGTGCAGCTACATCGTGTTCCCTCAGGTGGAGGATTTGCCCACAGTGAAAGGTGACTTCTATGCCCTGGGACATATCCCCAACATCATTGGTGCCATTGATGGGACACATGTGGCATTGGTACCCCCCCCGCAGGAGTGAACTGGTATACAGAAACCGGAAGAGCTACCATTCGATGAATGTGCAGATGGTGTGTTTGGCAGACCAGTGCATCTCCCATTGTCAATGCCAAGTTTCCTGGATCAGTGCAAGACGCACACATTTTGAGGAATAGCAGCATCCCTTATGTGATGGGGCAACTCCAGAGGCACTGTGTGTGGCTTATAGGTGAGGCCAAGGACCCTATAAAGTGTGAATAGGTGTCTGGGTATGGGGTTGTCCCTAAGGGTTAGTGTGTGTCTAACAGTTGTCCCTCGATATTTGCAGGTGACTCTGGTTACACCAACCTGTCATGGCTACTGACCCCAGTGAGGAATCCCAGGACAAGGTCAGAGGAACGCTACAATGAGGCACATGGGCGAACTAGGAGGGTGATTGAATGAACCTTCGGCCTCCTGCTGGCCTTCAGAAGACTCCTCAAGACCTGGCTCTTCGACCAGTAGCACCCCCCCTCCCCAGCGCCTTGAGACCCTCGCGGGCATATAGCGCGCTTTACAAATGCAGTGATTGATTGATTGATTGACTGAAGGTCAGATTCCGGTGCCTCCATATGACAGGTGGTTCTCTCTACTACTCACCGAAGAAGGTGTGCCAGATCATCGTGGTCTGCTGTATGCTGCACAACCTGGCTTTGCGACGCCAGGTGCCTTTTCTGCAGGAGGATGGTCCAGCTGGTGGTTTTGTGGCAGCTGTGGAGCCTGTGGACAGTGAAGAAGAGGAGGCAGAAGAGGAGGATATCGACAACAGAAACAACATAATCATGCAACACTTCCAGTGAGACACAGGTAAGAAGATGTCACTGCCTCCCATATCTCATACTATTATTGGAGCTAGCATTAGTCTGTCATTCTCACTCAGTGCATGGATCCTGACTTGTCACTTTGGTTTTCCATTTCACAGATGTGGGTCCCACTTTGTGCCCTCTGCTATATTTCCTCCAGGCCTACAGCTGTGTTACATCGGTATGTGCACAAGTAAATTGACATTGCTATATTCCATGGTTATTGCAATTACACGTTTGTGAAAGCACAGACTGACTCCAGATTGTTTTGTGATTTAAGTGTGTTTATTTCTGTGCAAATAAGCGGAGGGGGTTGTAAAATGGGCTGGGGGGATGGTGGAGAAATGTCCATGGTGGAGTCCAGTCTATTTGTTTCACAGGAGCATTGTCCAAGGGGCCATAGGAAGTGGAGCAATGGCAGTTGAAGGGTGGACAGGGTGACAAAGTGGGACAGAAGGGTGACATTCTGGGAGGTCTTATTCCCTGGCGGGGGTCTTGGCAATGTTCTCTGTCTTGTTCCTGGATCTCAGGGACATTTGCATGTGGTTCTCCATCTGCAGGGGGTGGGGGGCTGGTGTCGTGTGCCTGTGGCGGTGCCTCCTGTCCACTAGTGCCTGCGGAGGTGGAGGGCTGTTCATCATCCAGGCTAGTGCCAGGGGCCCATTGTTGTGCCACTGTGTCCCTCCTGGTGTTGACAAGGTCTTGCAGCACCCCTGCACTGGTGACCAGGGTGTTGTTAATGGACTTCAGGTCCTCTCTGATCCCCAGATAGTGTTCCTCCTGCAGCCGCTGGGTCTCCTGAAACTTGGCCATTGTCTCCTGGGAATGATGGTAAGCTCCCATGATGTTGGAGAGTGCCTCGTAGAGAGTGGGTTCCCTGGTCCTGTCCTCCCCCTGTGGCACAGCAGTCCTCCCAGCTTCCCTGTTATCCTGAGCCTCTGTCCCCTGAACCGTTTGCCCACTGCCACTGCCTCCAGGTCCCTGATCGTCCTGTGTTAGTGGGGTTGCCTGGGTTCCCTGTATTGGTGGACACACTGCTGATTGACGTGTCCTGGGGACAGAGGTATGGGCCCGCTGGGTGGGTGCTGGGGTGGGGTTTCCTGAGGGGGGAGGCTCTGTGGTGGCTTGTGCCAGCGTCAGGGGAACTGACTGTCCCGAGGTCCCTGATGGGCCGGGCTGGTCATCTAGATCCAGTTGTGCAGAGCTGCTGTCATCACTGTGGGTCTCTTCTGTGGGGGGACTGGATATGTCTGGTACCTCCTGTCCGGTGATGTTGGGTAGGGGTCCTGCAGGGGTGTAACGGCATGAATATTGCATCTGTGTGTGCCATCGTGTGCAATGGGTGAGTGACTTGTACTCCAGTGCTTGCATTCTTGGCTTGGTCCTTGTGTGATATTTTGTTTGGGGTCTGTGTGGGTATCTGTAGTGGACATGCTTTAGTGATGGGTTTCCATGCTTTGGTGTTGCATGCAGGGCTTGGTATTGGGATGGGTGGGTTGTGATAGTGGGGCATATGTGAGGTGGTGGAGAGATAGGGGTGAGGGTGAGCGTGTGGGTATGTGATGGCATGCAGGTAGGGTGGGGGATATAGTAGCAAAGCTTTGACTTACCAGAGTCCAGTCCTCCTGCTACTCCTGCGAGGCCCTCAGGATGCAGTATTGCCAAGACTTGCTCCTCCCATGTTGTTAGTTGTGGGGGAGGAGGTGGGGGTCCACTGCCAGTCCTCTGTACAGCAATCTGGTGTCTGGAGACCACAGAACGCACCTTCCCCCGTAGGTCGTTGCACCTCTTTCTCATGTCATCCCTAGTTCTTCGATGCTGTCCCACTGCGTTGACCCTGTTGACAATTCTGTGCCATAGCTCCATCTTCCTTGCAATGGAGGTGTGCTGCACCTGTGATCCGAATAGCTGTGGCTCTACCCAGACGATTTCCTCCATCATGACCCTGAGCTTCTCCTCAGAGAACCTGGGGTGTCGTAGAGGTGCCATGATGTGGTGTGGGTGATGTGTGAGGTGGTGTCTGTTGTGATGTGTGAGGGGATGTGTTGGTGTGTGTTGTTTGAGGTGCGTGGATGTTGTGTAAGTGATGGTGTTGTGTGTCTGTGGATGCTGGTGTTGTTTAAGGTAGTGTCTCTCTCAGGCGTGGTTTCAAATTTCTGGTTGTAAGGGTTTGTGGGTGATGTGGGTGTGTGCTTTATATTGGATTAGGTGTGTGTGTGTGGTGTGTGTATGTGTATCAGGTGTGTGTATTTTGATTTGTCCAATGTGGTTGTGTATTGTAAATGTGTGTGTATTTTAAGCGCGGCAGTGTGTACCGCCAATGGTTTACTGCGGTTGAAAGACCACTGCGTTGATTCGTGGGTCGTGATAGTGTGGGCGTATTCCTGTTGGCGTGACGGTGGAGGTTTTGTTATCGCCAGTTTATCACTGACATTTGGTGTGGCGGACTTGTATGGGTGTCTGTATTATGGCGGATTCTGAGCTGTGGGTTGTAATACCTGTAGCAGAATTCCTCTGTCGCAGCGGTATGTTGGCGGTCTTCTGCACGGCAGTAAGCGGCATTAACCGCCAGGGTTGTAATGAGGGCCATAGTGTCCTTTGCAGTCGTGCCCAGTGTGGCAATGTGTGTCAGCTGTGTTGTTTTCAAATTCATCCAATGTGCTGTTGTGTATTGGTTTGCTGGCCACAGACCGCCATTGGCTGACCGCCATGGATGTCTGCCACAGCGACTGTGTGCTTGTGATATGGTCAGTGGTTGGCTGCGGTACTGTTGGAGCTGGAGATCGGACCGCCTATTTCCAGGCCACCACGCTGCTGGTGGTCTGCCTTTTTTTGTGCGGCAGTGGGTGGTCCTGCCTGTATAACTTATTAAGGCGGTCTGAAAGACCGCCAACATGGCAGTTTTTTTAGGACCGCCAACATGGCAATGTGGCTGTCCAACCGCCAAACTCATAACGAGGCCCAAAATCCCTTGAAGCGCTAAAAAGCCTTTATGGTCCATAAAAATAAACCCCAAAAATGCTTTAAAAAATAACTGCACCAAGACACCTGAAAAAATGAAATCTAAGTAAAAACAATTGGTTTATAACAAACCAAAACACATTTCCTCAGAAAAACAACTCAAACTCCACATCCCATCTGAATCGTTCATAGATAAAAACCTGTAAAAGAAACGTTAAACACTCATCTATACAATGGATTACAGTGTCAACTTCACACATACATAACATTTAAGGCCTGATTTAGAGCTCGGTGGATAGGTTACTCCATCACAACGGCTATCCCGTCTGCCGAAATCTAAATCCCTTTATGTCCTCTGGAATTCAGATTTTGGCAGACAGGATATAAATCACTGTTCTGATGGAATAACCCATCTGCTGAGTTCTAAATCGGGCCCTTAATCATCAAAACCTAAGTAACATCGCATATTCTAAAATACCACAGTCATATATTAATAACGCATTTTACAAAAACACAGCACAACAGCATAGTGCAAAACACTAACAAAAAAACACATAAACATCCTAAAAACTCTTAAGCAACACTATACCTAACTAATAAGTATCTATCCTAAATACCACCACTGGCAAAACCCTTAAAGAATCCCTAAAAAAGGACTTACTTATTCCACCGAACAGCAACACCTGAACGCAACTTTGCTCCTGGGAAAATGACTCAAAATAACACCAATAGACTGCACTATAGAAGGTAGTGGTAAAAAATGCCTGCCTAACGAAAATAAAGACTTACTTCCCACAGAAATCAATGGGAAGTATAATAAAAATGTTTAATAATGTTATAAAACATGTGAAAAAAAATATTAAAATTTTAAACACGTCAAACATAGTTGTAAAAAAAGTTGCAAAAACTGTGAAGTATAAATCAAATAATCTTATAATGCATACAATTAGTTAATGTATGCTGATTACATATATGTTAAATGTTATTAAAAAGAGTATGTCTATTTGGTTAAAAAATGGTTAAAAATTATATTGAATGTAAAATAAAGCGTAAAATAGTATATTATACAAATATACATACAATTCGATTTACTTCACTTTGAAATTGCTATTTTTTTGTTTTACAAATATGTTTGACAAACTGTATAAGTATACAATAAATTTAAGCTGTCAAAAAAATAATGTGTGACATCTTTTCATTACACTAAATTTGGGAAAAGTCTAACACACTAATGGGGTGACATTTACTATACCCATTCCAATCTCAACCAACTTGAGGAAGGTGATGGGTACTAAAGGGGTGACATTCACTATTTCCACTCCAATGTGAACCTGCTGGTTATGACCTTGTTTTCCGACAGCCTTTTAATGGCGGTTTTACCACAATGAAAAGGCTGGTGGAGAACAGGTGCAGGGGCCACAGGGGGCCTCTGCAATGGCCATGCACTTGGCATGAGCAGTGCAGGGGTCCCCCTTCCCAGCACCATCGCAAACCAATGTAGGGAAGGTGTTGGACAATAAAAGCGTGACATTTACTGTTTACACACCAACGTAAGCTAACTCAGGGGAGGTGTTGGGCCCTAAAGAGGTGGCACTTAGTATTCACACTCCATTGTAAACCAGCTCAGGGAAAGTGTTGAACACTAAGGGGCATATTTATACTCTGTTTGCGCCAGAATTGCGTCGTTTTTTTTTACACAAATCTGACGCAAAGCTAACTCCATATTTATACTTTGGCGTTAGACCCGTCTAGCGCCAAAGATCTTGGAGTTAGCGTCATTTTTTAGCGTGGACACCTACCTTGCGTTAATGATATGCAAGGTAGGCGTTCCCGTCTAAAAAATGACTCCAAGGCATGTGCGCCTTATTTAAACTCACGTGCAAAAATGGCGCACAGGAGTGGGCGGGTCAAAAAAAATGACGTCCAGCCGCTTTTGCGTCATTTTTTAATGCCTGGGCAGGGCAGGCGTTAAGGGACCTGTGGGCTCGGAAGGAGCCCAGAGGTGAGCTCCCATGCCCCCAGGGACACCCCCTGCCACCCTTGCCCACCCCAGGAGGACGCCCAAGGATGGAGGGACCCATCCCAGGGAACTTAAGGTAAGTTCAAGTAAGTAATTTTTTAAATATTTTTTTGTGGCATAGGGGGGCCTGATTTGTGCCCCCCTACATGCCACTATGCCCAATGACCATGCCCAGGGGACATAAGTCCCCTGGGCATGGCCATTGGGCAAGGGGGCATGACTCCTGTCTGTGCTAAGACAGGAGTCATTTCAATGGGGGTTGGGAGTCAAAAAAAATGCCGCAAATCGGGTTGAGGCCAATATTTTGCCTCAGCCCTGACTTGCCCCATTTTTTGACGCCCAAGCTCCATTTACCCCTACGCCGGCGCTGCCTGGTGTGGGTCATTTTTCTTTACGTACACCAGTCAGCTGCGCCGGCTAACGTCATTCCATAAATAGGGCGCCCGCATGGTGCTTTGGAATGGCGTTAGCCGGCGTTAAAATTTTTGACGCACAACTGCGTTGGCGCAGTTGTGCGTCAAAAAGTATAAATATGGCCCTAAATGGGTGACATTTAATATTCTCCCTCCAATATAAACCAACTCAGGGAATGTGATGGGCACTAAAAGGGTGAACTTTTCTATTCCAACTCCAAAATAAACCAACTCAGAAAAGGTGTTGGACACTAAAGGAGTGACATTTACCATTTCCACTCCAAACTAAACAAACTTGGGGAAGGTGTTGGACATTCAAGGGGTGATATTTACTTTTCCCACTCCAAACTAAAGTTTGGAAAAGGTGTTCGGCTCTAAAGGGGTGACGTTTACTATTCACACTCCAATATAAACCAGTTCAGGAAGATGTTGGACACTAAAGGGGTGACAATCCAAACAAACTTGGGGAAGGTGTTGGGCACTAACAGGTGACACTTACAATTCCCACTCCAATATAAACCAATTTAAGGAAGGTGTTTGGCACTAAAAGGATGACATTTACTATTCCCACTAAAATTTAAGCCAATTCATAAAAGGTGTTGGACACTAAAGGGTTGACATTTACTATTTGCACTCCAATCTATACAAACTTGGGGAAGGTCACACTTTGGTAAATTTAAAATGTTTCAAAAATACTATTTAGCACACTAATTTAAACTAGTAATATATATATATATATATATATATAAATGTAATTATTTTTTTTAATACATTTTATTTAGTAATAACATTTGCAAAAATGCAGCAAATTTTTTCCACCATTCTGAAAATCTATAAACTACATTTACATTTGTTTCAAATAACCACATTTTCTAAATAAGTTTAAACAAACTTTTCTTATATTTTACATTATAACGATTTATAAAATATTTTTCTTTCTATATTTTTATATAATTATTACTATTTCATAAAAATATATTTCAATGTAAACCTCTAAGACAATACAAATATGGTACTTTGTAAACATTTTCAAAACTATTTTAAATGTTTTTCAAAAGTCAATATTTTAATTTTTAAATACATCTTAGTTCACAATAAAATTAAAAAGGAAATAAAACTGTAATATAATAAAGTACATTTTACAATTATTGTGAAAAATCCATATCTTAAATTAATTAACTTAAAATTAAAAATTAAAATGCACATTTTTTACTAGTCTCTAAACCCGGTAAAATCAATATTTAATAAATAAAATGATAACATAATTAAAAATTACAAAATATAACAAGTTAATATTCAAAAGATATTTAAAAAATGAAAACATATTAAACAAATATAAACAGATAAAATAACAAATACACTACATAATATACTATTTAACACTAAAAAACAATCTTATATCCAACAATATTTACTACATTGATATTTTTTACATCGATATTAAAGATAACAGTCAATATTTGTACCTTCAATATTCCTGTTCACAATAAATTTGCAATCCCAATATTCTTGACACGATATTTCTGCAACACAATATTTTTTATCCAATATTTTGTCTAAACAACTTGGAGATAAAGAAAATATGATCTTCATTGTGCCACAATTGAACTTCAGTCCATAGTGACCAATCAAACTGTTGCTTCATTGCTCCCTCAAACAGTGCAGTGAAATTAAAACTGGGGATGATTTGCTAAATGTTTTCTTGTAAATGGATCGTGGAACGGTGGATTATACCCATCTCAATCTTGTGCTGACAATGTTGGCATTCATGGACAGATGAAGCTTGGCAGAGAAGGTACAACAGGCTTGACAACATTCCACTATTTATTCTTCTTTCACGCCCCTCAACCCACTTGATTATTTTGTGCAATGCAGAATACTGATGGTGGTCTTTCATAGCCTGTGATCGTACATTACGTCTGTGTTCTGCTGTCCGCAGCCAGTGACTCATAGGATTTTGTGATTTCCTTTCTAACTAAATTGATCAGGTTTCTACTAGTATAATAAAATATATATTGGTTTCTTACACAGTGCTACTTGATTTATGATGCCAACTTGTTCTGCCTACAAGAGGATGGAAGACTGAGCTGGCCTTTCCAGGATTCAGATTCAGGATTTGAACTTGTGGCCATTGCAAACATTCAACCCATTGAGCTATCCCTCTGACTACAAGACAAGTCACGTGTATCAACATATTATGAGGCTGTTCATATCATTTCTTCAACAGGGAGATAGTGAATGTATGCTTGCAATAGCGCTGTTGGGTGTGAACGGAGAATCTGCAGGATTATCTCCCAATTGGTTCTTTTCTTGCAACCTGGCAAACAAATCATCAACCTTGCACTGTACCAGGGTGTTTAAGTTGAAGTGCATATGTTTTTTTATTGACTTTAACAAGAAACATACACATCTTGATGCAATTGTAGCTTTCTTAGAAACAGCATGCATATGTCTATCCCAACTGAGATTTTCAGTTATCAGATCCCAAGGTATCGAAAGAGTCTTAGGGCCCTATTATGAGTTTGGCGGATAGAAAACTCCGTCCACCAAACTCTTGAAAGGATGGCGCCTCGCCCACAAGAGCTATTATGGGTTTCCTGCTAGGTTGGTGGGCAGAAACCTAAGTTTCTTCCCTCTGGCCTAGCAGGAAACAGGCTACAGCATTGACTCCAGTTCGTAATTAAGCCGGCAGCAATGCTGTCACCTGCAGGTGCACCAGCACCCTCGCAATGTTCACTGCAAAGCAGTGCAAAGCAGACAGTGAACATTGTGAGGGTGCTGGCCAAAATGGCCCCTGCACTGCCCATGCAAAGTGCATGAGCAGTGCAGGGGCCCCCCTGTTTCCCCCATACCTGTTCTCTGCCAGCCATTTCATGTCACTGCTATTGAGGTCCTAATCCCCAGGGCAGCAACGGCTGAGATCCAAGACCCTGGCTGAGCTGGCGAATCCCTATCAGTCCGGCAGCCAGGGTTGTAATAGCGGTGGGCCTGACTGCCACTGCGAGTGTGGCGGTCTATAGACCGCCACCCTCATAATAAGGTATACTGTTTTAATCATGTCTTTAGACAGGGCTCTATTTGCAATATACCAGACACCTGTGTTGCAACTTGACGCCCACTTTATGGTTTTAGATTTTGCAATTGTTAAATGCACTTTGCATTCTTTACAGTAGCTTTTGAGAGTTAAGGTGATTGGTGTCTTTGAAACTAAGATGAACCATTCACCTACAAGAGTATAAGGACAGAGAAGTTGTCGATTTTGAGAATGTCCTCAGCAGCTGCTCCCCAGTGTTATAAAATTTCAGACTCCTTTATTAATTGTTACCATTCATGAGAGTTCTCCCTCCAGGTCCAGTCTAGTGTAGATTGTTAATGTTGCATGTTGCCTACTGAATAACTCCAGTTGATAGATTTCCGTGCACGGATCTCATACATATGCCTGGCCCTGGTTCTATCTACAGAATTAAAGGCATTTGAAATTCCAAGGAAAGCCCATTGGTAGGTTTATTGTTTCATAACTGATACTTGTCCACAAATTGTAGTAAATGTGTTTTCTTATTGGCTGTGGATAGTTTGTGTCAAAATCCTCCATTCTGCTTGCTGATGATTTGGGTTTTCCTGTGTACTTTGGATAACTAATAGAGCCATAAGATGTCATTGTCTATATCAATAAACTTTGTGGGTCGATAAGGGTCCCATACATATTAAATCTTTTCTGGCAGAGTGGTACTGCAAACGTGATATTTTAGGAGTTTGAGAAAGTAGCGGGTGTTATGAAATCTATTTAGCAGAAAATGAATCAAGGGTCCCACCTATGCATACCAGCATCGTTTGTCACACTGAAACACAAATGTGGTGGGTGCAATGCATGTAAAGGTCTCACTGGGTTGGGTCAAGGCCCTGAGTGATTGTCAGTGGCTGAAACTTTTGCAACCATTTCACCAGTCACCTTTGTATGTCAGTGTTACACCTTAAATGTGACAGGCCTTAAATGTAACAGGTATACCCATATGCGGTCTTGTGTTTCTTGTTCCACAGACTCAATCTGTACCTCAATGCTGTGGCCCAAGTGTAGTCTGGGGTTGCTAGTGTTTCTAGTTAGGCAGCTTGGACTGGACTGCATCTAAGGAAGTATGACCAAGTCTGATTTGCAAAAGATTTGCTCCTGTTTTGGAATGGCATAGCGATCCAATGAATAATGGACTCCAACGTGACCTTGTGTAATAGCCAGTGACTGACACTTTTGGAAGCACTGCATCCATCACCTCTGTGTTTCAGTGTGGCACCCTACGTGAAGTGTCTGGCTAGTGCATCAAGTTGTCTCTGCAGTCCCAAAGGAGTGGTCAGCTCAGCCGGAAGGTGGTGGTAACATTGTCGCCAGGTCATAATGGAGCCGGCGGCAATACTGCAGCATGCTTCAGCACACCCGAAATACCCAATTTCTGCGCTGCAGACAGTGCACATTTTGTGGGTGCTGGGCAGGGGGACCCCTGCACTGCCCATGGCCCGGGCATGGGCAGCGCAGGTGCCCCCCTGTGGCTCCCTGCATTTGTACTCCACCAGCCTTTTCATGGAGGTGGTACCGCCATTAAAAGGCTGGCAGAGCACAAGGTTGTAATCAGCAGGCGGCACTGCATTCAGCGCTGCCCTTTCTAATAACAACTTGCACCAGATCAAAGATCATAATGTGGCAGTCGGATCACCGCAACCACGGGGTCTGACCACCACTGCGTCATTGGCAGTCCTCGTACCACCAATGTTGAAATCAGGTCCCTAGTCATCTGCTACGTGTGGATTCAAATTTCATGTTTTATTAATTTTGGAAGGATGAGATGCTTCTTTAAGGTTCTAAACATCAGATATATGAATTGAAAAAAGAAGTGATGTTGGCATACATACTTGTTTTACACCATTTGCAGCATATGTTTGAGAAGTAACTAGATTTTAGACTCCAACAGTATCTGCTTCCAATTATCAGAATGGAAGTTAATTAGATCTTGCAAAATATTGTCTGGAAAGCTCAAATCGATTCATTTCTGCCACAGTTTGGGTCAACTCACACAATCAAATGTGCAACAAAAATCTACTCATCCTACATATAATTTCATTTTCAGGTTTTTATTTACATATTTTTCACATAATATTTGAAGGTGTACATTGTTATCAATTGTCGTGCATGAGGTACAGAACTTACTTGTTACAAAGGCAGCAATTTGTTTATTCATTTGCTGTTTTCTTGTTCAGATAAAATAACATTTGCAAATATTTTCCCTGAAGCATGAAGGCAATTGGTCAGTAATTCAAGGAATCTGCTCTGATATGGCTTCCTTCCCACTAGTCAGGAATGCAATTTATTGTTCTAAAGTACACAAAAAGTGGCTAAAATAACTCAGCCTCTATGAAGGAAGCAACTTTAAAAATGGTGGCAGTTACACAGTCTGAACTCTGAGCTTGGGAACTATTCTTACATGTCATAATTTTGACAACCTTGTAAAATGTAATATCATCTGTGCTAATAAGCAAGGGATTATGGGGGTCATTCTGACCCCGGCGGTCCCCAGGGTTGGCGGGAGCACCGCCAACAGGCTGGCGGTGCCCTGCAGGGCATTCTGACCGCGGCGGTTTGGCCGCGGTCAGATGTGGAAAACCGGCGGTCTGCCGCCGGTTTTCCGCTGCCCAAATGAATCCTCCATGGCGGCGCAGCTCGCTGCGCCGCCATGGAGGATTCTGACACCCCATACCGCCATCCTGTTCCTGGCGGTTCGCCCGCCAGGAACAGGATGGCGGTATGGGGTGTCGTGGGGCCCCTGGGGGCCCCTGCAGTGCCCATGCCAATGGCATGGGCACTGCAGGGGCCCCCGTAAGAGGGCCCCACTTTGTATTTCAGTGTCTGCTTTGCAGACACTGAAATACGCGACGGGTGCCACTGCACCCGTCGCACCTTCCCACTCCGCCGGCTCCATTCAGAGCCGGCGTCCTCGTGGGAAGGTTGTTTTCCACTGGGCTGGTGGGCGGCCTTTTGGCGGTCGCCCGCCAGCCCAGTGGAAAACCCAGAATCACCACAGCGGTCTGACGACCGCTGTGCGGTGTTCTGGCGGGGGTACTTTGGCGGGCGGCCTCCGCCGCCCACCAAGGTAAGAATCACCCCCTATGTGTGGAAATGTCAAAGTACATATTACATTGCTGATACAGGGTGTTAAAATGAGTACACAAAGTTGCATCTGCCTTAAGTATACTGTTCTTATTCATATGTTTACACAGGGCTCTATTTGCAATATACCAGAAGTTGTGCAACTTGAGTTTTGATATAGAGGCAGTAATCAGGGCATTGAAATCTTCAACAAGAGTGAAAACAGAATTTGGATATTCACCTCTCAATTGCAACTGATCATCCAATAGTGCTTCTACAATTTACAGATCAATAACTCATGCAAGCAGGTATTAAGATCCATGTACCAAATATAGAAAACAAGGGCAAATTTATGAATCATAACTGATTTTGACTAAAGTCAAATGAAATATAAATGTAGCAAAACACTGGGGCCTCCTGTGACATGACGCCTTGAGGAAGAGACAACTCGGTGAGAAAACATGCTGTAGTTACATATATCAAAATCATTAACTAGCCAAGTCTTTCATAATCAAATTTATTATGAATTTGAAAAAATAGAAGTATAATTATGTATAATCTTGCCTCTGTTTAGGACGAGGCCATTAAGATTAATCTGCTTTTTGATGGAGCGTGCTTTAATGTTGAAATTGTTATTTAGTTCTACTATAAACTGTGTGTAATCAGCATTTAGCTGACATTTGACGCTTTCCTATTGATCAGGTGGGCTGGAGGGCACATGTATGAGTTGAAAACAAGGGGGAAGTCGTTTATTCATGGAAAACACTGAATACCATGGTGGTTTGCCTTCATTTGCTGTGCTTGTTCTGGTGGGAAAGTATAGACCATTCCCATACTTGTCCAGTAATGAGAGGTATAGTGTGATGAGAGTCATTGATTGATTTTGGCCTCTGATGGATAGTGTTTACCATAGTTTCAATACCTCTTGGCACACAACATACTGTGTGTCAGCAAGCAGATGTCTGTTTCAAGAAGTTCTGGAGTTGGTTGACTACCAAAAGGGAGAGTTGAGATCAGTGGTTCATTACAATGGAGCCATCCAGATTTACTTTTTTGGGTAGTAGTAATGTGGTGGTGATACAGGAGTCATCTTCAACTAATGCTGCAATTCTATGGGTTAGGTAGGCTATTCATCTTGATTATGTCTTTGTTTGAGATCAGTTTGAAGGAGCAGAGATTGCAGTAGAATTTGTTATGATGAGCAAATAGTTTGCTAGGGGAGTTGAGGGAATAGTTGGGGATTCGTTTGTGAACATCTTGGATTTGTTTTAGGTAAGTATGAGGACAGATTATTAGATGTTGATTGAGAATCTAAGTTAGAGTGTTTCGAGTTAGCATTGAAGAATGTTATCTCTTTATACATTTTAAAGAGTAGTTCTGTTTCGGAATGCTGGGCTTAGGAGATATGTTTTTTGTAGGAGTTGTTGCTGTTGTTGATTTCCCTCTTGTACTCTTGTACTTGGTATGATGTGATCTATAGGCTTGTAGTTTTTAGCCAGCATCGTTCATCAGGACTTCTGCTTCCTTCTTTCAGCTCGGTGAAGTATTGATTGAAGCAGGCTTTGTTCTCTTTCAAGGGTTTTTTAGGTTTAGTGGTGCTACTTGATCAAGAATCATCTTGAATTTGAAGTAAAATTGGCTTGTGATATTGTCATGGCTGTTTGAGATGTCTAATTGATAAGGGAATATATAATATGTGCTGCAGCAAAATTATGTGCTGATAATATGCTTTAACATGATAATATGCAAAAGCTTACACTAAATTGTTTTTTAAAAGATGCTAAATGTAATTTGTAGTAGGTAACCATACTTTACTGCACTAGCCTGTCAAACTAAAGGAGAAATATTAATGTAGAATTAGCATCAATGAAAATGTCATATTGCTGATGAAATAATGAGTTAATATTGAAAGGCATCTTTTTGCATTGAATAGCTGTTTGTGCAATATGTTTTTCTTCTCTTTGCTGCAGAGGTTACAGCTTTGGAAATCCACTGTTAGCAAGTGAATAGTTGTTTTTTGTGTATTGAATAACTGATAGTGAGGTTCGTACAAGGGCAAGGCAAACCCACAGGAAGGTGAATCATAAGAAAGGAGACTGGACTGTCACATGATAAAGATTTTTCAAAAACAAGAACAAATGTCTGAAAGCCTTATGTGCTACTGTGAGAAGATGGAGATTAAACCTGTTCCCAGGAGCATACCAAAATCTGATTGGTCAACATTGAGAAGAAGGAAGAATAGTGTTACAACAAGGATATTTGTGTGTTTATATTAGAGCGTGTTCCTAGTATAGCTCACGGATTAGCCCCAGATCCCTAAACTCTGACTAGAGACTCTGCTATAAGTTCCATAGACTTCTCTAAATGAGAGTTTTTTTCCTATTTCTTTATGTTTGCTGATTTGAGCTGAGAATACTTTACAGCATAATATGCAAAGGACTCGCGTTTATACTTTGATTTCTCTAATCAGACCTCTTTATGGGTGTCTGAACTGATACCTTTTTCTTCTGGTATTGAATTCTGATCCAATGTAGATTAGGGAATTTCTTTAGGGAACATCCTTGTTGCATTGACTGCATTACTGACTGCTTTACATTATTATCAAGTATTGATTTGATGAATTATGTTGACTTTTAATGATGTGACTGGGAAAAGAAATACTTTAAGAAAAGACAAAGAACTAAAAGATTTGAAAATACAACCCCTTAACTCATGCTAATTCTTTTTATTGACTGAACTAAAATATAATATTTGATAATGCTCTTATGGTGATCACAGCTCTCATTTCTCTGTCAACATCAAAGTTCCATACAGACTGTAAGTTGGGTTTGAATAATGACTATATTGAGGTATTGAGAGTTAGAGAAAAATCCTCACGTAAGCTTATGCTAACAATAGCAGATTTTGAGGAATTTTTTTATGTCTATCATAAAAAAGTTATGCGTTTGGGGTTGTAGTGTTTCATCGGTGGTATGGAAATAGAGAATCATATTAGTGTTGTGCTACAGGACACAAAGTGCATCTCACCAATGAAGCCCAACAAGTCTAAGGGGGTCATTTTTACCTCAGCGGTCTTTTTTCAAAACCGCTGAGGGACCGCCGTGCTGAAGACCGCCAGTGGTGGCGGTTTTGCGCTCGGCGTATTATGACTGTTGGCAGCTCTCTGTCCTTTTTCGGACGGAGAGCCGCCAACAGCCATACTGGCGGTCGGTGGGGAAGTGGAGGTTCCTCCACCGCCACGTCAACAGAACACCGCCCCCGAATCACGTCCTGTGATTCGGCGTGGTGGTGTTCTGTTGACGGTGTGGTGTCGGCGGAGCAGCCCCCATGGATCCCGTCCCCTCCCGGAGGATCAACGGATCAGGTAAGTCGATCGTCCGTTAGGGGAGGGGGGTGGAGGGGTGTTGTGTGTTGTGTGCGTGCATGGGGGTGTGCGTGTGTGTATGTAGAGGGGGTGTGTGAGTGCGTGTATGCTTGCGGGGTGTTGTGTGTTGGGGAATGAGTGCTTCTATGTCTGTAGGTATGTCTGTATGGATGTGTGCGTGTATGTCTGAATGTGGGTGTGCATGTCTGACTGTGTGTGTGGATGTTGGCATGTATGTCGGTGTGTGTGCGTGTATGTGTGTTGGTGGTGCCTGCGTGCGTGTTGTGTGTGTATGAGTGATGTGATGTTGGGGGTCGGGGTGGGGAGGGGGGTCCTGACACCTTTGGGGGGTGGCAGGGGTGGTGGGGGTGTAGGGGAGGGAGTCGGGTGGGGGGATGGGGAGACCCCTATCAGTGTCAAGGAAGGAATTCCCTGCCACTGATAGTGCTTACCGCCATGGATTTCATGGCGGTACCAAACCGCATAAAATCCATGGTGGTCAGCCGGGTCCAAATACTGCCAGCGGTATTGTGACGACCACCGGGCTGGAGACCCAGGTCTCCAGCCCAGCAGTCGTCTCCGCCCTGGCGGGCGGAACGGAGAAGCAGTGGATGACCATGGCGGTAATCTCATAATTTCACAAATTAGACCGCCAGCCTGTTGGCGGTCTTACCACCGCTTCTCCGCCGTCCGCCAGGGTTGTAATGACCCCCTAAATCTGGTCAGGGTCAGCTGTTCTCTCTTTCAGGCGACGGTTCAGACAGGACATTTGATATAGTTTCAGGACCAAATATAATATGCTTAAAGCAGGGCCCAGTCTATAGTTGCATAGTGGGCAAAAGAACAGTGGTGTGGGATGGATTCTCAGGTGTGTAGACTTTTGAAAACATTCCATCTACAGCCTTTGTATGTCAATGTGGCTTCAAGATCATGCTAGGGACCTTGCTAGATTTCATGTTTTTATTGTCTTGCTAAAGCTGTTTCATGTGTTTCACTTATTCCTCTCCCCTTGAATTCTAGTCTCTCTTCTCATTTACACCTCTTACTGTGCAATATCCAAAAGAATTATTAAGAGGCATAGGGTTGGTGTTGAATTAAACTCTGTCAAATAGGAAGAATTGAAGATGGGGCCAAAGGAGTGCATCCAAGCTTCGTCTAGTATTTCAGCTTGATGTTTTTTTATTTTTTGCACTCCACCGAACAGAATGAGGGAAAAGTATTTTAGTATTAACGTCTTCTAGTGTTAGCTCAAAGACTATTCAGATCTATTTACAATATTTTTCCTGATGACCAAGTTTTTGATTACTCATTATTTTTGCCTAATCAGGTTCATCTACTGATGACTCCTTGGGGCTGTTAGCAGGTTGTCCATCTTCTCCATACATTCCATGTCAATAGCAACTCTTTTGGCACCCCTGGCTCCATTTGGTTCAGCATTTCCTGGTAAAGAACCTTGTAGTCCCTTGTACTGCCTGCTGTTTGTTCATTACTGGTGTCCTAAACACTGATGAGTCTACTGAGTTATTTGCTGAAAGCGTATCTTGTTATGCCCTTGGAAAATGTTTGCATGTGTCCTTGAGAACACTTAATTAATTAATTATACTGTAACTCTATCCTTCTTACAGAGCTCACTGAGGCTTAGGTGTTTCACTGCAAGGGTAACCCTAAGGTTACACAAATTTAGCATGTTCAGTGTTGTAAAAACATAGGCCCTCATTATGACAGTGGCGGTAAGTCCAGCTTACCGCCATGCCGGCCGGCGCCAACATACCGGCGCTGCAGCGGATTACTGCTACCCATATTATGACAAACACATCCCAATCTGTCACTATACAGACACACAGACAAGTCTGCCAGACCAAAGTTAAGTGATAAATTGGCGGTACCAAAACCCACACCGTTACGCCAACAGAACTACGTCCACAGCATTATGACCCATGAATAACCGGGTGGACATTCAACCATGGTAAACCATTGACGGTACGTACCAACGCACTCAAAATACACACAACCTAACAAAACAACACCACATTGGACAAGTCAAACAACACACACCTGATACACACACCACAACCACACACCCACAACACTATAAAACACACACACACAATCCCTCACAATGAAAAAATATTGCCAATTGAGAGAGACAGACCAAGAGCACCCGCAGAACCAGAGCCACTAAACACCATCACCCATACACCATCCACGCACCTTACAGCACACACCCCAACACATCACCCCACACACCCTCACACACCACACACACTACACCCATGGCACCACAAAGACACCCCAGGTTCTCAGAGGAGGAGCTAAGGGTCATGGTGGAGGAAATCATCCGGATAGAGCCACAGCTATTCGGATCACAGGTGCAGCAGACATCCATTGCTAGGAAGATGGATGTTAGACTTTTCATCCTGGTTGAGGTCTCCCTTAACTTTTTGCCTCTGTTCCCCAGGTTGGTGATGTGTGCTGGACTCTGATTTTACTGTTTTTGTTACTCTGGGCACTTTACCACTGCTAACCAGTGCTAAAGTGCAAGTGCTTCTTTACAAAATGTGTATGTAATTGGTTTATCCATGATTGGCATATTTGGTTTACTAGTAAGTTCCTCGTAAAGGGCACTAGAGATGCCAGGGCCTGTAAATCAAGCGCTACTAGTGGGCCTGCAGCACTGGTTGTGCCACCCACATAAGTAGCTCTGTAATCATGTCTCAGACCAGCCACTGCAATGTCTGTGTGTGCAGTTTTAAGTGGAAATTCGACTTGGCAAGTGTATCCACTTGCCCTGCCTAAACCTTACCTTTGCGGTCTCTGAGCTCACAATTTAAAAATACATCTTTTAGTAAAGTTGATTTTGAGATTATGGCCCTCATTCTGACCCTGGCGGTCAAAGATGCCAGGGCGGAGGACCGCGGGAGCACCGCCGACAGGCCGGCGGTGCTCCAATGGGGATTCCGACCGCGGCGGTAAAGCCGCGGTCGGACCGGCACCACTGGCGGGCTCCCGCCAGTGTACCGCCGCCCCATTGAATCCTCCACGGCGGCGCAGCTTGCTGCACCGCCGCGGGGATTCCGACCCCCCCTACCGCCATCCAGATCCCGGCGGTCCGACCGCCGGGATCCGGATGGCGGTAGGGGGGGTCGCGGGGCCCCTGGGGGCCCCTGCAGTGCCCATGCCACTGGCATGGGCATTGCAGGGGCCCCCGTAAGAGGGCCCCTACATGTATTTCACTGTCTGCTGCGCAGACAGTGAAATACGAGACGGGTGCAACTGCACCCGTCGCACAGCTTCCACTCCGCCGGCTCGATTCCGAGCCGGCTTCATCGTGGAAGCCTCTTTCCCGCTGGGCTGGCGGGCGGTCTGAAGGCGACCGCCCGCCAGCCCAGCGGGAAAGTCAGAATTACCGCCGCGGTCTTTCGACCGCGGAACGGTAACCTGACGGCGGGACTTTGGCGGGCGGCCTCCGCCGCCCGCCAAGGTCAGAATGAGGGCCTATGTGTTTGAAAATGCCACTTTTAGAAAGTGGGCATTTTTTGCTTATACCATTTCTGTGACTCTGCCTGTTTGTGGATTCCCTGTCTGGGTCAGTTTGACAGTTGGGCTGGTTGCACCTCACACTAGACAGTGACACAAAGGGAGCTGGGGTGTAGCCTGCATATCCTGATGATCCATCTGTGCTAGGAGGGAGGGGAGGAGTGGTCATTCACACCTGAAAGGGCTGTGCTTGCCCTCACACAATGCAGTCTCCAACCCCCTGGTGAGTGTCTGGGGCTTGGCCTGAGCAAGGGAGGATTTCACATTCAAAAGAGACTTTACTTTGAAGTAGGCCTACTTCAAAGGAGAAATTGGGTATAAGAAGGGCACCCAAAACCACAGACTTAAGAAACCCTTCTGGAAACAAGAGGAACCTCTGCCTGGAGAAGAGCTGAAGAGCTGAGGAAGAAGAGCTCCCCTTGCTGTGAATGTGCTTTGCAGTGCTATTCTGCAGTTGCTGCTTCTGCCAGAGTAAGAGGGCAAAGACTGGACTTTGTGTGCCTTCCATCTTGAGAAGAAATCTCTAAGATCTAGAGCTTGCCTCCTGTTATTTTAAGTCTCAGGGACAGCAAAGACTTCTCTCTTCCAGCACCTGGAGGCTCTGGAGAGACTCCTACTCTGTCCTGTGGTACCCATCCAGGTCCTGGGACCCTGAAAGGAGAAGCTGGCAGCCTAAGGACAAGGAAATCCACGCACAGAGCACCGTGCGGGAAAAAGATTGACGCAACTCCAATCTGCGGCTGAAGAAACGACGCGCCACCGGTTCTGCAGCTGAGAAACGACGCTCGCAGGAAACGCGACCTAAGAATCGACACACAGAGCAGGAGAAACGACGTGCAGCATCGCTGACGGAGGCTGGGAGATCACAACCCGCGCTGCGGGTTTTTCGGATCATCGTGCGGCTGGATTTCTGACTCAAGTACCGCTGTGCGTGTAAAAACAACACAAGGCCTGCCCGTGCCCAAGAGTGCTGACCGGATCAACGCATCGCTCTCCTCCGGAGAGAAGAAACGACGCGCCTGTCCCTGCCAAAGGAGAAACGACGCACTGTCCCGCTTGTGAGTGGAATCATTGCATCGCAAGCCCTTTTTTACATGCCCTCGCCCGTGCAGGGTTATTTTTGACGCGCCCAAGGTACTTTTTCACGCTGACAGCATTAGTGTGTGTTTAAAACTACCTTGTGACTCTTTTTGCATTTTTATTGATAACTTGACTTGTGCATTGTGGATTTTTGTCGTTTTGGTCTTGTTTTGTTTAGATAAATATTTCCTATGTTTCTAAACCTGTGTTGTGTCATTTTGTAGTGTTTTCATTAAGTTACTGTACACCTAGCACTCTGAAGTTAAGCCTACTGCTCTGCCAAGCTACCAAGAGGGTAACCAGGGGTTTGCTGAGTGTGATTCTCTTTTACCCTGACTAGAGTAAGGTTCCTTGCTTGAACAGGGGGTAACCTGACTGTCAACCAAAGACCCCATTTCTAACAATGGAGCTATGGCAGAGAATCGTGGACAGGGTCAACGCCGTGGGACAGTACCCAAGAACAAGGGATGACATCAGGAAGAGGTGGAGGAATGACCTTTGGGGGAAGGTGCATTTCGTGACATCAAGGCACCAGATAGCAGTACAGAGGAATGGCGGTGGACCCCTACCTCCTCCCCCACAACTAACAGCATGGAAGGAGTAAGTCTTGGCAATCATGCATCCTGAGGGCCTCGCAGGAGTAGCAGGAGTACTGGACTCTGGTAAGTCAACTCTCTTTTACTATCACCCCCCCTACCTGCATGCCATCACATACTGCCACCCCTGCCCTCACCCCATCACCCCACCACCTCACATACACCCCACCATCACAACCCACTCATCCCAATGCCAAGCCCTGCATGTAACACCAATGCAGGGACCCCCATCACAGACCTGCATGGACTCACGTCACTAAAGCATGCAGACTAGAGACAATCACCTAGCCCACCAAATCACTGCTCACACAAGGCTGAGCTGCCTGGCTAATAACAACCATAGAGGGTAACACACCCATGCACAAGATGGCACACACAGAAACAATAATACTGCATTTACATCCCCACAGGTCCCCCATCCAACGTCACCAGAGAGGAGGTGCCAGCAACCTTCAGTCCCCCCCAGAAGAGGCCCACAGTGATGACAGCAGCTCTGCACGCCTGGATCTGGATGATCCACCTGGCCCATCAGGGACCTCTGGACAGTCGGTAACCCAGGCACAGTCCCATACCACCACAGAGCCTCCCCCCTCAGGAAACACCACCACAGCACCCATCCCGCAGGCCCATACCACTGTCCCCAGGACACATCAATCAGCAGTATGTCCAGCACGTCAGGGATCCCAGGCCACCCACAAACACAGGACAATCAGGGACCTGGGGATCAGTGGCAGTGGGCACACAGTTCAGGGGACAGAGGCACAGGACAACAGGGAAGCTGGGAGGACTGCTGTGCAACAGGGGGAGGACAGGCCCAGGGAACTGACTCTCCAGGAGGCACTCACCAACAGCCTGGGAGCATACTACCATTCCCAGGAGATGCTGGGCCAGATAATGGACAAGTAGCAGGAGACCCAGCGGCTGCAGGAGGGACAGAACCTGGAGATCAGGGAGGACTTGAAGGACATCCACACCACCCTGGTCACCATTGCAGGGGTGCTGGCAGACATGGGCAACACCATGAGGGAGGCAGTAGCACACCAACGGGCCCCTGACACCAGCCAAAAGGATGAACAGCCTTTGACCTCTGCTGCCGATAGTGGACAGGAGGCCTCGCCACAGGAACAACAGGCCACCAGCACCCCTCCCCCTGCAGAAAAAGAACCACCCCGCAAACGGTACTGTGATCCAGGCAGAAGCCAGAGAACATTGCCAAGACACCCACCAGGAAATAAGACTCTCCTGAAACTAACCTTGTGTCCCACACAGACACCCTGTCCACCTTGAAATGCCATTGCTCCACTTCCTATGCCCCCTTGGACAATGCACCTGTGATACCAATAGACTGGACTCTACGCTCGACTTTCCTCCATCAGCAACCCAGCCCATTTCAATACCCCCTCCACTTATTAGCACCTAAATAAACACCCTTGGAACAAATACAAGTATGGAGTCTGTCAACTGATTGAAATATGTATTTGTTTAACAAGCTGTAAACATTGTAATTCAACTGTACTGTATACATAGGCATGACCTGTAGCTGGCAGCGACCAACACACCAGGAGCCAGAGTGGGGCACAGATATCTGAAAATAGAGATGCCAAAGGGTACAGTAAGTGGCCATAGTAGTGGGAAACTCAGCCTGTCATGTACAATGTACAACACAAAACTGTCAATGGAAGGTGAAGTTACAGTGTCTTACCTGTGTGTCACTGGAAGTACTGTCGTATGATTGATGTTCTGTTGTTCTCATCCTCTGCCTCCACTTCGTCACTGTCCATAGGGTCCACTGCTGCCACACGCCCATCTCCAGCATCATCCTCCTGCAGAAAAGGCACCTGGCATATCTAGGCAAGGTTATGCAACAAACAGCAAGACACGATGATCTGGCACACCTTCCTGGGTGAGTAGCACGGGGAACCACCTGTTAGATGGAGACAACGAAACCTGGCCTTCAGGAGGCCGAATGTCCTCTCGATTATTCTTCTTGTTTGCCCATGTGCCTTATTGTAACGTTCCGCTGCCCTTGTCCTGGGATTCCTCACTGGGGTCAGTAGCTATGAGAGGTTGGGGTAACTAGAGTCACCTACAAATATCGATGGATACCTGTTAGACAAACACTAACCCTTAGGGCCAACACCATATCCGTACACCAACATATACTGGGATGGAACCATGGGCTCACCAATTAGCCACACCTGGTGCCTCTGGAGTTGAGCTATCACATATGGGATGTTGCTATTCCTCAGGATAAATGCATCATGCATAGACCTAGGATACTTAGCATTGACATGGGAGATGTACTGGTCCGCCATGCACACTATCTGTACATTCATGGAGTGAAAGCTCTATCGATTTCTGAACACCTGTTCATTACTCGGGGGGGATGCAATATGTGTACCATCAATAGCCCCAATAATGTTAGGGATATGTCCCATTGCATAGAAATCAGCTTTCACTGTGGCCAAATCCTCCACCTGAGGGAAAACAATATAGCTGCGCATGTGTTTAATCAGGGCAGACAACACTCTGGTCAGCACTATTGAGAACACTGGCTGAGACATTCCTGCTGCCAAGCCCACTGTCACTTGGAAAGAACCAGTTGCCAAGAAATGGAGCACAACTAGGACTTACACAAAAGGGGGGATCCCAGTGGGGTGTTGGATAGCTGATATCAGGTCTGGCTCCAATTGGGTACACAGCTCTGTGATTGTGGCCCTTTCCAGACTATAGGTGAGGATAATGTGCCTGTCCTCCATTGTTGCCAAGTCCAACAGGGGTCTGTACATGGGGGGATGTCGCCATCTCCTATTCATCTACAGTGGTTGTACTCTAGGGGGCAAAAGAGTGAGCAGCTGGTCAGTATTCCACATTTCCAAACTGTACACTGTAGTGCATGTTGTGACAGTAACAGTATGTTTTTGGATAGGCCCGAATGGTGCCTATGTGTACTGTGACGCAGTTAGGTGCCATGGCCTGCTCTCACACCTGAAATGGCAGGCGCCTGTCCTGTGGGGATGGACATGTGGAAATTAGGTAATGCTGCTGAGGTTGGGCACTGTTGCAGCAGGCAGTCGAGTACTGCTGTGCAGCTCCTCATTGGTTGTCATTGGGCGCTATGGGTTACAGTGGCCAATGGTGAAGTACGCCGGCGGTGACAGTACGCACCTCCGCAGACGTGACCACCATTTTCTATCTGTTCTCCCACTTGCTACCTTACATTCAACAGGAGAGGACCTACACTGCAAGTGCTGCTGTGACCTGTGTCTGGAACCGACCATGGCTCGAGTCACTGGGGAAAGAGCACCTGCCTTCACTGCTGTGGAGATGGAGAGACTGGTGGATGGGGTCCTACCCCAGTACCGAATGCTGTATGGGCCTCCAGACCAACAGGTGAGCATGATGCATGGGGCATGAATGAATGTAGTGCTGTGTGTGAGGGCCTCGTGTAAGGGGTGGGTTGGTGGAAGGGTCCTGGGCTGCGTGATGCATGTATGGTGGGCAATGTGTGTGCATAAGGGGATGAGAGGGCTATGGTAGGATATGAGTGTAACAGGCCGGACGGTATGGATGATACCTTTTTCTATGTGTATTTTTCTGCAGGTCAGCACCCATCAGAAAAAGGGTATATTGCATGCCATCACCAAAGACGTGCGGACCCGGAGGGTCCATCCAGCTCCGGATAGGCCACTGTTGCAAACGGTGGGAGGACATGAGACATTGGGCACGGAAGATGGTGGAGGCCTAGCTGGGGATGGCCTCCCAATAAGGAAGGGGTGCCCGTCGAATCCTGACCCCCTGATGTTCTGCATACTGGAGGTGGCCTATTCGGAGCTAGATAGGCGCTTGAGGCCATCACAGCAGCCACAAGGGGGTGAGTATAGTTTTCAAATCTACTACTTGCACGTGGTGGTGTGGTCTACGGGCTTGGGGGTGCCCTTAGGCCAGGCTGGGTATTGCAGGGTAGGTTCCATGTTGGGCAGGGGCTGATGAACACCAACTCCTACAAAGCTAGTAGGCATCTACTATTGGGCAGGGGTCTGTGGGTGTCAGGTATGCTGCTATTGGTGTTAGGCATTCCTGTACTTGGGCTGGTGACTAGCTTTGTGACTGCATTGCATAGTGCGTAGGCCTGTTCCCTGGGTGAGGGTGCTGTGTACGCCAACCATGTTGTTGGGGCAGCCATTGACCAAGTGTATCCTTTGTCTCTTCCCCCCCCTTTTTGTTTTGTCACTCTGTCCTTATGTGCATTAGCATCACCAGGTGGAGGAGCAGTGGCACCGGCAACGAAGGGAGCTGCATCCCACATGGCCCATGAGGCCAAATCCACCGATGGTGAGGGCACCAGTGGGACGGAGGGCGAGGGGAACACCATGGCAGAGACAGGAGGGGACAGTTCTGACAGTGATACTGTCAACACCGGGACAGTGCGCGCTCTACGGGCATCTAGAATGCAAAAACCCAACACTTGCAAGATAAAGTAATTTATGCATTGTGATGATATGTTATTGTTTGACCTTTTGCATTGCAGAAATCCATTCAAAAGATTCATTTTTAAGGTGCTTATAAATACTGTACATTTACAATGCGTTGCTGCAGACATTCAGAGTGTGTTAGGGTGTGGTCCTTTTCCAGGGCCTTCTGGAGACTCTCCCTGCAGCATGCCTGGGTGTGGTTCTGGGCTGGGCCAAGACTCTGTGGAAGAGAGTCAGCCCAGCTTCCGGTGCTCACTGTTCAGAGGTCCCGGTGCAGAGCAGCAGCTTCTTCCTGAGCTCCTGTCCCGGCGGCCTATTTGGATTTTCCAGTCTTCTGCACTCATCTCTCATTGGTGATCACTGTTTCCAGGTGGTAAGACGGTGTTTGGACATTTCCCAACACCGTAATTGAGAATCTTCATATTCTTGATTTTAATTCTTAAATGAATAACAGATTACTTGTGCGCTGCCATTTTTTGACGTTTGTATGGTGGTTTGCAAATAGGGAGGACGCGCAATTTATTCCATAAAGATTTGACTTCGTTATTACATTATTGTTCATTGCGCGCTGATATTTCTTGACATTTACATGATGTTTTATGAGTTGGCAAGACGTGCAACTCGTTTCATGAGCATTTAACTTTGTTGTTCATTGCGCGCTACCTTTTCTTGACATTTACATGGTGGCATTCGAATCGGCGAAACGCGCGATTCACTTCTCGTGTGTAATTCATGCTGTTCTTTGTGCGCTACCATTTTCTGGCATTTACATGGTGGCATTCGAATTGGCAACACGCGCGATTCTTTCCTTGAGTGTTTTTTCATGTTATTCATTGTGCGCTACCATTTCTTGGCTTTTGTATGGTGGCATTTGAATCGGCAAGACGCGCAATTCTTTCCTCGTGTTTAATAATGTAAGTTACTGTGCGCTACCATTCTAAGACATTTTCTTGGTAGCATTTCAAGTTGACACGTCGCGTGATTTATTCCTTGAATCTACGTTGTGTGATTTCATGGTGCACAAACCTTTATGGTGTTTAATACTCATATAAAAATCTGCAGTGTGCGCAATTTACTTCCCAATGTTTTTTCTGAGATGAACACAACACAATACCAGAGTTCTAGAGGTAATTCTGTGTGTTCCTGATATGTATTCCTAAAAGGAGATTCATATGGTTGTTTAGAAATTGCTCAGAGTGTTTCCTGATTCTCATGCTAAAGAAAGTACTTGAATCTGAAAGTCCTATTTAACTTTTCCTGTTTCCTCCTCAGGTATTCGGTCATCTAAAGCCTAGTCAGTTTTAGGATTATTCTAGGGTTGTTCATGTTTTTCGGAAAAGACGAAGCTTAGAGTTGTAGCATGGTACTGATTTCATGAGATGTAATTTTGATGTTGTGTTTTAACCTTTTGCTTCCTACAGGTCTCCTTCCCAGCTGTTCCCGTCCTAATCCCCTTTTCCCCACTTGGACTCTCTTAGACTCTGTGATAAATCTAATCAGAGTATTGGAGCTGTCTTGTGGTGGAAGTGTTGGAACGTGCACGGACCCCGAGGATCTGGTGACTCTGACAGATACCTCCTCTGATGGAAGCTCCCTGCTGGTGGCGGACACCTCTGTGCCCACCCCAACTACAGGTACAGCCGCCACCCCCATACCAGCACCGCCCTCCCAGCAGCCCTTCAGCGAGTTTCCCGTGTCCGCTCACCCAGGAGGGTGGGCATCTCCTTCACCCCAGGCACCTCAGACCCTGCCCCAGTCAGCCCTGCTGCCCTGAGTGAGGAGGCTATTGACCTCCTGCAATCCATCTCTGTTGGGCAGTCAACCATAGTGAATGCCATCCAGGGGCTGGCAGGCCATTTGCAACAAACAAATGCATTCCTGGATGGCATTCACTCTGGCATGGCGGCAAAACAGAGATCAATCCAGGCTCTGGCCTCCTCCCTGATGGCAGCCATTTTCCCTGTCTCTAGCCTCCCCCTCCAACTTCCTCTACCCAGTCCCATTCCCCTCAACCTCAACCTATCCCAAGCACACATTCAGACCAGCATGCACCCAAGACAACACACAGGAGTGGCTCATGCAAACACAAGCACCACACATCATCCCACTGGCACTCACACAAACTCCATCCAGATGCAGACACACCAACATCCACTGCCTCCACTGTGTACCCCTCCTCCTCCTCGTCCACCACCCCCCTTAGTGTCTAAACTCACACCTGCATGCACTACATCCTCATCCACTACCCACATCACCATTACACCCCTCACTGGCAGTCACCACCCCCACATCCATGCACACGTCCCCTGTGTCCTCTCCCACTGTGTCTGTGTCCCCTCCTTCCAAAGTACACAAACGCAAGCACACAGACACCTAACAGCTATCCACCTCACAAAAGCATCCAGCCCATGCACCTGCACCCAAACACAGCAGACAGACACCTCCTCAGATACCTCCTACAATCACTCCCTCTTCCTCCACTCCGAAACCTTCACCCTGTTCCCACCCCAGTGTCCCTAAGAAGCTTTTCCTCTCCGCCGTTGACCTCTTCCCTACCCCTGCTACCTCCATCCTTCACGTCGGGCCAGGGTGGTCAGAACCCAGCCGAGCACCTCAGACACGCAGTCCACAGCC
The DNA here is from genome assembly GCF_031143425.1 of Pleurodeles waltl. Classification (NCBI taxonomy): domain Eukaryota; kingdom Metazoa; phylum Chordata; class Amphibia; order Caudata; family Salamandridae; genus Pleurodeles; species Pleurodeles waltl. Next base: position 1,030,783,551 of record NC_090439.1, on the reverse strand, counting down.
ATAGTAGTTTTGGCAGCTACTGCAGGTTAGAGAGGCTCCAGGGAACCAGACATCAGCACTGACAGTGTGCCTGCACCAGCTGCCAAGGGCAAGGGCAAGGAGGCACCACCAGCTGCCAAGGGCAAGGAGGCACTACCAGCTGCCAAGGGCACGGAGGCACTACCAGCTGCCAAGGGCAAAGAGGCACCACCAGCTGCCCCTGCAGGCAGGAAGGACAGGAGGCCTGATGCTAGGACTGATTCTGAGCTCCCAATACCAACCATGGCAGTTCAGCCGTCCGAGGCTGCAGGAGAAGGGCTGCTGCCTCCCGCTACCACTGGTATCCCAACACCAGCACTGCTACCAGCACCACTGCCAGCCCTACTGCCAGCAGCAGCAGCCTGAGTGGGCAGCAGTCCGAGGCTGCAGGGGATGGGCTGGAGCCTCCCCCCACGACTGGCATTCCTAACACCAGCACTGCCACCAGCACCACTACTAGCAGTGCCACCAGCACCACTGCCAGCAGCAGCAGCCCCAGTGGGCAGTCGTCCGAGGCTACAGGGGATGGGCTGGAACCTCCCACCACCACTGCCAGCACCGCCACCAGCAGCAGCCCCAGTGGGCAGCCATCCGAGGCTGCAGGGGAAGGGCTGAAGCCTCCCACCACCACTGCCAGCACCGACACCAGCACCCCCGCTGCCACCACTGAGCAGCCGTCACCACCGGCGGATGTGTAGTCCTGCCTCTATTGACTAGAGTGCGTCCTGGACCCTGCAAATCCTGTGGGTGTGACACCCAGGTGAGAGACTGTGACCTTGAACTCCCCAAGTGTTGCATCACAGGGCACCAGGCCCCCTCCAGAACCAGTAGAAGAAGCCATCCACTCACCCCATCTTTGCCAGGATGAAGCACACTGGGCACCAGGCCCCCTCCAGAACCAATGGAAGAAACCATCCATTAGAGAGACTGAGGCTTTGCACTCCCCAGGACCATGCAGTGGGCAAACCACCCTCTTGAGAGACTGTGGCTTTGCACTCCCCCGGACCAAGCAGTGGGCAAACCACCCACTTGAGAGACTGTGGCCTTGAACTCCCCAGGACCAAGCAGTGGGCAAACCACCCACTTGAGGGACTGTGGCTTTGCACTCCCCAGGACCAAGCAGTGGGCAAACCACCCACTTGAGAGACTGTGGCTTTGCACTACCCAGGACCAAGCAGTGGGCAAACCACCCACTTGAGAGACTGTGGCTTTGCACTCCCCAGGACAGAGTGATGGTCAAGTTGCCCCCTCCAGGATCAGTGGTGTTGTACCATCTTCCGGCTGAGGTGCCCCTGCGTTCCCCGTACCCCTAAGGTGCCTGTGTATTTTTGACCTGATGCCCCTGTTGTGTTCTCTCTGTGTTGTTGCAGTAGTCAAGTGGGGCCTTGGCCTATGTAATGTGGCCCTGTGGCCCACGGACATTGGAGACTGGGCAGTGTCCCTCCATTTGTATATACGTATATACTGTTTTGATTTTGGACCACGATTTTCTCGTATTTAATTTTGTAACACTAACTTTAATCAATTCCTTTTGTCCTTGCATTATTCCTGAGAGGTACGGGGTGAATATGTAATGTTACTGCATCTGGTTATGTGTCTGGTGTTGGGGTGGGGGTGTTGCGTGTGTGTGTCACTGTCGTTTTCCTCCCCCCTCCCCTGTGTGCTAGGCGGCATTACTCACTGTGGTCGTCTTTGCCGGCGTTGGTGTTCATAGTGAAGAAGGAGATAAACAAGCATGGGGAACACCTGCAACTCGGGCTCCATGGCGGTGTGGTTCTTCCTTGTGTCTCCAGGGGTGAGTCCTTTGCCTTCTGTGTACTGTTGCTGCAGTGCTTTGATGTCGTTGGTACTGCCCCAGAAAAGGTGGCAGATAGGCCTGTCTTAACAGAGTGGGCGTACATTGTCTTCCGCCTGGCTGTTGGCAGTTACTGCCACGATGCTTGTTGCTACCGCCGTGGCGGTCGGTATGTTAAAGTGGCTGACTGTCTGAGTGGTTTCCGCTGTGGTCATAATTGTTACCGCCGGCCTGTTGGCGGTATTACCGCCACTTTATCACCGACCGCCAGGGTTGTAATGAGGGCCATAGCCCAATTAACCAGCTGACATGATTGTGGTAAGGAATATTGCAGCCAGAAAATTAATGGGTCACAATATCGTGATCAGAATATTGAGGGACAAACAAATTAAGATGCAAGAGCACAGTGGGAGGAAAGGATTTTGCGTTATTAACTATACAAATATGTACCTTGAAGATATATGTCACCAAGATACATATATGTGGAGTTAGGTATAAAAAAGCTATATATACTTACCTTTCAAGTTCTTACCATCTGTGGGATAGTGGCTCCATGTTACAGTTACCCCCCCACACTTTTTGCCTGATATTGATGCTGACTTGACTGAGAGTGTGCTGGGACCCTGCTAACCAGGCCCCAGCACCATCGTTCTTTCACTGAAAATGTAACATTGTTTCAACAATTGGCACACCCCTGGGACACAGATAAGTCCCTTGTAAAAGGGTGGTACCAAGAGCCCTGTGACTACAGAAAGTCCCTAAGGGCTGCAGCATGTGTTGTGCCACCCTAAGGGACCCCTCACCTAACACATGCACACTACCATTGCAGATTGTGTGTGTTGGTGGGGAGAAAAAGCCAAAGTCGACATGGCATTCCCCTCAGGATGCCATGCACACAAAATACTGCCTGTTGCGTAGGTAAGTCACCCGTCTAGCAGGCCTTAATACCCTAAGGCAGGGTGCACTATACCACAGGTGAGGGCATAGCTGCATGAGCAATATGCCCCTACATTGTCTAAGTCCATTCTTAGACATTGTAAGTACAGTGTGGCCATATTAAGTATATGGTCTGGGAGTTTGTCAAAACAAACTCAGCAGTTCCATAATGGCTACACTGAATACTGGGAAGTTTGGCATCAAACGTCTCCGAATAATAAACCCACACTGATGCCAGTGTTGGATTTATTATAAAATGCACACAGAGGGCATCTTAGAGATGCCCCCTGTATTTAACAAAATCCTTCAGTGCAGGATTGACTGGTCTGTGCCAGTCTGCCACTGAGAGAAGAGTTTCTGACCCCTGGCCCCTGGGGTGAGAGCCTTTGTGCTAGAAACAATGCCTGCACTGGGTGAAGGTGCTTCACACCTCCCCTCTGCAGGAAATGTAACACCTAGCAGTGAGCTTCAAAGGCTCAGGCTTCGTGTTACAATGCCCCAGGGCACTCAAGCTAGTGGAGATGCCCGCCCCCCGGACACAGCCCCCACTTTTGGCAGCAAGTCCAGGGGAGATAATGAAAAAAAACAAGGAGGAGTCACCCTCTCAGCCAGGTCCACCCCTAAGATGACCAGAGCTGAAGTGACCCCCTCCTTGGAAAATCCTCCATCTTGTTTCGGAGGATTTAGCCCAATAGGAATAAGGATGTGGCCCCCTCCCGAAGGGAGGAGGTACAAGGAGGGTGTAGCCACCATCATGGACAGTAGCCATTTGCTACTGTCCTCCAGCCCTAAACACACCCCTAAATGTAGTATTTATTGGTGACCCTGAACCCAGGATTTCAGATTCCTGATGACCTACAACAACAAGAAGGACTGCTGACCTGAAGCCCCGCAGAGACGACGGATACAACAACTGAGTTGGCCCCAGCCCTACCAGCCTGTCTCCAGACTCAAAGAACCTGCACAGCAATGCATCCAGCGGGACCAGCAACCTCTGAGGACTCAGAGGACTGCCCTGCAACCAAAGGACCAAGAAACTCCCGTGGAAAGTAGCTCTGTCCAAACAGCAACAAAGAAACCATCTTTAAAGGAACTCCAGTCTCACTCCGGAAGCGTGAGTCCCCAACACTCTGCACCCGACACCTGTGGCTCGTGTCCAGAAGAACCAATACTGCTGAGAAGACCCCCAGGTAACTCCAACAACGTGGACACCCTGACAGGACCTCCCGGCACCCCTCACAGCGACGCCTGCAGAGAGAATCCAGAGGTTCCCCCTGACCGCGACTGCCCGGTAACAAAGAACCCAACACCTACAAGAAGCACTGCACCCGCAGCCCCAGGCCTGAGAGAAACCAACTACTGGAGTGACCAGCAGGTGGTCCTCATCGCTGCCCAGTTGGTGGCTGGCCTAAGAAGCCCCCCTGTGCCTTCCTGCATCGCCAGAGTGACCCCGGGTCTCTCCATTGATTTTAACCTAACACCCGACAACTACTTTGCACACTGCACCCGGCCGCCCCTGTGCTGCTGAGGGTGTATTTCGTGTGCCTGTTTGTGACCCCCCAGTGCTCTACAAAACCCCCCTGGTCTCCTCCCCGAGGACGCAGGTACTTACCTGCTAGCAGACTGGAACTGGAGCACCCCTAGTCTTTATTGGCGCCTATGTTATTTGGGCCCTACTTTGACCTCTGCATCTGACGGGTCCTGTGTCGCTGGTGCTGGGTGTTTGGGGTTAACTTGAGCCCCCAACTGTGGGCTGCCTATGCCACAGAGACTGAACTTGTAAGTGCTTTACTTACCTGATAAACTAACTTGTACTTACCTCCCCCAGGAACTGTTGATTTTTGCAGTGTGTCCACTTTTAAAATAGCTTATTGCCATTTTTGACAAATATGTGTACATTACTGTTTTAATTCAAAGTTCCATATTTACCTATGCCAAATATCTAACAATTATGTACTTACTTGAATTCTGAATCATGTGGTTCTAAAATGAATTAAGAGAATATTTTTTTCTATATAAAAACCTATTGGCCTGGAGTTAAGTCTTTGAGTGTGTGTTCTCATTTATTGCCTGTGTGTGTACAACAAATGCTTAACACTACCCTCTAATAAGCCTACTGTTCGACCACACCACCACAAAATAGAGCATTAGTAATATCTAATTTTGTCACTATCTACCTCTAAGTGGAACCCCTGGACTCTGTGTATACTATCTCTCACTTTGAGATAGTATATGCAGAGCCAGCTTCCTACACCATCCGAGTAACTACTGTGCACAAATAAAATTAAATGTGTCTGAAAGAGCTGAATGTCTCATATTAAGTGAGTGCTGAAAATGCTCTTGCTCATTTGAAATCTGAGGAAATCCTACAAAATAATAAATACACAATTTCACTAGTCTTATTTAGATTTTTTGAAGTATAGATATGCAAAATGTTAACAGAGTGAAAAAATGTCTGACATTATTCTACACAGGAGATTCGAAATATATAATTTTCTTTAAAATTATTTTATTGCTGCATGGAAGTAGGCATGGTTAAAGCAGTCCAGATTATGGGCTCAATTACGAGTTTGGCGGCAAACTGCCAGACCACCATGTTGGCAGTCCTAAAAAGAACACTGCCAACGGTCCCTAGCATGCCGTAATATGATGTATACAGGCAGGAAAAACGTTCACCAACCAAACAAGGCATACCACCAGCAGTGCAGTGGCTCATATTTAGAGGGTCTGACCTCTTGCACCCTCAGAGTCACGGCCAACCACTGAGCCAATTAAACTCACACAGTGGCCGTGGTGTTCTACTGACGGCGGTCAACCAAAGCGGTCCACGGTCAGCAAAGTATCAGACAACTGCACAGTGGATGAATTAAAAAACAACACAACTGACACACATTGGCCAAGTGGACACACCTATAAAGGACAGTATAAAAAACCCCCTTTCATAGACCACAATCCTTTCCATTTCCAGTGCAGCACAGTAAGACACATCACACATCTCCTCATCCATTTCGTTGTCCTAAGGCAGCCCTTTACTTCCCCATCCCATTTTACATCCTTCGCACACATCCTCCTGTCTTTCTTCCCAATATTCACTTTTCTCGTTTAGTTAGTCACTGTCACCCCCTAAACGTCCAGTTATGTCACGGGGGCCAAAACCCAAACCAGGCTTCACACGTGTCATGTGAAATCACCCAATACCATGATTACTTGGCGCAGTTGCAATACCTACAACTTATTTTGTCTGAAGGTCTCTTCTAGCTGTAACTCTAAACCTTTGGAGGTAGATCTCACAATTCAAACAGTAACAATGTATGGTCTTAATCAACGGATTGAGCTCCCACTGGGCCCACGGAGGACACAGACTACAACTACCCCACTGGATCAAGCCCTCAGTGAAGACAACACTCCTGGACGTCTGGATGTGGAGGACGGTTCCGGCCCATCTAGGCTACCTGGTCAGTCGGCAAAATTGAGTCTCACTGTGCCTACAACGTCACCTCCAAGCTCTTTTCAATCAACATCACATCACATCACAGGAAACCATTTGCCTCCCAACCTGTGTCCCGAGCACAGTGTCCACCATCTTCTGCCCCCCAGTCCTGGATCGTGAGTCACAGTGCAATACTTCTGACAATGATGGTCTCGGAACAAGTTGGGCCAGTGGGCTGAGGCAACTGGTGCTGCTCTTGGCCAGGACAGCATCAGCCTCTTAAAGGTCTATCAGGAGTCCCAAGGCGTGATGGGCCAGGTATTGAATTGCTGAATTCTCATTCATGTTTTGCAATGTAGATATGTCAGACCATGTGAGCCATCAGCGATGATCCAAAGTACTTGCTCAAGATGGGACGTCTTGCACGTGTCTGTCTCCAGGAGTACAACCATCCCACACAAACACATGCATACAAGTGTCTGTTCAAACTAAAAAATGTATTACATTGTTCAGCACATAGGCTGTCAATTGGTCAAAACTATTGGAAATCATAAATGATAGACTCGTAATGAGTAAATGGACATATTTACAGGGACAGACTTCCAGACTATGGAAGGTATGGATAAGTCATACATTGTCCTGCAGAATAGTCAAACATTGAAGTGGTTGATGTCATCAGCTTGAGCCTTATCACATACCACACCAAAGTAATTCAACATCACATTTTCCAAAGATACAGACAGATGGCAGTACAACAGTCCCTGATCACAGGGCCAACATAATCCAGTTCTCATGCATCAGGTGGTATGACACAACCATATGTCAGTGTTGTGGTACACGTACTGTGGCCTACAATAATTAAACATACATGTGTAGCATGTGTGAAGAGAAAATGACTTGGTCGTAAGCTAGGGCTACATATGTTATGACCACAAGATGATACAAATGATGCAAAAGGCCCATCACAGGACACAAAACAATGGGCACTTCAGACCTTCCATCCAAACACTGTGCAAGCTGTCTTGCCACAGGTCTCATACACCCAAACAAGTGACCTACATTACCTGGACCAATCCATGTCCACTTCGTATGTCAGAACAGAATCATGTGCCTGCCAATGTCACAACTCTGAAATGCCCATATGAAGATGTCATGATGAAGGTACTTGTACAAAGAACAAAAAAAAGAGTATAAGCTTGAAACCATACATTTGACACAAGTCACATAGCAAGCATCTGGAAAACAAAGTACATTGCAAGGACTCTGACACAAACAAAGCAACATCATCAAGGTGGGAATATGTCAAGAGCTATCTCATCAATCAGTCTTTGGCTGGTTTTTGCAGAGTATCAGCTCCATAGCTGTTTCAATAACACTAAACTCCAATCAAACATTCTCACAGCTACAGTGCATTGTATAGTCACAGTCATATTTACACTCATTAGAAGAAGCTGTTGATGAGATCTCATCACCAGTCAGCTCCTTCCTCTTCACCACTGTCATCTTCGTTTTGCATTTCAGGATTCTCACTCAGTGGCACTGCAGGCTCCCCCTCCTCTGGGATCTATGGGATATTCATCCGTAGGACACTGTTGTGGAGCATGCAGCATGCCACAGTGATCTGACACACTTTCCCGAGTTAGTAGAGGAGGGCTCCACCAGTCCTGATAAGATTTTGGAATCTGGCCTTCAGGAGCCCAAAAGCCCGCTCCACTACCTGCTGTGCTCTTACATGGGCCTCATTTAAGCTGCCTTCCCCTGGCGTAGTTGGATTCCTCAGCAGTGCCAATAACCAAGGACAGTTTGGATATGCTGAGTCTCCTGTTAAGGAATGGGGCATAAGGGCAACAGTGAGTCACTTACTTTATGATTGTACCACCTGACATTGCACCCACACAAGCAGGACAGACGTGACTTACCAACCAGCAGGCCCTCTCTGGATGCATTTATGACATCAGCTGGGATATGGTGCTGTTATGCATTGTATGGGAATCATAGACTGATCTAGGAAAATGGAGACACACATGTGAGATGTAGAGATCCGCCAAACAGACAACATGCATGTTGATGGACTGGAAGTTTTTTCTGGTCCAATAGACTTCTTCAGTGGCCTGTGGTGGCACCAAGCCAATATTTGTGCCATCAATGGTCCCCACCACATGTGGGCAGCGGGCAAAACCATAGAAGTCAGCCTTCACATTTGCCAAATCCTCACATCGGGGGAACCTGATATAGCTGTCAATGTGTTTCAACATTGCTGAGCAGAAATCTTTCAACACCAGACTGAACACAGGTTGGGACATACCAGGAGATAGGGCCACTGTATATTGAAAGGAGCCTGTAGCTAGGAAGTGCAATGTTGACATGACTTGTACAATGGGTGGTATGCAGTATGGATTACTGTTTGCTGCAATAAGATCTGGCTCCAACTGATGGCACAAATCTACTATTGTTTGCCTATTCAGACAGTGCAGCTGGATGACGTGGCATTCCTTCGTGGTCTGAAAGTCTGACAATGGAAGGTAGACAGAAGGTTGTCGCAATCTCCCGCTCGGTGTGAAAGGACATGATTGGAACATTAGTCATTGTGTCCATACCAACATACATGATGCATGCCAACAATATCATGTGACAAACCATTACTGACTGGATAGACATGTCGCCCAGCACACATCACAGCTGGCAACTATACTGGGTTCAAATGTGACCCCCATGGTGTCATACATGTGTCCACAACATGGATTTGGGTGACACCTTGCTATCTGCTAGACAATTGGCGCTCCAAATGTGGCTGTATTTTTCAACTTCCAAAAATACCACCAGCGGTGGTGGCCCATCTACTCCCGTCATATGCCATCTATGCCTGCCAACTCACTACACTGTTGGTTGTGTAGTCAGACCTACACAACAAAACAGATTGATGATGTTTGTGATGAAATTAATGTTGTAATTGTTGTTGTGACTGATTTTACAGGGCCATACACAGTATTTCAAGTAGCCAAAATGGCAGATGCCTGACTTACTCCACTGGACATCAGGCACTGCCTGTTCCCGCCAGAGGAAGTCGTCCGTATGTTAGGCAGTTTCATCTGCGGAAGACACATCGAGGGGCTAACATTTCCTATGGCAGTCGCGGCCCAATGGCTGTGTCAGTCTGCAGTGATGACTGTGTACGTGGCGTGTGTGTATGCTGTGTTGTGCAAAATCATTCACTTGACTACTGACACTGCAGCCAGCAACACCGCCACCAATTCAGCTGCTGATTGCCACCTCTGGGAGCAATCATGCCATGTCCAGCAGATGAAAGGGCCCCTGCCTTCTCTCAAGAGGAGCTGGAGAGGCTTGTGAGCGTGGTCCTACCCCTGTATGAACAGCTCTATGGCTCACCAGAGAAGCAGGTAAGTAGCTCATTGGCACAACTGACACTGTTCAACACCATTCTTTCCCTCCTCACAGGCTACAATGTATGCCAGTTAGTTTTCTTGTGTGCCTTTTGTTGCAGTCTGTGTGGTATCAATGAGATGTACATGGTGGAGGTAGTGGTGACCAGTACTATATGCTGTCTTCATTCACATGGTGTTGTGTGATGTTTTTGGGGTACCTAGATCTTCCTTGTGTTGGATGTACAAACTAGGCAAGGAGGCTCTACTGCCTTCCAACAACATTCATATGTTTATGATGATTGTAAATGTTAGACAACATGTTTGTGCATGACAGCATAAACTGTGTATGCATCTTGTCTGAGTCATTTGAGGATGTGAGCATTGTACATTGTGTCGCAGATCATTCAGCCCACATCTGGCCTTGCCAAACTGTTATCTGGAAGGTATACGATGACTCACTGTGCCCTTCAGGTTACCATACAAGCCACAGCCACATTGATGATGGCCATGTGATGTACTGTTGTGCATGGAAGTGATGGTAATGTGAGTGTTATGGAGGGTCTGTATGCTCAGCCTGCAGAGACCAGGGCCTGTCAAATGTACTCCCGGTATAGGATATAGTCCAGACTGTGGGAGAGTCACTGTGGCTCTGCAACAGTGGCACTCTGCCCACTCCCTGTAGACCTGAAGATCCAGTTAAATGGCCAATATGCGGCTTTAGTGGCAAACCTTGGCCTGCATGCCTCAGTCAATTGACTAGATTATGAATGAGTACTGAGGTAAATCCCAGAACTAGTCCCTATGTGCATTTTGCATTATTGTCGATGTGTGTCTTTGACTCATGACTGGTGCCTTACTCCCACAGCTCTGTGGTCCCCTTCAAAGAAGCCATGTTTGTCCTGTACAGGCTTATTGCATGAATGACAGACCCACAGTGCAGACATTGTGTAGATTCATGGGAGGCCATGAAATGTGACTCAGTAGCTTGGTTACATAGCAGCAATTGTACAATACATACCTCTGTATGTAGGATGCCATCTCTGTAGGTTAGAAACATATGTCAAAAGGAGTGTTTTGTAGTACAGGTACATACCACAGAAACCCACCCTGAAGTGTCACATGGCTGCATTTGGTATACCACATGTCCACACATGCACAGGGAAGACACTTACCATACCCACCATGCCAACCCTTTCAATGTCACTCAAGTGTAAGGGTAAAGTCTGTACTATGGTAGTTGCCTGTAGGGGCTGTATGCAGTGAGCCAATCGTGATGAGTGTAAATGTGTTTGTACAGTCAGGCCTAAGGAGTTTATCCTTCAGAAGCCACATTGGTGTGTAGTTTTCAATGTGGCTCACATCACAGTACAAGTTGCTGGGGCATGAGCTACCTGACGTCAGTAGGTTTGCTTAGGCATTGTAGATCATGAGCAGGGTAGTGGGTTAGTCTGCATATGAATCCAAAAGTGTGTTGTCATGTTCCTGTACTTATTGGTGTGTGTGCTTTACACTATGTTGACAAATTTCACATTTTGTGATTGGTGTTTCTGACATGTGTGTGACACAACCAATTGAACAAAAATTTGCTTTTGTATTTCCTTGATTTGTCTCTTGCATTCATACAAGTCAACGCCCAACAGAAGAAGGAGATTTGGAGAGCTTTCACTAAGAAGGTGTGGACCCTTGCAGTCCACAGATGCCGGAGTGCCCACTGTCGTAAAAGGTGGGAGGGCCTAAGACGCTGGCCTGGAAGATCGTAGAGGTCCAGCTGGAGCTGTCCTCCCAACTTGGGCATGGTGCCTGTCTGACCATGACCCCCCTAATGGCCCACATTGTGGCGAATGCGCACCGGAGCTTGATAGGCATTTGAGGGGTGCACAGCATCCACAAAAAGGGGTGAGTACAGGACATATTCCTGCCTGTCACATAGCCAAGTTGATGTGTTTGGTTCTGACATCTCCACCTGACAATTGGGGATGAGCTATTTGTGGCACACTAGAAGAGTAACTGTTTGTGTAGACATGTAATGTGGTGCATACTGATGTGCCTTGCCTATTAGCCCAGGGACCTAGGACAGCACCGGGTACAATCCATAGATATGTTGCTCTACAGGGACAACACTGGCTGTGTGCAGTGATCAATCAAGTAATGTTTGTTGTCGTAGTGGCTGTACATTCTACGCAACCTACCACTACTCCTCAGTGTTACATTCTAAAGAACAAGAAGTGATGGACCACTGTCCTCAGCCACATGTCTGGTCAAGTAAATAATTTGGCATCTTCCCCCCAGAGGTCACTTGTCTTCAGCGTGTGATGAGTGCTGGTGCCTCACTACTGTCTGTCATGTGAAGGTGACCACCATACATGTAACAGGGCCTACATTGTTGTTTGTGTGCAGCTACAGATCAGAACTTCCCCTTGGTAAGTGGGGAATGTCCTTTGACATGTTTAGGTGCCATTACTGTTGCCAACATTCCTTATGCTGACATGTTAGCATGTGTCCCTTTCTTCTTAGTCAGTATGTGTACACTGCTGTATCATGCATGGTCTACCTGTGTTCATGGGATGATTTCTGTATTACCTCACATATATATGCATGCTAACCTGTGTTTAGAATTGGACATATGCAATGGTGCTATGTTTCATGTAGTGCCACGGGCAGGCGTGTGAACCATTGATTGTTGTCTCTCACATACCCTAACCCGTCATTGCATGTCATTTAGCATGTACAACTGCAGTGGCAATGAGGGACATGACAGGTAGGACTAGAGTTTTGACACAAACTCATTTCCATGCCATTGGTGTGGCATCATGTGGAAAAGTACGCTGCACACATGTAAGGGGGAAGAGTTATTACCTGACTGTTGTCATGCATCATGGAGTGACTTGCAGTTATGTTAAAATCACATGTGATTGTGTACAACCATTCATCCACAGACACTTGGGCCCATATTTATACTTTTTAGCGCCGCATTTGCACCACTTTTTGACGCAAAAACGGCGCAAACTTACAAAATACAATTGTATTTTGCAAGTTTGCACCTTTTTTGCGTCAAAAAATTACGCAAATGCAGCGCTAAAAAAGTATAAATATGGGCCTTGGTTTTGATGGATCAAAATGTAGATGATGAAGCAGCTTCCCATTGGGCAACATGTTGTGGGCCTTCTACAAGTACTTGCAAATCTCGGGGCCTCTCCAACATACAAAGAATTAATGGCTTCTACGATGCAATCAGAGTATGTCATTGCAAAGGGTGCCATACAGTAGTGGTGTTTTCCCTGGGGCTTGCTGAATCATTGTGTTGTAGATTTTAGAGACATATCTCCCTGACAAATTGCACATTTTGTCGACAATGTACATGTAGAATATATGAGCAACATTGGTACTACTTCCATGACTCCATTAGGACAAATTACACATGTTGAAGTGTGCATTGTTGCTATGTTTCCGGTATGACATGAGTATTTCCATGTCACCTTTTTCAGGCTACTGCACTGGTGTCAGCAACCTGGAAGGATTTTTGAGGATCATTTGTTATTGTGTTGTTGTGTATGTGACAAATAGATGTGTGCATGACCTTTTGGGGGATCTTTGTGAATGAACTTGGCGTTGGCCTACTACTGTATGACAACAGGTACTTGAGGTATGCTCCATGAGGCAAAGCATTGAAGGTGATGTGATCTCCTACTTGTTGGTCAATGGTTACTGTCATTGCACAATTTCATCCATGCAATTGCAGTTGTATGAGATCCTGATTTTGCTGTCGGCAGCTATTGACAGTTCAGGAGACATGCATGCATATGGTATGCTACATGTAGGAACCCTTTTGATGTAATTTGTTGCTGTGGCTTATTTGACATCATGGTAATGTTTGCTTATCACAGTTGTTGTTCAAGTGTGATCAGGAACATGTGGTGACCCATTTCCTCTTTGTATTTGCTGTTGCTGCAACATCCTAGGCAAGCAAAGGAAACAGGGCGCAACCAAGTGGGTAAGCATCTGACCACAGGACCTCCCGTCATGACACCACCGACACAGAGTAACCAAGTGGCCCGAGGGTGAGGGGAGTGCCACGAAGGAGACAGGATCAACTGCGTCATCATCAGACTCTACCTCCAATGGCCACTCTTAGAGCAGGTGCAGGCCTGCATAGGGTTTTTCACACCCTAGTGATGGCAGACCCATCAGGACTTGTTCCTGTACCATCGTTATCCACCACCCCCAGTTATAACACCACCCTCTCTGTTGCTCCCCACCCAGTTGGCCATGCCTGCTCATCCAAGAAGGTGGGTTTCTCCTTAGCCCCAGGCACTTCAGCCTCAACCTCTGTTCCCCCAGCCCCCGGTGCCCTGAGTGAGGAGGCTATTGACCTCCTGAGAAGCATCTCTGTGGAGCAGACTGCCATTGTGAATGTCATCCAGGGATTGGAGACCCACCATGAGTGCGGACCTAAAGATACTACTCATAAATGCCCTTTGTGAATTCCCAAAGTCATAAACTTAGAGGTTTGGTCTAAGTTTAAACCAAACGTCTAAGTTTGCCTTTGTGAATCGAGCCCATTGTGTATACAGTGAGTGCATCACTGGTGTATTGGTAATAAAGCTATATAATGACTACTCCAAAGGCACCGCACTTTACCCTCTTTGCAGATCAAGAGAAGGACAAAGTTTCTTGCACTGCTACAAAGCACATAAAATGGAACCTGACCCTGTCTTGTAACGCATTAACCACTGTAATAAAACATATTCCAGAACAATCTGATATCCTTTTGTCAACTGCAAGGGCTTCATTATCCCTGCTGATCTTTGGTCAAGCACATGACTGCAGTCTTCAAAGACGAAGTGCAGACAAAGAATCTCATAAAAATACTGAACTTGAGTTAAAAGCACAAACGACACAGTCCTCAGTTGCCTGACACTAAAAGAAAAAAAGTGCTGATTTGTAAATAAATCCTCCACTCTGGTACGCCGTTCACACACCAGAGGTTGCACTGTGAAACAGCAAGTGCCTCAGATGTGTCAAGTACCAGCTGATCCACTCTGCAATCTTGTTCTGCCCGGGGCAAACCTCTGCCGCGTCATTCAGTACTGGGTCTAAGTGCAAACACTGGCATTGTGCTTTGACCTCTTCTTGCACTTTTAGAAAGTGCTTCGTGTAGCAGCGCACGCCTCTGTCACACTCTCTTCCATACACACCGTGGTTGCAACGCTCTGATTGACTTGTCCGTCATGAACAGTGCAAGGATGGAAATAAAGAAATATTATACCGATGCACTCTCTGTAGTGATGTCCCTGAAGTGATGGATCACTGGTATAGCGTGCTTGCAGACTACACTTTAACAAAACGTGTAGCCTATTTTATGCTGTGTGTATTCTTCAACTAATGATTTGCATATTCATAGGGCATAATGTCACATGATAGGGCCCAGGAGTACTATAACAACATAATGCATTTGCAACTTGCAACAACCGCATACATGTTTAGTAGACCCAATGCAGGAGGGAGATTTCCAATTTTTAAAGCGTAATATGACTTTATTTTGGCTGTCTCACACCTGACATTGCCTGTCCTTCAACAGAAGTCAATGGGGGAGATACATGTCCCGATTATTTTTTATGAGAATCTCCCCCTCTCTTCATCTAAATTGTTGGAATGTAAGCAACCAGTATTGAAGTCAGTGACACTCCAGTTACACACATAGACATCTGAGGTCTATTGTGCCGTCCTGCTAAGTTTCCCAGGGTGAAGAGCCGCCCCAGTCCAAGTTTTTTTCTTCGAATTCTGGGACTTTTAGCCTTGTGTATTCTATTCGAAAATGGGTCTACAAATCCAAGAATTTCATGCATGAAAACATTTTCAAGAGGGACATTCTGAAAAGCAAATATGGGGAATTTATTTTCACAATTTACGTACATCAAGCAGATGCACTTGAGACTTAGACAGCTAAACAAAAGCCCAAACATTTGGGAGTGTCCTGCCTAAATTGGGTCTATTGGCATGTGTGAAATTAACACAAACCCTAGACTGAAGCAGTGAATTATGGCTGGACCTGGAAAACTTGGCAATCATCGCACTGATCAAACTGATATTTCTTACCAAAATAATTTCTATATATTAATTTAAGTTGCAATTTTGTTTCTTTTAAAATATGTGTATCACAATTGTATCCCGCTTCCTGTATGACAAAGACCAAGAAGGTATTTACAGAATACTCTATTCATTATAGCTATCTGCTGACCCACTCCCCCTTAAAAACCCATAGTTTTTCTATATACTTCCACAGACCAATCACTTTAGCTTTCACCTATGAGCAAGACTGCCCACCTGGCAGTAGAAGCTGAATTAGCTGTAGAAATAAAGCTAGAGTGCAAACAATTGTACCCGTGCCTCATTGTTTTATCTCTGATTGTGGGTTACGTTTCTACAGTCATTTTAGATTGTTTTTAGCAGGGCTGTCCTGACCATAGAAAAAATCCCAGAACCAGAAAACAAAGTTGGTTTATTAGCAAAAATGGCACACAAAAAATGGAACTCGAGCAACTTTATTTTATCTACTCATCTTTCCCAGAGAAATGTCTGAAAAAAGCAAGATGTCTCCCAGGTGGCCTGTGCACCCGTACTACGAGAACCACTACCTTAGATCCTGGTTGCAGAGCATTGCAAGGGTCTGAGACAAAGTTGAATCATGCAGACGTGGCAATGCGGCAGGTCTGAGATGTAGAGGTAAGAGGTTCTGTTGCGTTGATGTTGAGGATCCCATCAATGAGGCTTGGGATGTGACAGCCGGTGTCGGGGATGCAATGTGCAGCAGAGGCAATGCGCAGGTTGTGATGAGCAATGAGGCTGCGATGCTGAGCTTCAGCATCGTCATCGAGACTGCTGTCAGTGAGAGATGTGAGGACCTGCTCCAGAGGGTGTCACACAGCAGCAGTTCCGCAGACATTCCATGAACCAGAAGACGAGGGGCTGCAGCAGAAATCCATGTCTCAGCTCTGGGTCCTATCCATGCAACAGCGGCTTTGTGCAGGTTCTGCTTGGAGATGTGTCGCTTGGCAGAGAAGATGTGCTGCTTCTGCTCAGAGACGTGCTGTTCAGCAAAGGGAAAGCATCAGTTCTGCTGGCAAGCAACTCGGGCCCACATCCAAGGGTCTAGGACATGAGTGGCACCACTATGTAGGGTAAACTGTTGAGCCTACCCTACCTAGTTGTGCCAGACCTGGCAAGGCCAAGGTGCAGCTGCAAGGTTGTTGGAAGCCTGTTCTGCCCCTGAGACTTCAGGTTAGGAGGCCTGCCAAATAGCCACTCTGGGTTATGGATTAAAGAGATGCAAGACAAGTTCTTCTAACCCAGGCAGGAGGCCAGCAGATCTGCACAGCAAAACAGAAGTTAAGCAAAACAGAAATCCAGCAGAGTGGCAGACCTCCAGCAGCACAGCGGTCCTTCCTGGCAGAGAATCCACAGGTCCAGAAGTGTACTAAAGTGGTGGTGACCTGGTTCTGTAAGGTATGAGAAGCTTCTAGACAGTGGCTTTGAAGCACAAGGAATTCCCTTCCTCCCCGTCCTGGTTCCCAGCTGACTGGAGTGACAATACAGGGCTGTTAGGCCCTTTCTATGTGGACAGGGCACAACCTCTTTGGGTCTAAGTGAGGCTGTGACAAGCTCCTCCCTCCCATCCTGCCCAAGGTGGCCCATCAAGTCACACCTATGCTCCCACTGTGTGTGGCTATCTAGGAGGAATACACCCAGTCATGTGACCAGAGGCAGGCTGAAGGCACCACAGGGCTAAGGCAAGAAAATGCCAAGTGGAATTTTCAGAATTCAATTTAATATCTGACTCCCCCATAAGTTAGGATTTTAAATTGTGAATCATGTGACACCAAACTTGAAGAAATAATCTCTTTTCATTTGGAAGTTACACTTATAAAATGTAACAAGGCAACTCCAATGTTATCCTATTGAAGAGATAACCGTAGCGGCACTGAAAAATAAGTTTAAGAGTTGTTCCCTACCAAGGCATGTAAAACCTAACAGTACATATCCTAACTTTTATTTGTACTGTACCCTGCCCTTTTGGGCTGTCCAGGGCCTACCCTAGGGGTGACTTATGTGCATAAAAAAGGGAAGGTTTGGACCTGGCAACAGTTTTATACTGCAAGGTCGACTTGACAGTTTAAAACTGCATACACAGCCTCTGCAATGGCAGGCCTCAGACATGTTTAAGGGCTACTCAAGTGAGCAGCACAATCAGTGTTGCAGGCCCACAAGTAGCATTTAATTTAGAGGCCATGGGGATATATAGTGCACTTTACTAGGGAATTAAAAGTAAATTAAATATGCCAATTGGGGGACAATGCAATATTACCATGTTTTAAGTAATGAGTACATGCACTTTGGCACTGGTTGGCAGTAGTAAAGTTCACAGAGTCCTAAGGCCAATCAAATATGTCCAGCAAAATGGAAGAGGAAAGGCAAAAGCTTTGGGGGAAAACCACCCTAAGGCTGACAGATCTAACAATTAGTTAAGGCCCTTCTATGATATTCCACAATTTGAAGCATGCTAGGTCAGGAGCAAAGCCATCACCTTTCCCGATACTACCTTTTGTCCCTAATACAGCCCCATGGAATTACAGCATAATATACGCATCTACAGCATAAAATGGCAAAGCACAAACATTGTTTTGCCCAGACACAGCCTCAGATGCCTTGAAGCAGGCTCACAATCACTGGCTTAGTCCTGGTTGAATGATACAACCATCATATACCTAGGCACAACCTTACTATGTAGCGGTATTGCCTGGTGGTGGGGGCTACAGGCAGTTCCCCCTAGAACTTCACCAGGGCATCTGGAGCATGCCTTTCTAGTTTGGAGCTCAAACAGCAGCCTCTATGAAGTAGCTCTTTCTCACTAATACTTCATGAGTAATAGCTGCCATTTTTTACATTTATGTGTGACATTTCCATGGATTCAGTACACATATGAGTGACATTGTGCTACCAAGTGTGTGACATTTCGACTGGCACTTATGAGTAAAACCAGCAATGAGGTCCTGAAAAGGAGGGTCACTAAATGACTTAGGGGCATATTTAAGAAAAGTGGCCCTGCACACAGTGCAGTGCCACTTTTCTTGCGCCCCGTAGTACCCCCTAATGCCACCATGCATGCGCCGTATTTAAAATACAGTGCACCATGCTGGTAGTTAGGAGACTATCATCATAATTTTTGATGCTAGTCCAGAGATTTGCAGGATAAGCGTAAAAAATGTTGACGCTATCCCTGCTAAGCCCACTGAAGCCCATAGTAATCAATGGTGAGCCTCCTTTTAACACCTGTTCTGAGCAGGCATTAAAAGTGCCAAAAAAAATGATGCAAAGAAATCTCTTGGATTTCTTTGTGACATTTTTTCACCCCCCAACGCAATGGGGGAACTCCCCCTTTGCATACATTATGCCCAGCTGAGGCATAATGTAGCACAAAGGGTTACAAAGTGGCACAATGCATGCATTGTGCTACTTTGTAAATATGTCGCAGGGATTTTGGACTCGTTGGGTCGCATTAGTATAAAAAGAGTTATGCTAATGTGGCGCAAGGAGGCGCTAGGGGCTCTTAAATATGCCCCTTAGCGTTTTCAACATGACCTTGCAGTGATGATTTCCAGAAGGAATATGGATTGTTGCATGATCACTTTTGGGTGAACTGACCAGCCACTTATTCCACAGTGACTTTGGTGTGCTAGACAAACTCGTGGCAGGTACTATGAAAGAGGTACCACCTGTTGGATACTTTGATGCTAATACAGGTAGGAAAATGGAGAAAACAATCAGGTTTTCCATTTGAAATATAAATCCACATCAACAACTACATCAACAGTGTTTGTGTGTTGTCTAGAATTTTTTAAGTGACCTTTGAAGCAAACCACCTTAGTAGAAGTGCCACGTGCAAGGAATGCTTGCATTGCTACAGCCAATTGTATAGAGGAAGTTTCCATTTTGAGCTTGTGAGGTAAACCTGCACTACTGCTACCTAGGCTGTCCATGACCTTTCTTAAAGCATGTAAGCTTGACTTGATAGCAGTCAGTTCACACAAGACACGTGACTATATTTCATTTCATTAAACATTGGCATGTTTTCATTATTCGATAGAATGATATACAGCACTGAGTACTTTATTTCACATTGGTATCCTCCATTAACAAATCAATGAAGTGTCTTCGTCCAATTGGCTGATTTAATACATTTGAATAACTCAGAAGAGTAACATCTAAGGCGGAAAGAAGGGTGTTCTCTGAGGCCCATGGGAGAGCTAGTTTTGTCAGTAGCTTCCTGCTGCCAGTACAGAGGCAAGAACCCTCGTTTCCTGACACCGAAGACTACTTCCCGGGAGACTGAAAAACAGACGGTGGTGAACAAGAAAAGGGTGATTCATTTGCAAGATGAGCAAATGACAGTCTTTCAAGGGTTATACAATTTTTCATTTGAAATTGTAGTAGCTGAGTGATAAAAACAGCATGCAGTTTTATAACCCTTTGCGGAAAGCCATGTCACTCATTCAGGCTGTCTCTTCGAGTGGTAAGCTTGAAGATTTAAAAGTTTAAAGGTTGTAATAAGGCCAGTGATAGGTACTATGCAATATCACCAGGATGCACTCAGTGATTGCGTCTGTGATAATCTGTGAGGTCATGAGCAGTTCATTTGTGGTGAGGTGTGGTTTGCATAACTGGCCAATTTCAATATTTTTTCAGTTTTGTTTTTTAAAAGTAGTACCAATTTAACAGTGGTTGCTCAGGGAACTTCAGAGAATGTTTTTGATATAAGTTTATGCTTTAGGAGCAAATGAAATCAGAACTTACTCTTAATAAGGTTTTATTGATGTATAGTTTATTATGCTATATTACATCCATCTTCCATCATTTTTCCCTCCACAGTTCTCAACCATGTATGGTGGTACAGTGCACAGCGAGGCTACTGCAATGTAGTCTGCACTGGCCTCCCATAAATACTGATTGCTAGACTGCAAAATTAAACGGCCTAAACCGACATGCCTAAGGGAAATAGGGCCACATCAAGCCAGCCCTGAAAGCTGTCCCAATTCTAGCCTTCTAGTTCAATTCAGCATCAAGTTTAAAACATTGCATTGGGCACAAATCATGCTGGGACAAAAGTCCTGGTAACTTTCGGAAACCGGTTCATCTCAGTGCTTAATTTGTGAACAAAAAACGTGCCAGTGCCTGAAGCTCTCCTTTGAAACATGCCACTTCTGTATTTAAATGTGCAAGCACTGAATACTGAGGCAGCGTAATCCTGAAGCCATCTCCGGCCTCTTAATTTATTTACAGCCACTCCCTGCCCATTCAGCTCACTCTTGCAGCTTTCTGCTTTCTCCCTTTGTGACGCTTTTTCATTTTTCTCTTCCTCCCTCTTTTCCGTATGTGTCTTTTGCTCTCAGTAAATGCCTGATGCAGAAAAATTAGTGCCTCCCCTCAAACATAAGTGCTGGTGCTCCACCCCACGCCCGCCTCACCCCACACACCTGAAACCCCACAGCTCAAATTAAAAACTGCCTCATCTGATACTGCAACATTCTATGAACTGATTAAAACACGTTGGAAGATCCTTGGAAGTCCAAAGTTCACAATTTCGAAAAACCCTCAACCTCTGACCTAGTATAGGAGCTTGTTGCTGTCAGCTCATGAAAGGTATGAAAACTCAACTTACAACATGGTGATGGAGCAGAGATGTTAATTAAGAAATATTTAATGACTTATATGTGTGTTTACTAATGAGAAAATGCACAGAGAAATTCATTGTAGAAAATAATGTGCACGTTTGAAAATGTGCCCTTGGGGAGTGATCACCATATGTACCAAAATGACGAAAAGATGCAAAATGATGAAAAACATAACTTCAGATAGACTGACCAATTAGCAATTAGTGGGATGGACTGGGAGACCCTAATAAAAAGTCATGATAAGGGGTGAGGAATCAGAATCGCGAGGAGAAAGTTGATGAGATCAGGAGACGCTGTCCGAGATGCTGATATTGGGCTTATACTCTGTGAGCCTGATCTGTAGCTGACTATTGATGATCTGAAGGCGAAGACTGATTTGTTGCTGATCCATTCTGAATAGGTAGCTATGAAATTGTGACTGACAATTTTGTGCCTTTTCTTCTAGGTACCAACTGCGCTGTTTTATAGAAATTTTCTCTCTTAGGTAGATTTTTTCCAAAGTAATGTTTTCGCTAAATTGTTTTCCCATGAAGACCCACATGCTAATGCTAATCTCGGTTAGGTAGGCTGTCAGGGTGACGTTGACGATGATAAATGACTGACAACTTGTTTTGCTGAATTACATTCTTAGTGCTGATATTCATAGCTTATGGTTTTGCATTGTTGCACATTTTTCCTTGGAGAAAAGGTTTTTCTATTGATGAATTAATAAAGATTTATTTATAAAGATTGAATTAACAAATGACTAGAATTGTAATCAATATGGAATAAAACTTGTTAACCCTTTTCATGTGTAATGGTTATTTCTGATTAGTATGGCTTCTATTGTGGTTCCTTAAAGTGTTTATCTTGTTTGTTAATGTTGATTATTGGTTTAGTGATCACTACATGACTAGGATACTCCATGCGATTCAAAAGGTTCATCGACCTATACACGCCCCCTTGTAAGTTTACTTCGTAAGGACCGGGCGCTCTAGCAGTTTTTGGTAGCAGCTTGATGGTTAGTTTTCTTGGAGGACTGGCTATGTGGTGATTACTGGCTATGGTGGTAGTTTAAGTTAGGATTAAGTTTTCCATATTTTATGAGGTTTGAATTTTGTTTTCTGAAATGGCAACTGTAGCAAAGATGATGTCCTCTTATGCCCAAAAATGACTTTCCCTGATCCTGGATCCTGTTAGTGAAGTTGGGTATGTTCTCGGTGTGTTTTGAGATAGTGTGAAAGTGGTAGCTTGCGCTTGCACAGGCTTAAGCAAAAGAGCAGGTGAATTGTGAGGTATGTGAGGTATAGTAGGGAGTCTGCGTACTCCAGTTGAGGTTAGTAGGGGTGTGTGTACTCCGTTGTATGAGAGTGGAGAAGTTGTCGAACTTCACATGTGTGTGGCGCTTTGTGCTAAAAAATTATCGACGTGGTTTTTGGTGATGAACGGACCCTGTGTGGTCTAAGACTCCGGAGTATATTGACAAGTGTAGGAAACACTTGGTTATATGTTGTAATCTGTCTGGTTTAGTAGGTTGATCATGCATGGTCAACAAATCGGTGTATGAGATAATCGAGTAAAATAAATTTCGACTGAGATTTGGTGAGTTCTATGTGCACCAGGACAGACCCATTGATCAGTTGAGGGTAAAATTTGCGGGTCGAATTTTGCTTGCGAATGTGGGAGACTGAGAAAGAGGAATAGCTACATTAGCGAAAGGCCCATTAGTGAAAATCCGTAAGGTCTCTGAAGCGATTGTGTCCCTTCCTGTAGTAAACCAGCAGGTTTGTTTTAATTATTATCTGGTTAAGGGTGCTCTCAATAAGTTGCATTAGTTGTGTGAATCGAAGTAGGAGGACGAGCCGCAAGACTTTGTCAGCCACTGTGTGTGAGTGTGACGTCAGAGTGTGCTGTGTAGGGATAGGTCAGTTAGTGAGAAAGGTCGTGAGCGGATTGGCAGTCGTCCGCAAGAGGCAATTGGACGAGTAAGCGGGTGAAGGGAATCTTGGGAGTAAAAGTCATTTCATTCTTGAATCAAAAGGAAACAAGCAGGCAAAATGAAGTTTAAGAGTGCGATGAAGGGGGATACTTACATTAAAGCGTCAGTGGGGGAGCCGACCCCACCGGAAAATACTCTGGCTTATATTGTGATAGAGGAGTGAGGTGTAGCACCGTGTCTGTGGTTGAAGCAATGGTGTAAGTTAACTAAAAACCAAGGGTTTTTAGTGTTTCCGGAGCATGAAACGTTTAATTTGAGAATTTTGGATCAATTGCAAATGTCATTATATGATATGAAGCCATTACGAGACCAGCACAGTTTGAAGCTTTAGCGGTTTGGGAGCCAGTGGCCAGACAGCAACAAGAAATGAAGTTCAAAAGGAGGATGAAGCAAGTGGAGAAATCATTAGCTGAAGCTAGATGGGATTGGGAACAAAAAAGATGGTGAGCAGTGACATTGCAGGATGTCAAATTGTTTCCTGCAATTATGGAAGGGGATGAGGCAGAGAAGGAAGATAGTGCTAAAGAGGATGAGAGCGGAGGAAGGAAGAAAAAGAGAAAGACTTATGTGAACGATGATCATTCTGATGTTGAGGATCTCATTACGCAGCTGTTAAGAGACCGACCTCCACCTTTAACGACCTATTTGGGGGGTCCAGGCACTAGTGCTGCTGCCACTACAGGTGCTCCGGTACAAGCACAGGGAGCCGAGGGGCTGTACAGGCAGAAGGCAGACAAATACCGGGGGCGGTACAGAGTACACCTAATGCAGGAACTACTACTGTAGTTCAAGCGCAGATACATCCACCTTCGGTGCAGACAATTTATCCAGAAGTGCCAGTTCTAGAGACAGTCTTGAACATAATGGTGCCAAGGGAGCAAGTGCTCCCGAAGCCAATGCTGGTTCAGACAGACCCGACACCAATGTTATTTCCTTCAGCACAGGCGCAGGGTTTGCCGAAGTTTACACCACTGACAGGAACACAGCCAGATATTACACCAGTTATGATTCAGGCAATGGGGGTAACGTTCCCACAAGGTGCAAGTGTTTGGGCAGCTTCAGATGCAATATCGCTACCGATTACTGTTGGTCCAGCGGTACCCTTATTTGCACAGAAGAAATAAGACGCAGGGGAGCAGAATGAAATGTCACAGAGTCTCGTGAGGAGGGGAATGAGTGATCCTGTGCAGATAATGTCATCTGCAGGACAAACTTTCAATGGATCTAGACCTTTAATGGATCTTTGTCCACTTGTAGAGCTTCCAGATGCAGTGAATGTCCTGAATGCGAGTCAGAGTTTGAAACTTTTGACCCAGCAAACATCAGGTGCAGTGGTACAACAGCTACCAGAGCCAAATGCAAGTAATATTTAATTGCAGGGATTGTCAGCTCAGTAGTTGAGTGAGTGGTTAGATAGTTTAAACACACCTCAAAATGCATCTAAGGGCAAAGATCAGATAAAGTGTGTAAGGTTGAATATAGAAGCCACCAAATTAGTTGAGGGAACAATGGGTGTGAACAGACTAGAGTCTTACACCGAAGAAAAGCTGAGGTACTTATGCCCAAAGATTACAAGAGAAGTGAGTAAAATACATAAACAATTGGCAGAGTTAGCAGAAAAACATGACATTGATATTGAGAAAATGAAGCATTTGAAACGCAGTTACAGATTAGGTTTTGAGGCAAAGGATTTTGAACACATGAGATCAGCAGGAATGAAGGCACACTTGAGAGAATTGCTGCAGAGTGCACAGATTTGGGGAGCATTAGAGAAGTGGGAAGGTAGATGGAGAAAGAAAAAAGATAAACGAAAACGAGATTCACAAGACGGGTCAGAATCTGTCGACAAGGGAGAATCAGTTAAGATGCTTCCAATGAGAGAAATTCCAGGAGGGCAGTTTGTTCATGTTCCATGGCACAGGAGTGATATATTGTCATTTACAAATGATTATCCAAAATTGAGAGAGAAGCCGGTTGAGTGGTATCAACAGACAGAAAGATTTGTAAAGCTTTACAAATGTTTGTGGGAAGACTTGAACATGCTATTGAAGATAGTGGTGCCGGCAGACTTGTGGGTTGAGTGTAAGAGAGCAGTAGACTGGCCGACAAGTGAACCGGAAAGGGATAAGGTAACATGTGCACCTTCACCTGAGGAAATGAAAAATTATTATAAGGTGATTGAGTTCCTGAAGACAAGGATTTCTCCCAAAAACACTGAATGGCAGCGGACTGATAGGATGGTCCAACAGTCTAAAGATTCAATACATACCTACTGTGAAAGATTGTTGAAAAGCATTTGAGCAGTACAGTGGTAAGGAAGCAATTGAGCCGAAGGACATGTTGAATTTTGTGTTCAGGTTTGTCGAAGGTTTGAGACCAGAGGTAGGGCAGATGATTAAGAGTAATTTAATTTGCTGGCAAGCAAAGCCGATCAACGAGATGTTGCAATATGCGAATTACTGTAGTGATGAAATTGAATTGAAACAGAAGAAGTTGAAAGAGAAGGCAATGGTGATGCAAATAAAGGCAGCTCAAACAGGAGTCCAGGTAGCTACAGTACCGCCCATGCCACAGCAACAGCGAGCTGTTATGTTCCAACCTCAAGCGAGGGGCAGAGGGCGTGGAATGGACATGATGCGTGGTCCGGACTTAGGGACTGTGGTTGTTCAGAATGACATGCAAGGGATGAAAAATATGTTACCGTGTCATTTGTGCCGAAACGTGGGACACTGGAAGCAAGAGTGTCCATTGATGGTACAGGATGGTGTGGTTCAGCAAGGTGATGTCAGTACGTTTCAAACTGTGAAAGTCCCAAGAATGAAAGGATTTATTCCTAATGTTCAGAGTCGAGGACAGAATTTCTTACCAGTACAGCAAATGCAGGTGCCACATGCACAATTTACCCAATTGCAACCAGTACAGCAGCAGGTCCCCAGTGTACCTAGACAGAAAATGCAGATACCTCAAGCCCCGATGGAGCAGCAACAGGTGATGCTTACTCAGCAGGTCACAGGTCAAAGACAAGACAATAGTAATAACACAGTGCATCAATTCCCATTTTACAGTGAGGATGAAATATACGAAGAATGGATGAGTGACAGTTCGGATGAAGGAGTTTGTATGCTTGCCGCTTCCCTAGAAGTAGATCAGACAGGGCCTTTTGTGAAGAGGAAAGTGATGGGTTACAAGGTCTGATTCTTGGTTGATACAGGAGCTACGCGCTCTACAGAAAGAAGCATAGAAGTCCCGAATCTACCTCTTTCAGACAGGACAGTTCAAGTTGTGGGGGTGGAGAATAGACAGTTGACTAACCCAATCACAGAACCAGTTCAGGTTGAAATTGGAATTTATCAAGGATTGCATAGATTTGTGGTGTGCGATTCAAGTCCCGTAATCTTATTGGGAGAAGACGTACTGTGCAAGACAAAATGTTCCATTAATTGTTCAGACACTGGGCTAGAAGTCCAGACAAATAGCAACGAGGAAGAAGAACAGGGAACTGAAATTATGGTAAACAATGCCTATGGAGAATACCCATTGATTGAATTTTTCCCAATATTTACTGTGAAAGAATTGCATGCCGACTTGCAGGGAACGGTGAAGGAAGAGGTCTGTGATTTGACGGGAAAAGAAGTAGGTCTAATTAAAGGGGTGGAGCTGATTAAGATCACTTTGAAGCCAAATGCAGTGTTCCCGCAGCTTCCACAGTATATCATGGCACAGGATGTCTTAATGAAAGTGACACAAATAATTGTAGACTTTTCAAAACAAGGAGTTTTGAAAGAAGTGCTGAGCAGCCCATGTAATTCACCAATAATGGGTCTGAAAAAGCCATGTGGGAAAGTACGAGTTGTACAAGACTTGGGAAAAGTGAATGACATGGTGGTTAAATGTTGTCCGGTAGTGCCCAATCCAGCAGTGATACTGTTTCAGATTCCTTGCAATGCAGAGTGGTTCACAGTAGTAGATCTGTCACAAGCTTTCTTCTCTGTGCCTCTTCATGAGGATAGTCAGTTTCTTTTTATTTTCAAATTCCTAGACAGAGTCTACAGCTGGTGCAGGCTTCCACAAGGGTATATGGAGTCACCATCACTGTTTAATCAGATCTTGAAAAAGAACCTGGAGTCGTTGGAATTGCCATGCCAATTGACTATTGTGTAATACATTGATGATTTGCTAATCGCATCCAGAATGAGGGACGACTGTAAGCATGACTCGATTGCCCTGTTGAATCAGTTAGGAGAATTTGGACCTCAGGTCTCACCTGTGAAATTGCAGTATTGCCAAAAGTCAGTGAAATATTTGGGACACCAGATTGAAAAAGGATTGAGGAGAATTTCCAGGGAGAGGATTACTATGATTCTACAGAGAAGTGCCCAGACTTCACAGAGAGATGTCAGAATGTTTCTGGGAATGGTGGGGTACTGTAGACAGTGGATTCCAAATTTTGCTGAAATTGCCAAACCCTTGCAGCAATTGACACATAAGGAAGTTACAGATCCCATTACCCTAAATGAGGACCAGATGA
Source organism: Pleurodeles waltl (assembly GCF_031143425.1). Lineage (NCBI taxonomy): Eukaryota > Metazoa > Chordata > Amphibia > Caudata > Salamandridae > Pleurodeles > Pleurodeles waltl. The sequence continues at coordinate 1,030,755,757 of NC_090439.1, read as the reverse complement.
AAGCATTCACTGAAGTGAGAGAGAGTCTGTGCAGAACTCCTGCATTGGGAATGCCTGATTACACAAAGCCTTTCACATTGTTTTGTCATGATCGTGATGCTTGTTATTTGTCTGTTTTGACACAGGTCCATGGAGGTGCTTATCACCGAGTATCTTATTTTTCAACTACCTTGGACTCGGTTGCAGCAGCTTTACCAGGTTGTCTGTGCGCAGTAGCCGCAGTTGGTCAAAGTCTTTCTCAGTGTGAGGGGGTAGTCATGGGATACCCTTGACGGTAATGGTACCAAACTCTGTTGAGATTTTACTGACAAGGACGAAAACACAATATTTGACAGGAGCAAGACTGACAAGGTATGAGACGCGTATATTGGGTGCTCCAAATGTAACATTGAAAAAATGTACAGTGCTGAATCCAGCAACATTGATTCCAAGTGACACTGCTGAAATTGAAAAGGAAGAAGATATTGAACATGATTGTCTTGAGGTGACTGAGCTGTGTTCAAAAACCGAGGCCTGATATTAGAGACACACGTTCAGAAGAAAATGATCAAATTGTCTTTGTTTATGGTTTGTGTCTCATAGATGGAGCGGGCACATTGAGAGCAGGATATGCTGTGTGCACAATTACAGGCACATTAGAAGCTTCATCGCTTCCAGGTGTGTACTCTGCACTAGTGGCAGAATTAGTAGCTCTTACTAGAGCTTGCTATGCTTCTGCAACATTAAGAGTCACAATCTATACCAATAGTCAATATGGATTTGGAATTGTTCATGATTTTGGCCAGATGTTGTTGCAGCGAGGTTTTATGACCTCTACTGGAACTCCAGTGAGAAATGGCGACCGAATCAAAGAATTGTTCTACACAATTCAGTTACCTGAAGAAGTTGCTGTGGTAAAATGTAGTGCACATCAAAAGACACAGAATTACATTTCACTGGGAAACGGATATTCGTATGAAGTTGCAAGGTTTTGCGCATTGAACTGTATATCGTTTAAAGACAAATGGGAATTAATGCCTGAAGAAGAAAATAGTTGTGCAAGTTTTGCTTTGAAAGTTAATTTCTACACTACAAGAATTGAAAACACTGCAGGAGAATGCAGATAAGGAAGAGAAAAAGCTTTGGGTGAAGTTCAAATGCGTTCAAAGACCAGACGAGATTTGGGTCTCCTAAGAGGGTCAGATGGTGCTGCCAAACAGTTTGTTGACTCAGATGGCCCGTTATTATCATGGCCAAGCACATATTGGAAGAGATGCCATGGTTAGGCTGTTCAAGGTTGATTGGTTTAATCCAAAGTTCAGACAAGCAGCAGAAGCAGTATGTCATCAATATGTAATCTGTCAGCAACTGAATGTGGAAAAAGAGACAGTGGTGAATTTGAGCCACATTGGAAGACCAGGAAGACCATTCAGCAGAATGCAGTTAGATTTCATTGAGATGCCTGCATGTGGTGGATTGAAGTACGTGCTGGTGATTGTGTGTGTGTTTAGTCATTGGATTGAAGCATACCCCACACGTAGGAATGACAGTCTCACAGTTGCAAAGCTGTTGCTTAGAGAGTTAATACCACGGTTCGGATTGCCGATCTCTTTAGAATTAGATAGGGGAACACACTTCAATAACGAAGTGATCAAACTCTTATGTGCAGCATTAAACATTGAGCAGAAGTTGCATTGAAGTTACCGCCCAAAAGCATCAGGACTTGTAGAGCAAATGAATGGTACACTGAAATCAAGAATTGCCAATATGTGTGCTGCAACACATCTGAAATGGCTAGATGCATTACCTTTGGTGTTGATGTCAATGCGAAATATACCTGACAGAAAGACAGGACTGTCACCCCATGAGATTCTCATGGGCAGAACAATGAGGTTGCCAGCAATTCCAGCAAATGCTCTTGTCAATATTACAGATTATATGGTTTTGGACTACTGCAAGGGTCTGGCTGATGTGGTTCGATCTTTCTCTCAGCAGGTGCAGGCTGTTACCCTACCACCCACCCATGACCCAGGTCACAATTTGAGAGCTGCAGATTGGGTCGTCATCAAAAAGCATGTTCGAAAGACTTGCCTAGAGCCGCGTTGGGAGGGTCCATACCGGGTGGTGCTGACAACTACGACAGCTGTGAAATGTGCAGCACTGCCGAATTGTATACATGCAAGCCATACCAGGAGAGTGGTGAGTCCGCAAGATCATGAAGAAGTGTTGTTGAGAGCACCAATGGCTGCAAAACAGGTGGCTCTACCTGAGCCAGAACTGGAGCAAGTTGAGCCTGAAATTGATCCTGAATTGGTGGAAGATGGGTCAATCACCCCTGTAAGAGACAAGAGTGCTGAATTACAGGAGGGTGAGCAAGATTCTAACACAGCAGACACAGCAGGAGAACCGGGCACAGGAAGGGTTCTCCCAGAAGCAGACGGTACCGAAAAACAAACAGAGCAAGTGCCAGATCAAGAGGGGGAAAGAGTTGAGACGGATCAAAGCCAAAGTGGTCCGACTCCTCCTGAGCCCGTGGCACGTCCATCAAGAGAAAACACAATAGAAAGAGGAAAAGAGAAGAGTCCAATCTTGAAGAGAATACTGACGGAGGGAACAAGATAAGGAGATAATTGGCCTGAATCGCAAATTGGACAGAAGAAAGAATTGGTCATAAACTAACCAATAGAGGAAGAATTGGATGCTACAAGAAAAGATGAGTTAAGTGAAGGAGAATTAGGTGGAGAATGAAGGTTGAAAAGAAAGAGAGTAACAAGTTGAAGATACGCAGGTCCTGAGTGGGCATATGCGACAACAAGTGAATGGCAAAACAAGTTCATGTCCTTTTGCTTTGACAGAGACGTTCTGAATCAGTACTTTGATGCAACCTGAAAGGAATCAATAGTCTGAGTTGTTGAGCTAATCTGAAGAAGAATTTAAAAAGAGACTGTTGAAAATAAAACCAGAAAAGACATTGCTAACCTGATATGACATTTGAAAACCTGGATGTGACAAGCTGCTAACCGATTTTTGACAAAGGAGAAAAGGGTTCTTGCGTGTGAAACTGAATTGTGAGAAAGAAGCATTTTTGATTTTTCAATTTTGATTTTTCCTGTTGCACTTTAACTAGGAGCTATTTCTACTTTCTGATTCTTAACAGATCATGGCTGAATTAAATAATTGAGTTAAAAATATTAGATATTGCAGATATTTGAGTATTAGAATGGCAATTATGTGTGGAATAATGTTTATAATAATGATTGTGGGTATGTCTATTCATGAGATGAAAGAAGCTGCTATTAATCCTGTCCTTGAGACTACTACACTAACAGTTTTAGAGAGGTTCAAGCTGGATAAAAAATATTTGCATGACTACACTAATGCTCAAGGAGAGATTTCTTCTAATGTATTTTATTGGTTGTTAAGTGAGTATGTGGAGACAATGGATGCAAGGAATTGTCTTGTGTGTACGCAAATTCCTTCCTCTGTGGAAGAAGGGGTTACGTACCATAGATTGCCTCTAACATATGGCATAACTTGTAGTTTGCTGATAACCAGATTCTATAATCAAGAGCATATTCAGTATTTCTATTCTAACCACGACTTAGTGTTTTCTTTTGTACCCATTATTAGATATTTGAGTAAAGTAGCTAAGGAGCATTATATAGTATTAGTTGGGAGATCCTTTGAACCAACACTAACATTTGGAACTGCTTATACATACCGTAACAACCTAACTTGTTTATTAACCCCATTAGAAAAGAGCTTTATAGGGCATACTGATGACAGAAGGAAGGCATTGAAGGAGAAGTTAGAGAAAGGACTGGAGAAAAGGACTTATAAGAATGATTATGCTTACACTGCTATTAAAACACAAGGACAATTAGCTTTAGATGCATTACATGTAGTGAAGCTTTGTATATATGGGCCAAAATCACACACTGACACTTTATTTGTGGGAATGAGTGAATGTAGGCATGTGTTTTTGTTTCAGAGTAAATGGCCTTTATGCTGAATGGTCAGGACCCTGTGATTCTTGGGATCTATTATATTTGTGGACTTAATGCTTATTACCGTCTTCCTAGAGGATGGTATGGGACATGCTATTTAGGGACAGTTTTCCCTAAGATTTATCAGATATATGATCTAAAGAAAATACCGAAAGTGACTGAACTACATCATGAGCGACACAGGAGGGAAACCTCTTCTGCAATTGTGGGGGATATTTTTGGAGCAGTAATTCTTTCTGTAGGAGTTATTCTGAATGCAATCAAGATATGAAAGTTGTCTACTATTGTGGATAGCATGCTGACAAACTTTACTGTGGAAATATTCCTGTTAAATACTGAATTGGCTGCGGATAGAGCATGACGCTTTAAAATAGGCTTGCTTTAGACATAATTTTAGCGAAAGATGGAGGAGTCTGTAAAATGATTAATACTAGGCATTGTTGTTCCTACATTCCAGAGAATGATAAGGAGATAAGAGACATTCTTACTAATTTAACTAATTCAGCAAGGATTTGAAAGAATTGAAGGAACCAGAGGTTTGGGAAAAGGTTGAAAATGGATTTGCCTCCGTGGGAAATTGGTTTAGTCAAATTTGGAATGGGGTATTATGGAAAATTGTTCATGGAATATTAATTTTGATTGTTCCCATATTAGGATTATGGGGTGCATGTCAATTATGGCAAAGGATAAAATTAAGAAAATCTAAGAATGATCAGAGGAGGGAAGAACCACCTAGGAGACAAATTTATAGGGAAAATTCAAGGAGGAATCAAAATACATCTGAGACAGAATTGTAAACTGTTGTTAAGAAAGGTGTGATGACATATTTAGTCATCAGAGGAGGGACTGATGGAGCAGAGATGTTAATAAAGAAATCATTAATGACTTATATGTGTGTTTGCTAATGAGAAAATGCATAGAGAAATTAATTGTAGAAAATAATGTGCACGTTTGAAAATGTGCCCTCGGGGAGTGATCGCCATATGTACTAAAATGACAAAAAGATGCAAAATGATGAAAAACATATGAGAAAAATGTACTAATATGTCATAATGAAATGTATAACCTATGTTTTATATTAATTCATATTCTTAAATTAGCCGGACTAAGGGCCTTGTTTCACTGGGCCTTGCTCGCTCTGAACATGGAGAATTCAAACGCCTTGCAAAGGACTGGTAACTGGAGAAGGAGACCTTGAACTGCTCAGAGTTCAAGCCACTTAGCTAGAACATTCTGCAATGTACCAACGGACAGGAGATGATGAAAACAATTTGATACAATTATGTGTAGTGTAGGCTAAATGTACTTTCCCAAGGACTTGAACAATAGAGGCACTGACTGGAGAATCGTATGCAACAATTTTGTTACCTGAATAGCCGGATGATGTTCTCATCGCAAGAAGAACCAATCAGTTTTATGGGACACAAGACATATGCAAACTCAAAGATATCCGAGGTGCTGATAATAGGCTTGTACTCTGTGAGCCTGATCCGTAGCTGACTATTAATGACCTGGAGACGAAGACTTATTTGTTGCTGATCCATTCTGGATAGGTAGCTATGAAAATGTGACTGACAATTTTGTGCCTTTTCTTCTAGGTACCAACTGCGCTGTTTTATATAAATTTTCTCTCTTAGGTAGATTTTTTCCAAATTAATGTTTTCACTAAATTGTTTTCCCATGAAGACCCACATGCTAATGCTAATTTTGGTTAGGTAGGCTGCCAGGGGTGACGTTGACGGTGACAAATGACTGACAAATTGATTTGCTGAATTACATTCTTAGTACTGATATTCATAGCTTATGGTTTTGCATTGTTGCACATTTTTCCTTGGAGAAAAGGTTTTTCTATTGATGAATAAATAAAGATTGATTAATAAAGATTAAATTAACAAATGACTAGAATTGTAATCAATGGGGAATAAAACTTGTTAACCCTTTTCATGTGTAATGGTTATTTCTGATTAGTATGGTTTGTATTGTGGTTCCTTAAAGTGTTTATCTTTTATGTCAATGTTGATTATTGGTTTAGTGATCACTGCATGACTAGGATACTCCATGCGATTCTAAAGGTTCATCGACGTATACGCGCCCCCTTGTAAGTTTACTTACTGAGGACCGGGCGCACTAGCAATGGCTTTCAGTGAAGTGTAATATTGTCGCGGGAGCAACTGAAGAAGGTCAGGTCTGGTTGGATTCTAACTCTCTTGCTCTTAGAAGTTTACGTGTTCATGGTTTTGTTCTTTTCTGCTCCAGTGCTCTGAAACAGTCTTGGTGACGTGCAGCACTTTCCAATACACTAAAATAAACAAACAAATAAATACATCTATTTATTTACATTTGGGCCTAAGGTGTGATGTATGTCTGACCATATGTTAATGTTATTTGCTTATGCATCAATTTTAATGAAATGTATTCTGATGTATCTGATTATTATTTTTTTAAATGAGCTTTTGTTGCCGTTCCTACCGCTTACTGATGGCCTATTTCAGAGATATGTGTGGAAAAAAGTAGGTCACAACTTAATTTTCCTGTGGGATGATTCAGGCTGCCAGCCTCCTGAGGTGGAATAAATGATCAACGCTAAGGTGGGTATAACAATAATACCTGTTAAATGCGAGATTTAAACTGTACCTTGTTTGTGCACTAAATGCTGCTTTTAAATTGTAATATGGGCGTACTTTTCCACTAAGTCTGCATTTGTTTCGGAATATTTTAATGCCCTTCTCCCTCTTTTTCCATACTCGAAGAAATTGTATATGTTACTGGCCATGCAAGTGGCATTATAACTTCCATTTTCTGTAATGCGCTATCGGACTCGATAGACTGGTTATTCGGGCTTCCTCCAACAGATCTCTCACAGGCAGGTCAAACTGCTTCACGATGTAGGAAACCCAATCTTGACTGTTCTTGGAATGTCACAAATTTGCACATCAGATAGGGGAGAAGGCTTATCGCATCCGCAATACATGACAAGAAGTATGGAGTCAAACAGGTTCCTTGTTTTACCAGATTCTTTAAATAAGCAAAGCACACTGTTTTCATCGAGCGTTTCAGCGCTGAAGACGGCTGTACTGACTAGACAGCAAACTTGTCCAAAGACTTCAAGCAACCTGATAGCTTTGAGTTTATGCGCTACATGAACTCAGTGGGGTAAAGAAACTTGAAGGGGCCCCCTGCACAGTTCATGGAGGGGCCCCCTCTTCGCACTCACTCGGGAGCTCTCTAGCCAGGATACTGTGCTGCGGGGCCCCTAGAGCTCGGGGACCTCGCAGGGGCAGTGGAGACCTTTGTTAGGCCACTGCATGAACTGCAAGGATTGCTTTGGAGCTGAAAGATATCCCTTAGAGAACGAGGAACGTAGCATATTTGAATTCTGAGACTCACATATTTTTCTGTACTCATTCAAGTAAATGTTGATAATAAGAGAAATTAAAATAGGGAAAAAATTGTCAGCTTCTTTTTTTTGTGGCCGTTGTTCTGTCAAACAGTAATGATGTCCTAGCTGCCATTTTCTGCCTAGAGCATGCTGCCAGACACTGATGTGTATGCTAGGAGCTTTCAGTGTAGGTTCTGCAAGGCTGAATCCACGCCAGAATTATTTAGATTCATCACATGTACATTTCTCTTATGCGATATCCTAACAATTTGACATGGATGAAACCCTCCCTGGCCTATATTGGACATTCCTGGTTTAGTTGAAGGATACAAAAATATCAAAATGCAAGAATATTGTCCAAAAAAGATTGAGGACAAAAATTTTGTTTTACTATACTTTGTATGCAAAGGACAAAATATCGACCACAAAAAACAGACGACCAAAATATCATCACAAAATAGTATACAATATACTAACCTTTTATTATGTTTGACGCAATATTTGTGCCTCACAATATTTTTGAAATTTTGCTTTGGGGGAGCACCGCCTGGTGCACGTTATTTAATAGGAGTCTCTCATGTACTTCTAACAATTAAATCTTTGATATGAAGCACTTCATCACTTATCTTTCATAATAACCGATGTAGCTCTTGGAAACAGTGCTCAATTTTCTATTTGGAGAAGTCACCAATAGAGTGACATCCTAGGCTGTGAAAGAGACCATTCCTACATACTTCTGTTTATTACTTTGACACTATAACATATCTCAAAACATGGCCCATCCACATGCACTTCTATAAAAGTGCCCCATAGTGACTAAAAGTGGCCATTCAGTGGATGATGTCACAACAGATATCATAAAGCAAGCAGGCGTCATCAAACAAACAATGTTCTACAATGCTTATTGCTGGTGACTGTTAGAGATGCAAGGCTGAACAAAGAAAACTGTTCATCTCTACACTGAACGGTACATTAACCTACTGAGGCCCTAAAACAACTACTCTGGGCAGCATCTCAATGACAGCTTTCTTCTGCTATGATTTTGCTTGACTTTTTATAATAATGACAGTGTGCTTTTAATGCAGGAGTGTAATGGCTGAAGGTGCAGTGGCCTACAAGCATCGATTTGGGATAGCATTATTTTTAACGGTCACTACTATAATAACTTGTTTTTACATAGCACTAATATAGAGTTTTTAATGTTTATAAACACTGCAAATAACAAGTATATTTTGAGCTATTGTTACACAATATTTTGTCCTTAGGGCAAGGTTTATGAAGCATAAAAAATCACTCCAATCCTAATAGTGTAGGTTGAATGGATTTCAGTTTGTTTATTTATCCAAAGTGTGGTGAATCCTATTTTGTTTTTATGGGGATACAGGAGTTAGCTTAGCCGTTAGCTTGCAGACTCGTGCCCCCGTCACCTAGTGAGTTTTACCCTACTTAGCCTGCTCTGTTTTAGCGCATTTATTTAATTAATTCTTTTAAGATGGCTGTCTTGTTTTGACTTAGGCCCATGTTTTGAATGCCCTTATCAGTGCCACTGCGCTAAGGCATCAAGATCAGGCGACAAATGCAAACAAACTGAAGGTGTCCACATTAGGTACTGGTAGGAATTGTTTATACTAATTACCGTCTCAAGCACGCCTTGTTATCTATTGTTTGGGAACTAACCCAAGTCAGGGGTCCAGGCAGATCTGTATATATAATCCTCACTTTATCAGATAGGCAGAGGGATTCCGATCAGATGCCATTGCTGCTATCGATGAGGCACGAGTCCAACTACGACAAAAGAAGAACTGGGGAATGTGGGGAAATGGGAGAAGGACAGGTGTGAAATGGGATGGTGAATATGAATATGAATGTATTGCAAATAATTGGGTAAATAGAGATCTGGAAGGTACACTCACATCACCTGATGCACAACATTTGTCTAGGTATTTAGAAGCAAATAGCTAAAATTTACAGAAAGTCAGAGAAAAACATGAGCGTGAAAGTAGTGGAAGGAAGAGCAGATCTGGAATTAGAAGAAGAGAAGTTATACTACCACCATTCAATTTAATGTGGGCAAGTTATCGATGTTGGAAGCATGAGGTACTGAGTTCACTTTGCAAGGTGTCAGACTGCTTATCTGTAGATCAGACAAACATCAGCAGTGAGTGTATAGCACTCTGTATATGTATTCTCAAAGAATTGTGCTAGCTGAACATTCTGTGTAAAGATTCAATATTACTGCATATGATGTAACTAAGTGCAATGGAATGTTATTCTTTGAATATTGACTGTTGGATCAATCCTGGGATTTAGACTGTTGGAGGGGCTCCTGTGCGAGGTCCCTTGCTCCTGTGAAGCTAATCTGAGAATAAACTTACCTTACAGGCCAACTGACTCCTGGTGAGTTACTACAAATTTGGGCGGACAACCCAGCTACACAGATAGACCTGTGTGTGCAACTCTTTGCTGGCTTTCACTCTGTAGTTTTCAGCTTTCTAGGAGTGGAGCCCATGGGTGTGGGCTTTGTTTCTTTGCATCATGCTCCTTGCGGCTGTGTCTGAGAGTGTCGGCGAAACTGTTTTGTGTTCCTGTTTTCGGCTGTGCTACAGTCTGTTCTGCACTGCTGCTGTCAGTTAGCAGTCCAGTGGTTTTAATTGCCATATTGGGTGGGCAGCAGTAGTATATATTCAATTATATGTTTCCAGCTTTGACATTCAGCACCATCTTGGAAAGTTTTCTTCCACATGTCGTCTGCTGCACCTTAAATCATTCCTGATGCCTCCCACGCAACATAGCCACCAAAAGATAAATGAGCTAGCTAGGTGACAAATCTGTTGAAGCAGTTAATGCGATTGGTGTTGGAAAATCTTGTTAGAAATGTATACGCAATAGAAATGCTGGATCATGTAAACCTGTCAAAGGATAGAACTTCAGTCCAGGAAACGGTAACACATGTTTCAGTTGTGGTAATGTTCCACATTCCAAATGGGACAGATGTCCTGCTGGCAACGTAACATGTAGTTATTTTAAAAAGTTTGGTCATTTTGCTAAAGCATGTTTAAAAATTAAAATGTAGAACAAAAAATTTGTGGCATGTGTGGTTGAGTCGGATGATGAATCCAAAAATAAATAATATCTGCTATTGGGCATGATCAGGTTTGTTCCCAAGAGTGTGATGACACCATCAAAAATAACAAGTCTATTTTGGGCGATCCTTCTAGGTGTGGGGATCCCATTTCTGAAACTGGTGTCAGGGATAAGGCTTTGAAACTTTTGGTGGATTCTGGTGCTAAAATCACCATGATTATGCATTGTATATTTACAGAGACATGGGGAGATAGAGCTCTGTTACCTCCTGACCGCTCCCCTCTTTCATATGAAGGGGATAGACTTGAGCTACTGGGATATATTGAAGAAGTATTGGAGTTGAAAGGGAGGAAGATTAAGGGTAAAATGTACGTGGCTGTGAAGGGCCTTACCATTCTTGGATGGATCCATCAAGGGTTGTTTGGAATGATATTGAGGCCTTGGGCCAAAGAACAAATTCTTGTAGTTGACTTAGATGATGTGGGTCAAGATTAAAAAAATAAATTTCCCCCTGTGTTTAGTGATAACGTATGCAAAATCCAAGGATTAAAACATAGGATCAAAGTAAAGGAAGATGGTTGTTCTTGTTAAACATAAACTGAGAGTTGTATCTTTTAGTGTGAGGGGAGCGAGAACTTAAAAGCTTGTGTGAGAGGGATATCATTGCATCTGCGGAATCCTCTCTGTGGCTCTCTCCCTTAGTGGTAGCACACAAGAGATGTGGACAGTTATGGGGGGTAGTGAACCTTAGATCCTTAAATAAGGAAATATGGGTTGACTCACACCCCCTACCCAAGGTTAATTATTTATTTGCATGCACTAAGGGAGCTAAAATGATCTCTGAACTTGATATAGCCTCTGCCTACCATCAGGTAGAACTTCATCTTGATTCAAAACACTTGACTGCTTTTATTTCAGCTATAGAGACTTTTCAATAATGTTGCATGCTGTTTCATCTGCCCTCTGTGTCTTCAGTGTTTCAAAGAGTGATGTATTACTTCTTCAAGTAGGTGGGAGGTGTTCTTGAGTTACAAGATGATGTATTATTATTTGCTGAAGATGCTGGATCTAATAATATAGTTCTTCAAAGAGTTTTTGGATTTTTTTTTTAAATGCATGGAGTTGTCCTAAATACAGAGAAATGTAAATGTATGTGAGGTGAAGTAAAATATTTGGGACACATTCTTTCAGAGGAAGTATTTAAACCTAGACCTAGCTTGTTGCAAGCTGTTGTTAGCGCTCCACCACCTCCTGACAAAACTGGAGTCAAATCCTTTTTGGGTTTGTGTGAATATTACTCTTGTTTCATCCCCGATTTTGCAACCAGAGTTCTCCCCATCAGCAATTTGCTAAAAAAGGTATTACATTTATATGGTGTGATAAATGTGCCTTAGCATTTGAACAAACTAAGGCCCTCATCACAACCCTGGCGGTCGGTGTAAAAGCGGCAGTAATACCGCCAACAAGCCAGATTTTTTTTTTTTTTAATTATGACCATGGCTGTTACCGCCACTTTTACACATCGACTGCCAGGGTGGGAAAGACCGCTGGGCTGGAGACTTCGGTCTCCAGCCCGGCGGCCGTCACTAGACCGCCTGCGGTATCAGGAACCTGCATACTGCCATGGATTTCGTGGGGGTTTTGTACTGCCACGAAATCCATGGCGGTAAGCACTATCAATGCCAGGGAATTCATTCCCTGGCACTGATTGGGGTCTCCCCCTTCCCCCTCCCCCTCCACCAACACCCACGACTCCCCTACCACCCCCCAAAGGTGTTAGGAACCCCTCCCCACTCCCACCCCTCCACAGTAACACCCACACACACCTCCCACACCCCCCTACATGCACGCTCACACCAGTCATACACGCACACATACATGCACATATGTACACAGACATATACGTCACATTTCCCATACACACAATACACCCCCGCATGCATACACGCACTCACACAACCCCACTACACACTCACATGCACGCCCCCATGCATGCACACAACACACAAAACCCCCTCCCCTGACGGGCGATCACCTTACCTGTTCCGGTGATCCTCCGGGAGGGAACGGGATCCATGGGGGCTGCTCCGCTGCCAGCACCCCGTCACCAGAACACAGCCACGCCGAATCCTGGGAAGTGATTCGGTGGGAGATGTTCTGATGACGTGGCGGTGGAGGTGGAGCAGCCTCCACATGACCGCCGACTGCCAGTATGGCTGCTGGTGGCTCTCCATCCAAAAAAGGGCAGAGGGCTGCCAGCAGTCGTGATACGGATGGCGGAAGACCACCACCACTGGCGGTCTTCGGCCCGGAGTAACCTCGGCAGTCTGGAAAAAAGACCGCTGAGGTTAAAATCAGGGCCTAAGTCTTTGTTGAGTCCAAGCAAGGCTCTAAACCCTTTGATCCATGTCTTCCATGTTGTATCACTGTTGCTGCCAGCCAGTATGGGTTGGGGATGATACTTACACAGGAAAATGGGGAGTGTGAGAACACCATAGCTTCAGCATCCAGAGTGTTGAGGGAAGCTGAACGATAATACTCTGTGATGAAAAATAACTTCTGGCATGTTTGCGGGCCATGGAGAAATTCTGTCCTATGTGTGGGTAAGGCATTTTGTGCTACAAGCAGATCATAAGCCTATAGTTACCATTTTAGGAGGCTGGGCAAACAAATACTGTACACCATGGATTTTAAGGATGGTTACCAAACCTTTTCAGTATAAATTCAATGTAGTTCATATTTCAGGTGGTAAGAATGGTAAAGCTGACTTCCTTTCTCATTTTCCATACAAAAGATGATGAAGACTATGATGTGAAGGTTTCAGACCTAATTGGTGCAGACTTTGAAGATTGTTCAGTGGCATCTTTGGAAATACCAGGGTTGAGAATTTGCTCTGAAGAGGAGTGGAAGGCGGATATAAAGGGTGATCAGGTTTTGCAACAAGTGATTGAACTAGTTAAAGGAGATTTGCCCAGAGAAAATGTTGTATCTCCTTTTGTTACAACTGCCCTGTGAGGTTGGAAGTGAAATTTCAGTAGAAGAGGGTATGCTTTTACATCATTTAAGTTGATTCCACCACATCTAGTAAGCAATAGTATAATCTGAAAAGCTAACGAGGGACATCTGGAATCCTCCCTCAATAAATATCACATTTGTGATTCTTTTTGGTGGCCAAAAATGGATGCTGAAATTGATGAACAGGTTGAAAATTGTTGTCTCTGCACGACATCTGACAAAAGTCTTGAAGTGGCAGCACCACTCTTGTTACCTATTCAGTGTCCTGTTGTGCCATGGATCAAGCTAGGTATTGATATCATGGGTCCTTATGATTCACTACAAGGAGGAACCAAATATATTAGTGTACTAATGGACTATCCATCAAAATGGCAAGAAACTTAAAATGGTCAGGGAACCAAGTGCTAATGCTATTGTAGAATTTCTCAGAGAAATCATTATGAGGAAGGGGTTCCCTGAACTTCTTTTCTCGGATAATGGTACACAATTGTTGAATAATGAACTGCAAGTGCTCCTTGGATCTTGTGGGATCAAGCATTTAAGAAGTTCATTGTACCACCCACAGACCAATGGGCTTGTGGAGAGGATGAACTGTGGGGTAAGTGAATGTATCAAATGGGAAAAAAGTGGTAAACATGATGTAGAAAAGTCTGCTGCATGCTATGGTTCTATGGAACAACAACGCACTGAGACACTAAAGTGTCCCCTTTTCAGTTATTGATGTGGAAGAAAGGCTAATATTAGTTTCAGACCTGCGTGGTTGGCAGAATTACTCAAGTCTGAGTCTGTTGTGCAAAGACTGATGTCTTTGGTAAAGGAGAATATGACCCAAACCCTGGAGAAAGACAAAATCTGGTATGATGAGAGAACAAATGTCAATTATTTGGTCACTCTGAAAATTGGAGACACGGGGCCATACTTTTGTGGCTCCTTCATGATGCAAAATGCTAGTAGCTATGTACAAACTCATGCAAGAGGCGATTTGTGCTGCCTTACGTGGCTTTGTACAAAAAAATTTAATGCAATGCAGTGGCTTGTGTTGCATTGCATTACATTTCATTCTGGGAGTTGTTCCACAGTTGCAACATGGACATTTCCATGCGTCCACCCATGGATTTCACACAATCCCAGATTTACAAATGTTTGTAAATATGAGATTGCGTGAAATCACTACACCTCCCAAAGGATGGCATAAAGAGAAGAAAAATATTTTATACTCCTTGTCATTTCCTCTTTCTATGTGTGCTGCAATTTGCAGAACACATAGAGAAAGGACGGTGCCCCAAGGGATTGTTGTTTTGGAGGAAGGTATGCCTTCCTGTACTCAAAAAACTCTCCTTGAAATGCAGGCACCCCTGCACCATGATGCAAGGGTGTCTGCATTGGGCCTGAAGTATGCAAGGGTGTCTGCATTGGGCCTGAAGTATCTTTGTCATTTTGGAGCATTTCTGTCCTGTCCCTTTCGCGCAATGCCGTGCAGAAACTTTGCTTCTTGCCCTGCATTGCGTGAAATTTTAGTGAATATGCCCCATGGTTTGTATAACATCTTCTGTTCATGTGAAAAAGGGGAGAAGCAACTTTGGTGAACCGTTTATAGTAGAAAAGATCTGTGGTAATGCTGTGTAAGTAAATGTGGACATTGGTGGAATTCAGCAAAAGTTGTCAAAGTAAGGATCCCATGTAACGACCTTTTGAACTTTAAAGATCACAAGTTTATCAAACGGCCAAATAAGATTCTTGATAGCCCTGAGAAGCCTCAATGTGAGATGAGAAGAAATTCAAGAGCCATATGTACCCCTAGTAGGTTTTATAGCTAATGTGCATATCCTATACATATTTTTTTTGCTAGCGTTGTTTTTGTTTGTTGCTTGTGGTTGTCATATGTAGGTGTATATGTTTGTGTTCTTTAATGTTGAACTTATTTTTGTTGTGCTTTTATTGCAGGAAGAAGGGAAGATGTATAGTACTCTGTATTTATCTTGTCATGGGATTGTACTAGGTGAACATTCTGTGTATGACGTAACCAAATGGAATGTTGTTCTTTTAATACAGACAGTTGGATCAAACTTTGTATTTAGACTTTTGGAGGAGCTCCTATGCGAGGTCCTCTATTACCATGTCGCTATTCTGAGATTAAACCTATCTTACTTTCTCACTGTCTCCTAGGGAGTTAATACATGGTTTTACTGGCCACAGATGAAACAAACCCATTGAAGGCAGCCATATGTTCGGTAGTGGCCCCATACAGAAGTTTTCAGAAGGATACGTGGCCAAAAACTTGGGGACTGTGTCTTCCCCTGGTGAGTATATGGAAGAACCAAAGATTCCTGGTGTATAAAGATCTTTCACTGGCCCCTTTAAGGAAAGACTGCCTTTTCCATCTCCATGCCATGAAAAGTATCTTTCCACTGCAAAGCTACCTGCATTGAGTTATGGGTGCTCTAAAATGTCTCATATTAAGGAATCATTCTGTTTGTTTGAAAGAAGACCTTATGCTAGGAATGCAGACGATAGCCGCAAACCTGAAGTGACCATACCTTTTTGCTTCCCTCCACCTGCTCCGCCATTCTTCACAACAACTACTGTCTTTAAAAAAAATATATATTTTAGTTATTACATTTTTGGGGGGAAAGAACAAAGCAGCAAATTACTGCAGACACCCTGCCTTAAAAAAGCACTTTCACATTGCTCTTCTTTTTTTTTATTTAGACTTACTGATTCATTTTATAGGGTTCCATGCAGAATCAGGAATGCATGCACACACTTCATCACGCACAAGGGGACCCACAAAATGACGTAGCCCTTCAGCTGCTTCATTCTGCCTTTTTATGTTGGCTTTTTTACTTCTTTTTTTGTCCATGACTCACAGCATCTTGCCAATACTGTATAGTATTACCAAAGAGCATTTTCAAAGCCAATAAGTCCCAAAGGCAAGATTGATTGCTTTGCCAATGATTGATTTCTGCTTCTTCTGGACCCCTCCTTCCACAGCAGGGTTTATGACATCTATGCGTTTTAGATTCAGCATAGCAGCGTGCAAGCACTGCTTTTCCGATGTGTTGGTATCTATGTGTGCTTTTAACCAAGCCCACCTCACGCCAATCACTTTCACTCATTTGTAGGTTTGCCTTTCAAAAATCCTTTGTTATCATTGGTAAATGGTTTACATTTGTCCCTCCTTGCAGCGGTTTTCTTACCGACTTGGGGACCGACCCTGTTACAAGGATAATTGCATGTTTGCCGATATGTTTGACTGCAAAAAAACTTAATTTTCCTTATGTGTGTCTCCTTCGCGCTCACACTCATGAGGGTAGTGGCGCTTCGAATTGGCTCACTTATGTAAACTGTTTTACTTCCTTTTTCCTTTTGTGTGTCTCCTTCGCGCTCACGGCAGCCATAGCGCTTTGAATTGGCTCACTTATGCAAACTGTTTTACTTTTAATTTTTCCTTTTGTGTGACTTCTTTGCACCCACGTTCATGGTGGTCGTGGCGCTTTGAATCGTCTCACTTATGTCAACTGTTTTACTTTTCTTTTTTTTTCTTTGTTGGTTCCAAAAGATGGTGTATAATCCAAATGCTGAACAATCATAAAAGTCTGGAAAGAAGTCTGTAAAAGGACAGGTTGAGAAAAAAATTATGTTTCTTTGATAATCTCTACACCTTATTAAATTTCTGGTTTCATTAGTCGAATTTCTAAACCTTAAATTATGTTCTCCCAAAATGAAAGCAAAGCTAACAAATGACGGACACTGACCAGTAAGATATATTTATATATTGCTTTTGGCAGAATGGCAGTTGGAAGGATACAATGAACAAGATAAAGATGCTGTAAAGCTCCATTTAATTAAAATGAAGGTAGATTGAGTTGCGCGCTTTGATGTTTGATGCTTTCTTTTAGGGGTTAGCCGTTGGTGAAATATGAACAATATGAAGGGAAGCATCCAGCCCAGCATCAGCACAGCACCACATCCTCATCAGTGCACCACTACCAGTGCAGCACCAACTCAGCACCAGAGCAGCACCAGTGCAGCACTACCTCAGCACCACCTCAACATCAGCACAGCACCATCTCGGCATCAGCACAGCACCCCCTACTCATCAGTGCACCACTACCAGCGCAGCACCAACTCAGCATCAGAGCAGCACCAGTGCAGCACTACCTCAACACCACCTCAACATCAGCACAGCACCGTCTCGGCATCAGCACAGCATCCCCTCCTCATCAGTGCACCACTACCAGCGCAGCACCAACTCAGCATCAGAGCAGCACCAGTGCAGCACTACCTCAACACCACCTCAACATCAGCACAGCACCGTCTCGGCATCAGCACAGCATCCCCTCCTCATCAGTGCACCACTACCAGCGCAGCACCAACTCAGCATCAGAGCAGCATCAGTGCAGCACTACCTCAACACCACCTCAACATCAGCACAGCACCGTCTCGGCATCAGCACAGCATCCCCTCCTCATCAGTGCACCACTACCAGCGCAGCACCAACTCAGCATCAGAGCAGCATCAGTGCAGCACTACCTCAACACCACCTCAACATCAGCACAGCACCGTCTCGGCATCAGCACAGCATCCCCTCCTCATCAGTGCACCACTACCAGCGCAGCACCAACTCAGCATCAGAGCAGCACCAGTGCAGCACTACCTCAACACCACCTCAACATCAGCACAGCACCATCTCGGCATCAGCACAGCATCCCCTCCTCATCAGTGCACCACTACCAGTGCAGCACCAACTCAGCATCAGAGCAGCACCAGTGCAGCACTACCTCAGCACCACCTCAGTATCAGCACAGCACCATCTCGGCATCAGCACAGCACCACCACCAGCGCAGAGCCACCTTAGCACCAGTGCAGCCCCACATCAGCAGCAATTCAGCACCAACACAGCACCACTTCAGTTAGCACCAACTCAGCATTCACTCAGCACTCCCTGAGCACCAGTGCAGCACCACCATTTCAGCATCACTCAGCACAACAGCATCACTCAGCACCACCTCAGCATCTCTCAGCACCACCTTAGTATCACTCAGCACCACCTCAGTATCACTCAGCATCACTCAGCACCACCTTAGTATCATTCAGCAGCACCTCAGTATCACTCGGCATCACTTGAGCATCACCTCAGCACTAGCACACCACCACCTCAGATCACTCAGCACTACCTCAGTCTGCCCTCGGAATCTCGCATATGTTGATTTCCCCCATAGTGTCCCTCTGCTGCTCATGTTGTAATTCAGGTACTATTTCCAAACCTCCACACTTCCGCTGTTTATGCCTCTCCCCCACATAGAAGAAAAAAAACTATAACAAACAAACATTAGTACAGGCGGGAACAAGTTGCAAGGACAAAAAAACTAGAAGACATTTTTTATGTTGATTCTTTTTTAATAGGGTCGGTCATTTGTACATAATGTCTTCTTTGTTATATGTAAAGTAACAAAAATGCTTATAGCACTTTTATTATAACTTTTCAACATGCTGCACAGCAGCCACAATGCTCTGTGGCATAGTTTGAAGACATTGACAAAGCCAATAGCTCAGGCTAAACACATATAAGGTCCCAAAGGCGAGACCTATTGGCTATGCCAATGCTTTGACAAAACATGTTTGTTCATAACTCAGCCTGTGGTGGTCCTAGGACAATGGGACCACCACCAAACCCTTCAGCATGATGTGCTATTTCTGTGTATATCATCTCTGGGTCCGACTCCAAAATAATAACCCCTACCACCATTCATTATCTTTTTAAGCGCTCCCATGGCTGGAACTTTTGCTTTATAGCTGGGAGAAGTTATGTTTTATGGGCCTTGTTTGTAATATTATTGCAATAGGCTTGCAAGCCTTAAAAATGTGTAGTGCAATATGCCCTATATGGCCAAATGTATGGTTACATTGCATTACATTCTCTGTTTTTTTCATAGGGTCATTCCCTTTAAGGGCTAACAATATGGTTACATTACCATTTTCTGATAAATGTTATTTTTCTTATTGTGTTTTGAACATTACAGTGCAATGGCAATTTTTTTTCTCCAATAAAGGTTTACATGATAAGTGTAATTGTTTTAATAATCTTCTTATTACAATTATGACCATTATGCAGGCCAACTTAACATCCTTATTACACTATATGTTTAGGTGACCCTTCTAGTTTATTTCTCCTCTGTGGCTGTCTTGTGTCTTTTTTGGGGCATTGTATTAGCCAGCCCAGCAACTCTGATGGTGGGGTGGTGATAGTGGTATTTTATCACAAATTAGTATGGCAGATTTAAATTAGGATGTTAAATAGCAACATTTTCATATTCTTGATGTAGATACAGGAAGAAGGCAAATTGAAGTGTTTTTAATTATATGCAGGGCCACTGGAATTATATGGCAGGAAAAAACTGAATTTTGAGGCAGGGTTGACCAATTTATGTGGCAAGAAAAGTCCAGTTACGAATTTACAAGGCCAATAGCTCTAACTCAAAAACACGCGAGACCTAAGATGTCTGAGCCAGCACGTGCGCTTCCTAGCATGTCTTGCCTTTCCCTGGAATTGTGCGAGGATGAATGAAGCAACTGAGGGCAGAAGAAGTCAAATCTGCTGAGAAGGTTTATCATTAGCAGCGGGGGTCTATAATCCAGGGTGTTGATCCTTTGGATTGCCAGTATCAGTCAGAGGTCAAACCCTGACTACCAAAAATAGGTCAGCTATACTGTTCCATACACTTGACAGGGATTGCTGCTTTCTGAGCATCTAGGCTGCTTTTCTGCTTTTTTGTATTTGTGTGCTTCAGGCAGCTAAATGAGTTCACTGTAATAGACGGATTACACAGAGCTCTTAAAGTGCAGCAAACGTGATCTGGTACTTTACAATCTAGAATGTTCTGTTAGTAATCGATTTGCTGCATTTGATTAATATTTGATTTGCCTCTGGCCAAAACAAAAACTCTGATAACCAAATGCCATATATTTTAGATTCACTGGCATAATTAATAAACTGCCTATTCATATGCCATTTAATGAAATGCTCCTGGGCAGTCTATACATTTGCTTGTCATGCATATCTAGTGGCACGATCAATCCTAATCAAATGTGCTGCTTAATGAAAATACGTCATATTTACACAATTGACCATCTGGCACATGAACGCTCTATGGATGACAACAAGTGTCAGGCAGCATTTCTTTTAACCATTGTTTTGATAGCTTTGCTCTCATTAATTGATGTTGCCTTCCTAGTAGAAACGTTTAATCCTTTTTCATAATGTACATAAAAGGGAGACACACTGGCCCCTCCCTCTGTAGCCCCTCATTAATGATTTTAACCCAAGAATTTATGGACCAGCATTAGTTGTGGGTGTTGGCCCTGTTCATTTTCAAGACAACAAAGTTCAAGCAGAAACGTACATTCTAAAAGTAATAAATGTTTCAACCTAACTTTGTCACCCCAAGAAAGGGATCGCTCCGAAATACTACACACAAGCAGGGAACTCATCTGTAATGTTATGTGATTCTGATTTCATGAAAGTAGCAAACTTCAGCACATAGTAAGGTAAAATTACACAAGAGAATTGCAAATCAGTCACTTTACCAGTCAGAAAATTAAACTGTCTCATTAATGTGCTTGCACGCCCCATGATGAAGCATGACATCATGACATAGATGAGGGCATTAAGTATTTATCAATGTGATCCCCATCTCATGTTATAGCCATCACTCTGCTCTTAGTTTTTTCTGATAGGAACAGTACCTCCCTTGTTGTATGTATTATAGTTGTCTGAGCCTGGTTACTGGACCTTATTGGCTCCTGGTCCCTCGTCTATTTTTTTATTTTGCATTTAGGATTAGCAGTCCGGCGTATCTCAGAGGCAATGTGTAAAGTATTTGTACAGACACCTTAACACACTGAAAACACTGCAAAAGGACTCTACATCATGTCTTCGGAGCCATCAAAAGGAAAGGCAATCAGGAAAGAAGCCACATCATCAGATGTTAGATCAATGACCGGATTGGCAGATGGATCCATACAGCAGTAGTGAGCAGCAGCCTCAGACGCAGGATCTCCTGCGAGGGCAGCACCATCCAAAGTGCCCAAAGGAGCCAGACAGTCGGTGATTTGTAAGTGGTCCCTCGAATCAGCCTTAGTCTCATGTAGCATGAATATGAATTTACCCTCATTGGGAACAATAGGAGATACTTGTCCACAGAAGGCACTGGTGAATCAGCAAGGCACACTGAAGGTAGATGTTCAAAGAGGCACCAGGTGCAGTAAAAGACTGGTTGAACACACCATAGCACTAATTGGAATGACAATTACCAATCATGCTCCAATTCTTCCAGCAACGGAGTACCAAAGAACTGTACAATGCAATCACGGCACAGCTGGGCTGGTAGTATTAGCTCCATCATTACGCTTAGCTGGGAAGGCACAACCACTGTGTATCAAGAACAACAGCAGCAGTATCCAGCCTATCAATGCCAAAGTCACAGGGAAGCCACCAAACACACTGGAAAAGAGTGAATGGATGGCTGAAGGAATGACTCCGAACACTGTCTGGAAGATGGGCACAAATCCAGACCCAACAGCCTTAAAGAAATGGACAATCCCCATAGTGCTCGAAGCGTTGAATATTCTGGACACCAGCTCTCCAAAATGCTTGGGGAAGTTGGTATTTAATGGGGATTTTAACTCTGCTGATGATCTCGCTATCTGGAGAGCATAACATCTCTCTAGCTGATGTCAACGCAACTTGGTTCTGGAGCAGTAGTGCCTTTAGTCTGCTCAGCTTGTCATAATTTACACTAGTAGTATCAATGTGAGGCCACGTTTCTGCTACTCTTATCTCTTGTATAGGGGGAATAAAACATGTCCACAACACGTTACGATCTTAGAGACCAAAATTGCATAGGCAATACCTGGTCACATACCGCAACAGCTTTGTTGATTGAGGATCACAAAACTTCCATTCGAAAGTATATGAAACGCTGGACGAACCAAACAAGTTTGCAACCCCCGCATTGCAAAGATCATGAAGGGACACTTGTTTGCAAATCATGGAATACCTAACAGTAGTCTCACATTTGCTTCCGCTAAGTAAGACCTCTGTTTCGCCCTTCAAAATTTATGTTCAGAGGGCAACTCCCACTCTTTATTATAGCTATCGCCTAGCCGCTCGTATCTGCCCATGGCAAGATGTTTTAAGCATTTTTAAAAATGAAAGGTGGAAATGGGCAGATTTATAATGCCATGTATGGCCATACTATTGGACTTTCTGCAACTGTGAAAGGCAACTTTTCTAACTTCTCTATGTGAAGCATGGTGAAACTCGCTTCCCTTTTAGCCATTGTCTGTTGTTCACTCGATAAATTAAAAGCAGCAAACAAGTCACTACTGTTAATGTACTTCCATGTAACACAGTAGTTTTTCAAAATCTGTAGTGTCCAACCTAACTGAATGATGGAACGTGATTGACAATGTCCATGGTATAAAAAGGACGTCATTCTGAATGATGTCAATCACAGATGACACTATGTTATTAAGGGAATAGATCCTGTTGGACAGAGTGTTCATGCCATTGTCAACAACAGCTAAAACCTTTTCCAAATTCTCTTTATCTATCTGCTTAGACGTACAGCAGCTTCCACTTGAGAAAGCTTGAAGATCTCATTGTATATTGCATAGATTAATCTTTTAGAACGTGGCTTTCTTGGACCTAACAGAAAGTCCTGCAAGTCTATGGTGGTCATTACAACCCTGGCGGACGGTGTTAAAGCGGCGGTAAGACCGCCAACAAGCCGGCAGTAAAAAATGTGGAATTACGACTGTGGTGGAAACCGCCAACAAAGACAGCCACTTTAACACTCCGACCGTCACGGCGGTACAAACAAACAGCGTGGCGGTCACCGCCAACAGACAGGCGGAGGACAATGTACCGCCCACAGTATTATGACAGGCCAATCCCCCACCTTTTCCGGGGCGGATTCACCGCGGATAAAAACACGGCAGAAACAGGAATTTCGAAGGGAAAACGCTCACCTCTACACACTCCACGAGGAAGGAGGACACCATGGACCCGGAACTCCAAATCCTACCTGCGATAGGCTTCCTGCTCCTGTACCAGGAGCACCAACGCCGGCGGCGAAGCCCACGGTGAGTACTGCACCTACGACACCGGGGATGGGGGAGGCAAAAAACAGGAACACACACACGCCACACCCCCACGCTCACCCACTACAACACACACACTAATACATATCTATACATTATAGTTACACCCCCCAAACCCCTGGAAGAATGCAAACACAAAAGGAAATGAGTGTAACCATTGTAATCTATTAAAATGTAGTACGCAAAAATAAACATATATACACTATTAACAAAATATACACCAAGAATAGTAGTCCAGGTATTGCACCATTCATAGTCCATGGACCACTGGGCCCAAAATGCATGGGCGAGGCCCACACTCGATACCAGATCAAAACAGAGAGAACACTGCAGGGGCATCAGATAGAAATACAACAGGCACCTCAGGGGGAAGGGAAGGGGGAGCACCTCAGCCGAATGAGTGCCCGACACCAGATCGACGAGGGGGCTCCATGCCCATTGATGTATCCTGGGGAGTGCAAAGCCACAGTCTCTCAAGTCTCTACAGTGGGTGGTTTGCCCACTGCATTATCCTGGGGAGTGCAAAGCCACAGTCTCTCAAGTCCCTCCAGTGGGTTGTTTGCCCACTGCATTATCCTGGGGAGTGCAAAGCCACAGTCTCTCAAGTCTCTACAGTGGGTGGTTTGCCCACTGCATTATCCTGGGGAGTGCAAAGCCACAGTCTCTCAAGTCTATACAGTGGGTGGTTTGCCCACTGCTGCATCCTGGGGAGTGCAAAGCCACAATCTCTCAAGTCTCTACAGTGGGTGGTTTGCCCACTGCCATATCCTGGGAGTGCAAAGCCACAGTCACTCAAGTCTCTACAGTGGGTGGTTTGCCCACTGCCATATCCTGGGGAGTGCAAAGCCACAGTCTCTCAAGTCTCTACAGTGGGTGGTTTGCCCACTGCATTATCCTGGGGAGTGCAAAGCCACAGTCTCTCAAGTCTATACAGTGGGGGGCTTGCCCACTGCATTATCCTGGGGAGTGCAAAGCAACAGTCTCTCAAGTGGATAACAGTCTCCACTGGTTCTGGAGGGGGACTGGTGCCCAGAGTGCTTCATCTTGTGAAGGACAGAGGTAGTGGATATGCATGTCTCCACTGGTTCTGAAGGGGGACTGGTGCCCAGAGTGCTTCATCCTGTGAAGGACAGAGGTAGTGGATGCATGTCTCCACTGGTTCTGGAGGGGGACTGGTGCCCAGAGTGCATCACTCACCCCGTGACGGTCACAGTTGCGTCAGTGCCCCTGCCGCTCATGGGCTAGTGGTGCTTGATTTGGCGGTGCCGTGTTCAGCGGTGCTTGCCCTGTTCAGCGGTGCTTGATTTGGCGGTGCCCTGATCAGCGGTGCTTGATTTGGCGGTGCCCTGTTCAGTGGTGCTTGCCCTGTTCAGTGGTGCTTGATTTGGCGGTACCCTGTTCAGCGGTGCTTGAGTTGGCGGTGCCCTGTTCAGCGGTGCTTGAGTTGGCAGTGCCCTGTTCAGCGGTGCTTGAGTTGGCGATGCCCTGCTCAGCGGTGCTTGAGTTGGCGGTGCCCTGCTCAGCGGTGCTTGCCCTGTTCACCGGTACCTGAGTTGGCGGTCTTTCATGGCCCAGCTGGGCTGGGGCTGGCGGTCCTTCATGGCACAGCTGGGCTGTGGCTGGCGGGGCCCTCCTGGGCAGCTGGGCTGTGGCTGGCGGGGCCCTCCTCGGCAGCTGGGCTGTGGCTGGCAGGGCCCTCCTGGGCAGCTGGGCTGGGGATGGCGGTGGCCTCCTGGGCAGCTGGGCTGGGGCTGGCGGTGGCCTCCTGGGCAGTGGGGATGGGGATGGCGGTGGCCTCCTGGGCAGCTGGGCTGGGGCTGGCGGTGGCCTCCTGGGCAGCTGGGCTGGGGCTGGCGGTGGCCTCCTGGGCAGCGGGGATGGGGCTGGCGGGCCCTCCTGGGCAGTGGTGATGATTGCAGTCTTCTCCGCCGTGCTGCTCTTCCCAGACTTGCCGGGTTTCTTGTGGCCCTTCCCCACCTTGGGAGGTGTCACAGCTGAGTCCACACTCCCACAGGCACCCCTGGGAGCGGCTTGGGTGGCTGGAGTCTTCCCCCTCTCCCGCCAGGCACTGGCCAACTTCTGGTGATTCACGGGGTGGACTGGCTGTGCTGTGGCTCTGTGCCACACTGGCTGTCCTGGTGGCCGGTGCACTCCACATACCTGTGACTACAAGCACAACTGGTCCCGGAGATGTTGTGGCTGAGGTGCTAGTTCGGGACCTATGAGATGGACGAGGGGGAGGTGTGGGAAAAAGGTCAAGGCTGTACAGGAAAAGTTTTTTGGACACACTGGGACAGGTAGCTGGAGGGGGTTTGGGAGTGGAGGAAGAGGTGGTTGTAGTAGGAAGTGTACATTTGGTGACTTTGGGTGCAGGTGCATGCACTGGAGGCTGTCGTGAGGTGGATGGCTGTTGGGTGGGTGTGTGCCTGCGTTTGTGTATCTTGGGAGGGGGCGTCACAGACACACTGGGAGAGGACACAGGGGACGTGGTAATGGTAGTGGGGGTGGTGACTGCACATGAGCGGGGTGTGCTGGTGGGTGTGCTGGTGAGGGACGTAGTGGCTGTAGAGGTAGTGCATGCAGGTGTGTGTGTAGACGAGACTGGGAGGGAGGAGGGAGACGAGGAGGAGGGGGAGACAGTGGAGGCAGTGAATGTTGGTGTGTCTGCATGTGTGTGATGCTTGCGTGAGTGCCTGTGGGATGTGTGGTGCTTATATTTGCCTGAGCTTCCCTGGTGTGGTGAGGTGTGTGCAGGCTGGTCTGATGGTGTGCTTGGAGTAGGCAGAGGTACAGGGGATTGGGTCTGGGTGGAGGAAGTTGGAGGGGGGAGGCTAGACACAGGGACAATGGCTGCCATCAGTGCTGAGGCCAGAGTTTGAAAGGCTCGGTGTGAGAAAGTAGCCTCTTTCTAGCCTCGTTACCCCCACTTTTGGCCTGTTGTGAGTGTATGTCAGGGTGTTTTCACTGTCTCACTGGGATCCTGCTAGCCAGGGCCCAGTGTTCCTAGTGAAAACCCTGTGTTTTCAGTATGTTTGTTATGTGTCACTGGGACCCTGCTAGTCAGGACCCCAGTGCTCATAAGTTTGTGGCCTATATGTATGTGTTCCCTGTGTGGTGCCTAACTGTCTCACTGAGGCTCTGCTAACCAGAACCTCAGTGGTTATGCTCTCTCATGTCTTTCAAATTGTCACTAACAGGCTAGTGACCAATTTTACCAATTTACATTGGCTTACTGGAACACCCTTATAATTCCCTAGTATATGGTACTGAGGTACCCAGGGTATTGGGGTTCCAGGAGATCCCTATGGGCTGCAGCATTTCTTTTGCCACCCATAGGGAGCTCTGACAATTCTTACACAGGCCTGCCACTGCAGCCTGAGTGAAATAACGTCCACGTTATTTCACAGCCATTTTACACTGCACTTAAGTAACTTATAAGTCACCTATATGTCTAACCTTTACCTGGTAAAGGTTAGGTGCAAAGTTACTTAGTGTGAGGGCACCCTGGCACTAGCCAAGGTGCCCCCACATTGTTCAGGACCAATTCCCCGGACTTTGTGAGTGCGGGGACACCATTACACGCGTGCACTACATATAGGTCACTACCTATACGTAGCTTCACAATGGTAACTCCGAATATGGCCATGTAACATGTCTATGATCATGGAATTGCCCCCTCTATGCCATCCTGGCATAGTTGGCACAATCCCATGATCCCAGTGGTCTGTAGCACAGACCCTGGTACTGCCAAACTGCCTTTCCTGGGGTTTCACTGCAGCTGCTGCTGCTGCCAACCCCCCAGACAGGTTTCTGCCCTCCTGGGGTCCAGCCAGGCTTGGCCCAGGATGGCAGAACAAAGGACTTCCTCTGAGAGAGGGTGTTACACCCTCTCCCTTTGGAAAATGGTGTGAAGGCAGGGGAGGAGTAGCCTCCCCCAGCCTCTGGAAATGCTTTCATGGGCACAGATGGTGCCCATTTCTGCATAAGCCAGTCTACACCGGTTCAGGGACCCCTTAGCCCTGCTCTGGCACGAAACTGGACAAAGGAAAGGGGAGTGACCACTCCCCTGACCTGCACCTCCCCTGGGAGGTGCCCAGAGCTCCTCCAGTGTGCTCCAGACCTCTGCCATCTCGGAAACAGAGGTGCTGCTGGCACACTGGACTGCTCTGAGTGGCCAGTGCCACCAGGTGACGTCAGAGACTCCTTCTGATAGGCTCCCTCAGGTGTTGCTAGCCTATCCTCTCTCCTAGGTAGCCAAACCCTCTTTTCTGGCTATTTAGGGTCTCTGTCTCTAGGGATTCCTTAGATAATGAATGCAAGAGCTCATCCGAGTTCCTCTGCATCTCTCTCTTCACCTTCTGCCAAGGAATCGACTGCTGACCGCGCTGGAAGCCTGCAAAACTGCAACAAAGTAGCAAAGACGACTACTGCAACTCTGTAACGCTGATCCTGCCGCCTTCTCGACTGTTTTCCTGGGGGTGCATGCTGTGGGGGTAGTCTGCCTCCTCTCTGCACTAGAAGCTCCGAAGAAATCTCCCGTGGGTCGACGGAATCGTCCCCCTGCAACCGCAGGCACCAAAGAACTGCATCACCGGTACCCTGGGTCTCCTCTCTGCACGACGAGCGAGGTCCCTTGAATCCAGCTACTCCGGCCTCCGTGCACTTCCGGCAGAAATCCTTTGTGCACAGTCCAGCCTGGGTCCACGGCACTCTAACCTGCATTGCACGACTTCCTAAGTTGTCCTCCGGCGACGTGGGACTCCTTTGTGCGACTTCGGGTGAGCATCGTTTCACGCATCTTCGTAGTGCCTGTTCTGGCACTTCTGCGGGTGCTGCCTGCTTCTGAGAGGGCTCCTTGTCTTGCTCGATGCCCCCTCTGTCCCCAGACGCGACTTCCTGGTCCCTCCTGGGCCACAGCAGCATCCAAAAACCCTAACCGCACGATTTGCAGCTAGCAAGGCTTGTTGGCAGTCTTTCAGCAGGAAAACACTTCTGCAAGACTCTCCACGGCGTGGGGGATCCATCCTCCAAAGGGGAAGTCTCTAGCCCTTGTCGTTCCTGCAGAAACCTCAGCTTCTACTGTCCAGTAGCAGCTTCTTTGCACCCACAGCTGGCATTTCCTGGGCATCTGCCCATCTCCGACTTGCTTGTGACTTTTGGACTTGGTCCCCTTGTTCCACAGATACCCTCGACTGGAAATCCATCGTTGTTGCATTGCTGGTTTGTGTCTTTCCTGCAGAATTCCCCTATCACGACTTCTATGTCCTTTGGGGAACTTTAGTGCACTTTGCACTCACTTTTCAGGGTCTTGGGGTGGGCTATTTTTCTAACCCTTACTATTTTCTAATAGTCCCAGCGACCCTCTACAAGGTCACATAGGTTTGGGGTCCATTCGTGGTTCGCATTCCACTTTTGGAGTATATGGTTTGTGTTGCCCCTATCCCTATGTGTCCCCATTGCATACAATTGTAACTATACATTGTTTGTACTGTTTTCTAATACTATTACTGCATATTTTGGTATTGTGTACATATATCTTGTGTATATTTGCTATCCTCATACTGAGGGTACACTCTGAGATACTTTGGCATATTGTCATAAAAATAAAGTACCTTTATTTTTAGTATATCTGTGTATTGTGTTTTCTTATGATATTGTGCAAGTGATACTAGTGGTACTGTAGGAGCTTCACTCGTCTCCTAGTTCAGCCTAAGCTGCTCCGCTAAGCTACCATTATCTATCAGCCTACGCTGCTAGACACCCTATACACTAATAAGGGATAACTGGGCCTGGTGCAAGGTGCAAGTACCCCTTGGTACTCACTACAAGCCAGTCCAGCCTCCTACACTCGGTGAAGGGCTGCCTGACCAGAATGAATGCCTTCCAGGAATGCATTTGTTTGTTGCCTTTCTACACCCTGGATGGCATTCAAAATGGTAGACTGCCCAACAGTGAGTGACCTGAGGAGGTCAATGGCCTCCTCACTGAGGGCATCAGGGGTGACTGGGGCAGGGCCTGGGGTGCCTGGTGCGAAGGTGATGCCCACCCTCCTGGGTGAGTGGGCACGGGGCGAAGGCTGAGGGGCAGCTGGGAGGGCGGTGCTGGTAGGGGGGTGGCGGCTGTACTTGTAGATGTGGGGGGCACAGATGTTGCCGCCACCACAAGGGAGCTCCCATCATAGGACGAGTCCGTGTCGCTGGTCTCAGCTCCTGTCCCCGCCATGAAGCTCCCGTCGCCCTCCGTCCCACTGGTGAATTCTGAGTCCGTAGTGTGGCCCTCCATGGCCATGTGGGATGCAGCTCCCTCGTGCTCCGGTGCCACTGCTCCTCCGCCTGATGATGCTAATGCGCACAAGAACAAGGAGACCACAAAAAGGGTGGGGGGGAATAGAAGAAAGACGTTGAGTGCATGGATTACCGCTACCGTTGGTGGACAAGACAGACACAGAAGCCCCGTGCACTAAGCCGCACTCTTGGGCTCTACAGTGCAATTCCTGGGAAATGGCCTACAAGGCTATGGACGACATCTGCACACATAGATCCACGCAGGGGCATGAATAGCTGTACTTGGCACTCTACAGAGGTGGGGTGGGGGGCCACAGGGCCATGCCTTACGGAGGGGCCTAGGCTACGGAACTCGCCCTGGCCTAGGGAAACCCACAGCCCTCCTCCCCCACCCAGACAACTCCACTGCGCGCAAAGTCAGCTGAATGAGAGTGTACTCACCCCCTTGTGTCTGCTGTGATGACCTCAAGCGCCCATCCAACTCCGGGTGGGCCACCGCCAGGATCCTGAACATCAGGGGGGCCATGGTTCGATGGGCACCCCTCCCACGTTGGGAGGCCATCCCCAGCTGAGCCTCCGCCATCTTCTTGCTCCAGCGGCGAATGTCTTCCCATCTTTTCCGGCAGTGGGTGCTCCGTCTGTGGTAGACCCCCTTGGTCCGGACGTCCTTGGCGATGGCACGCCAAATATCTTTCTTCTGGTGGGCGTTGACCTACATGAAATGTACAGGGGAAGAAGAGAAGTCATTACCAACTGCACCGTCAAAGGGAGTGGCCCCCATCCCTACCCTTGCCATGTGGCACATGCACCCACCGTCTTTCATGCATGCAGAACTCTGTCCGCTTTCTTCCTACATCCAGCCCTCTCCACACAGGCATAGCCCATGCAACATGCTCCCTGTGTACTTACCTGTTTGTCTGGAGGACCGTAGAGAAGCGTGTACTGGGGGAGGACCCCATTGACGAGCTTCTCCAACTCCTCCGATGTGAAGGCAGGGGCCCTTTCCCCAGATGCACAAGCCATTGTCTCTTCCAGACCGAGGTCACAGCAGCACTTGCAGTGTAGGTCCTCTCCTGTCGAAGATCAGGTATCGAGTGATTAAACAGATAGAAAATGGCGGTCACGTTCGCGGCGGTGCGTACCATCATCACGGACGTACATCGTCATTGGCTCCTGGGACCCATAGGGTCCAATGTTAACCAATGCAGTATTGCGCTGCGGTCTCCGACCGATTACTGCGACGGTGTACAACGCCAGTGCAGTTACCTCACATCCCATTGTCCCACTTTAGAGGTCAGGCAGCCGCCATTTCAGGGGCCCAGATGGCCTAATTTCCAAATGCGTCACACATACCTAGGCCTAGTCTCAACACACATACAGGCCACATTTTGTGTATGATTGGTGTTCTGTGTAAACTGTGGGTACTTACCTCTGAGTTGTTTGACTCTGTGGTCACTGTTGTCCTTCATAGGCACCGTCTGCTGGGACATGTGAGCAATTGGCGGAATCCTCCAGTGTACTGACCGCTGGTGGACCTGTCGACAATGGAGGAAAGAAATGTGATAATCACCTACAGGTTTGACCGTGCCACAATCCAGTAACTGTGTACCCAGTTGGAGCCAGACTGATGTCAGCAATCCGCCATTCCACAGGAATCCCCCCTCAAGTGCAGGTGCTATCAGTGCTCCATTTCCTTGCAAGTGGGTCTTTTCAAACAACTGTGGCCATGGCATCAGGGTTGTCCCAGCCTATGTTTTCCAACGTATTGTCCAGAGTGTTGTCTGCCCTGCTGAAACACATGCGGAGCTACATCGTTTTCCCTCAGGTGGAGGATTTGCCTACAGTGAAAGGTGACTTCTATGCCCTTGGACATATCCCCAACATCATAGGTGCCATTGATGGGACCCATGTGGCTTTTGTCCCCCCACACAGGAGTGAACAGGTGTACAGAAACCGGAAGAGTTATCATTCCATGAATGTACAGATGGTATGTTTGGCCGACCAGTACATCTCCCATGTGAATGCCATGTTCCCTGGCTCAGTGCATGACGCCTACATCCTGCGGAATAGCAGCATCCCTTATGTGATGGGTCAACTCCAGAGGCAATGTGTGTGGCTATTAGGTGAGCCCCTGGAAGCAAGACAGTGGGAATGGTTGTCTGGGGTTATCCCTACAGGTTAGCGTGTGTCTAACAGTTGTCCCTCGCCATTTGCAGGTGACTCTGGATACCCCAACCTGCCATGGCTACTGACCCCAGTGAGGAATCCCAGGACCAGGGCAGAGGAATGCTACAATGAGGCCTATGGGCGAACTAGGAGGGTGATCAAGCGGACCTTCGGCCTCCTGAAGGCCAGGTTCAGGTGCCTGCATATGACAGGTGGATCCCTATTCTACTCACCAAAGAAGGTGTGCCAGGTCATCGTGGCCTGCTGTATGCTTCACAACTTGGCTTTGCGACAACAGGTGCCTTTTCTGCAGGAGGATGGTCCAGATGGCAGTGTTGGGGCAGCTGTGGAGCCTGTGGACAGTGATGAGGATGAAGCAGAGGAAGAAGACATGCAGAACAGGGACTCAGTGATCCAGCAATATTTCCAGTGAAACACAGGTGAGAATACATTCCTGCCTACTACATGTACTTTTACACTACTACCTCTATCCTGTCTTTCGTTTTCACCCAGTGTATGGTCACTGAGTTGTCACTTTCCCTTACGATTTCACAGATGTGGGTCCCAACTTGTGTCATCTGCTTACATTCCTCATGGACTAGAGCTGTGTGACATAGGTATGTTGACATTACTATTTCAAGAACATTTTGTCACTGTAATTGCAAATACACTATTTCAAAATCGCAGACAGACTCCAGATATTTTTGTGCTTTAAGTGTGTTTATTTAAATGCAAAATATTGGAGGGGGAAGTTAAAAGGTGAGGGGTGATGGCGGAGGAGTGTCCATGGCAGAGTCCAGTCTATTAGTCTCACAGGTGCATCGCCCATATGGGCATAGGAAGTGGAGCTTGGGCAGTTTAATTATGGACAGGGTGACAAAGTGGGACAGTGGGATGACAATCAGGGTGGTCTCATTTCTTGGCGGGGGTCTTGGCATCGTGCTCTGTCTTGTTCCTGGATCTCAGGGACCGCTTGCGGGGTGGTTCTCCCTCTGCAGGGGGTGGGGTGCTGGTGTTGTGGTCCCGTGGCGGGGCGTCCTGTCCACTAGCGCCGGCGGAGGTGTTGGGAAGTTCATAGTCCATGCTAGTGTCAGGGGCCCCTTGGAGTGCCACAGTGTCCCTCCTGGTGTTGAGTACTTCCTTCAGCACCCGTATGAGGGTGCCCAGGGTGGAGCTGATGGTTCTGAGTTCCTCCCTGAAGCCCATATACTGTTCCTCCTGCATGCGCTGGGTCTCCTGAAACTTGGCCAGTACCGTTGCCATTGTCTCCTGGGAGTGGTGGTATGCTCCCATGATGGAGGAGAGGGCCTCGTGGAGAGTGGGTTCCCTTGGCCTGTACGCCCCCTGTCGTACGGCAGCCCTCCCAGTTCCCCTGTGTTCCTGGGCCTCCGTCCCCTGGACCGTGTGCCCACTGCCACTGCCCCCAGGTCCCTGTTGTTGTTGGGGTGGTGGGTTATCCTGGGTTCCCTGTAGTGGTGGACACACAGCTGATTGACGTGTACTGGGGACGGAGGCATGGGCCCGCTGGGTGGGTGCTGTGCTGGTGTTTCCAGAGGGGGGAAGGTCTGTGGTGGCCTGTGCCTGTGTGAGGGGAACCGACTGTCCCGAGGCCCACGATAGTCCGGGCTGGTCATCTAGATCCAGTTGGACAGAGGTGCTGTCATCACTGTGGGACTCTTCTGTGGGTGGAGTGGACATGTCTGGACCCTCCTGTCTGGTGACATTGGGTAGTGGTCCTGCAAGGGTGTAAAGACATGATTATTGCATCTGTGTGTGTCATGGTGTGCAATGGGTGGGTGACCGTGTACCCCAGTGCTGGCATTACTGTGTGTAAGCTTGTGTGATGATGGTTTAGGGGGGTGTATGGGTATGTGCAGTGGGCATGCTTTAGTGATGGGTGTCCATGCTTTGCTGTTGCATGCAGGGCTTGGTGTTGGGATGTGTGGTTTGTGATATTGGTACATTTGTGAGGAGTTGGAGCGATAGGGGTGAGGGCGAGGGTGGGGGTATGTGATAGCATGCAGGTAGGGTGGGGGATGTAATAATTAAGATTTGACTTACCAGAGTCCATTTCTCCACCAACTCCTCGAGGCCCTCAGGATGCAGAATCGCCAAGACCTGCTCCTCCCATGTTGTTAGTTGTGGGTGAGGAGGTGTGGGTCCGCCGCCAGTCCGCTGAACCGCCTGGTGGTGTCTTGAGACCACGGAACGCACCTTCCCCTGTAGGTCGTTCCACCTTTTCCTGATGTCCTCCCGATTTGGGATGATGTCCTCCACTGCATTGACCCTGTCGACTATTCTTCACCATAGCTCCATCTTCCTTGCAATTGAGGTGTGCTGCACCTGTGGTCCAAATAGCTGTGCTCTACCCGATTTCCTCCACCATGACCCTGAGCTCCTCCTCCGAGAACCTGGGCTGTCTTTGCTGCGCCATGGGGTGGTGTAGGTGATGTGTGGGGTGGTGTGTGTGGTGATAAGTGTAGTGATATGTAGTGGTGTGTTGTGTGAGGTGTGAGGAAGTTGTGTGGTTGATGGTGTTGTGTGCCTGTGGATGCTAGGTTGTTGATAGTGGTGTCTCTCTCTGGCCTTCGTTCGTGATTTTTGGTCGTAGGGGTTTGTGGGTGATGTGGGTGTGTGTTTTATATTGTATTGGGTGTGTGGGAGTGGTGTGTGTATGTGTATCAGGTGTGTGCATTTCAAATTGTCCAATGTGGCTGTGTTTTGTAAGAGTGTGTGTATTTTGAGCACGGCGGTGTGTACTGCCAATGGAATACCGCGGTTGAAAGACCGCCGCGTGGACTCGTGTGTCATGACAGTGTGGGCACATTTCTGTTGGCGTGACGGTGGAGGTTTTGCTTTCTACAGTTTATCACTGACCTTCGGTGTGGCGGACTTGTGTGGGTGTCTGAATTTTGACAGATTCCGAGCAGTGGATCATAATGACCGTGGTGGAATTCCACGGCCGCGGCGGTGTGTTGGAGGTCTTCTGCACGTGGTAAGCAGCTTTTACCGCCAATGTTGTAATGACCCCCTATATCTTCAGAAAGAGTATTAAGATGTTCCTTAACAGCCGCTAAGGTGTTAGCCTGTAATCACTGTTGGCACAGCTTACCCACACTGTATGTAGTAACTATACCCGAGTGTTGACCCAAGACAAAGCGAGAGTCAGGGGGCTAATCTTGAAACCCCCTGAGGAATTCACAAAACAAGTCTGACACCCATTTGTGTCTATTGGCCATAATAATCACCCGCCATGACTGGAAAGTGAAGAATTATAGGTACCAGCCTGAACCTTTGTATCTAATTCTTCCTCTGTGATATTCAGGAAGGAATGCCCATTAGGTGACATTTGCTGGTATGGGGATACTGGGCACATTCATGTCTTCATTTTTGCTAACCCTAGACAGGAAGTCTTTTGAATTGTGTCATTTAAAAAGATAATTTGCACAGATGTAAGGCACGCTCTAAATAAAGCTTCCCTACCCTGAATCTGCCAATCTTGTATTCCCCCATACATTCTTTATATCAATAGCGCTCTTCCAGTATTCGTGAACTTCAACTGCAAGTCGGTAAACAAAGGAATCTGAATAAATCAATTTTGTGTTTGTTAGCAAAATGTTCCTAATTTTAGAAGGTGGTAATTTGAAATAGTATGATTCTGTGTTCTTAACGTCATTCCCAGAAAATATGTGAATTTATGTAAATAATGTTTTGGGCTCCCCACAGGTGGAAATGAACAATGTTCCTACTGTGTGTAATTGAATACTGATCAGTGTCTAGTTGCACAGTGCAGTTAGTAATGTCCCCAGTTATTATAACAGAAACCTCCCCCATAATTCTGTGTTAGTGTACACATCATCACTTTCCAATACAGTGTAGTCCTTCAATCCAGCTAACATGGAATCATCTGTTTCAACATCCCAGTCACCAGACACAACACCAGATGTAATTACATCAGTCATTAAAGTTTTGAACACATATGGAATTTGAATGACCTCAGTAGGCCCGTATACATTAAATGGAACTTTATCCCACACAATCCCATCAGGAATCGGCACTGCTGAATTGTTCACAAGGGACAACTTTCTCCGGACCTTATGTGAGGAAAGATATGGAGTTAGGACTTCATCCAAAGGCTCAACTGAGGAGCATTCATGAAGGTAATGGGCATTTATAAGCAAGAAGAAAACAGTCACAAAACAAATCCATAGAAAAAATGCAAGCAATGTCAGAACTAACTACAGATAGTTCCATAGATAAATTAGTTATTTTTAAGCCATATGTACAGCTTGCATGTCTTTGAAAAAGTTTCAGGTGCAGATACGGATGAAGTCGAAGAAAGCTCATCAAAGTTGATGAAGTAACCAAAAAGTAGTTTCTGCAAACACAGGAGCTGGTGTATTACTGGTGGATGGATCCACTTTGTATGGGGGCTCATAGTAAATTATATTGTCAGTTTGTGTGGTGTTGGAGTAGAAGACAGCCACATCTTGGACAGGTGTTGTTGTTGAGGTGGTGACTGGAATCAGCAAAAGCTCATTTTCTGCCCTCCCCATGCTTAAGGGGGCATCATTGCTGTACATGCTGTTGTAGTCAGAAGTGGTGTTGTTTCTTCTTTGAAGAGGTATGTCCTGTTGGGTAGTGAGAGGGGAGCGGGGACTACCCAAGTGACCTCTGAATCAGCCACATGGTGAAGTATGATGTTGTTAATGGAGACAAATTTGTTTGCTTTGGAACCAGGCAGTGGTGGTAGAATAACAGTTCTGGTATATTGTATTCCCAGGACTTGGACCGGTACTCTGTATGGTGGGCCGAATTTCTTTTTCACAACAATCTTCTCATGAACCAGATCCCCAGCTTTAGGAATCCAGCCAGTATACATTGTTGGTAAATCCCTTATTCCTAAAGTGGCAGCACTGGCGGATGATTTATCATCCCAAAAGTGATGAAGCTACTGTAAGAGAGTGAGAAGTTCATTTATGTCAAAAGTTGTATCTGCTGCGACCAAGCCAGGGCCATTTAGATCTGAGATATACATAGGTATCCCAAAAGGAACCTCATAGGAACTGCGTCCCCTCAAGGACCTTCTTGGCAAATTATACAGTGTTCTCTGGCCCCAATATAGGTGATGAAGCCAGCTCTGGCCAGAACCTAATACTCTAGCTGTTAAGGACTGCTTCATATCTCGATTCCTCCTCTCCAGACTGAATTTCCCTCTGGATGGTAGGGTGAGGAGTAATGGAGTTCAATACCCATCGTCCCCATGGTGTCCCTGAATGTCTTAGAGGCAAAGGCAGGGCCCTAGGCTGAATGGAATGCTGTAACCGCATATGTACTGATAAAGATCAGCAAGTCTTTTATATCAGTTTGAGTGTCAGCTGACAGCTGAGGCCATACTCACAGGAATCTAGAACAAGAATCTACAGCGATTAAGATGTATTTGTGTGCACTATCAGGCTAAAGTGGACCACAATGGTCCAAGTAAACACATTGTAGTGGTCTGTGGACCTTAACAGGGATGTCTGCGATGGGTGTTTGATGTTTGAGCCCTTTATCTGCTGGCAGATATCACAGCAAAGGACATATTGCTTGGTCTGTTTGTATAGACCTGGCCACCATAAGGGTTTCGGTAGGAGTGTTATTGTGGCCGTAACACCAGCATGTGCAGAGGCAACACCCTCATGTGCTGCTTTGATTAGATCTAATCTCTGGTCTTAGTTGGGGATTACTCGATCTCCAACACCAGGAAGTGCTGTATAAGCAACATTCTGTGCACTGATGTGGTATGAGTATTATGTAGGGTATGCTTTTGGGAGAGGCTTGCCTTCAGCTGTGGCTTTCATAGCAGCCAAAATATCATTATCCAATCTTGTCTGAGAACGAGTCACTGCAGCCACTCGGAAGCCGCAGCTACTGCAGATTTGGGAGCTTCATCAGCCAAAGTGTTGGCAATAATGTGTACTCCTAAATGCTGGTGGCCCATGAGCACTCGGTAGCCTATCCTTAAGATCATCCACACTCCCCCACAGAGTTCTGTGTTTTATGATGTTCCCCTTTGAGTCTCTGAACACGTTCAATCACCAATGATTAAGATAATCATTATAGGACTTGACACAGTAGTACGAATCACAGACAATCGATGTGGGCTGCCCTGGATCTGTACGTTCTAGTACTAAGATAAGGGTTTTAATTTCAGCCACCTGAGCTGTGCAGCCCAGGCTCTTGCCCTCATTCGAGTTCCTATCCCAGAAACAATAAGCCGAGAAAGGCTATTTTAGTTCTACTAAAAATGAATATCCAAGGTTGTTTTTAATTTTTTACGCACTATGTTATTAATTAGTGCTGTGTGAATTTTGTATTGCATATGTGCATGTATGACTATTTAAGTGTTTGTATTCTAAGACTATTCTGAATGAATGGCCAGGTTCTGTGACAGGGAATAACGGGTTATTCATTACAGAGACGAAGGGCTCAATTACACCCTGGAGCTTTGGCTTCGTGTTTAACAGGCTATTGTGGCTGAGACTAGGCGCAGACCTAATAGGTATTGCATTGCTAGGAGAATCCTTGTCCCAACCTACATGGTTACGGTACAGTGTAGGTGCCTGCACTAAAGCCTAATTGACAGCATAGGCTTGTTTTACTGCGTCTGGAACAAGATCAGAGAAGGAAAGTAAAATGAAATCTTCCCCATGTGGGAGCTTAGGCATGTGCTTAGATGGTCAGTCCCATCTGGCCAGTAGGATGTCACAACTAAGTTCATCCCAGAATGTTACACTAATGGTGCACTCTATGTCTATCTCAATTTGGATATTTAAGTAATAAACCATGTCGAGTGAGAGAACGTGCCTGTCGGCAGGCTCGACTGCACTAAAGTCACTAGTTGCTGTCACATCTAGATTATCTTTCAGACTCTGGTGACATATGACCTCTGACATGCTGTCTAGCAGTGTCACTGCCCACATCTTGTTCTTCAGCAATGTTTTCAAGTGTACTGGCGTTTTTAATTGACAGTGCTGCTACCTTTTTCTTTCTTCTGTTTCACGTAGTAAGGACGTCCCTCTGACCGGCCCACTCTCTCGCTACGTCTATCCGTTGCATCCTGAAAGGAACAAGAGGGATGTGAATTAGTATATCTGTCAGTGGCTTTTATATTCTCTATTTCTGAGATTAGATCTCCTTTCGGAGTTCGCTGGGTGTGGAGAATCTGCTCCCTTGTTTTCATGTGTTTTTTTAATTTGTTTTTGTTTATCCCAGTGCATTTTAGGACCCTCCTGTGCTTGTTTGGTACCTTCCTTAGGGATCGTACTCTGCCTTTCAGGCTTTTTCAGCTTGGCTCCAAAACTATCCCATCCTATACTAGTATAGGTATCTTAAAAAAATGTTGGTAGCTATTTCTCCTGTTCCAAATGTGGAATCTCTCTGAGCCAGTGGCGTATAGCCAATGCTATTGCTGCCCCTTTAATGTTACTGAGTATTATTGAGGAGACTGTGTCAAAGTTATGCATTAAGTTCATCCCAACGTCTAGGGCTGGTGCAGTTCCATGTTCATTCTGAATTTGTTTTACCACTTACGGTAAATTGGCAAGTGTCAGGGTACCATGTGTGGTAGTATAAATCACAGCGAAGACTGTATCCCATATGGCGTACTCATCCACTGAGGGAACCACCCCAAAGGGCAAGCACATTGTGAGAATTCTATGTGTTTCTCGTGGTCCTGTTTGGGGAAACACAGCTTCCAGCTGATTAGTGTTCTGGCTATCCGGAACAGGATGTTATCTTGTTCCATGGGCACTTTGCCCTTGACAGAATATACTGTTTGTGGATTAATCATAGCAGTAGCCAATTGGTATCCAACAGGTGCTGGTGGTGCTGGATGCGCTGGTGTTGTGTTCAGATTTCGCATTATGAACTGAACAAGTCCTCTATATAGTGTTACTAGCTCAATGTATAGATTGCACAGATCAGCTGCCTGCATGTTTTGTACACACACTGGGGTGAGGTGTATATGTAGCAAACATAGGGCATGTTGATCCTTCATTACCTAAGGCACCTAGTCTCATGGGTTCTATTACTCGTGGTAGGTCGCCATTAAACCAGTTGTGATGTTCTTGATAAGTAATAGGAATATCAAGATACTGATATGTGTGGTACCATTGTGGTATGTTTGCAATTCTATCTGTATGAAATGTGAATGATTTAGGTTCTTCCTGAGGAAAGGTGACCCAAGAGTAGAATGTTTCTGTTTGGCAGGCTTAATTTGCTTCTACTATGAATGTGAAATCCCCATCCTCGTCTGTTGAACCATGTGCTACTAAGTGTAGTGTTAATGACTGTATGGCATTCTCAGGAATGTCTGTGGCGTTAGCCATATTGTGTAATGGGTAAAGAGATGGAACACCAGGTGGGGAGAAAAGTCCTTTTAATAGTCCGAGCTCGAACAACCTACAGCCTAGTGAGGTGTTCCCTGTTCAGCTGAGGAGGATCTTCCCCAAGACCACGGATGTCTCCGTATAATGGTACTTAGGATAGATGTTGTATGTGAGACAGTAATGTATCTGTAATTTAGTACCTAAACACCATTGTTGGTGGCAACATGTCATAGTTTGACTCTTGCTCTAGGCAAGGCTGCTGGTTTAAGGATAACAGCACTTTTGTTTGTAGGCGACTAGGCCAATCCTACAACAAGTTGCAACTGTCGCCCAACCCTCCTGGCTGACAAGCAGTACCTCACCTTTGTGGCAGCCTTTACGCATGGACTCAAGAGTGCGACATCTCAGGGGAATCGTGGTTAAACGGAGATTACCCTTTTCTCACATGAGCAACATGTCGCAGTCACATATAGGTAATGAAAGAGATTCAGTGAAGTTTTCAATAGGTTTTATTAACAAGACTGCAATCTACTGTAAATCGCATGGGCTGCAATGATTAGGATAATGAACAATGTTAGAAACAGAATGGCAAGAACGAGTGTCATGAATACAAAGACAACCACCATCTTGCAATAACATGAGATGTGAAATAAGTACTAATACCCTAGCATGATCAACCTAATCTCTAACCTCTAACCTAGATAGAGTGTAGGTGTGTTAAACCTAATCTGCCAGTACCATGTCCCTGACAAGAGCCCCTCAACCCTCGTTACCTTGGAATGAGGCCTCTAGATCAGATTCCGTAGTAACACGAAGGCTGGGTCTGCATCAAGGCGACATGTAGCATAGATAGCGTCAATGGGTTCTAGTCTGAATCCCTCTGATAATCATGTCTGTGTGAGATGTATTTATACAGATCTAGTAGGACCCCTGGTGCAGGTATGTTCCCAAACAATAGATAAGAAGGCATGCTTGGGGCGGCAATTATATAAACAATTCCCTGAAAGGTACATTATGTTACTGTCACATGAAAATGGGAAAGTACATGATGTAAATACCTCTGTATCTCATTCATCTTTGACGCTGATAGTGACGCCTTTACACAGTGGCACTGATAACGTGAAACTAAAACATCTTCCTAACTATAAACATGACAGCCATTTGGGAAGAAATAATTAAATAAATGTGTTAAAACAGAGCAAGCTAAGTAGGGTAAAAGTCACTCGGTGACGGGGGCACAGGGTTGCAAGCCAGGAGGCTACGGTAAACTCCTGATTCCCATTAAAACTAAATAGGGTCCACTAAGCTCTTACAGCATCCAGCTAATCTTCCTGGCAGACTGTCCTCAGTCCTGAAGTGTTCTGAGTATGGGGTGTCTGACAAGACCATGTCCACTCACCTGAATTCCAGGTTCCGCAGGAGCAAAGAGAATAAAACCCTCATCCCTAAACACTATTCTCTCGTATCTGAAATTAACAAGGAACCAGCGAATAGCCACCGGGGGAAATGGATAGGGAACAGGATTTGGGAAGGGAACAGAAACAAAAAACTGGTTCTCGACGGAGCGTCACTGTTGTTCTAAGAAAGTTGCCTCAAGGCTTGGTACAGGAATTCTAAAACAAAAAACAAATAAAAACAAAAAGACCTACAAATATCAAGGAGTCTTTCAGCAAAATAACAATATTTATGATCATTAGATTGGGCAATCACCTAGTCTTTCAGCAAAGTCACCATAATTATTAGCGCTCGATTGCTCAACTATTAAGCATGCTTTTGTAACTCACAACAAAATTGTTTTAAAATCAAACTTATGAATTCATCTTTTGTTATCCATTTTCACACAAAAGACTTGCTCTAAAACAATCAGAATAAAAGTTTAAGTTCGCATAGATTTTGAGCTATGCTTTCAGGAGTTCACAACACTTAACTTAAATGCTGCTTTTAAAAATACTTCTCAAGCTATCTTTGGAAAATAGTCTAGTAATACAGGTTTCTCAGCATCGACGAACGTCTTTCATAATGCACCAAAAGGTCACTAACCTCAAGAAGGCTGAAAACAGGGAGATGAGAGGGGAATTACTCACAAACCGACCTCTCCTGGAATGTTTTGATTATTTGAGGAAGATGGAATACTGCTTGTAAATTCTCCAGCCGCTCCGATGAAGCCTCACACTTAAAAGACGACTCCTTAAAGAATCACGGAATTCCAGCTGAACCGGGAACACCTGCGAGTGAAGGAAGACACAAAGCCAAGCGCAGGAAACACCTTGGCAGTTCTATTTATAGACTAATGATGAGTCATCATACACATGCTGGTGATTAATCATCAATCACTTCTGATGATTCATATGAAGAAATTCTGGTGATGAGTCATCAGACACATGCTGGTGATGAGTCATCAAACACTGTTTATAAGGAATTCGATGTCTCCATAAACCACTTAGCACACAGTTCACAAATGGAACAACACTTGGCTTTATCAATATAAACAAACATGCAATGTAGTGTTCCTCAGGGAAATGCTGTGCTGTAAACACATTCCTGACGTGTTTCATTGTTCTTCCTACATGTTGATTTATTTTGTGAGGGTGCAGCAAGAAGCGTGTGTGTGTGAGTGCAAGTCCTAACAGTGTCAGAGGTCCAGTACGTAAACCCATTACTGTCTTTAAAGTAGGCAAACTTCAAAGAGAAGTCTTTGTATTGCACAAGACCCTACCTTCCCTGCCCTGGCCCCAGACACACTCCAGGGAGTTGGAGAATGCTTTGTGTGAGGACAGGCATAGCCCTAATTATGTGCAAGTGTTAGCTGCAAGTGTCAGCTCCTCCCACCACTCTAGCTCAGGAAGACCCATCCGCCTGGTGATGGGCCATGGGGCTATGCAGGGTACACCTCAGCTTCCTTTGTGTGACTGTCTAGAGTGAATGTACAAACAGCCCAACTGTCATCCTGACCCAGATGTTTTTTCCACAGACAGGCAGAGGCACAGAATGGTTAAGCAAGAAAATGCCCACGTTCTACAAGCAGCATTTTCAAACCTACAGTTCAAAAAACAACTTCACCAAAAGGTGTATTTTTAAATTGTGAATTCAGAGACCCAAACTCCATATCTCTATCTGCTCCCAATGGGAAATTGAACTTAAAAGGTATTTCACGGCAATCCCCATGTTAGTCTATGGGAGAGACAGTCCTTGCAATAATGGAAATGAATTTAGCAGTATTTCACTATCAGGACATGTAAAACATGAGTACATGTCCTACATTTTAAATAGACTGTACCCTGCCCATGGGACTGTCTTAGGCCTACTCTAGGGGTAACTTACATGTAGTAAAAGGGAAGGTTTGGGCCTGGCAAGTGGGTACTTCCATGCACGGGATCCGGGAGTCAAGTGAACCTGGGGTGACGACATGGCGTATGCTCCGCGGCGGTGTGTACCGTCACTGCCGGCGACGATCATGATAGGCCCAGATTCCCGATTGACAACCATGTTAACCAATAAATGGGTGCACGGCAGTGAACACCGCCTTACTCCATTACAACAACCGCCAGCGTAATGAGGTCACTTCCACTGCTACATATCTGGATGGCAGGGGGCTGACATTTTGCTAGCACAACACGGATATCTTATTGTCATGGGCCCCATGCAGGCCCTATGGACCCCATTCCTTAGTAGT
Organism: Pleurodeles waltl; assembly: GCF_031143425.1. Classification (NCBI taxonomy): domain Eukaryota; kingdom Metazoa; phylum Chordata; class Amphibia; order Caudata; family Salamandridae; genus Pleurodeles; species Pleurodeles waltl. The sequence continues at coordinate 1,030,711,634 of NC_090439.1, read as the reverse complement.
ATGCACACATGACTGTTTCCTCCCTATAACAGTCCAGACGTATCACCTCAAACATGGCCCTACAGTGATACATCATACATTGCTTGTGTGTAACTTACATATTGTACAGCAGTTATTCATTCACAACATGTTGTACATTTGTATATGTGTCCCTCATGTGTGTTCTCTACTTCCTCTAGTACAGACCCATGTGGTGAGGGAGGGCCCCATCTATGTACAGACCTCTTATTGATTTGGAGACCATGGTGGAACGTCACATCATTATCAACTACAGACTCAATCGTGCTACAATCCATGAGCTATGTGCATTACTGGATCCAATACTGAGACTGGCTAATCGGAATCAGCATGCCATCCATACTGAAGTGCAAGTGCTATCTGTACTTCATTTTCTGGCCACGGCTCATTTCAGGTAACAGTGGGCATGGGTGCAGGGATCTCACAGCCAATGTTTAGCCTCATACTGTCCAAATTCCTGAATGCTTTTGTACTACACCTGCAGACATATGTGAAGTTTCCCCAAAGGCCTGACCTCCCTGCCATCAAGTCTGATTTTTATGCCTTTGCTAACATACCCCATGTGATGGGTGCCATTGATGGCACCCACATAGCTCTCAGAGGATGGCCCAAAGCTCTCAGAGGATGGCCCAAAGGTGAGTGTGTATGACACTGGTTCTGTGCATAGCTGACAGCCAGTCTGTCTGCAAGTAATGGCAGTCTGTTACAGTCCTGTTTCAAAACACTTTTGTAGGTGATTCTGGCTATCCCAACATGGCTCCTTGGCTCCTGACACCTTTGAGAAATCTTAGGACAGATGCATAGAGGAGTTACAATGAGGCCCCTGGATGTACTAGGAGGGTGATAGCGTGCTTTATAGGTCTCCTGAAGGCTAGATTCTCTTGCTTCCATCTCTCTGGAGGTTCCCTGTGAGGAATGCTATCCCCCTAATGGAGGAGGAGGGTGTTGTATATCCAGACCTGCATCATGTGAGAGGGGATGGGAGTGATGGTGGTGCGGATGAAGAGGGGGAAGATGTCCACTCCAAGAACCAGCTGATCCAATTATACTTCCAGTGATCATGAGGTACTGTTCACTGATGATGTTGTCTGCAATGCATAATAACTCTCTGACTTATTCACTATTGGGATGTGGGGTCTGTAGTCAATGACACTGTTACCTGTATATGGAGGTGGCATGTGCCATTGAGACAAACATGGTGTACATTTCAATTTACTCCACACAATGTTGCGCTTGCGGTGCCATTCCTGTGATTTGGTGCACATATGTTATATTTGGTGTCCTTAATGCATTGGTGCACTTTACAGAGATAGGGAGTGGGCTAATGGTGGAGGTCCATTGTAGGTACATGGGCTGGGCAATTGGTGGCAGTGAGTATAGGTCCATTTGCCCCTTGCAAGTTGTTACGTTGCTATTGGCGGGTGAGGATGGTGGCACAGTGCCACACTTGGGAGACAGTCAATGTCAGAGTCACTTCTTGGTGGAGGCCTTGGTCTTGGCAGGTGTTCCTGCCATATCTGGGTCTGAGGGACCATTTGAGGGTCTGGTGCTGGGCTGCACGGGTAGGGGTGCTGGTCTCCGGTGTGTCCTTTGCCAGTGCCACCAGTCCTGTAGCTGCTGCAGATGTGGATGGCTGGTCTATGTCCTGGGTATTGGTAGGGTCTTCCAGGTTTGTGGGTCTCAGGCCGGATTGGGTAGTGGTGCTGCAGCACCCCTGCAATGGTGGCCATGGTGGCATTCAGTTGTTTCCAATGCTCCCTGATCGCCTGATGTTGGGCTATCTGCAACCTTTGACTCTGTTCCAGGGAGGCCAAGATCTGGCCCATCCTGTCCTGGGTATGGTGATATGCTCCCAGGACCTCAGAGATGACCTTCTGGGCTGCAGCATCCATCTTTTGGCCTCCTCCCTGGACCACTGATGCCCTCCCACTGGGCCTTGCCCCCTGTGCCTGTGTCCCCTGAACGGGCCTGGCATTACCACTTGTACTGGGGCCATCGTCATCCTGCCTGTTAGTAGGTGGAGACTCTGGCCTCTGTACTTGTGTTCCAACCAGTCTATGACCTGGAGACACTGGTGTGGGGTAATTTGGCCAGAGCTGATGTTGGTGGCTGGGTGGTAGGGGGGTCAGTGGTATCCTGGGGGGGACTGCTGGATGGTGACAGTCCAGGACTGTGTGACGGGCCAGGGTATTCCCCACTGTCCACACTTCCCTCTCCAGTTTCTTGAGTGGGACCTCAGTTTCCATGTGGGGCCCTAACACTCCTTGGCCTTTTCGTCAGGGTGGCATGGGTGGTGGTGCCTGTGGGGGGGAGCGGACATGTATGTTGGCATGGATGAGGATGCACAGCTCCGCCCTATTTTGTGCAGTTTCTTCCCCAGTTGGGACATGCAGGGACCTATAGTGGGGTTGCCATTGCATTTTGCATGGGATGTGGGGGTGCCTTGTGGGTGGTGTAGTGCTATTGTGATTCCTTGCAGGGGTGGGTGGCTGTGCACAGGTGGAGGGATGTGGGCCTGTTGGTGGGTTTGTGGGCATGCAGGGTGACTGGCTGTCATGTTTGTGGCCTGGGTGGGGTAATGGTGCTGGTAGTAGTTGGAGGGGTGGGGTGGTGCATGCATTACAGGTGTGGTGGATCTGGGATAATTGTAGATGTCTTGCCGGACTTCATTCCTTCAGTGAGTCCAGTGAGGCCCTATGGGTGCAGGATGGCCAGTACCTTTGTCCTCCCAGTCGGTGTAGTCGGGGTGTAGGTGGGGGTCCTCTCCCAGTCTTCTATACGGCGATGTTGTGCCTGGATGCCATGGACCTCACCTTCCCACGCAGGTCGTTCCACCTCTGCTGATGTAGTCCCTCATGCGTGGATGGTTTCCCACTGCGTTGACCTTGTTCACTTTTGTCTGCTATAACTCCATCTTCCTGGCGATGGGTGTGTGCTGGACCTGTGCCCCGAAGATTTGTGGCTCGACCTTGAGTATTTTGTACACCAATTTTATTAGCTCCCTATCTGTGAAGAGTGGGTGCTTAGGGGGTGCCATGGTGTGTGTTGTGGGTGGTGGGTTGTGTGGATACTGGTGAGGGTGCTGTTGTGTGGTTTGGTGTGTGACTTGTGTGATATTGCATTCAGTGTATGCATGTTTTGTTGTCAATATCTGTCATGCTATTGGCATTGCAAAGGATTGTGGGCTGTGTCTGTGGGTGGTTTATAGTGTTGTGGATGTGTATCAGGTGTGTGGGTTTCAAACTTGCCAATCAAATCAAATCACAAGCATTTATAAAGCGCGCTACTCACCCGTGCGGGTCTCAAGGCGCTAGGGGGATGGGGTTACTGCTGCTCGAAAAGCCAGGTCTTGAGTTGCCTCCGGAATGCGAGGTGGTCCTGGGTGGTCCTGAGGTTGGTGGGGAGGGAATTCCATGTCTTGGCCGCCAGGTAGGAGAAGGATTTCCCACCTGCTGTGGTGCGGCGGATGCGAGGGACGTGGCGAGCGCGAGGTTAGCGGAGCGAAGTTGACGGGTGGGGGTGTAGAAGCTGAGGCGACGGTTGAGGTATTCGGGTCCCTTGTTGTAGAGGGCTTTGTGTGCGTGGGTGAGGAGTCGGAAGGTGATGTGTGCATTTCTTGCTGTTGGGTCCCATTGCTGGCCGTGGCGGTCTGCACCACCAATGGGAGTTCGACATCCACTAACGGCTGCAGTGATTTGTGCATCATTATTTGGAGGGCTGGGATTTGTCTGCTTGGCAGTGACAGGGTGGGGAGTGCAGCCTTTCAACGACAAGGGCCCTGGTGGTGGCTGGAGGTAGCAGATATTTCGGCGGATTCTGTCTTTGGCATCATTATATGGTGGGTTTCTGTCCACCGCCAATGGCGGTCTTCTGTTCACCGTCACCACGGCGGCCGACCATGATTACCGCCATGTTCATAATGAGGGCCCAAGTCTCTGAGTATGTGGACCTTTTCTTTAGTACTGGACATGGTACTTTCATTGCCACTATCTCAGCTGAACATAGCTTTCTTGGCTTCCAGCTCCATCAGACTGAGGTCCTGAGCTAAAAGAGCTTTCTTCTCCTCAAGGACCAGTCTCATTTCCTTCAAAGCTTTTACTCCCTCCTGCTTTGACCTGAGCTTTACCAGCTCCAACTTGAGCTTCCTGGCTCTCTGCATGTTCTCCAGCTCCTCTAGAGAAAGACCTGGGGAGGAAACACTTCTGCCAGCTCTGGAGGGAGTTCTTCCACCATTCTATCTGGCCCCCCATCCACCAGGTGATGCTGGTTCCTCTAGCTATCCCAGGTGCAGACCCTGGTCTGATTCAAAATAAACTCATCAGTTACTATTATTTTTGCACAATAGGTCTTCTAATCATGTGATCATTTTATCGTTGATAAACCTTTTAATGTTTTTTTTAAAATTTTAAGTGATGTCTGTAAACAGTCACTATTAATACCCTTCTGAATGAATAAGAGGAATTATTTGTCTTACTAAATATTGCCTGGATGTTTGAAGAATCTGCATGAATTTCATTAGATGTAATGAGTATGAAACAACCAGAATCCTACTGGAAAATGATCCACGCACCATGTTTCCTGACAGTAGAATGTATGGTGAGAGCTTTTAAAATTTTGAATGCTAGTGACAATATCCGAGCTTGATAAGCCTTGGACATTCCATGATCCCAAAACAATAGAATAGCAAAAAAGGGATTCAAATATTTTGGTTTTATTTGCACCTGTGTTAGATGCAGGGTTTTCTACTTGATTCTGTGGCTGGTATGCCTGACTGATCAATAATGAGAAGGAGGCAATTCCAATTCCCTTCTGTTCTCTTTTCTTACTGGTGTTTTAATACATTTGACCTTCTCAGTGAAATGTAATACAGAGAAGTTATTAAATCACTATCTTTCCCCTACCATATTAAGATCATGCAAGTCAAACTCACCTGTGGTTCTAAATTAGGACAACTTTCTGATTGCGTACTGATGGATGATCAAGTAATTGACATGGCATATTCCAGTATTTAAAAAAATTAACCTCTACTGTACTAGTGATTGTTTGAAAATGTGCAGAACACTGAAATGTATTGGCACAATTTAAAAAGGTTTCCACTTTCCTTATACAGTGATGTCCTAATGGGTAAGCTTCACAACAAATGCTGAGTCTGATTAATTATATAATATTAAAAATTTGGTAAGATATCCGATTGCTATACAATTCACTAATTGTAATCTAAGTCCATCTGCAACAGGTAGCTACAGTTTTAACAGGTAAGTAAATAAGTGTCTGTTCAGTTTCGATATAAAGGGTATTGCCCTTCTGCCATTGGCTTACTTCACTGTGAATAATGGCATAACGCTCTTTAACAAAAAGCATATAGACACAAAGTAGTACCCTTTAGTACCTGGGACCACTGTGGCAAAATGTGCTGTGTGGGCCAAAAAAAAAAATTCCCTTTAGTCAATGTTTATTTTTAACATTGGCGAGTGTCTGGCAGCTCCTCAAAAATGAAGTTTTACAAAAACCTTATGAAAACAAGCATTGGCAAAGCCAGCACTAGAATTGGGTTTGCCAGTGCTCGTTTATTGATTGCACTTGTGATGGCACAACACTGCTAAAATACTTCAAAATTTCATATATTACACTTGCACTGTTAGACTAGTGTAAAAACTATACTTGCACCAATTCACCAGGAAAAGGCACTTTGCATACCTCAATTCGTCTGAAAGGTCCAATGATGAAAACCTGTGTGCGACACAGGCGCCAGGGCGATTTCCATTTTCCACAATATGCTCTTTGGAGTGACTGTATTGGACTACAAAATTTGCTTATATGAATGCATTGTGCTTTTCCCTACGGCATGTATAATGACACTGAACTAAAAGTCTAGATGAGTATCACTGTATTACTTGTATTTCTGTACTGACTGGATTCCAAAGCAAGCTTCTAATGGCACGCAGTAGCCTAGGTAAGGCTATCGTAGAATACCTTAGAAAATCGTGCAAAAACCTCAGATCTATTTGAACAACAGCTACCTGTGATAAATAGAACCAGCGACCCCCACTGAAAACAGAAAAAAACGTATTTAAAACACTTGCAAACTGTGTATTGGAGTGCTGATAACGTAACACTTTACCAACAGACTTTCCTTGTTGCTCCAGCATACATGCCAACATTTCAGAAGAGGGAGGAGTTTAAAAAAATAATCAGGAGTATGTTTTTTCTCCATTGACTTCTCTCGAGGGAGACAGCCAATATAAAGCAATTTTTGGCATCGAAAATCAGGCGGCTCCCGTCTGAAGCGGCTCCTTAGACATGCATGCTACTGTGCTATTTGGTAACATGGGTCATAGACGTTAGGCATGGAATGGATTGTGTTTCACATGTATGTATCTCAGTCACTGCAGTTCACTAACTCTCCGGCGGAAGTTTGCTCACTTCTTAGAGCGTGTGCAGGGGCGCACGGACTGCATCTTGGTTCTGGCTAGAAACTAGCACAGCCCGCGGGTCGTAGGACGTGACGAGATGGTGAATCATCTGTTATTATCCTCACCTAGCTCATCACGCCCTTTCCGCTGTTTCCCAGGGGAGGGAAAGGTGCAGGCCCGCCGCGTGTCACGGCGCAGCACGTAGCCCACGTTGCGCACGGGAAACTGAGGAAGAGGCAAACGTGAGTCAAATAGTGGGGCTGAGCTGAGGCTTGAATCCTCCCAAATCTTTTCGGAGAGACAGAGACAGCATTGCACTCTTTCAAAGAAAAATTATGCCTTGGCGTACAGCGTGGAGTATTCATTTTGGTTTTCTTTCCAGGTGTAGCATTTGTTATGCAGCACAAGGACTTCAAAGGGCGGCTCTACGTTGCACTAATGTAGGACGGAATATTCAAATTAGCTAGTACTGTATACCAAACAGTACGATAATGGGAGTAGCTCAGAGTGCACTATTTCTACAGGAAACTAACTGTGGAGCACAGTAATTTCTACAAATATGTGGAGCACGCCAGTGGTCCGAAGGCCATCCCTATACTCTGAACTGTACAATCAATGGCACAGGCATTTTCAGACAGCCCTGTCAATCACCAAGCATCAGGTGTTAGACTAACGCACTTTAGTGCTGGAATCCGTATCACCACTCTAAAATGCATTTAGTCACGCATATGATAGCTCTCAGAAACCATCCCAGGAGGCACATTCTATGAAGAGCCAGGTGGACC